>NC_045598.1:382435-1592435 GCF_009762305.2 Zalophus californianus | reverse complement strand
AGCAGGCGTGATTGTTGCAGCAGATGAATCCGATGCTGGAGTTCTCTGCCAGTGGTTTTAAAGCAGCCATCACAAAAATGTTGCAGCAAGCAATTACGAATTCCCTCGAAACAAATGCAAAAATGGAAAATCCCAGCAAAGTTTTAGAATTTACAAAAAAAAAAAGAACAAATTATCAAACTGAAAAATATAACTGAAATAAAAAATGTCCTGGAGGGGCCCAGTGGGAGGGGACAGAACAGGTGAATTTCAGGACAGGCGGGTGGAATTTACCCAATCTGAACAACACAGAAAGGAGACCAAAAAATGATGAGCAAAGTCACAGGGGCCTGTGGGGCAATGACAAGATTGCTGACTTTTGTATCCTCAGAGACGTGGGAGGGGAGAAAAGAGTGGAACTTTAAAAAGTATTACAAGAGGGGCGCCTGGGTGGCTCAGTTGGTTAAGCGTCCAACTCTTGATTTCGGCTCAGGTCATGGTGTCAGGGTCCCGGGGTAGAGGCTCACACCGGGATCCACTTGTCTGCTTGAGCTTGTCTCCCTCTCCCTCCCCTGCCCCTCCCCCTACTCTCTCTCTCTCTCTGAAATAAATAAATATTTTTAAAAATGTATTACAAGAAATAATAGCACAAAATTCCCAAATTTGGCAAAAGACATAAATCTACAGATTCAAGAGGCTGCCTAAATCCCGAAGGATAAACCTATAGAAATCCACACCAAGACACATCATAATCAAGCTTCTGGGAACTGCAGACAATGAAAACCCTCAAGAGCAGCCAGAGAGAAATAAGGGCAGCAATCGAATAACTGGGAGTCTCTGACCCACAGCCACGGAGGTCACAGAGAAGGGACTCACAACATTGCTCAGGTGCTGAAAGGGAACAGCTAACTGTGGATTCTGTGTCCAGAGAAAATATCCTTCAGGGACGAAGGAGAAAGAAAGCCATCCTCATATGACAGAAAACGAAGAGATTTTGTCACTAGCAAACTCCCCTTAAGGAAAGACTAAAGGAAGTTCTCTAAACCGAAAGGAAATGATAGAGGAGACTGGGAACCTCAGAAGGGCAAAAGAACATCAGGTTGGGTAAAAATATGGATAACCTGTTCTAACAAGTTTCTTAAATCATTTGATGGCAGAAGGGAAAATCGTAATACCGTCTGAGGTTGTTCTCAAACGTGTGTAGAAGCAACAGGACAATTCTCTTTTAAAATTTGGGAGGCTACAGGGACCTAAACAGAAGTAAGTTTCCTGCATTTCACTCCACCTGGGAAAACGTCATGACTAGTTGATTGTGATGCTCCCCTGTGGCGGTCGCCAAGAAATCAACACAATACAATCTGCTGAAACTCCTCATTAATAAGTCAAGATGGAGTTCCAAGAAACGTTCAAGGGGAGAGAAAGGGAACAGGAGACAAAATAACACGGTGGCGGAGTCAAGATGGAACACCCTGCTTTCCATGTAGAACATCCAAACGCACCGACTGAAAGGCAGAGATCGGTCGCACGGACTCAACAAAGGCCCCGACTCCCTGCTGTCTGAGGGACACTGTGTGCTCACGTCAAATAGGACATCCACAGAAGGAGAGGAACACGCACACGTGTAGATAGATGGGTGTGGTCCTGTCGTTAAACTCTCCCCCCCGCTTCCCGTTCCCTCCTGCCGCCACCAACCTGCGGTGTCTATCCCTCTCCTCTTTTCCATGTGCTTATAATCCTACAAAAAACCCACATGTTCACTTACACGAAATGTGCAGAGAGAGACGTGGGAAAGCGCCACTGTTTTCTTTACCAGAAACAATGGGGAGATCCTTTTATAAAGACTTCTCTGTCTTTTGTTTCTCTCCCCGTATTATTTTGGGAGAATTCCACCAAATCAATGTGGAAAAATTCCCTCAATACATCATTTATTCAACCATTACTTTATTAATGGCTGTTAACTTTGTCTCTAGGATTTCACTCCCAAACGACGCTATCAACATCTTTGGCAGTAAAAACAAGCAGAAACATCACAATAATCCTGGTAGGGGGTGTTGATGCGCACGTGACCCTCAGAGCGGAGACCCTGATGGAGGGTCCTAAACCAATGACAGTTTCCGCTCCTGCCCAACCCCGTCTGCCCAGGATGCGGGCTTCATCCTGCTTGAGCTGCTGGCCTCGTAAAAGCCGCAAAAGCCCTGCTGTATCGAGGACCCACCAGCTGGCTCTGTTGGCCCCCAGAACAGGGCACCATTCCTGTTGGTTCCTGTCCCCGACCAGGACTGACTGTCCCAGACCATCTAGGACACACATCTGAAACAGAGAGCCCAGGCCCTGCGGGATCAAGCTCAGGCCCCTGCCTTTGGGACAAATTGCAGACAGACACAACCTCAACGCCTAACCCAGGGCTTTCTCGGGACAAGGGGGGTGGGGACAGCCACTTAAACGGGATTCACCACCGGGGTCAGAAATGACTCTGGTGCCACCTAGAATAAACAGCCCGACGTAACCAGAGGTTGCACACTGTTTTGTCTTTTATTGAACACCCTGCTGATGCTGAGGGGCGAGCTCACTGCCCACGCCCACCCCTTGCCCACAGCCCCTCAGAAGCACCTTCTCTGAACCACGGATGTCCCAAACTCCTTGAAATCTGCGGAGGTGACCCACATCTGCTTGAAGCTGCTCAGGGAGGTGACGATGGAGGCACCAATCCACGTGGAGAACCACCTGTCAGGGGGAGCCGTGATCTTGATGGGGGTCCCTTTGGAAGCCAGTTGCTCCAACTCTCTCAGAAGACGGTCGTCGAGGCCCTGGAACAGAGTGGTGCCCCCGGACAGCACAATCTCCCCGTAAAGCGTCTTCTGGATGTCCGCATCACACTTGGTAATGCTGCAGGAGACCATTTTTGAGAGGCCCGGGTTTTGGATGCCCAGCTGGTCAGGTGCGAACAGGGCCTCAGGCGCCCGGTGCAGCTGGTCCCCGATGCAGATGATGTTCCCGTCTGGCAGCTTGTACTCTCTCAGGACCTCCTCCGGCCTCCGGGAGTGCTCCTTCTCTGGCTCCAGGGCCACGTAGCACAGCTTCTCCTTGATGTCGTCCACCAGGGCCTTGTCCAGCATGCACGGGAAGGACCGCCCGTTAGCCAGCAGCAGCTGCGTGAGGTGCTCTGTGATGTCCCTCCCCGCCACATAGAGCTTGGTGACCGCGTGGGGCAGGGAGTACCCTTCGAAGATGGGGACAGTGCAAGTGACCCCATCCCCGCTGTCCACCACCAGGCCCGTGACGCAGGCTGAGGCGTAGAGGGCCAGCACAGCCTGGTCTGACAGGTAGAAAGCAGGCACACTGAAGTTCTCGAACATCATCTCGGCCATCTTCTCCCGGGCCTCCCTGGGGTTCAGGGAGGGCTCGGTCATGAGCACGGGCCGGTCGCTGGCCTTCACCCCCAGCTCCCACTCGAACAGGTGCTTGCAGAGTCTCTCCATGTCTTCCCAGCCTGTGACCAGGCCCCGCTTGATGGGGTAGCGCAGGTGCAGGACCTCATGCTTGTGCTGAGCTTCTTCTCCCACAAAGTACTTTTTCTGATTGGCTCCCGCCAAGGGCATCTTGAACTTGGGGTGCCCCACGACAGAGCTGATGACATGGCGGGGCCCAATCTCTCCTGAGAGGCCCGCCTTGCAGAGCCCGGAGCCATTGTCGAAAATCACAGCTGGAGAATCTAATACGTGTGGATTAAACATGTCTGCAGCATCCTCTTCTGTGCTTCACCAAAATAAAGACGGAACCCTCTCAGGCCACTTTGTGATGCAAGAGGCCCCTCTGGAAGTTTTAAGGGCACGGGATTCCACGGCTCTGCGGCGACTCCCAGGTGGGGCTAGCAGGCTGGTCTGCGAGGGCCCTCCATCCTCACCGCAGATCTGCCCTGCTTTCAGGCAGCCCGGGCAGCCACGGCCTTTTCAGGGATGACGGTCCCACATGTAACAATCCAGCCCAGGCAACAATTGTCCTCAGCCAGCAATGAGAGGACCCTGAGGGCATGGGGGCTCGGAGCCCCCGGTACTCCCTCCCTGGGGAGACTCCAAATGGCCCAGGGCAGGCCAGACCGACAGGCGTTATTGATGGGCCTGTGGACCGAGACCCAGCCTTGGAACCCAGGGAAGCAGCCCAGCCTGCCCCCTGCCCCCAGAGGACTGGTGTCTGCTGTGCATGGGGTGACAACAAAAACACACTTCCCTCTGCTAAGGAGAGGGTCAACAGCCAGGCACAGGTCCAGGTTGGAGGAACGGTGCCCACAGCCGTCACATCAGGCACTCAGAATGTGTAGACTCCTCCAGGTAGCCCTCAGGGATTTGTCTTCCCTTCACCCCACGAGCCCTGGCTCTCTGTCCCACAGAACAGATGCGAAGCGACACTCTCTCGGCCTGTGGGATGTCCCTCCAGGCAGGCCCGTCCCTGCTCTGGCTTGAGGTCAGGGCCCCTCGTTGCTGTCCGCAGCCTGCAACAATTGGCACAGAGCAACGTGCAATGATCCGTGGGGCTGGGAGCATGGCCTCTGAAGATGATGTCTGAGGTTCCCAGAGTGGGGCACTCCTGTGTCTGCGGACCATCACACAGTCGGCCACACGCACTGAAGCTCGCTCAGAAAGGACCAGGTCGCCAAGGTGGAGGCAGGCTGCACGGCTGGACCGTGGCAAGGCTGCGGGGCCAGCCCAAGGGGCCAGGCCGAGGGCCACGCGCTGGCAGCCCCCAGGGGACCCGTGCCTGCAGCCCTGAGCCCAGCAGGGTGGATGTGTGTTTACCTGATGACACTTCCCCTCCCGGCATGTCCAGAATCACCCTCGGGTCCAGCTCCAGCTGCATCCCGAGAGCTCCCCCAGAGAACAACCTCCCCTCCGGAACCCCCCGCCTCCTCCAGCGGTGTATGTCCTGCTGACCCTTCTAAAGCCACCAGATAAAACAGCAGTAAGTGTTAGCTGTGTGGTGTAGACACTGGTGTACGTGTGTGGTCTGTACATGTGGTGGAGACAAGTGGCAGATATGTGACTTCATGGGCTCCCTCAGGGCTAAGCCCTGGGTGAGAATCAATAAAAACTTGGCCCCATTGGACATTTTCCCCAAAGGACACCTCCAGGCGGAAACTGAGTCACACACAGGATGGGGCTGTGGGATGTCCCCCTGACAGAGTTTGCACAGCCCACAACAGCTGTCAACTACCCCTGTGGGGGACCCCGCGATCTGGGGGCTCCAGCATTTAGGTGGACTGTCAGCAGAAGGCTGTGTCTTGGGGTTCCCTGCTTACATCACAAAAGTCCTGTGATTTGGGGTCTTAAGCATTGCTAGAATTTTCTGGTTGTTGCCAAACACTCCAGGCTGAATCAGGAGGAATGCACTCTCAGGGTTTCTAAATTTTGGCCCCCAAAGTGGCCCACATGGGAGGTGATGTAACAATGCACATCAGTTTCAGGTCGAAGCACATCCGTGACACATGGGTGTGTCCCCGTGGGCCGGGGCTGGCAGAGGCATTTGATGTTTGCAGGAGGGACAGAGAAGGAGAAAAAGACCAAGGGCAAGGCCCAACTTAGATGGACCTGTGGGGGTGCACGTGTCCTGTGGCCACTGGGCACCCTGTTGCTACAACAACACACAAAAACCACCAATAGCCACATCCCGTAGGCCAGCTGCCTCTGACCCATGTGCAGGTCACACGAGCACATGAACCCCCCCCCCCGGCCCCTCCCTGAGCTCCCCAGGCCCAGCTTCCTGGTTGCTCCCCAGTTAGGTCTGGGACACATCCACCTGTTGCCAAACCTGGGCGGCTCTCCCTTCCTCTGTGACCCCTGCCAGCCCCACACAAGCTGAGACCCTCAAGGACAGAGCTGGGAAAGCAGGCCCGACGTCAGGCCAGGGGCTCCAAGCAAAGCCATCCGAGCGTTCCCAGGACCCCTTTCCCAAATGCTTTCAGTCTCCCTGCTGAGCCTGCGAGACGTGCTGCCCTTTGTCGGGGGCCTGGCACCTCTCAGCCCTGCCGACAACTCCGGACGCTCACGGAACACACCATCCCCACCACCTGTCATTGGCGGCCATGCTACTGAAGCCTGGCCCCAGGCTAGGTGGAAGCTTCTTTCCGTCGCCATCGTTAAGTGTCCACCTCATGGGGAGAAGACCGACCGCCAAGAAGTGGGATACTCTCGGGGGGCAGGGGGGCGACACCACGTGGCCACTGAGAAAAACGAGTGGGTTTATGAGCCACAGCCTACGTGAGATTGTGTTGGTTTCAAGCTCCCGGCTGGGGGCAGAAATTCCACCCCGTGGTGCTCAGGTGCCTGGGAACCTTCTCTGCAGCCCGGCCCCCTCCCTGTGTCTGAGGCCCATCATGGAAACGCCCCCACCCCTCCCACCACCTGGGTCTGCAGGTCTGGGAGGGACAGCATGTGTCCTGTGCAGGTGTCCACAGCGGTGCCCACGAGCACCCTTGCCACGTCAGTGGATGCGACACTCCACGGAGCTGAGCATTTGCTGCAAGGTTGTATTTGCTCTGAACACAAGGACGTTACCCCTCTTCAAACTCCAGTTAGAAGCTGACCCCGTGGAGGCTGCCCTGCCCCCACCCCGGGTAGGCCATGCCTCGTAAATCGCTTGAACAAGTTTATGGGCGAACTGGCTGTAACTGCATCTCCCTCCGCAGGGCAAGGCTCGCCACCGTGATTGTTCTAGAGGGCACTCGTTTCCGTCTTACATGGGAAGGCTCGCTCTTATTTCTGGTCCAGCAGTCATGCCCAACGGCAGCCCTCCCCAGCCCCCACATGGTCCCCACCTCCCACGCCCTTCAAGGAGCCCCAGCCCATGGTGGGAGGTGAACAGACCCCGGGCAGCCTTGGAAAACTGCCAGCCATTTAGACGGGAGTGGGCAGCCTGGATCTGCTGGGCACCCCTGCTTCCTACTCCCTGGTGCAATGTGACTAGGCCACCCAAGCCCTGGGCTGGGGGCCGCCTTGGCTGTCCCGTCGTCCCTGGTTCCATCTGCCACTGGCGCCCAGATCCTCAGCCAATTAGTGACCAGCAGACTGGGCTCATTAGTTGTGGCTGACATCTGGCGGCCAGATCCTGTTTGCTAGGATCTGGTCCGGTGTCGGCCAGCAGCCTGAAGGAACAGGGCAACTCTGCAGGTGGCAGGATGGGCACCCCTCTTGCAAGAGAGAGAATTGTGTACATGTCCATGGGGAATGTGGGAGTCCAGGGACCACAGGGGCTTGCAGTGTGCCCCCAAATGTCTTCTCTTTCACCTCTTTACCCCAGTCATCCCCAGGAAGCCCAAAGCCCTGAGAACTCTTCCTTCTGTCCCAACCATTTTGAATCTCTGGGATGGAACTTGTGTCACATACACTCATCCATTTTCCATCCACCATCCAATCATCCACCCAGACATCCATCCATCCATCCTTCCACTCATCCATCCATCCATCCATCCAGACATCCATCCACTCATCCATCCATTTGTCCATCCATCCACCCACCCTTCTATCCATCCATCCATCTACCCATCCATCCATCTACCCTTCCACTCATCCATCCATCCATCCATCCATCCATCTACCCTTCCACTCATCCATCCATCCAGACATCCATCCACTCATCCATCCATTTGTCCATCCATCCACCCATGCATCCATCCACCCATCCATCCATCTACCCTTCCACTCATCCATCCATCCAGACATCCATCCACTCATCCATCCATTTGTCCATCCATCCACCCATGCATCCATCCACCCACCCTTCTATCCATCCATCCATCTACCCATCCATCCATCTACCCTTCCACTCATCCATCCATCCAGACATCCATCCACTCATCCATCCATTTGTCCATCCATCCACCCACCCTTCTACCCATCCCTCCATCTACCCATCCGTCCACTCACCCACTCACCTATCCCTCCATTTATCCATCCAAACTCCTGTTCAATTACCCTCCCTCCCTTCCATCCCCCTTTCTTCTCTCAGTGGCTGAAGTGAGCATCCTCACTTGTTGGTCCACCTCTTTCGTTGGTGACCTTCAGGCTTCAGCAGAGCCGATGGGGTCTCCACAGCTGACAGCACGACACCCATTGAGTCCTGCCTGCTGTCGTTCCCTTCCCGCTAGCTGGGTCAGAATGACCTCCCTAGGGGGCTCCTCTCGCAGCTTCCCCATGAGCCTGACTCACGAAACTGGCCGGGGTGGTCAGATCTGGCCCTCTGCAGCCGATGTGAACTCCACAAGGAGGGGCAGAGGAAAGAAATGGTGCTGAGCTGACATGCTCTGGGGAGCCCTTGGCGGAGCCTTCCATGGTTCAGCGTGGCTCTGTGGAGACACTGCCGGGAGGGCAAGGTGAGGCAGGCCTGTTTGAGGGAGAGACAGTCTGAGGCCAGACCACCACCTACCCCTCTCCTGCTTTTTGTCCCCCATTCTAATAGAACTCTGGTCCTGAGCACTTACAAAATATTTTCTCTAAATATATCTGTTGGAGGAAATTTGGAAAACACAAGAAGAAAACATTGCAAAGCCGGTAAGAACTAGCCTTGACCCTACCATGCTAAGCACTGCTGATATTTTGGTATGCTCCTTAGTGTTTTATATTTCAAAATAAAATGAGGATGTGCTGTACATGCATCTTATCCTGAACCCCTGCATCTCCCGCTCCCGCCTAGCACCCTCCCCACACCACGTCACATGCCAGGTCCTGACAGGTGCCCGGTCATTTCTCTCCAAATTGACAGCTGGCCTTTGTCACGTAGGTGGGACTCTTGGCCCTTCCTTGCACCCCTCCCCATGAATTCTCACACACAGTTCAGTATCTGGCTAAATTATCGCCTCATGGGGGTGGCCTGTGGCCAGCAGGCAGGTGGCCTGTCACACTTTTGCACCTGGGATCAAATGTGCTGTGGCCACGGATGATGTGGAGGCAGAGGGAAGATCTGAGGACAGGCGCCTCTGTGGCCCAGCAGGAGTGGGGGCCCAGCCCTGGCAGGTGGTGAGCCCCACCTGGGCACATGCTGGCTGAGGCGTGGACCCCTTCTCTGGGACCGATGTGGCCAGAACCCTGGAACAGATTTTGCAGGAACCCAGGTTCCGGATCCATTAAGACAGAGCCCTTCCCTGTAGCCGTTCCAAGACTCTGTGACGTGGCCACCTGGCCACAGGGCAGGCAGGAAAGGACCATCTCTCCTTTGGGGTGTCAGGTGGGTGCCAGCCATCAGGATGGGTAACTGCCAGAATCGGACATCTCAGGGGTGTCAGGTGTGGGTTTGATGGTCTTCCCTGCCCAGCCCAGTGTGGGTTGGCTCCAGACATGGTCCAGAGACCCAGCCGTTGCCTTGGGGGGGCTGTCCTGGTCAGCCCGGGCACCATAACAGACCACCACAGACCGGGCAGGGTAAACAACATTCGCGTCTTGTAGCTCTGGGGGCTGCAAGTCTCAGATCAGGGCACAGGCACGGTCAGTTCCTGCTGAGGCCCTGCTTCCTGGCCTGGCCTCACAGGGTGGACAGAGTTCTGGGGTCTCTCCCTCTCCTTGGAAGGGCACTAATGCCATCAGCTCCCCCTCCTGCAACCTCATTGAACCCCAACCCCCTCCCAAAGGCCCTGCATTCTAACACCATCACAGGAGGGGTCTGGCAGGGGACACAGACATTCAGCCCACACCAGGGCTCTCCTGTCCATCCCTCGGCAGCAGGAACCCACAGGCAAGGTGGCTAGGGGCCAGGCCAGCAGTGGCCCGGCAATCAGTCCATGTGCCGGGTCTCAGAGCCTTGCCCCCCCACCCCCAACTGCTGGGCAGGTGGAAGACGTGTCCAACCCAGGATGCAGAGCAGTGCCGAGAGAGCCCAGATGTGCTGAGCTGCCAGGAGAGCAGATGGGGGGCAGAGGACAAGACAGTCAGGGGGCTGGCCGGGGGCTTTCCCCACCCCCAGGGAACAAGGGACACGCTGGTGAACAGCACTGTCCTCCCCACCCCTAGACTTGGAAACCGTGGGGTCCCACGTCTTCCCTTCGTAGGACTGTGCATGCATGCGTGTGCTGGGGGCGTGGGGCAGGCCCGGCCTGCACCTGTCGGAGGCTGGAGAGGCTTCAGACCCAACAGGACAGAGAGGAGGGGAACGGAGACTGGAGACAGCTCTGGGGGAGCCCTGCATCTGCGGCGAGCAGAGCTCTGGGTCACGGCCACGGTGGCAGATTTCTGATCTGAAGAGTTAAGACAGTGAACACAGTGTATAAAATACCAGAGAAAGCCCCTCCTCGTTGCCCTGAGGCTTCTCCACACGCAGCCTCCATCAACGCTCCGTCTTAATCTTCCAGATGTTCCTAGGCACAAGTACATACGGAAATACCCAGAATTCGGCTTTTTTCTGCAGAATGGACACAGCCATGCACACGGTTCCGCCCTCCCACTGGCATGTACCATGTGTTTCTGTTCTCGGGGTGCCGGCGGGACTCAGACCCGGCCTTCCTAGTGGCCGCTCAGTGACTGGCTGTCTCCTTATCTGACATTTATCTCTGACCTGACCATTTATCTCTCTTCAGGCCTTGCATTGAACAGTGTTTGCATCGTTGAGGTTTTTCGGATTTTTTAAACTCTCACCCATAAGGCCAGAGTTGGTATTCTTGTTGGTCCACATCTGTGTGCTTGGTGCGGACCTCAGGGGCTGGATTCTGACTCAGGGACCCCCGCGGCCGAAGGGGACACATGTTTACGGGTGGGCAGAAGCTGCCAGGATCTGAGACTCCTTTTGAAGGATGAGGTGGCCCCGTCCGTTCCGGGTTTTGTAAAGCCTCCGAGTGGGAAGACAGAGAGGGGGTGGTTGGCATCGTGATACCCGCTGAAGTCTCCAGGGAAGGGCACCCCAGGCCCCTGTCCCGGCTCCTGGTGGTAACAGAGCTCCAGTCCTCCTCTGGCATTCTCCCCACCTGCACGTGTCTGTGGCCTAATTTCCCCATTTTATAAAGATGCCCTGATGTTGCATTAGGGCCACCCCAATGGCCTTATCTTAGTTCTGTCATCTGCAAAGACCATACTTCCCGGTGAGGCCACATTCACAGTTCTGGGGTTAGGACTTCAGCCTAAGAACCTGGGGACACAATTCAGCCCATAACCTGCACCTGCCCAGGGAGAAGTGGGTGTGCTGGTGTGAAGGGTGCAGGCGAGGAGGCGGGGGCCCAGCGGGCATCATGGGGGAGGCCGCTCCTCGATACAGAGAGGGGCCGTAGTAGTTACCCACTGCTGCATAACAAGTTAAAATGAAACACAGCAGCCGGAAATAACTATTCTTACTCCGAGGTCTCTGTGGGTCTGGAGTCCAGGCCCCACTCACCTGGTGCGGGCGACTGGGGCTGTGGTGTCATCTGAAGGCTCCTCGGGAGGCCAGGGTGGGGGGCTTTGCTTCCAAACTCGCACACACGGCTGCGGGCAGGCCTCAGTCCCTCACCATGTGGGGCCTCTCGACAGGGCAGCTTGCTTCCCTTAGAGAGAAAGAGAGAGCTCGAGAGACCTCACGCCAAGGTCGGAAGCCGCAGACGCTTTATACCAAATCCCGGGAATGACGTCCCATCACTCCTGCTGCCCTCTGTCGTCCAGAAGCCCATCCACAGCCTAGACCATGGGGAGTGGGCCACATCCAGGGGCACCTGCCAGGACGTAGGATTATCGGGGGTTACCTTGGAGGCTTCCCACACAGGGGGCATCGACCAGAGCACGGCGACAGGGACCAAGGGCCACCCAAGCACGGCCTGTCTGGCCTCAGTTTCCTGAGCTGTCCGCAGGGACGCTGCATTCTGGCGCTGCCGGAGTCCACAGAGAAGGGGGCACCACAGCTGCTGGAAGAGTGTGGCCCCAGAAGCTGGGGCCCCACGGACCAGGGCCAGTTGGCTGGCTGGGCACCGCCTCTTCTGGGTCCCAGAGACATTAGCTGGCGGCTCTCCAATGGCCACTGCTGCCAGTTCTCATTATTTTGAAATGTCACATCCTGACCTAAGACGTCCCAAACAAGCTAAGGTGTCCTCCGCACACACACCCCGATGAGCCATCTTGGCCTCCCCCGCCACTGAGTGTCTGTGTGGATGCTCACCCCACCTGCCCCACACCCGTGGCCAGTCCAGCGGCAGCACCCGCGGCGTGGCCCTCAAAACAAGAGGGTCTCCTGCCCCCTGCTGGTGCCCAGCAGAAGTGTCAAAAGACCGGGGTGTTTGGGGGGTGTCCCTGGAACAAAAGGAGGCTTGTTAGCTTCAGACGAGGCAGGACACTGGGGGAGGAAAAAAAAAATCAATGTTTGCTAAATAGGGAAAAAAATCACCCCGCCTCAGTGGGGAAAAGGCTTATTTTCAAGTGTATTAAAGTGATTACCCAGAGGAAAAGCCAAAGCAAATGAACAGGCGTGCAGAGTGGTGAGTCGTCCGCTTTCCCAGGGAGGTTCCGACAAGCAGAGTGTGCACGCCCGCCCTCCAGCCGGACTCGGCCGAGCTCTCGGTTTTAAATAGTTTATAACATTTCGGGGGCAGTGTCTAAGTGAGGGCAGTCCCTGGAGATGTTCGGCAGACCTGTACATTTAGCCCGTGATAAATAACCAGGAAAAGCACAAGGCCCGGAAGGATCCCAGATTTAATTCAAATAATTTAAAATCTAATGTTGAAAGAGCTCTTTGCATTCATGTGCCGTCCATGTTTCCAGCTGGAGAAAGAAAAGGCTTTGTGTTCGGGCTGGGGGCAGGGTGACGGGCGGTAAGCCCGCGGTTGGGGGACTAACCTCTTTACCATGTGCTGCGTGCAGCCAGCTCGCCGGCATTTTTCATACTGTAAGTGGCAGGCGTCGTTTCGGAAAGCCGGACGTGGGGGGAAGAAGATTTATCATCTCCATGGACTTTACTCCAGGTGAAAGGATTTTTGTCCACGGCGGGGCCGCCAAGGGGAGCAGAGGGGGCTGCCCCTTCCCCACGGATGCCCACCCTCCAGACAGCTCCTGGGAGACCCGCTTGCATCGGGATGGAGGGGTCTCCATGTGGAGTGCCGTGCGCCCTCACGGGGGTCGATGGCTGGTCCCAGGGCACGCCCCGCCCAGCCACGGCCCGTCCAAGGAGGGAGCCCCTGGGCAGCCACAGATGAGGAAAGCAGCCAGGGACCACCAGGAGCTGGTCCCAGCAGACCGGGGCTGTGGCTGGTGCAGCCTGAGGGTCCGTGCTCAGTTTCAAAGGATTTGCAGAGCTGTGTGCCCTGGGGTGACAGCCCCCCAAAGAGGCACGGCCTCCTGAAACCTCAGAACCGGACCTTATTTGGAAACGCACTTTGATATGAGGGGTCATATTGCATTAGGACGGGCTCCCAATCCAATGACTGGAGGACTCAGAAGAAAAAGCAGACGCACAGGGAGAAGGCCACGTGACGGCGCAGACAGAGGTTGCGGTGGGGCCTCCGTCGGCCGGGGACCGTTGGCAGCGACGGGAGCCGAGAGGGGCCGTAGCGGAATGTCCCTCAGAACCCCAGAGGGAGACAGCCCTGCCCACCCCCAGCCCCTGCACCCTGAGGGAGCACCTTGCTGTGGCTTTAAACCCTGGCCTCGTCCTGTAAGACAGCCCGGGAGGGCTCACGGAGCCACCAGCAGCCGCATGCGTCATCCACCTGTTCCACGTGACAGCGACAAAGAGCATCGTCTTCCCTCGAGGCGGCTCCGAGCCCCCAGGCCCACTCCTGTGGCAGGTTTCCCTGTGGCCTCTGACGATCGGGGACATGAAACACACCCCCCAACTCACCTTTCTAAAATGACCCATTTCCCCTTTCTCTGATGGTCGCTTTTTCTGTTTAAGAGACTCCATGGGACTTTTGCTTAGACGGTACTAAAAAGGCTACATCTGGTTGCAGAGTTTATTCCCAGCTTGGACAGCGGAGGCCTTGGAGAGTCCTCGAGGAGGAGCAGAAGCTGGAGAAGCGCTCAGCAGAGGGAGACTGCCCTCCCCACCCCCCGACCCGGGTCTCGGCACCAGGCCGCATCTCTGTGTCTCCTGGGCATCTCCAGGATGCCCCCGTGCATGCCTCATCTGGGTCAGGTGCACCTTCAGATTCCGGGCAACTGGAAACAGATCCAGGATGCGAGGGGGTGTGGGCAAGATCTCTCTAGAAACAGACATTGTCCGTCGTTCTTTCCAAGAGCGGCAGAGTGAGATGTTCTATGGCACTCTGGAGAAGCATCCCTGGGTGGAGTGGGGATGGTGGGTCTGGGGTCTGGGTGGCCAGTGTGGGTGGGTCGGTGGACCTGAGCCCAGACCCCAGCTCCTGGAGCCACCACTGGGATTTCCTGACCAGGCGCAGAGAAAACCACAGCGGAGGGCCTCGGTCCCACATCCCCCTCCCCAGAGCTGCTCAGTGCAGCTCCCTCAGGCTGACGACCGGCGCCCCACTCAGGGCAGGGGCAGCTGGGTGCCTGGCGTAGACCTGCTCCCTGGGGGAGGAGGAGCAGCCGCCAGAAGGATCTAGAAAGCATGCGAGTCCACTGGGGTTGCTAGTCGGGTACCACCTGCTACATGTCTCCTGCAGGCTGAATAAAATCCTCATCCAGCCTGTTCAGGGACCCAAGATGAGCTGCCCATCCCTCAGCCCCCGGCCCACCCTGCTCCCCGACACTGGCTTCGCTCCAGCTCCTCAGGGTTCAGAGGCTCGTCTCCCTGACCGGAGAGATTTTCCTCCAAATTTCCAGATGCCGGCACCCTCCACACAGGTGGTGCTCAGTATGGTAGCCACAGCCCCCTGTGGCCAGGGATGTCGGCGTTTGTGAGAATGAAATCCTCAGGGCCCCGGGGGCGCTGGGCAGCGGCCACGTGTGGCTGGCAGCGGCCAGACTGGCCACGCAGGTGCAGGCCGCCCCCCTGGGGCCCCGAGTCCCAGTGCTCGGTGAAGTCCTGGGCCACACCATAGGGGGAATCCTACGTAAGTCCCTGCAAACTATGCTCACCTCGAGCTACAATCTCTGACCATGACCAGGCCTGTCTCTCCCACCAGAGCTCACGCTCCCCGAGGGCAAGGGCTCTGTTCTGGGGGGAGCACGGTGTCCCTGAACCACCCAGCCCAGCACCTGCCCTGACAGCAGTGTTGGGACAAATGAATGAATGAATGAATGAATGAGTGAGTGAGAAGCCCCTGGCTCCTGACGATGGGCCCTTCCCAGAGACCCCGCTTCCATCCCCTGAGGAGGAGGCGGCTCCCCCAGGGGCAGAGCTCAGGGATCTCATGGCAGGGGTGCCTGTGGCGGGAGGGGTGCTGCCCCAGGGAAGGAACTCCGGCTGAGCCAATCCCTCCCTGGGTCCCTCGGGCTCAGCCCCCTGGGCCTCCCGTGAGAACGGCAACTTCCTTTCTTCTCTTGAGGGCTTCTGCCAAGGACAGGTGGCAAGCAGCCGGCCGGGGATCCCATCACCCATTGGATGTGGCATGGGAAGGCTGGGCCCAACTCTGGGCCACGGCAGCCCTGGGACAATTCTCAGCATCCTGAGCCTGCAGGCTTAGCTCCACGCAGACCCTCGAGACCCAGGGCGGTGGGGAGCCTCCATGCTGTCCACGAGCCATCTGTCCACACGGTGAGAAAGACGCCGGGGGCCACACGTGGGCGGCTCAGAGCCTCTGCCGGGGAGGGACATGTGTCACCTCTGCTCATATTTCACAGGTTCCGTGGCCTCGCCCACCAGCAAAGGCCCCTGACATGGCCAATCAGGGGGTGTGCGTGCATTTTCCAAGGTTCTCCTTGGCTGTGTATATGTGGGGTTGCCAACTCCCAGAAGACAGGCCCATCCTAAACATTTTTCTTGTTTATCAGAAATTAAGACATGGCTGGCTGTCCTGTGTTTGCAATTGCAAAGCTGCCCCACCTGCGCGAGCTGGGCTCGCAGTCACTGGCTGCGTGTCTCAAGCCCCATGGTAGCGGGTGTACGCGTGGTCGGTGTTTTCCACGTAGGAGCCTTAAACATGGAGAAACACTTGCCCTGAGGCACCAGAGTGCAGCTCTGTTCCTCAGGCCCCGGAGGAAGGAGACCCGCCAGGAAGGGAACGTGAGCCAGGGAGCTCTGCCCTCGGGCATCTGTGCCAAAGACATGCCTGGAGCTTTCCAAAAGGGAATTTAACCTAAGAATAGAAACCGGCCCCCTTCTCCCTGTGCCCCTGCCTGTCTGCCCAGACTCCCAAGAGAGGGGTGTTGGGACGCCGCCGGCAGAGACTTGAAACATCGACTCTGCTCCTGGGCGATTCTCATGAGAGCCAGGAGGTAACCGTTACCCGCTCGGGTCTTATCACCAAGTTCCCAAGATACCCGCAAGATCAGTTAGCCAGAAATGGTCAAAGCCAAGAGCAACGGGGGCTTGACGGCCGCCGGAAACCAAGGACGGGGGGTCCGCCACACTGACGGGGAGAGCCACTGTTCCCATCCCATTTGCTCAGCACGAGAGGAGCAAAGTACCGAACGGCCTTCCCTGTCTGCCCCTCCCAGTGACAGAACCTCTGAGGACATCATACAAATGGTTCAGCATGGACGAGGCCGGGGTCCCACCCAAGCGTCCCTGCACCCTGTCCACCTGCTGCCTGCCCTCTGCGGGAGCTGCCGTCCCCTGATCCAACACACACGTACGCGGGGCTGGGCGAGCTGGGTTGGCCCTGCCTCACTGAGCCTCAGTCCGGAGGCAGAGGGGTGGGGCAGAGATGAGTTAACAAACATGCATCCAGATGGTGTTGGAGTGGGGTATACACTGGGAAGAAAATAACACAAAACCGGGGCCACGACAGGCTGGGCTGAGGGACAAGTTAAACCAGATGGTCGGGGTGCCCCCACCGACCTGAGACCCCAAAGCGAAGGCTAAGAGTGCATGGGAGACCTGGAAACTGAACATTCCAGCATGGCAAGGGAAGAGCATGGGGCGGGCAAAGGCCCTGGGGCAGGAATCCTGCTACCTTCCCTGGTTCTTTGCTTGTCACAAGCACTGCCCCTCTGGTTTAGGGTTCTTCCCAGCCTCCCCTGACCTGGTATATTAAAAAGGTCCCTGCCAGGGGAGGCACCGCCGCCAAGCCCAGCCAGGTCTGGTGTCCAGGCCCGGGGTCAGGGCCAGGCTGGGTTTGGGCTAGCCGGGAGCCTACACGGTGGGCCAAGCCCCAGGGCTCAGGTGCCCTGATCTTCAACCCCTTTCTGCACTCCCCGCGAATGCAGCTACAGCTGGGTCCTCCGCCATGGCCTGGGCTCGTGAGAACGGACACTCCCAGGAAAAGCCACGGTCCCCATCTGTGCTGGCTGACGACCTGCTGCTTTGTCAAGTGGTCCCCACACCCTGTGGGCAGGGAGCAGCGTTTGTGAACCTGCCAGAGCTCCTCTCCCAGGCTGGGGGTCCGTCCCTGCTGGAGGGGAGCAGGGATTGCCCCACTTGTGTGGACTCTCGCCTGACCCACTCTGGCCTCCCTGGGAGCCCACGGCATCTCCACAGAAGGACAAGTGGGCGTGTGGCGTTTCACGGCATTTCAGCCTGCTGAGAGCAGGTGTCTAGCAACAGTGAAGAGCCATGAGGCGGTGGACAGCCTCATGCGTGCACCTTCACCTGGGGCGTCATCAGCTCCTTAGGGCCAAATCCTAGAGGTAGGATTTGGGGCTCCGCTCGGGCTGCTGAAACAGAACACCCCAGACCGGGAAGCTCGAAGTGCAGATATTCACTTCTCACCATTCTGGAGGCTGGAAGCCCACGGTCAAGGCTCCGGCATGTTCCATTTTTGGTGAGAGCTCTCCTCCTGGCTGGCAGTTGGCTGCCGCCTTGCTCACAAGGTCCAGGGGGTGGGAGGGAGGGCGAGAGAGAGAGCTCCAGCCTTCTTTCTATGAGGGCGCTGTTCCTCCAGGGTGGCTCAGCTCATCGAACCCCAACCAACCATCGAACCCCCAAAGATGCCACCTCCCAACACCATCCCAAGGGGGTTAAGGGCTTCAGCACAGGAGCGTGGGGGACAGAACTCAGCCCGGAGGGACGGGGCTCCTCTCAGAGGTGGAACTGGGAGGTGTGGTGACGGGGCACCTCCTGACGGGCAGAGCTTTGTGTGAGGAGAAGTGGCCCCAGAGGCAGACGCGCACTAAGTCACGGGCAGTGGGACGTGGCGCAGCGAGCCACTCAGAGGACGGGGAGTTCTGGGGAAGAGGCATGTGCATGGGTCTCCGCGGATGGGCACCAAGTCACACATCGGTGTGCACCAGGGACCTCCCGCTGCGTAAGGAGCACCGGGCAGCCAAGTGGGCAGGATGCCTGGACCGGTCCTCCGCCAGCCTCCACCCTTAGCTTCCTCCATGTTTGAGCAGTGCACTCATGGGTGAAGGGCGCCTGGGGGCGTACTGGGCTGAATCGTATGCCCCTGTCACCGAGGTTTGGTACAGACACTGCTAGTGCTGGGTGTGCAAATTCTCAGTGTCAGAGACGACCCCAGGTCCCTGCCATGACTCCATCCCTCAAACACACCAACCAGCCACTTGGTGGCCAGTTGTCCCGTGGGACCATTTCTGGGCTGGAAAGAGCAAGGATTCGTCCTGATGGGTTTTCGTGTGCTCCAGGCATGGGTTTGCTTTTCCTGCACGTGGGTCCTCCCCCTGCACCACACGTGGGAACCGAGTCTGACTCACTAACAAAGGGCCCCCGACCGTGGATCCACGGGCTCTCCCACATGCCACACCACCCAGCAGTGGCCAGCCTGGGAGAAGGCCAGGTGGCACTCCCAAAGATGCAGCGTGGAAACACCGTTTTGTGAATGCGGAGCTGCTCCTCGGTTTGTGCTGTACTCCCGAAGCCAGCAACGGGTACATGGCTCTGTAGCCGCAGTTAGTGGAATCCAGGGACTGGGGGAACACGTGGGTCTGCAGGTGGCCCCACTCCTCATCATCTGGAGAGACTCACTTTGGGAATGTGAGCGTCCCATCCTCACAGCTTCGGCTGTGTGGGCTTAGAGGTTCTGGTTCCCGGAGGACACATTTCCACCAGAGTCACAGTGGAAAGAGCCCATGAACTGAGGACGATTCCAGCCAGTCACTCTCACCCGACTGTACCAGCGGACCAGCAGGTGCCAAAGGAGCCATGGCTCGGGCAGCGGCGACCGATCCCAAGGAGGGGGCTGGGGGGCTGCAGGGGGCTGGGAACTCTGCCTGCCTTCACAGTGTCCACTCCAGTGGCAGCAGCTTACCCTCCAGTGCCTGCCTACAGCTGTAAATGGGCAAGCTCGGTATTTACGGCCTGAAAAGGCCCAGTAGACAGAACTCAGATGTCGAATCAGCTAGACCAGGAGGAGTCCTGGCCTGGGGTGGGGGTGAGGACACAGAGGAAGGGCCTGGTGAGTGCTTGTCTCGGTCTCGAGATCTGCTGTGGCTGTGGGGCTGCAGTCTCTCTCACTAGCCCCCCTTCTGTATGAGTCCCTGGAACGGAGATCACAGACTTGCCAGGACCTGTGACCAGGAAGGCGCTTTACAGAGACAAGCACGTGGCCGAGCAGGCGAGCGGCAGACCCCCTGGTGGGCCCGTGATTCCCGACTCCCCGTTGCTCAAGCATCAGGCGCTGATGACTTCTCTTCCCAAGAATCGCTTTCGATGGGCATGAGTTGCCTTGCCCTGGAAGTTGGGTATGCCCTGGGAGGCACATGGCCAGGACTGGCGGGGACAGACCCCCATCTCTGCCGTGTGGCTTGTGCTGTCTGCGAGGGACGGTCTCTGAGGCCACGGGGCCAGCCCTTCCTCTTCCCCACCCTGCTTCTCCTCCTCCCCGTGGGCCTGTGCGGACCAGCTTCCCCGAGAGAGCACCTGCCGCTGTGCCCACGGCTGAGACACCGGGCTCGGGCAAGGCACCCTGGTGGAGCCTCGTTGTGGACGAGTGACAGCTTCCCTCCAAAGAAGTGGGCCACGAGAAACTATTATAATTATAACTCGCCCTCCAGAGCAAGAAAACCCTGGTGCTAATCCCAGATCTTCAACCCAAGTGGCTCTGGGGTCATGAGCAGCCAGCTCCCCTACCCTCTCTGACCTTCACCCCTGCAGAGGGTTGGGGGCGACGGGAAGCCCCAGGGGGCTGGAACGTTTGAGTGACACGGTGCAGTACGTGCTCAGGGAGCAGTGGCCCCTGAAGGCAGCGGTGCTGAGGACGACGACACCCCGCCACCTTGGGCCTCATCACTCTCCCATCTTTCTGACAATCCCTGTAGCAGAAACAGGGCCCCAGTCACCTTGGTGTCTGCAGCTTGATCCCAGACACTCTGTTGCTTTCTAAATTTAGAGCTTATAAAATCACTAAATGGTTGGAAAGGAGGGAAAAAAGAAAAGTGGAATTGTGTGACCATATATGTATATATGTTCAAGTGCTGGGGGTGAGGGAGATGTGGTATTTATATCCTGGTGACTGGGATATCCCCAAACACTTCTTCTAAGAAAACATCAACCGTCTGAATGACTCCACCCCCCGCTCTGTCCTTGGTCTACACAGTTCTCCCTGCTGGATTTGAACCCCATAAGATAGATGCATTCTTTTCACATCACTAGGAGTCCTTGGCCAACCCCTGCCCGTCATCCCCATCCCCAGCTCAGAAAGTTCTCTTCTACAAGTGGATCAACTTCAGGAGAACCAACTTCGTCCTGGCTCCTCCCAGGACAAGCCCTCCATGTCGGCTGGGGTTGCTCAGCAGAGCACCACGGATGGGGGCGCTTATCAACAACAGTTATTTATCCCTTACAGTCCAGAGTCAAGGTACTGGCAGATTCAGGGTCCAGTGAGGACCCTCCTCCTGCTTCATGGACAGCATCTTCTCGTGCATCCTCACATGGAGGAAGGGCCAAGGGAGCTTTCTGGGGTCTCCCACGAGGACACTAACCCCATCATGGGGCTCCACCTTTCAGACCCAATCACCTCCCAGAGCCCCACCTCCTAACGCCATCACCTTGGGGGTTAGGATTTCCACCTATGAATTGGAGAGGGGGGGAAAAAACATTCAGTCCACAGCTCTTTTCTTCTGCTATCTCCTGGCACCTGCTGGGGTGGGCTGACACGCTCTCCACTGAACTTGGGGTCAGTGGACCTTTCACTATCTCTGAATGTTGGCAGGGGAGGCTCCTGGGGCCCCAATTCTAGTCCTGGGGCCTCTGGGCTCCTGCTTCAGGAAAGGTGGGTGGAGGTCCTGGGACTACAGGAGCTGTCTACACACCCTAGAAACCCCATTCCCATCACATTAAACACCCCTGGAGAAGGCCACAGGTGGACCAGGTAGTACTGAAGACCCCTGGATCCTGGCCAGACTCTCTTACCTTTCTGCATGCAAGAGAATCACACGCACTCTCCCCATTGCGGCTTGGTGTTTCCAGCTTCTGCTTGTGGCGTTTTGGTAGTTGTGTATGTGTATGTTTGTGTGAGTATTAAAACAGAGAAACACAGCTCTCCTTTCCAGGAATATTCCCATCAGGATAACCCAAGAACATTCCTGTTTGCAAAATACCTTAGAATTGCCAGGTAAAATAGGATACACATCTCTTAAAGAGAGAGCTGAGCTTGCAAAAGTGTAATGGAATTTTCCAGGGGCCCAAAAATGAATAACATGCCCTAAAATAGGAATTGAGGTGAGCTAATGGTGTGGCTGTCTGGGGCCTGGCTCCCAGATGCTGATCTTGATATGAAGGGGCTTGAGATGTGTTCCCAGGACGGGGCATGAGGCCCTTTGACACCAAGGGGGAAAGCAAAGG
This sequence comes from Zalophus californianus, assembly GCF_009762305.2. NCBI lineage: Eukaryota > Metazoa > Chordata > Mammalia > Carnivora > Otariidae > Zalophus > Zalophus californianus. The sequence continues at coordinate 1,570,727 of NC_045598.1, read as the reverse complement.
AAGCAGCTTCTGCACAAAGCCACAGTCCTTGCTACAACCTCCGTGGAAGAAATGATATTAACAAAACCCCCCAGCGCACGGATATTACAAAGAACTTTGTCAGTCTTTACCTGGACTGAGACAGAAAGTTTAAAAGCAAAGCCTCTTCTAAGAAGAAGCATTCCTAGAATGATGCTCCTCCATAAAAGCAAGGTGAACACTCTCAAAAATGATTGAAATCAACTTTTTTAAAATTCTAGAAATTCCTCTAAGGCCTCCAAAAATTAGGAGAGCATTTGCCCATAAAATGGTTGAATCCTGGTAAGAACAGGGAGCCCTCTCCCCAGCAGTGAAGCGGTCGGAAAACCAGCATCATGTCAGCCATGATGCCTGTGAATAAGAGCAGCCTGTAGATGGAGGGGGTAGGGAGTCTCAGCACATTCCTGAGAAGCTAGAAAGCCACATGGATGTACAGGGACACACACATGCCCGCCCAGGAAGGACCTGAGAGGGCCCTAATCTCTCACCCCGGCTGACCTTGAGACTCTGCACAAGGAGGAATTGAAGGTGAAGGTGGAGCTGTAACCTGCTTACTGGGGCCCTGAAGTCCTCCTCAGCCAAGCCTGGAGCCCTTACTGGCTCAAGGTATTTAAAGAAATCCATTTCCAAACATAAGATGACTGCTAAGCAAACCAAGCAGAGATTTCTGTTGCCACCATGACAAAGACAAAAGAAGTCTAACTTACAGAATTGGTTCAGGAAAATCACTGAATAGATAGCAGCAACAACAAAAGCTCTAGGGTGGGGCGAATCTGATTTCCAGAGTTGCTATGTTATATTACCTAAAATGTCCATTTTTCAACAAAAAATTATCAGACACATGCATAAGAAAACAGGACAATGTGGCCCATACCATGAAAACAAGCAGTTAATAGAAACTGCCCTGAGGAAGCCTAAGTATTGGGCTTACTAGACAAAGATTTAAATTGGTTATTATATTGTGTCAACTATGCTAAAATAAAAAAATTAATAAATAAAGAAGCTATTCTAAATATGTTCAAAGAACTAAAGAAAATCATGTCTAAAGAACTAAAGGATAGTATGAGAATGACGTCTCACCAAATAGAGAATGTCAATAAGGAGACAAAAATTATAAAAAATAATCAAATAAAGGGGCACCTGGGTGGTGCAGTTGGTTAAGCATCTGACTCTTGGTTTTGGCTCAGGTCATGATCTCAGGGTTGTGAGATTGAGTCCCACATTGGACTCCCACACTGGGTGTGGAGCCTGCTTGATATTCTTTCTCTTCCTCTGCCCCTCTTGCTCATGTGCTCTCTCTCTCCCTCTCTCGCTCTCTCTTTCTTTTTATAAAACAAACTTGAAAAACAATAATCAAATAGAAATTCTGGGGTTGAAAATTACAATAACTGAAATGAAAATAAACCACCAGATGGGCTCAATAGCAGATTTAAGCTAGAAGAAGAAAGAATCAGTGAACTTGAAGCTAGGTAAATTGAGATAATCCATTCTGAGAAACAGAAAGAAATGAGAATGGAAAGAATGAATAAGGCCTCAGAAGTATGTGGGACAGCATACATATAATGGGAATCTGAGAATGAGAGGGATAAAAAGGCAGAAAGAAGTAATGATCAAAACCTTCCAAATTTGATGAAAAACAACAGTCTACTTATCCAAGAGGATCAATGGACTCCAAATAGATTAAACTTTAAGAGATCCATAGCTAGACAAATTGTCAAAAGAAAAACACAAAGAGGGACACCTGGGTGGCTCAGTCATTAAGCGTCTGCCTTCAGCTCAGGTCATGATCCCAGGGTCCTGGGATCGAGCCCCACATCGGGCTCCCTGCTCCACGGGAAGCCTGCTTCCCCTCTCCCTCTGCCCCTGCTTGTGTTCCCTCTCTCGCTGTCTTTCTTTGTCAAATAAATAAATCTTAAAAAAAAAAAAGATAAACACAAAGAGACAATATTAAAGTGGCAACAAAAAAGCAACCTATCCTGTAAATGAGATTACACCTGACTTTTCAACATAAATTTCATCAGTCAGAAGTCAGCAATAAATAGAGCAAAGAAATAAAAACACCTATAAAAAGAACTACAAAAGTAAATATACAAGATGGTATAAATGCATTTTTTTGTTTGTAACTCTCCCTATCTTATTTGATATGAAATACAATTGTACACAACAATATTTATAAAACTGTCAATAGACTTAGAATGTATAAAGATAGAATTTGTATGACAACATAGCACAAAGGTGGGGGGAATGGAGCTTTATGGGAGAGCAAAATTGTGCATATTATTGAAATTAAGTTGGTATTAACCCTAACTGATTTGTAATCATTTAACATGTTAACTGTAGTCCCCAGGGCAACCACAAAGAAAATATAGCAAAAGAAACAATAGATTTAAATTGGTACCCTAGAAAATATCTATTTTGCACAAAAGAGTGGTAATGGAGGAACATAAGAACAAAAAAAAAAGACATGAGACATATAGAAAACAAACAGCAAAGGTGCAGACATAAATTTTTCCTTATCAGTGATTACATTAAATGTAAATGGATTAACCCCTCTTATCAAAAAGCAGAGATTAGCAGAGTAAATTTTTTAAATCATGCTCTGCACAGAAGACACCCTTTATTTTTTTAAGATTTTATTTATTTGACAGAGAGAGAGAGCACAAGCACAGAGAACATAAGCAGGGGAAGTGGGAGAGGGAGAAGCAGGCCCCCTGCAAGCAGGTAGCCCGATGTGGGGCTCAATCCCAGGACCCCAGGATCATGACCTGATCCGAAGGCAGATGCTTAACCTACTGAGCCACCCAGGGGCCACGAAGACACACTTTTGATTCAAACACAAATTGTTTGAAAATAAAAGGATAAAAAAATGTACCATGTGAACAGAAACCAAGACAAAGTTCAAATGGCTATATTACTATCAGATAAAATAAATCTTAAGATAAAAATTGTATGAGAAACAAAGAATATTTTCTAATGATAAGTGTCAATCCATCAGGAAGACATAATAATTCTAAATATGTAAGTATCCAAAAGTAGAGCCCCAAAATACATGAAGCAAAAACTGATAAAATTGAAGAAAGAAATAGGCAATGTATAATAATAGTTGGAGACTCCAAGACCCTAGTTTAGTAATGAATAGAACAACTAAGAAGAAGATCATAAAGGAAATGGAAGATTCTTTTAAATTACAGTGAGCCAACTACACCTGACAGACATCTATAGAATGCTCCACCCAGCAACAGAAGGATATGTGCTCTGCTAACATGCATGTAGAACATTCTCCCACACAGACCATATGTTAGACCATAACACAAGCCTCAAAAAATAAAAGGACAAAAATTATACAAACTGTGTTCTCTGACCACAACAGAATAAAAGTAAAGAAAGAAAATTTGGGAAATTCATAAATGTGTGGAAATTAAATAATGCACTCATCAATAACTGATGGATCAATGAAGAAATCACAAGGGAAATTAGAAAGTACTTTGAGATGAGTGAAAATGAAAGCACAACATACTGACACAGGATGCAGCATTCAGCCAAAGAGTCATAGCTGAAAACAACTATATTAAAAAAGAAGAAAGATCTCAAATCAATATCATAATCTTCCATCTTAAACCCTGGGAAATAGAGGAGCAAACCAACCCTAAAACAAACAGAAGGAAGATGTGATGGTCACCTTTACATTAACCTGACTAGGCTGCAGGGTGCCAAGAGATTCCATGAAACATTATTCTGGGTGTGTCAATAGGGGTGTTTCTGGATGACATCAACATTGGGATCGGTAGACTCAGTAAGCAGATTGCCTTCCCTAATGTAGGTGGGCCTCATTCAATTGAATTGAAACAATCAGCTCATCCTGGATCTTGGATCTGTCAGTTTCTGGACTATAACTATTCTATTGGCTATCCTGGTTCTCCAGTTTCTACCAAACATTTAAAAAATAATTAACACCAATTGGGGCACGTGGATGGCTCAGTCGGTTAAGTGTCCAACTCTTGATTTTGGCTCAGGTCATGATCTCAGGGTCATGAGATTGAGCCCCATATCGGGCTCCATGCTGGGCATGGAGTCTGCTTGAGATTCTCTCCCTCTTCCTCTGCCCCTCTTTTCCCCTCTATCTTTCTCACTCTTAAGATAGATACATAGTTAAATAAATAAATAACACCAATCTTTCACAAAATCTTACAAAAAATATGAAAAAAGGAATATTTTCTAATTCATTCTGTGAAGTCAATGATGTCCTGATAACAAAGCCAGACAAAGACATCTGAAGAAAAGAAAAACTACCATCTAGAAAGATGATTAGAATCCCTCATGAATATTGATGCAAAAATCATTTTAAAAACTAGGAATTTGAATCTAAGGACATATAAAAAAGCTTATACACCATGATCAAGTGGAATTTATGCCAAGAAAGTAAAGCCGGTTCAACATATGAAAATCCATTAACCTAATATACCAAATTATAATTGAATAAAGAACATAAGCCAACATGATCATCTTGATAAATGCATAAAAAAGCATTTGACAAAATCCAATACTCTTTCATGATGAAAACACTCAACATATTAGTAATACAAGGGAAATTCCCCACCTGATGCAACATCTATGAATAACCCACAGCTAGTTTCACATATAGTGACAAAACACTGAAAGCTTTCCCTTTAACATTAAGAACAAGTCAAGGATGTTTGCTCTCATCATTTCTATTCAGCATTGTACTGGGTGGTCTAGCCAGGGAAAATAGGCAAGAAAAAAGAAATAAAAGTCATCCAGGTTGGAGCAGAAGCAAAACTATATTTATTCACAGGTAACATAATCTTGTATATAGAATATCCTGAGCAAGAAAAACCTACAATCTAAAAACACTGATCAACATATAAAAATGATTATATTCCTGTATACTATAAGTGAACTATCTGAAAATGAAATGAAGAAAACCATTTGATTTATAATGACTTCAAAAAGAATGAAATCCTTAGGAATAAATGCAACAAAAGATGTTTATTACTTGCACACTGAGAATTATAAAATACCAGGATGAAATGGAAGAAATTAAGGACATAAATGAATGGAAAGACACCTGTGTTCATGGATCAGAAGACTAAATCCTGCAAACATAGCACTATTCCCTAATTGATCTGCAGATTCAATGAAATCCCCACCAAATTCCCAGTTCCCTTTTTAAAAAACAGGAACTGATCATTGACCCTAAAAGTCAATGCAAAGGGCCCAGAATAGTCCAAACAACCTTGAAAAAAAAGAGCAAAGTTGAGCAAGGCATATCTCAATAACACAGGAACCAATCAGAAAGAGCTCTCAATGGCCAAAGCTGAAACAATTTGAATAATATAATAAATAATAATAGTATTAGACTAAAACCCAGAGGGGAAAATATCTACAAGTCCATAAACAAATGATGAATAAATAAATACGTAAATGTGGGAAAACAGGAAACTCTTCCTCACCATAACATTTGAATTAAAACATGTAAAACAGTTGGATGGATGGAAATTTTAAAAGTCACCTTTACAAAACCATATTAATAACTTCTGCAGGCAAGATCTACCCACAGAAGCTAAAATTAGTGGGTAAAACTTTAAGAAGAAAGAGGATATTTGTAGAACCTTAAAGTATTTCTCTTCGAATACAAGTGGAAAATAGTAATTTTGGGGTGTAAACCTTGACTTGACAAAGAGCACCTTACCCAAAAGATCAAGGTTAACATCACCATCATAAGATGTAGTGACATCTCATGCTCCCTGAAATAAAGCACTGAGGGCATATCATTCTTTCCCCAAATCCACAACCTCCATGTACTCGTGAGAAAACAAAACAAATCTGTTTATGTATATTCTTCAAAATACCTGACCTGAGCTCTTCACAAGCATCAAGGTCCACAAGCAGCAGGAAACACAACAGTCCAGGCTGGAAGAGACCAGAAGACAGGAAAACTAAATGCAGCATGAGATCTGAGACTGGACCCTGGCTCACAAAAAGGACCTGAGCGGGAAAACTGGTGAAAACCAAATGAAGTCCATAATTTAGTTTAAAAAAAAAAGAAGAAGCTAAAAAAGAAACATAAATATCTGGAAGAAAATCTTTGCCCATTAAAGATAATTCAAAATATATGCCTAAAATATACCATCAGAATCCAAGTACTTTTGAGGGTAGTCTCCAAAGTATTCAATAATGATAAAATTGCAATTATAAATTAACAACCACATGTCTACATAGAGCAGAGGCTACAAGAAAGATCAAATGTTCTTAAGTGCACAACCCTGAAATGCATCATTCCACTCTTATTAGTGACATTGTTAGCTTGGCCATGACTGCCTACGAGGGAGGCTGGGTTGGAAGGCTTATCCCGGGCAGTCGTGCTGAGTCATGCTGAGCGCACAACCAGCAATTCTACTGCTATGGGAGCAAATACGTTTCCATGTAGTTATTACCTCATCTCAGGGCTCCAGCTCTCTCGGCCATTTGTGTTCCTGTCTCCCAGGCCTGGATGTGGCTCCCCACAGAGCAGTAGAAGACACATCATCCGCCCCAACACATCCACCCACAACACAATGGTGGGAGCAGGAATTTAATCTGCAGATGTGATTAAGTGCCAAATCAGCTGCTAGGGAGATGCTCCATGGCGGGCCTCACTTAATCAGATGATCCCTTACAGGGAGCAGTGTTGTTCTGGCAGAAGGGATTTGAAGCATGAGAGGGATGGTCTTTGCTGCTGGCTTTGAGGATGGAGGGGGCCACATGGCGAGAACTTGAGAGTAGCTTCTAGGAGCTGAGAACAGACTGGCCAGCAAGAAAACAAGGACTCTGCACTGATTTCAGCCAACAGCCACATGAGCTTGAGAGAGGATCTCTAACAGAAGGGAACACAATCCAGCTGACACTTTGGCTGCAGTCGTGTGAATCTCTGAGCAGAGAACAGCCAGGCTGTACCCTGACTCCCGACCTAAAGAAACTCTGAGATAATGAATGGGGGGTGCTGTAAGCCACCAAGTTTGTGGTATTGTTTAGCACAGGGTACTCACGCACTTGCTGTCTCGACAACTGCCTAGCTCCATTCTGATTTTGCCCTTGCCCTTACAGACTCATGGGGCAGATGAATCGTATGCATCAGATGGATGCTTGCTTCTGGCAAGAGTAGCAGCGCAAACGAGTAGGGAGAGGGAGACACTTTTAATCAGTTGTACCGGGTCAATTGGATAGTCACACAGGAAAAAAAATGAAAATGGGTCCCTACCTCACACCATGCAAAAAATACATATTCTAGGTGGGGTGTGGCTCTAAATGCAAAAGGAAAAATGATAAAGCGTCCCGAGGAAATCATGGAATACATTCAAGACCGCGGGCAGGCCAGGATTTGAAGCAGCACTCAGAGTACAAACCACAAGAAAACGAGTGATAAACAGAGTATGTCGAATTGAGGAATTGCATTCATTACAACACACTGTTCTGAGAGCAAACAGCAAGCCAGCACGTGCAGCAGTGAGTCTTCGTCAACACAATTGGAAAACACAGAGTACACACACACACAACAGGCAACCTTACAGAAAAGTGGGCAAAAGTCTTGAACAGGCTCCTCATGCGGGAGGGACACCACAGGGAGGAAACAAGCTCCTGGCCTTCCTCGTCATCAGCAAAATGCAAGTCAAGACCAAGGTGAGCAGCCAAGTGTTGGCGGGATGGGGAATGACCGGCACGCTCGCATGTGGCCAGAGGGTCTGCAATAGAGCAAACACCGTGAGAGACTGTTTGGAAGTACCATTAAAACTAGAACATCACCCTGACCCAGGTGCTCATGCCCAACACAAATGGCACACAGGCGTGTCAAAAGGCATCTACGAGATTGTTGATAAGACCACCAATCAAAGTATTGTAAGACTGGAAATGACTCCATCAACATGAGAACAGATAAATCAATCATACATTTAAACAAGGAGGCGCTATGAAGGAACAGGAAGACGCCAGTGATTATTCTCGGCAACACTGTGCACCCCACATAGAAAACATGGTGCGAAAGAAGCCAGGCACAACGGAGCAGGGCTGCATGATTCCACATGTGCAGAATTCAGAACTAGCAAACCAAGTCCCCAGCAGTACAGTCAGGGCAGTCACTACCTTTGGTGTGAAGGTGGGGTCGTGACGGGAAGGACACGGGGGTGCTTCTGGGGTTCTGGAATGTTCTGTTTCTCAATCTGGGTGCCCAGGGCTCTGGTGTGCCCACTTGGGGAAAATCCATCCGATGGCACAATTGTGCCTTTCGCAATTTTTTTGTATGATACTGTCTTTTAATAAAATGTTCATTTAAGGGGTGCCTAGGTGGCTCAGTCATTAAGCGTCTGCCTTCAGCTCAGGTCATGATCCCAGGGTCCTGGGATCGAGCCCCGCATCAGGCTCCCTGCTCGGCCAGAAGCCTGCTTCTCCCTCTCCCACTCCCCCTGCTTGTATTCCCTCTCATGCTGTCTCTCTCTCTCTCTCTCTCTCTCTCTGTCACTTAAATAAGTAAATCATCTTTAAAATCAATAAAACCTCTTTTAAAAAAATATTCATTAAAAAAATCAAGAATAAACAGAAAAGATAAAACATTCCAATAGAAAAATGGGTGAAGGCTCTGGGGGTCATTTTACAGAAACAGAAACAAACACCTGAGGCATGGGGTAGCAATGCTCCAAGTCAGCAGTCAGGAGGGAGACGCTAACCAAGGCAGGAAGGACAGACCACCCCCCACATGCCAGACGGGTAGCAACTTGGGATCAGAGGCACCAGGCCTGGGTGACCTCAGCCATACTGCTGGGGCCAGAGGCCCCCAAGTTGGTGCAACAGTCTCCCATGTCACTTAGCAAGTTTTGTCAGTAAAGACACACCCGCTGCCTGCAACTCTGCAGTTAGACACTTTCCCTAAACAAAGCTCACCGGTATGCACACAGGAATCGTGTGTGAGAGTGCCCATTTCAGCACTGGCCCCAAATGTCGTCACCGGGAAAGCAGGTGAACACCGTGGGGTGGATGCTCACGCCTCCTGATGGGGGCTCTGTCGGGCAGTGCATCACACAGAAAACTGTTGACATCCCGTTCAGACCACATGCAAAGCAGGGCTAACGTGTAATGCCCAATGAAAGAGTACAAACCAGGCCTGGCAATGATAAATACCAAGGCTGAGAGATTCCAGGTGGAAACAGAACAGAATCAAGGGCTGTTCAATGAGATAAATCTGACAAAGGTGGGTGTGGGTGTGAGTGGTGTGTTTGCCTATTATTCTCTGTACTTTTCTCTACGCTTGAAAGATTCCATGACTGACAAATCCTGCAAAGAAGCCAACAGAAATGGGACCTAAGCCTGACTCCCTTCTCCTGAGAGAGGTCCCCTGCCTGTCTGCCCTTCTCAGGCAGTCAGAGGTTGGCTCTCATTTCCCCTGGGGGGATGCGGTGCAGTGTGTCTTCCTAAGGGTCCCGAGAGGAACAGGCCTGGGTTTTGGTGCCAGCTCCACAAGGGACCTGGCCCCAGTGATGTCCCCAGCCCTCTCACCATCCCCACCCAGAGGACACCACGAAGGAAGCATACAGAATGTGTGCTGGCACAGGGATGGTGTCCCCAGGCTATTGACTCCAGCAGCCCACCACCCCACCAGAGGGGTGACAGTCTGAAGGGCTGAGATCTTGCTCAGGCAGACCGAGGGTCAGGCCACCTGGGCCATGGTCGTGGCTGACACTGACCATCCCCACTGTGACCATGGGCAAGTGCTCTGCTGCCGTTCAAAGGAGGCTCTGGCAGCAGGACCTGAAGCTCATGGGATGCTGGGCCCAGGTTCCCAGAGCAGAACCTCAGATGGGGGTCACAGGAGGGCCATTACCCCACTTGGCCTGCATTTCTCTGGCCTGGGGAGCTATAGAGGACAAGAGAGGAAGGCTGTGGAGCCTGGGCCACCCCTAGTTAATGGCCCCTGACTCTCACTTCCCCGGTGTTAAGCCCCCCTCCTCTCTGCCCACTAATTATCTGGAGGTTTTCCAGAGCCTAGGTTTAAAAAGGGATTTCTTGGGGGATTTGGGTTGGACAGGGAGAGCCTTTCCTGCAGGAAGGGCCTCCAGGTGCCAGGCCCCAGACCCAGACAGTGGACTTGTTCTTCATCTTGCCTCTGCGCACAAGCAAAGTTTATTCACTGACTTCCTAGTTCTTCTGGCCTCCACTGAATCACCAGCCACCGGCGCAGGCCCTCCAGCCTACTTCGTAGCCTGAGAGAGAGTGGGGTATCATGTGCATGCTAGGAGGGAAGGAATACATGCATCAGCTGGACAATTAGTAGGGGCCAAGTAAGTACTTCTTGGATGGATGGATGGATGGATGGATGAGTGGATGGGTATGTGGGTGGACAAATGGATGAGTGGATGAGTAGAAGGATGGATGGATAGATGGATTAGTGGATGGATGGATGGATGCGTGGATGAGTGAATGTGGGATGGATGGATGGTTGAGTGAATGTGGGATGGATGGATGAATGGATGGATGGATGGAAGGAAGAATGGGTGGATGGATGGATGGATGGATGAGTGGGTGGGTGGGTGGGTAGATGAGTGGTTGGATTGATGAGTGGGTGGGTGGATGAGTGGATGGGTGGGCAGATGGACACATGGATGGGTTGGATGGATGGGTAGATAGAAGGATGGACGGGTGAATGAATGAGTAAAGTGTAAATAGATGAATAAAGTGATGGTAGTCTCTGCAGCTTTTGGTTCTACCTGAAGCCAAGGTTCCCTCCTGGGGCATTTGTTCAGATAAATCCCTCCAACAGCTCCCTTGGGGTCTCAGGAGCTCCAGTGAGTGGAGCAACAGTCCTCACTAGCCAGGAAGCCACACTCGTTTTAGTTTTCTACAACAGAAACCATGTTGTAAGGAATCTAAGGCAGTTTCTAGCCCTTTTTCTAGATGAAAAGTGGGTCAAGAGGTGGTGGCTTCAGTTGTCTGAGTGGAAGCATGCTTTGGATTGGGCTTCCAAGACCTCAGGCTTAGGCTCGCTTTTAGGAATGTTCTGATTCTACCCTGGACAGAATGGGGCAGGCAGGAAGAGGGCCCTTTCAGAACACAAGAAGACAGGCTCTTCCTAAGTCCCAAGAAGAGCCTGGAGCTTTGGGATTTGCATCTTTTTCCGAAAAAAGTAGAAGTCATGAAAACTGAAGCCCATTCTGCTCAGCAAGGTCCTGGAAGCTGTGTATAAACCACAAGCATCCCCTGGCTTCAGGGACTGTCCTTCTAGCTGGGAGACTGGGCTAAGATATTAAAAACAGGAGCACTCTGTCCAAAAGCTACAGTTTTAGGGTAAAGCTAGGAGTTTGCAGGTCAGGAGCACGTCAGCAGGAAAGAGCTCAGTGGATGTCGGGAGGATAGGAGACTGCCTGGCAAAGGGGAGGCCACATCTGCGAGGACCTCTGAGGTCTCGGCAGGCCTCCGAGCAGGTTTGACAGATGCACCAGGAGAGGGAAGTTAGTCCTAAGGACTAACACCCTAGTGGCTGCAGTGGTCTAGAAAGGCCCCAGATCTTGGCCCAGGGAAGAGGAGAGGCCAGTATCCACCAGGACACAGCTGGCCAAATGGTAGGGGTCTTTACTGTAACCCACGCAATGGCAACCAAAGTCTGCGGGGATCTTACCTGGGGAGATTTTCTAAGAGACTGTTGCCGGTCTGTTGTGCAAAGTATTAGTGAGTTTTTGCATATGCCAATAAAAAAAATAAAAGCCACTATTAAAATGAACCCCTGGCACATACCTGGTTTAGATCACATAGGAGCTGGCCTTTTGCACTGGAATTTGCAGCATCTGTTCCAATTAAGCCTTGCTTTTTAGCTTAAAGATATTAGCCCAATCACTAGTGTTCTGTTTGGACATGAATAGCGCATTGTTCTGCCCCAAGCAGCCCTGCAGCCTCTCAGACACCATTAAACGGCTTTGAGGCCCAATTAGAAGTGGAGGTGGGCTGGTGGTGGGGGCGGGGACTGACCACCAGGGCCAGGCACTACATGGACACAAGTCAGGGGAGGCAGCTAACATGGACCATGTGTGGGAGAGCGGGCTCCAGCACGCACACCAGGCTCCGTGACAGTCAAAGACGTGTTCATCCATCTTGACTTTGGATTGTGCCCCAGGCCCGAACAAGGTAGCCAGAGCTGGGAGCACGCAGCTCCCTGGGGCCTGAGGAGTGGATGTCTGGGCTGACGGTAGGGCCGAGAGAGTTGTCATAGGAGACCCAAGCAGAGTTCACGCTATATCCACCAGCCACATCCTCCAGGCCCCCTCCCTCCCTGTGGGGGACACACGTACACACTCGCACACACTCTGACACACATACTTGTGTTCACATCCTCACTCACACACTCACACACACATACATTCACATATACACCTTCCTACTCATACGTACAAAACAAGGTATCACCCTATCACCGCCCCTACCCCCACACCTCCTGTGACCAGCACATTATTTATGACTTGCCTTTTTTCTCCATAAATGCTGAATCTAGGAAATATGTCTGGGTAAACTGAGGGGTCTGATCAAGAAGAAAGGATGTTTGAAAAGATGAAGGATGGAAAAATGGATGGTGGATGGCTGGCTGGATGGTTGGTTGGATAAACGGATGGATGGATGGATAGATGGATGGATGGCTGGATGGTAAATGGATGGTGGATGGATGGCTGGATGGATTGGTGGATGGATGGATGTTTAGCTCGATGGTTGGCTGGATGGTTGGCTGGATGGATGGATGGATGGATGGTTGGATGGATGGATGGATGGATGGATGGCTGGATGGTAAATGGATGGTGGGTGGTTGGCTGGATGGTTGGCTGGATGGATCGATGGATGGTTGGATGGATGGATGGTAAATGGATGGTGGATGGTTGGATGGATGGATGGATGGATGGATGGATGGATGGTTGGATGGATGGATGGATGGATGGATGGCTGGATGGTAAATGGATGGTGGATGGTTGGCTGGATGGTTGGCTGGATGGATGGATGGATGGATGGATGGCTGGATGGTAAATGGATGGTGGATGGTTGGATGGATGGATGGATGGATGGATGGATGGTTGGATGGATGGATGGATGGATGGATGGCTGGATGGTAAATGGATGGTGGATGGTTGGATGGATGGATGGATGGATGGATGGATGGATCCAATGGATGGAGGGATGAGTAGATGGATGAGCCAGTGTATATATGTATGGATGGATGGATGCACAGATGGGTGAATGCATAAGTGGATGAGTAGTAGGTAGGTCAATAAGAAGTAAAGTCATGTGATGGAAAATACTAGAAGGCAGTGTAATGGAGTTACACTCTGAATACTGTCTATTTCTTCCTCTTGCTTCCTAGACCGTCCAAGTCCTCTGCAGTGAGCATGCGCTGCTCCCATGACCTGAAACAAAGATTGCAGCACTAGCCCTCTCCTTCTTGAAGCCGTAAGGGGAAGGATTCTGAGGCATTACGAAGCTAGCCCGTCCTGGCCCTTAGTTTGAAACAGAGGGGCCTCTTTCTTCTCTGGCTCAGGCTGGCAGCCACTATGACATCATCCCTGTGGCGTGTAACTCGAGAAGCATGTTGGGAAGTGCTGGGGCTGATTGATCACGCGCTGGTGTCCTCTTCCGGGGGCCCTGGGGCCAGGCTCAGCGGGCAGCTGGTTGTGTCTCTCACCAGCGATCAGGGCTGGGAGCTACAGCTTCATTCCACGGGGCACACATGCAGGGTCCCCTGCCAGGCTCCCCACCCCCTCTCCTTTCAAGTTCCCACTGCCCGCCCTGCCTGGCTGGCTCCCTGGGTGGGCTGTGGGTGTTGCCCCTTCCCTGAGCAAGAGAAGACAGACGATGAAGAGGGCTGGGGGAGGCTGCCTGGGGCATTTGAGGGAGCTGTGGTTGAGTGGCTGGGTCGGGAGGACATGGGCAGTGTCCAGGCAGCTGACCAACACCCCAGAACAGGGGTAGCAGTTTTGTCTCCTGCGTTATGTCAGAGGCTGTACCACAAGCAGGTGCATTTGAGGGGCCCAGGAAGCTGTGGGCTCTGCCTCTGAATCTCCTTGAAGCCTCCATGCTGAGGCTATAAAACAGGGAGACGGTGTCCACCCCAAAGGATGGTATAGGCTCACAGACATTCAGCTCAATAGCTGGACCCATGACCAGCCAGTGGTTCTGCCTGGTCGCCTCTGGTGGGTTTTGAGGATCATGTGGACATCACACCCTGGCCGCTGGGCCCCCAGCAGGATGTCTGCACTGGGACACCCTGTCTTCCCGCCTCCCACATGCTCTCTGTGCCCCCAGTGGGGGAGGTGTGGGGCTTGTCTCCCGTCCAGGAAAGGGGCACCTTGTGATGTGGGAAGGGTCGCTCCCTTTTATTCCTTATTAGGTGAACACTCAGGACATGGGTCTCTCAATTAGAATGTCACCGGACACATCGCAGAGACCCCAGGGCTGGGAGCGCTCACGATAGCACTTGGCAAACGTATGGGGTGTAATCACCCTGCATGGTGACCCCCAGGTCGGGCACGGGCCCCTCCCTGTCCAGACCCCCGACTTTATCCTCCTCAGGGTCTCCAAGGTGACAGGCTGGCTGAGTCCAGGAGGCAGCCCCAGCTTTGATGAGCAGGAGGGAGGGCCTGCCACGGAGCTGCGGGGCACACCCTCTGGAGGCTCTGAGCCAAGGCCCCACACCCACCCCGAAGCGAGACTGACCACCCAGCAGAAGGGCCGGAGAGGACTAGGCACAGTTTCTAACCCTTGGCTTAGAACACCACCACCTTAGGCCAGAAATGGTCCTTGTTCCCTGCTCTCCCCACTGGGGCCTGGGACTCAGGGAGGTGGCAGAGCACAGCAGCAGAGCGGGGATGCGAGCTGGCCTGTGACGCAGCACGGGCCCAGCGTCTTCCCAGAACACATGCTTTCCGGCGTCAGGTCGGGAGGCCCAGGCCAGCGCGTCCGCAGCCCCTGCCACCCCCGGGGGGCTGGCCTGCCGCACCACATTAACTAATGCAGTGCACAAAGGGATGTTAAAGAAAAGAATCAATTTATAGTAAAACCGGCCCTCTATTTCAGGGCAAAAACAATTACCTTTATGTTCAAGAGAAACAGAGAGAAAGCACTTATTTAAATTGCTGTCTTATAACAACCTAAGGAGCTATTTTCAGAAACCATTCAAAGGTTATTTCTTCTCTTCCTGGAGAAACCCACCTTCCTTCTGCCCCAAGCGTGCCAGGCTCGGACCGGGATGGCGCGCATCCGCAGAGCTCAGCGGACCAGCACCCAGCACCATCGGTTCTGGCCGGGCTCCCTCCCGAGGGCCAGGGCGAGCAGGATCCCGGGCCCCTTCCCGAAGCCCTTAGAAAGGTGAGCTCTGGAGGCCACAGAGAGCACATTGCGTCTTCTCTGCGGTGGGGGGACCCGGGTCAGGCCCCCTTGCTGAGGCAGTTAAAAAGTAAACAGCCCCCAAATCACATTAAATATGTTAAAGCAAACACACGGCAGGCACTGTGGATATTAGGTCATTTCTCATAAATATTAATACCGGAGTTTTCCAACGGGCAAAATTAATGAAACAAAGATGCCTCTTCACTCATGTGCGTGCAGCTCTGGAATGGGCCCAGCAGAGAGGGGGAAACCCAGGCAATTCAGCCCAAAAAAAGACTTCTCAGGTGCTCACATGGAGCCTGCCAGCGGAGGCTGGCAGGGGGTGGACTCTCTCCGGACCCTGGAGCCTGCCTGCCGAGGTTAGTGATACGTCGCTGACAGAGGGCAAGCAGAGGCCCGGCTCCCCCAGCCTCGGGGCTGTACCTTGTCCTGACATCCGTGGAGCCGGGTATCCTTCCCCCAGGCTCCCCAGACCACCCCTCTGGGCTCAGACCCCGTGTGTCCCCCAGACTGGGGCTGACCGGCCCAAAATACCTGGTGGGAGTGTTCACAACTCCACCTGCATCCCGACAACATCCAGGGTCTGCTCGCTGCCGCCCACCTGCATGAGTGCAGGGGTGCCTGAGAGGTGAGTGCTCAGCTGGGGGTGCAGGCCAAAAGGCAGAGCTGGGCACGCCTGATCACTGGGCTCCCCGGAACCTCCACACCTCCTCTTCCGGGAGCACAGCGGTCGGCTCACCTCTCCAACCCTCCAGCCCACAGGAGGCTGGCAAGGGGCCGAGGAGGGCGGTCTGCATGGCTTCATGGGCCAGTGCTGGCCACTGGGCTCAGTCTGGTCCCTCAAACCTGGCCGTCACAGCAGCGAGCCAGCAGCTCTGCCCTGACCCAGTCTGACCGGGTGGGAGAGAAGACTTTGAGGAAAGACATTGTCGTAAAAGGCAGACTGTCTGCACAGTATCTGCCACACAGGTGCGGGGACCCCCAGCAGGGCAGCCGGGGCTATGGGAGCACAGGTCCGGGGGCCTTGCTGCCCCGAGATGGAATGAACATGGAGGCACCCAGGGGCCCTTCTCTCCAGCCTGGGGCCCCGCTGCTCCACACCCCCAGGCGGGGCCTGACATGGCATGCCGGTGGCTGGGGCTTGGGCTCTGGAGTCGGGGGGACGTGACCCAGATTCTGTCTGTGCTGCCCAGGGGCCGGCCGGACGGCACTGGAAGAGCCACCTCACTTCCCTGCACCTGTGTTGATTTATATTTTATCTGAAAGGGTGGTTGCAAATTCAATAATTTAACACACGTAAAGAGGCTATGTTCACAGTCCAGCGGCTCAGACCAGCAACGTAGAGACACGGTAGAAGCAGGGACATCACACACGGAACACAGAACTCGGGATGACAGCAGAGTTCCGTCAGGAACAACGCAGGCAAGAAGGGTCAAGTCCTGAAGAAAGAATCAAAGAAAAATTTTAAAGCCCTGTGAACTTAGAATTCCATCCCAGTGAAAATGTCTTTTTGAGGACAAAGTGAAATGCAGACTTTTCCAGACACGGAAAAGCTGAAAGAATCCAGCCCCAGCGGGCGGCAGGACAGGGACAGGGCTGTGACGGTCGGACAGGACAGCGCAGGGACATGGTTGTTGACAGATGCGGCAGCAGCAGGTGACGCTCAGGAGGGCCCGTCCCGTGTGACTGTGTGCGTGTAAGGCGCTGGGACATGCGCACCACTCACCCTGTCGGGATAGGAAGCAGGTCCGCGGTGCCTGGGGCCGGGGCGGGAAGGGGCACAGGGGGTCTTTGAGGGGCCAGGGATACGCTCACCGTCTCGGCTAGGGCGACGGCTTCACAGGCGTATCCGTATGTGTCGGCACGTTTCAAACCGCAGGACATACACAGAGCTGTTTCTTGTGTTCGACTAGAGCCCACTAAAGCTGCTTTAGAAGGACAGGGGACGGTGCCTGCCGTGTGATCACACACAGCCTGTGAACACCGCCGTTGTCCAAATGGATGAATGAGCGACCCATCCTCCTGCAGATCTCCTGCGGGCCCATTGTGCAGATGAAGCCCGGGTAGGCTGAGGGACTCAGCAACGCTCTGCAGGGACCCATCCTCCTGCAGATCTCCTGCGGGCCCATTGTGCAGATGAAGCCCGGGTAGGCTGAGGGACTCAGCAACGCTCTGCAGGGACCCATCCTCCTGCAGATCTCCTGCGGGCCCATTGTGCAGATGAAGCCCGGGTAGGCTGAGGGACTCAGCAACGCTCTGCAGGGCCCGGGACACCGGGGGGAGCCCGGCCCACCCCCAAGGCCAGCCCCACCCTGCCCGCCACACTCCGTTACAGGTGCGCCCCTCGTCCGAGCTCCACCGCCTGGAGGAACCCCCGGGGAATCTCACTCTTGCTGGGTTATTTTGGGAAGCTGTTAATGATTCTGTTTGCCTTTCCAATGACCTCAAATGTTCCACTGCCACGGACCCCGCCCCCTGTCGCCATATGCCCAGCTGCCCCCTCCCTCCCTCCCTCTCCAGGCAGGAGGGGGGGCCCTCTGCACACCCATCTGAGTGAGGCCTCCAGTAATGGGAATGGGCCCTGCAGCCCAGTGGTTAGAGTGACCCTGCTGCTAACCAGCTCAGCCAGCCCAGTCCACACCCCCTGCCTCGGTTTCCTCCCTTGCGCAGCAGGAATGGTCACGGCACCCATTACTGTGGCCGTCGGTCTGCCCCCTGAGGTTGCTGGCCTCAGACTCGCAGCCTGGGGGCACCGGGCTCCGAGGGCCTGTCAGCCAACGTCCCCCAACACTTGCGGGGAAAACGCACACGGCACTTTATTAGCCCAGAGCTGCGTCTCCCTTGATTTTCAAACCCACGTGTATTTATAAAGGAAATTTAACCGGGTTGTTTTTAATTCCCTCACACTTAACTCATCAAAATGCTATTTGGTAAGAGCAGGACCAGGCCGAGGGTGCCTCCGGAGCCCATGTTCAGAGGGGCTGCTCGGGGTTCGCCAAACATAGCCAGTCGCCCTGGGAGGATGCTCGCTCCACTCAGCTGCCTCCTTCCCTGCGTCCTGGGCACATTCCCAGGGGTGCGGGGCGCTGGCCCTCCCCAGCGAGCACGATTCCTCTTCCTGGCGAGTCTGGGGAACTTAGAAATTCAGTCCCGCACCCCAGGTGCGGTCCGAGGCCAGCCCGGCCCCCAGCTTGGAAGCGAGGTGACCCAAGGACACAGGGTGGATGTGGCGGGGGCTGTGCAGTGTGTCCGACTTCCCCCAAGGCCCCCTCCCTGAGACAGGAGCCGTCCCCAGGAAGGAGGGGAGATGGTGTCCACAGGGCCCAGTGTGAGCCTGGCCTCCGGATCCAGTATCTCGAGCCCCACGGGCAGCCCACTTCCCAGGCCGTGTGCCCAGAACGCAGCATCCCTCCATGGACGTGCTCTCGTAGCCTCTGAGAATTCTGCCTGCTTGACCTTCCTTCTGCAGAGACAGGTCCAGCTGGTCACGCCAGGATGGGGAGGAGACAGCAGGGGGCACCTATGAATGACCGAGAAAGGGCGACCTGGGTCAGCAGGCACCAACACGCCCCACCCCGAAGTAGCTGCAAAGCTGCTAGAAATGGGGCGTGAAGCATTTGCAAGGCAGGCAGGGCAGGCAGGGAGCCGATGGGAGCAGCTCCCGGGACGCCGTGTGGGCATCGGGGGCTCGGGGGGGCCGCGCAGCAGAGCCCAGCCCAGCAGTGGTGGGAAGATAGGAGCAGCCCTCTTGTTTTCGGCACGCAGCCCCATCTCTCTCCCTGCTGGCCTGGCCGGATACCCAGACGCCCGTGGGGACCAGGCTCAAGCAGAAGTGGACACCGCTGGTCTCTGCACGCACGTTCACAGACTCACACTCAAACATCCCACATGCTCTCCCTATGCGTGCGGCCACAGTCTCGTGTCACCGGCCTCCCACCCTGCAACCAGCTTGGACAGGTAGACAACCAGGGGGAGGGGTGCATGGTGCCACCTCCCGAAGAGCTCAGCCCCTTCCCCACCCCCAGAGCCTGTCGGTCACTCTGTCCATGCCCAGGCTCTTCTCCCTGCCTTCTTCGTCCAGCACAAGGGGATTCAAGTGTGCGTGGGAGGGCACGTGACTTCACCACCCAGCCTACTGTCCCCTAGGGATCCTGGAGCTCTTCCTCCACTAGCTCAGGCTGAGCCCCTACTCGGGGCCTCTCTCGAGTAGGGCCGGGGGCCCAAGGGCAACTTGACTGGGTCCTGCCTGGGGATGGGGTCTCAGTCCAGCAGGGGGGTGACCGTGGCCAGTGCTGGGACAGGGACAGGCAGACGGCCTGGGAGGAAGAGGCACCCCCACCTGTGCCTGGGACAGGGTATGGCAGAGAAAAAAGGAGGCCAGGAGGGCTTGGTGGCCATCCCCGCGGTGAGTGCAATCCGGGCAGGTGACCGACTCGAACAGAGCTGGAGAGGACAGGAGTGTCTCAGGCGAGGAGGCACTGCGTGCAGCCAAGCAGAAGGGCCTGGACGACAGACGTCACCCTGAGAGCCACGATGGTCTCTGAGCTGGAGGTAGGGTCTAAGAGGGGTAGGGGCCAGGGTGCAGTGAGAGCCCAGGGGGCCCTGGAGCCCCTCGGAGCCCCAGAGCCTTCGGAGCAGAGAACTAGCCTGTCCAGCTGCCCTCGGCAGGCGGGCTTCTGGGTGGATTACCATCCGATCATCTGACTCAAGGGAGGCCCTTTGGAAGGAAGACCAGCCCCCGAGTGATAATCCAAACAGGCTCTGTTCTGGGGGCAGCAGAGGTACCATCTGACCACAGGGTGTTGGTGGGGGAGGACAGGGAAACTGTAGCAGGCCCTCCAGGCTGCCCACCCCAGATCCTGGCCCCACACAGGTGCAGGTGGATGGCCAAGCCCCAGGGCCCTTCCTGCCCAGAGACCCAGAGGCTCCTCCCCACGGAGGCAAGTGTCCCAGGTCAACCCCAAAAGCCTTGGCCATTATGCAGCTGACCTTGGTCCAGCCTCAAGGACCTGTGTCTGGCCCGCCGAGAGGGACGGTGGGCCGTTCTGTCCCGGGCACCTGGCAGCCAGGACCCGGTGGGCTGCAGTCCGTGGCCGGCCGGTCTTGGCCAGCCTGTCCCTAGGGGTGAGGGTGGAGGTGTCCAAGGACCCCACAGTCAATGGCCTTTTTATTCCATCTGATTTCACCTCCTCTGAGTGCTGGCCCCTCCCTCCCTAATAGAATTACTCTTATCTGCAAGTGATTTAAACTCTAAGGTTTACTGAAGATTTAAAGAGTGTGAACACAGTTGGAATGTTTTAAACTAACAGTACAAGTTGCATTTTAAGAAAATAATTAACTCCCAGGGGAGGTGTGGGTTTTGGAGCAATGACAGACTTCCAAGGCTGCCTTCCCTATATGGGGTCTCCAAATAATAAAATATCTTTGATTCCCCACTGATGTCAGACGAGAACCTGCTAGTGTGCAAGCAAACTGTCATTTTTTTTTTTTAAGAGGGCCCATTAGCGTCTTAAAGACGCAGGCTGGGCCCTTCGAGGAGGGCAAAGGGTCTGCTCCAAGCGCGGCTCACCTGTGGTCTGTCCTACATGGCTGTGGGCCCCTCTTCTGGGCACACAGAGGGCCGTGCCCCGACCCAGGAGGCCAGGCCTCGCCTGGTGAGTCTGGACGCCCCGTCGGCTGCCACACCCACTCCTCTAGGCACCACAGCAATGCCCACGGTCCAGGCCGCAGGGGGTTTCCCAGGAGGGCCAGGCCCAAGGGAGCTCTGCCGTGGCTCTGGTACCCGAGCCCTCGAGCGGCCCTCGGGAACCCACACCTGGCTCTAGGCTCGGCGCACATCTTGCTAGGACACCGTGGGAAGTGCTTTCATCCTGTTTCATTTCTGCTCACAAAACCTCGAGGAGGGCGCCTTCCCATTTCCCTAACCGGACAAGACTTAGTGCTGGCTGAGGGCCTGAAGCAGCTCGGGATCCGGGAAGCCGAGCCCGCAGAGCCCAGCCTGTGCTCCCGCCGTGGCCGCACCGCCCGGAGCCTGCGGTGGCCTCCTGCGGGGTCCCCGGCTCCAAGGACCGGGTGCGGGCGGCAGGTCGGCCGAGGGCAGTCTCAGGGCATGGAGCTCAGAACTCATTGCTGAGCCCAGGCGGGAAACCTAACGCTGGCAGCCTCACTCTCTGAGCAGCTGGGGTCTCAAACAGTGGGGGTGGGATGGGTAACAGGGAGGGCCTCCCCCGTGACTGCGCAGGCTGGCCTGGGGCTGGTTACCACTTCCTAGACAGCATTCTGGGGACAGCTCACCCGGGCTGCCCACCAGCCACGCCCAGGGAAACGGTGCGGGGCATTCAGTGACGGCATTTGGAGTGCCAGCTTCGCATCGGGCTCCGTGCCCCACCAGGAGCCACTGGACGGGGTCCTGGTTAAACCACAGCTGAAAGCCTGTGCCCCCGCTGAGTCTTCCTCTCTGGCTGGGGACACAGCTTTGTCAACCACCTCCAAGCACAGGACAGCTTGGGAGAAGCAGCCCCTTCCCCCAGGGGATGAGGAGGGGGACATGCACGCTCTCCTTTAGGCAAGGGGATCCTACGATGTGGTCTGGGCAAGATGGGCAGTCCAGCCCCTGCCACTGTGCCCCCCCCGGTGCCTGGCTGTGCCTGGACCACCTGACGCCCCCCCCCCCGCCCCCGCTGCCCTGGCTGTGCCTGGACCACCTGACGCCCCCCCCCCGCCCCCGCTGCCCTGGCTGTGCCTGGACCACCTGCCCAGTGCCCGGAGCGCCTGCTCCCCCTCGGCGGCTCACTGCTGCCCTCCCTTGGTGGGAGTGGCTCCCGGGGGCATTGGTCTGGAGGGATTCGCCGGCCTCTCTCACCCCCTCCACCCCACCAAGCCTCGGAAGCAGGCCCGCCTGGCCCGCCGCCTGGCAGGGGTGGCCATTTGTCCTCTGTCCCCATCCCTTCCCACAAGCCTCTGCCCCCCTCAGGAAGAGCTCTTCCTGGTAATTTACTTGCAAAACATTTGGCCATTAACACCCAGGCAAGAGTGGACGGCAGGTCACAGACGATTAAACTTCCCACACCTGGGTCCTCCGTCAGCCTTGTAACCACTGCCCGGCGGGGAAGCCGCAGAGGCCAGCGTGTGGTCCGTCGGCCGGGCCCCAGGAAGGCGAGGGTCCCCACCTGAGCTGCCCCCCTGCTCACCCTCACACCCCCATCCTCCTGGCCCGCGGTATGGCCTCATCCTATGAGCGGTGGGCGTGGTGACCCCTTCTTTTGGGGGAATCCTTTGGGGCGCGGTGGTAAGGCATGGCATGGGTTGGTCTTTCTGGAAGGATGTGGCCACAGACGCCGAGAGCCTCTGGGAACGACCTGTTTCCCGTGAGCTCCTCCCATAATGAGAACATGGCACAGCAGAACCACCACCCGGCACCTGTGAACCCACCTGCTCACAGGGTCGTCAGTGAGCATCTGTGCCGAGTCTTTGGGGCCTTTGGTGGGGCCCTCATTCTCCAGGCATCTGAAGGATGAGAATGTGCAGCTGGAGGCTTGAAGCCCCAGGGCTGGGGGAATAAGCACTCCTCCCCGGCCCCCCAGCCAGGGGGCCACACACAGGAGGGCTCCCTGGAACGCAGGGAAGGTGGAGACTTCTGGAGGCTGAGTGCCCCAGACGCCTCCTCCCCACGAAGCGGCCACAGGCGGCCCCTTCCCAGGCCCCCAGCAGGTGGCCACGACCCTCCAGAGTCCAGGTCAGTCTCCTGTGTGGGGCAGGAGTGACAGATGCTCCGGGCCCAGCCTGGTGCGGGACCCCCACCTCTACCCCTCAGGCTCCCCATACACCCCTCACCAGTGGAGACCCTGGCCTCTGGGTGTGGAAAGCAGGGCTTCAGAGATGCGCAGACACGCAGGTGCGTGGGTGTCCCATGCGTGGGGGCATGGCCTCCCCGAGGCCAAATGTGGCTTGGTTCAGAGAGGTAACTGGCATCATGTGGGGGGCTGTGGGGGAGGCCTGGGAACTCTAGAGATGGGGGTGAGGTCTGATGGACAGAAGGGGCTGAGGCACAGCCCCGGGGCCTCACCCAACACCGTGAGCGTGATGCCAGGACCCTGGGGGAATGTTGGGCCCTGAGCACCCTCTTGGGGCCCCTTCCTGTTCCCATGAACCCTGGAACACAGAGCTATCAAGTGACTCAGTGACAGTCACACAGCTGAGGGGCATAACAAGAGTTAGCCAGCATGTCCCTCAGCCCAAAGCTGTGGGCCACACAGCCTCCTGGGGAGGCCAAGGCCGGGCCCCCGCACATCTCCACCAGGGCCTGGAGATGTCCCGAGGATGCAGGGACTCGGAGGGCTGCTTTGGGTGGGGATGTGTGTGCAGGGAGTTCAAGTTCAACAAGGCAAGAGTCTCGCTCCAGGAAGGCTTGAGGCCCGGCCAGGCCTGCCCTCTGGTGCTGTCTCTGCTTGGGAAGTCCCCACTGGGAGATGGGGAAACTGAGGCTCAGAGAGCCTTAATTAAGACCCTTGGGATTGACTGCACATGACAGAAACTCTACCCCAAACTGGTGTTGCCAGCGGACCCAGGCTGAGGGGGCCAGTGCCATTCCGGCCCCCGGCGCGGGGCGGGGCTCAGGTAAGGGCAGCCCCCTGTCCTGACTCAGCTCAGGGCAGCAGGATAGCGGCCTTCCTGTGCCCTGCCTCCACCCAGGTGTCAGGCCTGAAGGAAGGCAAGAGGCCTGGCGGGGGTCCTCGCAGACCTGGGAAAGACAGGGTGGCTGCTCAGGTCAAGGCTGTGCCCGGGAGGGCAGGGGGGCCGGGGCAGGGAGGCCACTCCTCACAGGGCTTCTGGGTCCTGTCTCCAGATGGGAAAGGAAGCCAGGGGAGGCCAAGGTCCCACCCTGAGCCCCCAGGCCTTCCAGCTCACAGGCCAGGAGCCTGGCCAAGGGCCCTCCTGCCTCCCGCCTCCCACCCCCGGCCCCCTGCACACCCAAACAGCCCTGGAGCCGGGACGGCTGGACAGTGGAGGGGCTGTGGTAGGCTCTCCGTGTGCCCAGCCCGAGGACATCGGCTGAGGAGGCCACAGGAGAAGGGCCCTGAGCCCAGTGCCCCGCCCCCTGCAGGAGCTGGTGAGGAACACAGCAGCCGATGGAGGCAGCCCAGCATGGACCCAGCCTCCAGGCCGGCCGCCTCGGAGAAGGGGCGGAAGGTGGGGGGACAGGTCAGGGTCTCAGCCCTCGGCCTCCAGGAGAGGCCCTGCCCCCCCCTACCCCGTCATCCCCCCCACCCCCTGCCTCGCCAAAGGGGTTTATAAAGACGTGTGCAGTGCACCAGAGAAAATATCGCTATCATTAAGAGATTTAACGACAGCTTTGCCCAATATTGGGGATTTGTTATGTCTCTCATTACACGTTTTAACAAGCCCATTTCTCCGCGACGCAGCCCCACGTGAGGGCTGTCCTGTCCCTCTGCCGTGTGTGACTTTCATTAACAGGCGTTTTATGAAGCCACCGGTCACAGATGCGTGCCCGACCCGCGGCCTTGCCTTGCCGGGGCCTGGTGTCGTGTGCTGGGTGGCCGGGGAGCGCCCGCGGGTCTGTCTGCAGAGAGGAGCCCCTGCACGCAGACGCCCCGCCTGGCCCTCTCGGCCGGGGCATGACTCAGGGACAGACCCACACCGGAGCTGGGGTTCCTGCACCCCCTGCGACGTGATCCCAGATGAGCCTCCATGTCCCCACGTGTGCCTCAGGCATCTGAGCAGATGAGTGCCTTTCAGCGTATTTTAGCGGTAGGATTCCGTTGGCCCGCAAACCACCAAATAGTATAAAAACAAAATGAATAGGGCAGAAACAAAGCTGATTCTGCAGAAGCAGAACTTGGCCACCCCGTGCCTTAGCCCCAGGAGGCCCCTGGGCTGCCCCCGAATGCCTGCAGTCCCTGCAGCTAGGACGCCGTTTGGCGTCTGTGGCCTGTGATGCCCCCGGCCCCAGGATCCGAGCCCTGAGCCACACGCTGACCCGAGAGCTCAGCTCTCTGGGGCCCCCTCCCTGGGCAGGTCATGGGGGTGGGGAGCAGCCCCAGGAAGAATAGCTAATTCCAGAGCCAAGCCCCGATTTCCGAGATGCACATCCTTCCCAACCCTGAAATGTGTTTGCTGAGCTCTCTGCTCCAAGCTGCCCTCCGTGGCCATCGTGGCACCGGCCTGGGAAGCTACCAGGGAAGCTAGAGTTCACAAACGGGGAAAGCATGACCTCCTGGGGGGGGGGGGGGGCATCTAGAGGCAAGCACACTTGTAGCTGAGGCTAATTCCTGCCGAGAAGCTTCCAGACAAGCACGATTTGCAGTCGGAAGGAGCCCAGGTGAAGGGGCCGCTGGTGGACAGGGAGCCCCCCAACCTCTGGTTCCGTGGCCTCCTGGCACCCAGAGGCCCTCCACAGCCTCCACACACAATCCCTTCTCTGGATTTCTTGAGCCCCGTCTACACCACGACGGTGAGGAGGCAGAGCAGGGTCCTGGGGTCTCTGACTCCCTGGTACCTAGCATGGGGCTGGTTCTGTTTGTAAACAGTTGGCTCTATAGAAGCACCCAGAAGTCAGTGCCGGGGCCAGGGCAAGCACTAAAGCCAGTGTGGGAAGGGGCAGGTGAAGCCCCTGGGTGTGGCTGCCCCCTGGCCTCCCGGGAGCAGGGGTGTGCAGGGTAGGGAGCACACCCTTGGCCCCTTATTCTAGAAGAATCCCTGGGTATGCAAACCTTCCCCGAGGTCACCTGGGTCCTCCCTCCCTTCCCCAGACAAATGCCCTGGAGACAGGAACCTGCAGAGGCCGGGACAGAGCAGGGGACGAAGCCCATCTGGGACAAGGTCCCCCTGCCCCCAGAAATGAACGAAGGAATAAATAAATAATAAACCCGCCGATCCCGCGCTGCCTCCCCGATAGGGCTGGGCACGGCCGGGCGATTACATCCACAATACCTCGCATTCATTACGCCCCTTAAAAACGGTGTGCTGTGTCTGGAAAACAGGAAGTGGCCGTAAGTCTCCCGTGTAAAAGCCATCTGAAGCCCGTGCGCCAGGCATGTTCTCAATCAGGAAGCAGGCAGTAAATAAACATGTACGTCCCGCGGCCGCGCGCACCCGCCTGCCCCCGGGCTACAAAGGGGCACAGAGAGCGGAAATTTGTTTAGTCCTATAAAAGCACAGGCCGTATATCAATAGATGATTAAAAATGGAAACGTGGCCGGCTAATGGACGGTATTGATTTTAATAAGCGTTAAGTACATGGAGCTCGCAGATAAGGGCCGCCGGGCCATCTCTCCACGCTCTGGGAAAGTGACTCATGCAGAGAAAAAAAAAAAAAAAACCCTCTTTTCCAAATTGAAACTTTCACCCGGCAGATTAGGGTCTGGGGGAGTGGTTTCCAAATCAGCATCCATTTTGGAATATTGAGTGTGACGCGGGTGACATATTGAGGCATTTCTGCCAGGAGGTCAAGCACGTCGCCCTCAAAACAGTAGCAGGCACACTCTGGGGCGTCTGGGCAGCCAGGGGCTCCGCCGGGCCCCACGGGGAGGCCGTGCCTGTTCTGGAGCTGCAGAGATGCCCCAGTGAGCCCCAGGTCACCCCGTGTGTCCAGGGGTGACACCCCGTTGGAGCAGCCCAGGCCAAACACCACCGCACTGACCTGCAGTCTCATTCCAAACCCGAGAGTGGTCTGGACCCCGGGAGGCTCTAAAAGTTGCACTAATTCTTGTATGGAGGGCAGCTGTGACCGGGCTGGGTTCAGGCGGGGGCAGGCAGGGGGCCCTGTGTACTCTAGCGGCCTCGGCTGCATGGCTGGTCACTGAGTGCCCACTCAGCAAGTGGAGGGTGAGCGCCCCGGCCCACACCAGGACACAGCCTGCGCGGGAGGGGCTGGCCCCGCTTGGCCATTCAGTGCCTGAGGGCCTGGCCGAGGACAGAGCGGAGGTCACCCCGCTCCCCGTTGCCCCCAAACTCCAGGCTTCCCTGCCGGGGCTCAAGGAAGGGGACTCACTTCTTCTCACCTGGTCACGCTGGGTTCCCCACCTGCCAGGCGCCCACAGCATACAGACCCTGAGAGACGGGACCTCGGAGCCAGATGTCCAGCCCGAACATCAGGTGTCTGCTTGGGAACAATGCTCCCACCAGAGAGGAAGTCACGGCTCCATGACAATGACCAGACCGCCCTTGACCAAAGCAGAAGCTGGGAGCGGCCAGGTGGGGCCAGGCAGGAGGGTCAGGCTGCAGGAGCAGGGCCAGTGCCGTCCCCAGGCTGGGCAGGGCCGGGCCATGCAGCAGAAGGCCTGACAGATGCCCACCCAGAATTTTTTGATGAATGATTTTGTCCATCGCCTGCTTTCCGAGAGACCTGTTTGGCTTCTGAGCCTCTTACAAATCATTTCCCCTGGAGCAGAAAACCTGATTCTACCCACATCTCGGCTCCCAAGTGGGTGAGTTTCTTTGTTGAGGAAGTTCTCCTTTTTACAGACAATGAGGGAGATTCCTCATCAGACTCCACCGGTTGGTCCGGTCAAGGCAAAGCAGTAAGGGTAGAGCTCAAGGGTCAGGATGGGGGACAGGTTCAGGGGGCCGTGGCCCCGAGGAGCAGGTTTTCTTAGAGAATCGGTAGTTGGGAGCCTAGACACGTTTACAGTAAATGAGGTAACGAGGTGTAAGTGTGTGTGCCAAGCCAGGAGGCCCACCACACCATGAGGGTGAGATGGGAGGGCCGGACTGTCAGCAATGGCCGGGGGGCTGCCGCCAGTGTCCTGAGGAAGCAACAAAAGACACAGTCGTGAGAAGACCTGGAGCTCAAAGGAGGAGAGCCTAGTTTGGAGGGGGCGTCTTGGGCCACCATAACAAACGCCACAAACCAGAAGCCTCTTCTCTCGTGATTCTGGAGGGCAGAAGCCCAAAATCAAGTGTCAGCAAGGCCCCGCTCCCTCCAAAGACACTAGGGGAAGATCCCTCTGCCTTTACGTGTGGTCCTATATGTGCCTCCTCTGCGGGTCTGCATTTCCCTCTTATACAAACACGCACTGGATTAAGGCCCACCCTATGCCAGTGTGGCCTCATCTTAAGTAGATTACACCTGCAAAGACCCTATTTCCAAGTAAGGCTGCATTCTTAGCTTCCAGTGGACATGAATTTGGGGGGACACGATGCAACCCATTACAGGGGATCAACACAGTCCCCTAGGCGACTGACTTCTTCCATCTTTCATTCCCCAGATGTGCAGGTCCCCTGATCTCTCCAGAGCCCCTCCACACACTTTGGCCCTCCCCAAGCCCCTAGAGGCATCTTAAACCAGGCTCAGCCCTCCTGTCCTCGAAATAACTTCTCACTCCTCGGCTGCAAACCTTAGCTTAATATCACCTCCCCAAAAAGCCCTCCTCCCAGTGCACCCTCCAGAACCTCCTGCTCATTTTCTCTATCTCTCTCATCATAACTTGTCATGATAGATTAGGTTGCTCTTGTTCCTGCAGCACATGAGCTCCACAAAGGCATGGGCTTATCCCTGAGTCAACATGGCACTCAGTAAATGGTCAATTGGGAAATAATCACTGGATGGATGAGTGGATGGATGGATGGATGGATGGATGGATGGATGGATGGATGGATGGCTGGCTGGCTGGATGGATGGATGGATGGATGGATGGATGGATGGATGGATGGTTGGATGGATGGATGGATGGATGGTTGGATGGATGGATGGATGGATGGATGGCTGGCTGGATGGATGGATGGATGGATGGATGGATGGATGGATGGATGGATGGCTGGCTGGCTGGCTGGCTGGCTGGCTGGCTGGCTGGATGAGTAGATGGATGGATGAGTAGATGGATGGATGAGTTGATGGATGGATGGCTGGATGGATGGATGGATGGATGGATGGATGGATGGATGGATGGTTGGATGGATGGATGGCTGGATGGATGGATGGATGGATGGATGGATGGATGGATGGATGGATGGATGGATGGCTGGCTGGCTGGCTGGCTGGCTGGATGAGTAGATGGATGGATGAGTAGATGGATGGATGAGTTGATGGATGGATGGCTGGATGGATGGATGGATGGATGGATGGATGGATGGTTGGATGGATGGATGGCTGGATGGATGGATGGATGGATGGATGGATGGATGGATGGTTGGATGGATGGATGGATGGATGGATGGATGGATGGTTGGATGGATGGTTGGATGGATGGATGGATGGATGGATGGATGGATGGATTGTTGGATGGATGGTTGGATGGATGGATGGTTGGATGGATGGATGGATGGATGGATTGGATGGATGGATGGATGGATGGTTGGATGGATGGATGGATGGATGGATGGTTGGATGGATGGATGGATGGATGGATGGATGGTTGGATGGATGGATGGCTGGCTGGCTGGATGGCTGGCTGGCTGGATGAGTAGATGGATGGATGAGTAGATGGATGGATGAGTTGATGGATGGATGAGTAGATGGATGGATGAGTTGATGGATGGATGAGCGGATGGATGGATGGAGAGATATAGGTAAATGAGTGAGCAATTGCCTTACTCAATGTCATATCTCCAGGTCCAGCACAGGTCACTGCACATGGAAGGTGTTCAAGGGTGAGTGATAGAGAGAAGGAAGAAACACAAGTAAGTAGGAAAGGTTTGCACCCTCAAGTCAAGGTTACAGAAATAAGCACGGGGCTTCATGCCCCCACTCCTGCTTCCTCACGCTGGCCCGGGTCTGATTTCACAAAACTGGGCACATCGCAGGCCTCGGGCACCGGCTGCCTGAGCAAGTTTGTGAAAGATGCCCTTAAGCCTGTTTTCACTTTGCTCCAGGGTCACAGTACATCTGTGCTCCCCAGTATGTAAGCTGACACTTTTTGGTTTTTGCCCTAAGACTTCCTCTTCTTCAGGAGTTAGTGCAGGTTTCCTGTGAAAGGGAACAGTGTAGGCTTCGTGGGCCTGAACAACTTACTTCTGTGGCTGGAACGTGAGACCAGCCATGGATAGCACATAATGAGTGGGTGTGGCTCTGTTCCAATAAAACTTTATTTACAGACACTGAAGCATGGATTTTGGGTAAAGGCTCACATCTTTGTGTGAAATATTACTTTGTGTGAAATATGTGAAATATTACTCTTTGATTTTCAATTCCAACTGTTTAAAAATGTAAAAACCATTCTCAGAGCACAGTCCCCTCCGAAGGAGATGGCCTGCCAGACCAGGGTTGTAGGGTGGAATTTGCCAACCCCTATCCCAGAGTAAGATCCCTCCCCTTCCCCCAGCATTTTGCAGCCTGGTGAATAAGTGTGTGCTCACTCCGCCGTTCCCAGCTGCAGTGAAAATCACCATCATGCGGTGTTCAGCCAGCAGACACACGTCACAGGACCCCTCGGAGCTAGGCTCTCCCAGCAGCAGCCCTGGCCGTCATGGCCACGGTCAGGAGGCCAGCATGAGCCGGCTGCCCCGGGTGAGGGCTGAGGGTGCTCCAGGGCCTGGTGCAAGGCAGCGTGGCCTCCAGGCCAGCCCTCATCAGGGCGCATGACACCATGTCACCCCCACCTGCAGAAGTCACAGGGCCCAACCCAAAGTCACAGCGGGCTGCCACCCCACCTGCCCTGAAGGGTGAGTGTTTGCTGAGCAACAATCCAAACTATCACATATGTTCTTGTTAGTTTCTCTAAGTGACTATTAATTCCATTAATAGCCTATGGGCTCTGCTGTTTGCCTCCAGAAAGCCCTGAGCAAATATTTGTTTGACAAGAGAGTGACACCCAGATGTCTGTGATCCCATTTACATGATATCATTGCCCCCCATTTCTCCCCGGGGTCCCCTCGGCACTGTGCTGGAGTAGTGACCACTGTCCCGTCTGGCCAACCCTGGCCAGCTGCACCAGGCCACTGGGCCCGGCCCAACACAGCACCATGGACGGGGCGGCTCAACACAGTCATTCACTGTGTCCCAGTCCCCGAGCCTGGATGTCTGAGGTGAGGCCGTGGGCAGGGTGAGTCCCTCCTGAAGCCTCTCTCCCTGGCGTGTGGACGACCTCCTCTCCCCGTGTCCTCGACGGTCATCCCTCTGTGTGCGTGTGTGTCCCCATCTCCTCTGCTTCAGGGGGCACCATTCACATCAGATCAGGGCCACCCTGTGGTCTCACGTCACCTTAATCACCTCTCTAAAGACCCCATCTCCAAATAGGGTCACCTTGACAGGTCCTGGGGCTTAGGACACCAAGAGATGAATTTGGGTGTGGGGGGGGACACAGTCCAGCCGATGGCACAGGGGCTTGCTGAAGAGGTGAGCTCTGTCCCCCAAGATGTAGTTGGGGGGTCTGCAGAATCCCACAGCCAGCCGAGGGTCTGCCAGGCCTTCTCAGCCTGGGGAAGAAAGTGTTCTCACCATTTGGTGAGATGTGGAGAGGAGCCGGGGACCGAATGTGCTGCCTTTTGCCCGTCACTGTAATATTGTGTAGTCTTTAAAATACCAGCTGTCATGCTTGGATTGATTATTTGCATTTCTTGGCCAGTACAGTTGCTTGGAAGAAATAAACACTCACCACCAACGTATGCAAGCCCAGCCGTCCTTCCTAGTTCAGAGGCAGGTGGAAGCGTCCGTAGAGACAGGCCCCATCAAGGAGGGTGCCCGCGGCCCTGCCCTCCGTGGGGAGCATTGCCCAGAAACAGGGATGAGGAAGGAAGACATTCACAGAACACACGGACCCCAAGTCAGATCCTCCCGACGCCCCGTGAGAAGGAAAGCTCCCGGCATAAACGCTCCCCACTGGGGGCATGCCGCCTCGTGCTGATGGGGCCTTGTTTCACGCTATTTGACATAAAATACGGCTTGTGTTTGGAAAGGTGTTGGTTGAAGTCGGATCTCTCTGGGAACCTCGTTTATACCAAACAGGGATGGCCTGAAGGAGGGCTCACAGGACGGGCAACCCCAGCCCACCGGAGCCTCCTCGCTCACCCGGCTGACCCCCTTCTCCTGGTCCTGCCACACAGAGCTGAGAACAGTGGGGCTGACTCTGAATGTTCCTCACCTCTGCTCACACCCTGGACCCCGTGGGGAGCCACAGGACCAGTGGCAACACCAGCCCGAGCCACACGGGGAGAGGAGGATTCCAGGAGGGGAGGTCGTGCCCAGGTCGCAGGCCTGGGTGGCTCACATGCTGTGGGTCCTCTCCAGGGTCCTCACTGTGTCCACTCCAGACCATTTGTCCCCTTGGTGCTGGCACTTTCTGCCTTGCAGGGAGGTGGGGTGACCCGCCTAGGATGCACACAGCCGGGTTGGGTGGCTGGTGAGAAAGAAGTGGCATTTATTTGGCCCCTACTGTATAACTCCTAGCAGTGAGCTAACCTTGCTGCTTGCAATGATTTCAGGGGCAGGTGGTATTTCTTGCCTCCCTGTCTTGGCTGTCCTGCTAAAGATGCATAATCTGCCCAAAGCCACCCAGCTGGGGAGGGCAGAGCCAAGATTGGACTGAGGGGCTCTGCATACACCTCCCTAGCACAGGGAGGGGAGAATTCCCGCAAGAACCCACATGCAAGTCTCTCCACCCACAGAGGACCAGGCAGGGACTCAGTCACCGGGGGGGGGGCTGTGCGGACTCACGCCGTACAGTCCCCGGGGCTAGCCTTGGAGACTCAGACATCCTCCCCTGAGGCTCGATCAAGGAAGGCAAGATTCAGGGCTTTACAGTTGTAGGCGTAAAATTTAATTATGTTCCTTGATGTTTTTAGCTGAATACTTTTGTTAACTAAATATATTTTGGCTCAATGATATCTAATAAAAAGTCCCATCTGCTGTCTGTAATTTAGAGCAAAATCCAAAGGAATGAAAATGCCCACATACAATGTCCATGCCTCCCTGCGTGGGTGGTCGGAGCCCGTCCAGGCCGGGTACTTTGGAGGCTGGTCTCACCGCTCTGGGATTTGCTGGAGCCCGGGGCAGGTGCGGAGCTCAGAGCATCACGTGCATGGAGGCCCTGGCTGGGGGCTTTGCTCCTCCCAGACAGAGAAGAGGGTCGCCCCACCTTGTTTGACTTTTTTGGAATTTCCCACGAGCCCACGTTTGCATCTTCTCTCCCCTGGTGTCCCATCTTACGTCATGTTAGAGCAGAAAGAGAAAGTTAAGGAATAGCGGGATGCTGGGCATTTCTGAAATGAACTTCTTCTCTGATGTCCCTCCCCGTCCGCCCACTCAGCAGTCCTTCAGCGCCACCCCTCAGCCACGTCCACGCCAGTCGGCAGCTTCGTGGTCCTCCTTCTTCGCCCAGGGTGGAGCCGTGACACACTGGCCATCCGGGACTCTCGAGCCACTGCTGCCTGCCCCTCACTGTGGGTCCCCAGGACCCCTCTCAACCCAGCACTCTGCACAACCACCGTAGGGCATAACGTGGCCTGTGGGCCCTGCTTGGCTATTTCTCCTGAATGTCCTGCCCTCCTGGGCAGGAAGTGTGATCATTACCCTGCCCTCCTGGCCAGGGCACAACTCTTGGGGGCGCCACACACATCCTGGTCATCAGACATGCCTGTTCATTGCAGGTCATGAGGTCAGCATGAAGGGGCTGTGAGTGTCCAGCCCCGTCCCACCCTACCATCCGTGGATGCAGTCCTGGGGGACGTGGGCTCTGTCCCCATCCAGTGCTGCTTGATAGACCAGGGTCTTTCTCCTGAGCAGGGCCCAGGGCACGAGGGCAGCACCATGAGGAATGTCCACACGTGGGTGGCCCTGCGTCTTCACTGACATTTCTCCATCCCTGCGCAGATACCACACTGTTACTGCAGCTTTGTAAGATTGATTTATCTGTGGAGCAAGAACACCCTTTGTTCTTCAAGAATGATTTGGCTCTTGCAAATTTATTGGTTTTTCATACACATTTAAAAATTAGCCTGTAATTTTCCACAGAAAAATGGGTAGGATTTTGATTAGGCTTGCATTAAATCCATAGATCACTCTGCAGAGGCCAACATCTTTACCTAATTGGGTTCTCTGATCAACAGGTACAGTGTACCCCTTAATGTATTCGTGTTTTCTTTAATTTTCCAAAAGGCTCAGTGTTTTCCGTGATGAGGTTTGCATACCTTTCACTAGATTTATTATTCTGCATTTGATATTACTGATTAGAACAATTTCAATTTTCTAATTTTCTGTTTGTTGCTTTTATAGAGAGAAATATCTGCTAAAATTGGATTTTCTAGTGACATGATCATATCACCTGCAAATTATGACAACAAGGTATCTTGTTTTCTAATAGTTATTACTTTTACTTTAATAGTTACAATTTTTACTACTTTTTCATGCTTTATTGCACTGGCTAGAATCTCTAGTTCAGGGTTTGATAGAACTTGTAGTAACGGGCATTCTTGTGTTTGCAATCTTGGAGAACTTTCGCCAATTCACTGTCAGGAGTATCTGCTGTAGGTTTTTTTATATTTACTTTGTCATTTTAAGGAATCCGTTTTCTATTCCTAGTTTGCTAAATTTTGTAAAAATTATGAATGGATATTAAATTTTATCAAATGCTTTTGCTGAATCTATTGAGATAATCATATAATTTTCCAGTCTGTTCCATTTATGGACTTAATTACATTGATTAATTTTAAGAATGCTAACCCAACCTTCCATTCCTAGAATAAACCTAAGGTAGTCAGGTTATAATATTTTTATATATCAGTGACTTTGAGTTTATTAGAGTCTGTTTAGGATCTTGGCCTGTAAGCTCAGAAATGGTGGACAGATTGATCTGCGTGGAGTTTCCTGGGACACCTATGTCAGCTTTTGGTATCAAGACTATGCTGGCTTCATAAAAAAAACCTGAGGAGAGTGGCCCTTTTTCTAGTTTCTGGAAGGGTTTGTGTAAGATTGACATAATTTCTTAACTGTTGATAAAATTGAACAGGCAAGTTAACCTGGAGCTAGGGTTTTCTTCATGGGAAGAATTTTAATTCCAGAACCAATTTCTTTAACAGTTGTGCAATCATTTAGATTTTTTTTGTTTGCTCTTGCCATGATTTTAACTTTTATTTGTCAAGAAATATATCCATTTTGTTCACATTTCCTAAATAATTAGCATAGTCTTCTTTTAATGCCTTCAGGATCTAGTAACTCCTCCCTGACATTGGCCATTTGCTTTCTGTGCTCCTATCATTTTCTTCTTTTTATTGTCTTTGGAGCTTTTTTAAATGGTGTCTTAAAATGGCTTATGTAATGGATTTTCCATTTTTCTTCTGTCCGTCTTTAATGCATTTAACAATATAAATGCAGCTTCAAAGAAGATTTTCACTTCATGCCACACATTTTGATATATTTTGTCATCGTTAAATTTTAAATATTTTTATTTCCAAAGTAATTATTTTCTTTTACTCATATGTTATTTTTTTTAAAGATTTTATTTATTTATTTGACAGAGAGAGACACAGCGAGAGAGGGAACACAAGCAGGGGGAACGGGAGAGGGAGAAGCAGGCTTCCCACTGAGTAGAGAGCCCGATACGGGGCTTGATCCCAGGACCCTGGGATCATGATCTGAGCCGAAGGCAGACGCTTAACGATTGAGCCACCCAGGCACCCTACTTATATGTTATTTTAAAATACCTTTCTTAATTCCCATACTTGCAAGATTTTTATTGTTGGTATCTGTTTTTATTTCTTATTTAGTACCAAATGATTTCAATCCTCTGAAATTTTTTAAAACTTGGTTTATGGCCCTGTATAAATTTAATTTTTGAATATTCTACGTGTAATTTTTTTTAAAGTTAACAAAATAATAAAAAAATGTTTTGCCATGGGGGGAGGGGGTACATGCTTTATCTATGTCCATTAGGTTAATCGTGTTGCTTAAATCTTCTATACCCTTAGTGATATTTTATCTATTTGTTTTATCAGTTACTGAAAAATCTGTGTTAAAATGTCCCACTGTATTATAGAATCTGTCAATTTCTTCTTTTTATTCTGTCAGTTCTTGCTTTATTTATTTCAAGGCTATGTATTAGGTGGAAATGCATGTCTTCATGTGAATTGAACACTTTATCAGTATGAAGTGTCCATCTTTCTCTCTGGTGATGCTTTTTGCCTCGAAGTTTATTTGCCATAAGTTTATTTATATGAAGATCTCAGTATTTATCTGATATCAACTTTCTAATTTTAATCTTTCCTACCACATCTTTTTTCAACTTTCTATTTCGACTTGTCTGTGTCCTTATATTTAGATTGTAGCCCTTATAAACAACATATACTTGGATTTTTGTGTAGATTTTATAAACAAAATGTATTTGGATTTTGCTTTTACTGAGTATGTCAATCTTTGTCTTTTCACCAGAGCGTTTAATTTATTTGCACTTAATGGAATTAACGATATATTTGGACTTAAATATATCTTTCCAGTTACTTTCTATTTGGCCTGAATACTCTATGCTCCTTTACTTCTTTCTTGCTACTTTTGAGTCAATTAAGCGTTTTTTTATTAC
Organism: Zalophus californianus; assembly: GCF_009762305.2. Lineage (NCBI taxonomy): Eukaryota > Metazoa > Chordata > Mammalia > Carnivora > Otariidae > Zalophus > Zalophus californianus. The sequence continues at coordinate 1,533,843 of NC_045598.1, read as the reverse complement.
TCCATTCCTCCATTATCTCATCAGTTATACATATATTTCTATGTATTTAGCAATTATTCTAAAGATTACAGCATCCATCCTTGACTTATCAAAGTGTGAAGGCACTTAGTACTGTTACAGTCTTCTAGGACAATGCAAGGATTTTTTTTTTTAAGGTTTTATTTATTTATATGACAGAGACACAGTAAGAGCAGGAACACAAGCAGGGGGAGTGGCAGAAGGAGAAGCAGGCTTCCCGCCGAGCAGGGAGCCCGATGCGGGGCTCAATCCCAGGACCCTGGGATCATGACCTGAGCCGAAGGCAGATGCTTAAGGACTGAGCCACCCAGGCACCCAATGCAAGGATTTTAATTCCATTTTACTCCCTACAACATATATGTCTTGATATTAGGTATCATATGTATATGTATATATATATGATATATATGGGTTTAGACGCAAGTATTCCCACGGCAAGAAACAGCAGAGGAAGGAAATCCTCAGGTCTGCCCCTCAACAGCTTATAATCCACCCTACCTAGCCTCCCACAGCCCCAGCATTGCTGGCTGACCACAGCCATCTGCTCATGGACCCTGGTCACCTACCCTGGACACCCTCAGACCAAACCTCATGGCAAAGGGGAGAGACATCAGGAAGGGGCAGGTGCAGTGAGAGAGGGAGAGAGGCAGGGAAGAGGGAGGAAACAGGCAGAGACACAGAAGTGGAGGGTAGGGAGGAGACAGGTCGTCCAGGCAGGTGGAGTCAGGGGTGGAGAAGCGCCGAGTGGGAGGGCCGGGAGGAAGAGGGGCCCAGGGATGGAGAAAGGCCACGTGTGCCCCCTGCCCTGGGGCTGGGCCGACTTCCCAGCTGCACACTTCCCCACTTTCAAATGCCTCTCCTTTCTTCCCGCCCGTGTCCCTGGCCTTGCAGCCTGGGAGCTCTCCCCTCAGCCTGGGTCTCTGCCCAGGTGTTACTGGGGCTCCTGACGGGTCTCACCCTTTCCCGCAGCCTCCTTCCCCGCCGTCGCCCACACCCTCAGAGCTACAGGCTGTCACCGTGGAAGCAAGCCCCAAACAAACTTCCCTGGGGCCAGCAACGATCTCCATGAGGCGTTTGACCAGCTGCCATCTCAACTGCAACTTGCCCCCATTTTCTCAGCTACTTTTGACACTCCTGACCATGGAGAACATTCCAGATGCCTGGGACTGCGTGGGGGAGTGGGAGGGTCCTGGGAGCTTTGGGAGCTTTGGGAGAGGGCCCAGAAGCTCTTCCTGCGGGCCCATGTCTGCAGCTCAGGGCCACAGATAGCCCCCACTCAGACACTTTTTCCCTGCATTTCCAAGCCCCCTTGTCTGGCCCAGCTCCGGCCCCTCTCCTCCACGCGGGTTTGATCCTGGCAGAGGTAGGCAGCAGGCAGCCTCGAGGAGCGAGCAAGAACCAGCCAAGCACACTTCTTCCCCGGCTGCCCGTGATCTCCCAGGCCAGTTGCGAACGACGGGTGACACTTTGGAACCTTAGGCTTCTCTCCACACAGGACCTCCAGCCCACACTGCTGCTCAGCCCGTCTTCCTCACCCCTTGCCAGAGGTCTGTGATCACGCCAAGCCCAGCACCCGCCACCCACCTTGTCCTGGGCCACGGGTCCCGCCCTTTCTGCTCCCAAGCCCGCCTTTGACGGTAGCATTAAGCGCATCGCCAAGAGGCTTGTACCACCCACGAGTAGCTGTCCCCCCGGGTCCTCGGTCCTGCTCTTCCCCTCCTGCCCCTGCACAACTGAGCCCTTCCCCAGGACAAGCTCACACGCCCCTCCCCGCTAACTAGTCCAGCCCAGATGGACCCCCTGTCCCCCAGGCCCCGAGACCCGTGTGTTACATGAGGCACTGGGAACTATTCTACCCCGTGGGGTGCCCCACACGCGACCTTCCCAACTCAGCCCCTTTCACGTGCCTTGCATTTCTCCGCCAACCCACCCCCTCCCCCAGCATCCAGTGAGAGAGCAGGGGCCATCCACGTGGGGTTTGGAGCAAGGTTCTCTGGGCCCCTGCAGCGTGCCGCGCTCCACATCAAGTGTCCTCATGTCAAATGCTCACAGCACCCTGGGGACTGGTCCCTTGGCTGAGGTCTAGGAGGACAGTAGACTCTGTCCAAAGCTGGAACTGTAGCTGGGATTTGAGCCCAGCCAGGCTGGTAGAGGAGGGCCTGCTGGTCACAGGTCCCACAGCCCAGGCAACATGGGCACGAAGTAAGAGGCCAGGGCACCGGTGAATCACAGAACAGAGACAGTGGGGTTCTACCTGGATGCCCAGTGCAGCCCCCACTTCTCTATGGTTCCAGAAGCCAGCCGCTGTCTGGACGGAGCTCCAGGAAAGCCCCACTCAGCACCGTGAGGCCCTCTCCTGTGCCCACCAGTGCCAACCCCCGCGGGAAGTCAGGTCAGCCCTGCAGCCACTGCAGAGCCCGGGTCACATCCGCTGTGGAACAAAGATGGGCTTGTTGCTGGGTATTAAATATGCAGCACACAGATGTTGCACCAGGCTGACCTGAGCAGGTCTGGTGAGAGCCCAATAAAACCTTGCAGAGAGATTCAAGGGGCCCATACGGCTCCAAAGATTGCTATCTGCTCCAAGTCCTGAATGCCCACCAATTAACTAGCCACACACAGCTAACTGGTAGGCACACAGCTGGGAAGGACGTTGCTGTGGCTGATGAGGATGATTTCCTCCGTAACTGCCTGCTCTTGGCGGGTGCAGCAGGGGCCCTGCGCCTGCCGCATCGCCCAGTGACCCTGAAGAGCAGGCAGATGCCCTCCAGCGCGGCCCATCTGCAAACACGGTCGCCTGCCTGGCAGGAGGTCCCGGCGTGACCTGCGACACCTGCCCTGGAGTGTCTCCTGCTGCCCTGGGAGGGGAGCTAGGCCCTCACCCCAAAAACAGATCCCGACCCAGCTCCCATGGCCACCACCACTCATCACGCACCTGTCTCCTGACCAGGTCTTCACACTCGCCTGCCCACAGCTTGGACACCTCCTGCCTGGGCCAACTGTGGGGCCCCAGCAGACATGCTCATTCATCAGAGGCACCCCCGCACCTTGGGGTCAGGGGCCCCCCGACAGCCCCTCTGTTGCTGCCCTCTTGGCTTCCTTCATCATGAGTAACCGCAGGCTGTGAGTCTCGTGCTCATCCAGCCCACAAGGGAGGGTCCCTGGCCGACCCTCAAGCCGGGGCACCGGGCTGGTGCAGATCTGGGAGAGCGGAGGCACAGGTGGGGGGCCTTGGAGTGTCCCCACCTGGGGCCCCCATGCCCTGGGCTCTGCCCTCAGCCTTCCAGCAGCTCCCTCCTAGACACACCAGGACCCATGCAGGGCCGGCATCGTGGCGTGATGGACCGCAGCGTGATGGACCACGGCATGATGGACCGCGGCGTGATGGACCATGGCGTGATGGACCGCGGGACCCAGGCTCAGAAGGGCCACGACTAGGGGCGCCCCACTGCTGCCGGCTTGACATGCTGACAATGGCGGATGCCAGAGCAGATCCCCGGAGCGCCCACCATGACCCCCGAGGGGGCTCAGCCCCAGCCCACTCCCTGCCTCCCAGGCTGAATTTCACCAAGCTCCAGGCTCCTAAGCGGGAACACAGTGGGGCCTCCGTAGATGAGGGCCAGCCGCTCAGAGGAGAAAAGAGCACTTGGCCCAGAGGAACAGAAGACGTACGGTGGGATCGCGGCGGAGCAGGCGGGATGGGGGGGGGCCGGCGGTCCCAGCGTTCCTGGCACCCGGAGGGAGGCGGGCTGAGGGGTCGGCGCAGCGTGGGGGACCTTGGGGGGCCGCGGGGCCGCGGGGACAGCCCCAGGGGCCAGTGGGAACCGGGAAGGCACTGGGTTGCGGCGGGCACAGTTCAGCGTTCAGTTTCCATAAAGTCACTTAAGTGGCAACTGGCCTTGAAATTGATTCCTGATTGGAGTCGGGCTGGAAGCCACGTTGAATTAATGATGCAGCTGCGAGCCGCGGCTCCCGAGCAGCGTTAGAGCGGGGCGGAGGGCGGCTTCAAATAAAAGAGGCTTTCGTCCCTGTTATGTGTCTCTAATATTTGAATTTTACCTAAGATTACTTTTCCCCCTCTATTTAATATATTGTTTTAAATAAAAATTCCTAATAAATCTTGAGAGAAATATGTCATAGCAGAGCTTAAAAACCATAGTGCAATATATAACAGTTCATAAAATATTCTACCCAAATAGCCAAAATTGTAGGGCGTTTGGACCAGAAGTAGTTAACTCCAGGAACGGCATTTTATTAGCTACTAAAATTAAGAAAGGGCAGTGCTGTTTCACGGCCAGATAATTAAGTACCGTTTTCTCTTTTTTAATTCTATAAAATTAAACTTCCTGTTTTAAAGGTCTGGAGGGGCCTTGGGCAAAGGGTCCGCGGATGAGCCCTGAGGGCAAAGCCAGGCAAACAACAAAGGCCTTATGTGCCCAAGACCTTAAAACGCAGGGCTTGGGAAAAAAACCTGCCGCAGTCAGCAAAAAATTGCAGGTCATAAATCAGAGATCCATTTTTTCACATCATTTTAACTAATCCATTAAATCGTGGTGCCCAGGGCTCTATCAGAAACAGAAGCTGCGGCCGCGCCACACCTCCACCTCCTGGTGTTATTCAAACACCCGGAGCAGTGACCCAAGTCGGTTCAAGCCTGTCTCAGGGTGGCCGGGGCCCTGGTCTTCGTCCCGCTCCATCAGCCGCGTTCATTCCCACGGTGGGGAGCCCAGGAGACGGGGCACCTGAGGCTGCACCCTTGGCCGGGACCCACCGGCTCCCAGTTCCGGCAGATTTCTTCCATGCCGAGGCTGAGGACGTAATTGCCAGCAATCGATCGATTGATCGCGACCCGGGCACCTGAGTGAAGCAGACCCCCCGTCCATGGGCTGGGTCCGAGTCGGGTGGGCCGGCAGTGTATACAGTTGGGGCACCCGCTTTAAGGAAAAAGGAGCGGAAGAGCTGAGTTCCGAAAGCATCACGACACACACAACCCTGTGGGTGTCGCCAGGCTGACTCATCCAGGCTGTTTCGCTCCCATGGTCACGGTTTTCTGTTGTTTAATTTTACTTCACTTCGGTTGTCTGGGGTCCTTCTGCTTGTGTGTGTAGACAAATTCATAATGAGTTCAATTTTTAAAGGTGACACAGCCAGCTGGACCACATTGTGGTCGTGGACAAGACGAAGAGGCTACTGAGGGCATTTTCGCTTTTGTCCTGCGGTGCTGGCCATGCTGACGTGGGTGCCCACAGCCAGCCCGACCCGAGGGCTCCCTGGCGGCCAAGGCCAGCACTGTGACTCCCGCCTACCACCCTGAGGTGCAGTGGACCTGCCCATGGTTTACAAATAATCCTCTCCACGGAAAATGGGCTCCAACGCTCTGGGCACGGGATAGGATTTTCTCTGTACTTCCAGGGGGATTCCTCTGGGATGACCTGCTTCCTCCACAAGGGCCCCTTGAACCCCAACCTGGAGCTAGGCTGGGGCGGGCGGGGGGGCTGATGGTCTGAAAGTCAGTGTGAAATCTGAGGGCACTGCACTCAAAAGAGACCTGGGCTAGGGGCTCTTGGGGCCAGGGGTGAGGTGGGCGCTGGGGCATCTCCCACATGGAGGCTGGAGGAGCGCCAGCCAGCACTCCGTGATGCACAGAGGCTGAAATCACTCCTGGCCAGCCCCTGAGCCCCCGCGCACCCCTCGCCAGCCCTGCCCATGGCCCCCAGGAGCCACAGGCTCATGCCTCCCTGCACATTTGTGGAAATGAGCAAGCACATTTTCATAACAAAATACTAGCTAAATCTTAAGAGAAAAATTAAGAAGTCTTTTGTGTGGCTATTAAGATTTTAGCCAAGTTATCAGATGTGAGACATCTATCAACAACGACTCTTACCCCAGATCGCCCCTGAGATAAACCTCAGCTCCTCTGTCCTGGCAGAGAGCACTCAGGAACGCCCGTCGGGCTAGTCTGTGCCAAGAGGGGGCCCCGGGGAAAGCCAAGTGCTCCACACTCACTGGCACACGCACTCACACATGCTCATATATGACACTGGTGTGTGCGCGCGCACTAACACACACTAACATGTTCATACATGCACACACATGCACACTGTTGTGTGCACGCACTAACACACACTAACACGTGCTGACACATGCACACGCATGCACGCTGACGTGGGTGCACACACTAACACACACTCACACATGCTCAGACATGCACACTGGTGTGTGCATGCACTAACACACACTAACACCTGCTCACACATGCACACTGGTGTGTGCGTGCACTAACATACACTAACACGTGTTCATACATGCTCACACATGCACACAGATGTGAGTGCACACACTAACATGAACTCACACATGCTCACACATGCACATTGGTGTGTGCGTGCACTAACACATGCTCACACATGCACACCGATGTGGGTGCACACACTAACACGCACTCAGACATGCTCACACATGCTCACACATGCTCACACATGCACACCGATGTGGGCGCACACACTAACACGCACTAACACGCGCTCACACATGCACACCGATGTGGGCACACACACTAACACACTCACACATGCTCACACGTGCACACCAGTGTGTGCGTGCACTAACACACACTAACACGTGTTCACACATGCTCACACATGCACACTGACATGTGTGCACACACTAACACACACTCACATATGCTCACACATACACACTGACGTGTGCACACACTAACAATGCTCCCACGTGCACACACATGCTCATACATGCACACTGACTTGTGTGCATGCACTATCACGAGCTCACATGCACTCACACATGCACACTGATGTGTGTGTGCACGAACACAAGCTCATATGTGTACACACATACTCACATGCACACCAGCAAGGGTGCATGCACTAACACACACTCACATGTGCTCACACTCACAAAACTGACCCACACACCCATGCTCATACACACTTACACACACACACCCTTGTTAGTAGAAGAGAATTTTAAAATCAGTTGAGTTATCCCATCCTGAAGACAAAGGGCCACATTCAGCTCTGACTCTGAGCACCCCTCTCACTCCCAGCCCTCAGCCGCACACTCACACTCTGACCCGACCCTCGGGACTGCTGCTCAGGCCAGGGGCAGAGGGAGCAGCGTGGGGTCCACTCTCCTCCAGGGGCTGATGGAGGACGAGCCACTCTGGGGCGGGGGAGTCCCCCAGGGACCAAGGGGTATGTGGAAACCCGCTTTCTCTGTGACTCTGGACGGCAAGAGAAGGGCCAGAGCAGAGGTGAGCAGGAGGGGCCCTGGGTCCCTTGCACTCTGCAGGAGTGACCCCTCTCCTGAAGTATTGGAGTAAACGTGGGAATGGACAAGCCCCTCTAGGCACCTCTGTCATGGGTGCCGATTCCACACCGCTAACCTCTACAGATGGGCCGACTGTCAACCTAAGAGGACACAGCCCTGACAGGCGGTTTCCCAATAGGCAGATTTATTAATATGAAGAGTCACATGGATTTTCTCATAGCAAGCATTTGTGGATTTCATGGGTAACTTAGTTTCAAAGACACATTTGTAGGCACGTCAGACGGCATGGAACGTCTGCGGTGTGTCTGTGGCTGGTGGTGCTGCCCTGGAGGGGCTGCATGGCACCTGCCGCAGGGTGTCGAGGGCTCCAGCATGTGGGGACCATGGCCACAGGCCCAGCGACGGCTTGGTGTCAGAGTAGCTGTGCAGAGACTCCGCGTGCTCTGTCCCCCCACATCAGTGATTGCGTTTTCTCTCCAGACTGAGAACTATGCCACCAAATCAAACTCAGTACCTCCCATCATTGGTGTCTGGAGGGCCTGTGGAAGTGGATGTCCAGAGAGAGGTGGACCCTCCAGGGTTCTGTCCAGGACCTCAAGCCCCTGTTGGTGGCACATGTCAGCTGCAGACTGCTGGGGCTCCCTTCCAGGGACCGGGTCATCCCATCACCATGGCTCCCTGGTGGCAGGTGGTCCCGCTGAGGGGCCCCAGGGCTCAGTGTCCCCTGGGAGTCCCTGCAGCAGCCACCCAGTGCTTGCGGTGGACCCAGCCCCAGACCCTAGGGAAGGAGGCCAGTCCGGTGAGCAGGCCAATGCCCCCCAGCTCTTTAATTGCCAACAGCCAGCAGACGCGGCCACATCTGTGGGTCGTTTCAAAGACAATAAATCAGGAACCTTCCAGACTGGCGCCCTGCCAAGGTGGAAAGAGGGGCTGAGGACAACAGGAGCCGCGGCAGCCCCATGTCCAGGGTGGCTTGGGAGCTGGTGGTGGTGGGACAAGGGGAGAAATACATCAGATTTGTCTCTGACGAGAATTTGTGGTCAGCTCGGGGCGGGAAGTTTGTAACACAGGAATGTGCCGCCAGTGACAGGAATGTCTACATTGAGGGCTGCTGGGCTTGGAGGGTCCCTTGGCTGCAAACACAGCTCAGAGGGGACCTGATCCAGAGGGCCGAGGTGAGCGGACCCGCAGGGGTCAGCAAGTCTGGGCCCTTCTGGTTACGTGCGGGTGAAACTGAGACCAACCGGGAGTCGACATGAATGTCACTGGGCAGCCCCGGGACTAGTACTCACATGCCCCCACCCAGGCAGCCTAAACAGAGGCACACCCAGGCATCGGGCCCAGAAGCTGCCCAACATGACCACGAGGTCACAGGTCACGGCCGCGTGGTTGGGGTGTGCCCCTGGGAATGGGGACGAGACTAGACAACCGCCATCAGTCCAGAGCCGCACGTTCCGTGGGGCCCAGTTTCTGGCAGGGACAGTGACACAGCAGCTTGAAGCCCACCCGTCTTCCGAGAGCATCTCTCCCCTTTGCGGTCTTAAAATTCTAAAGGCCCCAGCAGGTCTGCTTTGAAGGATCCAAACTTAAGTCATCATCACCATTATGAATCAGCTCTATTTAACCCCCAAGAACCATGTGAAGGAAGACCATGGGCTGATCCCATTTTATAGATGAGGAAACTGAGGCAGAGAACATGAGCAACTTGCAAATGCCACACAACTCGGTCAGGGGCAGTATTGGCATCAAACCCAGGAGCTCACCTCCCCCTGGGCCCACTGCTCAGCCTTCTTTGAGAGAAGGGATGTGGGACTAAAATCAGAAGAGCGACCAGGAAGGGGGAACAAAGCAAAGAGCCCAGGAGCAAGAATAACCCCCACCCAGATGTAGCCTCAGCAACCCTATCACTGGGGGAGAAACAGCTCGCATACAATGGACCAGGATAAAATGGCATCAGACCTCACAGCACCTGGTGACAAGAGGACAGACAGGGGAGCAGCCCTTTCTGAATTCTGCAGCGAGCTGATTTGCACTCGGATCCAGTGTGCAGGCAAACCCACAATCAAGAATGTTGGGAGAACACAGACAATTTCAAAGATCAAAAGGCTTCAAAGTTTACTTCCCACCGACCCTTTCTCAGAAAGCTACTTGAGGATGTGCTCCAGGAAACCAAGGGCATAAACAAACAAACGAATTTTTTTTTTTAATTAAAATAAATGAGATGGGACATTCAGGAAACAAGGAATCAAAACACAAGAGAAGCAGAGGTGTTCCCAAGACAGCCGCTGGGCAGGTGGCCGAGAGACAGGTGAGCTTACGTGCTGGGGAATCCGGACCGCCTGCTTTGTGCCTCTCCCAGTGGAATTATGACTAGCACTCCCTTCTGCTCCCAGTTGTGTCCTGAATAGGATAATACCTAATGAGCAGCCAAAACAGTGTGGAGAGGAAAAAGGAGGGATCCAACAGGACAGCCTGAGGGAAAATAAGGAAATGAACAAAAAGCAGATGCATTTGGCCATTTTTAGAGAAATGTTAGCTCTTTAGGATAGTTAAGGACCAATCAGCGACAACTGCATAGAAACTGATGCAAATGAACATAGAAGGCAGTTGTTAATGTTGGTGAAATACGGAGTTGCTTCAGAAAGGAAATGAAATCACAGTTCCTCACGTGGCCTGGCTGTCAACATTATCTGCACATTCATAAGAAAGTGAACCTGAAAACGGACATACTAACAAAGGGATTGAACCGGCAGGTGAGTGTCAAGAGGGTTCAAGCTTCCCCTCCAGCAGCACCAAGTGGAGAGAAAGTTTTAAACCTGGAGTGCTCTGTTTGCGGGAAACGGCATGAAGCTGTCGTTGTAAACTATGAAGAAGGACACACAGAAAACTGAAGGAGGCAGGAGGGGCTGCTTCTGGGGAGTCGATGAGAAGTGGGAGATGTCGCCCGTTGTCCTTTGTCGCCTGTTTCTATACACGTGTCGCCTTGACAGAACATCTCCACGTGTAACTCTGATGCACCATGAACGGTCCCGCCCCCTCCCCCCAGGGTCCCAGCCGCGGAAGCACAGAGATGCCCCACACCCTGCTGCCCGCGGAATCCCGGGACGAGAAGTTGAAGAGGTGGAAAACCAGGCCAGGTTGCTGGGAGGCTGGACAGAGCATCCGAACGCCCCCCAACAGCTGGCCTCCCAGGAACACAGCTGAGGTGAGGCTGCCTCTCCTGGGCCCACCGTCCACTGCACTGAGCAGGGCACACGGGTCCGATTTCAGACCACAGGCCTCTGTCACCTGCCTTGCCGCTGTCCGTCACTGAGCTGGTCCCGGTGTTGGGTCCAGCTCCAGGAGAACGAGGGGATGGAGATGGTCTTCCTGGGATGCCGGAGGCCGGTCAGGGCCAGCCCCCTTTTAACCCTTTCCTGGAAGCCCACCAGCTCCCACCGGCAGCAGGTGACTACAGCTCTGTGCGTGCAGGCATGTGTGCTTCGGCCGCCAGGGTTCCGTGGGAGCTGATGGGGACGTGGGTCCCTGCCCAATCTGTGGGGTTTGGCACGGGTCCTCCACCTCACCAGTAGCTCAGTGTTCCCTGCAGTCCTATGTGTGATGGGGCCACATGGCCGCTGCCTGCAACAGGGCCTGGGATTCCCAAGCAGGGGACCAGAGCCAAGACGGATGAGTGTCAGAGCCACACACGATCGGAGCCCCGCATCATCCTCACTTGGGGCAGGGCTTATGGTGAGGACAGGTCTGTGTGGACCACAAATGGGCTCAGAGCTGAGCCTTTGGTCGTGGTGTCCACAAAGACACTCTAGTAGCCCTTGGGGACCCAACCACCAGCTCCCAAGGGTCTCCAGCTCCCACTCCCAGGTTTAGCACTGATTTCTCACCCTCCTTAGCAATGGGGTTCTCTCCGGGAAAGACTGGGCCTCCTGCTGATGTGCATTTGTATGTGCGTGCGTAGGTGCGTGCTCATGTGCATACCTGTGTGCTAAGTGAGGCATCAGGAAACAAGGCCCAGTAAAGTGGAGGACACAGAACTGGTTCGCTCGTCACCTTCAGATCAGGCACCATCAGCAGTGCACTGAAGTCCGTGAGAGCGGGCAGTGAGCCGGGGCCCTCCTGCACCCACGAGAGCAGCGGTGAGCCGGGGCCCTCCTGCACCCACGAGAGCAGCGGTGAGCCGGGGCCCTCCTGCACCCACGAGAGCAGCGGTGAGCCGGGGCCCTCCTGCACCCACGAGAGCAGCGGTGAGCCGGGGCCCTCCTGCACCCACGAGAGCAGCCGGTGAGCCGGGGCCCTCCTGCACCCACGAGAGCAGCGGTGAGCCGGGGCCCCCCTACACCCACAAGGGCCCCTGGTAGGGTCTCCGCGCTGACCTCCTGTCTCTCCCCAGAGGCCAAGGTCCTCCCGCTGCCTCCAGAAGCCGGCATCCTGCAAAGTGGGCCCCTTCTTCTCTATGGACTTCTCACGAGGGGAATTCTGACTTCTTAAACCAAAAACAACAGAAACACTCAAGCGGAGGAGACACCCCGTCCTGAGGCCGCCGTGAGTGTGACTGGCACGGGCCAGGAGGACAGTGATGTCACTCACCTGGAAGCTCACGCTTGTGGGTCTTGGCCCTAACACCTGAGAATCTGGCGGCAGGCTCTCCAGAGGCCCCTCCTCCCTGGCGCCACCTTGGCCTTGGCGAGACCGGCTCTCCCTCGATGGGTGGGCCTGGAGGGGATCCACACTGCGGCCCAGCCCTGGGGGAAGGGCAGCCCCAAGTCTGCCTTCCTCTTTCTACTCCCGGCTGGCTGCAGGAGCGCTCTGGGCAGGCCCACATTCCAGCACTGCTGGCCGCGGCCTGGTGTTGAAAGATGGCACAAATGATAAATTAAATGAGAGGAAATGGCTGAGGGCTCCATTCATAACCCAGAGGCCAGGGCGCCAGGCCCAGGAATCTCCAAGCAAGTGCGGCAGCGCTCATAAAGGTCCAATTCACACCCCGCGCCGAGCCTGCGACCAGCCCTCTCGGGATTCACCCCCCACAGCTGGGGGTGGGCAGCTGAGGGACAGAAGCTGAGGCCTGGAGGCTGGGGGCTGGAGGCTGGGGGACAAGGCTGGGGGACAAGGCTCAGGGGAAGAAGGTTGGGGGGACAGAGAGACTGGGGCTGGAGGCTGGGGGATGAAGGTTGTACGACAAGGCTGAGGGATAGAGGCTGGGGGTTGGAGGCTGGGAAATGGAGACTGGGGACAAAATTGGGAGACAAGGCTGGGGGACAAGTCTGGAGGCTGGAGGCTGGGGGCAAGGCTGGGGTATATGTGGACTGGCCTTGGCCCTATTGCCCCACAGAGGCATTTCTACCCTCCTCCCCACTTTCTTATCCAAACAGAAGGTGCACCGTCACCCCACGAGACCCCCACCACTCTCTTGGCCTCCTCGCCTCTCTGGAATCCCGGCCCAGGTGTGCACAGAATGGCTAATTGTTAAAACGTGTGACTGGGGCAGGTCCTCCTGCGTGGCACGTTTCCGGGGTAATGAATTCAGGCGCGCAGGAGAAGCCAGCACCGAGCACTGGGGGGGGAGATGGAAGGGCTCTGTCCCCCTCCCAAACACGCTCTGAGCCACTTAATCTTCCTCCTAGGTTAGCGCCCCGGCGCACGGTTTTGCTCAGATTCTGAGATCACGGTTGTGCCCCTGCTCTCCCCCAACAGAACATGCACCTAGGCTGTTGGGTACGAGAACCGTAGGCCACCAAACATTGCATGGGCAGACAGAGGGGGGCAGAGTGGGGGCAGAGGGGGGGCAGAGCGCGGGCAGAGGGGGGTCAGAGCGGGAGCAGAGGGGGGCAGAGCAGGAGCAGAGTGGGGGCAGAGCACGGGCAGAGCGCGGGCAGAGAGGGGGCAGAGCGCGGGCAGAGAGGGGGCAGAGCACGGGCAGAGCGGGGGCAGAGGGGGGCAGAGCAGGAGCAGAGTGGGGGCAGAGTGGGGGCAGAGGGGGCCAGAGCGGGGCAGAGAGGGGGCAGAGCGCGGGCAGAGCGGGGCAGAGCGGGGCAGAGCTGTGCCTGAGTCTCTCCGGTCACTAATGTGTGTTTTCCTGGGTCAGTTCTGAACAGGTTCGCTGTCTTGGGGTCAGAGTGAGTCTGTCAGGGCTGCCCCTCCCTGCCACACCCAGGTGCCACTGGAGCCCACGGTGTCCCAGAACTAAAGGGCAGGGGGCGGGGGGCAACCCTGGCCTCAGGCGGGTGCCCGCAGACGCCTGGGTTCCTGGTGCTGAGGTGCAGCCAGGGGTGGCATCCCGGGCGCATCGGCCAGCTCACCCCTATGAGCGGCAGCCCAACCCTCCTCCCCATCACTTCAGGCTTCTGGAACTTTGGGAATGGCCCGGGCACACTCCACCCCTGCCTCCCTCTGCCATCTGTCCTACCTGCCCCACGCCAGCCCGGGGGGTGTAGGAGCAGACTGACAAAGGAGGGTGTGGCCCCGGCGGACTCCCAGCGCACCCGCCCTCCGTGAGCACCTCACCAGTCGCGTCTAGTGCACCGGGGTGGGGGGCGGGCAGCCGCCACACCTTCCGCCTCCAACGGAGAGGCCAAGAATCGGCCACCTTGATCGTCCTTGGTTCTCGGGGCTCACTCTGATATGTCTCTTTGGCTGTGTGCTCATGTCCTGGCGCCTGGCGGCTACAAAGACAGGCAGAGGGGAGGCAGGGGCCCCGTCAGTGAGCACATCACAATGGTCTCCAATCCCACGGACGTGTCTGTGGTTGCAACAGTCTGGAAGAAGGGGAGGGGACGTCAGCAGGTCCCACTATGCCCCACGGGGTTTGCGTCTGGAGGGCAGAGATGGGGTGGTGGGCAGGTGGCGGGTGGTGACACCCCCACACCACCTGGGGGCCCGGGGGTGCCGGTGGCTCGCTCTGTGGGTAAGTCTGGGAAGGCTAGCAGAGGGGTCATCTCTAAGACACGGGTGAGGCTGGGAGAAGCGGGGGCAGTCGGTGTGACGGGGCCTGGCCCTGAGGACGGTGTGGGGAGGCACACAGCCCCCACCAGGGTCCACACAGGAAGCTAAGGCCTCCCGTGACTTCCGCTGGCCAAACTCAACCAGAGGGGGAGACAAGAAAGGCCACGGGGCCGACTCCATGGTCAGGCTTCTGGGCCTCCCCTGCCTGCCCACCACTGGAGACACGTGGGTGGGTTTGGGGGCCAAGATGTCCACCCACCCATCTTTTCAAGGGCCGTTCCCATGCTATGAAGGGGGGCAGCCATAAACAGGGGTGTGTCCGGTCTTGAGCGTGGAACTGGAAAACGCAGTCTGACCCTGGGGTCGGGCGCCCACTCGACCCCAGGGCACGGCTGTGAGTCACAAAGCTGGCAAAGGCATCGACTCAAACTGAGACCATTCCTGCCCCCCGAGCTGAGCACCTCCATCACCCTGACTGCGGGGGCGTTTCCCCCAGAGCAGGGCCCCAACAAGCCCGAATGGCTGCAGGGCTGGAGCGACCGGGTGGGGCCGTGTCCACCAGCGCTAACAGGGCGCACTCAGCTCTGAGCAGCACCAGGCTGCCGTGTGACGTCCCGGGCCCGCCATGACCCTGCCCCGGGCCGGCGCTTCAACCCCCGGAGCCCCGTCTCTCCTGGTTCTGGAGGCTGGAGTCCGAGATCCAGGCGCGGGCGGGCCTGCTTCCTTCTGAGGCCTCTGGAGGGGGGCTGGCGGTGCTCCGCGCCCCTTGGCGGTAGCGGCTCCTCCTCCGCATCGCCCCAGCTCTCCTTCACTTTTAAGCGCTTCCCCGCGGGTGCCTCTGTGTCCTGCTCTTGCCTTAGGACATCACGTGGGATTGGGGGCCACCCCGATGACCTCCTCTTAACCAACTACATCTGAAAAGACCCTATTTCCAAATAAGGCCACATTCCGGGGACTTCAAGGTAGGAATTTTCGGGGGACACGACTCAGCCCGCAACCAATGCCAGGGCTCCCAGGCACAGAGGGCATGCAGTCGGGGATGCCGGCCTCCTAGGTAGCGGCAAACCCAGACAAGTTGCAGGCCAAGCTCCCCCTCGAAGGGTCCCGGTGCAAAGCCAGCACCCCCCGCCAAAGTCACGAGGCTTCCGCCAAGGTGTGTGCACGAAGCCCTGGTCGCCAGCCGTGGGGGACCCACCCCGCGGCCCCCTCGGGGGTGTGCGCATGGCTCCCCAGCCCACCCGAGACAGCTCGGCCTGCTCCTCCCGTCAGGGCCACCGTGGAATCAGCTGCTCTGTGCGAGGAGAGCGCCAGTCATCTGGACTTTCCATCTCCCTGACAATGTAGCTAACATGCGGGTCAGGTGGCGTTGGGTTACAGTCGTGAATTCTGACTTCAAGAACAGCCATAAAACAGAGCCCCTGAGCATGGTTTTTGCTTGTTTTCCAACATTAGCAACTCATCTGATCCTTACTCTACGGTTCCAGTTTCCTGAAAGTCGGTGGCATGTTGGAGCCCCGGCCGGCAGGCGGGCCCGTGTATAATTGCGTGCGTGCGGCTCCGGCCCGGAGATCACAGACACAGATGTGCACGCTCGCTGCTTTCATTTTCCGCCGTATTGGGTTTATCCGTCTTTTCTGCCTGAAAATCTTCCAGCATAAAAGATGAAGAGAGGGTTCTCTTGGCGGGCTCGCCACGGCTTAACCTCGCGGCAGAGGGTCAAGTGCGCAACAGACCCTGCCGCACACAGGGGCCCATAAACGGGGACCAGTGTCTGTTTCCGCCCTGGACGGAGGATGCTGTGCTCTCTCCGATTCCACTTTGTTCGTCGCGTCCCGTGGGCTCCGGGCCATGGCGCCTTCAGCAGCTCCTACAGCAGTCTGAGGCCCTCACATACACACCTGCTGGTTCCCCTGCACCCCAGGCTCCCGGAGGGTGCAGGCAAGCATGTGCCACAGTTCAGGCGTCACAGCGGGGACCCCAGTGCTCCCTTCTGGGTCACAGAGCCAGCATCCCAAGCCCGGGGGCTCAGCTCCGCGCCAGGCACTCCAAGGGATGGCAGGGGGCTGCTGGAGCACCTGTTTTTAGGGGGGTGAGACTATTCCGTATGACGTGACATTTGTCCAGGCCCACAGCCTGCAACACCTGGAGTGACCCTCACATAAGCCGTGGCTTCGATAATCGGGAAGCGCGGGCTGCCCATCTGGTCGGAACCGCAGCCCGTAATGCAGGGAGTTTCCGACAACATCTGGACCTGCCCACCTCGGCCCACCTCCTCCAGGACCCGCGCCGCAGCCCACACGCCCGCGTCTCTCCCACACACAGAGCCGTCCTGGGCCCTGCCATGGCCCTGCCCCTGATGGGAGGCTGTGCCAGGCCCCCCATGGCACCCACCAGGCCCCCACATGCTGCCCCTAAAGGCACCAGCCATTCTGCCCCCCACCATCTCTAGAGCACACTGCACGTCTGGGGTCCCATTGGCCCCCAGCCTGGGACGCTGTCCCCCACCTCACACCTGCCTGGGCCTCTCTCTGTTGTCACAGGTCACCCCACTAGCCTGCACCCCTTCTGTAACCTGCCGCTCCCTGTGCCCCCAGCCTAATGTTTCCTCCGCACTTAGCACTGCCCGAGACACAGCCCCTGTCAGACCTCCTGTGTCCCCAGCCCCTGTCCGATGAAGATGACCCACACCACCTGACCATGGTAAGCATAGTGAAGTCTGGGTCTTTCCTAAAGACCATCAGGGACACACCCAGGACGGGCCTGTGAGGACCAGGAGAAGAGTCCATGTGCACACCAAGAGGGTGCCTCGGAGGGAACCAACCCAGTCAACACCCTGATGATGGGCTCCTGGCCTCCAGGAATTTCAGTCCCGCTTCCCAGTGGGATGGTCTTGAATTTTGATTCAGAGAATGTGGTGCACCCAGCTTTGAGAAGGATGCACTCGGAATGGCCAAGGAGGAGCCCACAAAGGCCAGGCCCGCGTTTGCCGGCCAGGAGGGGTGTGGCAGACCCTGCCGTGCACCTCCGGGAAGATGGGGCGCTCGGGCTGTGGAGCCGCATGGGGACTTCGAGAGTGGAAGCTGCTGTCTCTGGGATGGAGGTCCCTGGCCCCACGCGGTAGGCAGTACCAGAAACTGGGGGTTTGAACGCCTCTGGTCCAGCACTGGCTATTGGTCGCAGACATTCCCAGAACCCCCACTGCCCGTGTGAGCCCCTGCACACATTCACGTTGACCCGCCGGCCCAGAGAGGGTTTTCCTCCAACACTGAAGGGTTAATGACTAATTTGTTCCTCTTTTCCTGTATGTGATGAATATTTGGTTTTGAATATATTTGCCCCCATCAGCAGGTCTGATTGCTAGGTACCAGGGATGCTGGGGTAAAAATCCGTGTCCCCGTTCTCTGGGAAGGTGAGTCTGGCAACAAAGACGGCCATCCCATGAGAAATGAGACGTGGACGCATGTCAAGAGGCCAAACCCGAGGCTTGCCAGCCCACGCCACAGCCTGCTGGCTCCTCGATCACAGACTTCCCAGAATAAAGTGGCTTGAGTGCCCCTTCTCCCAAAATAAAACCCAGAAGGGACCCACCTGCCCACCTTTTTGCCTCCCTGCCTCGGGCAGCCTGGCCTCAGGGGGGCCCTGACCTTCCAGAACCCCCCATGCCCCCCACACCTAGGCGTCTCTGCTTGGACAATGTCTACCTACTCTTCTGATCCCAGCCACCCTGCCCCCTGGGAGGGCTTGTCTGGCCCCAAATCTGCATCGGCTGGCTGGGCCTAACTGCTGGGCCCTCCCCACACTGGTCTGGACGTCCTGGAGGGCCAGGGCAGGTGTGTGCTCAGCGTCCCCCGAGGGGAGGACAGGAACAGGTACAGCTGCCCCACTGACCTGTGTCTGCTCCCAGCGAAGGACCCCTCGAGCTGGAGCCGAGTCCTGTGAGTGACCGATTCCCTGCTGCACACCTGCAGCGGACAGAAGGCTGGCCCCACCCCTGGCCTCCACGAAAGCCTGGTGCCGTGGACCACATGAGAGACCGGCGTCCCTCCCCGGGCCTGCACGGGGGCCACCAGCTGAGGGGTCCGTGTCCCGGCCCGCCGGGCACGCGGCCGCCCACGGGCTCCTGCACGCCCAGAGGCCACACCGCGCTCTGCAGCCAGCGCCCCCAACCCCAGCTGTTCCTCAGGAGCCGCATCTGTGAGCTGCATGTGGGCCGATGATCAGCCGAAGCAGGACCGTGGGAGGGAAGACACTGGCAGCCGGGCAATAAAGACCGTCCCCGGCCCTGGACGCTTTCACAAGAGAATCCTTACTGGGCATCATAAAAATAGCATGTGCCTGCTCTCCGGGGATTTATAACGTCATAAAATGTAAACAAACAGCTTTTTAGATCAAAGCAGCATAAATAACAGACACGCTAGCTTCTGAAGCAAAGTTAATAAATTCGGAGGGTTTTCAGCTGAAACTGTTCTGGCATTGACCCTTCCCAACCTTCTGGCTGAGACCGGGGAGCAGCGGCCGCAGCTGGGGGTGCAGCCTGGGATCCATCAGCGCAAGCACCCACTTAGGGCTTGGCCGTGGGGGCCCGCCGGGACCACCCTGCCCCCACCCAACTACGGGGCCAAGCTGGGGGGCCCAGCCTCTTAATTGCCCCCCAGTCTACGCCAGGCTGGGGTTCCCAGGAGGAACATCCGGACACAGAGCCAAACTGTAAGCCCTTCTGGCTGCCCGCCTGGTCCCCGCCGCCTTCATCTTTCTGCCTTTTGAACTGGAGACTCACCCTGTGTTTTTCCTAAACTGTAACCAGAGGCTGTCCTGGCCCTCACTCCCTTCATCAACCATCCGAAATCCGACCTGCGTGGGCCAACCTCCTTAAGGCCACAGAGCAGCTCATTAGCGCCCCAGAGAACCTCCTGGTGGCTCCCAGGTCCCTGTGTGTGCACATGGGTGAGTCCACGTGCTGAGACGGGTGGGCGTGCGCCCATGCTCGCGTCTGCTCAAGGACGGGCCTGCACAACTCACTTCTCTCCTTGTCCAACTACAGCTCCTCCTGGGTAAAGGGGCACACTCACCCGCGAGGAAGGCCAGCGCCGGCCCAGCAGGTCGCAGGGTTTTCTGGGTCTGAGCCCTCTGTCCCTGATCTGCGTCTGGGCGTCGTTGCTGACCACAGCGAGGGCAGTGGCCAGACTTAGCAAAGCAAAACACAGAGTGCACAGTTAACGTTTGCGGTTTAGATAAGCAACGAATAACTTTTTAGCCTTGAGATGCCCGAAATATTGTACAGGACACATTGTCAGAGATTGAACTGTTTCCCCCCAAAAAGCTACGTTGGAGCCCTAGCCGCCAGGACCTGAGAGTATGACTGTCGGGAAGTAGGGTCCCTACAGGGGTCACCAAGCGACAGTGAGGTTGTTGGCATGGGCTCTGATCCTATTTGACCTGAGTCCTCACGAGAAAGGCGGATGGGGGCGTGCACAGAGGGACGATCAAGCAAGGACACGGGGCGAGGACGGCCCTCCACGGCCAGGGAGGGAGGTCTCAGACGGAACCAGCCTTGCGCACACCTGGGCCTGGACCCCAGCCTCGGGGACTGGGAGAGATTGCGTGTCAGGGGTGTCAGCTGCCCCGTCTATGGCGTCTGTTAGGACCCCAGCAAACTAACACACGTGGTTACGCTACACAGTTCTCTGTCGTGGCTTTGAATTCACATTTCACCAGCATGCACAGCCTGCCCATACCCCCTCTCCCTCTCCGGAGGGTAAAGTCATGAGCCACCCCTGCACTTTTGACCAGAGACCTGCCCCTGGTGCCCAGCACAAGCCTTGGGCTCTTCCTGGGGCCGGCCACTGCTTGGCTTTGGGGACAAAGGCTCACACGTGGTCTGTGCCCTGGCCGGCCATGGGCCGCCCCCAGCCAATCGTATCAGGGTATGAGGCTGAGCCCAGCAGTGCTGCAGTGGGGACACGGGTCTCGAGACTCTCCGTGATATCTAGGCCTTTCCTGAGTTGGGGAAAACAGATGCTGGCTGGCGTGGGCTCCCAGGTTCTCGGAACATCTAGTTTAGACAACAGACACCTGCTCTGAGCCACAATCTAGCCCACAAAGATGTTGTCTGCTGGCATTTTCCCCACACAGCATGAGGAACAGACGGCCACGTAAGGAATGCTGGAGAGCGGGCAGAAAACTCAGAACAGCCCCACCACCTTCTCCCCAGCGTCCCCAGGCCACGGCAACGCGGGCCCTGCTCTCCTCTCGGCCTCCAACCTTCGCTGTGGGACTCCAGTGAGGTCCCCCAGTAGTTAAAACAGCCGCAGTTCTGTGAACACACCTCCGGGATCTGTATTTCTACTCTCACAATGATTTTCATGCTGGGTTTGTTCCGATGAGGACCAGAAACGCCGTCTGTCTCCCCCGCGGGTCTGCAAACCTGGTGCATTCGCAGGACCGTCCAGCTGGGCCCCCAGCCCACCCCAGCACGAGCAAGCCGGCGGCCCTGAGTAGGGAGGCCTGGCCACGCACTGCGTGGACACAGACGGGCCCTGTGTGCACCGCCACGCACTCCATGTGCAGACATGCAGCACAGGCTCCCAGCCCTGCACACAGGAAGGAATGGGTGACAGCCGCAGGCACCAGGAGGCCTGTCTCCCAAGCCCCACGGCCAGGGAGGATGCCGTGGCCTCATGGGAGTAGACCAGCCACCGGCGCTCCTTCCCACACCCGACGGGCCTAGAGCCCCGGGGAGAGGCGTGGCTGCGTTGTCCGTGGGTGCACCGTCCGTGGTTGCCTGTATTCCCAGTGTGCTTGTCTAAAAATATCCGGTTTCCTAGGATTTCGACTCCACTCCTGAGAACACAAACACATTTCCTCAGGGCGGGGACGTGAAACCAGAAACATGTTGGAGTGATTTGGGCACTTTCTTCATGGGACGTTCTCCCTGTTGTAACACGATGGCGTTCCTCCGGAATGTCAAACACCAGTTGGGCCAAAGTGAGCGGAGTGTTTGGTCTTCCAAAATGTAAAGATCTGAGACCATAAACTGTTGTTTCTTAAATGTTTCAAAGCGTAACACTGACACCGAGTTTCACTGTAAAACGATCCGGGTCCCGTAGCGGCGCTCAGAGGTTTTACGCGGCGTGGCAAATCGCAGCCAACACCGCGTTTGCGGGGGCACTCCGTGCCGGGCCACCGCGGGTCCCAGCGCTCACCGGGAGGGCCAGTGGGGCTGTGGGCGTACTGGGGCCCCAGGACGGTGTGTGCATCTCCCTGGGGGGTGGCTGATCCATGCTGGTTTGGCACAGACGGGGCAGAGGTCACAGATCCGCGGACACCCGTGCCCCCAGCGTCTCGTTGGGACGGTCTCTCTCAGGTTGGCCCACAGGCTCTTCTCTGCCTTCCGTGTGCAATCGACGGAGGCGTTTCCCTTACTTGCCACTCTTTCCTGGACGAGCTGCCATCGAGGCTGAAATAATACAATAAAACGGAGGTGTGACTTTCCTCTCCGCGGAGCAGTGGGAAGGGCAGACTGCAAGTCCCACGTGCCCGTGGCACGGGTCACACGCCGGGCACTGCCTGTCCCCAGGATGTGCCACAGCCGCCGGGGGGGGAGGGGTTGCTCTGAGCCCACCTCCTGCCTAATTCTTCCCAGCAGAGAAAATACCCCAAAGACACAACCCCACCCACTGTCTGAGGCCCATCCTGGTGAGTGCACCTCGGACATCGGAGAGGCTCCAGGGAAGTGGCTGTGGAAAATCTTACAACAGGCTCTCCTGCCTGAGACCCCAGCCCCCCAGAAGCAGGCCCCTGGGACCCCAGCCTCCCGGCTGCCAAGAGGAGGCTCCCACCCCATTTCCCACACCCAAGGGAGGGGCATACAGCCCTCCTTCCTGTAGCCATGTGGGGTCCCCTGGCAGCGGCAGCCGGATAACTCAACGGAATCCCTCCCCCTTCTGATGGGGTTGTGCCGGCCGTAGGGGGGTGGGGGGCCCAACGCAAGCAAATGCTGCTCCTCACCCCTCCCCCCAAGTAAAAGGGAACGTGCGCGAGGTGTGGTCCCACAAGATCTTTTCAAAGCGCAGATATGATCCCAGGCTCCCGTTTGTAACACCGTCTAGCCCTTCATTGTCCCGAGCCCACAAATGAGCCTATAAAGGGTAAGAACCATACATATATAGTATATATAGAAGGCCCCATGTAACTTTTCGTACCTGAGTAACACAGACTTTCCTGGCTGTTCGGAAGGATCCAGGGCCTCAATATCTTGCCCCTCCTCTGCTCAGGTGGGGACGATGGTCACCTTGTTTGCAGATGCGGAATGAGGCCCAGAGGAGAGAATCGTGGTGCCCTGGGCCACGTCGCTGCAGGAAGATGGGCCAGGACTCACCTGACGCTGAAGCCCCTCAGCCGGGCAGAGGGGCGGTTCTCGCGCTGCGACCGTCCTAAGCTCCTTCCAGAGGCTCCGGGCGAACCTGTGGCCCCCCCCGTCACCAGGGTCCGGAGGAGCCTGCACTCCCTGGCTCACACTCTTGTCATTCTGACCCCTGGTTCCACGGCCACATGTCCCCCTGACCCCCGGCTCCCTCTTCAGGGATGATAACGGGCCCACCCAGGTACCCGGGGATTCCCCACGTATTTAGCACAGCCCCATCTGCAAAATCCTTTCTGCCATGAAGTCCCGTGCTCACACCCCTAGGGTCACTCTCCTGCTGACCACACTCTTCTTGGCACTGGTCTGGGGCCTCAGGCCCCTGTGTCCCCCCATGGGCAGCCAGGTGGGGCACAGTTTGAGCTTCAAACCTTGGAGGGAACACGACTCCTTCTGGTCGGGTGTGTGTATGCTGGGGGGACGGTGTCTGGGAACACTGCCCAGCAGTGGGCACGTTGCAGCCAGGCCAGGTGGACACCCGAGGTGTGAGGGGCAGGGGCAGGGGGCAGACGGAAGGCAGGTCCTGAGTGGGGCTGGCCCCTGGGTGGGGGGCGCCAAGGCTTCCCCAAATGTGCACCCTCACCCTCCTCCTTGGGTGCCCGTGCCCCCTGCCAGCCTGGCAGAGAGAGGGGAGAGAAGGAGCCCATCCTTGAGGACAATGCTGACCTCCAGGGACGCCTGAGCCCCGGCGGTCCTGACGGTCTGCCACCGCCGCCGAGGGGCCTGCTTGGAGTCCTCCGAGCCCAGCTCACGGGGGCCTGGGCCAGAGAGGACAACACGGGACCTGCTCTGTCATTCCCTGTGCCATCCCCGTCATCACCCTGGTGCGGGGGAGCCCAACCCCCAGCCCTGGGCCACTCAGTGAGGAGGGGCGAGCAGCCCTCACACTCAGCACTGCGTTCCAGAGCCCTGGTCACCAGCCACCACGGGACACGGAGCACAGCAGCCCTCGGACCCCGGAGCCGGGGTGGGCCACGCACCTCAGAGAAGCCGCAGCCAGCCAGAGGTCCAGGGGCTTGGGCAAGGAGTGGGCGGATGAGGGCGTCGGGGTCTCCCCGGAGACCCCAGCGGACGCCCCCGCGGCCCCGTGGCCAGGCTGGAGACGGGAACTGAGCTGGAAGTCGGTTCACGTTCCCAGCGGCCCGGCTCCCCACAGACGCCGGGGCTGCACCCGTTAGGACGACAGAGCAGCTCGGGAAGCCGACCCCGGGGAGGCAGAGCTGCATGTGTGCCGCGCCCCTGCCCCGAGACCCCGGGACCGGCCTGCGCAGGCTCGCACCTGCTCCGTGGCAGACCGCCGGCTACCTGCCCCACCCGGGGCCTTGATCTGGGGGACGGCTCCCGGTCGGGCTCAGAGTCTCTGGCGCTGTTCCCGGCTCTCTCCCTTCTGTTCTCTCCACACACCCTCCTCGTGGCAGGCAGCTGATGTCCGGGACAGTCACTGAGGTTCCCGCCAGCCGCGATTGCATTCCCGGTGTTCCGCCTGAGTGCTGCCTGGGACAGACTTACAAGGAAGCCCTTGTTGATCTGCATTCACATTTAGCAGGTTTCCCAGATTCTGATTTGCTAACTCCGGCCCGTCCTGCCTGGAGCCCCATGAGCCACAGGCTCAGGTCCCCGGAGGTCAGGAAGGCGGACCCCAGAGGTCAGAGGTCGGTAGACCTGGGCCTGGGGTCCTGCCCAGGACAGCCCGCTGCAGTGGCGGCCACTCACCACCAGGGGGCTCCAGCCACGAGCCTTCCTGGGCGCGCCATCTGGGGGACACGGGCGCAGGGAACGGGCAGAGCTGGCTTTTCTCCCGCATTTGCTTCGCAGCCTGCAGCTGGGAGCCCAGCTCTGCTCTCCATGAGGTCTGGGTGTGGGGACGCTCCCCCAGGCCGGAGTGATCCCGTCACTCGGCTGCGAGGCTGGGGCAGACCTCCCTGTGGCCGGCAGAGCTGGGAGCAGTGGGGTCCCGGGGCACCCCGTGCACCCTCCTCCTGTTCTGTTTCTGTCTTCTATCTGACCTCTCTTCCAAGTGGGTTTCAGGTGTCGTCCCCAGGAACACGGGGACGTCGGCACAGCCTGTCGGTGTCCCTGCAGCGCTGTCCCTCCGGGGCTCCGTCTCTCAGGACACAGCTCTGCTCCCCCCACCCCTGCCTGGATGCCGGCCATTCTGCTCCCAGCTGGGCTTCAGCAGAAAAACCCATTGTCCTCCACTCTCCAGGCCGTGCTGCGGCGCCGGGGGCGGAGGTCCAGCTGCCTTTCCTCTATAGCCTCACCCCCTTGTCACCTCAGATAGGCACCTAACTTTGTGCACAGTGAGCTTGCAAGCGTGGACTCTGGGGACCTACAGAGAAGTGTCCCGAACTCTGGACAGAAAGGAGGGGTCGGGGGCAGGGACAGAGCCGTCTCCACACACTGGGGTCTCTGGCCGCAGCCCTGGCTGGGAAGACACAGGGAGGGTTGCAGCCGGATGGGGGCGTCTCAGAAGCTGTGCCCGGGGGCTCCATCCAGGGTCAGGAGGGGGCGTGTGCGGGGCAGGTTGGCACTCTCGTGGTGGGAGAGGAGGCCAGAGCTGTGGATGAGGCTGTGGGTATGGGGGCCTGCCAGGCAACCGTGTGGATGGTCCCCCCTCACCGAGGAATAAGCAGAGCCGGGGACCGAGATGGGCATCCTGTGCTCCGAAGCACCCAGGGCTGGGAGACCTGAGCACCGACCTGCAGCTTCACCCCACGCCCTGGGCCGAGACCCCTGCAGGACCAACGATATGAAGCGTGGTACAGCCCTGAGTCAGGGGCGGCCAGAGAGGAGGGGCCTCCGGCCATCCAGGGTCCTCAGGGACCTTAGGGGTCCAGAGCCAGGGGCCCCCCCACTTCCCGGCTGTGTGACCCTAGGCAAGTTGCTTAACATCTCTATGCCTGCCTCCCACGTGGGGCCGCTGTGGAGCGTGGATGAGTTAGCTAACATGCACACAGGTGCAGTGAGAGGGATGGACCGTCCTGCTCTGGGTGAGGGCCCAGGCTCTGAGAAGGGCCCATAGGTGAGTAGATGTGGTCTGGGGAGCACCGACCCTGCCACACAGGTCCACCTTGATGGGGACTTGGCTGGGAAGGGTTCACCTGGGGAGAACGTGGTTGGAGGCCAAGGAGAGGCAGCTACGAGCAGAGGCTGGGCAGGACCCTCCACCCCCAGGTGTGGGTCCAGAGAGGGGCAGCCCTGGGAGGGGTAGACACAGCCTCAGAGCAGAGCTGGGGCTGGGCTGGGGGGTGGGGATGGGGGGGAGGGGAAGGGGTGCTGCTCAGCCTCCCCCACCCACAGGGAAGCCCCTGCCTCAGCTGCTCCCACCAGGCAGGCCGCCACATGGCTTTGCTATGGGTTTTCTCCCTCCCAACTTCTGATATTCAGGGGCCCACTTTTATATTTTAATGCATGTTTTTATGGAAATATTTATGGTGCACATGTAGCGCGTAAAACACCATTGTAAAGCCGTTCTGCCGCGATGCTGCTGAAAGAAATGATGTTAGTGTTAGAATTTCACGGGCTTCTATCCGGCCGTAATGAGAACGGGCTGGGCCGGCCGCAGCCGCCATCCCAGGAGCCTTCCGTCTGTCTGCACGCGGCACCGCGGAGGGGTGGCAGGCTCGCCGCCTGCGAGCAGGGACTGCGGCCTCCGCAAACACCCCTCCTGGGCCCCCAGGGAATTTCTAAAGGAAGCCACACCTCGGCTTCCCCACGGGCAACCTGGCCACTGCTGACTCTTGGGCTGCTCCCCACTGACCTCCGAAGGGAGTATAGGACAAATGTGTTAATCCCAAGGACAGCACGCGCTGGCCTGTAGGGAGCTCTCCCCCCACCTGACCAGTGTGCTTACAGCCCAGGAAACTTCTTCCCCCTCCCCCCCCCAGGAGCCTGCGTCCGGCTCTGTCCCAGGGATCTCCTGGGCCGTCCTCGTCACCAAGACTCCAGAGCACACAGTCCCTTTGGCCTGAGCTTCCTGATATCTGAAAAGGGCTGGCCACAGACGTGCCCAAGTTTAAAATTTAATGCACCGACATCAGAAAGCCCTCTGCAGACTGGAGACTTTCTGTCGCCACTCCATCCCAGGAGGGCACGGCAATGAATAATTGACCGGTGACTCTGTGAAATCTCCCAGGTGGGTGAGCAAAAGGAATTATCATTAAAAGCAACAGTGGGTTTCCAGGATTGCGGGGTAATGGAGCAAAGCAGATTGCCAGGTAACTGGGCCCTGCTGACCCTGGGCACAGACCTGGTCCTGCCCAGCTCTCTGTCCTGGCTCTGCCCTCCCGCCCAGCCTCGCGGATCCACTTCCTCTTCTGTGGGACAGGGCCGTGCCACGGGAACCACACAAGACCGAAACACCCGCCACTTATCAGGCAGCGGCGTTACCACTCTCCTCAGGGGCACAGGGGCCAGAGTGGGCCCCAGGAAATACCACTTCCTTCTTAAACCTTTAGGAAGTTCTGCAGAGCATCTGACAAAGCCCACGGGCATTTCAGAAAATGGGTTCCATTTGCCAGCCTGCTTTCCTTTAACCAAGGACGTGGCCACTGGCGTGCTGGGGCGGGGGGCCCGCAGCCACATGATGAGGAAAGGGCAGGTGGTTAGCATGGCGACCCTGCAGGCCAACCCCGTCCTGGAAGGGCTTCCAGCCCCACCCGCTGTCCCTCCTGGCATCCACACCTGCCCTGGGGCGCCGCAAAGAACAGGTGCGGAGATGAGCGTCCACTTGGTCTGAAGTGCTTGCCGATGCTGGCAGGGGCCCTCACATCTCCACCCTGTGAACATGGCCAATGCACTCTAGGCCTAACAGGGTTTTGAAAATATGTTCCCAAGTGTCCTCAGAGCCCATGGCCTCTCCTCCAGATTTGGAGATGCAGAATGCCAGGTGTCCAAGGCACAGCAAACGCCAGTTAATTCCAGAGGCCCCGTGGCTGATGGGGGGCAGGGAGGTGGAGGCCTGGGTGTCCCCAGCAGAACCCCAAGGAGGACCTCAGCTCTCTGTCCCCCAGCCCACCCGCAGGCAGAAGGACCCTGTCCGGAAAAGGTCCCGGGGAGCTTCATGGTGCAGCGGAGCTGTGGGCCCTCGCCCCTGGTACCTGTGAATGTGGCCTAATTTGGAGATAGGGTCTTGGCGGAAGGATAGCATCAGGGCATGAGGGCGGGCCCTCATCCAACGGCTAGGTCCTAGAAGAGGAGGAGACTCGGGAAGAAGGCAGCCACGTGACCACGGGGCAGCGGTCAGAGGGACACCTGGAGCCCCCGGGAGCCGGCAGAGGTGGGAAGGAGCCTCTCTGAGCCTCTGGAGGGACCGACGCCCGGATTTCGGACTTCTGGCCTGCAGAATGAGAGGGGGTCCACTTCTGCTGCTTGAAGCCCCTGGTTTGTGCGGCTTTGTTCCTGTTTTGGCGTACTGGGGACTCATGCGACCTCAGGGCGCAGCGGGCACTGAACCAGGGCTGCAGGTGTTCATGGGACAAGGAATGTCAGAAGAGAGAGAGGCAGGATGGACGGGCAAGTGTTTGGGGCCTACAGACTGCGCACAGGGGAGCCGGGGCTCAGGGAGCGGCTGGGGGGGCACAGCGCGGACGCCGGAGACAGCGCGTGCCAGGCCTGTCCCCAGAGCCGCGCCCTGCCGCCCGTGACAAAGATGCGTCTGCTCTGTGTTCCCCGACTTCTGCCCTCCGCCTTCCTTTATTTATTCATTTTTGGAGTTAAATAAGTGTTTCCTTCTGTTCCCAGCAAATGCGTCTTCCACATTTTTGCATGTTTTAAATATTCACACATGTAAACGAACCGAAACGCATAGTTTATTTATTATTTAGGGCACTTTTTCTCCGATAAAACAGAAACCCCACATCTGAAGGCGAGTTTTACATTTTATTTCCATTATGGCCACTCGTTAAAGTTTAAAGCCAGCGTTGTCCCGGTGCTTGGGGTCTGATATTTCCGTCTGTCAGGGAACACGGCTGTGCTTGTCGACCTGTCAGGGAGAAGAAAGAGCAAACAGGAAGGGAAATGCCAGCCTGTCAGGGGAGACGGGGCCGTGGGGGCGGGGCGGCCCTCGGGGTCAGGACCCCCCCGGGGACCAGGCCCCTGACCCCCGGTCCTGGGGCAGCCAGAGCAGAGCCGGGGGGTGGCCAGGGAGGCTGCCTGCATCCTGGGTGACTCAGAACTGGGGCAGTAGAAGGGACGACGACCGGAGGGCCCGGGGCAGCTGTCCCACAGCCTGGAGTGGCCCCTGGCCTTGGCCCCACCCCCTGGCACCTGAGCACAAGTCCAGATGAGGGCGTGTGTAAGTGACACAGTGGGTGCGTGAAGATGAGCCACATGCATGCATGCCCATAGCGGCAGTGTGATACAAACACGCACTGGTGTGGGTCTCCCTGCATCTGCATTTACACAACATGCACACTTGCAGTCTCGCACTTCCATGTATGCACCATGGCTGGCCCCCTGGCAGCGTCTTCCCACTGTGGGGCCCATGGTGCACGGCATCCGGAGAGCCTCACGCCCACGATCTGTCAGAGGGCCGGAGGGGCCATGGGTTCTGGGTGAGGTCTTCGAGAGTGTCCGTGTGTGCACATGTGGTCACGTGTGTATCTGTGATCTGTGCAGGTATACATCTCCGTGTTGTGTGTATAAGTGCACATGTCCGCGGGCATGTCCATGTGCACTTGTGTGTCTGAGAGGTGCTGCTCATGAGTGTGTGCATGCACACATGCAGACACGTGAATCTGGGGGCAACGGGCCCCAGCCTCTGCAGCCGCTGCCCCTCAGGCCAGAGGGCTCAGGGTCATTTAAATACGATGCACATGATGTCTAGAGATTACTTTGGGGGCCTGGGATGAGAGCCTTTTAGGAGGCCAGAGCAAAGGAAGGTTTTTATTTAAGAACAAACAGGTACTTAATCATGAATCACAGGTATCTCGCCCCCTCCCGAGAAGCCGAAATGTCGCCTCTGTCACTCACGTGCTCCTGAGTATTGCTTGACTCTGCACAAAGTCTAGTCCCAAAGATCAAGTTGTCCGAGGACCCAGCTGTGATTGTGAGTGCTGGCTGCGTCCTTAACACTCGTCATCTCCTTAAAAAAAGCTGGCGTGCCCCTTCCAGTGCTTCCCAAACCGCGAACCTGGTGGAGGAGACATCCCAGAACACACCTGGCACCTCCCGCCCAAAGTGCGTCCCGTGGACGACTCAGGTGCTTGGGGACCAGAGAATAAGTGAGGACGATTGCATGTTCTCTTTCTGCCACCTGGTGTGGTCCACAGGCCTGCCCCGAAAGGCCCTCCTGCCCAGGGCCCGGCCACGCCACACCCAGGACCCCACAGGCCCCACGGCCCAACCTGTCCCGGCACCGACAGGAGCAGGCATCCCTGCGGTCCCCCGGGGCTGGACTGGCCACGGGGCCTTCGTGGAGGGGTGAGGGGCCAGGCCTGAGCCTCAGTCTTTCTGGAAAAGTAGTTCTCTGTCTCCCCGCAGAACTCTCTGGAGGGTCCTGCAAGCGGGCTGCCGTCTGCACCGCTGTGGGCAGGGCAGGTGGGTGCCCAGCCTTGTCAGGAATCACTGCCCACAGCCCAGCCTCTCCATCCTGCTCAGAGCCGGGCCCGTGCCGTCCCCATCAGATGCATCACCTTGCTCCTGGAATAAATCCCAGGCCAGATGAACAGGGCAGTAGAATCCCCCCTGCCCGGCCACTGCAGGGACCCCTCAAGTGCTGGCATGGGGGGCAGAGGCCCTTCGATGCTGGAAGCATCCACTTAGGGTCTCAGGGGCTCGGCAGAGGTCGAGGAGCCGGACCAGTGGCTTTGCTGACCCAGAAGGAGGACAGCCCAGGTGCCCACCCTGACACTCCCTGGGCGGGGGGCGGCTGCAGGGCAAGGGTCCAGAGGGAGATCGTCCTGGGGGCAGGAGGAGGCCCACAGTCCATCAGGGGCAGTCCGGGTGGCTTCCAGGAGCCGTCCCCCGCCCCGGGCCACACCTGCCCCTCCGCCCCTCAGACCTACGCTCCGGATGCCCCTGCTCCTTGTCTGCTGTGGACCAGCAGCAGTGGCACCTGCATCCTCTGGCTTCTGGAAGGTTCCATCCAGTGGGAGCCTGTGAAGGTGACGGGAGGGGCGCACAAACTGGGGAGTTGTCACCGCCCCCCAGCTGGGGTTGCCCCTGGTCCAGTCCCACTGACGGCTCCGGTACCTCTCCCCACCCCCACCCTCCAGGCCGGGGTCAGCCAGGTCCTGTGTCATCGTCCTAGATCCTGTCCCCTGGGGACCCCTGCTCTCGCCTGCACCCCTGCAGGCAGGGCTTGCCAAACTCCTTTCTGAGGAGGGCGGTGGCCCTAGGAGGCTGGGGAGTCAGGTGTCCCCGAGAGCTGGCTCTGCAGCCAGAGTGCCAGGCGCCAGGATACCCCGGCTTTTCCCGCCCGCCGCGGTCCAGCCCCAGCAAGCCGGATGGAGCTGTCCTACCCTGGGACCCCCCACGTGGGGCCTGACTGCTGTCAGACCGGCCCGTGGGTGGCGGAGAGCAAGACCGGAGCAGCTCAGAAAATAGGCCCCTGGGAGCTGCTGACCCATGACATCAGAGGCAGAAATCTGGGTCCACGTAGGGGTGACCAGCGATGGCCGCCCACCCTCCAGGACCTCAGGGGAGGAGGAGGCCAGAAAGGCTGTCACCGGGTCCCTTGTCCCTGGGCCTCGGCACACACAGTCACAGGTGCAAGCTGCATGATCTTAGCAAGGCCCATGACCCCTCTGGGGGGAGAGGTCACATCTCCAGGGGTGGTGGGGGACGGTGGCGGGCCCGGCGTGATGCGGCACTGCCATCAGCCAGTGAGTGGGCAGCATGGACGTTCCGAATATTGCACACCAAGGTTTGGGTTCGATTGTGCGGCATGCCTGCCCAGTGGAGACCCAGGGCCTGGCCGGGCAGGGGTGGCAGAGCTGGGGCACAAAGCTCTGGGCTTCTGAAGGAGGGTGGGCACCCCTGCAGGAAGGACAGCACGTGGCCGGGTTCTCTGGCAGAGATCCACCCGAGAGAAGATTCATCCTGGAGCAGCGAGGCGTGTTGCTCTTCCAAGAAAGAGCAGTGCTGTGTTTGATTCGTGATGTCGTCCTGGGACACGAGAAGGGACAGTCATGTTATGAGTTCCACCTACTGGCCTTTCCTGCCCTAATTGCGCAGCCCTGTGTGGGACGGTTTACTGGGAGGTCACTTTTGCTGTGTTGTCTCCCTGCTGGGCTGTGAGCCCACCCGGGACCCTGACCCAGGCGGAGATATCAGCACACGTGTCTGCCACGCAAATGAGCGAAGCCACCCATCCACGGTGTGTGGGGAGGCAGCTGAGCGCCCCAGCAGCCCCCCTCCCCCCTCCCTGTTGGCTTGGCCAGTGGAGGTCCAGCAAGTGCTGGGGGAGTGGGCAGAGTGACCCATGGAACAGGGGTGGGACACCTCGGGTTCTCAGCCCTGGAGGAATGGGACAGAGCCGTCCGGAGGGCAGCGGGGAGCTGCCGGGGATGCCCACCCCCACCCCGCTGGCCCTCCCATGCAGGCAGAAGCCTGGGCTCTCTCTGGGCAGGCCAGGGCGGGTCCAAGCATGGACTCAGGGGTGTTCCAGGTGGGAAGGACAGAGGTGTGGGGCACAGAGGCAACAGGTGCGTCTCCCCATCAGGCTGCAGCCTGGGCACCAGCATCTCACACCTCAGCTCACTGAGAGGTGCTGGAAGCATGGCCTCTAATGTCTGTGTCTCACGTTCAATCATTTCAGGCTTTTTTAAAGAAAGAACTTATGGTGGTGGCAAGGATCCGAAGGGAAGCTCACTGAGTACCCCCGTGGAACCAGACCCCTCAAAGGGCTCTCCATGACTCAGGCCTGGGTCCGGCCCCCAGAGCACCCCGCCCCACCCCCCACCCAGCACAGCAAAGACAGCAGGTAATTAGGACTCGGATGCTGGGAAGGATCAGAGACAGAGGCCCCGGCTGCCCACGGACTCCCCAGGAACCAGGTCCCGAGG
Organism: Zalophus californianus; assembly: GCF_009762305.2. Lineage (NCBI taxonomy): Eukaryota > Metazoa > Chordata > Mammalia > Carnivora > Otariidae > Zalophus > Zalophus californianus. Next base: position 1,501,167 of record NC_045598.1, on the reverse strand, counting down.
CAAAGCCAGGTGGGGTGCAGCCTCTGGGATGGGCCTTCGGGGGAAGGGCGGCCAGCAGACTGTGTGCGGCCGGGCCACCCTGAGGAGAGCAGTAGGCAGGTGAGAGGGGCCACACCGGTGACGTGGTCTCATTTGGAGGCATAGTCTGAAAGCACCGCTGGGAAGAGCCTCCTGGAAGCACCCGGAATGCCACTGAGGAGTCTGTCATCGGGCAGGATGCCCTGCCCAGCTGTAGGCTCAGCATCCACCTGCCACATCACCGGACGCTCCTCTTGGAGCAGGTGGACCAAGAGTTGTTCTCTGCACCTTCATGGAAAACAGGAACGGGAGGTGACAGCCTGAGAAAGATGGCTAGAGAGCCACAAAAAACCCGAGATGGCCTGGGCCCCACACGTGTGCACACACGCACACACCTAGGTGCACACCAACACACACCACACACACACACGCAAATACCCACTTTCATACTGACACATCCCACGCACTCTCACGCACCCACGTGCACTTGGACACACATTATATGAACATGCTCACACACGCACACTTGAGTGTACAGACACACATGCACATCACATGATGCTCACACATGCAAATACCCACTTGCATACTGACACACACATCACTCACACACTTGCGTGCTTATGGGCACAGGTACATGCACACTCGAGTGTACACTAACATGCATGCACACAATCGCATGCACACGGACACACAGGTACTTGCACACATGCTCACACATGCACACTCGAGCATACACTGTTATAACACACACATACACACTCGCGTGCACACGGACACACAGGTACATGCACACAAGCTCACACGCACACTCGAGCATACACTGTTATAACACACGCGTACACACTCGCGTGCACACGGACACACAGGTACATGCACACATGCTCACACGCGCACACTCGAGTATACACTGTTATAACACATGTACACACTCGCAGGCACACGGACACACAGGTACTTGCACACATGCTCACACGCGCACACAGCCCCCCAGGTCCCATGGCCTGTGACATACTCGGCAGCACAGTGGAGGTCCAGTAAGTGTTGGGCGGGGTGGGGGGGTAGGAAAAGGCCCAGCACGGATGGCAGAGACGGCGTGCCTCCCGGCTCCACCACGGCCTCTAAATGCCACTGGTCTGCAGAGCCCCAATCCATCCCCGGCAGCCAGTGCCTGACAGGTGGGTGAGAAACGCCTCGGTGGCAAGATTTATTGAACAGCGAGGCGGCGGATGGGCTGACGGTGGCTGGTCCTCCCGTGCTGAATTATCTCTGGCAGAAATAAAAATCAGCTGAGCGCTGGGTTTCACGAGGCTACAATCTGTTAGCAGAAAATTGGACTGTCAGCAGCGCGCCGCGTTCATTTTGGCTGATTAAAGAGACATTAATCTACTGTCAGTGTCACAGTGCTGACAGCAGAGCTAACAGGCCAGGGGGGCAGGCCTGCATGGGGACAACGGCGCACGGAGGCCGCACTGAGCCTCGTCTTCTCCAAGGCCACCGGCGCAGGGACGGGCTGCCGTGGACCACCGCCACCCACCTCCCTTGGCCTTGAGGGCACAGAGTAAGTGCCGTGGATCCCCAGTCCATCTGTGGGTCTCGGAAGGTGGTGCCTGCCCCTCCCGGGCTGCAGCGCCCACCCACACACACAACCGCAGACCCACGTCCACACTGGCCACAGGGCCAGGGGCTGAGCCAACTCAGGGTAGTTTGGCAGGAGCGGACTTGTGGGCCCCTGGGGGCTCAGACCGCCTCAGAGACCCTCACCCGCAGTGTCCCCACCCCTGCAAGCCTCGGGACGGACACTCCAAGACCCAAGGTTGATGAGACACACACACACACACAAAAAATGTCTGGCGTGATCCCCCAGCAACAGGCCTGCCCCACGGCATCCACCTCTGAACTGACACGTGGCCCTCAATGCCCACCACGTTCAGGTGCTGGCCAGGCCCGCCCTCAGTGGGCCTCTGAACTTGGTGGGGACACAGGCAGGAAGTGAGCGTGTGAGCAAACAGCTCATGACAAGGTGCCCTTCACACACAGCTGTGAGGGGCATGGCCTCTGACCTTCCAGAACTACACCACCAATCCCTCAGTCCTACCACAGTCCAGGCTGAAGATGCCCCAGACAACCTCGACCGCAGAAGCATCCTCAGGCTTCTGCACACTCACTGCATCAAGCACAGAGCCACACGCAATGAGGGTGACGAGGAGTCTGGGGTTCCCAGTGGACCCAAGCCACACAGCTTAGGGCAGGGATGGAGGGGAATGCGGTTCAGCACAGACGTGCCTGACACCAACACTGGTTTTCCACCTCCCTGTGGCCACATGTTGCCCTTGGCAGGGCCAGACACCTGGGAACCGTGATGCGGAGGGACAGGAACGGAAACTCTGGGTCGCTCTACCGATCCCCAGGGGCAAGAGACCCCAGGCGCCATGGGCCATCGTGGTGGCAGCAAGCTCCCCTCTGCTGGGCCTGGACCTGGTCTCCAAGAGGAGGGAGAGAGCACCCTGGTCGAGCCATCATGAACCGTGCAGGGTCAGGGAGGGGGGCGCACAGCCGCCTCCTGTATCCGTGTGCGGACCCCTCAGCTCGCACATCCTGAGGCCGGGAGTCTAAGGTGCGGGTGTGGGCGGGTCAGTGTCCCTGAGGGCTCTGTCCTCCCGCAGCGCCCTCACACAGCCATCCCTCGGAGCGCGTCTGCCCTAACCTCCTCTAGGACACCAGTCGGATGGAGTCAGGGGCCCCGTCTGAACTCATGTGCCTCAATCATCTCCCTAGAGATCCAGACACCACCACATCCTGGGGCACTGGCCGTTAGGGCTTCAACATATACATCTGGGGGACACAAACACCCCAAACACCTTGTTTGCATCAAACCTCAGTCTCTCCTCTGAGCAGCAGTGGTTTACGGGGACGATGCCCACGCCTCCTGAGGGGTCACCTCCTGGGCCCCACACAGATGCCGGCGGGGGTCCCAGGTGAGCAGAGGAGACACGTGTCTGCTTCCCGCTGCATCCGGAGCTGCTAATGGGAGTTTGGGGGAAGTTTGCCATCCCTTTGCTACGGCTGCTCCATCAACATCCAGGCTGAGCTCCGTGGTGCACGGGCAGCATGAAATATTCAAGAGAGTTCTATTATTGAATTAACTATTTATCGATTTATAATTTAAAAGATGTATGTCCAAGCTGCTAACAAAGATTCCACACCAGCTCCCGATTCTGAGAGCCGCCAAGCACCATGGCCCCTGGGGACTCCCTTCTGCAACCTGTCACCCTGGCGCGGAGTGCAGAGGAGGGGGAGAGACCAGGAGGGGGCGGTGTGTCCCTCCCCGCCCCGTCCCTGCCCGCCCGCGGGGGTCCAAGCATCACCCCTGGACCTGAGCTGTTAGCTTCCTGACAGACAACTGGGTCTCTGCTACCCGTGGCCTCGGGGGGAAGCCGGCACACAGCGGCCCCCAGCCAGCCAGACACCGCTCTGCCTCGGGTGGCTCAGGCTTGGGGCGGCTTGGACACTGCCTCTCCCTGTCCCAGTGGAGGCCTGGCCGGCTGCTCCCGGCCACACGTCGGAGCTCCCACAGGATGCCCAAAGCCGCCGCAGGCCCCACCCTCACTCCCGGACCCCGCGCAACTGAAGTCAGGATCGCGCAAGGTGCAACGGCACGCACTCTAAGTAATCACTATTTTAAGACTCTCACATCGAGCCCCTAATGGCATTATTCGGGCACAGGATGAAGCCTAGGAAGATAATTGCTGGAATATCAGACTCCAAACGGTAATAACATCTATTAAAAACGGCACAGCAGGAAAATGCCCAGATTACGGCGCTGGGGCTGTGCCCCAGAAGAGCCCTTCTGCAGGGACAGACACTCCCACACGCCCCGGCCTCCCCTCCCCGCAACCAGGTAACTGTGCGGGACGGCGATTGCTCTGCAGCGGGCGGCTGATGCACGGCAGCTGGGAGCTCAGGTGCGCACCGTGGATTCGGGGCCACCGTCTGCAGAGACGGAAGTCTCCCCAAGCAGGGTGCTTAGCTGCAGGTGGAGGCCATGGCCCCACACCCCCCACTGGGGGTCCTCACAGAGCCCCTGGGGAACCCCCCCCCGCCATTGCCTTACTTCTGAGCGGCTGATGAGAGAAGAGAGTGCCCACCCAGGCCTTGGAGGGTCAGCCACGACCTGGGTGCAATCTTCGCACCACCTTGACGAGTCAAGGTCCTCGCAAGAAAGATAAGGCCCAGGCGTGCGGGAGGGGCGAGGTGGTGAGGGTCCCTTACAGAGGCGCGGCTAGGTTGAGGGATGAGGACCCAGCAAGAACTGCATTGCTCCCCAGGTCTCCGCCCTGCTTCTACTGCGCCTGGGGTCTCTCCCAATCCCCACGGGACACATCAGGGGCAGCACCGCCGGGGGTGTCCCTGCGGCCTCCTCGGGGACACAGGGCCAGGCAGGGAAGCAGGAGAGCCAGGGCCAATGTCTGGCAGCCGTCTGTCCGTGGTGGGCGCTCACCAGCTCTGGTGGACCTGTCGCCTGCCCCCCCACGTTGCTCTGGGGCCAGTGGAAGGGGAAAGACGGGGGGAAGGAGGACACAGGAGCTGTGCTGGGGGGGCACTGGGGCGGCTCTGCACTGGGGGTCGGAACACTTCATCTGAATCCGAAAGACAGAAGGGCCCGTCCCCCAAAGCCGGGGCCAGCCTCAGGAGGGTTGGGCGCGAGGGGAAAAGCCGGCTCAGTGTCCAGCTGCCGCTCCCGTCGGCCCTGCGGTGGGGCTGCTCCCTGCACCGCCGCCCCCAGCCCTGCACAGCGGCGTCCCACGGTAACGGTCTGCAGGCACACAGGGAGGCTCCGGGTTTCCTGACTGGCCGCCGGCTGATGCCCAACCGGGAGCACCCTGATGATCCAAACCGTCAGGGCTGGGACCCCGGATAGCTCGGGGACGTCCTTGCCGAGGACACACAGGGTACTAGCAGTCTGTGCCACGCAGCGGCATTGCAAGTAACAGACTTGTCTCCCGTGTTTGACGGTGATCAAGTTCCCCGCAACACGCGTGCCTCGGGGACCATGTGGTGGCCGCACTTGCCTTTGGCGTAGGAGTGGACACTGTGGAACGTCCCCCTGAGGACTCGATGCGCCCCAGCTACCGCCAGGGACCCGGAGACACGCATCAGCGCCAAAATAATCTCATTTCTTTCAGCTCCGGGGACAAGCTCCCTGAAAGTCACAGCGTAAAGATCGGGGCATCACTGAGGAAGGGGGTGAGGGCGTCGGAGTGAAGCCGGGACAGTTGAATGGCCACGGGCAGAGACGAACGTCCTGGGCCTCCACGTGTCTCTGCGGCTCTGGCCGGGAAGAGAAGCCACCCCGTGTCTGGGAAACTCGCCTTCCCTCACGGAAGACCGCACACCAACCTCATCGGGGCAGTGGCTTCGGGGCGGGATTCCCAGACGCCCCAGATCAGCCACAAGCCGTCTTGCTTCTGGCTCCCCCTCAGCCAGCACGAGGACGGGGGACATCTGACCAGGGGACACGGCTTACAGTGCCCCCGCTGGTGTTGGCTGCCTTCCCTGGGGCTCCGCCCACACAGAAGGGCAGCAAATCGTCATCACTGGATGGGCATCGCCTTCCCCACCCGCTGCGCTCCGCGTCCATGGACGAGCGCTAAGCCTCCCATCGCGGCACTGCACACACTGCTTCTGAGCTCGGACGTCGGGGCCCAGAAGTGAGGCGTTCCTTGTCTGCTGCGTCCTCACTGCCCGTCGGGCCCAGCGAGTCTCAGCCACCTCCCGCTGGGCCGCCAGGCCCCGGAAAGTGGGGCCTCTGTCATCAGGGCGGGACCTAGTCCTGAACGGAGAGTTCTGGGCCATGGAATCGAGGGCTCCTGTGGCTCCAGCACCTGCTAACCTTCCCCTGGAGCCTTGACGCCTGTCCCTACCGCTTGGAGGCAGCTGGTCCAGGTGCTGCCCCTGGGGGACACATCCGTGTCCCCCGAGCGGAAGTCGAGACACACCATGGGACGTTTGCGGCTCCACATGCCACAAAGCCGACACGTCCCAGCAGGGGCGACCAATGCCACATCCAAAGGGGTCACCAGGCTGTGGCTGCAGGGGGAAGACATGGCTGGAACCCGGAGCAGGCCGTGTGCTGGGCTGAAAGCCAGTGGGGAGCTATAACAACCAACCCGAGACAGGGAGGGCCACGGAGGCCCAGGCGCGCTAGCGTGCCAGTTCAGGTCACCCCGCCAGGGGCAGGGCAGAGGGGGCAGAGTGAGCAGCAGGACCAGGGGGGACAGAGGGTGGTGGGAGGGGGGACACAGGCGGTGGGAGGGGGGACACAGGCGGTGGGAGGAGGGACACAGGCGGTGGGGGGGACACAGGCGGTGGGGGGGGACACAGGCGGTGGGAGGAGGGACACAGGCGGTGGGGGGGACACAGGCGGTGGGGGGGGACACAGGCGGTGGGAGGGGGACACAGGCGGTGGGTGGGGGGACACAGGTGGTGGGAGGGGGGACACAGGCGTTGGGAGGAGGGACACAGTTGTTGGGAGGAGGGACACAGTTGTTGGGAGGAGGGACACAGGCGTTGGGAGGAGGGACACAGGCGGTGGGAGGAGGGACACAGGCGTTGGGAGGGGGGACACAGGCGGTGGGAGGAGGGACAGAGGCGTTGGGAGGAGGGACACAGGCGGTGGGAGGAGGGACACAGGCGGTGGGAGGAGGGACACAGGCGGTGGGAGGGGGGACACAGGCGGTGGGTGGGGGGACACAGGCGGTGGGAGGGGGGACACAGGCGGTGGGAGGGGGGACACAGGCGGTGGGAGGAGGGACACAGGCGTTGGGAGGAGGGCCACAGTTGTTGGGAGGAGGGACACAGGCATTGGGAGGGGGGACACAGGCGGTGGGAGGGGGGACACAGGCGTTGGGAGGAGGGATACAGGCGGTGGGAGGAGGGACACAGGCGGTGGGAGGAGGGACACAGTTGTTGGGAGGAGGGACACAGTTGTTGGGAGGAGGGACACAGGCGGTGGGAGGAGGGACACAGGCGGTGGGAGGAGGGACACAGGCGGTGGGAGGGGGGACACAGGCGGTGGGAGGAGGGACACAGTTGTTGGGAGGAGGGACACAGTTGTTGGGAGGAGGGACACAGGCGTTGGGAGGGGGGACACAGGCGGTGGGAGGGGGGACACAGGCGGTGGGAGGGGGGACACAGGCGGTGGGAGGAGGGACACAGGCGGTGGGAGGGGGGACACAGGCGGTGGGAGGAGGGACACAGGCGTTGGGAGGAGGGACACAGGCGTTGGGGGGGGACACAGGCGGTGGGAGGGGGGACACAGTTGTTGGGAGGGGGGACACAGGAGCTGGGAGGAGGGACACAGGCGTTGGGAGGGGACACAGGCGGTGGGAGGAGGGACAGAGGCGTTGGGAGGAGGGACACAGGCGGTGGGAGGAGGGACACAGGCAGTGGGAGGGGGGACACAGGCGGTGGGAGGAGGGACACAGTTGTTGGGAGGAGGGACACAGTTGTTGGGAGGAGGGACACAGGCGTTGGGAGGGGGGACACAGGCGGTGGGAGGGGGGACACAGGCGGTGGGAGGGGGGACACAGGCGGTGGGAGGAGGGACACAGGCGGTGGGAGGGGGGACAGAGGTGGTGGGAGGAGGGACACAGGCGTTGGGAGGAGGGACACAGGCGTTGGGAGGAGGGACACAGGCGGTGGGAGGAGGGACACAGGCGTTGGGAGGAGGGACACAGTTGTTGGGAGGAGGGACACAGGCGTTGGGAGGGGGGACACAGGCGGTGGGAGGAGGGACACAGGCGGTGGGAGGGGGGACACAGGCGGTGGGAGGAGGGACACAGGCGGTGGGAGGAGGGACACAGTTGTTGGGAGGAGGGACACAGTTGTTGGGAGGAGGGACACAGGCGGTGGGAGGAGGGACACAGGCGGTGGGAGGGGGGACACAGGCGTTGGGAGGAGGGACACAGTTGTTGGGAGGAGGGACACAGGCGTTGGGAGGGGGGACACAGGCGGTGGGAGGAGGGACACAGGCGGTGGGAGGGGGGACACAGGCGGTGGGAGGAGGGACACAGGCGGTGGGAGGAGGGACACAGGCGGTGGGAGGAGGGACACAGTTGTTGGGAGGAGGGACACAGTTGTTGGGAGGAGGGACACAGGCGGTGGGAGGAGGGACACAGGCGGTGGGAGGGGGGACACAGGCGGTGGGAGGAGGGACACAGTTGTTGGGAGGAGGGACACAGTTGTTGGGAGGAGGGACACAGGCGTTGGGAGGGGGGACACAGGCGGTGGGAGGGGGGACACAGGCGGTGGGAGGGGGGACACAGGCGGTGGGAGGGGGGACACAGGCGGTGGGAGGAGGGACACAGGTGGTGGGAGGAGGGACACAGGCGGTGGGAGGAGGGACACAGGCAGTGGGAGGGGGGACACAGGCGGTGGGAGGAGGGACAACAGGTGGGGGGAGGACATTTCCAAGCTGATCCTGTTGCTTTTGTGTAGGCAGAGGGCCTGTCCTAGGGCTGTAGTTAATTCTGGCCCGTTTTGCTGATGCTCCCAGAACCCGGCCCAGGTGCCCTCTTGGAGGGACCAGCCTGCTCAGAAGAGAGGTGTCCCTCTGGTCCTCCGTGACTTGTTGAGTTCCCTGCACCTACCATCCCGGGTCCACCCGGCCCCCCAGGTCCTTCCAGCCCTCCAGCACTCCTGAAGCCCCTCCCCTCGGCTGGAGTGCCCGGTGCCCCCCAGGTCCTGGCACAACCCCACTCCGAGTGCTGAGAAATAGGGCGCTTGCCCAGACCAGCTGCATCAGGCGCCAGCCGGGGGGAGCCTGCTCCCCGGACATCACAGTCGGGAGCCGTGCTGCGGCCCAGTGGAGGGAAACCACTCACAGCCAAGCCTGTCGCGCCCCTGCCCCATATCGACGGCTGCTCCGCGCATTTCCCGGACACACGCCAGCTCACTTCATCCTCCCAGAAGCCCACCGGAACCTTGTCGGAAGCTGAATCACGTCCCCAAGCCCACACGATCAAGTCCTGACCTCCAGGCCCTGGAATAGGGTCCCTGCTGATGCCATTAGTTAAGATAAGGTCACACTGGGGTTGAGCGGGTCCCTCATCCTGTATCACTGGTGTCCTTCTGAAAAGAGGAAACGTGGACCTAGACAGGCACACGGGGAGAGCACCGTGTGATGAAGCAGAGGTGCGGGACACATCTCTAGCCGAGGACTGCCAAGGATGGCAGGCAAACCACCAGGAGCTGGAGGGGGCCTGGCACCGTCTCCTCTGAGCCTCCGGAGAGAACCAGGCCCGCCCACGCCTGGACCTCAGGCTTTGGCATCCAGGACGGGACAGAGCGCCTGCTGGCCCAGCCCGGGCTGGGCGGCCCCGGAAAGCCACAGGTGCTCGGTGCCGGGCGCCCTTGGAGGCTGGCGGCCTCTCTGCACCCAGAGTTTGCTCCATCTGTAAGTCACCCGTGTGTGCTGCACTTCCCGGGGGTCCCTGCTCACAACACCCCGCATCTGACGGACAGACCCCCCCCAACAAGGTGGCAGTGCCCAGCCCACTCACATGCTAAGGGGTCCAGGTGGGTCAGCACTCAGGGGTTGCAGCGACAGGAACTGCCTGGTCAACAAAGCGCAGGGTCCCCACACGGGCCTGGGCAGGGCCTGGGCCTCCGGGCCCCCAGCACCAGCCCCCTCCCCACCCAGGCCGTGACACGTGCAGTTGGAGCAACACAGGGGCCCAGGACGCGGAGTTTGAACGGATTTCCTCTGGTCACCGGCTGGGTCTTTTGAACAAGTTACTTAACCTCTTGACACTTGAAAAAGACTGTTACTAACAGGCCTGTGGAGAGGGACATCGCTGAGCCAAGGCGCACGGCGGCTCGAGAACAAGGGAGCGGTGGTCGGAGACTAATCTCCATGCTCGCGGGCAGTGAGCGGGGACAGCGCTGCTCGGGGGTTCAGAGCTGGAGCCGGGCATGCAGACCCTGCCATGGCCAGGCTGGGGTGGGGCCACCCCCCCCGCCCCCGCCCAGGGCCGGGGATGCCTGGGGCACCGGTGGACGTCTGGGATGAGAGAGGAGAGGAGTTTTCTCCCTCCCTCCCTCCCTCCCTCCTCTCCCCGCCCCCACCCCCATGGACCTGGCTCCCTACCCGTGCCCCACAGGGCTCCAGGCCCAGCAGGCCTGGGGTTCAAACAGAGCGGGGACGTCATCCCTACAGGTCCCTTGCAAATTGCCGGGTGTCCGGGAGCCCAGGCCCCGACGTGTGTTGGGTGGAACGGGCTGCCTCCTCTCTCCTCTCGGGTCTGCCCCTCAGCCCGTGCTCAGAATCACCCAAGTCTCCCCACAGATTCACGGTCAGCTGGGCCTGGCGGCCAATGCCAGGCAAGACCACAGCCCTGGGACGTGCACTGGTGATAGCAGACAGGGACAGAGGGGTGGTCCTGCGTGACCATGGGAGCTCAGGCGCTCGCTTGTGCCTCAGCTTCCCCATCTCTTATCTGAGGAGCGGGCTGGGTCATCACAGCCCTCCCAGGGCAAGGGTCCGGTGGCGGAATCCACCCGCGGCCAGAGGGCAGAGAATCGGGTCCTGCGTGATGGGGCACTGAGGGTGGATGCCCTGCAGGCCTGGCCTTGGGCAGCCCCCCAGCTCCAGCCCACCCCCTCCCCAAGCTCCCACCCGCCGGGGTCTCCCGTCTCCCCACCCCCTCCTCACTGCGGTGCCTTCTCCCCACTTTCCTCGGCTGTAGCTCTCAGCCTAATTATCTCTAACCTTCTGTTCGAAGACCGCTGTCCTTGCCTGATAAAAACCAGTAACTTTGAAAGCAAACTAGGTCTTAATTTTCCTTGACAGCCCTGCTTGAAGCATGCGGGCCGAGCTGGGCTTTAATTAAATGCACATTCGTATTCCAAACAAATTAAGTACAATTAAGGACCCTGAGTTATGGGTATCTATCACTCCGTGATGTTTTTGTAAAAATTACCCCATCGAGATCAAAGTCGGAGGATCCTTGCCTTAATTGCTTCATTAGGGCACCGTGCACCAGGCTTCGAAAGGACCGGCCCTGGTGTCTCTTTGGGAATTACTCAAACGACGGCTCTCAGAGTAATTGCTTCCACATTTCTCTCCCGGAGACTGTCCGGCCTCCACGGATCAGCCGCAGTGGCTTAGGAACCAGCTCGGCGCGGGTCCCTGGGCAGCAGTCGAGGCGTTCACCCGGCGCCTGCGAGGAGGCCCTGCCCGGCCGGCCATGGGGGGCTGCCCTGTCCTCCCCATGAGGGCCCAGGCGAGCCCACAGGCCCACTGGACAAATGGGCAGGGACCAGCCAGACCTCGACGGGCTTGGTCCGCACGGCCCAGCCGCGGCCCCAGAGCTCTGGCTGGGAGTCCTGGGAGGGCTGAGGCGCCCCCCCCCCCCCCGAAGGCCCAGGCCTGCAGGAACCCAGCCCTGTGCTTGAGGCTGGGGTAGGGGTGGAGCAAAGTCAGGAGCCGATCTGAGCCCTCTCTGTAAGGTGTAAGGTCCAAACCAGGGCCGCCAGAGGAAAGACAGGATGCCAGCGCGCATGGACTTCACATAAACACAGAATCAGAGTGTAAGTATGTCCCGTGCAATGCTGGGGTGTCCTTATACTAAAGAAATTCAAGTGCATCTGGGCATCCTGCATTTTATTTCCCTGGACCACCCCCCTCAGCCAGCCTATCTGGAAGGAGGTGAGGACAGGAGCCCCCAGATGCCACTGGAGAGCTGGCTTCCCCTCTGCAGTCCGGGGCCTGCATGGACAAGTGCGGGTCGGGCCGTCTCCACCTGCAGAGAGTCAGTGCTGTGCCCCTCTCTCCACAGACACCCCGAGGTCTGGGAGTCCCCAGGCACCCCTCCTGCTGCCCAGGCTCCTCCGGGGCCTCCTCAGGTACACTCTGCCCCAAACGGCCCCCCGTTTCTTCTTCCTCCATCAGGGGCCCCTTCCCTGGGGCCCCTCGTGGGGCCAGGGGGGTGGTGCTCAGCAAACACCCTGCTGTGGGTTGAATTGTTCCTCCTGGAAAGACACACTGAAGCCCTCACTCCAGCACCTGTGAACGTGGCATGCTGTGGAAACAGAGTCCTTAAGGTGGGGTCACACTGGGCCAGGGCCATCCCACCCAGTGCTCGAGCCTTCACAAAAGGAGACACGCAGACACAGGGAGACAGAGGCAGACCCTGGGGCTGTGTGGCCACCAGCCCAGGAGCACCTGGGACCACCAGAAGCCGAAAGACCCTCCCGCAGAGCGTCTGGCGAAGGTGGGGCCTGCCCACACCCTGATTCCTAGCTTCTGACCTCAAGAACCATGAGCAAATAAATGTGTACTGTTTTAAAGCCACAGGTTGGTGGTGCCGTGTCATGGCAGCCCCAGGAAGCTCGTGCGCAATCCCCAGGAACCCGAGGAAGCGGCTCCACCGCGGGGTGGCTCCCCTCCAGCGCATCAGAGAGCAGGCCGAGCGCAGGACAAGGGAGGGGTCAGGGCTATCTCCAGGCGGGATCTGGGGGACACCCTCCGAGGACGCCAGGGAGGGCAACAGCCTCACGGGGTCGAAGACCCTCCCTGTTCTGGGTGGGTTCAGACTGCCCCCGGTCCCAGGACCCACAGGCAGGAAGCCCGGACCCCAAGGCCAAGCTCTGACTCACCCTGTTTCAGACCCTCCCCAGCCTGGGTCCCACCTTCTGCTGCAGGGAGCCATCACGGATGTCTTCCTTGGGCTGTCACAGTGTGGGGAGCACTCCCCAGCATGGGGGGGGTCACTGTGCCCAGAGTCAGCAGGCGGAGGGGGACAGAGAGGAGCGGGGAGAGCGTGGGGCTCCCCAACACCCCTGGGAGCAAGCATGGCCGTGGCCGGGGCCCAGCAGGATGGGAGCCCAGTGCCCCCCCCCCCCCCCAGCACCCACCCCTCTGCACTGGGCTCTGCAGAGCTGCAGCCCCTGGGGGCCCGGCACCACCCGCCCGGGTCAGCACACTTCCTCTGGAGCCCGAGCGGCCCCTCGCCCTGTGACCCTGGCAGGGCCAGCTTCCCTCTGCAGGCCTGGTCCCTCCCCATCAGATGGCCCAGTGCTCTCTCTGGATCCCAAACTGTGAGGTTCTTGCGCTAAAAAAAAAAAAAAGACAGAGAAAGGGCCTCACCACATCCCAGGACCTGCTAGGTCCCATCCCTCAGACTCATCTTTGCACCCACCCCACAAACACTGGCCAGGTGTGGAGGGTGCAGGAGGGGAGACGCAGGGCATGGCCCCTGGGTCAGGTGTGGGCCAGGAGGAGCCCAGACCCGCTTGGCCAGGGCTGGACCCAGAGGCTGTTGGAGACACAGACGTTGTCAACACCCATCCCTGCCCAAGGCCCCTGGCCACCCATCTGGCCAGCCCTAGTGCGTTAATTCCACACGTGGGAAGTTCTGCCCACCCACAGTGCCACCTCACGTAGCGGACCCCAGACACACAGCGGAGTGTGTTTACTGGGAATAGAAAATGGTGGGTCCCGGGAGCTGTGACCTGAGTGGGCAGAGGCAGGCGGACCCCGAGGGCCTCACTCTGAAGCCATTGGACCCTCTGCTGGGGCCGGAAGGGCCGACACTTCCCGATGGCGTCAGGGCTGTCTGCATCTGTCTGCAGAGACCGTCCACGCTGCAGGAAAGGGCCGGCCAGGACCTGCTTCTGCCAGGAGCCTTCGGGAGATCCCCAGATGCACAGAGACGGGCCAGTCCTGCCAGGGTCCACAGACACTGCTGGCCTTCTGCCCCTGCAGCTCCAGGCCCACCCATCGGGGAGGCCATTTCTTCTCTGCTTTGCAGGGAATCACGTATTTGGACAGTGCTTCCCAAACTGTGTCCCACGGAACACTAGGGGGTTCCACAAGCAGTAAAAACAGTACCATTTACTCTCCAGTCTGTGTGTTAGGGCTGGACTGAGGCTGGATGTGGAGTCTCTGATTTTCTCCTCACAGTGAGGCTGCAAGGCAGGTGCTGTTAAAGGCCCTGTAGCTAGAGCTCAAGAGAGGTGGAGTGGTTGTGCCGAGTCACACAGCCTCGGAGGGCTGGATTGGGAGCTGAATCATGTTGGCTTCCAGGACCAAGGCCCTTCCCAGCGGCCGTCTAGGCGGGGCGAAACCTCTCACCTCCGGGAGCTGGTGCAGCTGCAGGCCTCCTCCTGGGGGTGCCTCTGAAGTCCGGGGGCTGCAGCTTCCTGGCCAAGCTGGACAGTGACAGATCAGGGCCGCCTGGGACCCCTGCCGGGCTCATTACCCGCCCGCCAGCCAGACACGGAACTGCCTCCAGCCTCAGGCTGACGTGCTCATCGAACATGCATAGCTCTATTAACATAGCAGGAGATGGCCCCTGGAGGCTCTGCACCAGGAAACTTAAAACAGAAATCAAAACCTGCTCTGAGAGTGACCCGCAGGATCAGGGCTGGACCGGCTGGTGAGCCAGAAGTCCCCTCCCAGGAGCTGCCCCACTGCTGCCCTGAGGTCCCTGTGGAGGGCGTGGTCCAAGGGGGGGGTGGGCTGGGGTCCTGGATAGGCGCCTCCATCTCCCTGTGCCTTGCACCTCATGGGCCCCGGGACCCTATTGAGGTCTTGTTATAACAAGGCACCCCACCACCCCAGGAAGATACCACGAGGCGCCCCTGGTCCTTGGGGACCCAGGCCCTTAGCCCCCAACTCTTGCCAGGTCAGTGGGGCTCTCCACACACCAATCTGGGGTCCATTTCTCCTTGTCCACCTCACAGTGACATCTGACCTGGGCCACGGCCTCCCCCGGCTTCCCCCCCATTCTGGGCCTGGGTTCTTATCTCCATGACCTCTTCCTGTGAGGTCCCTAGGACCCAGATTCCTACCGTCTCTGTCCACACAGACTCACCCAGACCCAGTTCCAGAGCCCGTCCACAGGCATGACCCCCCAGTTTCAGGGGCCAACCTACCCACTGGAGCCCCGATGGCTCGTGTAGCCTCGGTGTCGGGTACCTGCTGGGCTGGTGTCAGGGCTCCGGCCACCATCACCCACACCTAGCTGGGGTTTACCCCAACACTGTCCTCAGGGCAGGAACAGGGGACAAGAGGGGTTCCTCCACTGTCTGCCTGGCTTGGGGCCCCCAGAGGAGTCTCCCCACCACGGCTTCCTCCCCACCCATGCCCCCAAAGAACCCTGCAGCCCTCCAAGCCCCCATGGGGCCTAACCCCACCTATACCAGGTTTGCAGCCCCAGGAAGTGGCTGGGACCAGAGAGGGAAGCTGGGGTGAGAACGGGGAGCCCCACCTCTGACACTGGCACAGTTGGGCCCCCAAACACTTCCCAGCCTGCCTCGGAGTGTGGGGGCCAAGACAAGATTCTAGCCACTGCCCAGCTCCAGGCCTCTGTCTGCAGAGCCGAGGCCTTGACACCCTGCTGGTCACGCCAGAGCCCGTGCCTCGGGGCACCACGGCCATCCCACCCGGAGCATCCCCAGCACAGACGGATGACACTCTGCTGCACCCCTGGGCACTGGCCTGCCTTCCGGGGAGGCGGCATCTGGTGGGGGAGCAGGAGTGTCGGAGCTCCTCCCTGTCTCCATCCCCTAAGTCACTACTGTTTCTAGTCCTATGTCCATCTAGACCCTCGGCCCGGCGCCCCCAGCCCCAGTGCCGGTGTGTTTCCCCAGGTCTGGTATCTGGGGGTGCTACTGTGTGCAGCTGACATACCTAAGGTGGCCCCCTCCACGAGTCGTGGCCTTACCGGGCCCCCCTCTTGAAGGCAAGCCCAGCGGGTGCCTCGTTTCTGGACAACGGAACATGGCAAAGCTAACCGTGCAGCCCCCACCCCCTTAGGTTCTGTTCAGTAAGAAGACTCACGTGAGCCCGAGAGACAGTCTCCAGCGAGCCTTGCAGGAGGGAGCCGCTGTGCTGGGAGAGGCCCGCGGGGCAGGGGGCTGCGGGGGGCCTCCATGAGCTGACAGTGACCCTGGCTGACAGCCAGCAAGAAAATGAGGACCTTTGTCCTATAACCACAAAAACAAGAGTGCTGCCGGTACCTCACTGAGCTTAGGGGTAGAATCCTCCCCAGCCCAGCCCACGGATGAGAACACGGCCTGGTGAGACCCGGAGCCGAGGACCCGGCTAAGCCGCCCCTGGAGGCCTGACCTCTGGAAACTGTGAGCTACTGTGTTGTTTGAAGCCAGCAGGTGTGCGGTGATTGGTGCACATTAGGCTGCATGGTACAGAGAACAGTTGGGGGGTTCCGTGGGGGCACCCAGTGGAGCGCCCGGCAGGTTCCCTTCCTCTGGGAGTCTCAGAGCCCTGCACCCTCTTGCCCTCCGGCAGGGGCCGGCACCGCCTCCCCTGCTCACCCACTGGGCCCTGTGTCCAAGCCCAGCCCAGCTCACAGGCTCCACAGAGCGCCGCTGGGAAATCACCCCCAAGGCCTACCTGCTGCCTGCCCGGCTGCCCCCCACTCTGCCCAGCCGTCTGTCCCGTCCTCACGTGGGCTCGAAGCCTGTGGCTTTTCTCCTGCTGTTCCTTCCTCAGGGACCTTCCTAGCCCTTCCTTCCTGTCCTCCCACTGCCCCTAGCGAAGGGCCTCCCCTCCGGCAAATGCTGCCTCATCTCTGGAGCCCTCGCTGGCCTGCCCAGGGAGACTGGGGGGTCCCCGGGCCTGAGCCCCGGGGTCTTCCTCATGCACCGCATGGCCTCAACAGCGGGGTGTGCCCAGCACACAGGACACGTAGCCCCAACAGCCCGGGCGCACGGGGCACTAGCTATGCGTTAACGAAATGATCAGAGCGGAGAGTGAACAGGCCAGGCCCACACCTGGGGGAGGAGACCTTTCTCCCACATGGGCAGCAGGGGGGCTGGAGGCCCTGGGGCAGCATTGGAACAGGACGGAAAGGCCAGCTGTGCCCAAAGCAGGGGAAGGAGCCCTGTGGGGACACAGAGCCATCCGCCAGGCCGGGCCATCAGGCCCGTGAGACACAGCAGGAATAAGGCTGCAACAGGGCTTAGGCCGAGGCCTGAGGCCCGGGGTGTCCATGGGCCCTGCCAGTGTCTGAGGACAGCCGAGCAGTCTGGCCAGGGCGGGGCTGACACAGGGGAGCCAGCCGGTCTGAGGGAGCCGTGCTCTGGGCAGGGGGACCCAAGTGGCCCGCGGCAGTGCCAGCTGGACGGGGGACGTCAGGTCTCAGCAGCCATCCCGACGGGAGGGGGGAGGGGGGAGGAGCAGTGACCGCCGCCCACTCCGGGCTCCAGGAGGGCTGGGGGACGGCAGGAGCTCAGGGATGAGTTCAGCCTGAGATGTGGGGGGACTGGGAACAGTGGGGGCAGGCTCGGGGTTTGCCCACAGGTCACCGGCAGTTCATGGGTCAAGTGCTGGCATTTCTGGTAAAGAAACATCACGGTCAGAGGCAGAAGGAGTGGCCAGGGTGCTTGGAGCCCCGCCTCCGCAGGGGTCACGCCCCTGCCCCCCACCATGGTCACCTATTCCCCCGAGCAGAGGCTGTGGGCCGCCCTTCTCCCCGGGTCCCACGGTGCACTGGGGTGGGGGAAGGAGGCTTCTCCGTGGGCTGGTAGGATACCCCTTCCGTGGAGGGGACAGGGGTCACTTTTCAGACAGGACCTGTCTGAGCACGCTTAGGATTGGGCCGAGGCCCAGCTGTCCTGCTGGGGGAAGAAGAGAGTCCCTCCGTCCCCAAGCGCCACTCCCCAGAGAGCCTCCCCACCTGCCCCCAGCACTGGGCTGGCGGGGCACAGGCAGGGGAGGGGGGGGCGATCTGTCCACGGACTAGCTGAAGCCCTAAGCGGAAGCGGGCAGGAGCTCTCCTGGGCAGTGAGTCCTGCAGGGACGGAGGCCAGCGCTGGTCTCGGGGCCACAGAGGTAAACTCCAAAGGGAGGCCGGGCCGCCACCCACCCGGGGCAGAGCGCCGGCCACAGCACCCCTGCCTCCCCGAGCTGGCCCTGGGGCCCCAGGGGTGAGGGGATGCGGCCCCCGCAGGTGGCGTCGGAGCAGGCGCCTGAGGGGCCGGGCTGTGTGGGCGCGCGGGGCTGCAGTGACCCGGCGTGGTAGGGGCGGGGTGGGGGCTGCAGTGCGCTGGGCGGGGGGTACATGTCACATCCGGGAAAAACAGCAGAACGAGGAGGATGAGAAGAAACTGGTGTTTTCTGTCTGCTCGGCCCTCCTCCTGCCTTTCCTCCCCACCCACAGTCCCCGGCCAGAAGGCTCCACACCAGGGCGATGCCAACCAGGAAAGGCTGCAGAGGCGCTGGGAGGGGTCTGGGGGCCCAGCGAGGTTCTGTGGGGCTGGGGTCTCGTCACGCCCTGCACACAGGAACGGGGAGAAAACAGCACTTGAAGGGGGGGACCTAAGGGCAGAGGCTGCGGTGGGGGCTCTAAGGCGCCAGCCCCCAGCCTGATGGCGGCGAGAAGACAGAGCAGGGCTTACGGGCAACAGGACAGCCGTGTTTGGCCAGGTCAGCAGGTGGCCGCACAGAAAATGAGTCCCCGGGGCGGCAGTAATTGTAAGTGTCAGGGAAAAGTCAAGGTCTCCGTAGCCCTGGTCTGTGACAACTTCTGACCACAAACAAATATATATGGAAACGATCTCGCCCGGGGCGCCAGCGCTGAGGCGGAGGAGGCTTAACCCCTGAGTGTCTGGGCGGCCAGGGCAGCGGGGCCCAGGGCGCCAGCCCTCCCTGAGATGGCCACAGAGGCTGTCCCTTCCAGGGGCACTCAAGCACGGCCTCCCAAATGCCCCCATGCCCATCTGGAGGCCCCCGCCCTGCCCAGGGCCGTGCCCGGCTCCCGGACGCAGCGGCCCCCCCAGCCTCAGCTCCCAGGAGGGGCCAGCCTGTGCCAGCAGCTGGGGGTGTCGCTCAGGAATCAGAAATATGGGGTGGTCCCCCTTATACCCACTGAGATGACCCGACATGGCAAGCAGACTCTGCTTCACTGGAAAAATGCAGAGGTCTCCATGAGTGCTCACAAAGGTCACCTGCCCACGGCCTCCAAGCCGCGTCCAGAATAATGAGATCAAAGACCCCTGGGCCAGGGGTGGGATGGCAGGTCGCTACCATGGTTATTTATTAGTTTGTTCATTTACCCCCCACCCGGTTCCACCAGGATTGAAGACAGTGGTCTCCGTGCGTGCACACGTATCAGTCATAGATGCAGCCCGCGTGCTGCCCAGCACCCCCGTGCAGGCCCGCAGCGCTCGGCTCCTGGGGAATCGCCCTTCTGCACACCCCTTGCTGCCCGCGTTTCTCTGCGGGGAAACCCGTGGCTTCCCTGTTCGTCACCCAGACTGCCTTCCTCAGCCAGCTTCTCAGGGGAAACAAGGAAAGTACTTCCCACTGAGTGGCGGGCTGACCGGGGTCCCCCAAACTCATGTCTACACCAAACCCCAGAATGAGATCTTATTTGGGAATAGGGTCTTATAGGTGTAATTAGTTAAGGATCTCAAGATGAAATCATCCTGGGTTTAGGGCAGGCCCTCATCTAACCACTGGGGCCCTGGAAGAGGAGGAGACTCACCAAGAAGGCAGCCATGTGACCACGGAGCAGCGGTCGGAGGGACACCTGGAGCCCCCGGGAGCCGGCAGAGGCAGGAAGGAGCCTCCCTGAGCCTCTGGAGGGACCGACACCCGGGCTTCAGGCTTCCGGCCTGCAGACTGAGAGGGAGTCCACTTCTGTTATTTAAAGCTCCGGTTCGGGGCTCCTGGGTGGCTCAGTCGTTAAGCGTCTGCCTTCAGCTCAGGTCATGGTCCCAGGGTCCTGGGATCGAGCCCCGCATCGGGCTCCCTGCTCCGCGGGAAGCCTGCTTCTCCCTCTCCCACTCCCCCTGCTTGTGTTCCCTCGCTCGCTGTGTCTCTCTCTGTCAAATAAATAAATAAAATCTTAAAAAAAATAAAGTTCCGATTTGTGGGACTTCGTTCCAGAAGCCCAAGACGGTCGTACCTGGGCTGCTCAGGACACCGTCCCAGGCCTCCCTGTGCGCCGCTGCGTGGCCAAGGCAGGCCCTTCCCTGCCCTGTGAATTCCCACTGGCATCGGGGTTCCCGAGAGCCCCCCCACCCCAGGCCACACAGCAGCCCCACCCCAACCCTCACTCAGAAGTCAGCAAAGACCCGTGGAACCATCTTCACTAAAAAGTGTGCACCCGATGCAGAAAACAGACCCGCCTCACTCCTGTTCCCAGAGCCCAGCACTCTGCTCCCCGGAAAACAGGGCTCCCCAAGCCCCAGTTTGCTGTCACCGCATCTCGGAGGGCCCCCCGTGTGTAGGTGGCCGGGCAGACATGGCGTCTGGTCTCCCCCCGACAGGGGTCTCGGAGCTACATGTGGGAGAGGCGAAACTGGGGAGTCGGTTGCCACCCAAGATGCAGGCAGTGGTGCCGACAGCCAGCGACAGGGCAGGAATAAGGCAGCGTTCCCAGCTCCTGGAAGGGGACAGCGTCGTCTGGCCTGCATGCACGAACCACAGCACGCACTGGTGCAAAGACAGGCACGTGCGGTTTCCCCGGGGGCGCCCCAACGCCCGCTGCGCAGCCGCCCCTTCACTCCCCAGCGGCCACCGACCATCAGGTGTGTCACTCATTTCGCTTTTCCTGCAGGTGGACCTGAAGCCTCAGCCCCGCTCCGCCTCCCTGAGCGCGGCACCTTCCCGAGTGCTGTCCCCCGCTGGGGGACGCTGAAACCTGCCAGTCCAAGCTTGAGCGCTATTTGTTTCCATAATGGCTTCTTCTCAACCTTGAAACTACTTTCTGTTTTGAAAATTATCTGACATCTAAAAATAAGCTGCATTTGAGGACGAACGCTGGCCGGTGCCCCCAAGACTGAGGGTCCATGAGCAAATAAATGAGTTTTGGGTCTGCTGATCCAGCTGTTTGTGAAGCTGAACTAATATTGCTCTCCAGGTGTGTTTGTGTGCCAGCCACTGCTCGAAAGCCCACCATGGCTCCCACTGCCCCCACCTTGACCGTGTGGACCAGGAAGCCACATCTGGACCACTGACCTCTGGAAGCAAAGACGGACTCCCACAGACGGATAGCCCCAGATCCAGGAATCGGGCAGCAGGGGCAGGCTTCCCAAAGGCTGACATTAATTGCCCTGTGATGGGCACACGTGCACACACATACGAGCGTGTGTCTAGGACACGCAGGGCACATGCACATACATCCAGGTGTGGTCTCACACATGCATATGCACACACACCCACATGAGTGGGTACACACAGGGCATTGCACACACATGCACACTCATGAACACGCATGCACACAGAGTTCCAAGACCAGCTCGAAGCTGCCTGATGAGCAGCCCCCACCATGGACCAGAATACGAAGAGGGCAGCTTTGTCTATCTCCAGTCCAAGCGGGGGAGCTGAAGTCTTTGGGGCTCTGGGCTCACACACGGAAGGGAGCGGCCTGAGCCTTAAAGATGTGGGACAGCAGAGCCGAGTGTTCACCGGTCTGTCCCACCTCGACTCGGACATCAGCCGCGCCGCTGGCCACAAGGGCCTGTCCTGTCCCGCAAGGAGGGGCTCAGCTACCCAGGGCAGCCTGGCCCCTGCCCGAGAGGGCCCCTCAGGGATTCTGCACGGGTGAGGTCCTGACAACAACCAGACTGGACAACAGGACACGGGCCTGGCACCCATCGCTACCACCTGCCACAAGCTGGGGGCCCAGTGCTGCCCACGGCCAGGAGCAGCCTGCGCAGGGCCCTGGCTCGGGAGCGCAGGGACACAGGTACGGGAGTCCCTGCGATGGCCCAGCAAAGCCGTGTCCTAGCTCCAGCCGCTCCCGCGGGAGTGCCCCTGGGACAGTAGAGGGACGGGGGCTCGCGGGGTGTGGTCGAGGACTCCAGCGCCCGGGTCGGGGTGCCGACGGGGTCCTGACCGCCCCACAGCCACGCACCGCGCTGGGCACCTGGCTGAGAACAGGCTGGGTGGCCCACTTGCTATTTCGAGGTGAGGGGAGCAGTGGCTGAGGCACTCAATGTCACCAGGAGCCGGGAGGGGGGCGCAGGGCAGAACCTTCAGAACTAATGTCAATTTTCTGCATCAAATATTTTGATAATTAAACAAAGCTGATCAAGGGAGGCGAGCGGCACGGCTCCGGAGCTCAGGAAGCAGCCCATTAAACAGAGGGCCTGGAGCGCCTGCGGCGGCAGCCCCAGATTAATGACTCGGCCGTAATAGATTTTCCCAGCTCAGCCGCACGGGGCAGCTCGGCCCGGGAGGGGCTCGCAGCCCGCGCCCGGAGGAGGCCGTTAAAGGGGCAGGGACAGTAAATCAAGGTGCCCACGGCGGACGGGTGGGGCGGCCGCGGGCTGTGACCCCACCCGCCCGTGACGGACCCGAGGTGTCCCCCTCCTCTGGGGTGACAGGGTCTGCGACCCAGGCTCTCTGGGGGGCCCCCTTCAGACCGGTGGGAGATGTACTTCCATCTCACATGGACACACAGTCAGAAAGATGGGCTTGAGGACAGCCCCCCCTTCAGCACGCCGGGTCCCAGGCGTGCCCTGTGCTGCCCACCCCGCAGGGCCCCGCTGGCTGCCCTCGGCAGTGGCCGGAGGAGGGTCAGGCTGGATGGCGCTGACCAGTTTCTGTGTCGGACCTCGTCCACCTGACTCCCGCGCACGCCCACACAGCTGTGAAGTATGGAAACCAGATGAAGGAAGCATGTGTTCAGCCCGATATGATCACACTGCAGGGATGGGTTACATTTGGGATATTTTCCGGGCCTGGGGGTCTCGGGGGTAACGAAACCCAGGGCAGCTGACCGGGGAGGGCAGGATGTGCATTTGGGGCGCCACCCATGGCGCCCTGGTCCTCCGCGGGGAGGCCCACCCTGACCCCTGCAGGATGGAGTGGAGCTAATGGGCCCCACGCAGCCCCCAGGGGCTCTCGGGGCCCCTCAGTGAGATGGGGTATGGAAGAGGCCATCACACGCCCCTGCGTAGCTCTGCGGCACTGGCACGTCCAGGGCGCTGTGTGCTGTGGGATGTCCTACCCCTGCAGACTCGCAGGGTTCTCTCTGCCCTCCAGGTCTTGGTGGGTTGTTCCACACACAAGGGATGACGAAGACACGCCGTTCTTGGTGCTTTCATTCAACAAACACTTCCTGGGCGACTGTGGTGGGCCAGGCTGGGAAGACAGAGGGGCGCTGGGGAGAACCCTGTTCTGAGGCTTGTCCACTCGGGCTGGCCAAGAGAAGCCTGGCCCTGGTCAGCCCCTCCCAGGCCCTGGATACGTGGCCGCAGCAGCAAGAAGGAGTGGGGCATGCTCCCCCTGGCCCCTCAGAGCCTCCAACAATGTAGTTTCATCACAGACCTCTCCTGAGGCCAGGTCCTTGCTGGGTGTCCCGGAGCCTCCTGGTCGCTGGGCCTTGCTCGTACTTAGCCTGGGGTGGAAAGGGCCTCCCCGGGAATGGCCAGTGAGTCCTCGGTCCCTGCCCAGCTGTGGCGCCCAGGGTTTCTCCACGAGGCTCCACCTTCTCAGGCCCTGGCGGTGGGACTGGCCGGGGATGCCTGGGCCTCTCCAGGTGACCCCGCTGTCCAGCCACAGCTCCCCCACAGACACTGCGGGTCTCTCCCCCTTACCTATTTTCCCACCCTGCTCCCCAGATGCAGGACAGGAGGCCCGAGACGGTGGGTGTCCTTGCTTCCTGTCAGGCCAGGCCCCTGCCCGGCTGCTGCCCGAAACCCCCGCCCTCCCTCCTAGACACAAGTGCCGACCAACTCACCATAGAGACCTTTTGGCGGCATTCCAGCAGCCTGCACCCCCACCAGGGTCTGACCACTGAAATAGCTTGATCTCTTCTGTTTTCCACCCTTGAGCAGCAGAACTGCCCGGTAACCCTCTGGATGCCAAGTCTCTCCAGACAGACATAACGTTATTCCCACTAGAATGATCTGTCCTGAATATGCTCTCACGTTTAAGCCAAGGAAACTGGCTGGAGCCAGGACAGGGCGGCCGACGCTGTAAGACAGACAGGCCAGTGGGGGGAGGGTACAAGGCTGCACGCGCCAAGGCCTCCCTATGCTTGCACAGTGTGTGTGCTTCTAGATTACTGCACACACGTGTGTGTGAGTATGCACGTGTGCAGGGGGCACGCGTGATTATGTGTGCTCACATGAGCGTGTGTGCATGAGCATGCGTGTCCCTGTGACTGTGTACATGTGTGAGTGTGAGCTCACGCAACTGTATGAGTGTGCATCCCCTCACGAGTGTGAGCGTGGGTACCTGCACGAGCATTCATGGGTGTCTGTGTATGAATGCTTGCGTGCCAGGGTGTATGAGTGTGCATGCCATCATGTTGTGTGCAAACACAGGGGCATGAGTGTGCTGTGTGCATGTGTCAGAGTCCACGTCTGCTGAACTGGGACCTGGGGCTTGGCACCCTAGGCAGATCCAGCTTCGGGAATCTGCCCGGGATGCTGAGGAGGTCACATGGCCCCCAAGACAGCTGCCTTTTCCCATCTCATTTGTGCCTCCAGACACTTCGGCACCTACTGTAGCCCCAGGATATCCCTGGTGAATGCACACATCCAGTCACGGCCTCTCTGAGACCCCCCCCCCGGACAGGGTCTCACAGGTAAGAGGGGAACGGGGCAGAGCAGCTAATAATTCACCCAGTGTGGCCGTCTAGCCTCGGGGGCAGCATCCAGCTCACCCCACCCCCAGCTCACAGCTCTGGCTGGCCCACCACGGGCCACCGCAACCTTAGCCTGGCATCATGGCGGTATGCAGGGAGCCCCTCTTGCCCCTGCGCCTTTGCCGAGGCTGTTTCCTCTGCCCTGGACGCCCTTCCTTGCCACCTTCACCCACCACATCAGGTTCTGTTCACCCTTGGAACCTGAGAGGCGTCCCTGGCCTGGCACCCAGGCCTCACTGCCCTTCTGCCCTGGGGGCTGCCCCGTGACTCAATTGTCCTTCTGGGCCTGTGTCCCCCTGGACCTCGAGGCCATAGCAGGTGCTGTCCCCATCCAGCAGGAGCCACGGCAGGGCAGGAGTGGGGGAGGCACAGCCTGGGGTCTCCCCAGTGAGTGAGCGTCAGGCCCCCTGTTGCCCACACTGCTCTGTGGATGAGGGTCACTCCACCTCCCCTGTTCACCCACCACCCCTGCCCTCCCCCGGGAGAGCTCAGGTGCCAGCCCCACGGCTCCCCTGGCAGGGCTCCCGCTCGGGCTTGGACCCCACCCCATAATGCTGGCTCTCCCACCTCTTCCCTCCACAGCAGCCAACAGGGGCTCCAGATCCTGTTTCCCCATCTGCACCTGGGGAGGGGCTGCCTGCCTCCAGCCCACAGCTGGTTAGCTCCCCCTAAGTCCCATGGGGCACAGAAGGCACAGAGGGGCCTCCTGGGTGAGGTGGGACTTCCGCACCCCCCAGTGCCCAGATGAGCACTCAGCCCTGCCCCTGCGAGCTCACCCAACCTCGGCCGCGTGGCCTCCAGGGCCCCCAGGGCGGCCAGCTGCACTCGGGGTTTCTTCTGCAGGGAGCAGATCGGTGCGGCTCCACACAGGCTTTGCTCGGAACCTGTGCTCCAGGGAGCCCGGAGATTCCCCTGACTGGCCTGGGTCACAGCCCAGCTACGGCTGCCATGTGGAGCAGCCGACGTAGCAGGGCACACCCGGGCCAACGCCTGCTGTCCCCAGCGACAAGAGACAAATGGACAGCAGTATGTGTGGCGTGGAGCTGAGGGACCCTCGCTGGGTACCCCTCAATTTAAGATGGTGACAGGCATAACTTCAAGGACCTGGATGGCGATCATGGTGATCAAGGACCCAGAAGATCCCAGGAACAAATGTGGCTGCAGCCCATCAGCAGAGAACACGAGCCTTCTGGAGAGAGGCTGGGTGTCAGGGAGCCAGCTCGGAGAGGAGGAAGGGAGAGCCGGGCTACCACAGCCTGGATGGGTGGGGGTCAGACATGTGATCAAAAATAAAGGGCCAGAGGAACAAGGGGACATCCCGGGTTGGGGGCAGGACAGGGGAGCCCCCGTCTTGACTCAAACCCAGACCTTGGCCACCAGGAGCCCAGGAACCCAGCTGAGTCTGATGCAACCCCCGTGATTGGGCTGCCACCTGGAGACCCCGTGTTCCAACCGCTCAGGGCCTGGATGCCCCCCAGGCCCACCGAGATGCAGCCTGACACCCCCACCCACCCTCGAGAGTCCCTGCCACAGTCGCAGGCCCCGTTCAAGGTCAAGAGCAGCCCCGTGAGGTCTGCCGAGTGGGGACCACGGTGCGTCTGGCCATAGGAGTGTCAGCCCATACATCACGCGTGTTCCCATCATGGTTGTCACAGGAACTACAGTGACTCGGGCAGGGCCGTATTTCTGCTGGTCCTGACAGCAGAGATAAATCTGCCCAGGCCAATCCACCGTGGGCAGCCGGCCGTATCGGGGAAGGCAGTGGCCAACTGAGGCGAAGACCCCTGGATGGGGGGGCTGTGGGGCATGGCCCTGTGGCCACCGCCACTGACGGAGGCCACTTCCTGCTTCCTCCCCACTGCCCGTCCGGCCCCAGCAGCTATGCCTGTTCAGGATGGGACTTGGCCGCTGACCAGGGGCACCTGAGCCCTGGGACCCTGTCTTAGATTGTCACTTTCTGGCTGTGTGACCCTGGGCCGGTCACTGACCCTCTCTAGGCCTCCTTTCCCTCTCGGCGTCACAGCGGGATACTAACCCCCCCCCCCCTGTGGCTGTCAGACGGAGAGCAGTGCCCTACCCTAGCGTCCCATCCAGTCACACCCCACGTGGGGACTCCAAAAATCCCTCCAGCGGCCGACTGATGCCAGCTCCCGCCGCTCATGCTGCCCCACCTCGGGGTCCCCTGGCACCCCTTGGCCTGCTTCCCTTCCTGCCCAGCTGCCTCTTACTGACCCGCCACATCTGGACCCCCAACACCGGCGCCCAGGCCCAGCCAGCCCAGCCCGAAGATGGGCCAGACAGCCAGGCTGGGCTGTCAGCAATTGTCCCCAGTGTTAAGGGGGTCGATCAGGACCGTGGGTTCCTTCTGCATCCCCAACACTCCCCAGGCTCAGGGCTCTGCACCCCCACAGAGCTTTGCTGAACAACCGTAGGAGCCAGCGCTGAGAAGGAAGCCACGCAACCCCAGCCAAGCTGCGCAGTCCCAGGGTCACCCGGCCTCTCGGTGAGCCCTCCCCAGGCGGCTGGCAGCACCAGGGGTCCTACTGCCCAGCGCAGAGGCACCTCCACCTGTCCTCCCCAGCAATTAGCAGACCCGTGCTCAGGCCTCGGGACATGGAGGACCCAGAGCCAACCCCGGGGCCATGCCTGGACAGCTTGGCTCCATCCCCTCCACGTTTCCTGAGGCCTCCGTCCTCAGAACTTGTCCCCAGCTGCCTCAACAACAGCACCACACCTCCTTCTGTCACCTGTGTCCCTGGACCTGTCTTCTCCCGCCCACTCTGCCTCTGTCCTCCTGGACGGTCCTGCCACACTGCCCTCTCCATGTCACCCGACTCTGTCTCTGGCCTGACCACCTCGTGCACATCGCCTCTGGGTCCAGCTCGGGAAAGCCCCAGGTCCCACCGGTGAGGACACGTAGGGCAGGGGCTGCTCAGGCTGCCACAGCACCCCTGACATGTGTCCCAGGAGGACTGCAAGTGGCCTTCTGGTCAGCTGACTAAGGGCCACAGAGCCAGGATTGAGACTCATTTACCAAAAATCCTACGGGCACGGGGAGATGATATAAGAACCATGCTTTAGAGTGTGCTGTAAAAAGAGAAAATGACACCCAATTCATCAGGCAAAACAGCGCACCGTGGGAGCCGCCCCACAGAGGTAGGGGCCCGTCGCCCTCCTCTGGCTCTCGGGGAGTCGGGAACCCCGGGATGGAGCGAGGAGGCCACGGCAGGGCAGCCCCCCACCCCAGAAAGATGTGCATGCAGCCAGGAAGGGGCCCAGGACTTTGGCCACATGGGCCTGTCCACGCGACACAGACACTGCTGGTCCCCCAGACCAAGTGCTCCAGGGCTGAGCTCACGGGAAGCGGGAATGCCTGGTACCCACTGGCATTTCAGCAGGGGGCAGAGCCCCAAGGAACCCCCAGCCACGGCCAGGTGTGAGCCCTCGGCCCCGGGGCAGTGGGGCCCTGGCCACAGCACCTGCCACGCAGGCCCGGTCAGTCTGTCCAGCCTCCCTGACGGGAGCACCAATGTCAGGGTTTCCTGAGCAGGGGTCCTGTGAGCAGGGCTGTGATACCCCCACTCCTCCGGCAAGGAAAGTGGCAAGCGTCCCCGCGGCTGGCCAAGGGGCGGACAGGGTGGGCGGCGGGTGCAAGCCGCCTTCCTCGTCCCCTCGTTCCAGAGCAGTGGCCTGGCTGACCCGAGCCCCCACCTACCCAGCTCGCCAGAAGACAGGGCCACATCCAGTTCCATCTGCGCCCGTCCGGGTGCACTCCGGCCCCTCCCCACCCTTGACAGATAATGGTTTAATAAGCGATCTGTTTTTTATTTAAAGGGTCGGCAGTAAAACCCAGATCACATTTCTCACTTGGTGGGTCAAAAAACCGCTTACGCTCATTTCTGCAATGTAAAGCGACACTCTATCAAATCAAACATTTCCAGATGTGCCCAGCTTGCTCGGAGGTGCTGACTGGCTGCAGGCAGCGGCGCCTGGAAAGCAGGCCAGGAACACCACCTACTGGCTGCCGGGAGCCAGTCCCTCCACACTCCCTCCTGTGTGGGAGGGAGGGAGGCTCCGAGGCTCCGCTGCCCAGGCCATTCCTGTGCCCTGGGAGCTGGAGGACCCGCCTCCCGTCAACACCGGTCCCCCGGGCATGAGGGGCCGGAGCATCCCGCCGTCTGTGGGGTCAGAGCCCCTGGCTGCAGCCCACTGGCCACCCCAGGAGCACGGCAGCGGGAGGAGCACCTGGAAGCCATTCCCCCGGGGGGAGCTCGGATGCGGGCCGGTACCTAGAACAGATACATGTTCCCTAATCACCCCAAGAAGCAGAAGGAAGGAGGAATCCGATCCGGAGCGACTCCCACAGCCCTGGTGCTGAGTCTGAGCCCCGTCCCAATGCCCAGCATGCCCAGGGCCCGGCCCTGCACCCCCAACTTTGCTCTACGGAGACAGTGAGAATGTGAAGCCACCTCTGCCTCAGAGACACACACTCCCAGAAAGCTCGGCTCACGTCCAGGATGGAGCCCATCAGCCGCCCCTGTCCCCAGCTGGCCAGCCGGGACAGCCTCTCGAGCTCCCGGCCACAGCACCGCGAAGAGGGCAGTACCCTTCAAAGCAGAGGAAAGCCCTCCGTGTCCGGGCTGGGGCCTCCCTGAGAGCTGCTGCCGGACTTGGGCTCGGGAAGTCTCCCGACCGCCTGACGCCCCGCGTCAGAAAAGCCGCTGGAGCACCTCTGGGCAGGGGGCTCTGGAAAGCCTGTGGGCGGAGGCTCCAGGACCCACCTGGGCTGTCTCCAGGGGAGGGACGGCTGGAAACACACTTGCTGGCAGCCACCCTAAGTCGCACTCCATGAGACCCCCACAGAATGCAGTTTGGGCTCTGAATTAAAACCGCGGCCAACTTTGAATTTCATAATAGAGTTATAAACTCTGGAGAGAGTATGGATGGCTGACCTAGCCCAGAGAGGAAGAGGGAGGCTCTATAAATAGAGGCCCTTGTAAGCGAATTTCGGGGTTTGGTCCAGAGCTTGTTGAATTACCTTTTGTGAGAACTCCCTGCGTCTGTGCCGGTCACGGGTGGGGCTGGGTGATGGGGGGGGCAGGGTGCTGGCCCGGCCCCCTGAGAGCAGCCCCACCCTGCGCCAGGCTGTGCCTCCCGGAGGGGTCCCCACCCCAGCACACCGACACCCACGGAGGCCCAGGGCCCACCCCGATCTCTGCACCATGACAAAAGGCGGGGAAAGGGGCACGGGGAAGGGAGCACAGATGACAGACGGGAGCCAGCTGGTCAGGAAAGCGCTGTCCTGTCTCCAGTAGCCTGGGGTGGACTCCAGGGGACCCAGCCGGGGAGGCCTGACCAGAGCCAGCAGGAAGGGCCGCCCCAGCTTCCCCCAAGACCAGCCCCTTCCAGCCGCCCCACGAACGTGAACCTGGGAGCACAAAGCCTCCCCATCCCCGGACGGGCTGAGCCCCGCTCCATTTCTGCAATGTGGAGTCGACAGGACAAAGGCTGGCAGGCGGCTGTCACTCGCCGGTCGCTCCAAGACCACCTGGAGGGGACGAAACCACGATGTGACAGAAAACTGAGGACTCAGGAACCCCTCACGCAGTCCCCCCCAACACCCACATCACTCACTCAGCCTGGACCTATAAAGTCTGGCCCGTGGGGCCTGGGGCAACCACCTAGCCCCATCCTGGCACCTGCTCCAACAGGACGTCCAGATGTGCATCTCCCTCCACCTTCCTCACCTGCGTGTCTGAGCTTTGCCCACGAGGATAGCAAAGGGCCCTGCCTCTTCACCCTGGGCTTAAATGTCCTGACGAAAGAGATGCAACAGACACTGTAGAATTAAATCTCTAGGCGGAGCTGAGCTCAAATGCTGCCTCCTCCAAGAAGCCCCCCCTGGTTTTACCTCCCCGCCCCCCCCGAGCCTGACCACTCCTTCCTACTGCAAGCCACTCTGTGCTTTTTTCACTTATTCCTCCTACAGCCCTGCCGCTGTCACCACCCACCCCCACCCCCAGTCCCTGGCACACACAAGGTGCGCCCCAGGGGGCTTGTCATCTTCCAAATGAAAGCATTTGATGCATTTTTAGAATAAAATGACTCAGGATGAAATATTTTTGCCTTTGTCACACGTGAAGCTCTGCACTGATCCCTCACACGTGTTCTGCCAAGCCTTATATCACCCCGACATGGGGCTCAAGAATACACCGGGCTTCCAGGCCCCGACTCTCAGGGACTCCAGCAAACTCACCAGAGCGGGTCACTGCTGCTTTTGTCTTCGGAGGTTTTTGCCGGCCTCTGTGGGCCCCACATGTGGACCCTCATGGTTGCCTCCAGCCATGCAGAGAAAGGCCCCGGTGTCCCCACTGGGGTCAAGGGGGGGACGGCACCTGCCCGGCGTGCTCTTCGGGATTAAACAGGGAGTGCTGGTTGTCATGAGCCCCATCGTCGGCCTGATGGCTGCCCCGGGAACCCCACGGCTCACATGCCCCCAGTAACCCTCCTACCTTTGTACTCAGGCCTGGGGGACTGGAAGGGAGGGGCCACCCCTGTCCTCCGGGCGCGCGCAGCCTGCGAGCTGCAGGGAGCGGGTTGGTCCACACACCCGAGAGAATTCAAGGCCCTGCAGGGACTCAGAGAGGAGGTCTGGTCCAGTCTCAGGGCCGCCAGGAGGGCTTCCTGGAGGGGGTGTCCTCACAGGAACAATCCTCCTGGGGGAGGAACACTGAGCACCTCCCCAGACACCTCCAGGACAGGGAGAGCCTCCAACCCCAGGCAATGACCCAGACAGAGGGACTGGCATACAGATGGACAGACAGATGGCAAGGATTGGGCCAGGGTGTGGCTGGGCCACCAGAGGAAGGCCAGACCAAGGCATGGGGATGGGGAGGATGGGGGATGGGGGATGGGGAGCATGGGGGATGGGGAGCATGGAGAGGTCCCTTGAGCTCCTTCCAGGGTGGAGCCTCAGCCTAGAAGCCAAGTTCCCTAATGTCATGCCACCTTGTAAATAAAACCGCGATTTGGGACATTTTCAGCACCAAAAAAACCTCCCCAGGGTGGCCAGCTGGGAGAGTGTCCCCAGGGAAATCGAGCTCATGCTGAGGCGGGGTCTCAGCACCCAGGTGGACAGGGGTGGCCCCTAGAACCTGGCTCCAGGGATAGCCCCCAGTGCCTGGGAGGGGACGGGAACGCTTCCAAAGCAAACACAAGGAAGGTCAGGCTTGACCTTTCCCTCCAGCCAGGCTGCTCTCCCAGGGCCTGAGAAGGAAGGCGGTGCCCCTCTCCCCACTGGGCCGCCTCTCCACCCAGCCAAGGTCACACACCCTGAGAGGAATGAGCTCAATTAGGAAAACGGGGTGCAGGGGCTCATGGCCACCGGCTGCCCAGAGACTAGCACCAGGGGCCAGCCATCCTGCCCTTGCACCCAAGGGAAGCCATGCTCAGTGTCAGGAGCAGCCTGGCTCCCAGATCCCTGATTTGCAGGTGGGTCATGGCTTGAGAGGTACCTGTGCAGATAATTTCACCCACCTCCAAATACCTGACCCTCCTGGCCGCAGGCTGCCCCCCACCCCTGAGACGCTTCCCTGGGAGAACTCACTGGGGGGTGCTCTCCCATCAACCCACCTCCGTCTGGCTGCCCAGGCCTTGTCCCCAGTGTGACCACACAGAGGAAAGCCTCCTTGTACAGTCTCAGCCAGCCCTTTCAGCCCCTGGCCAGCCTCACAGAGGAACCCCAGGCCATGACCAGGGTGCGGGTCCCCACCCCTGAAAAGCTTGTCCATGACAGGAGTCTTCTAAGAGGAGAAGACCCTGTAATTTCTTGGAGATGTCCCAGGAACTAACTCGGCCTCATGGGATCAGGGAAGGCTTCTTGGAGGAAGAGGCATTTAATTGGAAGCAAGAGAACAGCCATCTGGGCACACAGGAGCAGGGGAGGTTAGGAGGAGGTTGATCAGCATCTGGAAGACTGGAAAACCCAGAGAGGGCCAGCATCAGAGGCAACTGGAGGTGGAGGACAAGTGGAGGTCCACACCAGGCCCTACTGCCTCCCGGAAGGTGAGGGGTCGGACCTCGCCTCCTCCAGAAAGGGGTCTTCCCAAGATGGAGCAGAGCTGAGCCCAGCATGCAGCAGACACACAGAGAATATTTGTGGAAGGGGGGGCAATAGAGGCCCTCCAGGGTGACAGCCAGGATGGGGGGGACTCATACACACAGAGGAGGGGTTCCTGGTCCCCCTTCCCTGGCCCTTGTTCCCAAGGCTCCTCGTGCCCCACGTCCCTCCCCCTCCCCCCGGGGTCTGCCCACTCCCCAGGGCAGCAGGTGGGCTCTCTGCACGGCCAGGTATGCACGGTGGGCCAAGCCCTCCGTGGGTTCTGAGGTTAGGGCCCCCAGCAGCACCCTGTGGCAGCAAGGAGAGCACCCCAGGACGCACGGATGATGGGGCCTGAGTTCCTCAGAGCCCCGTGCTCCACTGAACATGTGTCCCACTGCCACCTTCCTGTGGTGGGCGAAACCACGCGAGAGCTAAGGTGACGACTAACAGGAGGTTCTCGGCAGAGAGCTGATGAGCGGAAGGGGGTTGACGGCGCCTGTCCAGTGGGGGGCCTCCACCTCTTGCCCCTCTGAGCAAGGGGACAGCACTGCTCCCGCAAGGCTGGCCAGGACCCCAGGAGCTTGGAGCCCCAGGAGCTCACTGTAGCCCGCAGGAAAGTGGGCCGGTTTGA
This sequence comes from Zalophus californianus, assembly GCF_009762305.2. NCBI lineage: Eukaryota > Metazoa > Chordata > Mammalia > Carnivora > Otariidae > Zalophus > Zalophus californianus. The sequence continues at coordinate 1,467,785 of NC_045598.1, read as the reverse complement.
AGCAAAGGGAGGACCTCAGGCCCCAGTGGACACTCACACCCAGCGATCAGCCATTGGATGTCAGCTCTTACTTACTCAGCACCAGGCCCAGTTCTGGGTCCTGAGAACTCACAAAGAAGCAAGGAAGCTGTCCCTGGGGCAGGGAGAAGATTTGGGAGCCTGGGGGACCACACTGGCCTCTGCTCTTCCCATGCCTTCTCCCAGCTCTGCCTGACACCCCCTCTTCCAGAGCCTTCAGTGGCTCCCTTGGGCTCGGGCCAAGAGCCCAGCTTCTCCACCTGCATCCGGACGCTCACCTCCCACTGCTCGGGGACCCCCACACCCTTCCACTCCCAGACATCCACCCAGACCCAGCCTCCCCACCCCACGCTCCCCGGGGCCCCACCCTGTTTCTTGACTCCAGGACTTTGTCCACCCTGAGCCCCTGCCTGGGACACCCTGCCTTCCTCAGCCCCAGGGAGAAGCAGGCTCCTGGGGGGCAGGAGGCCTCCACCCCAGGGGGAGAGCGGGCCGGACCATCGAGGCAGGTCCACTCAGACACACAGAGGCAGAGATGCTCCACAAGCCACATCCCCTGCTGCCCCTGCTCCCCACTCCACTCCCCAGGGCGTCTTCTCCCTGAGCCCGGGCCGGGCAGGTCAACGTCCAGGCCAGCGCCCCCACCCACGAGCGCCGGCCGGCAGGGCCGGGGTCCAGGGCTTTGTCGATGAGCTGCTCTGTAAACTCAGCAAGCTCTGTCAAAATATTTTTAGCATTTGTTCTGTTTAAAAACCCTGAGGTATTAGAGTGCACTAATCTTTAAAAAGGTTAATTTATTCATAGAGATTTTGACAGAGATGTATGGCACGGTGCAGCCGTGCCCCTTCCCCGGGGGAGCGCGCTCCAGAGCAGAGGAGTGGGTGCACGGGCAGGCTGGACGGCATCCGCCAGGGCCTGGCCCTCCCGCCGCCCCCACTCAGCCCTCCCCTCCCGCCCCCCCCCCCCGGCCCTGGCTGGCCTCCACCCCACTCAGGGGGAGGGGCTCAGTCAACATCCCCTTGTGGAAAGGACCAGGCCCGGCTGAATCTCAGGCCCGGGGATCCATATGCACCAAAACAGCCCTGTAGCCTCGAGGTTGAAGGGTTGGAGGCCTCTACCCCTACTTGTGATCCAAGAACCGCCGAGGAGCCCCTTCTCTAAAACAGTCCTCCATCAGCCCCCAGGGCCTGGGAGTGAGCATCGCCTCCTGGGCCCCACCAGGGTAGCCATGGCTCATGGGAGGTAGCGAAAGCCCATCCTCCTCCCTGGCCAGAACCCTAGGGCCCAGGGCAGCCTGGGGTCTGAGGGAGTCCTCGGGGACCCCACGGGCAGGCTGGACCCCATCACCAGTGATGAGCAAGCCGTCTGGAGCTCCCACCCCATTCAGGGCTTCAACTTCAGGGTCTGGGAACACGTGGCTCCAGGGTTTGTGTGTTTTTAATACTTGGGGGAAAGAAGGCTCTGTTCCTCCAGCACCAAGATGAGCCCCACCCAGGGCCTTTGTATCTCAGCCTAGATCTCCTGCCCAGACCTTCCCATGCAAAATGCTGCCTCTTCCAGGAAGCCCTTCCTTACTACCACCCAACCCGGGCCCCAGCATTTCCCTGTTTTGTTTCCTTCAACCAGCCTCCGAAAGGTGTGTATCCACCTATCATTCGCATGTTTGTTGCTTGCCTGGTTCTGTTGGCCCCCGGCCACGGGCCAGCCTCATGCCGTGCCCGGCGTCCCTGCGTCGGGCCAGCCCCAGTGTTGAATCCCGGGGCATAAACACATGTCCACACTGCTGCACGGCCTCTGGAAGGCCCCTCTGATGCCTGGCTGGTCCCCAGGCCCCAATGGCAGGCGGGTGAGTCATCACTGCCCTCAAGTGGAGGTACAGTGTGTTTCTGCTAGGTGTCTCTTCGTTTCTGGAACAGGGGCGCTAGGCCCGAGGGCGCAGACTTCTGTGGGCTCAGTTGCTCCCCCTCTCACTGTCCTGCGTACCCCCTGCCTCCTGCGCCTGAGTGGCATGAACCTGAGCTGGCCGGGCCTTCTGAGCGACCTGGCCTGGGCTGGCATCCGGCTCCAATGCATGACTCCGAGGGAGGGTCTCTCCTTTCTGGAGAAGCGCTGACAGCCATGTACCACTTGGCACATCCGCAGCATTCGGCCCAGAGCCCTGAGCACAGGGGACGCTCAGGGGTGTGTTGTGGGGGGCGGGCTGCCGTCACTCCCCTTGCTCGGCCCCCACCTGCAGTTCTTCTTCCCTGCCAGGGGAGGCTGGAAGGCTGTGCAGGTGCCAAGCCCCCTCCTGCAGCTCGTGGGGCACCCCGAGGCCTGGCCGCACCTCAACTCCGGAAGGGGGCCCGCATGTGCATTCCCAGCCGAGCTCGGCCCCCGGGGGCCCCCTTTGGAAACCTCCCTGCTGTCCTTGAACCGGGGGCGGTGGCAGCGCGGCGGGAGACAGATGTGCGCGGCGCCCGTAAACAAGGCAGGAGAGGGCGGGGATTGGGTTACGCGGTGAAGTATCGTAAAATAAATACAAGGACGGTTGGTATATTTCAGGTAAATTAGCCTGATTCGAGCTGTCAGCTTTAGGAAAAGTCTAAATAAACAGAGCTTGCCGCCTCTCCCGGCATAGGAAGGAGCGAGGACACCGAGCCAGCCCAGGCAGCCCAGCTAATCCGTCAACCTTCAGGCGGGCGCGGGCCTATGGCCTTGGCCCAGAGGACAGTGGGCACGGCAGTCCACCCCCCGAAACCCCGCCATGGAGGCACCCGCTTGGGGGAGCCCACCCCCTAGGGGTGCCGCCGGGGGCCTCGGAGCTCATCATGCTGCCTCTCTGAGCCGCCACCGTCCCCTCTGCAAGCCTGGCATGGCGGGGCCGCTCTCCGGTCTCCTGGGGTTCTGTGCAGCGGGGTGGCATCGGGGTGCGGCCCAGGCTGTCAGTGGGCCCTCCTTCTAAGGCAAACCGGCCACAGTCACCTTCACAACGGTCAGCCCTCCCAGCACCACATCACAGGGCCAGTGTGATTCTGCCCCCAGCCGGGCAGCCAGCAGGACTCAGGCCTGGGCAGGGCAGGGCATGCCGAGGCCTCCAGACCCCCTCCCACCTCACCACCGCCTCCCAGTATTCAGATGCGGGGGTCTGCTGTCTCCCCGGGAAGCCCTTGCCATCTCTCCAGGAAGCCTGTCCAGAGCCCCAGGCACAGCCCCCCATGAGTCAGGAGAGCCCCAGGGGCTGGGCGACCCTGAGCGAGGGTCTTAGAGCCACCCTCTGGGGCAGTGTCCCTCCCTCCCCTTCCCTGTGTCTCTCCCCCTCAGACCACAGCCATGCCTCACCTCCTGCGCCCTGTCAGCAGTGGGCACACCTGGGGTGAGGGGCAGCCTGGCACCACTCCCACGGGGTCTTGGGGTGTCACCTCGTTCTCATGGCTCCCGCATGGGCCATGAGAAGGACCCTATGCAGCCTCCCATGCACACAGCCCCTCCCAGGGCCAGTCAGGGAGGAGCCTACCGTTGCTCATTCTCCCGGGTCCTCTGTCGGTGGCTGCTCGCCCTTTCCTCACCTCGGCCTGTCCCCAGGGCCGCCCCGCTCCCAGGTGGGAAACACAAGCCCTCTACCCACACTAAGAGCCCGAATCCAGGGGCACTTCTCTGTCCTGCTCAGAGCCCCAAGCCCCAAAGGGGGTTGGGCAGCCGCCCGATGCCCCCTGCTCTGTCCCCGGAGCTCCACCGGCAGAGACCGGCCCTGGTTTTGCCAAGCTCACTGGGCCCAGAAGGAGACCAAGGAGCCCTTCCTCCTGGCCAAGGGAGGAGTGTGAGTGGGTGGAGAGTCTTGGGTCAGGCCCACGCTCCCCCAGGACCTCCGCCAGCACCCTGCCCTGACTTGTGTTGGGGACATCCTTACAACAGGAGCCTCACAGGTGGGGTGTGCCTTCCACACTCCACACTCGTTGGCTTTCCAAACAGGGCCCTGACGGGCAATGCAAAGTGTCTGCCCCACAGCCCCCCACAGGAGACAGGCATGTCCAGGAGGCCAACTTTAGGGAGAAGATGCGAGTCACCTGGCTTCAGATCCCAGCGTGTTTGTGTGGGGCCGCCTGGACCCTCGGGAGCTGCACGCCCAGGGACAATGCCAGACCCCACAGCGCCCCGTGCCGAGGGTGGGAAGGCAGAATTTCAGCCGCACTCAGCTGGGCCTTTCCCGGGCCAGGTTTTCGGAGGCCCCCCCCCGTGATGGACATGGCCCCCGGCTCAAGCACACTCCTGACCAGGACCCCACACACTGGCAGTATTAGAAAGGCAGGCTGGGCCAGCTCTCTCACCTACCCCCTGCACACAGGGCTGAGCGGCTAGGGGGACGCGGGCTGGGGGCAGGGGCCGGTCGGAGGACGCGAGAGATCCTTGGGGCAGGCGGGAGGAAGCGGTTTGATCTTCGGGTGGAAGTTTGTTGATATCCATTTCCCTTCCTGGAGAAACTGCAGTCCCTCTGAATTCAGGGAAACAAGCTGGAGTCAGCAGCCTGGCCCCCACCCCCCAAGTGGTTCAAAGCCGAGGTGGGGGGGCTTCGGGTGAGGAGCAGGAAGGCCCCTCTATGAGACCCCGGGGGCTTTGCCCACCTCCGCGGGCCCAATTAAGCTTCAGTGGGGCCGTGCCCTGGTCCCCCCAGCCCCACCCCTGCCCTGCTGAAGCCCAGCACCTCCAGGCCCCCTGACCCCTGAAACAGGGAACGAGCTCCTATGCCCCCCATTAAGCTGGCATTTTCCTTTCAAGCCCATTCAGAGCCACTGTCCCTGTTGCCTCCAGGACGTGGATCCTGCTTTTTTCCAGTCCCACCCCGACCTGAGGGAGCCACGTACCCTCCGTTGGGTCAGGGCTTCCCACACTCCCCTCCCTGCAGGCTGCCTGCTTGAAGAAGGCGGGTCACAATCAGGGCGGCCTGGCCAGGGGCCACAGACCTTGCCTGGGCCAAGCCCCAGCTCAGGGAAGGGACTGGGTCCCCAAGGGCAGGCCCTCCATCAGTAGGAACTGGCTTCCCACAGCGGGTCTGGGCCCCAGCCTGACGGGGAACCACCTTCCAAAACACCCCGACGGGCATCCCGCCACCCAGGAAGCGTGGCGTGTGGCTTGGTAGTGGGGAGACTCGACCTGTGAGCGCCGTCTGACCGGATGGGGGATCGGGCATTTCCTCAGGCTACCGCTAACAAACTGAACATTGTTACATTTACTTTAAAGAATTTGCAGCTCAAAGCCTGACACGCTGTTGTTTCAGCCTCCAACGAACAGAACCTTTAAAATCACTGATCGATCGTGCCTGAAAGTTGACACTAAATTTAACAAATGCAATCCGCTCCAGTCCAGCGCGCCCATGGACGGCCTGGACCCTCCGGGCTGTGGCATTGGCGGGGCACCGCGATTGGACCCAGAGATGTGTCGGGGTGAGCCCCGTGCTCAGACGTCTCCGGGTGTGAATCCAGGCACCGGCCGTAGCACCAGCTGCCCCAGTGGGAGGCACTCGTATCTCGTTTCTACCTGATAAAGAAATCAATGTCCCTCCATTTGGACCCTGGATGGAGCTCACAGATGAGGCAGCTCCAGCCTCTCGAGCCCACATTGATGGGGAGTAAATGAACACAGGTTTGTTGCCCCAGAAAACATCTGTCCTGAATGCTCTCTGCCCGTGTCCTCTGACCCATGCGCGGATACATGCAGGCCCCCTGCTCCCGGCTGCCCACGCCCAGGCTGCCTCCAACCAAGCTCCACGTGGGAAGGAGCAGTGGGTGGGTCTTCATCTGGGCTCACCCCCTCTCCAGTTGGCCCCCAGCTCCAACAAGATGGACCTGGCTGGCCCTGGGATTGGGGACAGGGCGAGAGTGAAGGCTGAGCAGGTGGACCAGAGGACAGGCCCTGGCTGCCGGGCAGCGAGGCCACGCGGCGGGCTCTGGACTGGCCCCGTGGCCCCACCTGGCAGGACGGCCAGCAGACCCCAAAGCTGCTCCTTCCACCAGCTCCCTGGGAAGCCGGGGGAGTTTCGCATGCTGTCCGTCTCTGCAGCATTGACTTTCAGGAGTAGGGTGCCTTTGGCCCAGGGAGGGTCTCCCGGGAACCAGAGCCCCTGAGCCGGCACCAGCATCCACCCAGGGAAGGGGCTTCCCGGGCCTGGCTATGACCCCCAGAATAAAGGGCCACCGTCACTAAACACCTCACGGAGCCCATTTCTGGAAACCCCACAGCTCCCTCCAAGGAGACCCTGCCCTGGACCAGGGGCGGTCCCCTCAGGAGCTGTGCCCACACCCTGCCGGTGCTGCCACCAACCTATCCCCCAAGCTGGCCACTCCCAAAGGCCACCGTGGGCAGCCATGCCTGGGCTCTGCGACCCGACACCAGCCTGCTCCCCACTCTCCCCAGGATGGGAAACAGCCCCCCAGGACAAGGAATGCTGCCTGTGCCCACATTAAAAAAAAAAAAAAAGCAAAGCCAGGTTTTCTGACACCCAGAAAATGTGACAACTCGGCAGCCATCCATGTCCCAAACACAGAAAGCACCAAGCGCCTGGTTTGGTTTAGCTCATTGTCAAGATCTCTGAGGAAGAAGGGAAACTCCGAGAAAGCACTTCTTTGGTCAGCACCTCCATCAGCCCGAGAGGCGGACCCAGCTGTCCGTGGGCCACTGTCCCTCACTGTCCTGGCCTCACCACCAGGAAGAACTCTCAGGGAGCCATGTCCACCCTGGTTTGAGGTGGAAGATATGGTTCTTTTTTTTTTTTTTTCCAAGATTTTATTTATTTATTTGACAGAGAAACACAGCGAGAGAGGGAACACAAGCAGGGGGAGTCGGAGAGGGAGAAGCAGGCTTCCCACTGTGCAGGGAGCCCGATGCGGGGCTCGATCCCACGACCCCAGGATCATGACCTGAGCCGAGGGCAGACGCTCAACGACTGAGCTACCCGGGCGCCCCTGGAAGATGTGGTTCTGATGATTTCCCAGACACGGGAGTAAACGCAAATAATCGTGGGCATCTGACAGTGTCCCCCCACTCGTCCCGGGCAAGAGGCAGTCTGTGGGGGGGTGTCCCCAGCTGTGTGGCCGCCACCTCTGGGACCCTTCCCAGGGCTGGAGAGTGTGGCCAGTGGGGCCAGACTTTCCAGGACCCCGTCACTGTACAGACCTTCCCCCTCCCCAGACAGACAAAGGTGGGACACACCTTCACTACTTTTGCAAAACTGCTGTTAATTCTGTTACTTCGTGTCACCATGACCGCTGCCAGGGCTCTTGCCCCCCGCTGTGCCCCTGGCAGCCGTGCGTGTTGGCTGGAGAACCAGCAGGATCCCACCGTATGGATGTGGAAACCAGGCAAAGACATGTCCCACAGCCCATCCAAGGTCACCCAGGGAGCAAGGGGCCAAGCCAGGACCCCAGGTGAAACCCCCGACTCAGGACCGTCCATGGGCTCTGGAGGCACTAGTCACGGGCCAGACCGAGAACAGCGGGGTGTCCCCCGCACACAGGAAAGCTGCGAGATGCAGGCCCCGAAGGAAAGAGCCAGAGCCCTGTGGTCAGTGGCAGGACGGAGGCAGAGGGACTGCCGAGTCTCCCCGGCCAGGCGGCTCTGTCTCGGCTCCGCAACTGCCCGGCCTGTGGCCTGGTGGCAGAGACACTGCACCACTGAGCGGTGCCCTCTGGATGCTCAGGAGCCACACTGCGCAGGGTTCCAGTCTGAAAACCGCTGCTGTCTCTGCTGGCGGGGGTCAGGGAGGGGTGGCCGCAGGGTGGAGGGCAGGGGCCCAAGCAGCTCTGAACCACCAGAGGAGGCCAGCAGAAGTGGAGGCTGCCACCCCTTGCCCCAAGGACCTGGTCCCCGACCTCCGGGCAGCCTGTGGGGTGAGTCCGAGGGCTCTCCTCTACAGGAAGCCTGCTTCTTCCCTTCTGTCGTCCTGTCGGGCAGGCGAGGAGCATGTAGCCTCCTGCCTCAGCTGCTCGCCCCCCAGCTGTCCCCCAGGACCAGGGGCAGTGCCTGGCATGGGACAGGAGTGAGCCTCCCTGCACCAGGGGTGTTCAGCCCCCACACTCAGGCTTGATCCACATCTAGTTCAAGTCCCACAGCGGTCCACTCACTGACCCCCCCCATGGTCTTCCTGGTCCTGGCCCTCCCCCTCCCCAGAATCCCCCATCATACTTGCCTCGCCCACCCCACCCATCCCTGGAGTGTCAGCTTAAACCGCCACCAGTAAAGCCACCACTGGCCCCCTGATGCCCAAGGCCTCCCCACCCCTGTGCCCCATCACACCCGACTGCATCCTTGCCCCCAGCTCTCTCTCATGGACCTTTTAAACCCCAGCCCAGTGGCTGCAGATATGTGTGTATTTACGGGTTAGTGTGCACACACCTGCATACGCGGGTCCACACACACGTGTGCACGAGCCAGTACTCACATGTACACACGTCTGTGCACCGGGGTGGGTGTACACCAGTCAGCGCATGAATATGTATACACGCGTTGATCAACACAATATGTGTGTGTGACAACAGCACGTAATGTGTACACGGGTTGGTGTACACCCATATTTTACCCGGTCTGTCTGCGGAGAGGCGCAACCCTGGCTCCCCAGCAGCAACGAACACACCCAGCACCCAATCTTATTTCTAATTCTGTTTCCCAGTGAAGGAGCCAGGAGTCCTTGGAGGGGTGGCCAATTCTGGGGCTGTAATGGGAAACGCAAGGTGTGCCTGGAGCACCTCTGGGTGCCAGAGAGTAAGAAAGTGCTCCCAAGCAAGGGAGGGGTGTGTCGAAGGACACAAGAGTCAGGCTGACAGATAACCAAATATAAATAACATAATATGGGATTATAACTCAGCGTGAGAATAAATATCCATGAGTTCTTGTGGGTATCAATGAAATGTTGAGGAAAGGCTGGACAGGAGGTGGGGGAGGGAGGAGGGACCGATCTTTCTTGTTGAGAAACAGCTATGTAGACACCGCCTACGGGGTATGTCACTGAATCTTCCCCACCCCCAAGTAGCCTTACGGAAGAGCCACGTGGTAGACACCACCTTAACCAGGTGACCCAGCACGAGATCCCCTGTGATGTCATGCAGACCGCAAGTGCCCCCATATGATGTGATAGAGGGGAACCTCACCTCGAGGTTGTTCTTTCTGAAACCCACAACCTGAGTCTAACCATGAGAAAAACTTCAGACAAACCCGGAATGGGGACATTCTCCAGGACACCTGGCTGATCCCCTTCAAGACTGCCAGGGTCAGAAAACCAAGAAAGCCCAGAAAAGACCAGAGACATCATGTCACAGGGTCCCAGGATGGGATCCTGAGACAGAAGGACATTAACACGTGCATCGAAATAGAGTGAGGAGCGTGGGTCCGTGGCATGCTCTGCTGTGTCCTCTGACATCTGTTCAAGGTCATGTTAACAAAGGGGGTGCTGGGCAGGGGGCATGAGGACCGTCTCCAGAAGGACTGACCTGGTGTCTTGGAGAAGGTCCCCAATCTGGGTTTGTCAAATGTTTCTCTTGCGATGACCCTGATGTTACAGGGTTTGGGGAAGAATCTGGCTTAAGTGGGGAGTATAGGGACACTCAGTTCTCTCTTTGCAGCTTTTCTGTTCATCTAAAATTACTCCAAAATAAAAAGTTTATTTTAAAAATCACCCCAGCACAGTGCCTTAATGTAGCCAATGTTCAAATCTAGAAGCCAGCCGATGGCCCGTTACTGATTTCATTCCCTCTAATCTCTGAGCACCTGCCATGTGCCAGGTCAGAGACCGTAATCACTGTGAGGCCAGGACCCACAATGGCCCTGGATTCAAAGGACGCCAAGGCTCCTGGCCACAGGTCCAGTGAGCACTGTGCAGACACTAGGACAGTGAGCGCCTGTCCCCTGATAGGTAACCAGATGTCACCAGGACCACAATGCCCTGGCTCCTGAGAAGGAGGGGGATGTCCTGAAAACTAGAGCCCCACACACACCCAAACAAAGTGACCTCGAGGTGCCCTACAGTGAGCCCAGCCCTTGGCCCCCAGCGAGGAGGCTCCCCAAGTCTGGTGTAAAGATGAATGATCGGTCCCATTTCAAACGAATCCCACTAATGACTGTTTCGCACGCCCATAACTTCCCCAACAAAACTCAGCCTGCGAATCCCCAACGAGGCCGGGTCCTTGATTAATGCTAATGGCTTTTCTCACCAGCTGTGAAAATGCATTTTCCATAATTTAGCTGTCATTACAATGGGAAGGATTTATAAAACACACGCACACACTACGTGCTTGAAGGGCCTGGAGGGGAACGGCCAGAGGAGATGCCTGGAAGCAGCTGGCCCTGCCCCCCAAGTGCAGGCACAGGCTCCTCGGCCACACCTGGGCACCTGCCCTGGCTCCCAGACCTGGACACAGTGCCAGCCACCTCGGAGTCCAGAGCCTCTGCCAAGGGCCAGGCTGGAGTGGAGTGACCCACCGGCTGGGAGCAGGACACCCCCATCTCCTGGGAGGAAGGAAGGAAGAAGGAAGGAAGGGAGGGAGGAAGGGAAGGCGCATTCCTTGTGCTCAGGGCCCTGGTGCAGCAGCCATGCTCCCCAGCACCTGGGGTCTGGGCCCCAAGAAAAGAAGGAGCGCCCTAGGCCCAGCAGTGCCCAGAGCCCTTTCAAAGCTGCGAGACCCCTCTGGGGCACGGGCTGGGGGGGGGGGCGGCACTGAAGCCGGAAGTGACCCCAACACTGTGGTCTGGGTCACATGGTGGCCCCGGCCAAGGACAAGAGCCCCAGGTGAGGGGGCCAGTGGCCGGAGAGGGCAAACCACTGACCACGGCCCTAACCCACCCCTCCCCTCCACCCCAAGCACAGATCTAGCGGGGGCACAGGGGCGGGGGGCGGGGGGGCAGGGGAGGGCCCGAAGCAAAGCCAGCGACGAATCGATTAGCGCGCGGCCCTCCGAGCGCCCGTGCGCGCTTCGCTTCAGTGAGCGGATCTGCCGCCCCTGTAGGCCCGGAGCCGCCGCCGCAGACTTTCTCCTTCTTGTTTTAATCTTGCACCGAGCCCGGCCTTTCGCCTCCAGCCCGTCTAATTGAAACTAATCTTCGCGGGCAAGGCCTGTCTCTTCCCCCTAATCCTCCTCGGAGGAAGTTCACATGGTCCCAATTACAGCCACACCGGCCCCTTTCATTCCTGTCCGCGTCTCCCTCTGCCAGCCTCCTTTTTTGAAAGTCTGCATTATTAACTCCATGCTTGCGAGTTCCTGCCTGTCACGGGGCCGCAAGATGCTATCGCGGGCTGCCATGGATAAGGTTACCACGAAAGCATTTTATGGATTACATTTCGCACAAAGGCGATAGAGGGCATGATAGCGCAGAACCGGTGAGCTCCGTGGGCTGAGGGGGGCGGAGGCGGCTGGCCGGGGGCCCGGGCTCTCCTGCTGGCAGCCCGCAGACCAGAGTCCAGGAGGGTTCTGGAAGCTTCTGGGCAGCAGAGAGGAAAAGAAGGGGAGCAAGGCAGTCCCTGGGGGCAGGGGTCCCCGCGGCCACAGCTGTGCGGCCTCAGCTGACCCCCGACGAGGGCGGCCGCAAATGGGAGATGGGGGCCCTGGAGCTGGCCTCCGTAAGGCCACAAGCCAAACGGAAATCCTACATTTCCAGGCTGTTGAGAACGTCAAGTTTCTGTGCTCGGGGCAGGAACCCCATCAGCGCCGTGTGGGCACACCACTTACTGTGGCCGATCAGACCTCAGTCTGGCAGTAGGAATGTCTCTGATTAATTTTTTTAAGAGAAACTGAAATAATCATTACTTAAAGAAAGCAGCGTTGTGTTTGTTTGTTTTTTAAGTCCCCAAACCCGGAGGTGGGGGGAGGGGGGAGACAGGCGGACAACGCGTCCCCAAGTTCTGCTCATCACGTTGCGGGGTCTCTGGCAAGGGTCTGTCGTTCTCGACCTCGACTTACGGCCTGCTCCTAGAGTTTTGGGCTGAAAGCTAGAGGTGCATAAATCACTCACCCACCTTCACCTCTATCCTGCACACTGACCAGCAGCCCCAGGTTTTCTAGAACAGTCCACGGAGGGGGAAGGAACTCTCCACGGGGAAGTCCCAGCCAAGACACCACCGAGTGGGACCCTCCTGGCACACATGCCCCCAGGAACCTCCACACGCCTCTGTCCCCTGAGGCAGGATGCAGAGGCCTGGGTCACAGGCGGCTGTAGGCCGATCCCTCAAAGGTCTGGCTCCTGGACTGAGCTGTGGGACAGCCACCAGGGTGAACCCCGGCCAGGCGGCACACTAAGACACAGACCTTTCTCAGTCAGTCCCAGGCACCCGCTGTGCTGCCCCGATAGGCCCCGGACCCCAGTCCCAGTGAGCTGGCTCCACCTAACGTCACCTTCCCACAGCCTCTGCTCCAGGAGTCCACGGGTTCACGCAGACAGCGGCTCCTGGGCTGGCTTTCCCACCTGTGGCGGCGTGAAGCTGTCCCTCCCAGCCTGGAAAAGTGAGAACGAGGGGCCACCTAGCCCTGGGCTTGAGCGGGACTGCGCAGTCCCCAGGAAGGCACTCCCCTCCTCCAATGTCTGTCGGAGGCCTCCGCTGCCTTTGCGCTCAGCATCATCCCCGCCTCCTCTAGGCAGCCCCTCAAGAAGCAGTGGGAGTCGAACTCCCAGCAGGGAGTGAGCCCCCAACCGCAGGACCCGGTCCCTGCCTCGGGCTACGTCTCGGCACCCAGGCCTTTGGCATGGAGCAGACACCACCCGGACTCAAGCCAGGGCCTCCCCGGCCTGGAGGGGCAGAAGGGGGTTGGGTGGCGAGGAGGCCAGATGAGGAAGAGCAGGAAGCCACAGAGATCCTGCTCAAAAGCAGAAGCAAAAAACAAGGGGACATAGCAGCAATGTCCACAATAGCCAAACTGTGGAAAGAGCCAAGATGTCCATCGACAGATGAATGGATAAAGAAGAGGTGGTATATATACACAATGGAATATTATGCAGCCATCAAAAGGAATGAGATCTTGCCATTGGCAACGACGTGGTTGGAACTGGAGGGTGTTATGCTGAGCAAAATAAGTCAATCAGAAAAAGACATGTATCACATGACCTCACTGATATGAGGAATTCTTAATCTCAAGAAACCAACTGAGGGTTGCTGGAGTGGTGGGGGGTGGGAGGGACGGGGTGGCTGGGTGATAGACATTGGGGAGGGTATGTGCTATGGTGAGGGCTGTGAATTGTGCAAGACTGTTGAATCACAGACCTGTACCTCTGAAACAAATAATACATTATATGTTAAAAAAAAAAAAAAGAAGAAGAAGAAGAAGAAGATAGCAGGAGAGGAAGAATGAAGGGGGGGAAATCGGAGGGGGAGATGAACCATGAGAGACGATGGACTCTGGAAAACAAACTGAGGGTTCTAGGGGGGGGGTGGGGGGATGGGTTAGCCTGGTGATGGGTATTAAAGAGGGCACGTTCTGCATGGAGCACTGGATGTTCTAAGCAAACAATGAATCATGGAACACTACATCAAAAACTAATGATGTAATGTATGGTGATTAACATAACATAATAATAAAATAAATAAATAAAAGTAAAAAAAAAGAAAACAAGGGGACAAAAAATAACATCAGGATGACGAAAGTGAAAGAGCCTGAGGATGCCAGGTGCCAATGAGGATGAGGAGCATCTGGAATTCAGCGTGGCGTGGTATGGCCATTCTGAAAAACGCTCAGTGGTGTCCTTTACAGTTAAACTTAAATGTACCATAGACCCATATATTCCACTTGTAGGTGTCCACCCAAGAAATGAAAACGTGTGTCCACCCAGAGACATGTAAGTAAATGTTCCAAGCACCTGTGTTCACAATAACCCCACAGTGGAAGCTGCTCAGGAGCCCATCCATGGGGGCACGAATCAACGCCCCTCATTCTGCCCACGTGCACCTGACCCAGAACGATGGGGCTGTGAACTGTGTGGGTCCACTTAAATGCAGGGGTTTTCCTATAAACACAGCACAGTACTAGGAATGTATTTGCTCTTCCTTGTGATTTTCTCAGTAACATTTTCTTTCCTCCAGCTTACTTTATTGTAAGATTACAGTATATAATACACATAACATATAAAATATGTGCTAACTATTTATGTTACCAGTAAGGCTTCCAGCAACAGTAGGCTTAAGTTTTGCGGGGAGTCAAAAGTCATACACAGATTTTGAACTGTGCAAGGGGTAGGCGTCCCTGACCCCTGCCTGGTTCAAGGGTCAACTGCAATAAATACATGCAGTGGATACAATGTACTAATGTATACAATGGGTGTTATGATAGATACAATGTACTAATATTTACAACGGATATGTGCAATGGATACAATGTATTGATATGTGCAATGGAAATATGTGCAATGGAAATACGTGCTGGATACAATGGATGAATACATTCAGCAGACTACTACCCAGCAGTAGAAGGGGTGAACATGGGATGAATCATAAAATAAATATGCTGAGAGAAAGAAGTCAGACCGAAAAGGACGTAATTGTCCTACACTTATCGATAGTGATAGGAATCGGATCCAGGGTTGCCTTGGAGGCTGAGGAGGGATTATCTGCAAAGGACAGGAGAGAATTTTCTGGGGGGATGGCAATGCACTCTAACTCGGCCTGGGGGTAGGGTGGTTATATGGTTATACATTTGTCAAAACTCATCTTAACTGGACACTTTAACTGGGTACATTTTCTCCTTTTTTAAGATTTACTTATTTATTTTGAGAGAGAGAGAGCACACACGAGCCAGCAGGGGTAGAGGGAGAGGGAGAATCTCAAGCAGATTCCCGGCTGAGCACGGAGCCCGACTTGGGGCTTGATCCCATGACCCTGAAATCATGACCTGAGCCAAAACCAAGAGTCATAAGCTTAACTGACTAAGCCTCCAGGTGCCCCTAACTGGGTACATTTTCTAATTGCGCTAAAATATGCACAACTTGGGGGCGCCTGGGTGGCTCAGTTGGTTAAGCGACTGCCTTCGGCTCAGGTCATGATCCTGGAGTCCCGGGATCGAGTCCCGCGTCGGGCTCCCTGCTCGGCAGGGAGTCTGCTTCTCCCTCTGACCCTCTTTCCTCCGTGCTCTCTATCTCTCATTCTCTCTCTCTCTCAAATAAATAAATAAAACCTTAAAAAAATAAAATAAAATAAAATAAAATAAAATAAAATAAAATAAAATAAAATATGCACAACTTAAAATCTACTACTTTAACCATTTTAAGTGTGCGGTTCAGTGGCCTTAAACACTTACAACTTGTGCGACCACCACCACAATCCATCTCCAGAACTTTCCATCTGAAACTGAAACTGTCCCCATTAAACACTAACCCCCATTGCCCTCCCCCACCCTTGGCACCTGCTCTTCTACTTTCTGTTTCTATGAATCTGATGACTCCGGGGACCTCATAAGAGTAGAATCATGTAGGATTTGTCTTTTTGTGACTGGCTGATTTCACTCAGTGTGACGTCCTCAAGGTCCATCCATGCTGTAGCCCGTGTCAGAATTTCCTTCCTGTTGAAGGGTAAATAACGCCATTGTATAGATATCCCACAGTTGGCTTATCCATTCATCCGTCAATGAACACTCCATTGTTTCCATGTTTTAACTCTTGTGAATCATGCTGCTGTGAACATGGGTGTGCAAGTATCTGTTCCAGTCCCTGCTTCCAAGCCTCTGAGGATATACCCAGAAGTGGAAGTGCTGTGTCATGTGACAATCCCACGCTTAATTTCTTGAGGAGGCGCCATGCTGTTCTGCACGTGACTGAACCATTTTACATTCCCGCTGACATAAGCACACAAGCAGTCCAATTTCTCCACATCCCCACCAACATTCGTTTTGTTTCATTCTATAATAGCCATCTTAATCAAATGCATCCTAATGGATACATTCTATCATATATGTAAGCTATGCCTCAATAAAGTGATCTAAAATTTATAAAATAAAAGAGATGCAATGAAACCTCTGTCTTCTATCCCTATGCACCAAGAGGAGGGCAGGTGTCTGAATGGGCAGGTCACATATTAAGCCCATGAGCTTCTGGATAAAGAAAAGTGGGGAAATCTGGGCACACACCTTGGGCATCTTCCTCAGAGAGCCTGGGTGGCTGAGCTGCCTCCTCTGGGTCTCCTTCCTCCTCTCAACACCCAGCCCTGTTGAGACGTTTCTCTGGGCGCTCCCTAAAAAGTGCTCAGAGGAGGCTTTTTAGCGGGACTTGTAGGCACCTGCCAGGAATAAGGATGGCATGACACTCCATCCCCGTCTGTGGCAGACCATGGGACCCCACCCTGAGCATTCAAAACCACCCTCAGGCACAGCTTGGCTCAGCAGACAGGGGAGTGCTGCGCTGATGGAGAGATACCTCCTCCACACCTGAGACATGGGACAAAGGACAGCACCCAGGGAGGATGGGGGCAGCGCCTCAGACCCCACAGTGTTTGAAGTAGAGAATCATGGAGTTCCCAAACACACCTGCCCCTAAATTAACAATGATGTCCCTGAGCTATGTGTGCCCCACTGTGTGCAAAATCAACGCTGGGGTTTGGCAGACATCATGAGCCTTGTCCTGGGGAAGCTGAGACTTGCTCAGGCAGGTGCCCTAGGAGGGGAACAGTGGGGCTGGGGGAGGTAAGACCACAGCAGCAAGCTGAGCCAATCGCTCTCCCCAGGGGGGGAAACCCAATGCCTACGACCGCCTGCCTGCTTCCTGTTTTTAAGACTAAAACCCTCACAAAGGTGTGATGAACCAAGTGTTGGGAGGGCCCCTTTCTGCCCAAGGCTGAGGAGGCTCCCTGCAGGAGATGGTGGGATCCAGGAGTCACACCAGTGGGCTCTCGGGTTTTCTGTGTTTAAGATCCCTTTCCTAATGAACAATGTCTAGGGTTTTGTTTTTTTTTTCAGTTGTAGAACAGACAAGAGCATGACATATTCCATAATTTTTGCAGCTGAGATCATGTATTCTGACAGCTCTACCGTGTTGCTGATGTGCATTTGTAGTCCACTAAGGCACCATAGCAAAGTACCACAGATGGAGAGGCTTAACAACAGACATTTATTCTCTCACACTCTGGAGCCTGGACATCCAAGATCCAGGTGTGGGCAGGGCTGGTTTCTCCTGAGGCCTCTTTCCTTGGCTTGTGGACCGCCATTCCCTCCCTGTGTCCTCACACCATCGTCCTTCTGTATGTGTCTGTGTCCTGATCTCTTCTTTTTTTTTTGAGAGAGAAAGCACATGTGGGGGGGGGGCAGAGGGAGAGGAAGAGAGAGAATTTCAAGCAGTTTCCACGCCCAGCACAGAGCGCAACACGGGGTTCAATCTCATGACCCTGAGATCATGACCTGAGCTGAAATTAAGAGTTGGATGCTCAACCAACTAAGCCACCCTGGTGCCCCACCAATCTCTTCTCGTAAGGACACCAGTCCTATTGGATTAAGGCCCACCCTAATGACCTCATTTTAACTTAATGACCCCTTGTAAAGACGCTGTCTCCAAATACAGTCACATCCAGAGGTCCTGGGGGTCAGGACGCCAACATATGAATACGGGACTTGGTAGGCAGTTGGTAGGCATCAAGGCATACCTTGATGATTATGGTTTTTCTCCTTCTTTCCGGAACCTGGAAACACACCCTCTCCCCTCCTCTCACATTTATATCATTGCTGCGGAACAGCCCTTTATGTTAAAAAGCCCAAAGCAAACAGTGACAGAAATTATTGCCCATCACCAAGCATCCCATCCTGGGGCCCCTGTCTCCTAGCCCATGTGCCAAGCTGGTCACACGACTGGGTCAATAGGAATCCAAGTGGTGTGAGGTCGTTAAGAGCCAGTGGTACCTCTGATACCTTTCTCTGGACTGTGCCTGGAAGCCAAGTGCCTGGGTCGTGTGCTGCAGATGGAAGCAGCCTGGGTCCCTGAGAAACCACCTGGGGACACCCATTAAGGAGACCCCTGCCCCCTCAGATCTCATAAGACTGAAACACGAACAAGAAACAAACCTCACCTGTGGTAAACCATGAGAGTTTAGGGCTTATTTTTGTAATCTTGGATAGCCAGCCGGTTCAGAATGATACACAAACTTAAACTTTACATTAAAAAAGAAAGAAAGAAAGAAAGAAAGAAAGAAAGAAAGAAAGAAAGAAAGAAAGAAAGAAAGAAAGAAAGAAAGAAAGAAAGAAAGAAAGAAAGAAAGAAAGAAAGAAAGAAAGAAAGAAAGAAAGAAAGAAAGAAAGAAAGAAAGAAAGAAAGAAAGAAAGAAAGAAAGAAAGAAAGAAAGAAAGAAAGAAAGAAAGAAAGAAAGAAAGAAAGAAAGAAAGAAAGAAAGAAAGAAATGTTAAGGGATTCTTCCCAACCAGCTCTGAGATTAGACCCTAGATGCCACACCCTTGTCCTGGAAGTTTCTGAAAGCATCATGGTGGAGAACCTGGGTATCCTCAGCTCAGGCTGAAAAGAAAGAAACTGGCCTGTGTGAGCTGAAAACCAAGCCCCACGTGGGACTCTCTCTGGGGATTCAGTTTCAGCTCTGTTCTCCGTGACACAAATTCCTGATGGACCCTGATTAAGTCTGTGTCTAGACCTTAAAGCTCTCATGTGGTCGAAACTCTTGCTAAGGTAGAATGATAAGTGAGAGTTGAAGTCTTTAGTGGAGCAGGTGTGGAGGGGGGAGGCAGGGAGGGGGTGGTCAGACGGGGGCAATTCAGCAAGAGCTGGTGGCGTGGATTACAGCCAGGCGCATGGGGGATATTGCTGGTGCATTCCCGACACAGCCCTGGCTGGAGACTTACATGCATCAGGGCCTTACATGGCTTCCGTCTTTGTTTCCACGAAATCAGAAATTCGTCTTCACGCTGCCGGTCATCGGGAATGATAGCTGCACTTGGTGGTTCTGAAGGAAAGTTCTGGATTTTCAGACAAAAAGAGGACCTAGAATTTTGCCGCAACTGTTGGCTAACTTTTACAGAGTGCTTAACAAGTGTGGAGACCCTGTTCTACAAATGCCTTGCGTACACTGTATCCCCACAAGAGCCCGATGAAGTAGGACTGCTCTCATTCCCAGCTCGGAGCTGAGGAAGCTGAGGTGCGGTCAGTTACGCAGGACAGGCATGGGCACCCGGACCCCACGGCCCTGCTATGATCACCTGCATCTCACTCTGCACGATGTGACATTTGAAAGAGGCAGGTGAAACCATTCCCAACTCCCCTTCGGTCCCCGAGGTTCTCAACGTGTTTCTCCATGCTCTGCCTCAGATTGTAGATGCAGTTGTAAAATACACTCCATGACCTATTATCAACTTATTCCTCAAACAACTGAAGATAAGGGAAAAGATTAAGCTTTGGTACTTGAATCATTTGTACCACAATTCAAATTTGCAGAGAAATAACTATTTCATAATCAGCATTAAAGTAATTTTTATTATTAGACAGTTATTATACATTACAATACACTTCCCCTCCTCCTATAGCTTGCCGCAGACCAATCCCCCTGACATAGAACTGAAAACTCTGCGATGCACAAAAAGATGAGACGTGGACGTGACCGTGGAAACAGAGATTAGAGGGATGTGGCCACAAACCAAAGAAAGCCCAGGGCCACCAGAAGCTGAAGGAGGCAGGGAATGAAATCCCCCCTAAAGCCTCTGGAGAAATACACCCTGCCAACACCTTGATTTGGGACTTCTGGCCTCCGAAATGAAGAAGGATTCTGTTCTTGTAAGCCCCCAGGTCGTGGAGATTTGTTACAGCAGCCATGGGACACTAAGACATTAGGCCACCCAAAAGAGGAAAAATAAGCACAGACAATAGAAACAGACCCACAGGAGACCCAGATATCAGAGTTTTCAGAAAAGTCTTAACAAAGGCGTATTTCAGAAAATAGGAAGTCTCACCAGAAATTTGAAATCTATGAAAATAATAAATGGAAATTTCAGAACTGAAAAATGTCTTCAAAAGAGCAATAAGACGGACAGTGCATTTCTCAACAGAAATGACAGAAGCCAAAGACAATGTGACGTTATATTTCATGTGCTGGAATAAAGTAACAGCCAGCTTAGCATTCTGATGCAAGGGGAAAACTTCAAAATTAAAGGCCAACAGTTCCTTGAAAAGTGAAACATATATCACGTATGTGACCAAAAATTCCACTCCTAGGTATACTACCAAGAGAAATGAAAACATTTGTCCACACAAACACTTAATACACAAATGTTCATAGCAGCTTTATATACAAAAGCCAAAAAGAAGAGACGACTCAAATGTCCATGAACTATCGAATGATAAATAAATGTGGTCTCTCTATACAATGGAATATTAAGCCATAAAAGTACCAGTTCATGCTCCAAAATGGATAAAGCTCAAAAACCTTACTGAAAAAAAAAGCCAGATACAAAAGAACACAGATCATTATACAAAATGTCCAAAGAGTCAAATGTATAGAGACACAAAGTAGATTAGCAGTTGCCAAAGGCTGGGGTGGGGAATAAGGAGTGATTTTAAACAGGCGGGAGGTTTCCTTTTTGGGTGATGGAAATATTCTAAAATTAGATTGTGGTGGTGGTGGTTGTATAATCCTGCATATATACTAAAACTCATTCACACCATGAATTTAATGGTATGTAAATAAAGCCTAATAAAGTTGTTTTTAACGAAGGCCAAAAAAAACATTTGCAGACAAATAAAAACGAGAAAAATGACACAGCAACAACACATGCACACCGTCACACACACACCACATCACAAATACAACATCACACACAACATCACACACGCACATCACACACACCATCACACACACACATCACACACACCATCACACACACATCACCAACACAACCACACACCATCACATACACACAATCACACACACATCATCACACACACACACGTAAATATTAAAAAGAGTTCTCAAGCAGAAAGAAAATTGCCCCAAACTGAAGAAATGAAATTAAGTGCAGAGATGATTAAATGCAGAGAAAAGATGACCAGGTGAATAAATATAAATGAATCTTGACTATATAAAACAATAATAGCATTTTATAGGGTTTTATATATATGGTAGGATTAATATGTATCACAGTAATAACACAAAACGCAAGAGGGGATAAATGGAGTAAAATATTTATTCTAAGTTGTTTCCATAGTCTTAGGAGTGAGAAGTACTCAACTATGGCAGAGTTAACAAATTAAGCATGCATGTTTTAATCTTTAGCGTAAAGACTAAAAGGAGAAGAAAATATCTATATCTAACAACTTAATAGAGAGAGAGAAGAAAACAAGAAATAAAAAGGAAAGAGAAAAACAGATGTGTTCAATAGAAAAACAACATAGTCACGCGGTAGATTTAAACTCCAAAATGTAAGTAATTATACGTAAAAGTACTAAGTGTTCCAATTAAAAAATAAAGAATATCATACTGTATTCTTTTTATTTTTTTTAAGTTTTATTTATTTGACAGACAGACAGCAAGAGAGGGAACACAAGCAGGGGGAGTGGGAGAGGGAGAAGCAGGCTTCCCGCTGAGCAGGGATCATGGGATTATGACCTGAGCCGAAGGCAGATGCTCAACGACTGAGCCACCCAGGCACCCCTAGTGTATTTTTTTAAAAACCGACTACATGCTTCTTGTGATACATTTTAACTGTAAAGACATGCAAAAATTGAAACAAAAAGATGGAAAAATCTGTGCCCTATAACACTAGCCAAAAGGAAATTCGTATTTTGATACAGTAATATCAAACAATGCAAGCCACTGAGGCAAGAAGCTGTGCTAGAGATCAAGAAGACAGTCAGTGAAGGCAAAATGGTCCCCCTTTCAGGAAAACACAATAATTTTAAACTTATATGCATCTAATAATATAACTTCAAAACATATAATGCAACATTGACAGGTATAAAGGGAGAAATGAACAAAATTATAATCATAATGGGAAATTTTTCACCTACCTCAGCCTGAAACTCATAGAACCAACAGGCAGAAATTCACTAAGAATATATGAGTTTGAAAATGTAATTAAAATGAGACCTGGTTTACAGATATACACCACCGTACCAACAACTACAGGTTACACATTCTTTTCAAGGACATAAGGAGTATTAACCAAAGTTGATCATATTCTGAGAGAAAACAGACCTCACAAATATCAAGGCAGAGCCAGGATGAGGGTGACACCGATGAGGCTTCCAAGACACAAAATGTGAGGAGACATTGACTCCCAGTTTCTTGCAAGTACAGAGTGAGCACTGATCCATGGAATTAAGCTAGAAATCAATTTATAAAGATACTAGAACGCAGAAAAAAATGATGATAGTGAAAAGAACTCTCAGAAAATAATAGAAGGGAATTTCTTTAGTCTGAGAGAGAGCAAAAAGCCTAGATCATATATTGGTCAAGTATTTGTAGAGTATTGAAAGTTTTGATGGTGAAGTATTGAAAGTTTTCCCCCCAAGATTAGAAATGAAACAAAGATGTCTGCTCCTCCAGCATCTATTAAGCCTTGCACTGGAGATCCTAGCCAGTGTAATATGGCAAGGAAAAAATAAATAAATAAAAGGCATTTGATTGGAAAGGAGGAAATAAAACTTTTATTATTTGCAGACAATATGACTTAATATGTAAAATATCTTAAAGAATTTACGGAAAAAGCTATTTCAATAATAAAATAAATTCAGTATGGTGACTGGATACAAGGTCAATATATGAAAATCGATCACATTCCTATATGCTGCTGTTGTGGTCAGCACATAATTAGAAACGAGATAGATCACCCCACCCCATGTAAAATCTGGTTCCGATGTCCACACTGATGACCACATACACACACACCCAAGAGAATATGAGAAGGTTTATGACTCCCATGATGAGGTTTTGGAGAGAGAGATGGGGAAAGGATCTCAAGCAGATTTTGTGCTCAGCACGGAGCCCAGTGCAGGGCTTGATCACACAGCTCTTAGATCATGACCTGAGCTGAAATCAAGAGTCAGATGCTCAACCGACTGAGCACCCAGGTGCCGCGGTGACAAGCCAGATTTAAAGCATACATGAAAATGGGCAAGGATCAGTAATAGCCGAGACAATCTTACAGGAGAACAAAGTAAAAGGACCTACCCTACCAGACACCAACATTTATTATGAAGCCATATGACTAAGGGGCTGTGGTACTGGGCACAAGTACAGACAAACAGACTCATGAAACAGACACATAAGCTGTCACTTGGCGTAGGTCAAAGGCCATATTGCAGTGTAGCTGGGGGAATGTAGCCTTTTGGAGAAATAGTGCTGGGTATCGGTACGGAAAAGAAATCTGGAACTCCACATCACACCATCCATAAACATCAGCTCCTAGGACAACATGAATTCTAAACATGAAAGATAAAAACAACAAAATTCCTAGAAGGTAACACAAGAGAAAATTTGCATGTGTTTGAGGCAGGCAAAGATTTCCTAAATAGAATATGCAAACACCGACCATAAAGCAAGAAAGTAAAAAGGCAAACCATGGATTGAAAGCAAACATAGCAAGTAGCAGATTCATATCCAGAATATATACTGACCATCTACAAATCAGCAAGAACCAAAGACAGCCTAATTATAAAAACATGACTAAAAGACTTGAACAGGTTTTTCATTAAGTTCCCCAGTGTTGATGAGAACTCCGCCTGGCACAGGCACGCGCCCCAGAAGGCACGTATAGCAGCGTTCAAGTAGCACGGCCGTCTGCAGCCCCAAGGTAGACGCAGTCCAAATGTCCATTGGCAGAAGGATGATAAACTGTGGTGTAGAAAAGACGAGATACTGTGTAGCGAGAAGGGCAGCACATTACAGCTCCACGTGTCGTGGATTAATGTCATAAACAACGCTGAGTGCAAGGGTCCAGGCACAAAGAGGCCACACCTGTGACTCCAGGTATATCGAGTTCAGAAAGAGGCAGATCCAGGGCGGGCCGTGGGAGGTCAGGTGGTGGTTTTGGGGAGGAACGTGGAGAAGTGATTGGGAGCAGACATGAGGGCCGGGTCGGGGGGGTGGGGACGCTCTGAGTCCTGATCTGGGTGGTGGTGTTTCCAGTGTGGTCAGTGACAGCCACAGCGGGGCAGATTTCGGCATGCACCTGTGCCTCGATTTGCACTAACACAGGTGGGGACGAAAACTGTCATACTTGACCCCTCATGTGATAGGTCCGCCAAGCCACACGCTAGGATCACGGACATCAGGCTTACTTACATGATCGGTGTCATAATACTTTAGTCCCGCCCCTCACTCCACATCCTGTGTGGATGAACCGAATGCCGTGTGCACTTTGTGTCTCCGAGTGTCACACCTCATTACCACGGAGTGGTCACATTTGGCTTTTTCAGAAACGTCTTCAATTCTGCAGGGAGGCCGGAGGGGGTGGTGGCTGCCTCTCTCCTCTGCACACAAACCAACGTGTCCACCGGGTTCTAGGGCTACCTCTGGCCTCTGCTGGGGGGCACCCAAATCTGACTGGTCCAAGAGGGGCATTCCCAAAACAAGGAGTAAATGAAAGACCGCTGCCTGCCGGCGACGCCAAGAGTCCAGCCACAAGAGCACAGACAAAGGTTGGGGAGGCTCCGGACAGTGCTGGCCGGCACCAGCGCAGGGGGAGGCCGCCCCAGGGAGGCTCATGCGCGGGAGCCCCTCTGCACTGCCTTGGCCGGTGCTGATGTTATCTTCTGTGACCTTGTTGGTGATAAGGCGGTGGACTTACTTTGTGCAGTTTTGATCTCTTCTCAGCCTTTAGCAACAAAATCTTCCACTTAAATCTGAAAAATCATTTTGCAGTTGTTCTTGGGAAGGAAACATACACATATACAACCGGTTTTATCCAGAGGTCCCCGAGCTTTCTTTGGAAAAGGTGCAAAAGCATTAGGGCTCCAAGCCTGTATATGACAAAGTCTCATAACAGATAATGCCCTGGGGGTCGGAGAGATGGATCTCTGGGCCCTGCAGGCCTCGAGGCCCCTGCAGAAGAAATGATTATTATTTGCATAATGGGATTTCTGTGGAAATCATAATTAATCTTAAATTTCATATTAGCGAATGTGTGTGGACCATTTGCTCCCCCACTGTTTCATCCAACATCACCTCACTGCCTGAGGACCCTTTGAGGTTGTGGGGCTGCTGGTGGCCCATGGCCAGGCCTCCAGGAAGCCCAGGGGAAGAGCCTGGTGGGGGCCAGGGAAGGGCACCAGTGGTTTTTCCATGCAGGACCCAGGGTGGCAGGACAAGGGCTGGGGCTTCCGTGTGGCCTAGGCTGGGTGGGGGGCAGCCGGGCCAGGTGTGGGACCACAGCTGAAGGACCCTTGTCTGAGCAATGGCCTGGAAAATACCTCTCCTGGTGTTTCATGCCCTGAGGGAACATTTAAAGGGGCTAAGGGAGCTGAACCCGTCCTGGATGGGCCTGCTTGATTTTTTCCAGATGACCTCAAAGATTCTTGGGGGACGCCCCTGACCCACCACCCCCGCCACAATCCAACTCCTGCTCCGCCCTCCTCCCTCACCCAACACTCAGGGCCCTGGGGCTCAGCCTTAGAACCTGGACTCCAAACCCACAAGTGTGGCATTCAGAAGCCCCAGGTCCCCCGGGCCTCACGCCCCAGCCACACAGCCCGGCTCCGGCCAGAAGAAGGCTGAGCTTCTGGAAGGCTCCAGGTGGTAGAGCCACGTGCTGCCAGGGTGGGGCAGCGCCTGGTTCGGGGAGAGGGCAGTGCACACAAAGCCCCCATTCTCCTCTCCCGCTGCCCTACCCCCAGGGAAGGGAGAGCCAGTCCAGATTTCCCGTGAAGGTTTTCTGTCGCAGCTCTGGCCCCTCCCCCCAGCAAAGCCTCTTTGTCCCCCTGCTTGCTGGCCGGCCTCCATCTCTATAAATACCTCAAGCCTCCGAGGTCTGGGGTCCCTCCCCCACCAGCACCAGCCTGCAGGCCAGGGGGGCCCCCACTTCCTCCCACTCTCTGTGCCCAGGACAGCCTGGCATTTGGGGGAAGCAGAGACAAATCCGGCCTGGGGAGGGTGGGGCAGGGACACAGACTTGACCCCTCCGTCCCTGCCCAGTGGCCTCATCTCCAAGACGGAATCAAAGTGCCTCCTCGGAGGCCGTCGGGGGCTCACTGAGGACATTCCAGGAGGCGTCCGGGGGGTGGAGGGCATTGACTGACTCTGCTGGACAACCGTCCCTCCGCGGTGCGTGCATCCTGCAGCCTCATGGGGCGGGCGCAGGCTGGCCGGCACCCAGCACCACACGTGGGGCCATCTGAACCTAGCGAATCACCAAGGACAAGTACATGGCACTAAATACTCCCCAGAGGAGACCTCGTTCACCGTCTGAGCAGAAACAGGGGCCGGGGACGCAGGTTTTCAGCCACCTGCTCATGTCCGAGTGACCACGGCCTCCCATGAGTACTGATTCAGGGGCCACGAAAGCCGTCAGCAAGGAGGGGAATTTGCAACGGAGAATCCGTGAACAATGAAGATCCGCTGCACTAAAAATCGCTGGCTTGTCCACTTTAAAGGGTGAATCGTATCCTGAGACTTCCATCTCAAAAATAAGACAACATGTCTGGGAGAAAGGAAACTCCCAGTGGCGAGAAGGCTCGTGCTGGCGGCATGGGTCCCACGGTGACTGCTGGTCACCCCAGACCCACCAGATCTTGGGGAGCCCCGAGGGGGAGCCTGGAGGTCCTCCAGCAGGAACTGCAGTTTCTCCTATACCCCGCGTCTGGCCCAGCGGCGGCCTGGTCCCCTGACGGCAGCCTGTGTTACCTGCGTGGGCCCAGCCAGCCGAGAGGTGCGGTCCTGGGTGGCGCCCCAGGGAGCCCCAGGGGACAGGGGACACTGACTGGGGCCCAAGAGTGGCAGTGAGCAGGTGGAGACACAGGCAGGCATCGCGGGAGGGCAGGTCCCCCAGCCAAAGCCCTAGAGGAACTGATGGTGGGCCCTGGACGGCCCCAGCGACACACACTGTCCCAGGCAACATCGAAGGGGGCCCTGCCCTCTCAGGACTGTCCCAGTCTGGACAAACTATTATCGGCACCCTCTCGACTGGGCAGCAGGGGTCGTGAGGGGTAGGGGCAGAGGGGCCTTTCCCTGGAAGGTGGACTTTGGCACAGGCCCCAGCTCGCTCCGCACTGGAGGCCGCCGCTGCCCTCACATATCCCAAGCAGCGCCACGTTGCTTGCCAAGCATTGGGCGGAAAGCTGGAAGGAGCCTGGTGCTGCGAGCGGGAGAGGGGCAGGGGACGCTGGGGTGCTGCCCCTCGGCCCTGCCCCCACACCCGGCCCGGCAGGGAGAGCACGGAAGACGGTCACCCAGGGGCCATCCTCCTGCTGGCTGGCCCCAGCCTCGGCTGGCTCTATTAGCGAGAGTATGTTTTATTAATATTGGATATTAAAGTTTAATAGTGTGATTACAGCGGAAAAATGGGACTTCACCTTCGAGGAGTATTAGAGGATCCCGAGGAGAGCCTGCGAGTGAGAGGGACATTTGTCACGGCCTCGCAGGAAGGTCCCCTCCATCCATCACGCCCCGGGCGCGCCTCCACGGCCGGTCGGCTGGCCGCACTGTGACTGCCCTTTGGAGCCAGCTTCCCCCCCAGGGGTTCTGAGGCCACTGGGGAGATCAGAGGGCAACGCGGAAGCCCCTAGACCCCCAAAGAGGGGGCTCCCCACTCAGCACCCTGCACCTCTCTGGTCCACCCTGGCCACCTTCCCGGACACAACTCCTCAGCTCTCCATGTGTGGAAAAGGCCCCGTGCACCATCATGGGCCCCTCGGACCCTTCCTCAGTGCCCCTTCCACAGTGTGAGGACCAGAGGGCAGGGTGGGCACTAGGGCTGCTGACGGAAGGTTCTGGGAAGGGGAGGGCACTGCTGAGCCCCATCTCCCTCCCTCCCCGCACCCGGGACAGAGGCATCGGGACGCAGACCCCAGGCCAGGCTCAGAGGCTCGTCAGCACAGCGCCGCCCGGACGGCTCCATGCACCCGTCAGCAAACCTAACAGCCCCCTCCTGCCGCCACCTCCCCGCACCTGCTGGTGGTTCCAGTTCCTCTACAACCGGGGCGATGGTGGCCCGGCCCACCTGTCCCTCTCCTCGACTCTGGTCCCCCAGCCCATCCCCACCTGATGACTCACACAGCTTCCTTCTGCACAGGATGCTGACGGACGCATGTTGTGGGATGGGAAAACTTAATGAACACTTTGGGAAGACGCTGCAGGTAGTGGACAGACGTGGTGACCAGGGACAGGTCCGGGCGCGGGGGTCCCAGCAGCACCCACACTCACCCACTGAACACGCAAGGGCTGGGAGGGCTGAGAAACAGCCGTGTGGCCGAGGGCGGGGCCTGCCTCAGCGGCTCACTCTCCAGCCCGAGCAGACATCACTAACCGGTCGCCCGACCCCGGCCATCCCCGTACCCACCCCAGGCAACCAGGGTGATCAGAGGGGCACTCGAAAGAAACATGGGATGCAGAGCAGGGCGGGGCAGCCTGGAGTCCCGGGCCCCCCGGAAGGGAGAGAACGCAGATTTCACACACAGCCCTGCTCTCGCCTGAGCTCAGGGTCTAGCACAGAGCTGGCACTCGGCAGGGGTTTAATAAGTGATCTCGGAAGACCACTCTGAACCAGAAAGACCCCTTCAGGCCCAGGTCCCAAGAGAGCAAGGAAAAGTGGCTGCAGTGAGGACCCGGCTGGGGCCGCCCTGGGGGGTCAAGGCCACCTCTGGCCTGGGCAGCTCATCCCGGCTCCTCTGGAGAGGACTGGACAGAACCACCGAGAAGCTGCCTGGTAGCCTCCCAGACAGGAACCATTACGTGCGGCCACTGGGCCCTTCCTGGGAAGCACTTAGCATGAAAAGTAGCAGAAGCAGTGAATGGAAACAGATCCTCCAAGCAAAGTGGCCCCACGGGGAGTGACCTCACCCAGAGGTGACCACTTGGCCACAGTGCATGCATGGACAGGTGGAGACCCTACCGGGGGGCCCGTCCTGCTCCCAGCAAGGGAGGATCCTGAGAGTCTAGACCTTCAAGGGTGGAGCCAAGATGGGGCAGGGGAGCGGGGGTGCTGAGGAGGAGCCTGGGGTGGGGGACGCAGGGCTCACCCCAGCAGCTTTCTACTACACGGCAGCCCTTGGCCTCGGTCAGCCCTGGTGGGGACTCCACAGCCCCGCAGCTCAGAGGCAGTCAGAATGGGGACACATGCCCAGGAATGCCCAGAGAAACCCCACGAGGCCCCAGTCTGTGCCACCGCTCCTGGGTGTCTCCCCATGGGAGGTAATAGGGTCGCACCGGAAAGAGATGCTAGCTGACCGCGTGATTATTCTTCTGTCGCTGGGAGCTCCGCGGCCACAGTGCAGGAGGGCCAGACCCTCTGTGGGCACCTGCACCCCTGCGTTGTGACTCTCGGGGATTAAGGGCGACTCAGGGATGGGGAGCAGCTGACAGCCAGGCAGCGGGGACCTCGTCTTTTCCCAGAGACTGTTGTGCATTCTGAACTTCATATTAGGTTAAAATTTTTCAATTAAACGTAAAGAGCCTCACACGTGTCTGAGCATATTTATCTCTTGCCCAAGAAATGCTATTCTCCCCCCAAAACTGAGGAGGGCGTGTGAGTTACAGACTGTGGGGCCTCCTCTCTGTGTTGGAAGATTGTATCAAACTCACGAGGACGTCACCAGAATTTCAAACACTCCTATGCATTATGGTAGGCACTAGCCAGAGTGACGATTTCAATTTAAATTAATTAAAATAAATAAAATTTGAAATCCAGCTCTTGAGTCACACTAGTTACATCTCAAATGCTCAACTTCGACACGTGGCCACCCCCTTGACAGTGCAGGTGTAGGATGCTCCTGGCACCGCAGAAAGCTCTGAGGCAGGGCCCCGGACACCCTCGGCCACTGAGGCAGGCGGTGCAGTGGCCCCCAGCCGGGTCTCCTAGGGCTCTCCCACGCACAGTAGGAGTTCAATAAATACCCAGAGAACCGTGTCCCCATTCGTACCCAGAACTGGGCAGTGGGATGTGGGAAGGAGGGGGGCTGGTCAGGGAGGGCTTCCTGGAAGAAGTGGAGCATCAGGCAACGGGGTGAGCAGTGGACTTGAGGAAGGACTAGAAAGGACGGTGGAGGCACCGGGTCAGAGAGCACAGCACAAACCTTGGAGGAGGCGGGAACCCTCTTAGGGGACAGCACGATGATGCTGACGGATGACACAGGCCCCAGGGGACCACAGGAGCGGTCTCCACGCTCCTCACTTCCCGGCTGGCAGCCTTCCCAATGGCTCTGATGAGCAGAAACCCTTTCTGCAGGGAGGTTTGGACCCCGCGGAAGTAAGAGGGGAGGGCTCTGGGCTGGACACAGGGCGGTCTGGGCCTCATGGGGCCACACGTGCAGCATGGCCCGAGGAGGGGATGCATGGCCTGCAGAGCCGGGGTCTCGGGGTCTCGCTGCTGCCGCCTTTCCTCCACCCCTGAGACCCTGGGCACAACCCCCACGGCCCGGAGGCTCCTCTTTCCTGCCCAAGCCTAGTGACCGTTACTTAAAGCTCAAGGAGAAAATAATGCACCTACAGAAACTCCTTTCTTCATGTTGTGTTTTTTATTTAATTTTCCAACGAACACCCTCTTTTATCATCCAAAACCGTGAAAGTAAATTAAGAAGAAATGGGTTTCTTTCAATTAGGTTCAGCGTTGCTTTGAGTAACTGCCTATAATTCTATTTAATGAAAAAATAAAATCATTATTCCACGTCTCCCCCTGCCCTGTCACAAGCCCACAGACGGGCTCCATTAGCGTGCACCGTAGATTTATTTAATTAGAAAAATATTTTGTTTTCTCTGATTCTTTGGGAAAAGAAAAAAAAGCCCTCCAGGCACAAAATTAATCAAATCTGTTACCTGGTGTTTAATGGCTCCCGCACATGGGCATCTCTCTGTCCACTCGACAGCTCCCACCCCTGGATTTCCCCCGAATTTGGATACATACCACCCACGGGCCCCACCACGCCCGCCTGGCTGTGTCTGGCAAACGCCCCTCCCCCACGGCAGTCACACGGGGAAAGGAGCCAAATTCTGCGGTCGCCAAACACCAGTCCTCTGGGCGAGCGCGCGGCGCACAGGAAGCCAGAGCTGGGGCGCACACGTGCTGCTCGTTAAACCCAGGCCCTGTGACCGCCCAGTCCCGGCCTGGCCCGCCCAGAGGCTTCATCCGGTCCCCCAGGGGCCCGCGCGGGGTCCGGGGCAGCCAGAGGAGCGGGGACAGGGACCAGCCAACCATAAACGAGAAGCACTCCCTCCCCAGGAGCCTGATGACCCCACAGAGTGACACGGGTGACCCCGCCTGCCCCTCAGTGCCTTCAGCTGCCCTGCGGGAGCGTGCCCTGCAGGATATGTCTCTCTCCCCTGAGTCAGACCTGCAACCGTGTCCCTGAGGCCTCGGGGCCCCCTGCCCTTTGTATAGGCCCTTGCGCCCTCACAGGCCTCCAGCTTCTCACGACTGGGGCCGGATCAACCGCCTGGCCTATGGGGCCACCTCTTGGGCTCTGTCCGTTCTGGGTTCCGGCCAGGAGAGGGGGCTACAGGTCACATGGTGCAGACCCAGACTGTGGAGCATCGGTTCCTGCGGGAGAGACCTATGTGATCAGAACAAGACAGCACAGAAAACCCACCTCTGTGGCTGTTAATAGTCAGGACCACCCCCATCCCAACCCAGACGGTTAGAACCTGACAGGGCTGCAACTCGGTAAGGCAGGCGGTGTGGCCCCTGGCCCCGCGCACTTGCCTCAGTCTCCCCTCCCACTCTACGGAGCAGCTTGGGGTGGCCCAAATACCTTGGTGTCCATCGGCCCCCAGCCCAAGCTCGGGAGAACTAAGTGTGGGTGCTAGGAAGGCACGCCAGCCGGGAGAGCAGGCGCCAGCAGCCCATCACCCCTGTCCATGAGGACATTCTCGGAGACCCGGCCCAGGTCCCCATCTCCCAGGCCCTGCAGATGGCTGAGACCCCGCCTTTGTGAGGCGCAAAGGCTGCGGCCACCCTCCCTCTTGCACACACCTGGGAGGGAGCCTCCCCTGCAAAAGGCCCTGCTGTGCATGGAGCACAGCCTCCCTCTGCTGGCGCCTGCGTGCAATGACCACACGGCAGGGGACATTCTCAGGATGGCTCAGGATCCCGGGGCCACGGGCAGTGGAGGGTGGGGGGCCGTGGGGCCTGAGAAAGCAGGTGTCCTGCACCCTCCCTACAAGGGCCAGTGCCGGCTGTGGTAGGCAGAGCCAGCATCCAATGAGCACGCACCATGAGCAGGCAGGCCCCGGGCTGTCCCAGAGGACAGCCTCCCGGATCGCCTACGGGCTCAGAGTGGGCACCACTAGCCCGTTTCACTGGGAAGGAAACTGAGGCCCAGATATAGGGACAGGGATCTGGAGGTGAGGCTGTGCTCACATAAAAGCCCTGTCTTTCCAGAGATCACTGCCCACCTGGACAGAGAGCTAGCTCCAAGGCCACCAGCCCATCCTCCCCCACGGCCCCAATGGAGACCCTAAGACATGAAGCACCAGGATGCCCACTGGCCCTTCCTGCTCCTCTTCCCTCTGCAGGCTGCCTGGGGCTGGGGAGGCCTTGACTGGGGTGCCCTAGAGGGCAGTGTCTGGCAGTGGAAGGGGCTGCGGTGGACCTCAGACGTGGGGGCCCAGACACTGCCCTCCCACCCCACAAGACCTCTGTCCGAAGCAGCTGGGGGCAGGAGGCCAGGAGGGGGCAGTGAGGGGAGGTGCCCGTCGCAGGCATCTGGGGTTGCGCCAGGCCTAGGGGTCCTCCTTCCTGCACACTGCTGGGCCTCTCCCTGGAAACTGGCTCCCCACCCTGCCCGCCCTTCAGTCAGCTCAAGGCCTGACTATACCACTGACCGGTGTCCACACCCCCAACCTGCACACGCCCACACCCGGCCGCAGCCCCAAGAGCACCCCTTCCCTGGTCCCCCAGGGCCTGGCAGTTCCTCCCTGGTTCTGAATGCCAAGCCTGGCTCAGTGGTTACAACTTCTGGGTCCCACCCCGCCACCCGCCCACCCCCCCACCCCACCCCGGGCCGCAACCGGCAGGACTCAGCCCAGGCAGATGAAGGGCTTCTCTCATCACCATCGTGAGCAGCTCCCCTGGCTCCAGAGAGAGGGGCCTGGTGGTCTCGGCAGGAATAAACAGCAGGCCGACTGTTTATCTGTCCTGACGGCAAAAGCTGGGACATTTCTGTCCACTGGGCTGTCGTTCCTGGAGGACTGGGGGGCTGTAGCAGGAAGCTGGTTGGAGCGGGGCCAGACTCAGAATCCAAGACTGAGCTCACCTCGGCCCCACCCAGCTTGCTGGGACCGTGGGGTCACCATCCCTGCAGGCCTCCTGGCCCCCGACCCCCAGCCCCCAGTTCCAGCCGGGCTCATTCTGGGAGAAAAAAACCCTCAGGGAGGAGAGGGCGTCTGTGCCAGGCATCATGGGCATCCCCGGAAAAAGCCAGGTGGTGCGGCGGCGGCACATGAGCCTGCCCACCAGCCCATCTAACCCTAACCCTAACCCTCTCCTGTGACCCAGCGCCGTTCCCGGGTTCCTCTGGGCCTCAGCTCCAACACCTCGCAATGGGGGAAGGGTGGGTCCAGGATTTGCAGGCCCCAGGCTTCTCAGTGTGCGCTCCACTTTAAAAGAAAGAGGGGCGCCTGGGGGGCTCAGTCGTTAGGCGTCTGCCTTCGGCTCAGGTCATGGTCCCGGGGTCCTGGGATCGAGCCCCGCATCAGGCTCCCTGCTCCGCGGGAAGCCTGCTTCTCCCTCCCCCACTCCCCCTGCTCGTGTTCCCTCTCTCTCTGCCAAATAAATAAATAAAATCTTTAAAAATAAATATAAATAAATAAACATAAAATTAGGCACAGTGCCTGGGAGAGACCCCATAAGCAAAGACCCCAAAGCTGGCCTTCCAAGTCTGCCCCAACAGGGCGACGACAGCCCCCGTGGAGACGCACTGCAGGGTCAGCACGTGGTCAGGGCTGGACAGGTGCCGGCTCTTACTGAATGCCTGGGGCACATACCTGCACATGTACAACACACACGTGTACTCGTGTGTGCACACGTGTGAACACATGGACATGCATTACACATGCCATTCAAATGCTTAACTTATGTGTGTGCACAAACCTGAATGCATAAATGCACACTGATGCATGTGAGCACTTGCACATACTCAGTGAACAACACGTGTGCATACATGCACGCGTGTGCGTGAAGACTCACACCTACGCACATGCACACACTCCCATGAACAGTATTTGTGCACACAAGCACACATGGGCATGAACGGACATACACGCACAGGGAGCTTTTGTATTTCCAATGCTCCCAGAAGCTCAGGGCCTCCCGGTGAGGAGGCAGAAGGGGGCTCACAGAGTGGGAGCTGCGGAGCCAGAACCTGGTGGAGGAGTGCCTGTCTCCCCCAAGCTCCCCAGGAGGGAGGGCAGCGCAGAGAATCTGTGGGTGGGCCTGGGTCTCTGCAGTCTTAGTTGTGAACAGGAGGCCCCCAGCCCACACCCAGGGGCTGGTGTGAGCAGGAGGGCAGCAGCAAGTGCGGCCCCCACCCGCCCACACCCACATCCCTCACCCAACTCATGAAGGGCCTGGAGCCAGAGGGCCTTCTGCAACTGCTCCGAGGGACGGAGGGCCCAGAGAAGACAGACGCCAAGTCCCCCACCAGCCCAGATGAAGTCAAAGAGGTGGTTTTGTTTGAGTCCAAGAATAAACGGCATTCGGATGAATCTGGCACACCCCAGTGTTGTAGGGTCAAGGTCAGAGCCTCCCCAGCAGGCCACGGGACCTCCATGCGGAGTGTGTGCCTCCTCCCTGGGGCCGTAGGAAGTCACCAGATGGGGCTTCTCAGGGAAGCAACAGTCCACAGAATGGGGGTTTCATGGACCCACAGACTCAGGGCAAGCAAGGCAACCCCACTTTCCAGGACTCCTGTATCCTGGCATCCCATAACACCACAGTATTTTTAAGAGCGTAGACCTTGGAAGATGTACCAGTGTACCACCACAATATCAGTATTTTTTTAAAAATCCAGATCTCATCTTTTACATCCTGAGATCAGGGTCAATGATTCATTTGCTCAGTTTATGCAAGAAGACAAACCCGCGCAGAGCTGCCTGGGAGTCTAGTGGCCCGCCTGCTTGAGCCACAGTCACCGCCACAGCCCCAAACACTTCTCAGCAGGAGCAACTCCAGCTCTCGTGCCAAGGATTTCCAGAAAGATGGAATGTGTACTTGATGGTAGGGAGATTGAGAAGTTCGTCATTGTGCTAGAAACCAGGGACAGCTCGCTACCAAAGCAAACAGGGCAGTCCCTTAACAAATTATTTAGAAAGAGCGTCTCAAAAGTGCACAGAGTGATCAATCCTTCACCCCTCCGTCCATGGCCTCATCCGTGAGGTGGCGTTGTAACCGCCCTGCAAGAGGTGGATGGATGAGATCTCTGAATCCAGGCTGACCAGTGGAATTCAGCAGCGTGCAGTTCCCGGCATCCTGGCTGTTCCGTGCTTCCTGTCCAAACAAACTCGGGCCAGTGTGTTGCCGGATGAGACCCCGGGTGCCCCAGCCTGCAGCCAGCCAAGCCCCAAACACAGGAAGACCCAGCCTGGACCTACAGCCACCCTCCTGGACCCACGGCTGACCAAGGATGCAGAAACAGTTGTCAGAGTTGATTGTTTTAAGTCTCTGGGGTGGTTTGTTACACGGCTAGAGCTCACTGACGCAGACGGGTCCCTGGAAGACAAAAGAGTCAGAGACAAATATTTAAAGTAATGAGAATGTCCTCACTATTTTCTAAAATATTGAGGCCCAGAAGAGCTTTTATGTTATTCCATGACATTTCACTTTTTTTTACACAATACGTTTTTGGAATTCATTTATCTGCTTATACCTTATTTTAGAATAATAGTGTATATTTGATGCATAGAGTTTCACAAATTTATATTTTTGCTTACTTTTATAATATGCATGAACATTTTTAGATCTCAAATGTGGAAAGTATTTCATTTCTTCGATTTTTTTCTAAATGAAATGTGGATGCCATTAAAATACTAAGCTATTTCTGCATTGTGGGAAATAAATACCAAGACCGCAGAACTGCCCTTTGGCTATGGCTTTGCAGCCACTGCTGTAAAAGCCAGGACGACACTCCAAACCGAGAACAAATCCCTGGTTGGTGCTCTGCCCAACCCCAGACCCCTGATCCTCCCACCTGGCAGGGCGGGGGTGGGGGCACGGCGGCTCCGGGATCACCGGGGTCCGAGCTGCATGATTAGACCCATTCATCTGACCTCTGGAGACAGACTGAGGCCCAGGGCAGGCTGGCAAGGGAAGGGTCAGCCGCATCCTTCAGTCCAGGAAACCAGAGGCACCTGCCCCCAGCTTCCCCGACTCAGAAAACCTGTCTCCTGCCCACTGGCCCCTGAGTCCCTCTTACATCCAAGGGGTCTTGCCCCTTATAAAGTTAAAAATCCAAATCTTCCTTAAGCTGTTGATAACACAGAAATCATGCTATTCTTTTTTTTTTTTTAATTTTAAAATTGCAACCATCCTTTTTTAAAGGAGGAAGAGTAATTAACTTCATTTCAACATTTTAGACATTAATAAGGAAATAAATTTTATTTCCTTTTTAAATTCTTCCATTCTCTGATAAAACAAACCTCCCTGAGTACTTGTTAAACTCTTATAATTCTAATGAATTAAACTGACAAATATAGAAAAGTCTTTAAATTCTCTTCAAAATTCCAGGGCTGCTCACACACTTAGTAAAGTCCTATTCAATGTAAAGTTACAAATCTGGACCATCTATTAAAATGTTCAAACTAGAGGCATAAGACTAGTCTGTTGGATCATGTAATATGCCAAACTCTCTTAAATATTGCAAGTACTTAAAATACCAAACACAGAGCACCGATTTCTAAATTTAACAACATGACATGCATAGGATAGTTTTGCTTTCCTGTGTCATCTCTTTGCTTGATACCCACTCTCAAGGGGACAGAGATGGTTACTCAGCAGGGAATGATGACTTGTGGTACCCCACCTCCCTGCAAGTGACCTTTCTCATGATCCACACGGCCAAGCTTTTTATAACCAGTATGCAATGGACTCCAGACCTAAAAAGGGCTGCTCTCACAGTCCAAGCCCGATGGTTTAAATCCATCACCACTGAGTGCCCCTCGGGAAGTCGGCCACCATCAGTCAGACGGGAGCTGCAGTGCCCAGCAGATCTTCAGTCAGGCTCTGGTCCTCACGCACTTTGGCCAAGAGATGAGCGGTGGTTGTAAGCCACCGAGATTCTGGGTTGGTTTGTTCCTGCAGCAGATGTTACTAGCATGCCCCTCCTTGCTGGAAACATCTTCCCAGCTGGTGCTGCACATGCTTGAATCCTGTCCGTGCCACGGGTCAGCCCCTGTATGACTCTCAAATGTGGGTCCTTCCCGTCTTCTCTCTGTGGGATAGGACCACGGCTCCTATAGGGCAACAGGACAACATCGAATCTTGCCTCTGCCCTTGGCTTGAAGTCCTGCTAACCTCAGCCACACAACATATCCAGGTACAAGCACGTTAGTCACTAAACAGTCAATTCAAAAATCACACGCTGTACGTGACAACAGAGTCTGCCAAACGGGCTCCGCAGAATGTGAGTTCTAGAAGTTGGGGACCGAAGGTATTTGGGACAGGCTGTGCTCAGGAATTCCAGTACCTTAGCCTCCTAAAGTCTCGCAGAAGTCCCCAGCGAGGAACACAGGACAGGAACACAGGACAGCGCATTTAACCCTGCATGTTCCCAGACTGGTTACATTGTTTCCATGCAGCCCCTGCTGAGGATACTATCAGCTGGTCACAGTCCTCTGCTTGGCCGCCATCCTTCCCAAGCCCTACAGACTGCAGAGCTTCTCCATCCTCCTGACGTCGGGGTCAACCGATGGAACGGCGGGCCATGCTCGGGCGAGGGCAGACTCTGTCCTCCAGCCCCGGCAGAGCCCACCAGCTGCGACCAGCGAGTGACCTGCAGCCGTGACACAGAGATGCTGGGCTTGTTGACTCCTGACACAGAAGCTGATACGCGCTGCCGGTCCCGCCCCAGCAATGACAGTCTTGTGACCTTGGCCTTGGGGGAAAGAAAGCTCCCAGGAAGCTAGAAGCGTGGAGACCCATGTCAAGACATAGCACAGTATTTCCGAAAACGATGCCTGAGACAACTGGGAAGGCAGATCTGCATCGAATGAACGCACGGCTCTGGGGAGGAGGGTCCTCGGGGGCGAGCTGGTTCTGGCTGGCTGCGTGTGAAGTAAGGTGTCCCGAGAACCCATGGTCTGGTCACAAGCGGGCAGGGTGGGGGAAGGGGCATCCAGAAACTTTCGGACGGCAGGGTCAAAAGATGCAACCCTTCCTCATAGGTAAAAGTAGAAGATTTTGAATGAAGACCCAGCCTGGGGACAAAGACCAAGTCAGGGAAGGGGCTTCATGCCTTTGGTAAGGACCGCTGGTGGAATGGAGGTGGCGGTGGTTAGGTCTAATGAGGGAACGCATCTGGAAGAGAATGATGGGTGAGGCTTCCGGAACATGGAGCTGCCTCAACCCAAAGCACATTTTTTATTGTTATGTTAATCACCATACATTACATCATTAGTTCTTGATGCAGTGTTCCATGATTCATTGTTTGTGCATAACACCCAGTGCTCCATGCAGAACGTGCCCTCCTCAATACCCATCACCAGGCTAACCCATCCCCCCACCCCCCTCCCCTCTAGAACCCTCAGTTTGTTTTTCAGAGTCCATCGTCTCTCATGGTTCATCTCCCCCTCTGACATACTCCCCTTCTCTTCCTCTCCTGTTATCTTCTTCTTTTTCTTTTTTCTTAAAATATGTTGCATTATTTGTTTCAGAAGTACAGATCTGTGATTCAACAGTCTTGCAAAATTCACAGCGCTCACCATAGCACATACCCTCCCCAATGTCTATCACCCAGCCACCCCATCCCTCCCACCCCCGACCACTCCAGCAACACTCAGTTTCTTTCCTGAGATTAAGAATTCCTCATATCAGTGAGGTCATGCCAAAGCACATTTTTTTTTAAAGATTTTTAAGACAGTAGGATTGGCCAGAGGGCCACCAACCTGTATTAACTGTTAAGGATAAAAAACAACCCTTTGCTCCAACATTTCCACACGTGGAGAACAGGCAAAGAAGTCTCCTTGGCCACCAAAGAGGTGATCTTCTTAAGGTCCCCACAGACGTGGCCAGAGAGAACAAAAGCAAGGCCCCGGGAGCCTGGCTGGCTCAGTCGTTAGCATCTGACGGGCTCAGGGCCCAGGTGTTGGCTCCTGCTTAGCAGGGAGCCTGCTTCTCCCTCTCCCTCTGCCCTTCCCCCACTCGTGCTCACGCTTACTCTCTCAAACAAATAAATAAAACCTTTTAAAAAATAAATACAAAATAAAAAAGTAATGTTAAAAAACAGGGCCATCTCCCTGGGGTGGGAACAGGAGCCCGGAGCGCGCTGGACCTGTCTCAGCATCTGCGCTGGACCGGGTGGGCCTGTCACTCAGCTCGATGATTCGCACACAGGTCTCTGGGTCGGGGAGCCACATCCAGACAAAAGGCTCATCATGAGATCCTGGATTTTGAGCTCGATGCCTTTCAGGGGTTGGAGCATCTTGCGTGCATCAGAGAGGCAAACATTTCTGACCAA
Organism: Zalophus californianus; assembly: GCF_009762305.2. Classification (NCBI taxonomy): domain Eukaryota; kingdom Metazoa; phylum Chordata; class Mammalia; order Carnivora; family Otariidae; genus Zalophus; species Zalophus californianus. The sequence goes on along the minus strand of NC_045598.1, from coordinate 1,428,035 downwards.
ACTTTGGGGCAGGTGTTGTTCCCACCATTGCTGGCTCCCTCCTACATACGTCCGATGCCCAGTCACAGAGCCCCAGACTTTGGGTGCTACTACTTTAAAATATTGTTAAGTGTTGAAGTTCTTTCAGCTGAAATCCCAAGCGTTTTCCCAGATCATTTCATAGAACTTTACACCCCACTGTGCCCTCCTGACATCCAGGAAAGGGGCTTGAGAAGAGCCCCAAGGCCTCTCCCTACCTCCCCAGAGGCCCGTGGTGATGACAGTCACAAAGAGAACACTGTCTTTAATGGGGTGGGCCCCTGGACATGGGCCAGACCAGAAGGCTGGGGTCCCCATGTGCTAGGGGGCAACAGCTTCCTGCACACCAGCCTGCGCCAGGTCCTGCCCATCTCCTGTCCTCCCTAGTTCTGGAGACCTCAGAGCTGGAGCCTGGCCCTGGGCTGGGAGGCTGGGCTTGGCCTGGAAACCCCCAGCAGGGGCCTTGGATCCCCTGCGGGCCCTGAGGCTCTGAGCCACGGTTAATCCCACGGCTATACCCTCCCTGGCCTGCGAGGCCTGGGAGCCCACACCCGCCCGCCCTGCCCAAGCCCAGGTGCTTCTCCTCAGCCCTGCTGAGCCCACCCCTCTGGGGCTGGGTGTTAGGGAAGCGGGGAGAAGCGGGCACAGAACTCGTCTCTGGGGCCTGTGGGGACCTGCAGGGGCCCTCGCAGGAGGAGAGCGATCCGCCCAGCAGGGAGGAGGAGGCTGTGCGGAGGTGGGGCTTGGGACCCAACTGGGCCTCCAAGGGCTACGGGTAGGATGCCAGGGACAGCTTGGGGTTTGGAGAGGAGCAAAGGGAGGGTTCTCCAGGGGGGACCTGTGTCTTACAGGGTACCTGAACAGCACACCTGCTTGGTGTCCTCCCCCGTGGGAGTCAGAAATGTGTAGGATCTAGCTGAAAATGGTGAGCCTCCCTAAATTAATCAGTAAGTCCCCTAAAATATATCATGCAGCTTTTTATTGGAACCAATCAGATTCTAAAATTCATATGGAAAAGAAAACCTGAAAGAAGGGCTGACTCTGGTTCCAGCTGGTCTTGTGACCCATGAGCTACGACGGTTCCTTCCGCTCCCGATGGTTGGAAAATATCAAAAGAAGACTAGAATTCTGTGACACCTAGAAATAATGAGATGTAACTGTCAATGGCCATAAAGTTTTATGGGCACACAGCCACACCCACTGGTTCCCTCTCATCGGTGTTGAGCACGTGGGACAGAGCCAGGCTGGCCAGGAGTGTGAACACTTACTCTTGGGGTCACCCCCTGTTCTGGACTAGCACATGACCAGACTTCACCCCGCTCCCCAGGGCTTGCTGAGTCCTGCTGTGCACCCGGCTTCTCCCAGCCCTGGGAAGACGGTGGTCAAGGGGATGTGTCCCTGCCCTGGTGAGCTGACATTCCGGCCGGGGAGACAGACAGGAAAATGCATGACCAGGTGGGTTTTGGATGGCATGGCCAGGGAGCCCCTCTGAAGGGGAGACTCCGGACAGAGACCTGAGTGTCACTTGCCAGCCACACCGGCACCTGGAGGGAAGGCACTTCGGGAGGTGGGAGAGGCAGATACCAAAGCCCCAGGATAGAAACCACCTGGAGTCCAGTGCAGTCGAGAGAGGACCCAGGGCTCAGCAGACAGCACGGTCAGCCCCTCACGGGGCCATTCAGCAGGAGTGGGGAGGTGTAAGGTAGGAGAAGCCAGCATAGAACCGGGCACATGACAGGTGCTGGATGAATGTCCCCTCTTGTGAGCTGCAAGGCCAGCAGTTTGGCTGAGGAGCTATGGGTCCAAGAGCAGGGCAGGCGCAAACACAGTGGATCCTAGGGGAGGGCAGGTACAAACACAGTGGACCCTAGAGCAGGGCAGGTGCAGATACGTGGGTCCTAGAGCGGGGCAGGTGCAGATACGTGGATCCTAGAGCGGGGCAGGTGCAGATACGTGGATCCTAGAGCGGGGCAGGTGCAGATACGTGGGTCCTAGGGTGGGGCAGGTGCAAACACAGTGGATCCTAGGGCGGGGCAGGTGCAAACACAGTGGATACTAGGGCGGGGCAGGTGCAGATACGTGGATCCTAGAGCGGGGCAGGTGCAGATACGTGGATCCTAGAGCAGGGCAGGTGCAGATACGTGGGTCCTAGGGCAGGGCAGGTGCAAACACAGTGGATCCTAGAGCGGGGCAGGTGCAGATACGTGGGTCCTAGAGCAGGGCAGGTGCAGATACGTGGATCCTAGAGCGGGGCAGGTGCAGATACGTGGGTCCTAGGGTGGGGCAGGTGCAAACACAGTGGATCCTAGGGCGGGGCAGGTGCAAACACAGTGGATACTAGGGCGGGGCAGGTGCAGATACGTGGGTCCTAGAGCAGGGCAGGTGCAGATACGTGGGTCCTAGAGCGGGGCAGGTGCAGATACGTGGATCCTAGAGCGGGGCAGGTGCAGATACGTGGATCCTAGGGTGGGGCAGGTGCAAACACAGTGGATCCTAGGGCGGGGCAGGTGCAAACACAGTGGATCCTAGAGCAGGGCAGGTGCAGATACGTGGGTCCTAAAGCAGGGCAGGTGCAAACAGGGATGTTTTGCACGTAGTGGTGACAGACTCCTTGACTGGCCTTCAGCCGGGCTCCCAGGGCCTCCTTCTGCACTGGCCTCGTCCCTGGGCCCTGCCCTCAGGCTGCACGGTGCTGGAGCACAAGCAAGAACCCCCTGCCCCTGGTGTCTGCTCTTGTTCATCATCCGACCCCTGAAAGACCCCAGCCCTGCTCCTTGCTATCAGCCCCCCTTGTCCGGGCTGCGTTCAAACCTGCGTGGATCCCTCTCCCCCGCCCTAGGAGTCCGGAATAAATGTTTCCTTACTGTGTTAACAGTGTTGGAATGATATTTCTCTAACAGTAATCCCCCACACCCTCCCCGAGTCTCGCCCAGCCAGGCCAGTCTCTCGGCTCCTCCCGTCCATCCCGAGACCACCATCCGAGCGGGAGGAGAAGGCTCTCACCCTGGACGGCGTCGGGCGGCCTGAGTCTTCAGCCTCATGGGGGGACGGCTCTCTGGGTACCCCACCCATCATGTGGCACGGCCTCCAGGCATGTGGCAACCCCTAACAGCACCTTGCTAGCAGACGTCACCCAGGCCACAGAGGCCGCTGTGTGGCGGGCACCCCTGTCCCAGGAGGGGCGGCTCTGCCTGACTTCATTAATCTAACGCTGGCTCGCATGTCAAAGTGCACGCGATTTCTTGTAAAAATGATCCGGCTGCTAATTAGGCTGTTTATAACTTGTTCCCTGGTCACTAATGATAATTAACATGCAAATGAGCTCAGGGAGGGGAGGCTCTGGGGCCCCAGTTCATTACCCCGTTAATTACTGTTTGCATACTTAAACATCACAGATACAAATGGCGGCATTTAGTGTAATGGGCAGGATGATAATTATACCAACGACATTTCAAAAAGTCATTTCACTGTGTTATTTTTCTGCGTGATTAATGATTCCATGCCTGGTTGATAAACTTCGTTTGTTCAAACCAATACAGACTCTGTACACAAACCAGCCAGCAGGCTCGGCCATTCATCTCCGTGCTCCTCCCCATTGGCTCCAAAGTTCCACAGGAAGGGAAGGACAAAGGAGAAAGCTGGGTGGCTCTGGGGAAAGAAACTTTCCGAGCTTCTCCTCCCTCCATCCCTCCTTCTTTCCTTCCTTCCCTCCTCCTTCCCCCCCCCACCACCTGTCAGGTGCCTGCTGGGCAATGGCAACCCAACCCTGCTCTCCTGAAGCCCAAAGAAACATCCCAAAGAAAAAAGCCAACAACAGACAGGTGCATGATGCCAGGTAGCAAAGCAGGTGAGGCAGCAGAGAGAAATGGGGAGAAATGAGGGGGGTCAGGGAAGGTCTCTCTAAGGAGGGACTAGTGAGCCCAAACCTGAAGGAAGTGGGGGAGGAAGGGTAGGGGAAGAAGGGTCAACTGTGCAAAGGCCCTGGGGCAGGAACAGGCTTATGGAGGAATGGGTGGGGTTGGGTACAGCAAGGGGGCCAGGACAGCTGGGCTGAGGGACAGGCAGGAGAGGGTGGGGGCAGGTCCCATGGCAGCAGAAGCTGTTAGTTTAGGGGAGCCCTGGAAACCTCCCTGATAAAAACATCTGATGAAGAACCATTTCCACTGGCATATCTCAAACGTGCTCCTCCCTAAACCAAAGCTTCACCCACAATAGTACCCGTAACGCAGAGGTGGCCCTGGGCAAGCCACCACGTGTGTAATTGAGATTAAAGCAGCCCAGAGCGACAGGTGGGCAGATGGGTGAGGGGAATGGTAGGGACGCTCCTCACCCGTTGCATTATTGATCAGGAGATCCAATAGGAGGAGCCAGCCCTGTGACAGGTGCAGCCCCTGCCTGCCAAGCCGAGGGAGGGGTCCAGGCCTGCGAGTGGTCAGGAAGGGCCCTGAGATGAGGGGGCCTCCCCACAGGCTCCAGGCTCCAGAGGACGGTGTGACCCCATCAAGTCCTGCCTGTTTGCCTGCAGGAACAAGAGGCTGAAATTTCACCTGGTGACAACCAGGCCCCCAGTCACTGTCGTGCCTGGATCCCTGCCAGTGTCCGGCCACTGCTGCGAAAGGTAAGCCTCACGGGGTGAGGGAGGGGCTCCTCGGAATCCCGAGGGTGTCCTGAGCCCAGCAGCCAGGGGGCTCTGGGGGGGCTCACAGGTCTTAAAGCCAGCACCTTGGGGGTAACAGGATGGTGGGTGGATGCTGAGCCCAGAGAAGTGACCAGAGCCTCAAATGGCCGCCCAGCCGGGAAGCACCCTGGAGAGAGCCCACAGTCACTTTTTGGGGACATTGGATGTTGTCACGGGCTGTTGCTAAGGAGTTTCCCTTTCTAATTGGGGTTGGCTGAGACAGAATGTGTCTGCCTTCCGGTTGGGTACCTGGGGGGAGGGGTAAGGGGTCAGGCGGCCCCAGGGAACCCCCAGGGAGACAGTGCCATCACTGAACGGACGCTTGGGCCTGGCCGTGTTGGCTTCCCCACCCTCGTGCACCAGGAGGGCAAGGCCTAGCCACCTTGCCTCCAGGGTTGTGCCAAGGGTCCCCACCAGGGAACCCTGCCCTGGGCTGGGAAGGAGCAGTCTTCCGGGGCCACAGCAGGGTCTGCAGCCAGGGGTGGGACAGAAGCAGAACAGGCCCTGACCCCCACTTTCTGGTTTCCGGGTCCAGCCCTGGGACCTGCCTGGGGGGAGCACTCAGGTCTCTGGAGGGCAGGGGATGGGCAAGGGTGAGTAAAGCACACCTGCTTTTATAAAGGTGGAGGGGGGGCCACTGGACTCCCAGCCTCATGGCCTGTGGGCCTCCCAGGCAAGCATCCTGGGCTAAAGGTTTGCGACATTTCCTTATACAGTGAAGTCGTTGGTTGCTGGAGCTGAGGGAGTAGACCATGAGCTCCAGACGGGCCCAGAGCACCTCATCCCCAGGCAGGTGACCTCGCCACCATGCCACCCACAGACAGGGCCCAGGAACACCCCGCCAACCCTGCCTCCCACAAGGTGAAAGCCACAAAACTGTAAGGTCAGGGCGCCTGGGTGGCTCAGCCGGTTAAGCGGCTGCCTTCGGCTCAGGTCATGGTCCCAGGGTCCTGGGATCGAGTCCCACATCGGGCTCCCTGCACAGCAGGGAGCCTGCTTCTCCCTCTCCCTCTGCCTGCCTCTCTGCCTACTTGTTCTCTCTCTCTGTGTCAAACAAACAAATAAAATCTTGAAAAAAAAAAACTGTAAGGTTAATCCCAAGGCCAAAACCAACAGTCCACATCCCTAAACTCTTTCTGTTCCCAACTTCTCGGCCATGCTTCTGCTCAAACCCAAGAAAATTCTGGTAATGGGCTCCAAGCCGCCTTTCCAGGTGGTGGGTCTTTGTCCCAGAGTCGGGCGTGACCAGGATGGCATCTAGAACAGGGACTCTCTGCTCCTGCTGGGACCTTCAGCATCACCGCCACCTGATGCAGGTCGGAAACAGCAAGAAACCCTTTCCACAGGAAGTCAGCTTCCTTTTGAATTCAGGTCACAACCAGTGTCCATGATACCTGCTCATGGGCTGCATCCCGAAATGTCCGCCCCACAGCATGAAGCAGGTGCCCCAGGGTTACCTGCCTCCGCATGCGCTGCGCTCAGGTGAGGGCCGGGGTCACAGTTGGTGACCCACGGAGACCACGGGCTCATCTGGCCTGCGCTGCGGGTCTGTGGGTGCCGTGTGCAGGGCAGAGAAGCTGGGGGGCCCATCAGGGCTAATGTGAGGTTGAATGTCAGGCAGCCCTCCCACCTGCATGCCCCGGGCCCTTCCCACAGCCCCATGTGGCAGCCCTGCTCCATTACGGCCTTTGCCTAATTAGGGTAATTTAAGTGAAAGTAATCAAAGCAATGGGAGATCCCTTCATAAACCGTCACCGCCACATTCATCGCTCGGGCGTTGTGCCCTTGTGAAAGTCAGGGAGCCCGGGCCCTGCCATCACAGCTGCCCGTCCCCTGCACACCTGGATCCCAGACTCTGCTTCTGTCCGTGGTGCCCTCCCTAATGGGCCAACCGGCCACATCCCACATCCCAGGAGACCTGGACCCTGGGAAGCACGTCAGAGATGCAGCGCGCCCCCCCCCGCCAGTGCCCCCCACCCACCCTGCCTCATGGCACCCGTGTTGCCCCCCACTCTGCCATCAGGCACCCCACCTGTCTCCCTGAGCCCTGCAGAGGAACCAGGGTTTACCTGGCATCTGGGCACCTTGGCAACTTGAACTGGGAGGGGCCCTCGCCCAAAGCAAGACCATCTCTCCAGGGACATGCAGCTCATCGACCTTCCCCAGCGCCCCCTGCTCCCACTCGCTGCCTATGCAGGACTCAGCATCTCAGACCCAAGTGCAAAGCCCCTGCCGCCTGAGGCCTCCAGCAGGCTTTGCTTCTTGCTGCTGCTGCTCAGGTGGGGATGGCAGGAGATGGGGGGTTCCCAAAATATTCACCTGATGCTGCACCCCTTCCTCAGCTACAGTGAAGGTGACCCCTGGCCAGCAGTCTCACGTCCCAGCTCCTCAGAGCCACCTTCTGGGCCTTGTCCCAAGGAGGGGCAGGCCCTCTGCTCAATACAGGTCGCCTGGGCCAGAGCGAGCAAGTCAGCAGAAAGGCGCTGGTCGTGCAGAGACGTCCACCTGCCGGGTGTTGGCAAGAGCCTGTGCGGAGGGGCACCCACAGCCGGGGGTCGGGGGCGTCGGGGGGAGGGGTCGGGGACCCTCAGGAGCCCAGGCGGAGGGGTGGCCTGGGGCGGCCAGTTTCCCAGGAAGCAACCTACAGGAAGAGGGGCTGGCTGTGAAGGGACCCGACAAGGCAGAGTTCTGGGATGGCAGGGCCCAGGGCGCCTCTCCTCCGCGGATCTCCCTCCCCATCTGTGAGGACAGCGAGGATGCGGTGAGGGCTGGCCCCGGCCCCCAGTGGCCCTGAGACCCCCACAAACTCAGGGAGCAGCTCTGCCCTCCTCCTCCCCGACCCTTCCCCTGCAAGGGCCTGGGGGAGGTAGGGGCGGGGTCCGGACGCGGCGAGATCTGGGGCGGGGCGGGGCGAGGTCGGGGGCGGGGTCCGGGCGGGGCGGGGCGGGCGGGGGCGGGGTCTGGCGGGGTGTTGACGCTCTCCCGGGAAACCGACCCCTGGGCGGAGCCGCACCCACCGCCCCTCCCCACCGCCAGCCGCGCGCGCCCCGCAGGGCCTCGGAGCACAGGCGAGTGTGCGTGTGTGAGTGCACAGGCGTGAGTGTGTGTGAGCGTGTGTGAGTGCACAAGCGTGTGTTCTATGTCTCAGGGTGCTTGTGCGGCTGTCTGTGTGTTACAGGGCGTGTATTGGGTGGGGTTTGTGTGCGGGCACTTTGGGACCCGAGAGAGACTGTCCCTGAGTGTACTGTAGTTAGTACTTAAGATCAGATTTGGGAAAGGGGGAGGGAGTGGCAGGGGCTGGTCCCCAGAACCAATCTCAGAACTGACCCCCTGGCCTGGGCCAGCAAGGCTCCCCACCCCCACCCGAGAGCCAGGCAAGTGCCCCTCACCACCCCTGCAGCCCACCACTCCCACCCAGAATGGGGGCCTGTGGGAGGTGGGCAGAGGTCTGGCCCTGAGTTTGGGCGGGTCTCTGGAGACTCAGCGGAGAAGGTGGCCTGTGTGACCTGGACAGGGAGCGGGTGGGAGTGTTCCACCCTCCTGTGGGGTCCTCTGGGGTTGGGGTGGGGAGCAAGGGCCTGGAGTCCCTGACCCCACAGGCCACCCGGCTCTTCATGTGGGTCGCCGAGCAGGGTAAGGGTCTTGTTCTGCAGAGGAAAGGAGCCTGGCCTGGGGAACCCTGGCAGATGCGCCCAGCCCCACTCGACTCTTCACTCGAGGGTGCTCTGCACAGACTCTGGGGTCCCAGGTGGGGAGAGATGGGGACTAACTGCGCCGCCTCTACCCCAGGTGCCCGCAAGGACTGGACATGGGCCCACCATGGGCACAGCCATAATGTCAGCGCAGGAGCTCGTGGCCTGCCTCTGCGGGGAAGGAGACCGGCGCCTGGCCCTGGGAGAGCCCCTCTTGGCCACCGCCTTCTACCTGGCTGCCTTCAGCTGCCATGCCCCCTCGGCCGTGCGGAGTGTCAGAGCTGCCCTGGCTGAGGCCCGAGGGGCACCCGTGGTGGCCACCCTAGAGGCCTGGTGCTGCGGTGACAGCCAGATCCCTGCCATCCACTGGGATGGCATGGCGATTGTCTCCCTGACGGGGACCCTGGCCTCCGCATTCCTGGCCACCCTCTGTCCAGACCACCCAGCCGCGGTCCTGCACTCCCTGGCCAGCCTGCTGGCTCAGGGGCGCCATCAGGAAGTGGTTCAGCGCTGCAGCACCTTGCTGGATGCTCGCTCCCAGCAAGCCCTGGAGCTACAGCTGACCCGCGCCCTGGCCTGGGTCCTGTCCGGGGTACAGGTGGACGATGGCGTGGCAGACTATCTGCAGGCCTTTGCCTCCAGTGCAGACCGGACTGTGGCCTTTGTTCGAACCCATCAGCAGCCCTACCTCCCCGTGCTGATCAGCACCCTGCAAGACTATATCTCAGGGCACCAGGAGGTGGACAGCACTGGCCAGCAGGAGGCCGGCTGCCAGGGACTCTTGGCAGCCCTGGACCCCAGGGGCATGTGGAGTGACGCCCTGTCGCCGGAAGCCCTGCTCCGCAGTGGCAGGTATGAGGACTGCCGGTTGGCGTGCAGCCGGGCGCTTGAGTCTGACCTGACGGGCAGCCCAGCCCAAGGTAAGAGTGTGGTTCTTGTCCTCTTAAGGGCCAGGGTGAAAGTCGCTCCTACCATGCCTTCATGGCGTGCTTAAGTTCTGGTTATGGTAGGGTGCGGGGGTTGTTCCTGGGGTGGGGACACCACGGTGACAAGATGGGCAAGCCCTGTCCTTACAGAGGACCCAAGAAAAGGAACAAACAAAATATGTGCTTTGAAAAATGGACCCTGCAAGGTGCTGCTCTAGCTGGGTGGTCAGGGTAGGCTTCTTGGAGGAGATGTCACTTAAATTAAGGCTAAAGGATTCCCGGCAGCAGAAACAGGACACGCCAGGTCCTTGAGGGAGAAAGAACTTGGGGTGTCCATGCCACTGAATGGAACCATAGTGGCTGTTGGGGGGCAAGAGCAGAGGGAGAAGGGGAGGCATGGAAGAAATAGATTTGGCTAAGCCCTGCTGGGCCGAAAGGACTTAGGATTTTACCCCCAGAGCAGCGAGGAGCCGTGGGAGGGTTTTGAACTGTGGAGCGAGGTGCCCTGGGTTGCATTTCTATAGTTTCTTCTGTCTGCTGTGTGCAAAGTACGCCAGGGGAGCCAGAGTGATAACGGAAGCTGCTAGGAGGCCAGGAGGCCGGGAGGAGGACCAGGCCGGGAGGCCAGAGGAGCAGTCCCGGCAAGAGATGGCAGAGGCACAGGTGGAGGAAGACAGAGAGTCAAGAATGATTTCAGGAGTTTGGTCACTGGATTGCAGAGCTCAGGGGACGAGCAGACAGGGAAAAGGGGGCAACAGGGGCTTTGGACACACTTGGTTTGAGGTACTGCTCCTGTCTGGTCCCTTTACAGGGGACCCCCCTCTGGTGGGGGCATGGTCAGTGGCTGGATGGGTGGAGAGCCCGAAGTCACACACCAGCCTACCACAGACACTCCAAGATCCCTCCTGGCCCGGCGGCCCTCTCTGTGCCGCTTCCCTGTGTGCATGTGGGGATGGGGGCTACACCCACTTCTGAACTTGCTGCTGAGATTTCAGTGAAAGTGTGTATCAGACCCCTAAAATGGCATCACCCACTAAGTGCTCAAAAAGATGTCCCTTGAGTCAATCATGTGGACCATGTCACTGGGCAGCTGAACACATGAGCCTTGAGATGAGAGGGGGCTTGGTTTGAAGAAGGGATTTCAGAATCCAACCCACAAAGAAGAGATTCAGAGTCAAGGGCTTAGATATGGAGGGAGTGGGTCAGCCACACACTTAGAGATGCAGAACGGCCATGCCAGCTGCCATTCATTGAACACAAGGTGGGCAAACCATTGTAAGGTTCGATGTGCATTCAATGAGAATGAATGCAACTTCCATGAGCAACCCTCCAAGGGCACCTGGAGTGTTCGTGGTAGGCTCCTAACGTCCCACCACACTGCCCCCACAAAGAAGGACCCAGCAAAGGGGACAGGAGGACAAGAAAGAGGAAAATGAGGAGCCTGCAGTGTGCTGACGAGAGCCCGAAGATGCAGGTGTTGGCAAGATGACGAGGCACACGCTGCCATTTCCATGACGAGAGGACAGAAGGTGTCTGTTTTCTGTGCCGCATGGGGTTTACTGGTGACCCTAGTGTTTGTGTGTTGGGGAGGCAGGGATCAGACAGAGAACTGAAAAGTGCGTGGGCAAATTTGTTTCTGGAAATACGCTAAACCAGATGCCATGAAGCCTTCCTACTATAAAAGGTACAAACAGGCTCGACAGTCACAAAGAATCCTGAGCTTATGAGAAAGTAGGGTGCCCTCCGTGCCCAAAGCATAAGCGTGCATTGGCCTGTGAGCAGGGGTATTGAGGCTGGGGGCACTCAACAACTCCCAGGGCGGAGGGGCCTTCCACCTTAATGACCAGTAGAGACCCCCATCAAGACCAGAATTTCCAAGGCTACAACCTCAGGAAGCAAGTATGCTAGATAAGCTCTGCCCGCCCCACCCCCCCAACCCAGGGGACACTGCCAGGAAGCTTGTCTGCCCTGCCTTGGCTCTGCAGTGGACAGGACCACCTTCCCTAAGAATCACTGCATTCATTAGACCTAAGTCACTTATGTCACAGGGAGTCACCTTATTGCCACCCTCCACACAAACATGGCTTACAACATGAATAAATAAATGGCCTATAACAGACCTTTTACAAACACAATTTCCTATAACAAATGTATTCTGATCCCAAGGTTACTTATAAGGGTCCTTGAAAACACTGAACAAACCCTGTATATTTGGGAAAGTGCTCTGCCCTTCTCAGTAAGTAGGCATACAGGGACACTCTATATGAAGACAAGAATAAGTATAGTTTTAACTCAAATCTCCTATGAGTAAACATCCAGGCACCAAGGTTCCCTGAGTGGTTAATCTTCCCAAAGTGCCCAGGGCTACCATCTCTCAACCGTTCAAGGTTTTTCTTTAAGAATTACTGCAGTAGGTAGAAAGCATGGCCATGGTTGTTAAAGCTCCTTGCAGCAAGGGGGCAGAAGTTGGCTTGGCCTCAAGTCTTGCTGGGACCAATAGAAAATAGAGGAATGGACATGATGTCATGTGATTCTGGAGGCCCCTCAAGGGGCCCAATAAGTTCCACCTTCATCCTCTTGCAACAGCCCCCCCAGTGCCATGTAGGAAGCTAGATCAGTGAACCACAAGGGAGCACACAGAGGGAGGCTCTACCAATGGCCAACACCAAGGCCTCAGGCCTGTGAGTGAGGCCACCTTACACCCTCTTGCCCAAGCCGACAGACGGCTGCAGACATGAGGGACCCCAGGTAAGATCAACAGAACTGTCCAGCTCAACTCAACTCAGTCCAGACTGAGGAAGAACCATGGGTTCTTCTGGCTGTTGAAATGGTCATTGTTTTAAGCCACTGAGTTTTGGGGGAGTTTGTTGTACAGCAATAGTAACTGGTACAACTGCTGAGTCAGAACCACAGTTTTTGATGCCTGTTTTAGCCAAAACTCAATTAAATATAGGAGTTACGATTTTCTGTTTCCATAATAATAGTATTCACCACCTTCATTAATGAAAGAAAAAAAGAGCATATGCTCATTGCAATGAATTCAGAAAAAGCATTTTATAACATATTAACACCCCACAAATTTAAACAAAAAATAGAAGGAAACTTACTTAATTGAAAAAATAATATCATCAACACCTTACCAAAATATCAGCTTAATGGTTGATAGTAGCCTTGCATTTAAAATCAAGAATGTAGCAGCTGCCTACTCTCCCATTATCTATTATCGTACTAGAGATCCTAGCCAATGCAATAAGATAAGAAGAAAATAAATGTAAGACTAGAAAGGAAGAAACAAGGTTATTCCAGACAATATGATTAGCTATGTAGAAACCCAACAGAAACAACAAAAATGTGTTAGACATAGGAACAGAATTTAACAGGATATACAGAAAGCATTTATATTTATAGACACCAGAAACAAATAGAAACTTTATAATGTTAGACTATACCATTTACCATAGCAACAGAAAATAATTTATTTCAAAGAACCATACAACTTTGTGGAGAAAATTATAAAATTTTATTAAAAGACAATAAAGAATACCTATATAAATAGATATCCAATGTCCATTGTTAGAAAGATTTGATATTATAATAAGAAGAACAAAAAAACAATAATAGACAAGACAAAGAAGAAGAGGAAGGGGAAAGAGATGAGCAGGAGGTGGGGAGAGAGGTGGGGGAGGAGAAAGAAGATGGAGAAGAAGGTGGTGGTATAAATATTTACTCTACCAGTTAATACAAAGCTATACTACCCAATACAGAAGGTTATTGACTTAAGTGATGGATAGAAAGACCAATAAAACAAATTAGACAGGCCAGAAACAGACCCAAAGGTATCCAGAACTTAATATGTGAGAGTGAGCATTACAAATCTATAGGGAAAGAAGAGGACCATTATTCAGTGGATGGTGCTGATTCTGGAAAAAAAAAAAAGTAAATCCCAGGTGGATTATGTGGTAGCTAAGTTTTATAGTTTCTAAAAGAAAATATAAGAGACTATCATTAAGATTTCTGTGGCTAGATGGACTTCTTAAGATACAAAAAGTGGAGGGACACTTGGGTGGCTCAGTCGGTTAAGCATCTGCCTTCAGCTCAGGTCATGATTCCAGGGTCCTGGGATCAAGTCCCAAGTTGGGCTCCCTGTTCAGCGGGGAGCCTTCTTCTCCCTCTGCCTGCTGCTCCCCCTGCTTGTGCTCTCTCTCTCTCTCTGTCAAATAAATAAATAAAATCTTTTTAAAAAATACAAAAATTGGAAACAGTAAAGGGAAATTTGTTATGTTTGATTAAATTAAAATGTTAACTTCCATTTTGCCCATAACTATAGAAAATGAAAAGAAAATCCACATCAGAGAGAAAATATTTGCAAAACATACAATGGGCAAAAGATTAATACCCAGAGTATTTGAAGAATTCTGACATATCAATAAGAAAAAAAAATCCAATATGAGAATTGGCAAAAGCATTTCCCATAAGAGAAAACACAGATGGCAAAGAAACGTGAAAAATGTTCAACATCATAGTAATGATACAAATGCAAATTAAAACAATGAGATACCACTTTCCACCCACCAGGTTGGAAAAAAAATTTAATTAAATTAATCTAATTAAATAAATTGCCCTCACCAATAATCAGGAAAATTAAAATTAAAACAACAATGAGATAGCATTTTGTATCCTCCCATATTGTCACAGTTTTTAAGTCTACCAATAGAAGAGTCTGGCTTCCATAATAGGGGACTGGCTTGACCAGCCCGTGTCCCACAGATAGCAATGATAAAATTTGGACAAAATACAAAATGCAATTATTTGGAGGCACTGAACAGTGACCAAATGTGGGCAGAAACTGGAAGTTGACCCTTGAAAGGAGAGGGCTATACAATGTGAGATTTGCAGCCTTGCAGCTTTTTGCCCGAGGAAACTCCTCAATCCATGCTTTGTCCATGCAAAACAGGAAGCTGCAGTTTTTACTGGCTTGAGATGTTGTAGGACAGGGCACCTGGGTGGCTCAGATGGTTAAACATCTGCCTTCGGCTCAGGTCATGATCCCAGGGTCCTGGGATCGAGTCCCGCATCAGGCTCCCTGCTCAGCAGGGAGCCTGCTTCTCCCTCTGCCTCTCTCTCTGTGTCTCTTATGAATAAATAAATAAAATCTTTTTTAAAAAAAAGTGAGAGATGTTGTAGGACAGAGTTCAGGCTGAGAAAAGTGGCTGGAAAGTTTAGAAGGAAAATTCTGAAAAGGAGGGAGCCACAGAGGGACTGGACCCAAAATCTGTGTATTAAATCCACTTAAATCCTTGGAGGACCACCAAACTACACATACATGGGAGAGACTGGGTGGTCTGAAAGAGCAGCTGCTGGAGCCAGCAAGAACTACAAGAGCTAAATGGAGAATTTAGCTGTGCCTAGCAAAGATAAGACAGAATATGGAGTTCGATCCTATCCCACGTAACTGCCTGCTAAAACAAAATTCAGTCCCCTTCAGAGGAACATGGCTAAATCCAGAGTGTCTACAAAACAACAACCAGATGCCTAGTGTACAATTTTTAAAAATTACTAGACATGCAAAGAAACAGGAAATTAAAATGTGAGCCACCGTCAGGAGACAAAGAAGTCAATATAAACTGACCCCAAGATGATACAGGTGATGAAATGAGCATACTAAGGACTTTAAAGGAACTATCATAGATGTGGTCAAGAACTAAAGGAAAATATGGTCATGATGAATGAACAGATGTGGAATCTGAACAGATAAATGGAAACTGTTAAAAAAAAAAGAATGAAATGGAGGTTCTAGAATTGAAAAATTCATAGCATAATGGAGAAAGCAGAAGAGTCAGTCAAGGTTGAAGATAGAAATTATCCAATATGAAGAACACCAGAAAAATGAGCAGAACCTTGGTGACCTGTGGGACAATATCTAGAAGCCTAATGTGTGTGACTGGAACCTCAGAAGCAGAACAGAGAACACACTTTCATGTGGGTAAATAAGTAACAAATCCCCCCGGGCCCCAAGGGCTCTCCACCTACTGCAACTCCCTAGGATCCATGAACTACTGCAAAAATCAGGTGTAGAATTGTTTTTTCAGGAGTTAGTAACTGACTGGAAAGGCCCAAAGTCTCTTTTTCTCTGGTCACCAGGACTAGACAGGGTGACCTTGTTGGCTGGCTGGTTGGCTGGCTGGTTGGTTGATCTCAGGATGCAAGATGTTTTTCTTTTTACATAACTCTGGGCTGTGGTGTGATGCTTACCCTAACAGCAAAGGGGCAGGGTCCCAGCAGGCTTGCTTCCATGCAGAAGTGAAGGTGTTTTACCCTCTCCTGTATTGGTGTAAATGTTGGGAGAAAGCTCTTTTGAGAATTGTGAAGGACTCCAGGCCAAAAGCACTAGAGTGGACGTTCTGAGACCCAGGATTGAGAATCGCTGGGGTTCTGTGAAGCTCCCCTCCCCAGAGGTATTTTCCCAACCTGCAATGCAAGGGTGGGTGCCCATGATTTTGAGCTCCTGCCAGCACTGAGTTTTCTGGGATGCTCTCCACGGTGTGCACCTGCCTGGGGCCCTGTTGGGAAAGGATGGCTTGGTTTCGTTACCAGAAAGCCCCCATCCTCATGAGCACACTTGGACACGAGGTATGAGGAGGCAGGATGACGCTGTTGCTAATGGGAAACTCACTGAGTAAAAGGGCCCCCAGGGGCCCTTTTCCTGTTCCAAGCACTAGACGAGCATTAATCCATTTCATCCTCATGGCCCTGTGAGTGCAGACCATTTTATTTTTTATTTTTTTAGAATTAATTATTTATTTGACAGAGAGAGATAGAGCAGGAACACAAGCAGGGGGAGTGGGAGAGGGAGAAGCAGGCTTCCCGCCGAGCAGGGAGCCCGATGCGGGGCTCGATCCCAGGACCCTGGGATCCTGACTTGAGCCGAAGGCAGACACTTAACGACTGCGCCACCCAGGCGCCCCGAGTGCAGACCATTTTAAAACCCATTATAAAGCAGAAAAGGAGACTGAGGCACAGTGAGATCCAGTAAATGGCCCAAGCCCTCCACAGTGTCAGCAGCATTGGGTGTGCCTTTCCCTCTCCTGCACCTGCCTGCAGTCCCTGTTTCAGAGGGAAGCATTGGGCCCCAATATTGCCCCAAGAAGGCAAGAAGCAAAGATGCTGGAGTAACAACCAGCCCCTCCCAAGGTCACAGGGTCAGAACCTCAGCACTAACCTAGGGGCGCTAATCCCAGAAAAGGGAACTCAATCCCCAAATCCATCATTAAAAAGTAAAGAGGTTGGGCGCCTGGGTGGCTCAGTTGGTTAAGCGACTGCTTTCGGCTCAGGTCATGATCCTGGAGTCCCGGGATCGAGTCCCACATCGGGCTCCCTGCTCAGTGGGGAGTCTGCTTCTCCCTCTGACCCTCTTCCCTCTCGTGCTCTCTGTCTCTCATTCTCTCTCTCTCTCTCTCAAATAAATAAATAAATAATCTTTTAAAAAATAAAAATAAATAAATAAATAAAAAGTAAAGAGGTTTTGTAACTAAATTTCCTTGTTGGCCAATCGGTGAGGTTGACTTTGAACCCATGGGAAGAGAACACTGCTGGGTAGGCATGCATGCCGCTGCCCACCCCAGCTGTCCCTCCTGATTTCTGCTCTGTCGCTGAGGGTCTACCGTCGTGATGCAACGTCCTGGGCTACTGGGACAGTCTAGGGAGAGGCCGTGAGATGCTTCAGAGGGTCCAAAGCGCTGGACGGTGGGGGGCTACAGGTGGCACCCTGGAGGATGTGGCCCGACGGGCAGGACCAGTGCCTCTGTTTCTCTCCCCAGGTGAGCGTCGGGCCGCTCTGCTGGTCACCCGCGCAGCCGCGGCCTTATTCCTGCACAGTGGGGCCCGGGACCTGCTTCGGGACCTGCATGAGGCCTTCCGACAGAGCCCCTCGAGGGCGCGGAGGCAGTTTGAGGCGGTGCTGTCCGCGGGGGACCGAGAGCGCGTGCAGGCCCAGGCTCAGGAGGCAGCGGACATGGGCTTCGCCCACTTCCAGGAGGCCGTGCGGAGCCGCGCTGAGCTCCGCGAAAACTCGGGCCTGGAGCTGCTGGCCCCGGTGACCCGCGCGCTCCGTGTCCTGCTGCGCGTTGCGCCGCCCGGGGTGCGCCCGGCACTGGGCACTCGCTTGGCCGAGTGCCTGCTGCTGGCGGGGGACGCGGCGGGCGCCAGGGCGCTGTGCGAGCGCTTGCTGCGGCCTGCGCGCCCCGGGGACCGTGCGGACTACCGCATCAGGGCCCACACCGGCGACCGCGCGCCCCTGTTGGTGCTGCGCGGCTTCTGCGCGCTGCACGCCGGCGATGCACCGCGCGCCCGGGAGGACTTCCAGGAGGTGGTGGAGCACGCGCCGCCGCACCTGGGCAGCTGCGTGCGTGCGCTGTGTGGCCGAGGGCTGTTGAGGGTGCTGGAGGGTAGCGCGTTCCTGGGTGCGCTGGACTATGTCACCGCCTGCCGCCTGCACCCCGAGGAGGCACTGCTCGTCGCCAAGGCCTACGTCCCCTGGAACCAGAGGGGCCTCCTGCTGACCGTGCTGCGAGAGGAGGGCCGCAGGATGCTGCAGCGGAGGCCAGACCTGGGGCTCACGGGCGCACGGGGCCGCTGGAGTAAGGCTGCGGAGATGGACAGCCCCGAGGCGCAGGAAGGGTAAAAACTAGCCCCGCGCACCCCTGCGGCTACTGCTTCATTCTGGTCTCCTGCGAGGTAGCTAGGGGTGTGTGTCTTCCTTCTTTACAGATGAGTGAACTGAGGCAAGAAGCAGGTGGGGGATTTATCTAAATCATGGATGGCAGTTGTAGCGCTGAAGCCCAGATCTTAGGACTCCCAGTCACAGAGTGTGATGCTCTGTGGGCCTAACTACCGTAGAAAATTAAGAACTCAAAAATGGGAATGAAAAAATACAACTTTCCCGTCACCCCACCGATAGCACTCCCTTCTAGTTGTTTCTCTCTGAGCATAGAAACTAAACTGAGTGTGAACTCTATGTGCAATTTGTAGCCCCCCTTTTTTACTCAGTAGATCACGGACATTTCCTTTGCCTCTGGATTCCTTCTCGGGCACCCCAATCTATAGCCCACCCTGTGACCATGCCATCGTTCCTTGACCATTCCTAGAGCTTGCCCTCTGTTATAGCTAAACGCCTCCACAATGTTCTGTCCTGAGTATGGACACAGAGGTGGGGTTTCGGGGTCAGGGAGCGCAGCCCGCTGTGAGGTCCTTGACTTCCAGAGCTGCCCGTCTGCCCGTCTAGCCACGTGCCCAGCCCTGATGTTCGTTTTGGAATTTTTCTGCCAACCTAATGGATGACCCTGCAGCTGTTTTGATTTGCACTTCTCTGGCTGCTGAGAGGTGACAGGGAGGTGTTTTAGCAAAGCTCAAAGCACTGAGCTGGGGGCCTCCTGGGGGGCGTGTTTGATG
Organism: Zalophus californianus; assembly: GCF_009762305.2. Classification (NCBI taxonomy): domain Eukaryota; kingdom Metazoa; phylum Chordata; class Mammalia; order Carnivora; family Otariidae; genus Zalophus; species Zalophus californianus. Next base: position 1,409,274 of record NC_045598.1, on the reverse strand, counting down.
TCAGGTCTGCGGCCACCACCCACCCTGCGCACACACACACACACACACACACACACACACACACACACACACTTTCTCTGCCTGCAGGTTGCTCAGTTCAAATTGCTTTGATGTGCTGGTGAGGAGGAATTTCATGAACAAGACTGGGGGCGCTTTATACTTTTTTGTCTCTGGGAATTGTCATAATTGGAGGCTCCAGCCCTTCTCCCAGTGGGAGCTGATTCACATTCCCAGCACACCAGGAGCATTCCAAGTCGAGCCTGTGTGTTCTCTAATGCTGCCTCGAACACATCCCTGAGCCCTGCAAAGCCAACACTGTTACCCCATTTCTACAGAAAAGGAAACACAGGCAGGGTTGGCTTGTGGTCAGCCCACAGATGGAAGCTGTCTTCCATCTGCAAAATGCTTGCCACACGGGGTGGTGGGAGGGTGGGGCAGAGAGTGAGAACCGAGGGATGTATGTCAGAGAGGGCAGCTGTAGCTTCCGGAAACCCCGTGTGTGAGGGTCCTTCCAGTAGGACCCGGGGCTCTGTGGCTGGGTGGGAAGGGAGCTGCCTGGACCAGGTGCGCAGAGATAGAATTTGCCTATGGCCCGCCTTCCTGGGCAGCTGACAGGGGTGTAGACAGAAGCTTGGCTGGCTCTCCCCCAGCTACTCTCTCCACAGGGATGCCCACGGCGTGTACCAGCTGGCCATGCTCCTGGTGGAGCTGGACAGGGAAGATGAGGCTTCAAGCCTCCTGGGGGCTGATGCCCTGTACCGCCTGGGCCGTCTGGAGGATGCCCACAAGGCCCTGCTGCTGGCCCTCTCCCGGAGGCCCCAGGCAGCCCCTGTGCTCGCGCGACTGGCCCTGCTGCAGCTGCGGAGGGGCTTCTTCTACGATGCAAACCAGGTGAGGAGGCCCCAGGGGGCCACAGCAGGGCAGGTGGAGATGGGCCACAGGTGGAGGGCACAGGCCTCTGGGCCCCTCACTCTGCACCCCTCAGCCTGGACTTTGGAGCAGGTAAAACGTGTCTCAGCCCTGGGCTCTGCCACCTCCAGCAAGGCCCCCTCACCGCCCTGACCCTCAGTCTCTTCGTCTGTGCTCTGGTCTTGTGGGTTGTCCCGAAATAGCTGGAGCAAGTACCCCGGGGCCCAGCAGCTCTCCAGCATGCAGTAGGTGCTTCATATTTGGTTTTGTTGTGTTATGAAGGAAAATGGCGAAAAGTCAGGTGTAGACTGAGCTCCGACCCAAACCTCCCAAGTAAACTAGGCTTGGAGGTGACCCTGCCTAGGGAGGGGAATGGCAGAGAGGCCTCCAGGTCCTCAGTTCCTGCTCACCTCACCTCTCTCCAAGACCACCCTGCTCCCAGGAAAAGCAGAGCTTCGCCTCCCTCGGGTGTTATGAGGGCTTCGCGTTGGAACCGGGGTCAGAAGGTTATGTTCCGAGGGCTTCGCGTTGGAACCGGGGTCAGAAGGTTATGTTCCAGGGGGAAGATGTCGGGCTTTGAGGCCTGTCAGCTTCTTCTGTTCTGGCCGGATTTGGGTTCCTGGTCCCCCTGCGCTGGGCCACACAGGCGGGAGAGGGAAGGATGCCCAGGAACCGGCCCATCCTTCTGCTCTGGGACCTGTGTCTTCAGCGAGCGGCCAGCAGGGGCAGCATCGGGTCTCTGTGGGACGGAGTCGCTCAGAGAGCCAACGTTATGTCCACCCGGAGTCTCGCTCCACCCAGATTGGGCACTGGTCCCGGCGCATTTGCTCCTCGCCCGGTGCCCTCGGTCACCTTATGATTTGAAAGCCCCCTTTTCCCGCGTTTCTCATTTGGACCTGCAGTGTGTGGGCCGGTGAAGCGAGATCTCCACCTCCATGCCACGGAGGAGGTCCTCCGGCTCGGGCACACTGGGAGCCCCCCCACCCCACCCCCCCCACCCCCCCCACCCCCCCCCCACCCCGCCGCCGCGCAGCCCAGAGGCGCAGCCCAGAGGAGCAGCCCCGCGCAGCCTCACACCTCCGGCCCTCCGCCTTCCCTGGGCTTAGCGCCGGGGACGCGCAGTCCCTGCCCCTGAGCCAATCCCCGCGGGCCATACACCTGTACGCCCCGCCCCGGGCCCCGCCCCCGGACGCTCCGGCTCTCGAGCCACGCCCCGCGCTCCACGCCCCCGCAAGGGGGGCTGAAGGTGGGTGGTCTGGGCGTCAGGCACAGGTAGGAGCCCGGTGACTTCCCCGCCCCTGCAGCTGGTGAAGAAGGTGGTCCAGGCCGGGGACACAGCGTGCCTCCAGCCCACCCTGGACGTCGTCTGCCACGAGGACCGGCAGCTGCTGCGGGGCCACTGCCACGCTCGGGCCCTGGCCATCCTGCGGGCGCGGCCCAGCGGGGCCGAGGGCGCAGCCCGCACCAGGGAGGCCATCGCCTACCTCTCTCTGGCCATCTTCGCTGCAGGTAGCTGCTGACAGCCCGCCCCCGGGGTTCCCACCCTGTGCCAGGTACCTAGGGGCAAGAGGAGCAATGCGGGGGTCAGAGACTGGGCAGATCCAAGCCCGCTCTTGGTTCGCGGGTGTGTGCGTGCGCTGGGGCCACTCGCGGAGCACGCCTTGCCCTGAGGCCCTAGCTGTCCGGGTGAGCACGCTAAAGCGTGGGAGAGGGGCCAGACTAGCTGGGACCTGAGCCGGGATCCACCTGGCACCCTGGGCCCTGTGCGTAGGAGGGCTACCCTTGACTAAGGCCATTCTCCCAGCTTGGCCCCTCTCCAACAAGGAGTGGCCCTTCCTGGAAACAGTGGGGTGTCTCTGTATGAGTGTAGCTGGTGTCCCCATTTGCCCAGCCAACCCACCCAGCACCATCCTGGGTGACAGAGCCTCTTGCAGTTGGGCCTTCTTAGCACAGGGTCATAGGGCACCCAGTCTGGAGGGAAGGGACTTTCCCAAGGACGCACCCCGATTTCCTGGGGTGCATGGAGATTCAAAGTGTGGACTTCAGATCAGAACACCAGGTGGACTCCTGGCTCTGCACTTACTAAACATCTCACTTACCTCTTCTCGAAGTGGGTGACAGAGACACTGGTGAGGGGTGGGAGTGAGGATCACGTGAGCTAGTTCATGGACAGCGCAGGTCTGGTGCCTGGTGCAGCAGAGTTCATGCCCTGCACACATTAGTGAGGAAGGGGACACGATCCAGAGCATGCGTCGCTCTGTCCGTCACGGGACAGACTCATGGAGGGAGCGTGGTGGTGCTGTCCTTGGGGAGGGGCTTCGGTGCCCAGCATTCAGAGGGCTCCTCCCTGCCCACCTGGCACCTTCCCACCTTTGACTGTTCCATGTCCAGCCCCAAGGACCCGTCTGCCTCCTGGCCCCTCACCTGGCCTCACCTCAGATACAGCTGCAGCGGCCCCTCCTCTCGGGACCCCTGTCTGACTCTCCACCAGCCTAGATGCCACCCTCGTGGTTGGGCTCCCTGTTTCCCACAGCCAGTGCCCCCAGATCAACCCCATCGGCCCTCCAAGACCGTGTCTTGGTGCCCAGTGGTCTGTGAGCTCCCCAAGGTGGCCTCGAAGCTGGTGCCCCCCTGCCCCACCCCACTGTTGGGTACCAGCAAATGCTGGTTGAGGGCAGACACACTGTACCCACCAAGGCCCAGCAGCGGTCATGTCCCAATGCCATACACCCCCTTCCTCCAGGGAGTCAGGCAGTTGAGTCCCTACTCATCCGAGCCCGCTGTTACGGGCTCCTGGGCCAGAAGAAGACGGCCATGTTTGACTTCAACTCAGTGCTGCGGGCTGAGCCGAAGAACGTGCAGGCGCTGTGCGGCCGGGCACTTCTGCACTTGGCCCTGGGCCAGCAGAAGGTACCGGGCCCCACCCTCCCCACCCGGGATGGGCACGTGGGGTTAAGAGAACAGTGCTTTAGGGGCGGGGCACCTAGGAAAAACCAGCACAGTCTTCCTTCTTAGCCCAAGCCCAGAGGGAGCAGGGCCAGGCCATCCTGAGTGTGAGACGCCCATTAAAACCCTTCCTGCTCGGGGCTCACATCATCATCACACCTTCCATGGGAAGAGGCCCACTGCCTCCCAGCCTCAGCATGGACTGTGCAAACCCTGGGGGCTACTAGACACCCCCTCCCCCCACTTAAAATAACAAGACCTCAGCTGCTTCTTGGGTACCACACCCTGAGCTGTCTGCACAGAGCCTGTGGATTCAAGCAGTCAGCTTGCAGAGACAGGGGTGGGAGGGGACCCGCACTGTCGGGCCCCAGGCAGGTGCTTTTCCCAGAGAAAACCTGCCCGCAGGCGGCCACAGCTGCACACCCCTGGACAGGGGCACTTCTCAGCCAAGAGCAAGGTCACAGGTGAGTGGCTGAAACTGAGTGTCTGCCCTGAGGCTCTGCAGCCCAGAGGTGACCTGCCTGCCAGGCTTCTTAATTAAGGTCTGGAGTGCTAAGAAGCAAGGAGAAATGATCCCAGATGCCACTGAGGTGGGAGCCCCTACAGGTGGGGCTGGCGTCTGCCCCTCAGGATGTCTGACACCCCCCCGCCCATGGGCGCTGGCAGCCTGATTTCTGTTCCAGCCTGTCGTGGGCTCTCAGTGTGTGCCCCCCTCGGGTCCGGCCATCCCTCCCTTCCCACAGCTCCAGTACACTGACTCACCATGCTCAGCCTCCTGTAGCTCAGCAGATGGGCCCTCCTGCTGCGGAGGGCAGGAACTGGGCCGTCTGCCCCTTCTGGTATCCCCAAACCTAGGCAGATGCCCAGCGGGGACAATTCTGCCGCCCACCCTGCCCTCCTCCCCCTTGCAGGAGGCTGTGGATGACATCCTCTTGGCTCTGAAGCTCGACCCCAGGACAGTGGTGCCTGAGATTTGCTCTCTGAAGCCAGAGGCTCAGGCCCTCATCACCCAGGGCCTTTGGTCCCGCTGCCGGGCCCTCCTGAGCCAGCCTCTGGACACTGGGGCCCCCCTCAGTGATGAGGACGCCCGGGGCCTCCTAGCTGTGGGGGAAGCGCTGATCAAAATCGATGCCAGGCAGCCAAGCGGACACATCCTGCTGGCAGACGCACTCACCGCAATGGGTATGCCCGGCCCGGGTTTGGGGAACATGGGTGTCTGTCCCAGCCCCTCTCACCCTTAATTCTATTCTGTAAAATGGGAGAGAAGCTGGTGCCCCCCTGCCCCACCCCACTGTTGGGTACCAGCAAATGCTGGTTGAGGGCATTTGGCTGGTTGAGACCTGGATTCAGTGCCTCCTGGGGGCCCTTTCCACCCCAAATCCTGACCCCTGTGACCTGGTCCCTGTGTGGGGCCTGGGGTGCAAGTGTCCTGAGCTCTCGTTCACCTGTGTGGTTTTGCCTTCAGGGAGGAGAAACAAAGGAGCAATTTGGGGTTTCATAAAAGGACCCAGATGATTGGGGCTTCTCATTAGCTCATGCATTTATTCAACAGATGTTTACAGAGTACCTATGGAACCCAAGGCCGTATTGTAGGTGGGCTTGTATCAAGCCCCCATGTGCCCAAATCCCAAGAATATTACAGTCCCAATGTGAAAGGAGAGAGCTCTGTGCAGCCTGCATTTCCCTGACCTGTCACTGTCACCTCCAATCCTGTGGAGTGCCCCCAGCCAGGCCTCCACTGCCCTGCCGCCCAGTATATAGTCCCACAGGTGCTCAGGAGAGCCCCCTTGTGGTGACCACAGTGAGCATGCTCAGAGCCCTGCTGCTCAACCTGGGGGTCTCGCACCCTAGTGACCCCCGCCCATGACAGGCTCAACAGGCAAGCTGGGGCTGGCGTGGTGTCACTGTGTCCCCCTGCTCCCGGGGCTGAGCCCCTCCACCAGCTGGCCCCTCCCTGAACCAACACTGAGCAAGAGAGGCTCTGGCCAGCTTCCCAGCATGGTGGCCAGGGTCCCACCTTTCTTGCCCCCTGCCCCAGCACCCCCCCGACTGTCCTTCCTGGATCACTGACAGGCAGCTATGACGAAGCTGGTGCCTGCGTGCAAAAAGCCCTGCAGCCCACCCCATGGTCAGAGGCAGCCCGCGCCCGGCGAGGCCTACTCCGGCTCAAGAAGGGAGACGTACCCGCTGCTGTGCGGGACCTGCAGTGCCTGGCCGAGACGGAGGCCCAGGAACTCGGCTTCCTGCTGCAGCGCCTGGAGACCTCAGAGCGGCAGAGCCTCAGCCAGGTGTGCTCCGCGGAGCCATCCCCCCAGTGCCTCCCCAGCACCCTGGACCCCACCGTGCTCAGGGCTGCTGTGCCCTCCCTGTTCCCCTGGTTTCAGTTGGGGGCCAGGGGGGAGACAAGCCAGTCTGGCCATCTTAAACCCCAGCAACCTCCCGGCTTCTCCGCATAAGGCATCTAGGCCACAAGGGACAGGGCCTGGGAGAGAACACAGACCCCTCCTCGGAGCTGGCTGAGCCAGCCAGGAGCACCTGGCCCTTGCAGGAAGCCCACACCCAGCCCCTGGTCGGGTGAGAGCGGGGCAGGAAGGCAGCGGGCTGAGGGGGGCATTGGGCTAGGTCCACTCCGTCTGGCTGGCTGACTTTCGTTCCACTGTCTATTCAACAAGAATATACTGAGCACCTTCCACCAGCCGCCGGGGGAGCCGCTGCCCGGCCCTGTGGGCCTCCCATCTCAGGGGAGACAGGGTGCGGGTGCCCTCCTGAGTGTGCTGGTATTGAGAAACCCTAAAACAGGCCAGTGGGGGAACGAGGTGGCACTGGAGGCGAAGCCATGATGGGACAGATAGGCCAAGGTGAGGGCCAGAAACGGGCAGAACGTCAGTGCAGCTGCTGTGGATGGAGGAGGGGGCGGCATCGGGGAGAGGTTTCTGGGCCCGGTCCGACAGACGAAGGGGGCTGTGCCATCCACCAGCTGGAGGCAGGAGCCCCAGCAGGCCGGGAGGAGAGGGAAGGTGGGAGACAGCACCGAGAGGAATCCCCGAAGTGGCTGCATTTCACCGGTGCGCGGGGGGAGGGGAGGGACCAGCAGGAAGATGCCCCCAGCACAAGCCTTGGCGTCTGAGTGACTCAGAATCGAACTGCGAGTGGCCTGGGGCAAGTACCTCACCTCCTCACACTAGCGTGTGCCCAGGGCTCTAGGGGGTTCTCTGGGGACCCAGGAAGAACAGAAACCACACTGGTGTTTCAACCCGGGGGCTTAACAGAGCGGGTGGCTGCACAGGCCTTAGGGGCGGGAAGAGCCGAGAGAGCCCTCTTGGATAATGCAGGGTGACAACTGCCCCAAGGGGAATGGGCCGTCAGGACCTGGACCTCAGAGCAGAGCCCCGAGGAGCGGTCTGGCTGGGGTCTCAGCACGGAGACTGCTCTGGTTCATAGGACGGAGCTAGGTGGAGTCTCTGAGCCTTTATGAGGGGGCCGGGCGGGGGTCTTGGAGACAGGAGGAGGGGGCCGGGCGGGGGTCTCCGAGCGGAGAGGAGGGGGCCGGGCGGGGTTCTCCGAGACAGGAGGAGGGGGCCGGGCGGGGGTCTCCGAGCGGAGAGGAGGGGGCCGGGCGGGGGTCTCCGAGCGGAGAGGAGGGGGCCGGGTGGGGGTCTCCGAGCGGAGAGGAGGGGGCCGGGCGGGGGTCTCCGAGACAGGAGGAAGGGGGCCGGGCGGGGGTCTCCGAGACAGGAGGAAGGGGGCCGGGCGGGGGTCTCCGAGACAGGAGGAGGGGGCCGGGCGGGGGTCTCCGAGACAGGAGGGAGGGGGCCGGGCGGGGGGTCTCCGAGCGGAGAGGAGGGGGCCGGGCGGGGGTCTCCGAGACAGGAGGAAGGGGGCCGGGCGGGGGTCTCCGAGCGGAGAGGAGGGTGCCGGGCGGGGGTCTCCGAGACAGGAGGAGGGGGCCGGGCGGGGGTCTCCGAGCGGAGAGGAGGGGGCCGGGCGGGGGTCTCCGAGCGGAGAGGAGGGGGCCGGGCGGGGGTCTCCGAGACAGGAGGAAGGGGGCCGGGCGGGGGTCTCCGAGACAGGAGGAAGGGGGCCGGGCGGGGGTCTCCGAGACAGGAGGAAGGGGGCCGGGCGGGGGTCTCCGAGACAGGAGGAAGGGGGCCGGGCGGGGGTCTCCGAGACAGGAGGAAGGGGGCCGGGCGGGGGTCTCCGAGACAGGAGGAAGGGGGCCGGGCGGGGGTCTCCGAGACAGGAGGAAGGGGGCCGGGCGGGGGTCTCCGAGACAGGAGGAAGGGGGCCGGGCGGGGGTCTCCGAGACAGGAGGAAGGGGGCCGGGCGGGGGTCTCCGAGACAGGAGGAAGGGGGCCGGGCGGGGGTCTCCGAGACAGGAGGAAGGGGGCCGGGCGGGGGTCTCCGAGACAGGAGGAAGGGGGCCGGGCGGGGGTCTCCGAGACAGGAGGAAGGGGGCCGGGCGGGGGTCTCCGAGACAGGAGGAAGGGGGCCGGGCGGGGGTCTCCGAGACAGGAGGAGGGGGCCGGGCGGGGGTCTCCGAGACAGGAGGAGGGGGCCGGGCGGGGGTCTCCGAGCGGAGAGGAGGGGGCCGGGCGGGAACACGGGGTTAGGAGGAGAGGCGGGCAGTGTGGTTTCTGCGGCCGTTGAGAACCCGCGGGGCCGTTGCCGGGCGACGCGGGCCGACCCGGAAGTCAACGAGAGGTCGCGCCCCGTTTCCGGCGCGCGCCCCGCCCCCCCGGCCGCTCTGCGCCCGCTCCGCAGCGGCCCCCGGCTCGCGGTCGGGACCCGTGCTTTGAGGTCCGAGAGGCGCAGAGTCCGCTCTCGCCCGGCCTGCCGGCGCCTGCTCCCGCCGCTCGGCGTCACTCGGCCGGGCCCAGGCTGCTTCCCGGCCCGACGGCGTCCCTGCCGGCCCCGGGAGCTCGGTGCTCTTCCCGGGGCCAGGGCACGAGTGCGACCCGCCGCAGGGCAGAGGGAGAGGGACAGCGGGGAAGGCCGGCCCCGGGGATGCTCCAGTGGGGAGCCACGTGGGTTCTTGAGAAGGAGCCGTAGGAAACCCGCGAGTTTATCCGAAGGGTGGTTGGGGAGAGCGGTAAGGCATTTGGACAAGTTTTGAGCGTGGGCTTCAGCCACACTCTGCAAAAGGAAGTGAGCCTGGGGGCAGAAGGGGGTCCAGCAGTCCCCAAGGAGGGAAGGACTAGGTTGGACGGTGCCCGCTGACCTCTGGCTCCGCCCTGCAGCGTCCTCGGAGGCTGGGAGTGGGAGGCGCCCACCACAGCCCTCAAAACACCACGCTGCCAGTCCCGGGGGGTGGGGGGCGGTCAGGCACCACGAACCCCAACACCTGGAAATCTTTCTAGCAGATACTGGAGCAGGTGGTCCATCAGCAGCACAGTCTCTTCCCCTTGACTCTAGCTCTGCAGGGTCTGCTGGACCCTATAGTGAGAAACCCACCAGTGCTCAGCAGGCCCTGCCCTCCTGACCTCAGGCAGAGGAGGGGGCTCAAGGACCAAGCTGGGCAGAGGCGGTGCTTGCTACTGCCCTCAGGGCCAGGGCAGCCTTGGGAGGGTGGGCAGCTGCCCATCCGTGGGCCTGTTGGGAAGGCGACTGCAGAGAGGGGCTGAGACGGAGGAATGAGGGAGGAGGTCACCAGATGATAGAAGCAATAGGGCTAGGAGGGAGGGGAGAGCCAGTGAGGAGGAGAGGGAATCCAGGAGGACCCCATCTGAGCTGGGCTTCCAGGGTGGTGGGGTTGCGGGGCGTGCCCTCTACCCTGCACTTCCACTCCCTCCAGAGGAAGTGGGCAGCCGCTCTGGGCAGGGGAGGAGAGAGAGCCTGTGGCTCTCTGGGCTGACCCACACTGCCTCCCTCCGTCCCCTCTGTGCAGGCTGCGGCCGAGGAAGCCAACACCCTCCTGAACTCAGGGCAGCCCGGGCAAGCGCTGGGCTACTGCTCACTGGCGGTCCTCGCTGGGAGCAGCAATGCCCGTCACCTGCGCCTGAGAGCCACCTGTCTGGCCGAGCTGCAGGAGTTTGACCGGGCACTGGAGGACCTGGACCATGTCCTCCGGGTGGATGGGGGAGACCGCGACCTCCCGACGCGGGTGGAGGACCTGTGCTCCCAGGGCCGCCTGCTGCTGAGCCTGGGCGATGGGGCCAGGGCCACAGGGGCCTTTGCCCAGGCCCTCAAGCTGGCACCCACCCTAGCCCAGAGCAGCCTGTGGGAGCGGCCGGGCCGGGGCCCCACTACTCAGGCGTTCTTGTGCCATGGCCAGACCTGCCTGGGGGAGCAGCGCTATGCAGAGGCCTGGATGGCAGTGGAGAGTGGCCTGCTGGCAGACCCTGAGCACAGCGGCCTGAAGAGGCTGAAGGCAAAACTCCAGAAGGAGGCATCCTTGGGCTGCAGGCTTCACTGACTCTATGCTCTGGAGCCCCAGATAGGCGCCACCTGGCCATTCCGCCCCGGATGGGCTCCTAAGCAGCAGGATACGGTGCGCCTAACTGATGTAGATCAGACTCAGCTGAGAAGAGAGACTCTGCAGACTCGCCACATTTTAGGTTACCGAGAAGGTGTTTGTGACAGCGTATAGATAGTATTACCTCATCTCAAGACAACAAAGCTATAAACTTTTTGGAGTTTCCTGCATGTGAAACAGCTCTTGGGTCCAAGAGGAGATCACATCTGAAATCAAAGTGAAAAACTAATCATAACAAAACCCGTAGAGAGAAGCACCTTCATGATGTAGCCCCAGCGGGACCCCGGGGAAGGTCCGGCCCCAAGCAGATTACTAAGCAATGGAAAGAAAATGAAGTACGTGTTCAGTTCAAGAAGTTAGAAAAAGACAATAAAACAAAGGAAATCAGGAGATAGGAATTCAGGATAAAAGCAGAAATTAGTAAGTTAGAAACAAAAGAAGAATAACTAAATACAAAATCTGGTTCTTCAAAAATAAAAGTTGATGAGGGGCGCCTGGGTGGCTCAGTTGGTTAAGCGCTGCCTTCGACTCAGGTCATGATCCTGGAGTCCCGGGATCGAGTCCCGCATCGGGCTCCCTGCTCGGCAGGGAGTCGGCTTTTCCCTCTGACCTTCCCCCCCTCATGTGCTTTCTCCCTCTCATTCTCTCTCTCTCTCAAATAAATAAAATCTTTAAAAAATAAATAAATAAATAAAGTTGATGAACCAACAGCTAATTCTCTGAATTGAGAAAATGGAGAAAGCACAATGGCCTTCATCTAGGTGCACTGCTGCGATGAGCCCCATGCGTCTCCTGACAAGCAGACAGTGTGGTTGTGCAGGCTCTCAGGACAGCCGGAGGCGCTTTGCAAAAAAGGTCTACACTCGAAGGTCTGGAAGGTGCCCAGTGGGCTCAGGGCTGCACAGCTCGGTTGCAGAGACCGCGGACCAGCCTTTAGTAGGCCTCAGGGTGGGATCTTGGGGGTTTTGTGGGGTCACTCGTTATTGGCTAGTTTGAAGCGGAAAAGTGGGAATGGGGTGTCGGGAGACTGCAGGCAGGGTCACAGAAGCAGTTACCAAGATAGCTGAGAGCTTTCTGAGCGGGGGACCTCACAGGTGTGGGAGGCCCACTTCCTTCTCTGGTCATTTTGCCTAACAGGTGTGTCCTACGGCTGGCGACGCACGTGTTCCAGATGGATGTCTTTGGAAATGGACACCCTGGCGATCAAAAGCTTGACGTCAGGCACACCACAGAGACAGTTTTAAAGTGACAAGGACAAAGTAACAGATACAGAGAAAATTAAAAGCATCATAAGAAATTATGTTCCTCTGGGCAAATAAATTTGGAGGCCTGGATGAAATGAATTAGCTCCTAGGCAAATATTTAAACTGACCAGAATAGGCCTAAAACTTCTGCAGGACAGTTGCCAAGGAGGAAAAGAGAAGGTTGTTGGAGCCTCCCCTAAAGCAGGCTCAGTTCCAGATGGAAAAACCTGTCAACCTTTAAGGGACAGTCAATTCCAAATGTCTCTCAACACTTCCAGGCCAAGAAAAAGAAGCTTCCAAGTTCTTTGTGGAAGAAAGCATAATCTCAACTAAAAGAAAGCTACAAACCAATTTATGAATTACCAGTCCAGAAATCCTAATACCAACAACCCCAAATCCAGCGGCATGTTAAAAGAATAATACACCCAGAGCAATACATACTAGGAGAAGGGATTAAAATCCACCCTCCAGAGTATCCCAGGCAGCAATGGGGCCTGGGACTCACTGCATCCAGGGACCTCACTGGGGCTGGGCGTCTGTAGCTCCTTGGCCTGTGGAACCCCTTCCCTGGTCTCTCTTGGCTGCCAGGTACCTGGGCACGGCCTTGCTTGGTGCCACACCAGAACCTGCAAGCTCGGCACCCCAGCTCGCTGGCCCCTTGCTTGCTCACAGCCTGTCTTTCACTGACAGGGCTGCAGACAGAACTCATGAACAGGGCAGCTTGGGTGGGAGAAGCAGGACTGAGCTCCGGCCATCAGCCAGCACCTGCATCCAGGCAGCCTTGGTGGTGGGGCGATGCTGTCTGGCCTGTGCCGGAGGAGTCCAGGGCCGTCCTGCTCTGGGAAGGGGCTTCTAGCTGGCCGGGCTGGTCCCTGGCCCGCCCCAAGCTCCCCAGGAAGGGCAGTCCTGGCCTCTAACTCTCCTGACCTTGACCCCCTCCCCTTCCAGGCCAGCAGCCCAGGCAGCCTCCGGGCCAGGCTACCAGCTCCTCGCTCTGTGCTGGGTTCCCAACTTTCGGATGGGGTGGGTGCTGGGAGACAGACAGCGGGCTGAGGAGAGCCTGCGCTCTGGGGCCGTATCTGGTATCAGTCCCCGGCAGAGCTGCCCTCCTCCCAGGGTGGGGCCAAGCTGAGAGGCTGCCCCAACAGGGTCTGGGCACCGATGGCCCTGCCCAGACACTCTTCCCAAGTCCCGGGGGCCTGGGGGGAATGGCTTGTTCCATGGGGTTCTGAAAGAGAAGCAGAGCCATGCCTGAAGAAGGGAAACCTGGCTTCTGGCAGGACCTGCTCGGCCCAGGGCCCGGCCCCCATCAGCAGGGTACCTGATTCACTCTCGGAAGCACTGGCGGGGGGGGGGGGGGGGGGGGGGGCTCTGTCACATCCAGAAGGCTCTCTCCCCACCCCACCCCCACCTCCCCTGCAACTTCCACCTGGCAGGGCCCTCAGAACCCACCAATCTCACTGGAGACTGAAGTGACAGAATCCCGCGGCAGGGGCTTTGCAACCCCCACGGCCTCAGGCAGTGTGGGGAAAAGGGTCTGGCCTTCCTTCCCAGCAGCCCCTGCAGCCCCTTTGGACTGTGGAATTGAGGAGGGAGGAGGGGGCAGGACACAGGACCGCAAGGAGCCCCGGGCTCCCCGAGCTGCTCTCTGCCCCCTCCCCCCCACACCAAACCCGGATGGAACACCCCACCCATGAGCGGGAGATGGTCCCCGCCTCCAGGGAACCCACGCCTGCATCACAAAGGAGGCCCGGAAGCCTCACTCTGGGCCCCACCTGAAGCCCTTGCTCTCCTCCCCCGGGAGCCCTCCCACCTGGCCCCAGCTCACCGAAGCTCTAGGCCATCCCACCCCAGCCTTCTGAGACCTGCCCACAGAGGGGCGGCACTCCTGAGTGACCTGAAGGTGAGCGAGTGTGGGGCCAGCCTGCGGGCCAGCTTTCCTGGGCAGCACCAAGGGACTCCCTACAAGCGCCCAGCCTGTCTCCTGGGCGCCGGGCAGAGTGTTTTGGGTGCAACCTGTACCCAGGGCACCCCCATACACGCAGAGTTCTCCTCCCCGAAGAACCCCCCTTTCCCTGGCTGGCCACCATAGCCCGGGGAGGCCACAGCAGCCCCCTTTTCTGATTCTCTAGCGCTGGGCTTGGCCCTCAGCCCTCAACAGGAGAGTTAGTGTGAATGCACCTTTCTGCCCTATCGGGTCCCTGGGAGCCAGCAGGACAGAATGAGTGAGTGAGTTCATTAGTTCTGATGGAAGAAAGAACACACTGGTAGGACAGGAGCCGCAGATGGCGAGGCCAAGGCTCAGGCCTGTCCAGCTGAATCATTCATTCATTCAGCGGTCAGCAGATGTTGGTAGATGCCTAGTGGGCACCAGTCTGGCTGCTGGGGGCCCAGGCAGACCGAGCCGCCTGCCCCCATGGCATGGACGTTCCCCCCGGAGAGGTGGACAATGGAGATAGAAGGGGCACAGAGGCTGAAACGCACATCCGGTGGTGAAACAGCAATCAGGTCTGGGGTCAGGCTGGCTCTAGTGAATACAGACCCAGGGAAGGCTTCCCTGGGAAGGTGACCTTCAGCAAGGACTTTTAGAGAGTGAGCGGGGAGCAGGCAGGAATCTGGGGGAAGGGCAAAGCCCCCGAGGAGGGGTCTGTCTGGAGGTGGGGTGGAGAGGACGGTAGGGGTGCAGGGAGAGGTGACGGGGCCACGGGGGATCCTGAGATCAGAGCAGGCCTGGCTGCTCTCAAGTCAGGTCCTGGGGAAGGTGAGGCCCAGATCGCTGGGTGTTGGCAGGTAAGAACCTCTCACCCTCCCCCCACAGGGCAGGACTGGGGTTGCACTCCTCAGGCTTCTCCCAAACTGTTGGCCCACCTGGTGCAGGGTGGGCGCCAGGGCTCCAAGAGCAGGTGTGTGGTGTGTGTGAGGACCAGGAGTCTGACACAGGGAAGAGGGGCCTGCTGCGCTCCAGCTACATGAGCAGCCTTCGGGGGCAGGGGTCCGCGTGCCAGCAGCAGAGGCACGCGCACACGGGTGTGCGTGTTCACACACGCACACTTAGGAGCACACGCGCACGCACGCACCCACTTGCATAAGGGAGCGCACAGAGACCCCAGAGCCCGTCCTGCAAGCAGCACCCCCTCTTCTGCACACAGTGGCAGCCCCGAGAGTCCTCCACGGCTACCCGCGGGGAGGGTGAGGAGGGGAGGCACAGGAGCGGCCCACCAGGCCACCGCAAGAGCCGGCCCTGCCGGTTCCCTCCTGGCCTTCTGCTCACGGCCCGCATGGATGCAGGCCTATGCATCTATGCACACCTTCCGCTCTCCCCCCCGCCCACTCCTGGGCTCTAGGCAGCAAAGGTGGGCAGGGGGCCCAGTGGCCCACACCACCTCCCAGAGGGTTTTCCTGACCCGGCGCCCGGCCCGGGCCCGTAGCTCCCGGACCCGTCCCCACCCCCTGGCGCTAGGGCCCCCGGCAGGCTCCGCTGCAGGAGCCCTTGGCAAGCATGGGAGCTGCGCCGGCTGGGTCCCTAGTGCCCACCTCCAGCTGTGAGCAGAGGGGTCCCTGGGCCTCCCCTCCAGAAAGCGGGCTCGGAGAAGCCGGCCTTGGGAAGAGGCTGCCACCATGGCCGGCACGCTGGGCACCCGCCCCCCCTCACCGGTGCCTCGGGCACTCAGAGACTCTGGCCCAGGGACAGTGCCGCCATCCGGAGACACGGGCTGAGGGCCGGGTGTGGACTTGGCAATGGGAGAGGAGCCACAAACGTCCTCAAAGGACCAGCACCTGCCCCCAGCCAGCGTCAGGCCTCCCGGCCTCAGGCAGGGCCTCAGGGGCTCCACACGCGTCTCCCTTGCCCTGGTGACCCCACCCTGGCCACACACAGCCCCTGCCCTTGGCCTTGGGGTTTCTCAGCTGTGCACTTTCCCCGCTAGAGACTTGGTGATGGGGAAGCCCGAAAGCCCAGTAGGGATGGTGGAGCTTGCCGGCTGGTCGGGGCAGAAGCACCGAGGCTTCCTGGAGCGGGGGCTGCAGCTGCTACTGCTGCTGGTGACTGGCGCCCTGGTGGCCCTGGGCCTCCTCCACGCCGCCCACAGCAGAGGTGAGTGAAGACGCCCCCGCCCCGCCCCCCCCAGGGCCTGCGTGCCCGCCCACCCTGACGAGCCCGCCCTGTCGAATGGGGCAGGCGGGTCGGCCCTGGGCGCTGAGCGGCAGGGCGCCCGCAGCCCCTTCCAGGAGGCTCTGTCCAGGGCTGGCTAGTGCCCGCGGGCTCCTGCGGGACTCCTGAGATGCAGGTGCCCCCTCCCCTCCCGCGGGCAGCCACACCTCGCAGCGCAGTTCGCAGCCGGCCGGGGACACCCCGCCCCCGCCCATTCCCGCTGCTCACCTGTGTCTCTGCGGCGGCTGCCGGGCGGGAAGGCCCTGCTGGGATGCTCCTCCGCCGCCCCCTGAAGGTCGCGGCCTCGCAGACAGGCTCCGCTTGTTGCAAGACGGTGGGAGGGGTCAGCCTGGGTCCCAGAGCGATGGGGGAGCGGCCAGGGCTGCTCTGCAGGGACCCTGCCTCTTCTGCTCTCTCCCCTGCCTCCCCCCCCCCTCCCCGCCGCGTGGACGTGGAGGGGCTGTCCCGGTCTTGGGTCGGGGGCATGGCCGGGGCTCAGGTGCATGCAAGCTGCGCCCCCTGCTGCCCACAGGCACCCCCTCAGGCATGGACGCCGGTGTTCACGGTGTTCACGGGGCACAGCTGCGGTGCGCTCCTCCCCAGGGCCCCGGCGGGCACAGGATTCAGGAGAGGTGCCCTCCTGGTACTCTCAGCAGTGGGGCACCACAGCCTCTGTTCCTAGAACGTTCCTTCACTGGCTTGGCCAGGGCCATCTGCCCTGCGGTGGACCATCCATCCATTGCTGGGCGTCCCAGCCCAGGGCTGCTCCCAGCCTGTGCAGGTGCCCGGCAGGTCCCGGCCAGCTGCTTTGGTCCCTGGGTGTCCTGCAGGGTAGAGGGGCTCTGCTGCATGGGCAGGGGTCAGGGGAAGGACCGCTGGCTGCACAGAGAGCCTTGGGGAGCCCAGACCTGAAGGAGTCTTTGTTCAGGGCTCACTGGGCAGGAAACACCTTGGTTAGAGGCTTCCAGAGGACAGGGCTGGCCCCCGACCCCCACCCCAGCTGTGGGGTGCAAGGGGGCCCCTGTCTTCTCCCAGGTAATGCAGAGCAGCATGAACCCACCAGACAGGAGGGACTCTCCCTACCCAGTCTGCCTTCTCCTTGTGGTCTCCTAAATACAAATGGGGTCTCTGCTGGGGCTCCTTAGTTAGAACCCCCATGCCCCCAGCCCCAGAAGTGACCGCCCCAAAGCTGATCTCAGCCTCAGGCTCTGTTGAGTCCGTGGAAGGATTTATATGCAGTGTTACTATTTATTTCTAAGCGCTTTCTCCTTTCCACTATGATTTTTTTCATTGATTCATGACTTATTTCGAAATCTTTTTTATTTTAAAATCTAGATGCTTGGAGATCTTCCTAGTTACCTTTTTTTTTTTTAATTGGTTTCTGCATTAACTGCATTGTTGTCAGAAGCCATGGTATATGGGGTACTGATTCCTCGGTATTTACTGAATCGCTTCAGGACTAACACGTGGTCAGTGCTGCCAGTAACCCACGAGAGTTTGTGGAGGATGCCCAACCGTTAACTCTTAGATGAAGTCGGAGATACAGATACATCCCTTAGATCAGTCGAGTCTTCTATCTGTTTGGGGTTTTCCTGTGTTAGGTCTTGTGCTAGAGAACTCCCGGTTTTCCCCATAACGGTGCCAAGTAGCAATTTGCCGACTTTGAGACCATGTTGTTATATGAATACAAATCTAGAATTAGCATGTCTTCCATGACCTATCATTGCATAGTGACCCTTTCTACCTTAATGCAGTTTGCCTAAAATTGTTTTGTCTGATACCAATCTAACTACTCGTGACCATTTGCTTAGCCTGTTTTCTCCCACTTTTCTTTCAAACGTTCTGTATCTTTAGCTTTTGCTGTGTCTCTTGCAACAGTGCGTAGCTGGATTGGGGTCCTTGTCTCTTACCTGAGGCACTGAGTCTCTTTGCATTCACTATGATTACTGGAACGTCTGGTTTTTCTATTGTGTTCTTTTGTGCTTCTTGCACCTCTTTTTTCTCTTGTTCTACCTCTATTATTTTGTTCTCCATTCTCCCTCAGCTAGCTTGCAAGTTTTCGAACACTGTCCTTTAAGGGGTTATCTTAGATTTTTTTTGTTTTAATAGTTATTATTTTAAAAAGTTATAGACAGACCCTTTTCAGAACATCAAACGTTTTCATAGAAATCACAGTGGGAGGCACAGCCCACCCTGGAATCCTGCTCCCACAAGCAGCGGCAACCACTCTCCAGCACAGAGGCCAGCAAACTGTGACCCATGTTTTGTAAATAAAGTTTTATTGGAACACAGCTGTGCCCATTTATTCATGTATTGTCTATGGATATTTTCATGCTACAAGTTAAGTTGAATAGGTGAACAGGGTCTGTGTCTGGTCCATAAAGCCTAAAATATTGATTACTTGGCCCTTTACAGAAAAATATTTCCAACCCCGGAACTGAAGTGTCCTCCTGTGTCTAAGCCTTGACTTTGAACCTTTTTTACTGTCACTGTGGGATGGTGAGGAGGCGTTAAAAGGTTGTGGTGAACACCCAGGCATGGCTAGGCATGCTGGCTCCCCCAAACCTACCTGCGTGACCTTGGCAGGTTTTCTTCACGCCTCTGTGCCTCAGTTTCCCTATCTGTAAAATGGAACGTAGCACAGCATATGCATTAGAGGCTTACTTGAGGGCCCATGATTTAAAACATCAATAACACTTAGAAAAATGTCTTTGTCTGTCATGCTGTTCATGATCAGATGTGATAGCAAAATAGTGGATTTTGTCATTTACCCACCACCAGGGTGGGTATTGACGTGCTGAAGGGAAGGCAGATTTAGCTCCCTACACCAGCCAGGCCCTGCCCTCCCAATACAGATGCGTCTTTGCTTTGGGGTAAAGCCACGGGCACTGTTTACAATATTTCTCCTGAGTATTATTCACAGCTGAGCTCTCTGCCAGTATCTGGTTTCCTCACTGTTAATAGCTGCCTTGTTCAAAAGGTTTCCTTCTTTTTCTTTCAGATGATCTTATTACAAGCCTGTCTTTATCCATCTCAAATATCAACCTCTTGCTCCCTAAGACAGATTTTTAGTTAATTGTGGGATGCGGCTTGAGTGCAAAGTACTAATAGCTCACCAACAGTGCTTATTGTTAATTCCTGTCGATGTGAGCCTATTCAAAATGACATTTCTAGATCTTAAAGTTCTTTTCCTAACCTCTCTGATCTTTTCTCCAAATAATTCTTAAGAAGTGAGCAGCTTCTAATATCACACGAGTAGTTACACTTGCTGTCTCCTACAAAAGGTTACAGGCCTGAATGAAAAAGTCCTTCCGACATAAAAATTATATCTCAGTTCTTCTTACCCACCTGTGTGGTGACTATCTCACTCCTGGGTCCTGTCAGAGGGGAGACGGTATCATCTCTGCTTAGAGGGGCTCATCACTCCCTGAAACTCTGTTTTCCTAATTGCCCTTTGACCTCAGGTCCTAGATGGGCTCCAGAGAAGTTGCGACGTCTGTAGATTATCTGGATTTTCCTTGCTGTTAGGATGGGAATGGTGTTCTGTCATGACTTTTGACATTCTAAGCAGAAAGCAGAACTGTTCTACCTTAGATCTGTGTATGCATATTTAACTTAATAAAGTGTTCAGTGAATCAACACCTCCATATTTCTTCCAAAAATACAAGCATTTAGAGCAGGTCAGCTCTTCTCCTCCTCCACCCTGTCCATGTTATTGTGGGCAGCACTTGGTTTCTATCTTGTTTTTGTCTGCTGCACATAAGCAGCATTATTTAATACAGTCTATGTTAATTTCGGATTTCCCACACATCCTAATCGGTTTCTTTGCTCATCATTCTTCTTCCATCTCAGGCGGTCCTTATGAAATACTGTTTCTTCTTTCCAAAGTATATACTTTTGGAGCCTCCTATTCAAGGTGTGATTTGTGGACCAGTGGTGTCAGCCTCACCCGGGAGCTTGTTAGAAATTCTGAGACTCAGGGCCTGCTTGGGGCCTACTGGATTAGAATCTGCATTGAATTCCCACGTTGTTCATCTGCGCTGAAGTTGAGGAGCACTGATTCAGGACAGTGTTTGCTGAACTTGCGGATAATCAGAATAACTGGGGGCAGTTGTTAAAACTCCAGACCTTGGGCCCTGTCTCAGTCTGCTCAGGCCACCATCACAGAATACCATAGGCTGGAAGTTCAAGATCAAGGTACCAGCCAAGTCATTTCCTGGGGAGGACTCTGTCTTCTGGGCTTGTATCGGCCACCTTCCCATTGTGTCCTCACGTGGCACTCAGTGTCTCACCTCTTCTTAGGATCAGGACCCCACCCTTGTGACCTCATTTAACCTTTGTCCCTCCTCACACAATCCCACTGGTGATCAGGGCTTCAACTGTGAGCTGGGTGGAGCCACAGTCAGTCCAGAACAGGCCTCCGCCCTGGGGTGACCTAGAAATCTGTATAGGATGAGCCCGTGAGGCATCTCTCATGATCAGGCAAGTTTGGGGAGCACTGCTTTGAAAGCTTTTCACACTTATTTTTTGCTTATTTGAAAATAACTTCATTTAGTACCCATCCTTCATTAATAGTTTAACTGGTGAAATACAGCTAGGCCTAATTTTCCCTCGGTGACTTGAAGATTCTGTCTCATGGTCTGGCTTCCATTGCCACTGTCCAGAAATCTGGGCCCATCTAACTGTCATTCTTCATCAGGTGAACTTTCCTTCCCTCTGAGCTGTCTTTTCTTTGTCTTTGGTATTTTTCCCTTCTACCCTTGAGGCATCGAGCTGTAAAAATCTGTGTTGTTCATTCTGCTTTGGAGAGGTTGTGATCCCCGAATCTCAACCTTGACACCATGTCTTTATTGTGGGAGGTTGTACGTTATCTTTCTGAATATTGTGTCTCCCACATGGCCTCTCTTCTCCCGTTCTAAAATTCTGCTTCCATGTGTCCTCGACCCTCCCCCCCTCTATCCTCTGTGTCTCTGGAGAGTTTCCCTCTCTGACTTTGTCCTGCGTTCTGGGTCAATTACTCTGAACTACATTCCAGCTCACTAAACCTCTCTTCACCTGTGTTCTTTCTGCAGAAATTCTTCCCAAAAAACCTGCAATAACTTGGGACACATACACTTTAGGACACTGCCTTTTCTCATATATGAATTAAAATGTTGCTTGTGTTTTGCAAGATGTCAGTTCTCCAAAAATATATCTGAATATTTCTGTACTGCAGTGCAGTCAAGGTTCAGATGCAACCCCATAATTAGAGTGGCATGCTCTCACTCAGGTTTCAATCAGCAAAGTAAACTGCAGCTCAGGGGGAAAAAATCCATTTTGGATTTTTTTAAATTTAATCTCAGTGGGGGCACCTGTGTAGATCAGTCGGTTGAACATCTAACTCTTGGTTTCAGCTCAGGTCATGATCTCAGGGTTGTGTGATCAAGCCCCGCCCTGGGCTCCGTGCTGAGTCTTTCTCCCTCTCCCTCCTCCTCTGCTCCTCCGCCCATTCATGTGTGCTCTCTCTCTCTCTCTCTCTAAAAAAATAAGTAAACGAAGTCCTTAAAAAAATTTAATCTCAGCAACTACATTCTTCTGTGTTTCTAGAATTGACAATTTATTCTTTCAAAAACTGATTCTTTTTAAATGTTTCATGACTTGTTTTCAATGTTTTCTTTTACTTCTTCAAACATACTTGGATTATTTTCTGCGTCACTGCCCAGAGATTAGAACAGCACTCATTTACGGGGACATGCATGCACACAGCCGTGGCGGGGGTCAGCTGACCCGGCTCGGGCTCACGGGGCAACTCTGTTCCACGTGAACTACACCCCCCACGAGCACCAGCAAGCAGGCCTGGGCAGGTGCCTCTCCCGGCACAAGTCTGAGAGGACAGCGGAAAGCACACAGGCCTCCTAGGGTCCAGACCCAGAGCAGGAATAGCGTCCCACAGCATCATTTCCTCCTCATTCTGTGGCCAAAGCAAGCTGTGCAGTCAACACACAGATAAGACAGGGAGAAGGTATCCTCCAGCAAAGGCATGGGGCAGAGAGGAGTAGAGATTTGGGGTCCATCATCACCTTTGGAATCAGAGAGTCCCCAAATAGAAAATCCTTGGGAGTCATAGTTCTGTGTCTGTTTTGCACACCCGTGGAAGCTTGTCTTTGCATCAGCATGAATCCATGCTCACACTGGTTTCATCTGTGGGGACCCCGTGTCTCTCGGGCCTAGAAGTTTCCCTCCAGAGAACATGTGTGTTTGTTTCCATCGAGCACCTGGGGAGCCCACCAGCCTGGGCCTGCTTAAAATAAAGGTCTCAGCTTGAGGTTTCCTTGGCCACATGGTCCTGTGAACTCGTACCCACAGCTGCATGACAACCAGCCCGTGATCACGCGTTCTCCAGAGAGGAGGGCTATTTTCCACCCATCTAAGATTTCTGTAGACTTCTTTTTTGAGAGAGAGATAGGAAGAAGAGACAGAGCGTACATAAATCATTCAAATCAAGGCCAACCTTTAGAAGAGCAAAAGTTACAGACAAAAATGTCAAAAAACTTTTTTCCAAAATATTTTTTAATGTAGAGAGTCTATGTGAAAATAATTCAC
Organism: Zalophus californianus; assembly: GCF_009762305.2. NCBI lineage: Eukaryota > Metazoa > Chordata > Mammalia > Carnivora > Otariidae > Zalophus > Zalophus californianus. The sequence goes on along the minus strand of NC_045598.1, from coordinate 1,386,971 downwards.
ATATTACAGAAGTTATGTGAGCAAATATAAAAGAACAAAGAGTGGATTCTATGTCAGTTGGGTGTTAAGGAAAGCCGCTCCCGTCTGGAATTATGAAGGAGGAGAACATCCTTCTTGGGGTCTGTTTGCTGTCTTTCCTGTTGGTCCTATTTTATCATTAAAGGAAGCTTCATTTCTATTCAGCCTTTGAGTCAAAATGGCCTTGCCGTTTTACTTGCCAGTTAATGATGAATGATTGCCAGCACTTGTTGGCTCAGTCAGTTAAGTGTCCCACTCTTGATTTCAGCTCAGGTCACGATCTCAGGGTCGTGAGATCGAGCCCCATGTCAGGTTCTGCCCTGGGCATAGAGCCTGCTTAACATTCTCTCTCCCTCTCCCTCTGCTCCTCCCCTGCAATAATAATAATAGTGATAATAATAAAGTCCCACAGGTCCTGGATCCTGTGTTCCAGTTGTTTCAAAAGTAATTTAAAAATTTCTTAGAACAGCTTTGGGTTCACGGAACTATTACAAAGATAGTGCAGTGCACCATATGGGCCACACCAACTTTCCCTGTGAACCTTCTACTCTACTCACTAGGATACATTGTTGCAAGTAGTGAACCAACATTGCTATCTAACTATTAACTAAGGCTATATTTTGTTCAGATTTCCTCTGTTCTTCCCTCATGCCCTGTTCTGTCCCGGGAGATGCCACATGACATTATTCATCAAATCTCCTTAGAATACTCTCGGCTGTGATGGTTTCTCAGCCTTCCCTTCTTTATGATCTTGACAGTTTTGAGGGGTCCTGGCCTCGTATTTTGTAGAATGTCCCTCAGATGGGATTTGTCTGATGTCTTTCTCAAAATTGGACTGGGGTGATGTGTTTTGGGGAGGAAGCCCCTAAATCAGGGGGACACACTTCCAGTGACTCCTCACTGTTACTGACCACGATCACGTGGCCTGAGCACATAGCATTCATTAGGTTTCTCCACTTTCCTCCCACTTTCCATACTGTCCCCTTCGAAAGGAAGCCACCATGGGCAGCCCACACCCGAGGGGTGGGGAGTTCGAATCCACGTCCATAGAGGTGGGGCACCTACATACACTATTTGGAATTCTGTATGGGGAATCTATTTCCCCCATTTATTTATTTATTCAATGATTTATTTACATCGGCATGGACTCATGAATATTTATTTTATACTTTGGATTATAATCCAATACTAGTTTATTTTGTTGTTCAAATTGTTCCAACTTAGGCCATTGGGGGCTCTGTCAGGTGGCTTCTGTGCCCCTCCAACCTACCCCCCATCACTGTAGCTTCGGGATATTGGAGGGGAGGGTAGCACTTTCTTGCTTTCTAGCTTTTTGAGACGTTCCAGGCTCATCTTGTGTATTTTCTGCCCACCATTTCTCTAAGGATCCCTGGTTCCTTTTATTGGGTGACAGTGTTAGAAGCCACACTCAGGTTACTAGGTGTGATCATAGCTAGAGGGTCACTGCTTGCAGCCACTCTTAGCCGTCAGAGCGAGGACGTGTGTGTGCGCACGCTGAACCCTGTGCATACATGTTATCTGTGGCACTTCTATATGCAACTCTGTGTCTATATTAGGCTAAACAGGAGCCTCTAATCCGTTATCACATGCACCATTCCAGCCTCGTGCCGTGGGAGGTTAGACCGGCCAGGTTCATGCCCAGCATTCCCACGGGACCAAGTTCACCAACGACAGTACCACACTGGTGGACCGCTCCCCTGCCTTGGGTCTTACACACCATTCAGTGCTAAGGTTACTTAGGTCAGCACCCTATCCCCCACCCCTTTCTGCGAGGTTACTTCATACACATGTGATACATTTCGGTTCTTGTGTTGCATTCTGTCCTGGGACCTGAGACCTCCTCAGTGATTTTCACATTTGCATACATTAAGCTTCTCTCCCTGTGCTGCAGTTCTGTGGGCTTTTGCAAATGCTCCAGATATCGTATCCACCGCCACGCACCACACAGAACAGCATGCCGCCCGGGAATACCCCTTGTGCTCCCCCTGTTCTGTATCCACCACCCCTACTCCGCACCCCTGCCAAACACCTGGCGATCATTGTTTACCACCTCTGTGGTTGCTCTTTCAAAGGTCATCTAATTGGAATCATGCTGTATGCAGGTTTTTCAGATGGCCACTGCACTTAATAATATACTCATAAGATTCATCCATTCATCTCTTTGTGGCTTGATAGCTTATTTCTTTTTATAGCTCAACAATAATGACATTGTATGGATGTAATACAGTTTACTTATTCATTCCTCCATTGAAGGACATCATGGTTGCTTCTAGTTTTTTGGAATTGCAGACAAAAAAGCTGCTATAAAATTCACATTCAGGTTTTTGTGTGGATGTAACTTTTTGAACCAGCTGGGGAAACACTTAGGAGCAGAATTGCAGGATCATATTATAAGACTGTGTTTGGTTCCGTAAGAACCTCCCACACTGGCTTTCGGGGTGGCTGCACCATTTGGGGATTTGTGGATGTTTTCCTCTGTTCTGTCTGTTTTGTCTTTTTCTTTTGTGCCATGGTCTGGATCACCCACGTTGACATGGGTTCTTTCTTGTGCAGGTTCAATGTGTTGTGAAGCCTATAAAACCAATCCTTCACTTCAGTTCCTTCTTACCATTTCCATTTCTCTGGTGATGTTCACCACATACCTACATCCGCTTCCCATCTTCTGTACCAGACCCTTTAACTGAATTATCATAACCACTAAAGATTTTGTCTGCTGACTGACATCTGGTCACCCGAGTCCACGTCTTTGGACTATCTTGGGTTTTTCTGATGATGGGTCACATTTGTCCGCTTCTTCTTGTGGGGGGATTTCTCTCGGCTGTCCTGCCCTGCCCGTGCCCTCAGGGGCGAGGGGAGGATCTGGTTGTGGGTGCGCTGTGTGGAGCCCCATCCCTGGCATGCCAGCTCATAGGCTCCTCCAGCTTCAAGCCCCGGTGCTCAGGGGAAGGCTGCCGCAGGCCCCTCTCTCTGGGGAGGGCACCTCCCTGTCTGGAATTTGGCTCTGTCTGTTTCCTGCCCACAGCTCTCTAACGGGTCTCAGCAAGCCCCCATGTTCTTGCATCTGCAGCTTGTTCTCCTCACGGGGTGGGGGGGGGGGGTTGGAGAGCCACGGTCACCTCCAACTTTCTTCATCCTGATCAGAAGCAAAAATCCTTTCTCCTCCTCATCACTGTCCCTGAGGGGGCAGCCCTTTGGGGTCCAAGGGCTAGTTCTTATCCCAGGGCTCTGGGTTAATGAGCCTGGCAAACACCTGTGGGACAGCCATGCCTTGGCACCCACGGACCACATCATTTCTGGTTGCGATCAGCACTGTTCTCCTGTGTCCACCGGGCTGGGGCTCCCTGAGGCAGGGCCCGGGTTGTACTCATATCTGAATCTTCAGGGCCTGGCACTGGGGCTGGCTTGTAATAACCAACAAACGTTGGACACGTGGATGAATAAATGGTGCATGGGGAGGGCAGCAGCAACAGGTAGGGGAGAAATGCCTCTGCCCACCCACCCCAGACCCTGTGTTTCATAAGCATTCCTTCCAATGGCCAGGACCCCAGGGAGTACTCCCAACATTTGGGGAACTCCCTGAACCCTCTGCAGTCTCTGACCTGCACGAGGCCCTGTTTCCTCCTTCCTGCCAGGTGTCCATGTGCCTCCCTCGTGGGGAAAATCCGCCACAAGCCAGGTCTGTAGGTGGCTAGGCCTGGCATGCCCTCTCCCTGGACCTGCCTCTCCCCTGTCCCTCCACCTCCCCCTTCCCCACCCCCACTCCAGGTAGAATTGACAACCACCCGGAAGATCCCAATGCTGACCAGGCAATGCCCCCATCCTATGCAGAGGAGGGATGGAGGGAAGGTGGCCAGTGGGTCAGAAAGTGAAAGTGACATCCTTTCCTGGTAAATGAACCTGTTGTTCCTGCCTTGGTAGGACCCCAGGAGCTGCCCACCTTGCATGGTGTGGCCCATGACCCCAAGATAGAAGAGGAAGTCAGAGGAGAAAGAGGTCCCGCCTCAGGAACCCTCTGGGCCCTGGCAGAGAGGGGTGGGGGGCTGGGTGGGTTGGGTCTGGAGAGCAGTGGGGTGGGCAAGCCCGCAGGGCCCCTTCCCCCTCCCACTCAGAGATAAGTTCTGCTGGGTGACCCTGGTGACCAGGCCTGGCTACAAGGAGGCAGGCAGCCCCCAGAGCACCCTGAACCCCAGCACTGCAGGATAATGCCAGGGCTGTCCCCAAGCAAGCCCCAAAGTGTCCCAGGAGGGGGCTGGAGGCAGAGAGCTGAGTGCTGTGTTTCTCCCCAGGGAAGCAGCTGACACTCTTTCCTAGCCGGCTTTGCTTCTCAAAGGAAGAGAAGACCATTGTAAAACGAAAACCCCGAGGTAGCTTTGCCTTCCCTATCAAAACACAGCCCAAGCAGGTGGGCTGGAACCTGGGCCTCCTGTGCGCTGGGCAACTCGTGGCAGCCCAGGGTGTGCAGCTGGGGAGTGGGGCCCTGCCCCGGGGCCCCCAGAGTCCCATAGAAAGAAGGAGAGGACAGGGATACAGCAACGAGCACCCACTAGACGCAGGATGTTCCCTGGGCTCCAGAAAACCAGCATGAGTTACACTACCCCCAGGCTTGGGGCGCCATCCCCGAGACCAGGCAGGCGCACCTTTATACAACCAGCTAATGCCAGATGGGGGGGGGGGCCATAGTGTGCAGAGATGAACAACACAGGCAGGCTGCCTGGAGGAGGTGATGGGCGAGAACTGGCTGGCATACAGGCAGGAGGGCAGAAAGGCCAGCTGCCATCCTGGGGACCCAGGGCAGCTATGGGGGTCAGTGGAGGCAGAGCGTATAAAGAGGCTCCCAGGTCACAGCAGGGCTCAAGCCAGCGTGAGGCTCACCCTCACTCAAGGCCCAGTCCTGGGCCACCTGGGGAGGACTCAGGGCCCCAGGCTGGACTATCCTTGGGGGCTGGGGGTGGTTTGAGGCCCGGCCCTGCCCGCCCCAGCAGACTGATGCCATCTACACCCCGTCCCTCTCCACCTCCCCACTTGCTCACGCCGCGTCTTGCCCACAGCCATCCCACAGCCCAAGGAGATGGATGATATCTGCACCAGTCCAGGCTGTGTGATAGCAGGTAAGCCCCCTTCCCCACACCTTCCACAGCCCTGCCCGGGGCGAGGGGGTTCCCGTGAGGCTGGCACAGGGCCCCTCGAGGCCAAGGGGAGCCACCTCAAGATGTGGCACGGGGGCTGGCAAGCAGAGCCTGGCCCCTCCTGCAGGTGGGACCCCTGTGGTGGGCAAGGAAAATAGGTGCGCTCCCACTTCCCATCCCCGCGCCCCCCAGGGAGCCGCCCTGCCCCCACTAAGGCCCCCGTGATGGGGAGGAAGGTAGTGCTGGGCCTGGGTCTTCCTGCCGTTACAGAAAGAAAGGTCACATGAACCTACAAGTTTCCTCCCATGAATTTGTCTTAAAATTGGGGTCCATATGCTGCTATTTGCAGACTGAAAAGAGTGAAAATGGTCTGAAGAAACGCCGGTGAAAACTCAGAAATGAGACTTTTCTGCCAACGTTGGGGGCATGGACAGGCATTCGAGCTGGTGCTTCCTGCCAGGCCCCAGCCAAATGGGACAGAAGGCGAGGGAGGGTCCCAGGTTGGGGGCAGCCACGGGGAGGAACCCAGCCTGGCTGTCTCAGCTAAGAGCCTTCAGCCGGGAGCCCTGGACCCCACTGATGCTGCACACTGGGGGTGCTAGGGGCCAAGCCCACTCCTCTAACAAACCCCAAGTGGTGGGTAAGAGCCCCCTCACCCCCACAGACACACTGGCGAATAAGGGGGCTCCAGGGGCAGGGGCCCCAGCAGAGCACCTCCTGGGAGCCCGGACTGCAGGCATCCCAGGTTTGCAAACATGCACGTGAAGGGCAGAAAGGTCACGGGGTTCCAGGTCATGTGGCTAATAAGTCATAGCCCTAGAACTTGAATCCCGGCTTCCGATCACGCCAAGCCTCAGGGAGGGTGACTGACACTCCCAAGGGCACACAGCCATGATCGAATATCCAACAGCCCCTCTGCTGCCCGTAACTGGGTGCCCCTCTGCCTCTCCACCCGTCTCCACGAGCAGCCGCCAGGATCCTCCAGAACATGGACCCATCCAGGGAACCCTGTGACGACTTCTACCAGTACGCTTGCGGAGGCTGGCTGCGGCGCCACGTGATCCCCGAGACCAACTCCCGATACAGCGTCTTCGACATCCTTCGAGATGAGCTGGAGGTCATCCTCAAAGGTGAGAGCAACTGCGACCTTGGGGGTGGAGCTGGGGTGAGGCTGTGCCTCTGCCCCACTCTGGGGTGGCCGTGGGGCCGGCGGGACAGGCTGCTGGCCCTTCGTGGTCACAGGACAGGGAACAGGGGAGGAGAACCCCCTGGGATAAAGGCCCGGCAGGGGCAGAGGGACCACCTCTCGCTGAATGGGGTCGGGGCACTGGGACCCTTGACCTGGCTCTCCCCACAGCCGCATCAGGCTTCTCTCCAGCTTCCTCCTCTGCCCACAGGGGTGCTGGAGAATTCCACCACCAGGGACAGGCCGGCTGTGCAGAAGGCCAAGATGCTATACCGCTCCTGCATGAATGAGAGTGAGTGGCGGAGGGCTGGCGGGGAGGCTCTGGGACCCCACAGCCCCTGCAGCATAGCATGGACTCATGCCAGAGGGGCTGTGCCCCCACCAGACCACTGGGTCAAGGCTCCCGTGGGGACACGGCCTTGCTACCAGCTGCCTGTGACCCTATCTATACTCTGACCCCTGTCCAGGCAGGAGGAAAATGGTGAGGGGCCCACCTAGAAGCCCCAGGGAAGGTGTATGTGCATGCACATGGACGTGTGTGTGTGCATGCACGTGGATATGTGTGTGCATGTGCATGTGTGCACGTGGACATGTGTGTTGCATGCATGCACATGGACATGTATTGCACGCATGAGTGCACATGGGTGTGTGTGCATGTGTGCACGTGGACATGTGCGTGCGTGCATGAGTGGACATGGATGTGTGTGCGTGTGTGCACGTGGACATGTGTGTTGCATGCATGTGCACACGTGGACATGTATTGTATGCATGAGTGCACATGGATATGTGTGCATGTGTGCACGTGGACATGTGTGTTGCATGCATGCACATGGACATGTGTGCATGCATGTGCATGGATGTGTGTGTGTGCGTGGAGGTGTGTATGCATGTGCATGCATGCACACGCACACTGTTAAAGAATTAGCACGACACTTGTGAAGGACGGTGAGGCAGACTTTATTCAGGGCGTCCTGATGGGTGCGGGGCCCACTGCAGTGGGATTTTCTACAGGGGAAAGAGCGGGTGGGGGGGGGTTTCCTAGCCCCTGGGCAGGATGGGGTCGGTGGACAGAAGATAACTAGAAGGGGAAATTGGGGTGGCGGGGCTCTGGCTAAGCCGGCCTTATAGGACTGCTGCCGAAGGCAGGCCAGAGTGAGGGGACATCACCCGGCCGGCCCATAGGTCCCTGTGTCCCCACCTTCACCTTATTTGTGACAGAAGTTCCCAAGCTCCCTGTCAAACCATTGCTGCCCTGGGGAAGTTGTTCTGTCAGCCGTGATGCTGGAGCTCCCCCATCCAGGCCAGAGCGCCCAGGGCCGCCCATGGGGCACCTCTTGGAGCACTCCTGGGCCGCAGGGCTTCCCTCAGGCTGGCTCACCCGGCACCCGATCGCCTGTCCCCCTCCCACACCCCCCGGCCTGCCCGCCCATCTGTTTTTGCCGAGCCCCAGGCGCCTGTCGCAGCTGCATCCGTCAGGCTCCTCTGCATCTGGTGCGGCACCGGGTGACAGGGGCGGGGCTCAGCCCGGGCATGCGGCGTCCCCGCGGGTCTATGGGAAGGTGCACACCCACTGCGTCTGGGCCAGTGAACCCTCCTCTCCTCTCCTCTCAGGAATGATAGAGAAACGAGACTCGCAGCCCCTGCTGAACATCCTGGACGTGATGGGAGGCTGGCCGGTGACCGTGGAGAAGTGGAACGAGGGTGTAGGTAAGGCCAGGGCCTGGCGGCGGCCTTGCCCAGCAGACAGGCCGACAAGGCCCGGGGCTCCTGCAGCTGAGCCCTCCAGGCTCCTGCTGGCAAGTGCGTACCAGCTGCTGGTGGGCCCCCTTCCAGGGCCCTAGGGAGTCCTCACCTCTCCCCCGCACCCCGGGCTCAGGGGGCACAAGCGGATGGCAGGCCCCACACGCGGGCCCCGCTGTCCCCTGGGCACGGTTTCGGGAAGCGGGTCCCTCGTGTTCTTCAGCCCCCGGGCACCCACAAGTGCGTTTGCCGCCATGAGCCGGGCAGGGGTCTAGCAGGCGGGGACTCAGCGCCCGACGAGGGCCTGGCCTGGGAACCCCAGCGGCGCAGCCCGGCCCCAGCCTGAGGCGCTGACTCCCCAGGCCCCCGGTGGGAGCTGGAACAGCAGCTGGCTGTGATGAACACACAGTTCAACAGGCGCGTCGTCATCGACCTCTTCATCTGGAACGACGACCAGAACTCCAGCCGCCACATCATCTACGTACGAGCCGCGCCGGGGGAGGGGGGGTGGTTAGGCCGGGCCCCTCGTGCCTGGCTGGGGGCGCTTGCAGGGCAGTGGGGAGCTGGCCGGGGCCGGGGTGGGGAGTGGGGGAACGCCGGGGGTGTCCCCAGAGCCCTGCTCCTGTCCGTGTCCTGCTTGGGGGCACCGGCTCCCTGCGGAACCAGGTCCCAGTCAGGGGAGCCGGCCCGTGTGCCCAGCCGGTCCTCAGGGCCATCTGTCCGGGCCTCTGGCACCAGGACAGGAAGGCTGACCTCAGAGAGCCACCACTGGCCACAGCCAGGCCACACCGCTCTGGGAGGGCAAGGGTGCCGTGAGGCCACCTCTCAGCCCGCCCTGGGGTCCAGCCCCCGCGGCCCTCCACCCATCACTCGCAGAGTGGGGCTGGGACACCGGTGTCCGCGCACACACCAGCGTGTGCCCGTCCTGGTGGAGCCCATGTTTCCACTGGGCACAGTTCACGGGGAGTGGAGGGAGCTGCTGTCCTCGTCAGCCAAGGCTGTGGGGACCCTGGCTCCCTGCCCAGGTTCACACCCTCTGTGTCTCCAGATAGACCAGCCCACCTTGGGCATGCCATCCCGAGAGTACTATTTCAACGAGGGCAGCAACCGGAAGGTGAGTCAGGCTGGCCCCCAGGCCCCTCCTGCCGGCACTTCCTGCCTGCCCCTCTGCCCTGCCTGCCCACCCATCACTTCGGGGCCCACCTGTGATCCGGCTTCCCCTTGTGACCCGTTGACCCTTGCCGCCCACAGCTAGCCTCTGTGAGCGCCTGCAGGGGGCTCTGAGGCCTGTGGACAAGCTGAGCACGGCCTTCGGCATCATCAAAGGGACAGTCCCCAAACACACTGCGCCTATATGGGGACAAGCTCCGCTCGGCCCATAGCCCTGAGGGTCACATCCCGCCTACCTGTCCCGTAGTGCAGGGCTGTGGCCCACACTGCTAGCCTGCTGCGTGGAGCCAGCTGGGATCTGAACATAGGCCACCGGAGCCCAGGCCTGCTCCCTTGACCTTTCTGCTCCTGCACCAAGGGGGGAGGGAGACCAGCAGCCAAACGGGGGCGAGCGGGGGGTAGAGGGCAGCGCCAGGGCGTGGTCTCCGACAGGTGGAAGCTGTGCAATGACCCGCGGCGGGGGCGCAGTATGTTGGCCTTGCTGGTGGAGGCGGGCTATGCGCTAGGCTGTGAAGCATGGGTCCACCAGGAGAAAAGCTGGGCGCGGCTGACGGAAGAGCCCTGGGGTGGGCCAGTGGAGCTGAGAGAGCCAGACTGGGCAGCAGAGAGACACGGCATCTGGATGGGGTCATGCCCAGCAGTGTGGACCAGAGCAGGCAGCGACAGCCAAGCCTCAGGCCGGAGGAGGTGCCCCTGCGGCCCCTACCTGCTATGGGGGATGGCCCTCCAGGACGGGGCACGGAGAAAGTAGGTCCAGGTGGGGCGTCCATCCGCAGGACCCACTTCCTGACCCTCAAGCTGAGGCAAGCCTGGAGAGGGCAGCCCAGCCGACAGCCCAGGGCCAGCCCCGGCCCTTTATTAAGCACCTGCTGTGTGCCCAGCACTTTACAGGCCGCCATCAGATGGACAGAATCGGTCTCTGGTCCTGTGGGAGCCCAGGGGCCTGGGGTCGCGCGCCTCAAAGAGGTGGAGCTGGGAGGGCAGCTCTGAGCTGGCTGGGCATGGCCTCAGCGTGTAGCCGACCACGCGGGTGTGAGGAAGCAGGTCCACTCCGCCTGGAGCCCGCACCTCCCACGCAGGCTTGTCCGGCAGTGTGAGGGGCAGCTGAGGCCCTGGCCCTGGCCCGGAGGGTATGGACAGGCTGGAGTGCCCATCCCAGTGCTCAGGCGCCCTGCCACCGCCTGCTGGCCGAGCGTGGCCCCACGAGCCTCCCGGGGGCCTGCTTCGTGTCATGCGCCCACCCCCACCCCATGAGAGCTCCATGGGGGCCAAGGTGGCCGCGGCCGCTAGACTCCGTTCTGCATCCTTTGGCCCAGGTGCGGGAAGCCTACCTGCAGTTCATGATGTCAGTGGCCACCATGCTGCGGGCAGACATGAACCTCCCAGAGAACAGCTACCTGGTGCAGGAGGACATGGCACAGGTGCTGGAGCTGGAGACGCAGCTGGCAAACGTGAGCCCGCGGCCCGGGAGGGGGTGCAGGGGGGCAGGGGATGGGCCCTGGCTGCCCCCCACCAGCCCCAGTGTGACCACCTGGCCCCCGGGGCAGGCCACGGCCCCCCAGGAGGAGAGGCACGATGTCACCACCCTGTACCATAGGATGAGCCTGGAGGACCTCCAGAACAAGTTTGGCCTGAAGGTGAGTCCCCGCCTCGGTCAGCTAAGCCTCAGAAATATACGCCCACACACGCCCGCGCGCACACACACACACACCAGGGATGCTCTCCCGCTGGGACAGCAGGTGCCAACTGGGCTGTCCAGGGCCACAGAGCCCCCCCCCATCTATGAGAGGGCTGCAGCAATGAACCCACTTTTCTAAGCAGGAAACAAGCCTAGAGGGGTTGCTGATTAACCAGAGCCAGGGAGACCCCCCACGCAGGGCACTCTGTCCCCAAGTCTGCCCCACGGATATGCCCACCCCAGACCGAAGGCTGCCCCACACCACCACACCCTCAGGCCCTCCCTCCCTGCTGGCCAGGACTTATGCTCGGGGGCTGGAGGCAGGGGAAGAGCCAGAGAGAGGGGAGGACCCCACCCAACCCCAAACTCGGCCGGCTGACCACCCTGAGCAGCCAGCCTGTCCAGCGGCCTCCCAGTAGAAGGGGCAGAAGTGCGGTTCTAGCCACCGCCAACCTTACAGCCAAGGCCCAAGTCAAAAGGCAGAGAGGGTGGGCAAGGACAGAGCCAAAGTCAGAGGGCAGAGGGCCTGAGCAGGGATGGAGCCAAAGTCAGAGGGAGGAGAGGGCAGGCAGTAGGGATAGAAACTAAAGCTCCTAACTCCTGACCAGAAAATGCAAGTGTCTGGAGCCATAGAACAGAACCAGAAAATTCAGGGAGACTCCTGCCCAGGGCTCATAGTGCCTGGTGTTCCAGAAGGCTCCATGGTTCCTGGATCCTGCTCTCTTCCTTGTCACTGGCTCCCAGTCGTGGCCTGCTGTGGCCACCCCCCTCAACACAGCCTAACAGCTGGCCCACCCCGCAGCGGGCACTTTGGGGGGCCAGGCCCTGCTCTGGCACTGGCCGCATCCGTGAACCATGCAGGCAATCCCCACCTTGCACCCGTGCTGCCGCGCAGGCCGGGAATGAGAAAGAGCGGGACCTGCAGAGTGGGTCAGAAAGCAGGGAGAGGGTGGGACCACGGCAGCCAGGAGTGGCTGTCTGGGACACGCAGCCCAAACAGGAGGGCAGCAAAGGCCCAGGTCCTGAGGCAGGAGCCGCAAGGCCGCTGGAGGGCAGATGAGGCCCAGGAGGTGACGGGGTGGACCGGGCAAGACCTCCAGGGCGCTGGCCTTGATGCTGTGTGAGAGGGGCTTGGGGCACAGACTTGATTCACACTGAGGACCAGCCTGCGGCATGGCCCAGGCAGGAAACAGGACAGGCGGGGACAAGTGTTAGCAGACGTGGTGAGAGGGGTGGCTTCTGGATCTATTTGGAAGGTAGAGCCGGCAGGATTTGCAAATGTGCTAAGTGTGGGAAATGAAGAAAGAGAACTCCGATGGCCTGCAGGCACCATGCTATGGAGATGGCGCTGGAGCAGCCCCCGGAGAACATTCTGGAAGCCAGGCTTTGTGGCATTTGGTGCATGATGCTTTTATAATGCGTAGACTTGTCTCCATGTGAGCATGTGCACACAGCCCTTACTCAGATCAGAACCACTACGGACACCCCTCCTCATGGCCCTTCCCCTGCCCTCCCCTGAAACAGCCACCCCCCCAACTTCTCCCACCACAAGATTGGATCAGAACCAGACAAGTTGGCTCACTTGCACAGGGCTTCTGTCGTCCTACATTTTGTAGGTGAGACTACATCTCGCTGTCATTATACCCCGTCTCACTGGGCATCAGGCAAGTTTCTACTCATCCTGACCGCTGTCTGATCCATTCTGAGAACACACAACCATTACACCCCTGCTGTGCTCTTGTTAGACTTCTGGGTCAGATCACATTCTGGACTCTTCTGAATAAGGTGGTCATGTTCATTCTAGTGCACGTCTTTTGGGGTGCACATGCATGCACTTCTGTTGGGTATCTACCTAGGAATGAGATGGCCAGGTCACAGAACACACATATGTTCAACTTTAGCAGATAACGCCAAAACTTTTCCCCTGAGTAGTGTTGTTTTCCCCAACAGCAGTGTATGAAATGTCCTCTTAAGATGCCTTACATATCTTTCATCAGATTTATTATTAGCCATTTGGTTTTTTTATACTGTTATGAAGGGCCTCATTTTGTAACATATCTTCATATTTTTTGTTGCTAGCATACAGAGATTCTAGCCTCATACACAGCAATTTTACTCAGTGCACTTACTAGTTCTGATACTTTACCTGTAGGTCCTTTCAGAGTTTATGCAGATGAAATCATGTCCTTTGTGAACAATAAGTTATATTTCTTCCCTTTCGAACTCTTACTGATTTTATTTCACTTACCTGTCTTACTGAACTGGCAGGGACACTCAGCACAGTGCTAATGTCATGATAGTGGACATCTTGTTTCCTTCCTAAGAGAAAAGCCTGCAGCATTTCACCGTTTTTACATTTGCTGTGGACATGTTCGTTTCTGTTGTTCCTGCTGTTGTATGTAGAGTCCCTTCATTAGATTATTGAATTTACTTTCTATTTCTAGTCTGCTAAGAGTTTTTATTATGCACAGATGGTGAAATTTACTAAATGCCTTTCTTTCTGCATCCATCAAAATTAGGATGTGATTTTCCTGCTTTATCCACTTGTCATGGTGAATTTTCAAATGTTACACCAAACTTGAATTGCTTGAATAAATCAAATTTGGCTGTGATGTATTATCCATTTTATATAGGTGTGGATAAATCCTAATTGCTAATGTTTTCCTTAGAATTTTTGTATCTATGATCATAAATGAGACTAGCTTATTACCTTCTTTCTTTGTAATATCCTTATTTTGGTATTAAGTTATTCTTGGCTTCCCAAATCCAATTGAGAAGCGTTTTCTCTTCTCTGGGAAGTTTGAGTAGGATTGGCAGTATGTCTTCCTTAAATGTCAGATAGCATCCACCGGAATAGCCAGGTGAGTCTGGAAATTTCTACGTGGGAATATTTCAAATTAAAAATCAGTTTATTACATACAAGACTGTATTTGCTACTCCTCGGTCATTTTGCTAAGTTGTGTTTTTTTTTCCAAGAATTTTCCCACCACATTGAAGTTTTTAAATACACCGGCATAATCTCTTGTCACAGTCTGTAGGCTCTGTGCTAATGTCATCCACCCTTCCCCTGATTCTGATCATCTGTGCCTTCTCTCTTATTCTCTGAATATTCTTTGGTGAGAGCTGGATTTCTTGGATGCCCAGGAGCTGTGTCTACCTCTCTGCCTCTCTTTCTCCCCATGCCCTTTTCCCCCAGGGGTTTAACTGGACCCTCTTCATACAATCTGTGCTGTCCTCTGTCAAAATCAAACTGCTGCCAGATGAAGAAGTGGTGGTCTACGGCATCCCCTACCTCCAGAACCTTGAAGACATCATCGATGTCTACTCAGCCAGGTGAGGACCCAGAGAAGGTCCCCAGAGGCTTAAGCATCCTTGCCCCTGCCCCCCGCCCCTGCAGCTTCTCCTCACAGGAGAAGACCCCAGGGAGCATTTACTCTGGGAGTGAGGGACATGAGTGGGTAAATGTTAGTGGCCAACAGAGCCTTAGTGAGAGATGTGAACCCTCCTTGGGGTATCTCAAGCATCCAGGAGCAGACAGGATGTATCTGGGGTTGTCCTAAAGGCTTTCTCCACCACCCTGCTTGTGGTGAGCTCCTTGATTGGCATAGCACCTGTTGACCAAGGGCCCATAAGTCAGATAATCTCTCTAGGCATATACCACTCACCTGTTCTATACCCCACCCTCCGCCTCCTGTCCACAGGACCATGCAGAACTACCTGGTCTGGCGCCTGGTGTTGGATCGCATTAGCAGCCTGAGCCAGCGATTCAAGGATGCACGGGCAAACTACCGCAAGGTGAGACCCCACATAGGCAGCTCTTGCCCCTGCCCTGTCATTGACTCACTCAGTTTATGGTACTGAGCACCTGCTGTGGGCCAAACACCAAGGTCCACCCTGGGGTCAGAGCCATGAAAGAGGCTAACGAGATACCTGCCTTCTTGGGGCAGTTGACAAACTGGAGACCTGCTCTTTCAAGAGCAACAAGTAGGACATCAGAGGAAGGGACGGGACAGGGAGAGCCTCTCTGGGAAGGTGACACTAGAGACCATGAGGAGAGAATGACTGAGACATGAGAAGACTAGGGCAGATTCCCAAAGCAGGGACACCCTAGGGCCACATGAGGGAAAGGAAGGAGATGAGGTCAGGGAGAGAGATGGGGGCCAGCAATCATGGGACTGATGCATGGATTCCACATGCCCTGAAAGCTGCTGAGGCCGTAAGAGTGGGACCACAGTCTGGTGTCCTGCTTGTGTGGTCATTCTGACTGCTCTGGGGGTGGGATGCAGTCAGGGCAGAGCAAGGGGACCCACTGGGAAGCCCTGTGGTGTTGGTGGCTGTGCTGGGACAATGATCAGAGGGTGCGTGGAGTCAGAGTGGAGACAGGTGCCATCATCCAGGTGGGGTGACAGGTT
Organism: Zalophus californianus; assembly: GCF_009762305.2. NCBI lineage: Eukaryota > Metazoa > Chordata > Mammalia > Carnivora > Otariidae > Zalophus > Zalophus californianus. The sequence continues at coordinate 1,371,620 of NC_045598.1, read as the reverse complement.
GAACCAGGGCATCAGCAGCAGATGGAGGTGCCTACAACAGAGCGTTGAGGTACAATGGCGGAATGAGAGGCATGGGAGTCAGGGGGACTCTGTGGTTCTTCACTAGAGAAATGGGATGGGCAGAGGTCCTCCACAGCATCAGGAAAACATGGCAGAACCGTTTGGGGCAAGTCAGGACCCCAGCTTGTCATGTTAGGTTGGAGACACTACTAACAAAGCATCTCCACTTTAGTGATGGGAAAACTGGGGCCCGGAGAGCTGGTGGCTTGCAGCTGAGCGGGATATGGCCCCCAGGACCTCCAGAGTCAACACCAGCCGGTGCTTTGGGGTGGGGCTGGAGTCCTTGAGGTCAGAATCCGGCCAGACAGCCAGGCCAGGGTGGCAAGAACAGGGGACAAGGAGGCACTGGGGGCTGAGTAGGGCCCTACCACTGCCCTGGGGTAAAGGTCCAACCCAGAGCCTGGGTCGGGAGCCCTCCCCTGAAAACTGCACCCTCGGTCCTGCCCACATCCATGGCCAGCCCTCAGAGGGGAGTCTGAGTTCACCTGTGTCCCCCACTGGCTCCTGGGCACCCTGAGGCCGAGGACAGGGAAGCAGATGTTGGTAAAGGCAGCAATGAGTGAGTGAGTGAATGGCTGACCGGCCGCCACAGGTGCTGTACGGCACGACCGTGGAGGAGGTGCGCTGGCGGGAATGCGTCAGCTACGTCAATAGCAACATGGAGAGCGCTGTGGGCTCCCTCTACATCAGGGAGGCCTTCCCCGGAGACAGCAAGGACGCGGTGGGTGCTCTGCACTTGGACTGCCATGGCACCCCTGCCCGGGGCCCAGGGCCAGGAGCTTCCTCCCCGCAGGGACGCTGGCCCGTGGTGGGTGGGGGCCCAGGTCCCATCCCCACACCTCGCGTGGCGACTCCTGGCTCCTGGTGTGGGAACCCCAAGGGCCCCCCAGCCACACGTGTGTGCTCAGTGGTTCTGGGAGCACACATCTGCCCAGTCCCCTCACATGGAGAGGCCAGAGGCCCCACTCCCAACCCTACAGACCTGTCTGGGAAAGGGGACAGGTCATACGGGCTGTGAGTCCAGGGATGGGCAGGCCCCAGGCCCACCCAGGAGAAAGACCGGCAACCAGGACCCCTGTCCTGGTGGGGATCATTCCTCATCCCCAACCCCAACGCCACAGCAGGGAGGGGGCTTTGGACCAGACCCCTGCAGAGACCCCAAAGCTGGTCATGCAGGACAAGGGTCATGCACTCCCCCCAGGTCAGAGAGCTCATCGACAAGGTGCGGGCGGTGTTCGTGGAGACCCTGGATGAGCTGGGCTGGATGGACGAGGTGTCCAAGAAGAAGGCCCAGGAGAAGGTGGGCAGGCGGATGGGGCCCCCAGGTCAGGGCTTCCTGCAGGGAGAGGGCAGCCCCAGCGTGGGGACAGAGGGTGACCATCATCATACCCGCTTCAGAGATGAAGACACTGAGGCTGGGTGTGGCTTGCTCAAAAAGGGGCTGTGGGCAGAGGCAGGACCAGAAACCAAGTCTGCAAGACCCCCTAGCACCCCTGGGAACGGGTGGGGGTGGCCATGGCCTCGGAGCAGAAGGCCCTCTGGGCCAGTGTGACAATTGGAAGCTGAGCCACTCCGCCCAGGGCTCGCCCCATCGGACCCCTGGCTGGCTGCCAGGTGGGCAGTGAAGTGAGGGGCAGAGCCAGGATTCCCACAGTGGGACAGGCACACACTGGCCCCAATGTCCTCCCTAGGCCATGAACATCCGGGAGCAGATTGGGTACCCAGACTACATCCTGGAGGAGAGAAATAAGCACCTGGACGAGGAATACTCCAATGTGCGCCCCATCCCCGGCCCAGGGGCCCTCCAGAACCTCCCCTCTTGCCTCACCCCCAACCCGATCTGCCCCTGAACCAGTCCTGTGAACCATAAGCCTTCAATGCCCTGGCAGGTGGTGCCGGCACTAACTCGGCCACCTCACTGGGTGGGCGGCTCCAGAGTTACCTGTTACAGATGGGGAGACTAAGGTTGCATCAATGCCCAGAGCCGGCAAGAGCACCCCCCACCCCCCGCGGGCACCCAGAGCCTGTTGGCCTTGCGCAGGACTGCCTGGCCAGTCCCCGGCCACTCTTGACCTCCCTTGCCTGCACACCCGCAGTGACCGCCCCTCTCCCATAGCTGAACTTCTCAGAGGACAAGTACTTTGAAAATGGTCTTCAGAACCTCAAGGCTGGGGCCCAGCGGAGCCTCAAGAAGCTTCGGGAGACAGTGGACCAGAACCTGTGAGTGGGGACAGCACATGGGAGCCAGTGGGCTGAGCGCAGGGCCAGCTGGGAGGGGCCACCCGGTCCGACTCAGAGCCCCGCTGTGCCTTCTGCTTTGGGGCCCAGGGTTCAGGGAGGATTCGGATCTTTGGTTTGCCCAGACCTCGCCCTGGCTGTGGGCAACGAGGGTCTCATGGCACGGCCACTGTGACACAGGCCCGAAGTAAGGGTGGGCTCTGGTCAGCCAGCAGGGGGGCCTGTCGGGAGGGCTCCAAGAGACGGGCTCCAGGTGACCGGCCTGTTCATCACAGATGGATCATCGGGGCGGCCGTGGTTAATGCGTTCTACTCCCCCAACCGAAACCAGATAGGTACGTTCACCCCCTCGGTGACTGACCCCAGCCCCTCCAGCAGCCCCCACCCCTTCCTCCTAGGGGGCACCTCCAGCCTGTGCTCAGAAGGGGAGAACCTCTCCCCACCTGTAGGAACTCCACCCATCACCCCACCTGCGGGGACGTTCCTCACCTTGTGAGCGGTGGGGTGAGGTCTTAGGGAGTGGGACCGCACACCCCTGTCCCAGGGCAGCAGAGGAAGGTGGGAAGAGCCGGGATCTGCTGCCCACTGGCCCTGGCCTCTTGGCTCCGGGGCCTTGACTTTCTTGTCTGTAACATGGGCCCGTTCAGAGCCCTGCCTCCTGGGCTGCAGGGTTCAATGGCAGGAGCCCCAGGGGAGCCCACCCCAGCCTGGCACACAGGAGGTGCACTCGCTCAGGGCCTGTTCCCCACCCTGTCCCCGTGCAGTGTTCCCCGCTGGGATCCTGCAGCCTCCTTTCTTCAGCAAGGAGCAGCCACAGGCCTTGAACTTCGGGGGCATTGGGATGGTCATCGGGCATGAGATCACTCACGGCTTTGACGACAACGGTAGGGAAGCTGCGTGGGGGGTCGGAGCGACGCCTCCAAGTCACACACCCACACACCCCTCCCCTCTCCCCTGAGCCACAGTCCTGGGAGGGGACTGTCCATCCAACCCCTTCATGATTCAGATGGGGACACTGAGGCCCAGGGCATGGGAAGAACTTGCCAGGTCCCCAGGGGAGCGACGGTGGCAGGACAGGTCTTGAATGGCAGGCCCTGGTCAGGCCTCTTGCTCTAGGCAGAGCCACGGAGGAAAGAGCACCAGGGCCTGACCCTGACTCCACCTCACTTGCTGGCCACTCTCCTCCCCGGGCCTGTGACATGGAGACAGCGACACCATATCCCATGTAGCTCTGAAGCCACAGGTCCTGGCCTGGCCTGGAGCCTGACCTGGTGTCATTCCAGGACAGCCAGCACCCTCCAGCCCAGGGATACGCTGACCCGACGTTCCCACCTCCCACCGTGGGCTGGGGACCCCTGCCCGGCTCTAGTGGCCTGTGACCATGCACCCGGGCTCCAGCTGCAATCCAGGAAGACTGGCTTTCCCACAGGGCTTGACCACTAGGACCTTCTGAGGGCAGCCTCACGTCCCCCCAGGGCCATGTGTTCCCCAGACAGTTTGGACATCCCAACAAGGGTCATTAAACCCTGAGACCAGACACCCTGGGCCCTGACCTCGGAGGTGGCATGGGAGACCACCAAGTCCCCCTCCCGGGCCTGAGCAGCCCAGTGACATTGTGCTGACCCTTCAAGCAGGCCGGTGCCCTTCAGGGGCCCACTCCCCGCTCACATGCGAGCTCTAGGTATTGGGGCTCCTGAAAGGATGTGCCGTGAGGCTGGCCCTGGGCAGGCAGGGCCATGTGGGCAGCCCACCTGTGCCCGCACAGGCCGGAACTTCGACAAGAATGGCAACATGCTGGATTGGTGGAGCAACTTCTCGGCCCAGCACTTCCGGAAGCAGTCAGAGTGCATGATCCACCAGTACGGGAACTACTCCTGGGATCTGGCAGACAACCAGAATGTGAGCCAGCCGTCAGCCATACCGCCACCCCCAGGGACCCGCACCCCAGCCCTGGCCCCTGGGGGAGGCAGGGCAGCCCAGGCCGCCCCGCCATGCCGGGTCCTGTGCGCAGGTGAATGGCTTCAGCACACTCGGGGAAAACATCGCCGACAACGGAGGGGTGCGGCAGGCATACAAGGTGGGTCCGAGCAGGGGCCCCTCAAGGACGGGCGGCTCGTTGAGGCAGAGACGGTGCCCTGCCCAAGGCGAGGCGCACCCTGGACCCCTCCTCCATGGGTACTGGAAGGCAGCAGGGCCCCGGGAGAGCCAGCCTGGCCGTGGGCGGGTGGGCACCTCCCCACATTTTACCCCAACCTTAGCGGAGCCTTCGACCTCTGGGGAAGCCACTGTCCATCTCCAAGTGAGACAGTGACATTCACCACGTGCCCGCCGGCCTCGGCAGCACCCTACACCTGCAGCCTCAGGCCCTGGGCCTCGGGAGCTCATTCTGGGTGGGTGCTGCGCGGCCGTCTGCCTGAGCCCAGCCAGTGGAGTACTGACATGACCACTGGGCGAGTAAGGTAGGAGTGACCGTCCCCGGGGGTGCTCAAAGGGCCTGAAGCTGCAGAGGCAGGACCTCCACCAGGAGTAGGCCATGGAGCCAGACCTCCATTCTCCTGGACCCGAGGACTCTGGAGTCCCTGTGGGCTGGTGTGACCCTGGGAGCGAGGGCAGGACTGGGCCCAGCACCTGTTTGTCACCTGCAGGCTTACCTAAAGTGGATGGCAGAAGGTGGCAAGGACCAGCAGCTGCCAGGACTGGAACTGAGCTATGACCAGCTGTTCTTTATCAACTATGCCCAGGTAGGAGCCTTAGTCCCCACCCCACCTGCTGCCGGGCCACCTGGGAACCAGTTGAAGGGCCTCCACTATGGGATGCTTCCAGGGGCGCAGTGAGCAGGCGAGCCAGGCAGAACCAGAACTTAACAACCTGGAAAGCTTCTTAGAGAAAAAGGATGGCAGGGGGTTGGAGCCGGGGTGGACTCAGATGGAGCTGGGGCTCCCCTCCCCATACCCAAGAAGGGGCAGCCTGGGACAGGGGGCACTCCCTTGTGCCTAGAAAGAAATAAGACCACACGCCTGTCCCAGCCACTCACGCCTGGATCCCCTCAGGGCCCCCCCTTATCCCTCCGTCCCATCCCCCCCCAGGCCCGCCCTTCCCCCAGGCCCGCAGCCACGCCCCTCGTGCGCCCACAGGTGTGGTGCGGGTCCTACCGGCCTGAGTTTGCGATACAGTCCATCAAGACCGACGTGCACAGCCCCCTGAAGTACAGGCAAGTAGCCCCTGCCTCCTCCCCGCGGGCAGCCCCTCTCCCCCCACCCCGCGCACCCAGGGAAGCTGGTCAGGCCCCCCTGGTCGCCCTCAGGGTGCTGGGCTCGCTGCAGAACCTGGGGGCCTTCGCAGACGCCTTCCACTGCGCCGAGGGCACCCACATGCACCCGCACGAGCGCTGCCGCGTCTGGTAGCCATGGGCGAGCCGCACTGCGTGGCCCACGCGCACCCACCGGCCGAGGCCAGGTGTCCCTTCTGCGCGCGCAGCTGGAGCAGTGGACGAGGCCAGCACCGCGTCCGCCCCGCGCCTGGAGCGCAGCCGCGGCACCCGGGGAGAGTGGCGCCGCCTGGTGCCCTCCGCTTGCAGCCAAGAGCGCTGCGCCCCAGCCCCGGAGACCTGTTTAACTGTCTGCACCCACTCTCCAAAGCGTCCTTGTCAGCTGTCCAAGCTTCAGACTTGAGCTAAGTAAACGCTTCCAAGAAGTCAGAGGCCTTGTCTGTTTAGGAGGGCCCCGGGGGGCAGGCGGGGTGGCAGTGCCGGAGGCCCTAAGCGCTGCCTCTGCGCTGGCTGCTGGTGGCCTCGGGCGAAACAGGGCACCATGTGGACGGAGGACCACTCCTGATGACTGTCTCCAGGGTCTCTCTGTGCTGCGGGCACAGCAGTGACCAGGATGCTCCCAAATCCTGGTCCTCTGCCACCACCCATTCAGACAGGAGGAAGGGCTGCTGAGGTCGGGAGGTGGGCCGAGGGGACTAGGGAGCCATAGCTCAGAATGTAGACTTTGGGTTTTATGTAACTAGAGGCCAGTGGAGGAGTTAAATCACAAAGGGACACTGTCACCTGCCCTGAGTTTTTAAATGACCCCTGAGAGGACTGAGTGGGGTGGGGGCGGGGGGGTTGCTGGGGGGTAAGGTGGGAGGAAGCTGGAAGGCCAGCTAGGAGGCCGCTGTGGTCATCCAGGCCAGGCCAGGGGACGTGCTGAGACAATCATCTGGATCCCCCCAGACCAGAGAGCCTCTGACAAGGGGGGCGGGGGCAGGTTTCCACGCTGGACATGTTAGGTTCCACTGCCTGCTTCACCTGCCAGGGAATGGCACTGGAGGGGTGCTGGATGAACCAGCTGAGCCAAGACTCCCCCTGGCCAGCCACCCCCAGCGGGGTGCACGTGACAAATCTCATCAGTAAAGGTCCTTCGTCTCCCTAAGTCCCACTGTTCACCATGCTCCAGCGGCTGGATGGAGACCATCTCCTCCCTGGAAACCCAGCAGACATGAGCACTGAGCCCGACCCCTCCAGGCCGGGCTCTCTCCCGGGGAGTTCCCAATCCCACCCTCAGCTCCCACACCCCGGGCCCATCCTCAGAGCCCTGACCGTCCTGTGCCACAGGCCTGAGGCCACCAGGGAGGCTGCAGGAGCATTTCCAGAACTCCCCACCCCCTCCCAGGGAAGCCTGCAGACCCCTGACCACCCTGCTGGCCGGGGGAAACCGACAGCAACACAGACAGAGCTGCCGAGGACACAGGGCTCAGAGCCAATGAAGAAACCTAGTTTAATGCTCACTGCCACTCTGGGATGTGGCAGAGCTTTGGTGCACCAGTCCGGAAGTTCCCGAGAGATTCTTCACACCCAACTCCCAGCATGCCCGAGGCAGCAGATGCCTCCCGGATCCGCAGAGGCCCCGGGGGCTCACCCGGTGCACGCCTCCTCATCACGCTGTGGAGCAGCAAAAGCCCCGTCAAGCTGGCCACCCTCCCCGGAGTCAAGGGCAGCTGGTCCCACCCACCCGTGGTCTGTGGCCCAAGTGCTGGACACTCCCCTCCATTTGCGCACAGGAGGCCAGCCACCAGGACCTCACTGATGGTGACTATGGTCACCTCGGACAAGCCCTGGCCCCCCTGAGGCTAAGAGGACAGGCAGCTCGTCTGCCCTGCAGCCCTGGGTAGCCCACTGCTGTCTGGGGAGGGCCCTGCTGTGCCCACCCACCTAGCTAGCCTGTTACCCCTCTGCAGACTGGGGCGACAGGGCTATCCTGGGCTGCCATGAGTGCAAAATTACCTGAAGCCTGCAAGGTCCAGCCTAACACCTGGCCACACCCAGCATTCAACCCAGGGAAGTTGGGTGTGCACAGGGGGCTGTTCTTAGCAGGCAGTGTCCCCGCCAGGCCCAAGCTCACCTGGGGCGACTCACTGGCCCAGCCCTCCGCAGAGATGCCCAGGGCCTGCAGGATGCTCTCCTGGGGAACATAGTCACCCAGGGACTTCTGGACGCAGTGTAGCAACACTCTGTCACCACCTACAGCAACAGGAAGGTGGTCAGGGTACCCCTGCAGGCTGGGAGGACGGAGGCAGCCCTGGTTGTCCATGACCCCACCTGGTTACCCTGACAAGTGGGCTGTTTTGGCCACACCCCACCCAGCTAAGCCAACACTCAAGAACTGGGCCACCCCACGGAGAAGACTTGACAAGACCAACAAACCAGAGGAAGGGAGGGAGAGAGGGTCAGGGCATGCGGCCAAGTTTAGCAAGACCTTCCCACCCCATGAGACGAGGCACTGACCTCTGACGCCCCTTTCCCAGCCCACCTTTGGTAACCACCAGCAGCCCTCCACTCTGCAGCAAGTCCCCCGACAGGTTCCCCTGGATGCCAACAGCTTTAGCCTGGAGGAAGCGAAGCAGGTCCAGGTCGGCCCTAGAGGGAAGCCCCACCTCCCCAAGTCCCACCCAGCCTTGGCCATCACAAACCTTGAGGGCCACATCACGCACAGGCTTCCCCAGGGCAGCGGGCACAATGCTCAATCTGTTGTACCTGCAAAGACACAGCTGGCTTGTCCAGGCTCTGGCTCCTCTCTGAAGCCCTGGCCCCAGTGCCTGTCCCCGGACTCTACAAGATGCACAGACCCATTCACACAAGCAGGCTTCACCTCATCTCACCAGGGACTTGGGGGCCATGGGGCAGCCAGCCAGCAGCCAGCCCAGCCAGAGCTGTGGGGCACCCTGGGGTCAGCAGGCCTGGGGCCCCGCAGAAGACCTGGGGCGTGTGGACTGGCCCCCAGGCTGGGTGAGCGGGCGGATGTGGCTCAGCTGGCATCACTGATCAGACCAAGCAGCAGGCATATGTAGGACCCAGGCACTGGAGGGGCTGTGATGACCCCTCGGCACTAGGCTCCGGGTCCCCTCTGCAGGCTGCTGGGGGTCGATCTTGGGTGAGAAGCCTAACCTACAATCGTAATAGCCCCTAAGAGACAGCCCTGCAGAAGGACCGGCTGAGCGGCGGATGCCACCAGAGGCAAGTGTCCAGGAAGAGGCCAGCAGGGAGAGCGGAGGAAGCAGTGCCCCCCACACTCACCGTCTGAAGCCCAGCTCCCTGTAGAACTGCTTGCTTTCATCCAGGTAGAGCTCTGGAAAACAAAGGCCACAGGTGTGTACTCAGGCCCATCTACCACCTGGCCCACGCCCCTGCATCCAGCCCCCTGTCCACCCTTGCCCACGCAGGACAGGGAGGAGCAGAGCAGAGCGTCCCCACTGTTAGAGGAGGGTGGAGGCCCAGACGGGACAGGGGCAGGGAGGAGCAGGGCTTGCCTGGACTCTGCCACTCGGCCCAGGGCTCTGTGAGTGCCGCGGAGAGGAGTCTAGCGCGGTGGGAATGGGAGGGCAAGCCACAGCCTTGTCCTAGCTACTCCTCCAGGCTCCTGGGAAGGTGGGGGGCTTGCAGCCACCCAGTAAAGACCGTGGTGGTGATCGGAGACCAGCATCACCACTGGGCCCTGCCACTGTGCACAGTGGGAGGGACATCATGGCTGGGGATGCAGATAGGATCCCAGGAAAGATGACTGGAGATCCTGGAGCGAGAAGGGTCAGGGCTGGGCAAGGAGGGGATGACCGATACCCTGAGCTTGCGGGAGGATCTCAGGGTAGCTGGTGCGGCTACAAGTGTGAGGAGAGAAGGAGAGCACAGGCACCTCCTGCGAAGCGGCCCCCGTCCAGAAACTCCCGCAGGCCCAGGGCCTCGGGCCCCACGCCCACCAGGCGCACGCCATGCTGGTCCAGTAGCCCCCTGAGGCTGCTGAGGTCCTGGGCGATCCAGCGACACACCGAGCAGCCGAAGCGCCGCAGGCCGGCCACCACGCACGCCTGCTCCCGCCACAGACTCCGCAGCTCCACGGCCTGCGTGGGGTGGGCGAGGGGTGCCGCTGGACCACCGCCCACACGCGTCCGCGCCCTCCAGCTCCATGACCCTGTCAGGACCCCCGAGGCCGGCCGGGGATGCCATTGCCAGGGCGCACGGGCAGGTGCCAGGAGCCCACCCACCGTCCTGCGCTCGTCCGGCCTCACCTCCCGGTCACCGCATGCTTCAGGACACACGCGCCCACGCGGGCAAGGTCGACCGTGCTCATGCCTTCCTGCAGTCCCGCTCCGGGCTGTTCGTCCTGCTCCGGGCTGCGGGCCCCACTCCTGCCCGGCTAGGCCACGCCCCTCCCACCCCAGCCCGCCTCTCCGTCCCGGCCCCGCCCCCAGGTCCAGTCATCCCTGCCGGCTCCGCCCCGGATGGTTCCCCAGGCCGCAACGCCCCTACCACAGCCCCAACAGCGCCTGGTCACTTGTTTTGCATATGCATAAGCCGGTCGGCCAATGGCGTCACTGTCCGGGCGGCCAGAGCAGCTAAGCGGAGGGGCAGCAGGCACGTGGTGCGCCTGCGCACAGAGCTGCTTCTCGTGGGCGCTGGCTCCGAAGACGGCGCAGGTGCAGAGCGGAAAAGCCCGCAGGGTCCGGGGCCCAGCGGTTTGCCCCGCAGGGTTAAGGCGAGCAGAGTAACGCCCATGTCGCGGCTCTGCGTCCCTGACGGCGGTCCTACAGACATAGGAGCACCGGGCTTAGCCTTTACCCTTGTTTTTATTTCAGCTTTAAAATCCATGCGAACGCATCGTTTTCTCAATTACATGGGCGCTTTGGCTTTAATCATAAAATACTGGCAATTTCTTGCGAGAGAAATAGCCTCTTTTAACCCCCAATCTTTGGGCAACATGGAGCCCAAAGAAATAACAGCAGTTTGCTACGGGCCTTGCGACGGACGTTGTCTTGTTTATTGCTGAGGACAGCCCTGTCACACCTGTGATCATCCGGTTTTACCGATGAGGGATCGAGACACGGGGGCGAAAAATGACTTCACCCAGAAAACGGTCACCTGCATGGACATCCGCCCCGATCTGTGGGCTCCTGCATTCAGCAAGCAGAGACCTCCAGGGCCTGGACCACGCTGGAGACCCAAGGGGGGGCGGATGAGTGCCCCGGGATTGGGAGAGGGAGCCTCCCGCCTGACACTGCACAGTATATCACAGGACCCCCGGTACAGAAGAGAAGACAGGCCCAAGAAAGGTTCTGGGAGACTGAAGGAGCTGGGGTGGCCGGAGCGGCAGGTTCCGCACAGGGGTCAGACGGCACTCATGTCCCGGGTATTGAAGGCAGGAAGAGCAGAAAAAGGAAGGAGTCCACACAGCCCACCAGGGAGGGAGAGAGTGCAGCCCCCAGAGGCCAGGGCTGGTCCTGTGAGGAGGGGGCTAGGCCCCCACGAGGGAGGCAGCCCATTTCCGGGACACCCCCAGAAGGAGGAGCGCGAGGTCAAGGACTCCTCTCCTGCGTCCTTAGCATCTCCCTCCAGTGCTCCTGCTGCTGGAGCCTAAAGCAAGCTGCAGGCAAAGGAGGAAACCCGTCGGCCACCCCAGGCCCAGCCCCGCAGAGCCGCAAGGTGGCCGGGCAGCTGGGGGACAGTGAGAAAGCAGCGGGCCCACTGATGCCCTCGGTGACTTACTTTACAAAGGCGACCGAGGCCTGGGAGCGGGGCCTGGGGCTTGGACTGGGTGATGAGAGGAGAGAGCAGCCCCCGCCCCTGGGCCCCCCCCCCGCCCCCCCCCCGCCCCCACCCCCCGAGCGCCAGCCTCTCCGAGTGGGTGGGCATCAGCACGCGCATTGCAGAGGTGGGGTCTCACCCACAGGCCGAGTCCCAGGTCAGAGTCCCACAGGACTGCGTCCCCCTGCACGCCTCGCTCCGGGACGCTGCTCATTGCTCAGGAGGACCGGAGGTGCTCACGAGGCCTCTTCCCTCCCAGCGGGCATGGGGTCGGCCTCGGCTGGCGGGGCAAGAGCCGGCAGGCCCCAAGAGCATCAGGCACGCCCCCTGGCCTCTTTGAGCAAGGAGGGGCGGGTCCAGACCATCTGCGAGGGTCGCCCTGCTCAGCTAGTTCAACCCAGTGCCCCCAGGACGGGCGTCTTGACTCTCCTGCACACCCCCTTGCGCCCCAGCCTCGCTGGGCCCAGACCATGCAGCAGAGGGAAGGTCCCCAGGAAGGGTCCCGGCAGGACCTGCGGGCGACATTAGCCAGCGGCCACGCACGGGACACGAAGCTGCCCCGTAGGTGCTGCTCGGGTGGATGAACGAGTGGGAAATCGGGCACATCTCCTCAGGCCGGGGCGCGTCCCTTACAGAGTCAGACTTGGTAACGGGGCCGCACACCCACGCTGGACTTCATCTGTCCAATGACTTGTCAAATGACATCCAGTGACCGTGTGGAAATGAGAAAGGCAGAGGGCAGCCGTCCTCTTGTGTTCCTGGTGACAATGAGGGGAAACCATGGTGACCGTCCTGGGTGGGGGCTCCCTCTGACAGGCCCTCAGGTGTGGGGGCATGGCCCGTGCCCACGGGAGTCTTGTGGGGGCTCCCAAGCCCCTGGGTCCCGCCTGACCCCTCTCCTGCCTCGGAGGCTGGGCTGGGCTGGTCATCCCGGGGACGGTGGTCAGAGCGCTTCTGAGCACTGGGCAGCCCCCACTCCAGCCCCGTGACTTCACCCCTGCCTGCTTCCTTCCCTGGCACCCAGGCTGTCCTCCTCGGTGTCCCCTGGAAGTGGGACTAGGTAGTGACCCCAGGGCCAGTGGCGCCAAAGTCAGGACAAGGAAGGGGCTCGAGGTCCATCTGGGCTGGGCGACCGGAGATCAGCTCACGGAAGGGGGGGGTTCCTGGGTCTGGTGAGGGCTGGACCTCGGGGTCTGAGGGGAACGTGCCCGGGGCCCTCGGAGCTGGACACGCACATGAGGGTCGGGATGGGTCTGCTGGGAGGGAAGCCGCCACGGTTAATTGACGGGCAGCCTCACAGATGAGGGAAGTCAGAGGGTGCCATGCCCATCACATGAGCCCCGGGGCTGAAATGTGACGTGGGAGCCACGGGGCTCCGGGGGAGACTCCCCAGGACACTTCCCATTTGAGGCGCCAGCAGGGGTGCGCTGCCTCTCACCAGCCCCAAGCCTGTGTCAGGGCACCAGGCGTGCAGGGGTCCCCCATGCAGGGCCACCAGCTCTGCGGACAGCGGTGGTGTTGGGAAGCCATGGTTGGGGGAGCCCCTTCCGGATGGGGAGATTAGGGTTTGGGTCTGAACACAGTTCGCACCCCAGAGACCCTGGGCCAGACCGTGTTGCTTTCTGAGCCCGTTGACCCATCTGTGAAATGGGAGCAAGAATTAACCAGCCCAGCCCCCTCCCAGGGACAGGTGGGGTGTGGACCCAGCGGGTGGGGCTCAGGGAAGGCAAAGCGTCACCCCCTCCCTCACTCCCACCATGGGTCGGGGGAGGGGGGCGGACTGAGGGTGCTCCCCTCCCCCAGCCTCCAGCGGTCTGGGGAGAGACCCCTTCTGCAGAGCTGTGCTCAGGAATGTGTAGGTGGAAACCAGCCCTCCCCAGTCCCAGCCAGAGGGCACTGCGTGGGGGGACGGGGTTCCTTTGGGGGGACGGTCACCCTGCTTCAGCCGATGCTGTGACAGGGAGCAGGAAACCAGGAGGGCTCCTTATGGCCTTGGTGCTGGAGGGAAGCAGCTGGGTGACTCCCTGGGCGTCAGAGCGGCAGGGGAAATGCAGATGCACGATTCTGGGGGGGGGCACCCGGCTCTAGAGGAAAGTCAGGGGGGCTGCTGAGGGACAGGGGGGAGGCCAGGAGAGCTTGCTCAGCCAGAACTTAGCGGGGCAGGAGGAACGGAGCCCGAGGCTGTCTGTGTGGTTCCCGCCTCCGGCCTTTGCATACCCCTCCCCTTGGCGAGCACTTCTGCTTTGCCGGGCAGCTCCCGCCTCCTGCTCAGCCAGCCCCGCACCCCTCTCCCGCCCGTCGCTGTGGGGTCCTGTGGGGTCCTGGCCCCTGGCAGCCTGGCTCCCACAACGGCAGATATTGGGAGACGGAACTGAGGCCCAGTTCCGATCGGAATAGCCTCCCCCATCGGGCCACCGACAGTTTCTCTTTCCCTTTCCTTTTAGAGAAGGCAGGTTCCGGGTTGAGTGTGAGCTCGACCGGCTGGCGGGGGTCCTGGGACAGCGGCTGGGGAATGAGGGGTCCTGAAGAGGGACATGGAGCCTCTTCGAGGCTGGGAGCCGCCCCCCTGGAGCCTGACACCCAAGGCTGATGCCCTGAGCCAGGTGAGTCCCCCGAGCCTGCGTGTGCGTCTGCGTGTCTGTGTCCCAGGTGTCCCCAGTCCTGGCCCCTGGGTGTGCTCCTGCCCTCTCTGCGGACCCTGCCCTGGGCCATACCCACTTCCTGTCTCACGTGGGCTTTTGTCTCCCAGCACTGTCCCTCTGGGCTGAGCCAGCCCCTGGCACCCAGTCCCCTGGTCCCACAGTATGGGGGAGCAAATTGACAGGAGGTCATATCCACCAGCAGCTGAAGTGTTCCTCCAGGGGCCAGGAGCCACTTTTGACTCCAAGCCCCCCTCACCCCCAGCCCTTTGAGCCTCGGCTTCTCACCTGTAGGACAGGCTTGTAGTACCTACCATGGGCTGGGCAACACTGGACGGACCGTGAATGCAGCATGATATGAATGACTGTCACATTGGGAAGTAATTTCTAAATTGGAGTTGTGTTTGCCCAACAAATTAAAATTTGTTTTTCAATTTGTCATCAAAAAGTATACTTTGACGGGTGCCTGGCTGGCTCAGTCGTTCAGCGTCTGCCTTCAGCTCGGGTCATGATCTCAGGGTCCTGGGATTGAGCCCCACATCGGACTCCCCGCTCAGCAGGGAGTCTGCTTCTCCCTCTGCCCCTCCTCCCTGCTAATGGGCGCCCTCTCTCTCTCTCTTTCTCTCTCTCTCAACTAAAACCAAAAAAAAAAAAAGTATACTTTGGCAGGATGATTTGAGAGTATGTAAATATCCTGTTTCTCTTGAAACTTTCTGGGAAATGGGGAGAAGCGAGGATTGCATGTATGGATGAGCATGTTTGGAGGAGATGCTGTGAGGCTGTATAAACATTCCATTCTTGATTGTTCTTGACTGAACAATGGCATTCGACTGGAAGCAAGAGAATTCTCCTTGCATTCATTCATTCATTCATGCATCCATCACGCATTGACATCATGCATTCATTCATTCATGCATCCATCATGAATTGAAATCATGCATTCATTCATGCGTCCATTGTGCATCAACATCATGGAGGGCTTTATGGTTCCAATTTTACCCACTTAGTTTTAATCTATTACTCTTACATATTCGGGTCTCCAAATTGTCCCAAATTTTTCCAGCCGGAGACCCTTTATACTGGCTTATGGATTTTTTTGACATATCCCTGTCAATCCATAAGCCCTCCCTTAATTTCTGGCCCAACAGGATGTTCCCAGCTATCTGGTTCTTACCCAGCCCCAGCCCCAAGAAACCCAAATTATTTTTACAGAGGATGGATTTATTTCTTTATTTTTTATTTTTATTTTTTAATATGGATTATTTGTTTTTTACCACATTTTGAGACTGCTTTATGTGTTCTGGATACAAATCTTTATTAGATACAGACTTCCAAATATTTTCTCCAAGTCTGTGGCTTATCTGTTTATTCTCTTAACATCTTTCAAAGAAAAGAAGTTTTTAACTTTAATGCGATAAAACTGGTCAATTTTTTCTTATATGGATTGTGCTTTTGATGCCTCATCTGAGAAATCTTTACCTGACTCAAGCTCGCAAAGATTTTCTCCTATGTTTTCTTCATCTAGCTTTGTAGTTTTAGGTTTGTTTTTTGTTTGTTTGTTTTTAATTTTATTTTATTATGTTATGTTAATCACCATACATTACATCATTGGTTTTTGATGCAGTGTTCCATGATTCATTTTTTGCGTATAACACCCAGTGCTCCGTTCAATACGTGCCCTCTTTAATACCCATCACCAGGCTAGCCCATCCCCCACCGCCCCCCTAGAACCCTCAGTTTGTTTCTCAGAGTCTCATGGTTCGTCTCCCCCTCCGATTTCCCCCCCTTCATTTTCCCCTTCCTACTATCTTCTTTTTTTTTTGAATGGATTTTTTAAATTTAATTTAATTTTATTTAAATTAAATTAATTAAAATATAGTGTATTATTAGTTTCAGAGGTAGAGGTCAGTGATGCATCAGTTGCATACAACACCCAGTGCTCATCACATCGCGTGCCCTCCTTACTGCCCATCACCCGGTTGCCCCATCCCCCCACCCTTCTCCCCTCCAGCAACCCTCAGTTTGTTTCCTAGATTTCAGCATCTCTTACGGTTTGCCTCCCTCTCTATTTTCATCTTATTTTTCCTTCCCTTCTATGTTTATCTGTTTTGTTTCTTAAATTTCACATATGATTGAAATCATACGGTATTTGTCTTTCTGACCGACAATTTTGCTTAGCATAATACCCTCTAGTTCCATTCACATGGTTGCAAATGGCAAGATTTCATTTTTTGGTGGCTGAGTAATATTCCATTGTATATATATACAGCAAATCTTCTTTATCTATTCATCCTTCGGTGGACATCTGGGCTCCTTCCATACTTTGGCTATTGTGGACATTGCTGCTATGAACATTGGGGTGCAGGTGCCCCTTCAAATCACTATGTCTGTATCCTTGGAGTAAATATCCAAGGATATAGGGTAGCTCTATGTTCAACTTCTTTTTTTTTTTAATGTTTTATTTATTTATTTGACAGAGAGACACAGCGAGAGAGGGAACACAAGCAGGGGGAGTGGGAGAGGGAGAAGCAGACCTCCCCCTGAGCAGGGAGCCCGATGCAGGGCTCGATCCCAGGACCCCGGGATCATGCCCGAGCCGAAGGCAGACGCTTAACGACTGAGCCACCCAGGCGCCCCTATATTCAACTTCTTGAGGAACCTCCACACTGTTTTCCAGAGTGGCTGCACCAGCCTGCATTCCCACCAACAGTGTAGGAGGGTTCCCCTTTCTCCACATCCACGCCAACATCTGTCATTTCCTGACTTGTTAATTTTAGCCATCCTGACTGGTGTGAGGTGGTAACTCATTGTGGTTTTGATTTGGATTTCCCTGATGCCGAGTGATGTTGAGCATTTTCATGTGTCTGTTGGCCATTTGTATGTCTTCTTTAGAGAAATGTCTAAATGTTCATGTCTTCTGCCCATTTCTTGACTGGATTATTTGTTTTTTGGGTGTTGAGTTTGATAAGTTCTTTTTAGATCTTGTATACTAGCCCCTTATCTGATAAAACATTTGCAAAAATCTTCTCCCATTCTGGTGGTTGTCTTTTGGTTTTGTTGACTGTTTCCTTTGCTAGGCAAAAGCTTTTTATCTTGACAAAGTCACAATAGTTCATTTTTTTAAAGACTTCATTTATTTATTAGAGAGCGAGGGGGAGAGAAACAGCATGAGAGGGGAGAGGGTCAGAGGGATAAGCAGGCTCCCTGCTGAGCCGGGAGCCCGATGTGGGACTCGATCCCAGGACCCCAGGATCATGACCTGAGCCGAAGGCAGTTGCTTAACCACCTGAGCCACCCAGGCGCCCCACAATAGTTCATTTTTGTGTTGTTTCCCTTGCCTTTGGCGATGTTTCTAGCAAGAAGTTGCTGTGGCCGAGGTCGAAGAGGTTGCTGCGGCCGAGGTCGAAGAGGTTGCTGCCTGTGTTCTCCTCTAGGATTTTGATGGATTGCTCTCTCGCATTTAGGTCTTCATCCATTTTGAGTTTATTCTTGTGTGAGGTGTAAGGAAATGGTCTGGTTTCCTTCTTCTGCATGTAGCTGTCCAGTCTTCCCAACACCATTTGTTGAAGAGACTGTCTTTTTTCCATTGGATATTCTTTCCTGCTTTGTCGAAGATGAGTTGACCAGAATTGAGGGTCCATTTCTGGGCCCTCTATTCTCTTCCATTGATCTATGTGTCTGTTTTTGTACCAGTACGGTACAAAATGAATGAATACAGCTTTGTAATATAGCTTGACATCCAGAATTGTGATGCCACCAGCTTTGCTTTTCTTTTTCAACATTCCTTTGGCTATTCAGGGTCTTTTCTGGTTCCATACAAATTTTAGGATTATTTGTTCCATTTCTGTGAAAAAAGTTGATGGTATTTTGATAGAGATTGCATTGAATGTGTACATTGCTTTAGGTAGCATAGAGATTTTAGCAATGTTTGTTCTTGAATCCATGAGCATGGAATGTTTTTCCATTTCTTTGTGTCTTCCTCAATCTCTTTCATAAGTTTTCTGTAGTTTTCATAGTATGGATCCTTTACCTCTTTGGTTAGGTTTACTCCTAGGTATCGTATGGTTTTGGATGCAGTTGTAAATGGGATCAACTCCTTAATTTCTCTTTCTTCTGTCTCATTGTTAGTGCATAGAAATGCAACTGATTTCTGTGCATTGATTTTATATCCTGCCACTTTGCTGAATTATGTATGAGTTCTAGTAATATGGGGTGGAATCTTTGGGTTTTCCACACAGAGTATCTCGTCATCTGCGAAGGGTGAGAGTTTGACTTCTTTGCCAATCTGGATACCTTTTATTTATTTTTGTTGTCTGATTGCTGAGGCTAGGACTTCCAGTGCTATGTTGAACAACAGTGGTAAGAGTGGACATTCCTGCCATGTTCCTGACCTTAGGGGAAAAGTTCTCAGTTTTTCCACATTTAGGATGATATTCACTGTGGGCTTTTCATATATGGCTTTTATGATATTGAGGCACATTCCCTCTATCCCTACACTGTGGAGTTTTAATCAAGAAAGGATGTTGTATTTTGTCAAATGCTTTTTCTACATCCATTGAGAGGATCATATCGTTCTTGTCCTTTCTTTTATTAATGTGATGTATCACACTGATTGATTTAAGGATGTTGAACCACCTTTACAGCCCAGGAATAAATCCCACTTGGTTGTGGTGAATAATCCTTTTAATGTACTGTTGGATCCTATTGGCTAGTATCTTGGTGAGAATTTTTGCATCCATGTTCATCAGGGATATTGGTCTGTAATTCTCCTTTTTGATGGGGTCTTCGTCTGGTTTGGGGATCAAGGTAATGCTGGCCTCATAGAATAAGTTTGGATGTTTTCCTTCCATTTCTATTTTTTGAAACGGCTTCAGAAGAATAGGTATGAATTCTTCTTTAAATGTTTGGTAGAATTCCCTGGGAAGCCATCCAGCCCTGGACTCTTGTTTGTTGGGAGATTTTTGATTACTTCTTCAATTTCCTTGCTCGTTATAGGTCTGTTCAAGTTTACTATTTCTTCTTATTTCAGTTTTGGTAATTTAGGTTTCTATGAATGCATCCATTTCTTCCAGATTGCCTAATTTGTTGACATACAGTTGCTCATAATATATTCTTATAATTGTGTGTATTTCTTCGATATTAGTTGTCATCTCTCCTCTTTCATACATGATTTCATTTAGGTCATTTCTCTTTTCTTTTTGATAAGTCTGGCTAGAGGTTTATCAGTCTTATTAATTCTTTCAAAGAACCAGCTCCTCATTTCGTTGATCTGCTCTGTTCTTTTGTTTCTATTTCATTGATTTCTTCTCTAATCTTTATTAATTCTCTTCTCCTGCTGGATTTAAGCTTTATCTGCTGTTCCTTCTCCAGCTCCTTTAGGGGTAGGGTTAGGCTGTGTACTTGAGACTTTTCTTGTTTCTTGAGAAAGGCTTGTATTGCCATATACTTTCCTCTTGGGACCACCTTTGCTGCATCCCAAAGATTTTGAAAAGCTGTGTTTTCACTTTCATTTATTTCCATAAAATTTTTAAATTCTTCTTTAATTTCCTGGTTGACCCATTCATTCTTTAGTAGGATGCTCTTTAGCCTCCATGTATTTGAGTTCTTTCCAAATTTCCTCTTGTGATTGAGTTCCAGTTTCAAAGCATTGTGGTCCAAAAATATGCAGGGAATGATCCTAGTCTTTTGGTACCGGTTGAGACTTGATTTGTAACCCAGTATGTGATCTGTTCTGGAGAATGTTCCAACTGCACTCGAGAAGAATGTGTAGTCTGTTGCTTTAGGGTGAAATGTCTGAATATATCTGTGAAGTCCATCTGGGCCAGTGTGTCATTCAAAGCCCTTGTTTCCTTGTTGATCTTCTGCTTTGATGATCTGTCTGTTGCTGTGAGTGGGGTGTTATGTCCCCTACTATTATTGTATTATTATCAATGTGTTGATTTAATTTTGTTATTAATTGGCTTATATAATTGGCTGCTTCCATGTTAGGGGCATAGATATTTACAATCGTTAGATCTTCTTGTTGGATAGACCCTTTAAGTATGATATAGTGTCCTTCTTCATCTCTTACTACAGTCTTTGGTTTAAAATCTAACTTGTCTGATATAAGGATTGCCACCCCAGCTTTCTTTTGATGTCTGTTAGCATGATAAGTGTTTCTCTCCCCACTCACTTTCAGTCTGGAGGTGTCTTTGGGTCTAAAATGAGTGTCTTGTAGACAGCAAATCGATGCGTCTTGCTTTTTTTTTTAATCCAATTTGATACCCTATGTCTTTTGATTGGATCATTTAGCACATTTACATTCAGAGTAACTATTGAATGAGATGAATTTAGTGCCATTGTATTACCTGTAAAGTCACTATTTCTGTATATTGTTTCTGTTCCTTTCTGCTCTGTTACTTTCAGGCTCTCTCTTCACTTACAGGATCCCCTCTTATATTTCTTGCAGGGCTGGTTTAGTGATCACAAATTCTTTTAGTTTCTCTTTGTCCTGGAAGCTCTTTATCTCTCCTTCTATTCTGAAAGACAGCCTTTCTGGTTAAAGTATTCTTGGCTGCGAATTTTTCTCGTTTAGTGCCTTGAATATATCATGCCAGTCCTTTCTGGCCTGCCAGGTCTCTGTGGATAGGTCTGCTGCTAACCCTATGTTTCTAACCATGTAGGTTAAGGACCTCTTGTCCAGAGCGGCTTTCAGGATTTTCTCTTTATCTCTGAAATTTGCAAGCTTCACTATTATATGTCAAAGTGTTGACCTATTTTTACTGATTTTGAGGGGGATTCTCTGTGCCTACTGGACTTGAATGCCTGTTTCCTTCCCCAGATTAGGGAAGTTCTCAGCTATAATTTGCTCCAATATACCTTCTGCCCACCCTCTTCCTCTGGGACCCCAGTGATTCTAATATTGTTCCACTTCATGGTATCACCGATCTCTCGAATCCTGCCCTCATGATCCGGTACTTGTTTATCTCTCTTTTTCTCAGTTTCTTTATTCTCCAACATTTTGTCTTCTATATCACTGACCCTCTCTTCTGCCTCATTTATCTTAGCAGTTAGAGCCTCCATTTTTTATTGCATCTCAATAATAGCCCTTTTGATTTCAACTTGGTTAGATTTTAGTTCTTTTATTTCTCCAGTAAGGGATTCTCTAGTGCCTTCTATGCTTTTTTCAAGCCCAGCTAGTATCTTTATAATCATCATTCTGAACTCCAGTTCCAACATCTTACTAAAGTCCATGTTGATTAGGTCCTTGGCAGTCGGTACTGCCTCTTGTTCTTTTTTGGGGTGAGTTCTTCCATCTTGTCATTATGTCTTGCAAAAAGTGGTCGCTTTTTTATTTGTAGAATTGCAGCAATTCTTTTATTAGATCTCCAGTTCAGTTTGCAAGTATTCAGAACGATTTGATAGCTATCTAGCTGAATTCCAGGGACCAGATGAAATTAGGGTCCCCGGATCCTCCACCATCTTACCTTTAGAACCCAACATGAGTGGGGATGCTATTTGTCACTGCAGCATCATTGTTTCCAGGATTTCACAGGGAATGATTTAGAAAGTGTGCACCCATGCCTCTCTACACTCATGTGTACCACACACGCAGATGCATTGAGAGACACGTAAACACAAGTTCACACCGAGAGCTCCAGTTCCAGACAAACCACAGTGTGCATCCCCCTCTGTTCCTGACAGGAGCCCAGCTTCCTTTGTCCAGAACTTATTTGCTCACTGGCTCAGTCCTAGAAGACACAGACCCTTGTCTCGGGATTGCTGCCATTGTGAGAATCCTGCCAACTAACGAGTTTAGTGTTTGCTTGCAATTATTTTTTTCTTTAGTCCAAAAACCATTCTCCAAAGTTGCAAAAATACCATTCTCCAAAGTAGGTTAGTTTTTCTTGGTGGTTGTTTTATTCATTTGAAATATAATTTTGTTCATTATTTTTCAGTTGTTTTACAACTTTGCATTCAACCCTTGTTGATTCAATCTATTAACGTTAAAAAATAAAACTGCCAGTTATTTTACCAGAAAAAAATGGGTTTATTTGGGAATAGAAATCCGAGAGTTGCAATCCGCGACCAGCGAGCTACAGCAAAACTCTGCAAGTGAAGGCGCCTCGGTGGCTCAGATGGTTAAGCGTCTGCCTTCGGCTCGGGTCATGATCCCAAGGGTCCTGGGATCGAGTCCTGCGTCCGGCTCCCTGCCCGGCGGGGAGTCTGCTTCTCCCTCTCCCTCTGCCTCTCCCCCTGCTTGTTCTCTCTCTGTCTCTCTCGCAAATGAATAAATAAAATCTTAAAAAAAAAAACTCTGCAAGTGCATAGGGCGCCTGGGTGGCTCAGTCGTTACGCGTCAGCCTTCTGCTCAGGGTATGGTCCCAGGGTCCTGGGATCCAGCTCCACATCGGGCTCCCTGCTCGGCGGGAAGCCTGCTTCTCCCTCTCCCACTCCCCCTGCTTGTGTTCCCTCTCTCGCTGTGTCTCTCTCTGTCAAATAAATAAAATCTTTAAAAAAAAAAACTAAAAAAACAAAGCAAAACAAAACTCTGCAAGCGCAGAGAGCAAAGCAGAGACCAAAGCAGAGGGTGCTCCTTCCTACAGGAAAGCGGAAGCTGGGAGAGGCTCTCATAAACAAAACCTCCGGGGCAAAGAAACAGTCTGAAACGTAGTGAATTTTCATTGGCTGGGCTGTGATTATTTCTCATTGGCTGGGCTGGGACTGTCTCTCATTGGCTGAGCTGGGACAGTCTCTCATTGGCTGGGCTGTTGCTGGGTAGGAGGAAGCTTTCCTTGCTCGCGCTGGGGTACGAAATACTAGCCTCCACCTGCAAGGTCTGCCTTTCGTTGTAGGGTCTGCAGTTGACCACCGGTGTGGCCCCTCCCTGCTCCACCGGGCCTGTCGGCTAAGGGCAGACCTGGGCAGGATGGTGACAGGGCTGGCTGCGAGCACCACCTGCTTCCCGGATGCAGTCCCCAGCTGCTCCTGCAGGCGCAGGAGCCTCCTGGGGTCGCTCCTCCCCTCCCACCCCCCCCCCCCCGCGCCCCCTGGGTCAAGAAGAGTTCTAGGATGTTACCACGACGGCACCTAGCCACCGTCTGCCACAGCAGGACCTGGAGTTCTGAAGGATGCGTGAGGACGGCCTAGGTGCCGGGTAAGACCTCATCAGCGGCCAGGACGCCCACCAGGACCAGACTACTCTCCTCCCTCCCAGCCTGTTGGCCCCAGGAGCCGCAGTACCAGCTCAGCAGGACTCTTGCTGTGTTGCTGGAGGAAGCCCCCTCCCCCTCCCCTGGGCCCCAGGAGCCCTACCCCTCAGAACCCAGAGCTGCCGGATGAGAGCACATTCCTCAAGGGCATGGGGCTCAGTGTACCCCCAGCACTGGAAGGGAGGGGCTCAGGACTCAGCCAGGGACTGAGGGAGCAGGGAGGCACACTCCAGCAACCCTGGTCTCAGTTTCCCCACAGTTGGGACCCACAGGGCGGCGGTGCCAGGGTCGGGGATCCTGCAAGGAGATGCCTGCCTTGATTCCCGCCCACACGAGCTCGGCTGCAGAGAAAGGACCCACCGGGCTGGCAGGGCGCCCCAAGCTCTGGCCTCCTGCTGGCCGGAGGGAAGGGTGCTGGGAGCAGAAAGAGCTACTTGCTGATGCACTCAGGATCGCCGGCCTGGGTGGCCCTACTTCACTCCCTCAAAACCATGGACCAGGGAAGGGCTGGAGGGGGTGGGGTGGAAGCAGAAATAGACTCGTGAGGTGGTCACGAGGAGGAAGGGTGGGGTTTGCCGAGGGGCAGCAGGCTCAGGCCTGCGGGGTGGGCAGCCACTGAGGGCTCGGGGCTCCGAGGGCGGCAGGAGAAGGGAGGACGCCGGGAAAGGCTTGCAAAGGCTGGGAGGTGGGCCTGGCAGGCTCAGGGTGGGCTGTGGGTTGAGTGCCTTGGGGCAGGGGGCAGCCTGCCCCATCCTATCCCATGACTTCCCTCCAGAAACCTCCAACCAGTTCACTCCCGGATTGGCGAAGAGGGGCCACGTCTCAGGAACGCAAAATAAATACATCGATAAAGAGCCCGCGGATGCCACTGTCAGGGATGTGTGTCGTGGGCAGTGTGCACACAGTGGGTTCGCGCTGATGCTGAGGACCCAGCCCCCTCGGTCCCCAACCCCCTGTCGCCTCCCCCCTCCTCCCCCCATATTCCTGAGCTCCTGGCAGAGGCTCTGGGCTGGTCTCTGGAGTCCTTTGGGCATTCCTCCGTGGCCGTGTTAAAACCCTTGGATCTGTGTTTCTCAAAAAAAGGCGCCTGGTAGAATGGGGGCAGGAAATATGCAGAAGGACTCAAAAGGGCTAAAATGTGGTGAGGGCTCGGAGCCAAGTCACTGCATGTGCTGTTTGTAAAAATGTGTTTGGGGGGATGTCACATGTTGAATTCTGTGGTGCTTTCAAAGGTTAGGAAATGCCTGTGATGTGACTAGCGCCTCACTAGCACCTTCTGGGCTGGAATTTAAGTGTCCTTCTTGGTGAGCCTGGCCGTCAGCCTGCACAGGTGAGCCCAAGGGCACCCGCGCCAGGCACGCTGGTCCAGGTGCCCCAAGACATCGCGGTGGTCCTCACTGCCCAACCTCACGCTGTTTAGACACTGGGATGAGGTGTTGTGGTGGCCGCAGTGGCTGTGGGCAGGCAGGACAGTGACGTATGTGGACTTGGTCATGACCCTCAGGTGGGACCCTCTGGGGGCGCTTTGGGCAGATGCGCTTTGGGCTGATGGGTGCTGGTTAGAGCGGCCGCATCTAACACTGGGAATGTTGTTTGAAGGGAGGTTGCACTGGGAGCCTGTCCTGTACGTGACCCCTTCCTGAGGCCCTGGCCAGGGACAAGCTGCTCCTGTGAACAGCCCGGTGGTTTTGATGGAGAACATCTTAGAAGCCAGCGTGTGGGCCTGCTGTGCTCATTGTCACTGGGATGTGACTGGGTTGAGGATTCTCAGGGACAGAGTAGGAACTGTGGCTCAGAAACGAGTTGAAGGGCGTCTTGTAAGACAAATCTGGGACCGTGTGAGCGCCCAGAATTATGACAGTAACGTATTAGAACGCACTGTTGAAATAGGAAGCATGAGGCACCGCGTGACGGGCCTAAAGGGCACAGGGAAGCTCTGTCCACGGATGCTGACTCGCCGGCACGCGGAGGAGGGGGGTCACACCACCAACTGGAAACCCTCAAAACTCGCTGTTCAGGCAACACTCATCAGTGGGTGGAAGTTTCAGGAGAAACAGGATATTCACATACTCTCAAAGCATCTGTAAAGTGTACTTTTTAATGGCAAATTAAAAAACAATTTTGATTTGTTGAGCAAACCAGTCCCATTTAGAAATCATTCCTATTGGTCATTCATATCATGGCGCATTTGTGGTCCGTCCCATGTCATCTCAGCCATGAGGTAGGTGCTAGCAGGCCCATCCTACAGATGGGCAAGCTGAGGCTCAGAGGGCTAGGGGGTGGGCAGGGCTTGGAGCCAAGAGAGGCTTGTGACCATGTCCTCAGGAGGACAGCATAGAGGTGAGTGGAGGGCTCTGGGCCCCTAATGAAATGGACAGGAGATGTGCGGGGTCCCCAGGACCCCTGAGCAGTGGCCGGTCTTCCTGTGCTGGGTAGAGTGTGAAGCGAGCCCAGAGACAGTCCACATTCTGCCCATGGGGGCCTGGCAGCTTCTAGCAGGCACAGCCCAAGACGGCTCAGGCACTTGCCTCTTGGAGCCATCGATCCGTGAGTGGGTCATTCCCTCCTGGGGGACACGGACGCTGTCTCCTCCATAGCCACTGTGGTGACATCCGGTGGGGCCGGCGGGACCTGGATGGACAGACCCAGCATCCCCTTCTGTGATGGGACTAGCGCCTCACTAGCGCCTTCGGGGCTGGAATTTAAGTGTCTTTCTTGGTGAGCCTGGCCGCCCTGTGTCCAGCGGGGGGCCTTGTAGTGCTCAGGGTCATTGGGTTTCTAAGGGGAGGACTGGGGCCTCCCTTCCCAAGTTGGCCTGGCCTTACACTAAGGACTCAGGGCCCTCCGAGAACTGGGACCCCCACCCACCCAACAGCATCACCTCCAGTGGGTCGGGGGCGGGTGGGAACGGTCAGTGATACCTGGTGAAATAATCTCGCCTTGGTGGATCCCCCTGCAAAACAGAGACACTGTCACAGTGACGGGGGCTGGAGGGACCCGAGCTCCGGCTTCTCCCGCTGTGGCTCTCCCTGAGAGAAGGACCCCCTGGGGGACAGGCCAAACCCATGTAGACAAGACTCCTTGCTGGACTTGTCCAGCAGAGGGCCCAGGACATGGGCCAACATGGGGCACCTCCTGCCTGAGTCCCCAGCTGCCAAAGCCTGTCCCTAACTCACTCCAGTGATGGTCATCCAGGGAAAGGGAGTGAGCACTTCACAGAGGTGGGTCCCCCACCCCTCAGGGAGCAGGTACCCCAGAATCGCTCAGAGCCTGGGACCCTGAGACCTGCCTGCAGCCTGGGGGCCCCGGTGTGAGGACCCAGGACACGTTAGCTGACAGTAGCCCGAGAAGGTGGGCGACCGTCCCCATCTGGACTTCTTTGCTGAGTGCCTGCTCCCTGACGGGCATGCCCGGGGCTCCCCAAGGGCCAGAGCTGGGTCTACAGGGTTGGGGCCTGGCCCAGATGTGGAGCCCACAGCAGGCGGGTCAGTGGGCAGGGGCGGAATGGATGAATGCTATGTGGCCTCGTGGGGGCACTCGGCCTCGCCCGTGGAGGCCTACTGCTGCCCCTCCAACCGCCCCCCCGTGCTCCCCCACCTGTCTGCAGCCTGCCCGGTGCTTCTCTGCCCCTGAGGGCAGACGGGGACTGGGGGTCCGTGGTGGGGAGTGAGCATGGGGGCGGCAGGGGGCTCCCGGAGCAGGGGACCCTGTCCTCCCGGCCCTCCGCCCCCAGAGAGCCCATGACATCAGGACTCCCACTCAGTGGGAAGCTCACATCCCCAGGCCGGCACAGACCCCCTGAGAGGAGCCAAGGAGTCCCGGAGACGCTCGTGCCGGCCGCCTCCCCCGCCACTGAGAGGGAGAGAGCGGGGAGACACCATTGCTGGGCCCCAAGCCCTGATGGGACCCAGCACCGTGCTCACCAGGCGACCGTCGGTTTTTCATCCTCACCCCGAGGACTGTGAGGACACAGAGCCCCACTAAGATGAGACTGCTCACAAAAGCATAAAGGCCCCAGGACGAACACGTGACATCTGAGCTGCTGGTCCCAGGGTCAGCTTGTGTCTCGAAAGGGCCGCTACACCTAGGAGAGAGAGCAGCCGGGAGGGTCCGGGGCAGCTCGGGCGCAGGGCCCGGCGCTCAGAGCCGGGAGGGCCCGGGGCACAGCCCGCTCCGGTGGCTCCGGGTGGGAGCTCGGGTCTGGCCTCCTTTCAGGCCTCACCACTACAGGCAGACGGAGGGAGGGAAGGAAGAGGTGGGTAAACAGGGATGCCCAGGGAGAGGGGCGGGGACGGGGTCCGAGGAGACAGGGCAGAGAGAGCCCTGGTCAGGGGGGCGCAACCTCAGAGCCAGTGTGGCAGACAGAGGAGAGGGACAACAGGCAGGATGTCGGCCACATCTAGTCACCCCAGGCTCTCCCCAGGACCCGGGGATGGGCATTCAGGGGGTTCTGTCACAGGAAGAACAAGGTCCTCACTTTGAGAACCTCCCTGACAGCCTTCCCCTGACTCCAGAGTCACTGGGAGCCCCCCACAGCCCTGGCATCTGGGGACACCCCAGAACCACAGGGGCCCCAGGAATCGGGGCATCAGCTCCCTCCAGATCTGCCCCAGGAGAGAAGATCCATCCTTGGCCTCCAGGAAGCTCGCAGCAGCTACCGTGATAGGGGGTGTGAGCCACGGGGTCCACCAGCTTCTCTCCTGGAGGCCGGCACATGATGGGGAGCAGCAGAGGGGGATCCCTGGAGTTTCCACTGGAGGAGGGCCCTTATCTGCCAGGGGAGCATGGAGGAGCCCCTCCTGGGGACATGGGGCTGAAACCACCCCAGGATCACCTACGTGCTCCAGGGCTGGCACTCCTCCAGGGTCCCACTGGCTGAGAAGGTCCCGGGAGGGCAGTCTTCACACACCCTGTCGTGCCACTCGGTGCCTAAGAAATGAGAGGGCTGGGCAGAGGGGAGCAGGGGCCCAGGCCAGGAGAGAAGCTGGGTCTGGGGTCTGTCTCTTCAGGGGGTGCCACTCAGCTCTGCCGCTGAGCAGAGACCAGGGAGTCGGGGCGCCCAGGGTCTGCAGCTCACCTCTGGCCTGCACCCTCTGGCCAGGTCTGCAGAGTGTGTGCGGACGGCACTCGGCACAGTCGTCCCCATTCTCACTGACGCAGAAGTGGTCCTGGTCACAGACGCACACAGTGTTCTCTCTTCGGGAGCACTCCTGCCTGGTCACCAGGCCCATGGCTGGGACCCAGGAGAAGGAGCTGAGAGCAGCTGTACGGGCTCCTATGGCCAGTGCTGAGCGCCCCGTCCCAGGAGGAGACCAGGCAGAGGCCTGGACAGCAGCCGCAGGCCTCTGGGCTCCTGCCGGGGGCCTGGGGACAGGTTGGTGACCGTCCCCCCAGCCCAGCTTTGCAGCCTGGTGTGTGTGTCTGGGTCCAGCTGTGCTCCTGCCCGAGGACCGGGCCAAGTGTATGCCCTGCCCAGCCTGACCCGGGCCTGTTCCTGCTGGGCACAGGGTGTGTCCCTTGGGGCTCTGAGGGACCTGAGCCGCAGCACCAGGGGCTGGAAAAGGAGCAGGGGCCAGCTGTCAGGAGGGTGGTGGAAGGGTGTCCTCAGGAAAGGAGCCGACTGATGGGGAAACAGCCTTGTACCCGCGGGGCCCACACAGGAAGTGAGAACCACAGTCAACCATGGGGCAGTCCCTGAAGGCAGGTCCCAGCCCTAGGCCACCCACACCTGAAGCTGCCCCACCTCGGGCAGGGTCCCATGCTGCAAGCAGGCTAGGCAGAGGGCAGCGACGGAACGAGCTGGCAGTGGCGGCGGGGTCGTGCTGGGCCTGGGCTCACCCCCGAGCCCCTGCTGAGGGACAGGCTCGCCTGCCATCTGTACCTCAACCTCAGCCCGATAAAACAGGTGCTTTCTTCAGGGCATCGAGGATCTGTGGGTGAGCCCGAGGCTCCAAGCCCTCACCCCCACCTGGCTGGACCCAAAAGCACTGCAGCCTTCTCCTGGGTCCTGCCTTTCCTCCTGGGGTCCCTCCACCCCAGACCACCTGGCAGGAAGAAGGCGAGGGTCCGAGTGCTGGGCCATGAGTAGGGGCCCTCAGGGGTGTGGTGTGGGGGCTGCGGTCCTGAGACCCTGCACACTGTGGGCGGACAAGGTCCAGTCCCCCAGGCCCAGCAGGCGGGGCAAGGCACAGCCGGTCCTGGCCCCGTGGGTGCACCGCTGCAGCAGGACGTGGGCCCCGAGGGGGGTGGCGGCTATGGCCACAGGACCCTTACCTGGGTCGCACACGCGGCACTGCAGACACTCGCTCAGGCCATTTAGGTGGGCTGTGTAGGTCCCGGCGTCACAGGGAACACACAGCGTGCCAGTCAGCTCCCCACAGGCCTCCTTCACCCGGTAACCTGTGCCCAGAGCGGCTGTGTCACTTGGGCCTGGGGAGAGCCCTGTGGGCGCTCACCCGACCTGCTGCCTGGAAGCCCCCAGCAGGCAGGACACCCCCCCCCCGACACTGAAAGGCACCTGAGCTGTGCTCCACACGGCACATCTTGTCCTGCTGCCTCTCACCAGGGAGCCAGCTCTGGCAGGGGGCCGGGGGGAGTGGGAATGTCCCGGTGCATGTGGGCATGACTGTGCCCCATGCCGGCTCTGGGCCCCAGCTTCTGGCCATAAATGGGCCGGCTGGGTCCCCAGACCACATCCCTGTGCACTGCAGCTGAGAGGGTCTTGGGAGGAAGAGTCAAAGCTGGGGGTGGGGGGAGGCACTCAGCCCTCCCCTGTTTGTGCCCCTGCCCCCGGGGGGTTCAGATGGCCCCAGGGAGTGGAGCATGAGCTGAGGTATTGGCCCCAGGCAGGGAAGGGGTGGGTCCCCCCAGAGATGCACGTACCTGGGCTGCACTTGGGACAGCATTCGGACCCTACTGGGTACTCTTCCTCTTTGCACGAGGCCATGGCCAGGGCACAGGGGAGGGACCCCAGGAGGAGCAGGTACAGGGCCTGCAGGAGACAGGATCCGCATGGAGGAGAGCAGTTGCCAGGGCGGCCCCTGGGGCCTCAGGCTCACCCTCTGTGAAATGGGGCAGCAACAGCCCTTGGGGAACCACAGGGTCAGAGCAGGGATGGCTGGAGGAGTCACCGGCCCAGCAGGGGACACAGGTGGCTCTGGGCCTGGGGGTGAGGGGGGCTATCCGGGGAACCTGGTTCCAGTGTGGGAGCAGCCGGCCCAGCAGGGTCATGGAACCGTCCTCTGTGCACAAGTAAGGAGTTATCTTATCAACTATCAGCCAGGCTGCAGGCGGAGGGTGGAGGAGATGGGTGGGGTTCCCTGACCGCCTGCTTTCCAAGAGCAGCCTCCTGCCGTGTGGGGCTGTCCTGCGGGCCCTGAAAAGGGTGGCAAGGGAAGGGTGTCCACAGAGGAGAGGAGCATTTCCCCGGCTGGTGGGTATGACTTCCTGGCACTCTACTCCCCCACCCTCGGGGACCAGGGGACTGGGTGCCAGGGGCTGGCTCAGCCCAGAGGGACAGTGCTGGGAGACAAAAGCCCACGTGAGACAGGAAGTGGGTATGGCCCAGGGCAGGGTCCGCAGAGAGGGCAGGAGCACACCCAGGGGCCAGGACTGGGGACACCTGGGACACAGACACGCAGACGCACACGCAGGCTCGGGGGACTCACCTGGCTCAGGGCATCAGCCTTGGGTGTCAGGCTCCAGGGGGGCGGCTCCCAGCCTCGAAGAGGCTCCATGTCCCTCTTCAGGACCCCTCATTCCCCAGCCGCTGTCCCAGGACCCCCGCCAGCCGGTCGAGCTCACACTCAACCCGGAACCTGCCTTCTCTAAAAGGAAAGGGAAAGAGAAACTGTCGGTGGCCCGATGGGGGAGGCTATTCCGATCGGAACTGGGCCTCAGTTCCGTCTCCCAATATCTGCCGTTGTGGGAGCCAGGCTGCCAGGGGCCAGGACCCCACAGGACCCCACAGCGACGGGCGGGAGAGGGGTGCGGGGCTGGCTGAGCAGGAGGCGGGAGCTGCCCGGCAAAGCAGAAGTGCTCGCCAAGGGGAGGGGTATGCAAAGGCCGGAGGCGGGAACCACACAGACAGCCTCGGGCTCCGTTCCTCCTGCCCCGCTAAGTTCTGGCTGAGCAAGCTCTCCTGGCCTCCCCCCTGTCCCTCAGCAGCCCCCCTGACTTTCCTCTAGAGCCGGGTGCCCCCCCAGAATCGTGCATCTGCATTTCCCCTGCCGCTCTGACGCCCAGGGAGTCACCCAGCTGCTTCCCTCCAGCACCAAGGCCATAAGGAGCCCTCCTGGTTTCCTGCTCCCTGTCACAGCATCGGCTGAAGCAGGGTGACCGTCCCCCCAAAGGAACCCCGTCCCCCCACGCAGTGCCCTCTGGCTGGGACTGGGGAGGGCTGGTTTCCACCTACACATTCCTGAGCACAGCTCTGCAGAAGGGGTCTCTCCCCAGACCGCTGGAGGCTGGGGGAGGGGAGCACCCTCAGTCCGCCCCCCTCCCCCGACCCATGGTGGGAGTGAGGGAGGGGGTGACGCTTTGCCTTCCCTGAGCCCCACCCGCTGGGTCCACACCCCACCTGTCCCTGGGAGGGGGCTGGGCTGGTTAATTCTTGCTCCCATTTCACAGATGGGTCAACGGGCTCAGAAAGCAACACGGTCTGGCCCAGGGTCTCTGGGGTGCGAACTGTGTTCAGACCCAAACCCTAATCTCCCCATCCGGAAGGGGCTCCCCCAACCATGGCTTCCCAACACCACCGCTGTCCGCAGAGCTGGTGGCCCTGCATGGGGGACCCCTGCACGCCTGGTGCCCTGACACAGGCTTGGGGCTGGTGAGAGGCAGCGCACCCCTGCTGGCGCCTCAAATGGGAAGTGTCCTGGGGAGTCTCCCCCGGAGCCCCGTGGCTCCCACGTCACATTTCAGCCCCGGGGCTCATGTGATGGGCATGGCACCCTCTGACTTCCCTCATCTGTGAGGCTGCCCGTCAATTAACCGTGGCGGCTTCCCTCCCACAGACCCATCCCGACCCTCATGTGCGTGTCCAGCTCCGAGGGCCCCGGGCACGTTCCCCTCAGACCCCGAGGTCCAGCCCTCACCAGACCCAGGAACCCCCCCCTTCCGTGAGCTGATCTCCGGTCGCCCAGCCCAGATGGACCTCGAGTCCCTTCCTTGTCCTGACTTTGGTGCCACTGGCCCTGGGGTCACTACCTAGTCCCACTTCCAGGGGACACCGAGGAGGACAGCCTGGGTGCCAGGGAAGGAAGCAGGCAGGGGTGAAGTCACGGGGCTGGAGTGGGGGCTGCCCAGTGCTCAGAAGCGCTCTGACCACCGTCCCCGGGATGACCAGCCCAGCCCAGCCTCCGAGGCAGGAGAGGGGTCAGGCGGGACCCAGGGGCTTGGGAGCCCCCACAAGACTCCCGTGGGCACGGGCCATGCCCCCACACCTGAGGGCCTGTCAGAGGGAGCCCCCACCCAGGACGGTCACCATGGTTTCCCCTCATTGTCACCAGGAACACAAGAGGACGGCTGCCCTCTGCCTTTCTCATTTCCACACGGTCACTGGATGTCATTTGACAAGTCATTGGACAGATGAAGTCCAGCGTGGGTGTGCGGCCCCGTTACCAAGTCTGACTCTGTAAGGGACGCGCCCCGGCCTGAGGAGATGTGCCTGATTTCCCACTCGTTCATCCACCCGAGCAGCACCTACGGGGCAGCTTCGTGTCCCGTGCGTGGCCGCTGGCTAATGTCGCCTGCAGGTCCTGCCGGGACCCTTCCTGGGGACCTTCCCTCTGCTGCATGGTCTGGGCCCAGCGAGGCTGGGGTGCAAGGGGGTGTGCAGGAGAGTCAAGACGCCCGTCCTGGGGGCACTGGGTTGAACTAGCTGAGCAGGGCGACCCTCGCAGATGGTCTGGACCCGCCCCTCCTTGCTCAAAGAGGCCAGGGGGCGTGCCTGATGCTCTTGGGGCCTGCCGGCTCTTGCCCCGCCAGCCGAGGCCGACCCCATGCCCGCTGGGAGGGAAGAGGCCTCGTGAGCACCTCCGGTCCTCCTGAGCAATGAGCAGCGTCCCGGAGCGAGGCGTGCAGGGGGACGCAGTCCTGTGGGACTCTGACCTGGGACTCGGCCTGTGGGTGAGACCCCACCTCTGCAATGCGCGTGCTGATGCCCACCCACTCGGAGAGGCTGGCGCTCGGGGGGTGGGGGCGGGGGGGGGGCGGGGGGGGGGCCCAGGGGCGGGGGCTGCTCTCTCCTCTCATCACCCAGTCCAAGCCCCAGGCCCCGCTCCCAGGCCTCGGTCGCCTTTGTAAAGTAAGTCACCGAGGGCATCAGTGGGCCCGCTGCTTTCTCACTGTCCCCCAGCTGCCCGGCCACCTTGCGGCTCTGCGGGGCTGGGCCTGGGGTGGCCGACGGGTTTCCTCCTTTGCCTGCAGCTTGCTTTAGGCTCCAGCAGCAGGAGCACTGGAGGGAGATGCTAAGGACGCAGGAGAGGAGTCCTTGACCTCGCGCTCCTCCTTCTGGGGGTGTCCCGGAAATGGGCTGCCTCCCTCGTGGGGGCCTAGCCCCCTCCTCACAGGACCAGCCCTGGCCTCTGGGGGC
Organism: Zalophus californianus; assembly: GCF_009762305.2. Taxonomy (NCBI): domain Eukaryota; kingdom Metazoa; phylum Chordata; class Mammalia; order Carnivora; family Otariidae; genus Zalophus; species Zalophus californianus. The sequence continues at coordinate 1,337,844 of NC_045598.1, read as the reverse complement.
TGCACTCCTGGGTCCTGGAGCTGCGGGTGGTCCCAGATTCCTCCCTCCCTGGTGGGCTGTGTGGACTCCTTCCTCTTTCTGCTCTTCCTGCCTTCAATACCTGGACATGAGTGCCGTCTGACCCCTGTGCGGAACCTGCCGCTCCGGCCACCCCAGGGCGACCATCGTCCCCCAGGTCTAGCAGCCTGGTCCCATGGACAACAGGGCCCCGAGGCAGGATGGGATCAGGCCGGACCCAGGGGCATGGGAGCCCCCATGAGACCCCCAGCAGTACTGGCTCTGTCCCCACACCGGCAGCCTGCGTTAGACGGTTCCCGCACCCTGCTGCCTATGTGTGCTTATATCTTCCTGCCTAAGGGGGGTGTCCAATGAAGGGGAAGGGCCGCCCTCTCTGCACCCTCCACTCGGCCCTCACCTGCATTGGGAAGTATTCTAGGATGTTCTAGGAACGCCAGCAGCACACATGTGTCTCAGAGCACACTCAGGAACCCAAGGCAGGGTGTGGGGGTGCCAACACCCCTCTGCCTCCTGCCACACCCGCACTGACTCCCCAACTCCTGCCATGCTCCTCCTGATGGAGGTGGCGAAGGGTCCCACTGGCCAGGACTGGCCAGCAGCCACCTCACGGTCACTCCCTAATTCCATTTCCCAGGGACCCTGGACAGGAGATCCCGGGCACCAGGGGAAGTGACAGTGCAGGAATACCTGATCCATCACTGAGGAGGTGACCCAGAAGGAGGAGGCCGGCGACAGGGCCCTCCACCCCCCCAGGGGTCCCCCTCGCTGCCTGTCACCTGCTGGGTGTGGCCCTCCCCTTCCTCACGCTGGGCCCCCAGAAATCAGCATGTCTGAGGCTCCCTGGTGGGTGAAGTGAGCCCACACCCTGGGGCCTCTGCTCCCACAGCCCCATGTGACCTCGGCCCTGGGACGCCCCTCTGGGACTCTCCTGACTCAGCCCGAGTCGTACCCAGAGACCCACAGGGCTCAAGCTGGGCGCCTTACCCTGAGGATCCCACTGCCTCCCTGAGACCTCCCGGTCAAGACAGTGCACGGGGACTCTGCGAATCCCCCAGTCACATTTCCCCTTTCTTCTTGAGACAGATTTCCAGGGTCTTGAGGGGTAGGAGAGAGATGGAGGTGGCTTGAGCCGGACCTCGGAGAGCGGGAGCAGGGTCATCCCGAGACCCCGCCGCCGGGGCACGCCCTCCTCTCCTCGGCATTCGGGCTAGCCTCAGCGCCCCCTGCTCTGTGTGAGCTCCAGGCTGGACAGTGGGTTCAGAGGCAAAGCGGCCTGTCCTCGCCCTCGTGGGGCTCCAGGTCTAAGGAGGGAGCCACATCTAAAAGCCAGAGATCAGTCATGTGGTGGGCACCTGCTTAGTGAGGGAGGCAGGTGCCAGGTGGGACGAAGGATGCGGCGGAGCCCTGGGAGGGGGACCGGGTGGGGAAGGGTGTCTCTGAGAAAGAGCGTAGGTTGAGCGATGCGGACGGGCAGTGCCTGGCGTCCATTCTTGGTGAGGCGGGGGGCCGGCACAGCGGCCGAGGCCTGCTCCTGCAGGGCGACTGTGCCGTCTTCGGGCTGGTGCGGAGGGTGGACTGGACAGACAGGGGGCTGATGAGCAGGCTCCAGAGGCAGGCCAGGTGGGAGGCATGAGAGGCAGGGGGCAGGCTGCAGAGGGGGAGGGTGGGGCTCTAGAGGGGACACGGGTGATGCTCGGAGGTGGGAAGCCTGCAGAAGGCAGTTCCTACTGTCACCATGGAGGGGAGGGTGGGCAGAGCGGACCCCACCGCATGGCTTCATGCCCGTGGCAGAGGGGAAGGATGCACGGCTGAGGGTCAGAGGAGGACCAGAGGGTGTGCGGGGAGCCTGGGGGCTCCCCAGAGGTTGAGGGGCCGGCTCCTGGGAGCAGAACTGGGGGATGGTCTCCCCCAAGCTCCAGACCAGGGCATCAGTCGCTGACCCCCATCTCCCAGGCATCCCAAATCCTGGTGCGTCCCAGTCCCTCACCAGCTCCTCCCCAGCGATGGGAAGAGCCTGCTCCTCCCACCCAAGACCGGAGCCTGGAGGCCAGAGTGCTCCCCCCCCGTGCTGCTCCCCCCTCCGTGCTGCTTCCCCCCTGGTGCTGCTCCCCCACCCCGCGTGCTGCCCCCCCCCCGTGCTGCTCCCCGCCGCGTGCTGCTTCCCCCCCCCCCCGTGTGCTGCCCCCCACTTCGGGCCAACCCCTTCCGGGCTTGGGGAGAAGGCTCAGGAACATTCCACACCACCCTCAGCCCTCTCTCCACTGCCAGGCAGCAGCTGGGGTACATTTCCAGCTACAAATCAAGCCACGTCTGCCCCTCCCCACTCTCTGGGGCCTCGTGCCTCTGGCTGGGTGGGGGCGGCGGGGGGGCGCTTACACAACACACATCTGTTTCTCCCGGTTCCGGAACTGGAAGTCTGAGATCACGGGGCCTCTCTCCTTGGATCACAGACACTGCCACCGTGCGTGTCCCCCACAGCCTTCCTCTGTGTACACACAGGAAGAGAGGTCTCAGCTGTCTCCTCCTCTGGTTTGTTTTTGAGCTGGCTCCACGCCCAGCCTGTAGCCAGGGCAGGTCTTGAACCGAAGACCGGAGATGAGATCAAGGGTTGGACACTTAGCTGACTGAGCCGCCCAGGCCACCCTCCTCCTCCTCTTCGGGGCAGCAGCCCTGTGGGATCAGGGCCCCCGTATGATGTCGTGTGGCCCTATCTACCTCCTAGAAGCCCTGTCTCCAGGTGCAGCCACATCAGGAGTCAGAACTTGCACGCGTGAATCTGGGGGCACACGACCCAGGGCGACCTCCCACCAGAAGGTGAGCTCCTGAGGACCAGGAGCTCCATCCCTTGTCACTGCTGTGTCCCCAGCGGCAGGCACACAGCGCAGGCCCCCTGGGACACATGAGGTGGAGGAAGCCTCGCATCGTGGAGAACTGGGGCTTGGGGTTCTCTGGGTGAACCCAGTGACGTCACAGCGTGTCAGCTTCGACAAGGGCGCACCAGGTGTGCACTCAGCCAAAACAGAACCACATCAGGCCCCCCAGCCATCAGCTAACCCTGTGGCTTGTCACACGGCCTCTGCCTCACTCTGTTCCGCTTATGACATGGGCAAGGAGTGTTAGTATCAGTTCGTCGGACACGTAGGTCGTCGGGGCCGGGGTCCCCAGCAAGAAAACAGGGCGCCGGGACAGCCGAGACAAGACCTTACGAGCATCCCGTTTACAGCTTAGACAAGACCACGGCAGCTTCCTGTCCAGCAGCCTCTGCAGGAGCGACATTTACAACACATCACGAAACAAAGCTACTGACCATGAAACCTCGGTCGCTGTCACAGGTTGGGGCAGGTAGTCTCCCAGAGGTCAGCCCCCACGAGACCAGCAACACATGCACGATAACCTCATAGGTGGAGGGCGTGATCCAACCCTGACTGGCACACCTTAGCGGCCAGTCCTCAGGGGACCACTCTCAGGATGCTCAAGAGAGTTTCTCAAAAGAGCTTATAAAAACCCCCAGGGGCGGGGCGCCTGGGTGGCTCCGTCGTTAAGCGTCTGCCTTCAGCTCAGGTCCTGATCCCAGGATCTCCAGTGGTCCTGGGATGGGGTCGGGCTCCTCAGGGGAGTCTGCTTCTCCCTCTTCCGTCCCCCTGCTCATGCTCTCTCTCGCTTTCGCTCAAAGAGATGAATGGGATCTTTGAAAAATTAAATAAATAAAAAATAAAACCCCTAAATTTGAAAGCCAAAATGGCAACCCTCTCGGGTCCCCTTCCTTTCCAGGAGCTTTGCACTATGTCAATAAACTCCACTTTGCCACTCTTCGTCTGGTCCACCTCTTCATTCTTCGAAGCGGCGTGACCACGAACCACGGGCACTAAGGGGACAAAGGTCCTGTAACACTAAGACTCCCGGTCATGGATTTCCCAGCTCCTAGCTGCACTCAAGGCACACACAGCCCCAATCCCCCAACACAGCCCAAACCCCATGCAAGCTGCGACCTACCGCCGCCCACGATGCCCCCGGGAGCATTCCCACGCTGTCACAGGCAATCCCCCAACCTCATGGCGTGGGCACATGCCCGGGGGTCCGACTGCAGGGCGTGGACCAGTGTTCGCGTTCTTCAGGTAGAGTCACTGCACAGGGAACAAAGCGTTCTTTCTCAGGCGAATGCTGATCACCTGGGGGTAATTCTGGGAGGCCGATGTGCCAAAGGATCCCGACACCCACACACACAGGCCTCCACACGGTGCACACGCCCACAGCCCAGCCAGGAGGACCTATGATGTGCATTGAACAAATCCTGCCCGCGTGCCCTGTTTCCCTGCCTCCTGAAAAAAGTCAGGCATCCTTCCGCTGGGGGCGTGGGGGAGGCTCTGACCAAGGACTAACTTCCCCTTTCTGCTTTATTCTCCTCTACCTTGTATGGGGTTTTTTTTACAACAGTATGTTTCACTTTACAAGAAAAAGTCTGATGGAGAGATGCATTGACATTCATCGCTGGTGAGGGCTGGGCCGCCGGGCCAGCCCCAGGGAAACCCACGGGTTCCCCAGAAGGCAGCTCTGCCGGGCAGTCAGGGCGGTTGCTGTCTGCTGCACACCCGACTCCCCACCCCACTGGCCGGTCCCCCCGCCCCCCCGTGCTCCAGCCCTCAGCCCTGGACTAGGAGTTCGGAAGTGAAGGAGTGCCAGCGCCGGCCCGGAGGGATGGCCTCTGGGGCCTGCACACCCGTGTTCCTGACGGCTGGAGGGAGGAAGCAGTGTCCCTCACAGACGAATGGACCAACGCGTGTGTTACCTGCACCACGGACTATCACCGAAGCTCTGACGCGCATTTTGTGGAGCATGGTTGACCCTGAGGATGCGGAGCTCCAGGAACTAAGCCAGTCCCAAGAGGACAAACTCCCTCTGAACCCACTTGCACGAGGGACCTAGAGTCGTCAAGTTCCTGGAGAGAGCAGGCGCCAGGGAGCAGGGAGGGCGGGGGGCCAGGGTTTCATGCGGGCAGAGCGTCAGTCCGGGAAGACGGAACGCTCCGGAGATGGACGGCGGGCACGGGTGCACCCCGGTGTGAGTGTGCTTCATGCCACTGAGCTGTGCACCCGCAGACAGCTAGCACAGTGGATCTCATTTATATTTCATGACAGTTTTTAAAAAATAGATCGAAAAAATTTTAAGAGAAAGCCGGAGGGGGCCTCGTGTTGATAGAACGTTCTCTATCCTGCCCACGTCGGTGTCAATATGCCCGTAAGCCCCATACCCTAGTTTTGCAAGACATCAGCAGCAGGGAACACCGGGCAAAGGGCACGCGGGGTCTTTCTGTTTTATTCCTTACAATTCCATGTGAATGACACCAAAATAAAAACCTCACCTAAAAAATAAGAGCTGCATGCTGCTCAGGTGTTTTGCTCTTGTGCTTTGGGTATGTGGTTGGGCAACAAGTCCCACGCCCAAGGCCTCCGCGGGTCCTGTGCCTCAGAAGCACCGCCCCGCCCGTTGCCACACAGGAAACCCCTGAGGCCCCAGGTCCCCGCGAGGGCAAGGTTCCTGCCCATCCTGGGAAGCTACGGTTTCTCTTCCAGGTTATTCCACAATCGTGTTTTCTCCCTGAATTGTAATAATGAGATTAAAAAGTGTAGCTCTACTTTGCCTTTCTCTTTCGTTTAAATGAAGTCACTGGATGTCTTTTTACACAGAAACGCTTGAACACACGAAGTAAATGTTGGTGTGTGGCCATGGCCCTAATGAGATGCCCCTTGCTTGCTCACGGGGCCGTCCAAGCAGCACTGAGGCCCCAACCTGGACAGGGGTGGGGGCCGGGGCTACTCATCACTCAGTACATATCCTCAGGCCTGCGTCTCCGTGTCCCACCGAAGATACGATATTCGGGGTCCCCCTATACTGCTGCTTCGATAACCGGCAGATGACAGATGGGCTACCCAGAATCATCAGCCCGCCTCCTGACCAACTGCCCAATTGATGAAGAAGCCCTGGGTTAGTCCCCTAGAGAGGCCTGGGCCAGGGGAGGAGGGGCCTTATCCCCAGTCCAGAGCCACCCGGCCTCCAGGAAGGCATGCTCTGTTCAGCCCACGTTTATGAGGCACCTGCTGCGTGCCTGGGTGGCTCAGTTTGCTAAGCGACTGCCTTCGGCTCAGGTCATGATCCCGGACTCCTGGGATCGAGTCCCGCATCGGGCTCCTGGCTCAGTGGGGAGCCTGCTTCTCCCTCTGGCCCTCTCCCCTCTCATGCTGTTTCTTTCGCTCTCTCTCTCTCTCTGTCTCTCAAATAAATAACAAAATCTTAAAAAAAAAAGAAACGATATGAGGCACCTGCTGCATGCGGGGCTGTGGGCACAGACATGGCTGTCCAGGCCATCCTACCCACACAGGAAAGACATGCTGCTCGACAGGGTAACCAGAACGCTGAGTGTGAAGTTGGGGAGCACCCGGGGGCACCACTAATGGGGGCAGCTCAGGACCCCACAGGCTGGAGCTACACCTGTCAGGGAAGCAGCAGGAGTTTTGAGCAGGCCGGCTGCAGGCTGCTGTGGTCACTGCCCCAGCAGCGACCCATCCTCTCCGGGGATCGCTCCCTGGATGAGGTCACAGCGGGGCTCGTACTTCCCCAGAAGATAACTTCCCGTCTGGGTCAGCGTCTCTTCACCCCCTTTTCTGGAACCAACCAGAAGACCTGCCCAGGCCTGGGCATTCCCTCCTGGTCTGTCTCTCCTACGCCCCACTCCCAGGACTGCGGCGGGCTTGGCGGGCGTCCTGAGGGACCCACCGCCTTCTCCTCCGCTAGGGGGACATCTCGAGCCTTTCCCCCGAGCGGCAGAGGCTGAACCGCTGGGCCTTTCCCACGGTCAGGTCACAGGACACCAGGGGGCAGCAAAGTCCAGACCCTGTGCTCTGTCTCCCCTGGAGGTGCCTGCCCCCTTCCCACCACCGCGTCAGAGACGGGGGAGAGTGGTCCTCGGCCTCACCCCTCTAAGACGGTGTGCCCTGGGCCCTGCCCCAGGCAAAACGCAGAGTGCTCTCTGCCCAGTGGGCTCGGTGCAGGACCCTGGTTGGGCCCAGGACAGAGCAATTTCTCAGCTCTGATGCCACGTGGGGGAAGGCTGGGCTTACCCTTGGAAAAAATGTGGGGCGACATTTGGGGAACCTGCAGGAAGAGCGCTGGATAAGGCACACCCTCTGCTCCGCTGAGTCCACGCAGGTGGCCACCTCAGGGCAGGGCTAGCCCCGGCTGCAGAGAGGCCCTCACCCACCCCTGACTCCCTGTGTGTCCACGGCAGGCTCTCGGCCTGCTCTTCTGTGAAATGGGGACAGTGAGGCTCCTGCCTCCAGGCTGCCGTGATTTTGGAGCCCACGACTTGGGGGGGCCAGCACAATGCCTGTCCCACAGGGACTCAGAGTAAACAGGAGGCTCCCCAAGGCAGCCCAGGGAGGAAAGGAGCTGCCCCTGGCTCGGCACGTCCTGAGGGTCTTCCCTGTCAGTAGGAGCCAGAGGAGTGATCTGGGCCTTGACCTCAGTTCCAGGGAAGAGGCCAGCAGGGCAGGGCCCCATCCCGGGAGGCAGGGGATCCGTCCCCACAGCCTGGGCAGGGCCCTGAATCAGTCAGCCTTGGGGGATGGGGCAGAGGCTGCAGATCAGCACCTTTATCCAAGCTCCATGGTGGTCCCACTCTGAAGCATACCACCACTGACCAACGGATCCACCTGCAGCCCCTGGGGATGCCCCCACTGGTGGCCAGCTCACAGCCACGCCCTTCCAGTGCCCGCACCTCCCACTCCCTCTGCCCTCTTACAAAAAGCATCCGGTCCTTTATCATCCTGGAAGAAATGGAGGTCCAGCCTCAGGGCTTGGCTGGGGTGACCACGCAGCCGTCCTACCACCCCTACGCACCCCCAATCATGACCATTTACAGACCTTGTAACACACAAAGCCCTCGCCCCCAGGACCCCTCCTTCAAGATGGGGGGGCACTCTGCCTGCAGCTGACGGAGCCCCTGCCCGCAGGTTGGGCTGCCCGGTCAGGGCCCTGGCGCTGGGCAGGAAACAGGAGGGGAGACAACGTGCCCTACTGCGCGAGGGGCGCTGCGCCCAGCCAGCCCAGCCCTCTCCCAGGGGCCTGGCAATGTCGCCACCACCGCCACCAGCTCGCGGCTCTCGTGTGGCAGCGGGACTCCGGCAAGCACTCTTCTTCTTGGCCCGCGTGTCCATCACGCCGGGGGCGCAGAGCAGATCGCCTTCCCTGAGGCCTGCTCAAGGCACTGGCGGAGCTGCCGGGGCGCAGGGGCTGCGCAGACTGAGCCAGGCGGTAAGCCGGCGGGGGAAGCAGGCCGTGGAGGGGGGGGCCTGGCCTAGGGGGCACCCCTCAGCCGCCCCCAGCCCCCACCCCCCACCAGGCCGGTGCGGCGCTCACCCGGGATGTTGCCCCCTGTCTCCACGCTGTCCCTTCTCCAGCTCAGGGCTGGGGTGGTGCCTGCAAACTTCTCAAACAAAAGGGAGCCCAGGGAGGTGGGGGGGGGCATCTGCCAGCCCCGCCCGGACCCCACCCCCATCCCAACCGCTGGTGCCCCAGACCCCAACCGATCTTCATTCTGGGGGTGCTCAAGGGCTGTGCCTGCGTCCAGGCGCACAAGGCAAGAGGGTGGTCGGGGGAGGTGGAGGAGCCGGATGCGGGCAGTGCCTTTATGCGGAGCAGGGCGGTGGGGCCTGGGCTGCGCGTGCCTTCCCACGCTCCGCCTCCAATCAGCGGCCAAGGCTGGACAAAGCACAGCCCCCCACCCCACCCCACCCCTGGGCTGCTGGGCTGGGATAATGACGCGCCAGCCCCCAGCAGGTGGGGGTGTGGGTGGCGGCAGGGGGACACGTGGGGCACTAGCTGGGACGTGCCCTACGACCGAGTCCTGCTGTCAGACCCTCACAGAGCAGCCCCCACGGTCCAGCTGCCTGCCCAGGTTGCAGAGGCCAGGGGGAAGCCGCTGTCCCTGGGGGCTCAGCGTCCAGAGCAACTCCTTCCTGGACCCCACCTTCCCACCCTCCAGGCACAGGTCAAATGTCCCCCTCTGATCGCTGCCTGCTCTCAGGAGCCACGCTTGGTCTCTCCCCTGGGCCTCTCCAATCCCTTGCACCTGACTGGTCTTCCACCTGAGCAGGAGTTTTCCCAGCCAGACACCTGCTGGGCCTGGCCGTACTCACTGGGAGATGAAAGTGGCTGCAGGGGCAGCTCGAGATGCGGAAACAACAGGGAGATGCCGCATCAGAGATGGGGTGCTTACCAGCAGAGGTGCCCCTTGAGTGGACGAGGGGCACTGCCCCTGGAAAACCCCACCCTCATCTCGCTTTCTGGAAGGCCAGGCTCCAGCGGCCACCTCTTCCAGGAGGCCTCTGAGCTCCTCCTCCATCCCCCAGGCTGATCCTCATATTATAAGGTCATCATGGGAGGTGTTCTGGACAGTTCATTCCTGGGGGCAGGAAATGCACAGGTTCCCCACCCCGGCGTCTCAGGGACCTAGTATTTTTAAGCAGCTGACCTTAGGAGGCTCTTCCACTAGCCCAGGGAGGAGGCAATGCCGTCCTGCATCTTGGAGAGGAAGCCGAGGCCTGGGGTGGGGGGGGCGGGTTAGCCATCCCTCTGCCCCTAGGGCCTTGCCGCCCTGTTACCCGCACTGTGTGGCAGGATGCGGTGGGGGGGAGGGGGATGGGAGCACCCTGCAGGCCAGGCTTGGGAGCAGCGGCGCCAGAGGGGCCAGGGTGTGCGGTAGGGAGGAGGGGTGGCGGGGCTGGCTGCCCAGGGGTGCCAGCTCCACAGCAGGAGTGCGAGGGTCCCCCTGACAAGCCCGCTGTCCCAGGTGCCCAGGGTGAGTGACAGGCCCAGGAACGGTGCCAGCCCGGGGCGAGACGGGGTGGGGGAGGGGCAGGCGCGTGGCTGGCCGGGGTGGCTGCACGAGGCTGCTCCCAAGCCCGGTCCCGGGGACCTCCCGGCCCCTGCATGGTCCGCAGGCGGGCGCTGTCCCCAGGGAGACAAGCCCCGCTCGGGGGTGGCCAGGTAGGCCCAGCCACTCCTCAGCTCGCCCCGCCTGCCTCCAGGCGCTGAATGGCTGGGAGCCTTTTGTGGACCAGCAGCTGGTGGCCGGCCCTTTATGTGGGGCTGTGGGAAAGTCGGCGGGCAGGCTCTCACAGCCGCTCCAAAGCCCGGATTATCTCGGGGCCAGCAGGACACCCTCTCAAGGATGTACCCCCCCCCCAGCAGCGGTGGGAAGGCCCCCCCCCCCGTAGAGGTCCTGTCTGCCAAGCACTGGCCCCAGAGTCCCTCAGCAAGGAAGGGCCCCTGAGAGCAGAGCCCCTCGGACGCCCTGTGCCCTGCCCCCACCCACCCAGCTGCCCAGGTTCAGAACTGCCCCCGTGCCGGGAGGAACTTTCAAAGACCCCCCACCCACCTCATCCCTCCTGATTGTCCAGGCCTCTGGCCTTCACGGGGGTGGTCACAGGAGGGTCAGCTCGGGGCTACCCCACCCACGGGTGGCTGTGCCCACAGCTGGGCCAACTTGCGGCAGGCCCAGGGCTGAGGTCAGACTTGGGGGTGCCAAGGGGCCTGGATAGGGAGGGTGTGGCAAGGAACTGTGCACTTATTTAGCACCGACTGCATACAGATTGCGCAGGACTCACATCTTCCCGGACCTGCTCAGAATTCTGAGGGGGAGAAGACGACAGAGCAGGGGACAGACCTAGGCCTAGCTCCCTACCCAAGGTCACCCTGTCCTGGGTACACTTTGGCCCCTGAAGCCCAGCCTTTCCCTGCTCCAGCGGCAAGCTCCCAGGTGGCCCAGAACTTGGGCAGCGATCATGCTCCGAATGAAATGGGGTGGGCCAAGGCGAAGGCCTAGTGGAGCCCAGGGCTGGGACTCCAGAGACGGCGATGTTAATACCAGCAACAGTGTGGGGAGGCCGCCTCAATGCTCTGCCTTTACCCCTCCCTTCCTTCTTGGCACCTGCCTCAGACGGACTGTTATTAGCCCCATTTTACAGACGAAGAAACTGAGGGCCAGAGAGCCCAGCTACTAAGTGGCGGCACTGGATTGGAACCCTGGGGCCACAGCCCTAGCAGCTCATAGGTCCTCTGGCAGGAGCACCCAGGGGGCAACAATCAGAGATGGGGTGCTTACCAGCAGAGGTGCCCCTTGGGGTGGGGTTGGGGCGGCAGGCATCCCCCTTTGTCCCTTTGTTTTGCCAGTGGTGCCAGGGCTGGGGTGCACAGGGACTGCCGAGGGCTGCAGAAATGGGAAGGCGCTGGCCAGGCCAGATGTGCGACCCTCCAGCATGTTGTTCAGGAGCTGCTGCTGCTTCCCCAACCTTCAAAGGCAGCCTGGGGGAACCCTGCCTGGCTCGGAGGGCTCCCCAGATGGCCTCTGGGCCCACAGCTCCACACACAAAGCCCGCACGCGCCTTTTGTGCAGGATGAATGTCCACAGCAGGGGCGGAGTGTGGGAAGCCACCCGGAGACGCCCTCCTGCCCAAATTCCCCTCTGGGCTGGGGGCAGGCAGGGCTGCAGGGCTGCAGGGCTGCTATCTAGAACCACATGCCCCCCCCCCCCACCAGCCTCCCTGCGTGGCACCAGACCAGCAGGAGTCCCTGGGGCTGGTGAGACCACTGAGACCTCCTCACACCCCGTTTCACACACAGAGAAACAGGCCTGAGGGGGCTGACAGGGGCTGTTCTCGCTTTCCCACGAGTGAGCTCCAGGGTGGGTGGGGTCTGCCCCGCGGGGCCCAGAGCCCAGTGGACAGGCGGCCGTTCACTAGACCCTCCCGGCTAAGGCCAGGAGCCATCTCAGTCCTGGGGGACGGGGCAGGAGACTGAACATGAGGTCACCGCCAGACGTGGGGGACAAGCAGAGCTGGCAGGGCCAGAATCTGAAGCCCTCGCCCATCTCCCCCACACCCTGCCCCATGGCCAGGCTCTGGGCACTCTGCCTGGCACCTGGCAGCCACTTAAAGAGGGTAATTATTGCCCAGCAGGGGGTGGGCAACCTTGGTCTTGCTTCCTCCCGTAAGCTTGAGGCCGGCTGGGATCCTGGGACTGGCTGGGCCTCTCTAGCTTTCATCTGTGAACAGGGGTGTTGTGTCCTGGTGGGTCTGAGGAGACCCCCAGCCCAGTGGCTGTAGGGAGCACCAGGTGTGCCCTGCACGCCAGTGCTGAGCCTCACTGATGGGTCCCCGCCTGGGCTGGGCCCCTGTACCCCTAACAGCTGGCCCAGACTACCAGTTATAATGGGGAGGAGGGAGTCTGTGGTATGTGGAAGCCCCAGCAGGTACCCAAAAGGAATGTTGATGAAGTTGTTTGGAGACAGGAACAGGGGTCCTGTGGGGGGTCGGGGAGGAGCTGGGGGGGTCCAAGGATCAGCGAGCTGGCGTGACCATGGGGGGCATGGAGCCTGATCTCCAATCGGTGACCCTTCAGGTTCCCACAATGCCTGAGAAGCAGAGGGTCCTGGCTGGGATGGAGCTTGTCAAACTGGGGTTCTTGGCTCTTTCAGCCATCCTAGGATGGGGGGGTCTGCATCAGTGTGTCACTTTGTGGGGCAAAGAGAAGGGACTTCCAAATCCCACGCCCAGAGCTGCCCAGGTCCCCTCTGCCTCCACCCCAGCTTCTCAGGTAACTAAGCCGCCAGTGGGCGGCCCCCACCCCCATGGGTCACTTTGTCCTTTCTTGCTCCATCATTCGTGTGCAAATTAGTTGCCCACCCCCAAAGGCCTCTGCCTCTGGCTTGCTGCTTATTTCCGGAGCCCCCAGTGACTTGACCAGGCTGCAGGGGAGCTCTTTAAAGACCAGCCAGACCAACCCTTCAGCCATTAGATGGGGAACACAAGGCCCAGGGAGGGCCGTCCCGGTGTCCAGCAGGCCCTCAAGCTGGAGCCAGGTGGAGCAAGGGGGTGGGACCCGCCAGTCCAGTACCCAAGGGGCAAATGGGGTCAGACTGTGCAGGAAGCTAACTTAGCTAGGGAGAGCGAGCTGGGGTGATTTTAGAACAAAATAGGTCTTCCTCAGGTGCAGAATGCTCTGAGGGCCTGGAACTGTCGTGTCCAGTGTGTGTGAGGGGAAGGCCCCTCCCCACCCCCCCCGCCCCCCCTGGCCAGACCCTGGAAGAAGCACAGTGGTTGATGCAGGGGCTGAGTGACCAAAGTAGGAACAGATCCGGGTACCCACTCTGGTCCTTTCCGTGGAAGAAGCAGGTGCCCCATCTGCCCTCACCCAGGCTCCAGTCTGGCCTCAGCTCCCAACGGCCTCGGGTACAAACTGGCCCTCGGTGTGCTCGCCTGTGCAAATGGGCATGATGACACCCAGCCTTGGCAGAGGCCACTCCTCAGTGGGGTCCCACAGCAGCCCCCAGAGGAGCAGGACTGGCGGGGCAAGCCCCCCGGGGCGGGGTGGCGGGGAGTGAGGACAGAGATCCACACAGTGCGAAGGGTCTACACTGAGCAGGTGCCATCCCTCACCTGCAGCACTGGCTCTGAGGTGTCAGGCTGTCTCCGCCCCACCTGCTCACCGCTGCCTCGTATCAGGAGGGCAGCCCCCCACCCCACCCCACAGCGAAGGGGTGTGCCTGGCGTGCTCCCCCAGCATTTTATTCACGGACGCTCAATTTGAGTTTCAACTCATTTTCATGTGTCACAAAATATTTGCCTTCTTTGGGTGTTTTTTCACTGGTTTAAAAGTGTAAACGCGTTCTTGGGGAGACATAGACACAGGAGGGCCTGATGCTGGCCCCTGTGCAGAGCTGGATCTCCCCAAACCTCAGGCAGCACCATTGTCATCCCTGTTTTACAGATGAGGAAGCCAAGCCTCGGGGAGGGTTAAGAGCCCTGTCCCGGCTCCCGGCGGGGAGACACCCTGGGAGGGTCTACTGGGAGTCTGGCCTCTAAGAACCACGGTTGGGGTCCCCATGCACCCCTCCTGCCCGCGCTGGGCTGTGGGTGTAGGCTGGCCTGCAGTTCCCACACTGCGGCCGGGCCATGGAAGCGTGCCTGCCCCCCCCCCCCAACGGCATTAGTGCCGGGCTCTGCCTCTGAATGAATGGGGGCGGCCACGGGGGGCGAGGGGGGGGGCAACTCCCAAAAGACCATCTGGCTCCACGTTATAATAGAGCAATAAAGGGCTTGTCTGCCTTTCAGAGGTTGGGAGCGAGCTGCTCTCTGACACGGCAGGGTTTTAACCAGCTTGGGACTGCGACCTGGGCCTGCCCCCGGCCGCGGAGGGGGTGGGGGCCACGTGGGCCAGAGAGGCCCCTAATCCGGAGGGGGCCCATGAGACTCAAGGGCTCTGCGCTTTCCCACACCACCCGCCTCTGCACATTCACCCTAGCCGCTCTTTACACTGGGGAAACTGAGGCCCCCGAGTCTGGGGCTGGTCAAGCCTGGGGTCTGCACCCTTCCTGCGCAAGGACTAGAGCACCCTCCTTTTGGGAACGTGGGGCCTGCTCTGGCCCGCAAAAGCTGGGGTCCCCAAGTCTGGCCTGGGAACTTGATGGGACTGCAGTTCACGTGTGATTCCCCCACCCCATGAAGGGCAGGAGCCCCTAAGATCAAGGGGCAGTCTGCCCCTCCGCAAGGTCAGGTTGCTGGGTAGAGCCTGGTCTTGATCAGCCGAGAGAAGGGGTGGGTGCAGAAGCTGGAATCACCACCCCTGCTGTCCAGGAGAGGAACCAGCTTGCCCCAGGCCCCCAGGGGTAAGAGGTGAGGCTGAATTCACAGCTGGACAGCTGTCCAGGGCCAGCTTCTGGGGAAGGGGCTCAGCCCCCTGAATCACAGGATCTGATGGAGTTTCCATGTATGAGGCCCCAGCCCAGCCCCCTCGTGGGTACTCACACACAGTCCTTCCCTGCTTAGAGACCCCTGTTCCCCGGGGGTACCCATCATGGAAGGAGAGGTTGGTGCGTAGACAAGGGGTGTGTGGGGAGCCCTGAACCCCTGACTCAGTGACCCTGACCTGATTCAGTGTTCTGGCCTCTGTTCGGGTGAGAATCACAGGCAACCCAAGCAGTCAGCCCCAGCAATAGGGTCTCCTTCCTGGCCAGGGGCCAAGGGGGCCAGGTGGGGTGGGCACGACTCTTCTCTCAGCAGTGCCCCACTCACTCACCTTTGGCCACCCTTGGTCATCTCCAGCAACCTAGAACCAGTGACTCTCTCAGGTGGTCTCGGCAGGGAAAGCCCACTGTACATAGGTAAACTGAGGCACAGAAAGGACCAGCATGTGCTCAACAGAAAGACAAGGGCAGAGCCCAGCCTCAGCCTAGACTTGCCCCCTGCACCCAGTGCCCATGGTGAACGTGCTCAGAGAGCAACCTCCCGTGCCCCAGCTCCCCCCAGGGCACTACTGAAATGCACAGGGAGACCATCTGCGGGGAGCACATGTGTCTGTGCAGGTGGGACAGCACAGACCCAGACACTGTGGGAGCTGAGTGCAGAACTGGACAGGCCATGGGAACGTCACAGGAAGCAGGGGATGAGCTGCTGATGGGGCACCCCCACATTCCCCCCAGGGCCAAGGCTCACCTGTTCCTGACAAGAGGACACAGAGCAGTGCTCAGCCCGATGTGAACGCTCGGGGCCTCTAACAGCTGGGCAGCGGGACATCTGAGCTGTGTCCACACACAGACCCGCCAAGGGGCGGCGGCCACGCTGACGGACCAGGGAGCCAGGGCCAGGCCCTTCATTCCCAGAGCCTGGGGCACACACGCACAGGTGCACACACAGGGGTGAACACACACAGGCAGGCAGGCGGGGGAACCTCTTCCAGCCAGACTTGGAGATGCTGGTCCCCACTTCAACGCCCCCCACCCCAAGCCTGGACCCCACCATTCTCTTTGCCTGGCAACGTGTCTGCAATTCCTTACCTGGAACACACCCACTATCGCTCCAAGGACTCCTCAGCCATCTCCTCCTCCAGGAAGCCCTTCCTGGGCACCCCGTCTTCCCCTCCATTCCCCAAATCCACTGCTCTTCTGAAACACATCGGTGCCTCAGCCGTCCCCAAGATTCCAAGCCCAAGTGTGCATATGCCCTTTTAGAAATCCCAGGAGTAGATGTTTACTCAGGAGGATCTGGAAAATACAGACATAATGAAAACCAACCAAATTTATGCCCCAAAGTGTTGATATTGGGGGAGCTTCCCTCTACCTCTCTGCCAACGTCAAGTGGGTGTCCTGGCCAGAGCATTGGCCTACCTTGGATGTACAGCCCTCAACGTTACCCCCCACCTGTGAGGGTTTCCCCAGTCCCCCTCCATCCCGGGTTGGGGGCCCGGCCTCAGTACCCTCTCAGCCCCGTGGGCCCGGGTGTCTGCGTCCCTACAAGGCCCCCAGTGGGGGGGGGCAAGAGCTCCCACCTCTGTATCCAATTCTTTGGTATGGGACAGGGGGTGCAGGTGGCTAAGGCCAAGGGGGGCTGGGGTTCCTCCTGGCCAGGGGTGGGTGGCCACTGCCCCCAGGGCACCTCCGAGCAGAATGGGGCCACACCGCCGCCAGTCCCACACTGTGCCTTCGCCGTGGCAAAGGTAGTGTGTGTACCTCACCCGCCCCCCGGGCGCCGACAGGACAGCTGAGGGGCACCCAGGTCCCAGACGGAGGGCGGGCGCGGGGGTCCCTCACGGCATTCCCCTGCCCTCGGCCACTTTTTAAACCGGCTTCCAGATGGCCGTGCAGACAGGGCATGTGGAGAAGGGCCACACCCCAGGAGGGCAGTGGGGTCCGGCTGCAGCCACACGGTGACCTCGGACACGGCCCACGCGCTCGCCGCCACCAGCACGCCTTCCGGAGCTGCCAGGGAGACTCGGCCCGCGCTCTGTTGCCAGGCCTCGCTGATGGGGAAGGCGCGGGCCTCTCCGTGTTGCAGGGACACCTCACACCTGACCTCCGACCTCCGGTTCTCAAGAGTCACCCAGGAGACGGGGCGCCGTGGGACGGAGCTGGGCGCTACCCCAAGGCCATCTCCCATGAGGGCACAGCCGTTCCCTGGGCTCTCACTGGGCAAACGGTCGGCCTTCTTTTAAAACACGTCCTTATATATCGTAAAATACGCCTAACGTAAAATTCGTGGTTGTAACCACTAAGTGTATGGCTCGGGGCGGGAAGCACATTCACACTGTGGGGCTCCCGTCCCCGCCGTCTGTCTCCAGAACCTTCCGTCTTCCCACACTGACACTCTGCCCCCAGGAAACACTAGCCCTCCCGCCCCTGGTGCCCACCCCGCCACTTTCTGTCCCCACGGATCTAACTCCCGCAGGTACTGTGTGTCCGGGGAGTCCTACAAGACCTGTCCTTTGGGGACTGGCCCATTTCACTGAGCACGAAGTCCTCGAGCTCCGTCCGTGCTCCTTCCTTTCTAAGGCTGGATAATAGTCCATCGCGTGGAGGGCCCCCGTTCTGCACGTCCGTCCATCCGCCGATGGACCCCTGGGCTGCTTCCACCGCTTGGCTCCTGTGAGCGATGCTGCCATGAACGTGGCGGGGGGGGCACAGCTCTCTCAGCCCCCGCGTCCAGGTCCTCGGGGTGCACACCCAGAAGAGGAGCTTCTGGACGCCGTGGTGGCTCCCACTTACTTCTGGGGAGCCCCACACGGCTCCCACAGCGGCTGCCGCATGTCACTTTCCCCACAAGAGACCCTCCTCCTCCGACCTCAGGAGCAAATGCCCCTGGAGCCCTACCCACCCCCCATGGTGCCACCTGCTTTGCAGTCAGCCTGGGCAGGGGTGTAGAGGGTGGGGGTCATTTAGAAAGAATTACGGTCCCAGATTCCTGAATTCTAGCATAATCAGCCCAACTAGGGGAGTCCCCCACGTCCACAGCAAGGCATCTTCCCTCAGAGGCTGTTTCTACCTCACCTCACCCCAGATTTGCTGAGCTCTCCAGGGTGGGGGCAGGACAAGCTCTCCCTCCTCCTCAAAACCCCAGCTGGGGGAAAGCCCCCTCCCCAGCTGCTGAGGGCGGCCAGGGCGGAGGATCCCACCGTCCTCTGCATCCCCGGGCGCTTCTGTGCAAAGCCCACCCAGCCTGGAGCGGGCCTCAGCCCTCCCCCAACCCGCCCCTCGGCAGCCCCCTCCCCCAGGCCTGGTGGGCCAGCCCCCTCGGGTGGTGTGAGCCAGGGGCCCAAGGAGGTTCCCACACTTTGGCCCCATTCATAGTGTTAAACGGCCCACAAAGGCCAGGCGTGTGCCCTGGAAGCCGCAGAGCGGCCATCTGGCCCGCACGCGGGGGGCGGGGGGGCAAAGGTTCTCATCCGGCCTAGCTGGGCTGTAACACCGCTCATTTCATACCTCCCACAACTGAAAAACGGACCAAAGCTTCTCCAGTTCAGGGGAGGAGGGAACAAGGAGGCAGCGCCCCCTCCCCGCCACAGCCCACTCGCCACCCTCACCTCAGGCAGGCCACCTGGGCCCACTGCGGGCGGGTGGGCAGCTGGGGGGCGGGTGGGAGCTGGACCACGTCTCCTGCACGTGTCTCCCTTGGACCAAGAGCCAGCTCGGGGGAGGGGGGGAGGGCAGGGCACAAGCCCCAGCCAACTGCCCCTCCCAAGCAGGGGAGGGGGTGAGGCTGGGAGCGGGAGGGCCTGGCCCGAGGACTGCCCTCACTTGTGGTCAGGGCCCTGGGACCCCCACGGCTAGCAGCCAGGCGCTTAAGGCACACGTGGGCTTGGGCCCGTGTCTAGCCAGCAGAGGCCACGGTCAGGGTCAGGGTGGGCTTGGGGCTTGCTCCCTGCCTCTGCATTCCCACAGCCCTTAGCCAAGCACTTCCTTGGTGCTGAGTCCCTGGCTGGTAGGGTGTGGGCAGTGGAGACACAGGGGGCAAAGCCATCCTGTCCCTAACCCTACCCCAGCCCCCCCAGGAAGCCCATAAGCAGGCAAGGGACACACCAAAATATGACAACTGCCCAGCACGAGCCCCATCTGGGCTGCAAAAGCTGCCCCACGAAGCATCACTGAGTGCCCCTCGCAGCGTGCGGGACCTGCCAGCCCACAGCAAAGCTGCTAGTCACGGTCAGTGTCCAGGGCCGGGGAGCAGAGGGGTGAGCTCGTGGCTTCGGCACGCCCGTCCCCAGCTTGCTCAGGTGTCCCCTGCTCTTTCGCATCAAACTAGAGCCACATATCTGGAGTAGGGTCCCATCTGCTCAGAGAGGAGCCCCAGCTCGGGGTGAGGCTGCCCCAGCCCTCAGGGTCACCCGTCTCCCACAGACAGCCCAGGGCCTGTGTCCCCTTCAAGAGAAGTGCTGTTAGGAGGGAGGAGGAGGAGGAGAAGGCACCAGAGGGGTGAATAGGGGCTCTCTACCCTCCCCCTCCAAAGTCACCTGAAGGTTCCACTTTGGGAGCTCCTCAGCCTAACCCACCCCAGTGGGTGACCAGCTGGCCCATGGGGCAGTCCTGAGCTGGCTCCAAGCCACACTCGTCATGACACCATCCTGCACGCTTCCCGGCTGGGCCCATTGCTGGGAAACCAAAGGCTCCTTGTATACGGTGGGGGGTGGGGCTGGGGGAGGGGGGTTTCTGGAGCAGGTCCACCAAACAAGCCAGTCATAGCTGTGGGTCACTGCCAAGACCCTGGGAGGGGGAAAGATCTGACTGGACCCTTGTTAAAGCCCTGCAATTTCCAGCCACCCCTGGACATGCTCCTGGATTCAAACTCTGGCTAATGTGCCCTGATGCCACCTGCCGGCTCCCAGGACAGAGGCCCTGCCTGCCCTTGAACCTGGCCGGGTCCTGCCCTGCCCCAGGAGGAAGCCCCAGCCCCTCCCTCTCCCTCCGTCCCTGCAGGACAACTGGATTCCCGACTCCAGAGAGTCAGATGAAGATGACTGCTCTGGGCAGAGGGAGGGCTCCCAGAGAACCAGGGTAGGGCTGGTGGCCCCAAAGCAGCGGTCGGACCTTGGCTTAGCTGGCCAGACACCAGGATTATCAGTTCTCCCAGTGAGGCCCCAGGGGGCTGTCTGAGCTCATGCAGCATCCGTGTGGGCTCCAGCAGGCTTGTCCTGCTCTGACCTCCATGCCTACCACCTGGCACCCTTCCTCCCCACCCACTGGCAAAACGCCCAAGGAAAGCAAACCCTACAAGTGCCCACCAGGCTGGGCGGAAGGCAGCGTGCAGCAGAGGCTATTCCCCAAGTCTCACATGTGTAGTGCCCACACGTGCGCGTCAAGCATACCCCTGGGGCCATGTGCTCTCCTGTGCTCTGCAGACGGCCATGGCCTTCCTGCCAGATGGGGTAGGGTGGGGCCCCGAGGAGCACCTGCTGGTACAGAGCACCCCAGATGCTACTGCCTGATAAGCTGCCCCCCAGAGGATGGGGTGCAGCAGATCCTGGGGAGAGTGCCTAGGTGCCAGGCTCCATGCTGGGCATTTCGGGTGCTCTGCTTCCCTGAAGCTTCCCCAGGCTGAGCCCAGGAAGCATGGCAGCCCGCTTTCTAGCTGCCAAGAAGTCACGTGTCGCAGGTGACAGCCTGGGACTTATCACCTAGGCCAGCAGGTCTGATCCCAAGAGCTTGGGTCCTCCCCTCTTTCCCCCTCAGCCTGTGCACAGGAAGAGTGTAGCTTCCTCCATTCTACCCGCGCTGGGGAGGCGTCAGGCCCCTGTCAGGGAGGGTGCCCAAACCACTGGGAGCCACTGCACTAACTCACTGGAAAGCTTTTCCCCCCGCTGAGCCTCTGCCAGCCAGTGGCGAGGAGTCGCCAGGGGAGGGGCAGGAGAGGGGAGAGGGGGCCGGGGAGGGGCAGCCCTCTTTCCTGCTCCCCGCCCCCCCCCCATCCCGGAGGCCTGGGAAAAGGCAGCATATTGAGGCGCGGGGCTCCCAGCATCAGGCCCCGGGATGCTAATGAGGGCGAGCGCGTTCCCACAGCCCGGACATTGTGCGGAGCGGCCCACCTGCTCCTCAGGGAGCACCCATTGTGCCCGCGCCAATTCACAGGCAATTTAGCGTGCGCTAATGGGCCGGCGCCTTTGTGCGGCCCGCCAGGCCATTGGCCGCCGAGTGTGGGAACGGCCGCGGCGCCCGGGCCCCAGGCGTCTGCCCGCCGCCGCGCCTATATATGGCCCGTCAGCCCGCCGCCCGCCACTCCCCGCTCGCCAGCCGCCTCCCTGCGCCAGGCATGGCCCCCAGCACCGTGGCCGTGGAGCTGCTCAGCCCCAAAGAGAAAAACCGAGTAAGTGCGCCGTCCACTCGCCCCGCGCCCCCGCGCCCCCCGCGCCCGGGCTGCTGGCTGACGCCCGTGTCCCCCCGCAGCTCCGCAAGCCCGTGGTGGAGAAGATGCGCCGCGACCGCATCAACAGCAGCATTGAGCAGCTGAAGCTGCTGCTGGAGCAGGAGTTCGCGCGGCACCAGCCCAACTCCAAGCTGGAGAAGGCCGACATTCTGGAGATGGCGGTCAGCTACCTGAAGCACAGCAAAGGTGAGCCGCCGGCCCGCGCCCACCCCCCCCCCACCGCGCCCCCCCCCACCGCCGCGTGCCCCCGCCGCGCCCTGCCCCCACCGCGGCCGCGGGGGGAGGGGGGGCCCAGTCACCGCTGCCCCGTCTCCCTGCAGCGTTCGCCGCAGCGGCCGGCCCCAAAAGCCTGCACCAGGACTACAGCGAGGGTTACTCCTGGTGCCTGCAGGAGGCTGTGCAGTTCCTGACGCTGCACGCCGCCAGCGACACGCAGATGAAGCTGCTCTGTCACTTCCAGCGTCCCCCCGCTGCGCCCACTGCGCCTGCCAAGGAACCCAAGGCCGCCGGCCCTGCGCCCCCGCCCGTGCTCACCCCTGCCAAGGCCACCGCAGTTGCAGCACGCCAGCCCACTTGCGGCCTCTGGCGGCCCTGGTGACCCCGCGGGACTTGCAGGTGGCCACCCCAAGGACTGGAGGGCCAGCCAGCCTATTCCTCTGGCCATCCATCTGTCCCTCCCGGGGGGGCTTGGACAGGCCCCCTTCTCCAGAAGGCTCTCTCTCCAGGCTGGCGGGCCAGCAGGAGGGTCATTCTCAAGAGAATGTGCTTGCAGAGTCCTTGCCATTTAGGACAATCAGGGCCCACCTTCTGCCAAGTGTCTGACTCCATGGGGTTGTTCTGTGTTTGCATTTCAGCAAGTGACTTCTGGGAAGTCCCCGCCGCCCGGGGTTCTATGATATTTGTAGGTGTCAGGGGCTCGGTCAGCCGGTGCCTCCACGTGTAGAGGACTTTCTTCAGGGCCTGCTGCTGCCGGGCCAGGGGGCCTGGCGGGTGGGCCGTGCCGTGGGCACATTTGCCTTTTGTGAAGGCGGAACTCAAGGTGTATCCTCATAGGAAAGAGTGTCAGCCTGGATGGGCACAGAAGCACCATGCAGAGCCGTGGCCGAAAGGCCCTTGCGTGCACTTGGTTGTCTAGTTGGGGCTCATAGTGGGCTTTGTGGGGAGGGTGGGGGTCTCCACCATGATCCTCAAAGGATCCCTGTGTGTGGGTGGGCGCATGTGGGCATGACTTTGTACTCGGAATTTGAACCGTCCGTCCCGTGGGCGCCCACGGGCTGGCTCTGCAGACTTCCAATAAAACCTGACCAAGCAGCCCTCGGGTCTGTCTGTTGTGCTGTACATGTGTTCTTAGCAGCCGCCGGGGGGTGGGGGTCTGCGCGGGCGGAGGGGGGCCACACTGTCATGATATCAACTGTGGGGGGACGTGTCTCTGCCGGTGACCCTCTGGACAAGGCAGAAGGGCTGGTCCTGGCTGGGGGAAGGAGGGAATGAGGACAGGAGGCAGGCAAGCAGGGCAGAGGCGTGGCTGGAAGGATAACAGGCCCCACAGAGCCCACACCCCCACATGCTGCAGCAGGGGATGCAGTGGGAGACTGGGGTTTCTGTCTCGGGCCTCTCACTAAGCTCCCTGCAGGTGGGGGCCGGGGGAGCGGTAGAGTGACAGCTATAGGCCCTTCCAGCTCTGTCCAGCTGAGGGGGTGCAAAGACCACAGCTTACAGTGGAGCTCTTGCTGCAGCAAAAGGGCTTTAGCTGGGCCATACCCACGGGAGAAGGCGTTTGCCTCCGCCCCGGCCTTCCTGCCTGGCCAGCAGCCCCTGTCCCTGGGTGAGCTCCCGGGAGCAGTGGCGTGGCTAGTCCATAGGTGGCTACCCCGCCCTCCCCGCGGGCCAAGTGCTCGCCAGGGCTGGAAAAGGCAGTGCTGGCGGTGAACCTGCCAGGGACGGTCCCTTGCCTCGGAAAGGGCACCTATTTTTAGGCAGGCTACTGGATGTTGGTTGAGTCTGCAAGAGCCTAAAAGGGCCCAGGCTTGCCAAGAGACAAATCCACCCACGGGGGGTGGAAGGAGCTGGACGTGGGACCAGAAGCCTTCCACACGTCTTCAGAGACGTGGGGCCCAGCCCGGCCGTCCTTCCTCTTTAGCGCGCCTCTCCCCGCCGCCCTCTGGAATCCCTTTCTGCCCACTCTGAGGGGAACCCGAGGCGCCCTCTCCAGGCCAGCCCTGCACCAGCCACACGGTTCCCCCTTCATCCCACACGCTGACTGCATGTGGGGCAGGCGTGCCAGTGAACGGGGAGGGTGGTGTGCCTCCTGGCCAGGCCCACAGCCCCTCATGGCCCAGGGTCCTCGAAGCTCCAGGCCTGCATCCTCTGGAGCAGACCCTCTGCCCTCTTCCCCACCGCCCCCCAGGCCTCCCCACCCAGCGCACCCACCCCTTAGAAGATGTGCGCAAGGCTGCCTCTCCAAGGCTGATGCGCATGGCCCCCTCCCCTGATCACCCCTGGACCTTTCAGTTTCTGCTGCTCCACAGGCCTGTGCTCTGGAGGCCTTGCCCCGCAGCCGGTGACATGCTCAACAGAGGCTGAGGTCCAGCGACACAAAGTAACCCGCCCAAGGTCACCCGGGAATCAGTTGCCAAAGCCACCTTAGGGGCCCTCTGTCTGCCGCCAACACTGTCTGCGCTCTCTCCTAAAGCGCCCAGTGCCCCTGAGGGAGACACATCCCTCAAGGGTCTCCTGGGCATCAGAGGCTTCCCAGCGACTGGCCCTGAAACCCATCCCCACCACCATCTGTGTCCACACTCCAGCTTCAGGAATTGTTTCAGCTGGTTCTCTGCAAACTCCCATAGACTCCCTGTTTTGCCAAAAGGCGGCCTCCTCCAGGCAGGCTGCCCTGCTTTCTGCTGCACTCTCTGCTGACCTCACCATCAGAGTGAGTGTCTTCCCCAGCTGCATGCAGGTGCATCATCCACCGTGCACTGGGGGCGCCGGGAGAGCAGGGCCCCCTACACCCCCATTTTGCATGGGGCTTTTGCAACCCACAATCCTTCGTTCCTAGAAAGCCGGGCTGGTGGGTCACACGCGCCTTGATGACAGCTGCACTCATTGACAGAAGCAGGTCTTTGGAAACCCAGGTGCCTCCTCTGCACTATCTCAGAGCACTGGACGTCAGCATCTGGCCAGCTCGCTGAAAGAGCAACAAAGACAACAGTCCAGGCGTTTTGTGTTGGGCCAACGGCCTCGAAGACCCCCGCGCGGGCAAGTCCAGTGGCCCTCCAGCTGCCAGGACCACAGGGGCGGGCGGGGAGGGGCGGGCCCGGGTGCTCATTAGCATAATGTATGCGCGGAAGGCGTTTAGCAGTCAAATATATGCGCATATATCTCCATAGATGATTAGGCTGGCCGGGCACATTCAAAATGGCGGAGTGTGGAGCGAGCGGCAGCGGGAGCAGCGGGGACAGCCTGGACAAGAGCATCACGCTGCCCCCCGACGAGATCTTCCGCAACCTGGAGAACGCCAAGCGCTTCGCCATTGACATAGGTAGCAGCGGGCGGGCGCCGGGAGCGGGACGGCGCGCGGCGGGCGTGGGCGCCGGCGGCGGAGCCGGCGGGCCGGGGGCGGTGGCAAGGACGAAGGGCGGGGCGCGGGCCGCCGGCGCGCACAGCCTGTCGGACCTTGTAGTCCGCGGCCCGCCGGCGCCCGCGCTCGCCCCGGCGGCGGGACTACCACTCCCGGCAGGCGCCGCGCGGCCGGAGCGGGGCACGCCGGGCCTCGTAGTCCCGCGCGGAGAGGCGGGCGGCCCGGCGGCCCCTCGGTGGTCCACCTCGGTCGAGTCGGCAGCCGGGCGGGGCCTGTGCGGGCCATGAGAGGGGCCCGGGGCCGCCGACTGGGGCCGCGCCGAGGACGGAAGGCGGCCAGGCCTCGGGCCGCGGGAACTCTCGGCGGGCTGCCCGCCCGGGCCCAGCCCGAAGCCCTCCCGCTGCCGCGTCTGCTCCTGGACGGCTGACATTTGGCGGGAGTTTGGAGGACCTGGACGTGGACCTTGGGGCACTTGCTGGCAGCCTTCGAAGGCCTCCCTGTGCCGCGCGGCCCGCAGGGGTGCCCCCAGGGCCCCGCCCAGCCTCCGTCCGACCTTCCTGCCCCAGGCCCGCCCCGGACCCTTGTCCCGCACTGGCGCCCGACACCTCCCAGCAGCCCCCTTTCACAGATGAGGACGCTAAGGGCAGAGAGGTGAACTGAGTTGTTTAAGGTCACCGGCTGTAAGCGGCCAGGTGGGCCTGGAATCCGGTCAGCGTCGGCACTCAGCTGCTCTGCCCGTGTGCACACAGGGGATGGAAGGCTGTGTCCTTTTTTTTTTTTTTTTTTTTTAAATATTTTATTATTTATTTGACATAGAGAGAGAGAGAGAGACAGAGTGAGCACAAGCAGGGGGAGTGGCAGGCAGAGGCAGAGGGAGAAGCAGGCTCCCCACAGAGAAGGGGGAGCCCGATGCGGGACTCGATCCCGGGACTCCAGGATCATGACCTGAGCCGAAGGCAGTGGCTTAACCAACTGAGCCACCCAGGCGCCCTGGAAGGCTGTGTCCTGCTGCGTGAGGCTACGGGAGCAGGCCAGGGTGGTCTCGCCCCGCCCCCCCCATCAGATCTCTGCTGAGGCCTCAGTTTGCTTGTGCCTGCCAACAGCCGAATGTAGGCGCTTGCGCGTGGTCCCAGCAGGGCAGCCCCGGGCACTTGTAAGACGCGACCTGTTGAAGCTGGACAAGTGTGCCTCTCTCCTGGAACAAGTTGGGCTGCCCTGGCAGAGCCGGGCGTCCCCTTGGAGCCACGTGCACGTGATGCTTTCACCCCTCCCCTGGTCCTGAGAGTCACTTTAGTATCTGGGCCTTGGGTGGGGGAGGGTGGCCTCCAGGGAGGTGGGAGCCATGGAAAGGTGGGCTGGATCTTGCCTTCTCACCTCGCAGACCGCTGGGTTGTGAGCGGTCCCCCGTGACGGTGCTGTGGAGCACTGACCTGGTGGCAGGTGAGAACAACCCCGTGTGGAGCAGGGCACAGAACGAGCGTGGGTCCTGATAAAACGTCGTGCCCGAGTGCGTGTTGGGCTGGCGAGGGGAAGCTGAGAGGCCCAGCTTAGGGGGTCCTCCACAGCCAGGCCTCCCGGGAGGCCCCTCAGGGCCCTGCTCTGCGCATCTTCTGAGACCCGCCCGTGCCTCCGTGTGACCACAGCCGGGTCGGGTGTGTGCTCCAAGGGCCCAGACTTGGTTTTGCTGCACTCACACGCAGGGTGCTGCTCCTTGGGAATGAGTTGGCACTTAGCGTTTCTGAGGTGCAGCTGAAATTGGCTTGCCGGCTCAGGGTTTACCCTCAGTGTTCTTTGTGGCCCCCGGGGGCCAGCTTGGAGCCACAGGGTGCGGGCAGTCCAGGAAGAAGTGCCCTGGCTCCAGGGGGTCCTGGGGCCGCCTGTCCTCTGGTGCCAAGCCCAGGCGGGGTTCCTGGTCAGGGGACACTGGAAGGGATATTTTTAGTGTCAGTATTCATTTCCCCTCTTGGAAGGTTCCCCTGGGTCTGGGTCCCATGTCTGTGTTTCTCCAAAGGACGTGTTCATTGTTACGAAGGACAGACCTTGTGTTCATTCCCGAGGCTGGTGGGAGGTCACCGTTTGGGTGTGGGTCCTCAACCCTGAATCCACCAGTCACGGTGCTTGTCAACAGTCTGCTTTAAAAACAGGCTTCTCCCATTTCCTCTTCCCTCACCCAAGCCTCTTAATCCAGGAAAGCTCAGCTGCTCTGCGTTCTTGGCAGGCCTTTTCCTCTCTCGGACACTCATGTCCGCTGGGTGGATTCCCCACTTTGAAACCACCAGGGACATTTTGTCTGTCAGCACAAACTGGGGTGTCTGTCCCCCTTGGTGCACAAAGTGGAAGGACAGGCCAAGAAGGTGGAGGAGAGGATGGCCCTGTGCCAGGTGCCCGTAGGTCTGGATGAGTGGGGAGGTCTCGGCTCAGGGGCTGGAGGAGCAACACGGGCAGGCTGCTCTCAGTCCGGGTGCTCCTGGCCCTGGACCGGGGAGACTTCGGTGTCCACCAGTGAGCACAGGGCTGCGCGCATTCGCCAGCCTGGTCACTGCACCTCTTAGGTGTGACATGCCAGGGCCTCTGGCTGGGGGCTGGGTTGGCATTCACTAAATCCAAGGGATCTTGAGAACAGATCCGCTCTCCGGCTCTCCCCGCGGCCCCCGCCATTCTGCTGTGTGAGCTCGCTCCAGTTCAGGCTGACCACCCTGCTCTGCACGTCCCCACTTACCTCCCAGACCCCTGACTGTTCCCTCCCCAGAGGGTGCAGGGAGACGTGTCTGGGCTGCTGGGCATTGCCCCATGTGGGGTGCATGGTGTGGGGCACACAGACACAGCCCCCCCAAACCCCAACCCCTTGTATTTGTTTGTGATTTAAAGCTCACGTAAAGAACACACAATCTGAAACTGGATTTCTGTGATGGGGGGCGTTGTTTTGGTGACTTTTTGAAAAGTCAAAGTGTATCTTCATCCCTTTGCATTGCTTGTCTTTTTAGGAAACAGTTAATTCACAGTGAAGGACGCTCTGGGCCAGGCCCGGATTGGGGGCAGGGAGCACAGATAAGGAGGCTTAAGACCAGGTTCTGCCTCTAAAGCCCGTGGTCAAGGAATGAGAGTAAGCCTGTGCCCGGGCAGACTGAGCAGGGCCCGCCAAGGGCAGGTCGCGGCCATCCTGGGGGTCCTGTCCACGCTGAGGGCGGGCAGCTCTGGCAGGCGGGCTCCCAACGCTTGCTCTCGGCAGCGGGTTTCTCTTAGCTGGACGAGCTTCAGCTCTCAGGTGTTTCCTGCCGTGCATGTCTCTCGTGTGTTCTCTTGGGATTGTGTCACAAAGCAACCGTCAGAGACTAGCTTCAGCCTCCCCCTCACAAAGGGCTCTGTCTCCCCCGGGCCAGCCCACGAGACCCGGGTGGGTTTCAAAGCCATTCTGGGCACCAGGCCTCCTGCTCCCTCTGTCACCACGGGCCATGCACGGGTACACCTGCCGCCTCACTCTGCAGACTTGAAAATGACTGCTCGGGACGTCCTTTTAAGCGGTCCTGAAACATGTTTCAGGCCAATAAAGGCCTCTTCTGCTTCCTGATACTGGGCTTCCCGGGGTGTTCACAAGGCTGGCCGGGGGGAGGAGACCCTGCTGCCCCCTGTGTGGCCTCCCAGTCCCGAGCTGTGAGAGGGTGGGCAGCTAGAACATTCCTGGCAAAGTAGCCCCCTTGTCTGCCTATCCACTCTGGGAAAATGCTCCTTTTATTGCTTCCCCCTCGTTAGCACGGCCGGTCAGGGGTGCTTGTCAGTGAAAACAGTGCACTTGTCGGCTTTTTTCTTCAGGTCATTTTCAAGATCAGAAGTTGAAAGAGAATTTTTCTGAAACACTAATGATCGCTGAGGCCTCCTGGAAACAGGACGCTTTCCTTTCTCCTCTAGGACTTGATGCGGAGGGGAAATGGACAGGCTCACGCCCGATGTGGTCTGGGGCCTGTGATGGATGGAGCAGACTTTCTCAAAGACAGCAGAGTGTTTGGGTCTCAGAGTTGATTCCCTTCCTCTGGTTGGTGCCCCTCAGAGTTTTAGGTTCAAGTTAAACCAAGTGCCTTATGCACAGGACCTGGTGCGGCAGAAGAGCCTCAGTCCCTCCCGTCTGGCCCCTCACTTTGCTCCGTCTGCGTCTCCCCTGCAGGGGGCTCGCTGACCAAGCTGGCCTACTACTCCACTGTGCAGCACAAAGTTGCCAGAGTGCGGTCCTTCGACTACTCGGGCAAGGTGAGCCGCCTGGCAGGCTGGGTTGGGAGGCAGGGGGTGCCCCAAGCCACACGGTGCCGTCATTTTCTCTTTGCGTGCCCCCCCAACCCCCCGCTGCTCACCCACACCGGCTTAGCTTCCTGGACGTTCCTAGTACTCAAATCCCTCCCTGCTCCCTCATTCAGTCAGTCCCCCTTCCATCTGGGACCCTGGCAGGAGCACCTGCACCTGCTCCTTGGGAAGCATGGTCCCTCCCCGCCCCTCCCCTGGCTCTGCCTCCCACCTGAGCTCAACATGGAGAGTTGTGCATGTTCAGGACCCTCATCTCCACATCTTTCCCTCCGCGAGGGCAGCGCGCACACACAGACCCCTACCCTGTACCCCCAGGACGCCGAGCAGGACCACGAGCCACCCTACGAGATCTCTGTCCAGGAGGAAGTTACTGCCAGGCTGCACTTTGTCAAGTTCGAGAACACCTACATAGAAGCCTGCCTGGACTTCATCAAAGACCACCTCGTCAACACAGACACAAAGGTCATCCAAGCGACCGGGGGCGGGGCGTACAAGTTCAAGGACCTCATCGAAGAGAAGCTGCGGCTGAGGTTAGTGGGGGCCACGGGGGCTGGAGGGCCGCAGGGGCCGCTGGCCTTGGGTGTCGGGCTCAGGCTTTGAAGTGGCCACAGTCGACCTGCTCTGGGGCTAGACTCTGGGCTGGGCTGGCAGGAGGCTTCTGGTGGCCGAAGCGTAGGAAGGCTGGGGGCCTGAGGAGGGAAGGGGGCCCTGCTCCTGCGGCAGCACTCCCTGTCCTGCAGGGGCAGAGGTCCCTGACGGCTTTGCCCGCGTGGGGACCGAGGCCAGGGCCGCGCTCCGCAGCAGAGTGCTGGGTCTTCAGGTGTGTGCAGCTGGCCCGTCCGAAGCCGTTTGCAGGGTAGAGGGGAAGGGAACCGTATGAGCTGTGTCAGTTGTGTGTTTGAGAGCCATGTGTACCTTCTGGGCCGGGAGCAGAGCGTCTGGGAGGGACCCTGGGGCCGGGGCAGCCCGAGCCGCCGTGCTGCAGCAGAGGTGCTTTCTGGGGCCCGTGCTGTTTTCAGTGGCCAGGCCCCGTCCCTTGCAGAGTGGACAAAGAGGACGTGATGACATGCTTGATAAAGGGCTGCAACTTTGTGCTGAAGAACATCCCACACGAGGCCTTCGTGTATCAGAAAGATTCCGACCCCGAGTTTCGATTCCAGACCAATCACCCCAACATCTTCCCGTATCTGTTGGTCAACATCGGTTCTGGAGTCTCTATTGTGAAGGTGAGGTGCGCCTCGCAGGGCCACGCATGGCGGCCGGGCAGGGATCGCCGGGGCACCTGCCGTCCGTTGGAGCAGGCCGGGCACACGGAGGTGCAGACCGGGGTGACCGCCGCCTGTGGGACACCGGTGTGGGCTGTCTGGGGGAAGGCGGGCGGCCCAGACTCGGCCCTCAGGAATGGCGTTACCCGTGTCTGGGGACGCCCTAAGCCACCACGCCCCGGGACCTGCTGGGTGGTGGCCGGGGCCCCCTCGCTAACTCACCTGTGCTTGCTGTGTCCCAGGTGGAGACGGAAGACAGGTTCGAGTGGGTCGGTGGCAGCTCCATCGGAGGCGGCACCTTCTGGGGACTTGGGGCTCTGCTCACCAAAACGAAGGTATTCCAGCGGCTGCAGAAAGATGCTCCTGGCTCTGCTCAAAGTCCTGTGTCCCAGATCTTCTCAGGAGAGGGTTGGGGGCCGTGAGGCCTGAGGCTGGCGGCTGGTGGCGTGGCGGGGAAGCGACTCCTTCCCAGGCCTTGTCCTGGTGGTGTTTGTTGGTCGCTGCAGGACGGCCGTGTGAGCCGCCAGTGTCACCCGGGGCGGGCGGGGGGGTGGCCCATGGAGCCCTGCCTACACAGGAGGGCCTTCTGCGTGCTGCTCCATGGGCTGTAGGGACGCCGGCACGTCCCGCAGCACACACGATTCCGTCTGCCCTGTCCCCGCAGAAGTTCGACGAGCTGCTGCACTTGGCCTCCAAGGGCCAGCACACGAACGTGGACATGCTGGTGCAAGACATCTACGGCGGGGCCCACCAGACCCTGGGGCTGAGCGGCAACCTCATCGCCAGCAGCTTTGGGAAGTCGGCCACGGCCGACAGAGGTACCTGCCCCCTCTGATGCCCTCCCGCGCCGGCAGCCCCCTGCGGGCCCGGCCTCGCCCAGCAGCGCCCCGCCTGTGCCCCCCTCCCAGACTTCTCCAAGGAGGACATGGCCAAGAGTCTGCTGCACATGATCAGCAACGACATCGGGCAGCTCGCCTGCCTCTACGCGAAGCTCCACTGCCTGGACAGGGTGTATTTTGGCGGCTTCTTCATCCGGGGCCACCCCGTCACCATGCGCACCATCACCTACAGCATTAACTTCTTCTCCAAGGTAACTGGGCTCCACTTCCTCCCTCCACCGGCACTGTGAGCTGCGCTCTTCCCCGATGGCCGGCTGACCCAGGGGCAAGGTGGGGGCCCAGGGCAGGCCGCCAAGACACGGGGCGCCCCCTGCCAACTTCTCCCGGGCCCCTGCCTCTTTCCTGTGGCGGGGTCCAGCACCCTCGCCCGCGCGCCGTGGGCGTCTCGGAGTTGGCCATGAAGGCAGCGGTGAGCACGCTGGGGGCCGTCTCCCCCTGCGGACGAGCTGAGCTCTGAGACGGCTGTCGTTCCGCGGGACGCTCCGGGCTGGGCCTGCACATGGGGTGATTGGGTGGGTGTTAATTTTGTGGAAAAAGTTACTCACCCTCCAATTTCTCCAAATGCCAAGCTTTTAACTTCTGCGCTGAATGCGGTTTCGTTGACAAGCGTGTTGCGGACTTCTCAGGAAGGCTCTGCCGCGTAGAGAGATGCCGCCTGCGTTGGGTTGGTTTAGAACCGCCCAGACTTCCCCTCGTGTGCCGGCGGGGCCAGCTCAGGCGGGGTTTTGCCGTGGCAGGGGGAAGTCCAGGCACTGTTCCTGAGACATGAAGGCTACCTGGGAGCCATCGGGGCGTTTCTTAAAGGAGCAGAGCAAGACAGTGAGTCCAGCGGCCACGGAGGCCATGGGTGTGGGTCTCTAACCTTCCCGGGGAGGCGCTGACCCACCGCTTTCACTCTCCCCCTGGAATCCATGGCCTGAGTGGCACATGGTCCCTGCGGGCCGGGACAGTGGGTGGGGGGGCTATCCCTCTGCAGCGGTTCTTCCGAGGGGGTCATTTGTGTGCCACGTGACCAACCCCGGGGCGGGGGGCCTCCTGGGTGACAAGGGCGAGGGAATGTGCCTCGGCGGCCTGCCCTCTTTGAAGGCCACTTGGAGGGTGTGCTTGGGAAGGGCGGGGCAGGCTGCTTTAAGAAGCTTGGAAAGGTCGCAGTAATCGTTGTACGAGGTTTCAGTACTAGCAAGAGGCCACAGTGCCACAGCCCCAGGCTCCCTCAGTGTTGTGGGGACCTTCCGTGGCAGTCGGGCCGTCCTGGGGTGTGGGCACAGCGTGGTCCCCCTGGGGGTGACCCCTGGTTTTCCCCCGTCCAGACCCTAACCAGTACAGCTGGGGAGAGAACTACGCAGGCAGCTCCGGGCTGATGAGCTCGTCCCCGGAGCTCTGCCCGACGCAGCGGGCGAGGAGCGGCACCGTAAGTGCGGGGTCCTTGGTGGGGTCAGGTCCCAAGACCCTCTCTCCTGGTGCAGACTGGCCACTGACCAACTGTGGACATTACAATAGAGAGGCAGGGTTCTTGCTTCCCTCCTCAGGCCCCTAGCATTTCTGTGTTTCCCAAACATTCCACGGGAGCCCCAAGAGCGAGCAGTCCTATCCCCGTGTTTACGGGAGGGTGTGGAATGTGCTTCCCCAGGATTATGGGGCCACTGACAGCAGAATCGGGGTTAGCACCAACCCCAGGCGCGTTGCCTTAGACCACGTTCTCTGCCTGATCGTTTCAAAGCAGATGAAAGGACAGAGTCTGCTGTCCTGGGAAGTTTCCTGCCCATTCCTCAACCCTCAGCTGGGGAGACGCCCACGTGACTGGGCGGGGGCTCCTCCAGCCTGCTGAGCGAGCATAGAGGGTCTCCCACCAGGACCAGTGTCAGCCAGACACAGGACGCTGCCACCATGGCCCGTCCTGGAGAAATCACAGGCTTACTGAGGACGTCCCCCTAAATGTTACTCTTGTAAGTCTCTGAACGCTTAGCAGAATTCGGGCACCGGATTAGAGAACCAGCTGGACAAGTCCAGGCGGCCAGTCTGGGCACGTGAGTCAGAATACCTCCTTCAGAACCAGCCTGCTGGCTTTTTGGATGCAAAGCTGATTTTTTGGTTGTAGACATGCAGATTCTCTTACTAGTTGGCATAAGCATTGTGAGAATGTGCGTGCTCTAATCATGACTTCTTGGGAGAGAACTCCCCTCTCAGGGCCGCACGCCCCGGGCCTGGCCAGAGCAAGTGACTGGCACGCAAGGAGTCTCTGCATCTCTGATCCCCGGCTTCTGATTTGTGGAGGGGCAACGTGGATTCCTGCTTTAGGGATCACAAAGCCAAATGGATATGTGAGCAAGGAACGCGTGTATCAGAGTTGGTGTGCATGCCAGCTCGACTCCCCCCACACTCCAAGCCTCGCACACCTGTCGTGCTGGGTCTCCGTGTGACCCCCCCCCCCCCACTTCACACGGATGTGTGGAGCCTACACGCGGCAAAGCTGAGGTTTGAAGTGCTTGTCGGGTAGCGGGGGAGCCCCTGAAACCCGGCTGAGGCCCCAGAGATGGTGACCGCCCACTTTCTTTCATCGCCTGGAAATGTACCGGCTGTTTCCTGGCTGAGCTTCCTGTCATTCGGGGCGTCCGAAAGCCAGTGTGTCCCCAGGTGCCCGCAGTGCGGAGCACACCTGCTCCTCACCCCCCAGCTTGCCAGTCAGAAGGCTGCCCGCAGACAAGAGCCAAGTCAGGGGCGCGGCAGCGTGTGGCCGGTCCTTCCCTAGGGAGCGGGGGGAGGGCTGCCAGGCACGTGCCAAGTGAAGTGTGAGCAGGTCGCCGAGGACCAGGGCTGGTGACACACCAGCTTCGTCTTCACAACGTAAAACTTAAAACGCCAGGTGGCCGAGCGACCGCTCCTTTGGGAACGACCAGAGCGCGTGCCTGTCGCTGGCGCCCACGGGTAGCACCACGGGCCAGAGGGGCCCCACTCCCTCGGCGTAGCCAGTGTGGGAGCCTGACTACCTGCCCCGCGGGGTCCCCATGGCCTTGCCGTGGGCACAGTGCCACGGGAGTCACAGGACAAGGGCCTGCTGGGCAGAGAGGGGACCATGCCTGCGGAGGCTGGAGCAGCAGAAACGGGGTCCGGAAGGGCAGCTGTGTGTGTGGGGAGAGGGGCGCACGCTGGTGCGGGGACTCCGACCCCGGGGCCCCCCTGTGGCAAGAACAGCAGAGCCACTGGGAGGAAGCTGCACACACGGGAGGGACGTGGCCTCTGTGGGGCTGGGCAGATCTGGGACCAGATCAGGATCTGGGAGCCTGGTTCTGGGTGCTGAGGCCGCAGAGGACTGCAAGGTGGGTGGGCGGGGCCCGGGAAG
Organism: Zalophus californianus; assembly: GCF_009762305.2. Lineage (NCBI taxonomy): Eukaryota > Metazoa > Chordata > Mammalia > Carnivora > Otariidae > Zalophus > Zalophus californianus. The sequence continues at coordinate 1,303,213 of NC_045598.1, read as the reverse complement.
AACGGCCGTCTCGGCCGTCCCCACAGAGAAGCTGGCTCTAGGACTCGCACAAGGGTCTCGAACTTCCGGAACCACCCAGCTGACACGCACACTGCCTCTTGCCCTCCCAGTTTGACTTGCTGGAGATGGACCGGCTGGAGCGGCCGCTGGTCAACCTGCCACTCCTTCTGGACCCGTCTTCCTATGTGCCCGACACGGTCGACCTGACGGACGACGCCCTGGCCCGCAAGTACTGGCTCACCTGCTTCGAGGAGGCCCTGGACGGGGTGAGGGCTCGGGGCGGGCCGGGCGCCCCTGGGGACAAGAGATGGGCGTCTCTGGAAACCTAGGGCTCCCGAGGAACGAGCGACAGGTGTGGTGAAAGAGGAGGGGTGCGCTCCAGTGGCCGTGGGCTCGGTGTTGGAGTTTGCGGGGTGACTCCTATTCTTCAGATGTAAACGTGACCCCTGGGTGTGGATTGGGTCCGCACGTTGGGGTGTGCTCCGGCGAGGCACATGTCTCACAAGCACGCCAAATCCCCGTGCTGGTGACTGCGTTTCTTCAGAGGCACACGGTTTGCGCAGGGCCAGGGCCAACAGCAGTTGGATTCCAGGCTCTGGTGGGTGGCGTCTCAGGCCTTCACCCCCCCCACCCCGGGAACATGTGTCTCTCCTCAAGCCTCGCAGGCGCCAGGGCTCTGTCCTCAGAGTGAGGGCCCCCAGCCCCAGACCCCGTGCAGCCTCGGGGGATGGTCCCAAGCCACCTGTCCCCCCGGGAGGTGTGGCTCCGAGCCTCGGCTGGGGGCTAGCGGTGACCCCGTTCCCACCCCGCGGGGGAAAGCCCCCAGGGACACTAATCTCCAGTGGCCATGGGCCTGTGCGTGGGGATGCGCTCAGACCATGGCCCTGGCTGAGCTGAGCGCCCTGTGCTTGGCAGGTGGTGAAACGTGCTGTGGCCAGCCAGCCAGGCTCAGTGGATGCCGCCGAGAGGGCAGAGAAGTTCCGGCAGAAGTACTGGAGCAAGCTGCAGACGCTGAGACACCAGCCCTTGTGAGTGTCCCGCTGCCCCCGGCCCAGCACTGAAGGAGCCGCCCCTGGGGCCACCGTGCCCCCTGCACCTGGCTCTGCCCGCACGCGCTCTGGGGCCGCTCGGCAGGGCCAGGCGGGCTTGCCCCCTCTGCTGCTTTGCTGGACACTCCTGCGGCAGCCGGGCACCACGAAGACGCCCTCGGGGGCAGAGGCAGTGGGCAGCGTGCTTGGCCATCAACCCCCTGAGCTGCCCTTTCCCTGCCTCTTCCTCAGTGCTTACGGGACCCTGACTGTGCGCAGCCTCTTGGACACGAGGGAGCACTGCTTGAATGAGTTCAACTTCCCGGACCCCTACTCCAAAGTGAGTGCCGCCTTCCTGCGCTGGGCTGGCGCCTGCGAGGAAACACAGGTAGCAGGGAGCAGGGGAGCAGCCTGGGGTGGCCTCTTGGTTGGCAGCGCCTGCTAAGGAGCCCAGGGTTGGAGGCTTGCCTGTCTCTGGCCTGGTGGGGTCGGCTTACAGTCTCAAAGTTGCCGTTGGTGGACGCAAGTCCTGCCCTCGCAGGCGACAAGCCAGCTGGAGCCCGGCAGCCGGCCGGGAGGTGCCACCCTCCTCCTCAGGCCGTTCTGCCCAGAAGGCCGTGTGCCCGGGGTTGGCGGCCAGGGCTCAGAGCCAGCGCTGCACGCCGCTTCCCACCTCCCTCGCCCTCGGACGGAGTGTCTGGCGATGGGGCGCCGGGCTCCTGCGAGGGTCCGAGTTCACCAAGGCCCTTCTCTGCCCTGCCCGGGGCCATGGCATGACCACGCCACGGTCTGTAAGTGTGCGTGGGCCCGGACGCCGCCCAACTGCTGCCCACACCGCGCCACTCCGAATCGGTACATGTTAACACCTTGGTTTGCGTGAGCCCGTGGCGGAGCGCTGGGCTTTCTGTCCCCTTAGGGCGGCTTTGTGGTGACCTTGTCCGCCGAGGGCCTGAGGAAGGCAGGGCCGCGCCTCCACTCTGACCAGGGCTGGCCTCTCCCCACAGGTCAAGCAGAAGGAAAACGGGGTCGCGCTAAAGTGCTTCCCAAGGGTGATCCGCGGTCTGGACGCCCTGGGCTGGGAGGACAGGCAGCTGGCCCTGGTGAAGGGCTTGCTGGCCGGGAACGTCTTCGACTGGGGAGCGAAAGCCGTCTCCGAGTAGGTGCCCAATGCCTTCCCAGCCCCTCCACGCTTCAGCCCTGCCCTGCCTGCTCGCTCCGGCTCAGGCTCAGGCAGCGCCCCAGCCCGGCCCCAGAGGGGGCAGCTGTGGGGGGGACGGGGTCCCGGAGCCCTGGGCTTTGCTGGGGGCGTGAGTGGCCCCAGGAATGACCGGCGGCTTTCTGGCCGTGCTGCCCCGAGCCTGTTCAGAGCAGGCACACGGACAGCCAGGGTGTGGATTTGGGGGCTAATGTTTTCAGACGCCGAAATGCAAATCCCGGGTTCGCACATTAGGGTGGGACTCAAACCACACTGAACATTTGAAATTGGGCGAAGGAGGTGCTTACCGAAGGAGCCTACAGACTCGGGTGGGAGCATGCAGCCCAGGCTCCCTGAGTGCCCGGCCTGGGCTCTCAGTCTGGGGGTGCTGTAGGATTCCCCCGGGGGACCCTGAGGGAGTGGTCCCCCTGGCCCAACCCTGGGCCTCGACGGCTGGCCCGCCCACCACAGAACAAGGTCTCTCCCTTTGCGGGACGCCCACCTGGGGTCCTGTCCTGGCCCTTGCTGGGTCCACATTGAGAAGAGCCACCCCCCCCGTCACTGGCTCTCCCTTTGGGTGACACGTGGGGGCATGTGCCGGGCGAGGCTGGTGCTGACCCGGGGCCTTGCCGGAGGCCGCCACACACTCAGGACCTTCCACCCCTCACCCTGCTCCCAGCCCCATACCACGTCCCAGGCTCTGGAGCGGGGGTTGCCCAGACCGCCGCTGCTCTGGGGACCTGCTAGGGATCCTAGCACGCTCGGCCAGTTTGGGAAATGCTTCCTCTGGGCTCTGTAGTGAATGCTGGAAGCTGAGGTTTGGGGGCTTCCGTGACTTGTTTTCTTCTCCACAGTGTCCTTGAATCTGACCCCCAGTTTGGCTTTGAGGAGGCGAAGATGAAGCTGCAAGGTAGGGATGCCCAGGGCTCCCCTCTTGTGCTGAGGGGACAGCTGCGGGAGGGGAGCGAGCCTGTGGGGGATGGTGTGGCTGACCGTGACCGTGTCCCACAGAGCGGCCGTGGCTCGTGGACTCCTACAGCAAGTGGCTTCAGAGACTGAAGGTACACACCACTGCCCCCGCCTCTGCCCCAGGGCCAGGCCGTGCTCTCGAGGCCCGGAAGGCGGGGAGGGCCACGGGAGATGGTGCGCGGCTGCCCCAGGGTAGTGCACTGAGGGCCCCCTGGAGTCTCACGCCGTAGCCCACTCCCCCCGGCCACTGGCCCCTGCTCCAGCCCGACTCCTGCAGGCTCTCCTGGTTAGGTCAGTGGCCGTGGCTCAGAGGTCGTTGGGGCCGCAGTTCTGGAAGAGGCCCAGGCGCCCTGCCCCCCAGCACCCCAGCGCCCATGGGAGCCAGCAGCCCTCGGCCTCGGCCTGCGGGGAGTGTGGAGTACGGAGGTGTCTGCAACGCTTGGACGCGCCTGTTCCCAACTGAACGTCCTGGTTTTGTCTTACAGGGGCCCCCTCACAAATGTGCCTTAATTTTCGCAGATAACAGTGGAATAGACGTCATTTTGGGAGTCTTCCCCTTTGTCAGGGAGCTTCTCTCTAGAGGGACGGAGGTGAGCGTCCAGGCCGCGGCGGGACCCCTGCCCTGGGCCCTCCACTCGCAGTGGGGTTGGCGCTGTCATGGTCTCTGTGCGGGGCAGGTAGGTTCGGGTGAGGCTTGTCACACCACGGACCTTGGGTCAGCCTGACTGCAGTGTTCTGGGGCCGTCTTCATCCCGACCCGGGAGCCGGCCTTCCTGGAGGCCACCGAGCAGTGAGAGGTCATCGGGGGTCGTGCTTCTCAGCCGGCAGCCCCAGGTGGGCGGGCGCACAAAGGCTGGCTCGGTGCTGGTTGGTGGCTGAGGTCCCTACAAAGCTTGGGGTGTCCTGCTGCAGGTCATCCTGGCGTGCAACTCGGGACCCGCCTTGAACGACGTGACCTACTGCGAGTCCCTCATTGTGGCCGAGCGCATCGCGGCCATGGACCCCGTCGTCCAGTAAGCTGGCTGGGAGCCTGGGGGTGGGGCGCTGCATGGACAGGTGGAGGCACTGTGGGAGTGTCTGGGGTGCCGACTCCCAGGGCGCCAACCAACCCCTTGTGCTCGGCAGCTCGGCACTCAGAGAGGAGAGGCTGCTGCTGATGCAGACGGGCTCCAGCTCCCCGTGTCTGGACCTCAGGTACCCGAGGCTCCTCCACGCCTGCCCCCAGCCCCCAGCGCACGTGCCGGGCAGCAGCCCTTTGGTGGGGACCTGGGCGGTGGGCTCAGGACCCGTTGGCCGCACCGTGGGCTGGGTGTGCCTCGTCTCGTGAAGAGAGGCAGACGCCCCCAAGGCCCCCCAGCTCTGACAGTTGGGTCACCGCATTGATGTTTTGGACCCTGGGGATCCTAGGGCGTGAGAACCAGCCGTTGGGAGCCTGCCCGGGGCCAGAACGGTTCTCCGGGCCGGCCTCCTCCTTCCTGGGCTGGCTTTAACCAGGAAGGGGATTCCATCAGTTCCACATCGAGAAGCGTCGTCAGGCCCGGTTTGCGGGGCGGGGCGGGGGGGGGGGCGGTGACTTTGAGCCCAGGGATGTAGCGAGCTGGGGGCCAGGGGTCCTCGGGCATTCTTTCCAGTTGCTGCCCTTGTGGGGACGCAGGGTGTGGCATCTCCCCGGGGGCAGCTCAGTGCGGGGGTGAGGCCCCGCCACCCCTGCCTCACCGCCCCCTTCCTCCCCGAAGCCGCCTGGACAAGGGGCTGGCCGTGCTGGTTCGGGAACGAGGTGCAGACCTGGTGGTCATCGAGGGCATGGGCCGCGCCGTCCACACCAACTACCACGCGGCGCTGCGCTGCGAGAGCCTCAAGCTGGCCGTCATCAAGAACTCCTGGCTGGCCGAGCGGCTGGGCGGCCGGCTCTTCAGCGTCATCTTCAAGTACGAGGTCCCGGCCGAGTGAGGCGCCTGCCCTGCCGGACTGTTCTGCTCGTCGCTTGTCAGGAATGTATTTCGACCGCAACAGGGAAACCGCGTTCAAATCAGAATATTGATGTCGCGCGCCTGTGACTCGGAGCCAGGTGCGCCCAGGTGTGAGCATGGTGCTTGTGCCGTTGGGGTCTCTTTCATGCTGCCGTGTTCGTGGTGGGAGACACAACTTTTGTCCAGTGAGACATTCGTATTGGAATATATTTAACTGTGAAATAATCTTTTATATATATATATATACACACATATATATGTATAGATGTAAATACACGCTCGCGTCTCCAGCAGGTCAGCAGGGGCTCGGGCGCACCGAATAGAGGCTGGAGTGACACCAGACCGTGCCGTGTGGTTTCACAGAGAGCGGGCCCGGCCAGCCCTTCCCGGGGGCGGCCGGGAGCGGGGTCTCCCCTCACTTACTGCCGGGGCCCCTAGGGTGGCCGTGGCTGTGGTCATCCCGTGGCTTCCTGCATCCCCGGCCCCTGCCCAGAGCAAGGAGACTCCCAGTGGCGTGTCAGGGAAGGTCATCGGAAGGTCATCCTGTGCGTCTGCACCCCACTGCACCCAAGACCGACAGACGGGGCTGAGCCACACTCCTGAGTGGAGGCGGCAGCCACGAGGGCCTTCGAGGGCTCTCAGGCTTGGTGGCTGCCCACACTCCTGCTCGGAGCTGATCGACCACGTGGCTGTGCCCTATGCAGGGTGGGCGCCTCTGAGCTGGCTGAGCGCTGACCCTTCCCGCAGGGAGTGGGCCCGAGCCACGCCCGTGTGCATGCCGGACGGGGCTTTGCTCAGTTGCCTGGGAGCCAGCCTTGGAAGGCGGCCAGCCCCGTCCCCAGCTCTGCACACTCGCACGTGGGGCTGTGAGCACTCCTGCAGCATTCCGGGCCCCCCGGTGACCCACACACGTGTCCCTCACAGCCCCACGTGCTAGTGGCCGCTTTGGCCAGGCCAGCCCAGCAGGGGGTCCCCATTAACCCCCACCCCCAAGGGTCCCCCTGCCTCAACCCCACACCACAGTCTGGGCCTGCACGTCCCCAGCCGACACCCCTGCACAGTTCAGCAGGCTGCGGCCACCTTTGTGTGGCTTCCCTGGCCCCTCGGCCTGACTACCCTCCAGCCACTGCTTCCTGGTGGGGGAGCGGCGCTGGCCTGCCTGGTGCAGGGGTGGCCCAGCATGGACACCCAGGAGGCCCCAAGAAGTCCAGCCAGAGCCTGGCTCAGCCCGACACCCAGACACCCCCACAGGCCCTCCTATCTGCCCCGCCTGCCCATCAGGGGGCCTGCGGTGCCCTGGCCCTGCATCAGCTGGGCGGAGCTGTAAGGGGAGGACCCGCCCTGCTGCCAGGCACCCTTCTGAGACAGACCCGGGCTTCCCAGGGGCTAAGCCTGGCCCCTGGAAGGTAACCGTGTGGTGGCGGCAGCGCCCACGCAGGGCTAGATAAGGACTGGCCCCCATTTCTCCCCCCGGGAGCCCCAGCAGCCAGCCCAGCCCAGCACTGACTGAGAGTCCCCCGGCTGAGGTTCCTCCAGGTGCCCCCCTTCGACGCACCCCAGATTCTAGGGGCTCTGAAGGCCAGGCACACCTCCCAAATGCCCTGCTTGTTGCTCCTTCTGGCCTTGGGGCACAGCTTCCCAAGGAGGGGCCTGGTGGATCTGGGGAGGCATGTGGGGCCAGTAGACCAGACCCTCTCCACCCAGGCCTCTGCTGAGATTGGGCAAGTGGCTGGCACAGGTCCCTGGAGGCTACAGAGGGACATCTCGAGGGAGACCGTGTCCACCCACTGGCACCCAGCCTTGTGTCGGGTGTCCAGCTTCCTGTGGGCCTTATCAGGAAGACGACAGGGCTTACCCTGGTGGTGGGACATGAGGCCTCCCCAGCCAAACCTGCCGCCTGCTGCATAAAGGTCACTGCCTGTTGCAGAGGTCCTTGGTGGCCCTTGGCACCCCAGGTGGTTCTGGTGGAGGTCGGATGCCGGATGCCGGGGTGCAGGATGAGCCGAGACACAGAGCCCCTTGTGGCCTGGCTGGCATCCCGCCTTCTCCAGGGGAGGGGCAGTGTATGCATTTAGCCAGCTGGGGGGTCCTCTGGCCTGGGGTCCCTGCCCAGAGTCAAGCTTATGCCCCCACACACCAGAGTGGGACTGGGAGGCGGGGAGAGAGGGAACAGGGGCTGCGTCTTGGAGGCTGGAGGCCCCCTCCCTGGGGAGCCAGTGCACCGAGCCCTCTGTGGACAGAGGTCACGGTTGTCCTCACACAGAGGACAGGAACGCCTGGCAGGTGGTCACAAGGGGGAGTGGGTGGGTGCCCCCGCCCCCCAGCAAGCAGGAACCTGTTTAGTGGAGTTGTGTCCGCAAGCCTGGAGTCTATAAAGTATCCCACACAGAGCAGGCCTTGTGCAGAACAAGCCACTCGCGGTCGGGCAGGGAACGGGCAGCGCCCCGGGCAGTGCCGGGCACATAACGAGCATCCGGGGAACCGCACACTTAGAGCGTCGCACCCGCACCACCGAAAACCAGGTACGACGGGGAAGGGACCGGGCAGCACTTTAATGTCGTGGAAGCTTTGTCTCTAAAAATTTAAATACCTCTCATATATATCTTAACATGGTGAAAAATCTGCCCAGACCCCGGGCAGGCTCCCTTCCTCCCCGGGGCACGGGTGGGGGGCAGAGGGCACTCAGCGCCAAGGTTGGGGGGTGCCTGGGTCCACCCTGGGGGGGGTCCCTCAGAGTCTGAGCAGGAGGCCAGTGGCGGCAGAGCCCTTGGCGGGGGCCAGCACATCCCCACAGCCCCCATGGCCCCCTGAGCAGGCACCCTCGGGGGTGCCCCGCTCCTCCCCTGGGGGAGCCCTTGGGGCCTGCAGCCGCTGCTGCCGCTCCTGGGCCTGCCGGGCCCGGCTGGCGATGGCGCGCACACGGCTCTGGCTGCGAGAGGAGGAGCGCCGCAGGAAGCCGGGGGGCCCAGGCGCCCCTTCCCCCGCCACAGTCAGGCCCACAGTCAGGCTGGTGGGCGAGGTGATGTCGCCAGCCTGCTGGAAGCCCGTGAGCCAGCGCAGCTGCTCCGTCAGCGCGTCCCGCCGCGCCCCCCGCCCAGCCCGCCCCTCCCCCGCCAGGCCCAGGCTCTGGCCCAGGATCTCCACCCGGGGCGCAAAGTCATCAGCAGTCAGGTCCCCCAGGCTCTTGGACTTGGCAGCCGCAGGGCAGTCCCGGAGGCCCGCCAGAGGGAGGCGGCCCCAGGGCGGCCTAGGGGCCGGGGGCCGCGGCGGAAGGTCTCCTGGTGTGGCGGGCAGCTGGCTGGCAGCCCGCAGGTTGGGGCTGGATTTGCTCTTGGTCACGGCAGGCAGGTCCAGGCGGGCGGCCGTGGCAGAGCAGGGCCGCAGGGGCAGGCGTCCGGCTGGGGCCCCCGGGACACTCTCGCGGCCCAGACCCAGGCCCAGGCCCAGGCCCAGGCCCGGCAGGGAGAGGTCGATGACCGTGTCGCTGGACGACACGCTGGAGGATGAGGACACGCTGTCGCGATGGCCCCCTGGTTCCAGCCGCCGCCACAGCCTGTCTCCGCCCGTGACGTCTGAGTACACGGTGGGGCAGGGCCCAGCCAGGGGCCGCCATCCGCCTGGGAGCTCCGAGGGCACCTGCCCCTCACTCTCCGCCTTTCGGACCATCTGGCTGTTAGGGACGCCCTCACGCGCCCCCCCGGGGCCCCCGCCATTGTACACCCTGCGCCGGCTTTCCGGGGCTGGCTCCATGTCCCCTCGGCTCTGGGTCCCGGGCTGGAAGGGCGCGGAAGCTCCCAGAGCTACCGCTGGGGGGCTCGCCACTTTGGCGCGGGGTCCCGAGGTGCGTGGGGGCCCTCCCGGGGAGGGGCTGGGGGGGGCAGCCGCCAGAGGTGGGGGGCCAGGGCCCGGGGCTGGCTCCTCAGCAATGGTTTCCAGACCACATAGGGAGGAGCCCGTCCTCTGCACGGAGAAGGAGTGGGTATCTGTGGACGAGAGGGAGAGAACCATGCTGGGCGCGTCCCCCCGTGGACAGTGCTCCCAGGACCCTCAGCGGCCAGGCTCTTCCGTGTGCACACAGCTGCCCCCACCCTGCCCTCCGGCTCTGCTGCGGCTGGGGCGGGGGGAGCAGACAGTCTGTGCCCACAGGCAGGGTCCACAGGGCCCCCGGACAGGCCGGGGCCGGGGATGGCACAGGGCACACGGGGGCTGGGCCCCATTACCTGGCACTCGGCTGCTCTCAGTCCCTAACTATGGAGGCAGCGTGGGGACAGAAAGGAGAACAGGGTGGTCAGCGTGTGGGTGGGGCTGGCAGGTGGACAGACAAACAGCAAGGCTGGGCGGGGCGCAGGGAGGGATGGGGGTCTGGGGGAGGGAACGGCTCAGCTTTCAGCCCCTCCCCAGGCTGGGGTTCCCTGACAAGGTGCCCTCGGGCTGTTGCCTGTCCCAGCCGCGGCTCGGCTCGGCTCAGGCCACAACGGAGCGCCCAGGGCCGGGGGGCAGGTGCGATCTGCCCCAGCCCTGCAAACGCTGGGGCCCGGGCACCGGCGGTGGCGTCGGGGGCCGCCTTGCAGTGCTGCACCGACCCACACCAGGCTTCTCGGAGGACTGCAGTGCAGGGCCAGCAGCCAAACACCTGCAGCCCGGCCCTGGGCTGGGGAGGGGGCGGCTGGAAGCTGCCCCCAGGTCTGGGGAAAGGCTTCAGGAGCAGGCAGGGCAGGCCAGCGCGAAGGCCCGACGGGCACACACAGCAGCTGGAGTCAGACCTGCTCTCGCTTTTCCGGGCCACTTGGGGGTTTGGGGGTGCCTCTGGGGGCAAGAGGCCTAGGGCTCGGCACCATCAGATGGGGAAGGGGTGCTGCGGCTACCGGGGACCCCCAGGCAAGCCAGCGGGGCAAGGGGAAGGAAGCCAGGATGAGCACACGGAGACGGCGGTTTGGGACGCAGAAGCGCAGGGATCACGCCCGGCCCAGGCCATGCCGAGGGGCGGTGAGGGGGCAGCACAGGACGCCGGCCAGGAGCGTCTGGTCTTACCGGTGGACAGCATGGAGGATTTACTCCTAATCTCCTCCAGCTTTTGAACGAACAAGGCATTCATCTCCCTCTGCAGGGCCCCTGCCTGCCTGTGGGCGCCCTCGGGCCAGCGCGGGACCACCTCGGGGCTGCCCAGGCCGCTGGAGTCCGAGGACACGGAGCTGCCGCCGCCCGGACCCTGCCACCTGGCCCCTCTGCGTCTCCCCACGCCGGGGCAGGGAGTCCCCAGCGAGTCCGCCAGGGAGCGGGGCTGCTGACTGATGGCCTCGTGCGCGGCTGCGGGCCCCGGGCCGGGCAGCCGCCCCCGCCACAGGCCCTCCGCGTCCTCACCAGCGCAGGAGCCCACCACGCACTTCATGCAGGTGGCGGCCATCCCGGCAGGCCCAGGGCCCTCAGGGGCACAAGAGGGCTGCTCCTGGGCCAGACTCCCCTGCGCCGGGCTCTTCCTCACTGGCGCCTTACCTCGGGGGCTGCCGGGCTCCTCAGGGGCTGAGGCCTCCAGAGCGGGACCGGGGCTGGGGGCTGCCACGTCACGGGCCTCCCCCTCGGAGCCTGTGTCCCGCGCGCCCAGGACCAGCTCCAGGAGGGCCTTGCGGCCCGGCTTCTGGCTCTTGGTCGGGGCGCTGGCCGTACGCCGCAGGAGCCGCTGGCTAACAGAAGGCCGGGGCAGGGGCCGCCCAGCAGCATGACTGTCCAGGGAGCCGGGCTTTGGGCCTCTGAGGAACAGGCCTTTTAGGCCCAGAGCCTGCTTGACCTGCAAGAGAAGGAGCCCACATAGCCGGTAGCCAGGCACCGGGGCCAGGGACCTCCCGCCCCGTCCAGGCACACTGTGGCCGGCGGTGACCAGGCTGAGCCTGCTGCAGCCCCAGAGCCAGCTTGGCGAAGGCACCAGCGGGCATGTCAGGCTTGTGCCGCTCACAGCTGCACGTAGGGGAGAGGGTCCCCAGGGTGCCCCTGCCAGGGACAGCAGCTGCCGTGGCCTTGGCATAGACCAAGAATGAGTCCGCCTTCCCTGAGCACAGCACAGGACACGCGGGCCCAGTGAGGGCCGCAAGGAGGAGGCCCAGGCTTCTCCAAACAGGGACCTTGAAGTCTGGCTCCTGCGCCCACACATGTACCCCTCGCAGGTCCCCAAAGCCCCCGGCTCTGGCAGAGCAGGCCGGCACAGGGCCCCCAGAGTGGCACTGGCAGGGGGCGAGAGATGAGGGAGAACCCCACGGAAGCAGGCACCACCACGCTCACGCTCACCCTGCCCTCGGGCGCCACAGGCCGAGGAAGCAAGCAAAGCCGGGCGCAGGCCAGCGGTCTGCTCTCCCATGTCCCTACCCGCCCGCTGCCCCAGTGGTGCTGCCTCTTCTGGGAAGCCTTCCTGGCTGCTTCCAGCCTCACCCTGCTCTCTGCACAGCCATCCTAAGGGCAGAGCCCGTGCTGCCTCGGCCTTCCCTGAACTGCTGCTGGCCTCGGCCTTCCTGCCCGAGGAGAACAGCCGGGGGTCCCCAGAGTGGCCAGCAGGGGCCTGGGGTACCGCTGGGGAGGCCAGGAGCTGCGTCTCCAGAGTGCAGAGGCCAGAGGGTCCTCACATGCAGAGGCCCCAACAACAGCCACGACTCCCCAGGGACACGGGAGCACTCTGGGCAGTGGCGTTCACGGGGCCAGCACTTGAATCGGCTTCCCGATTCAAGATCCCAAATCCAGAGCAATTTGGTCAAAGTTGGCTGCAAAGTCATTTAGAAGAAGGTCCAGGATTCAAGCTCAGAGCTCCTGGTCCCGGGGGCCTCCCCACCCCACAGCAGGTACACACAGAGCCGGGGAGCACACGGTGGGGGGGGGAGGCGCAGAGAGGAAGGGCAAGGGCAGGGAGGGCGATGGGTGCAGGGGTGCCAGCAGCGCTCCGAGCTAGAGGACTGGACACAGAGGAGCGGGGGCACGGGGCAGAGGACAGAGGAGGGACGGAAGGCCGGGAGGGCTGCACGCACAGGGGGCCTCGCCGGAGTCCTGGACCTGCCTCATAAATGCTGCTCTGTGGCTGAACATGGCCCGGGGGATCCCAGAACCACACCACGATCCATGTCACATGAGCGGACAGTCTCCAAAACGCTACCAGGAGTCACGGATGCTAATGGGGACGGCCTGAGCATGCAGGTGGGGGCGGGCGGCTCCGCCACCCCGACGCTGGGGTACCTTCGAGCTCCTAACGGGACTGTCCTTCTAAAAGTAGACTTTGGACATGGGGAAGCCCACTGCAAGACCAAAGAGACAGAGTGACGGCTGTGAGACACCGACAGCCGGGCACGGAGCCCGCGGAGACAGGCAGACGCAGGACAGAGAGACGGCTTGATGGCGGGCAAGAGCCAAGCTGCCTGCGGTGCCGCACCCGGCAGCACCTTGGAGCCGTGGAGGTGGCAGGAGAGAGACAGTCGGCGCCAGGACCACACGGGCCCCCCAAGCACGCCCGACAGACCGCCACGCGCTGGCCCCGCCTGGGCCCGGAGCTCAGAACTGGGGGGATGGAGGAGGACCCCCACCCAAGGACACGGGGGACAGGGGGCAAAGCCAGGCGGACCCCTTCCAGCCAGAGACGGACGGAGAACTGGGGGCCCTGAGACACAGAAGGCGTGAGGAGGCTCAGGAGAGACGGGGAGCGGGGCAGGGGCTGCAGCGGCCGCGGGACACGGACGTCAGGTGCCCCCACCCCCCACTTTGCAGGTGTAGAGACAGGCCCAGTGAGTAACTAGGAGGCCCAACAGCCCTGGCAACATGGCTGGGGTGGGACTGGGGCTGGGGCGAGGCCGGTGGTCCTGCAGGCGGCACTCACCTTACCACTGATATCACTGACGGCCACGTGGACAAAGATGGAGGCCTCTTCCATCCCCTCCAGGTACACGTGCCGATAGCCTGAAATAGCCGGTCACGGCTCACCCTGCCCCACTCTGCTCAAAGGTCCTGAGGCCTTGAATCCAACCCGTGAGGCCCAGTTCTGGGGACTCCTCCTCCAGGAAGCCCGCTGGTATTGCAGGCTCTTCCTCTTCCTGGGGGCCGGGCGGCACACGGCACCTGAGCACCCCTCCCCTCCCCCATCCACAAAGTGCCCTTGGCCTTGTGCCTTCCTCAGCTCGCTCTGTGTCCCTAGACCCACCCATGACAGGAGCCGACCCATAGGAGGAAGGTCAGCCCTGGTGCCCTCAGCTGACCTATAGGGGACACTGGTCTGTGTGTGGGGGGACGGGTCTCTGTGGGGTACGCTGGTCTGGGGTGGAATGCTGGTCTCTATGGTGGATGCCTGCCTGAGCAGGGGACGTTGGTGTCTATTATGGAGGACACCACCCCTCCCCACCCTGCCGGCCCCCCTGCCCACCTGGCATCATGCTGCTGAAGGCCAGTGTCCTCTGGCCAATGAAGTCACGCCCAATGGGGTCATGGTCCCAGACGAGGAAGCGCACCAGGGCGATCTCAGGCATATGCACAGTGAACACCAGGGTCTCCTCCCACACGGGGTTGAATCCTGGAGGCCACCGGAAGGAGGGTCACCTCCCACCCCAGGTCCAGCCTGGAGGCCACTGGGGCCCACGCCCTCTTCCGGTGCCTGGGCCGAGAGGAGCAGCACCCGGGACCAGGCTCTGAGCCAGGCTCCCCCAGGGGGGCGGCAGGCAGGTTGTCCAGGTCACAGGAGTGGCCCCACCCCTCCCTCCCGTGAGGCTGTGGCCAGTGGAGCCTTGTGGGGCCCTGGGCCTCACCATTGTCGTCGACCACACGTGTCTGCTCCTTGCTGCAGTCCACGGGGAGCCCGATGACCTCCACCTCCACGAAGGGGTCAATGATCTGGGGGGAGGGCAGGGGTGGCACCGGGCCTGGCGTGTTGCTCCAGCCCCACCCACCCATGCCAGGGCCCCTCCTACCTCGCCTCGGTCCCCCAGCATTGAATCCCTCGGCTTGGGGAGCTGCTGCCCGCTGATGATCCGGAGCACCAGCTGCTTCTTGAGCTGCCCGGGCAGAGGGTCCTCGGAGTTGGGGTTGAAGACACCTGGGGGGCCAGGGCGCCAGGCTGAGGGGGGCAGTGGCTGCACAGTGCCCCCCACCACACCCCGTTGACTGGACCGGAGCCCCAGGCCAGGGGCGGGGCGAGGGGAGGCAGGGTTCCAGCTCGGGGGCACCAGAGGTCTGCGTGCTGGCCCCTCTGTGACGGCCCTGAGCTAGGACACCGTCCTCTCCCCTCTCTGCACGCCGCCTCTGGGTGGGGGTCCGGGTGCTGGGCGCCCCAGTGATGGGGCTCTGCAGGCCCGTCATGCGGTAAAGGTGGCAGGAGGGGTGGGGGAGGATTCGGGTGTAAATGGGGAGAACTGCGCACATGGTCTCCAGTGAGAAAACTGGAGGCTCTGGGGAGAGACTGGGAGGCTCTGGTGCCCGGCCCGGGCCCTCGCTCCAGGGCACCTCGACCTGAGCCCCACGGGCAGTTGCCCCAGACATGTCCTGCTGGGGGGCCGCGGGGGGGGCCAGGAATGGTGAGGGGCTCCCTAGTTCACCCCCTGCCGACCCCAGGCAGAGTGGGGACCCTTCACCGCACCCCCACCTCTGGCATCCTGGGGGGCCGTGTCCCGGGTGGCCCCCCCCAGGTGACCCTGCGGCAGCTGCCCCCTGCCCGCCCTGCGTCCCAGGCCCCCGGGCCTCACTCTGGCACATGCACTGCGGCTTGAGCACGTAGCCACAGTTCCCGTTGGCACTGAACTTGGCGCGGTTCAGCTGCAGCATCCGCCCCTCCGACTGGTAGTTCAGGGCGACTACGGGGCAGGGTGACCTGGTCAGTGCCCAGCCTGCCTCCCCCTGCCTCCCCTGCTCGGCTGCCCCTGAGTCCGGCACTCTACTATGTGAGCCGGCCCCAGGCTCACGGTGGTGCACGACCAGGGTCAGCGTCCCCGCGGGATGCCCCTGGAGCCTCACACAGCCAGCCCCCTGCCTCCCCTAGGAGCACGTGGGCTGATGCGCCTCTGTCTTTTGCACCGTGTCCCGGGGTCTCAAGGACCCCACCCCAGTGCCAGCCCGGTGACACTGGTGGGATGCAGTGGAGGCTCTCCAAAGCCACTGGCCGGGAAGCCAAGCCCAGCCTCCTCGGAGCGCTGGGCCCCCCGTTCACGGTCCCAGCGACATGCACCCATCTGGCAGCCCGCGTTCCAGAAGGGCTGCGGGTTGTAGTTGCTGGAGTCCACGCGGTAGGAGGAGGGGTAGATGCGGGAGAGCTGGTGCTGGTTGAAGCGGAGGTACTGGGCCGGCTTCTGCTGCAGGATCTGCTGGGCCCTGGTCTCACTGAAGGACGACACCTGCCAGCTGGACGCCACTGTGGGGGAGGGGCGGCTCAGAGGCACGCCCAGGCCACGGCCCAGCCCTCCCACACGCCACCGGGGCCCTCGTCCCCTCACCCTCCGCCTCCACGTCGTGCATGCCCACAGACTTGGTGTACTTCACCAGGTTCGAGAGGGCGCGGGACAGCTTCATGGTCTTCTTCTGCCGGCTCGCCCTGCGGGGAGCGTGGGCAACAGCGGTCAGGACCCCAGGGTGGACGCCCCTCCTGACTCAGGCCAGCCTGGGCTCCACGGTTTGCGAGCCGGGCTCACTGATTCATGCAGAACATCCCCCTGACGTCCACTACGCCCTGCTGCCGGTGCCGGGATGTGCAGTGGACACTGAGGAAGGACACGGGGGCGGGGCAGGCACTGGCGCCGAGCCCACCCAAGAACACGTCTCCAACCGCGACGGGCACTAGGAGCAGGCACAGGGGCCCGTGCTGGCCAGTCCGGCCCCGAGACCCTGAGGTCCACACCCTGGGCTCCCCCTCCCCCACCGTGCGGTCACGGGGCCACCGTGGGGCCTGCGCATCCAACACTAGTTGTTGCAGGGACACGGGCACTTCCTGCCGCCACTCTAGTCAGGGTCCCAGGCTGGGGCAGGGCACTGACCCTCGGCTCTGGCTGCCTTGGGAGTCCAGGTCCTCATCCCCCTCCTCCATGCTGGCTGCTTTCTTTAGCTTGCTGCTCTTTTTCTGTGCGGAAGGAGAGCGGAGTCAGGCCCCATGGAGCCCCTGGCTCAGCTGAGTCACCTGCACTGGCCGGCAGGGCGAAGGAGGCAGCCCTGCCATCCGGGGCTCCTGGGTCCCAGGCTGCCGGGCTGGGCCTGCCGGTCCTCTGCAGTGTGCTGGTCGGCCTTGGCCCCGAGTGACCCGGGGGCGTTGGCTGGTGTGGGCCAGGGGAGGGCCATCGAGACCCCTACCCTGTGCAGCCCCAGTCAGACGCGGGAGCTAGGAGTCCAGAGGGGGATTCCGGGAGGCAGGCCCGGGGCCCTGGGAGCTGGAGGGGACGCGCCGGCTGGCCGGCCCAGGGACAGTTGGGCAAGCGGGAAGACGGAGCATGGTGGGCTCCGGCAAGGTGCCCCCGCCTGGGAGCCCCGCCAGACCTTGAGCTTGGAGAAGCCGCTCATAAGGATGCGATTGTTCCGTCGGCTGGCCCCGGCGTCCTCCCCGGACTCCACGTCCTCCTCAGCCTGGGGGAGAGGGAGACAGAGGTGACGGCGGGGGGGCGGGACCTGGCCTCAGTCCCAGGGGCTCCAGGCACCCCTCCTGCAAGGAGCTCGGAGGCAGCAGGGGCAGGTGGGGCCCGTGGAGACACATTCCTCAGCCCTCCCTGGGGTCTCAGTGGCAGCGGCCAGGGAGCAGGGGTCTGAGAGGGAGCCCCTCGAGATGTGTTGCTTTAAGCCCATTAAGGCCCCAGTTCTGAATTTTTTTCCCCGCAGTGGGTGAGTGTATGATAAACGCCGTTTGTGTGTCTGCAAGGTTCCTCGGGCGTGCGTGCTTCTGTAAGGCCCGTACAAGCTCCCTGCGGCTCTGGGGTCCGGCCCTGCTTCTTGCGGAGCCAAATGCGGGTCTGCGCCCCCGAAGCTGCCCTTGTTCGCGTCAGGGCTACCGTGAGCCTTCCTGGCCGCTACTTATGGGATTCCTTCCCCGCCCTGCCAAAGGGGGCTCCCCAGGCCCCGTCCACACACACCCGTGGGCGCACCCCTGCACGTCCACACCTCCCCACCAACCCCGGCCCAGCCTGGACTGCCAGGCTTGCAGCCTGGACCCTGGAGCTCAAGCTGGGCCCCACTGTGCCCAACGGGGGGACACATGATGGTCAACTCTGCAGCTCCGGTGTCCGCCCTGGGGCCGCTCTGCTCACACCTTGCTAGTCAGCACGGAAGGAGCCGGCCCGAAGCCTGAGGCCCAGGTCAGCAGCAACAGGGGTGCTCAGCATCAGCTACAGTCCAATTGCTCTCAGAAGTGTTTCTCTTTCTCTTCCCCAGCCCAGCAACACCGCCCCGTCTCCCGCCTAGTTTATTGATGGTTCCACGGCACACTGGCAGAGGCGCTGGGAGCCGTGTGCGTGGTGTGTCTGGAGCCAGTCGGGGCCGACACGCTTCGCAGCTCTGTAAACACCGCCCGAAACGCCGTGCACCCTGGAGAAGCAGCGGCAGCCTCAGCCAGAATCTGCTGCCGCCCCCCCCAGTGCCCACACACCCGAGCTTGGCAGGGGTTACAGCACGGACCCGAGCTCCGACCACCCTCAAGGAGACTGTGGGCAGCGGAGGGCTGCGCTGGGCCACTCCTGTCCCTCCCCCACAGCCTGGTGACCCTAGAGAGCTCCGCAGGGTGGGGTGGGGCGGGCAGGACAGCAGGCGGAGGAGCACCCATGCCCTGGACAGAGCACAGGGGGCAGGGCCCGGCCCAGCCGGCCCCCTCTGTTCAAGCAGGTCC
Organism: Zalophus californianus; assembly: GCF_009762305.2. Lineage (NCBI taxonomy): Eukaryota > Metazoa > Chordata > Mammalia > Carnivora > Otariidae > Zalophus > Zalophus californianus. The sequence continues at coordinate 1,285,243 of NC_045598.1, read as the reverse complement.
CGTCCTGGCCCCTCTGGATGTCGGGCAGGGGGGTGCTGGGTCCCTCCCAGGTCCAAGCGGCCGTCGTCTGTGTCCCCAAGCTCCCGGGTGCATGCCCAGATATTGCTTGGTCAAGGGGAAGCAGGGACTTCACATTGTGTCCACCACACTGGACATACTGCCACCTGCTCACACACCAGAGCTGCAGGGCCTCTGTGTCCTCCCCGCCCAGAAATCCGGGGACGGGTTTGGTGGTGGTGGGGGGGGGTTATGTATGAACAGGTGTGCACAGACCGGATGTTCCAGGCCCTTCCCTCAGCCGCAGGCTGACCTCAAAGGCTGCAGGGCTCTCACCTTTTTGCCCTCTGCCTTGTGCCCAAGCTTTCCAGACGAGGGCAGCGTGGACACGGTGAAGTCATTAGGGTCCTCACAGTCCCGAATCTTTGACTCCTTCATTAGGGAATCCAGTTTCTTCTTGGCGATGTTTTCCACACGTTTCCGATTGGTGGCGACCTGCCAGAGCCGGACGGCCACCCCGTGCCATCAGTCCCCAGCCCTGTGGCAGCAGCGGTGGTGGCCCCCAAGTTCCCTGCTGGAGGGGCCTGCTGGAGCTGGGGAGCCAGAACCCCATCTTGGCTTCTCACCCCCGGCCCCAGCCGCACACTCACTGCTACATGGCGTTGTTTTATCCTCACACCACCCCACCGCAGGGCCATACAGCAGGCATGTGATTTGCCCCAGAGCCACAGTGACCAGCAGGCCCTGAACCAAGGCCTCTCTGATTTTAACACCTGCATCTTTTAGCTGCACAATGCTGCCCACAGAAACTCAGCAGACGGCTTGCCACGCTTCCAGCCAGTGGGCTTTGGGGAAGGGGCTCAGGGTACCCGGTGGCCACTTTGGGCTCCAGGAGCCCTAAGCAGCTGGGGATCTGGGATCCCTCCACTGGCTACCAGACACCTCAAGGAGATGGGCGGGGGTGGGGACAGACGGCCTGGCTGGCCAGCACCGGGGGCTGGGCAGTTCTCCCTGCCCGGAGCAGCCCCCCCTTGCAGCCCTGACACACGGGGACCCCCTCTGGGGCAGGGCCTGAGCCATGGGCATCCGGGTGTCCCAGGGCCCAGGTTGGAATAATGCCAGTTAGACATCAGACAACACGGGTTTACGGTCACCTAGGGCCAGAAAAATATGCAGGCACATCCAAAGCAGAAAGAATTCTGCTGCTTCAGGGCTTTCTAAAACAATTAGCTAACGTGGCTGGGAATGCTCCTGCACAATTATTTTCCCATTTGATGGCCCCTCCGGGAGAAATAATGCCTTCCTACCTCACAGCAGCAGCTTAGAACAGTGCCCAGAGGAGAGAAGAAGCTAATTACAGAGTTGCCCCAGCCCCACTATGCCAAGCCCATTTTCACTCCTCAGCCTCCCTGTGTGACCCCCTAGCCCCAGAGCCTCTGGATGAAAAGGTGGAAGCCCACTAGCTGGGCGCTCAGGGGCCGAGTCTTGTGTGAAGGGGCAGGTAGGGAAGGGCCCGCACTGGCTGAGCATGCGCCCAGCTGTGTAGACACTGGGCAAAGCACCCTCGTATCTGCCCAAGCACCCTCTCCCAGCCACCTGAGCCAGCTATGAGCCTGCTGTTCAGGGCTACAGCTCCCCCCGCCCCAGAGAGGGCCTCCCAGCCCCTACTCACATCCCCGTTAAGAAGTTTGCAGTCCTCATCGATCTCGTCTGCACTGTCTTCATCAGACACCTCGCCTTCCTCGGCATCCTCGCTGATGTTGGCAGGAAGCTTCTTGCCCTGGGGGGAGGCAGTGGGCCATGAGAGGGGTCCTGCAGGAAGTACTGGGAGGCCAGTACCCATACGAGAAGCAGCAAAGGGAAGGAGCCTTTCTCAAGCTTGCTTGTGGACCTCAGGCCATGGGGTAGAGGCCAGCCCAGCACTTCCTTGCTGCAGCAGCATGGGAGGGAAATGCTGGATTGTGTGCACGGAGGTCCTTAGATTGAGTGGCCACCATGGAGGGAGACTGAGGGCAGGTCAGGGTTAGGGCCTACCCTGACTCCTCAAATCTGCCACAGATGGTGTGGAGCCCCATATTATCTAGAGCAGGGCAATTGCCCCTCACCTGGCCACAGATCAGAGGTCAGAGGCCCAGCAGGATGCTGGCCCTAGCAGGGTCAGGCAGGTGCTCACCTTCACCAGAATCTTGCCCTTGAGCATCTGCGGAGAGGGAAGCATGGTGGCATCCTCACTGCTTACTGATGACAAGTCCAGTTTATCCCCAAGGATATCAGTCAGATACTGGGCCATTTTTTTCTGTTGGATGACACTGCAGTGGTTCTCAATGGACAGGATCACTGGGTACCTGTGGCCCCAAGGTGGAAGGAGCAGAGTGAAGCCAGGGGAGGGCAAGGCCCCACCTGTGTAAAACCTCAAGTCACCTGCACCAGTGAATGAAAAGATATCTTTACCAACAACCAGAATAGATGGAACTGCCAGCCACTCTGGGAGGGGGTCCATCAATGGCTTTGAAAAGCAACTGAGTGGGTGGGAAAGGAGCTGGGAGATTTTAGGGACAGATAAAGAAGGCATGCAATCCATATCCCAATAAGAAAAAACAAAGGCAATTAGAAACTCCAGGAAAACAAGAGGAAATATTCAAGCAAGTCATCAAGTCATGGTTTAAAAATGATGTGGACTCAACTGAGGTGCAACGTGGAGCAATGAATAGACTGAGAAAGATAATCTCATTGACCTAGATACTGGAGACACCATCCTCTGAATGGCTCTGGGGTCCCAACATTGGCCCCATAAGAAAGGAGACATAAGGTGGGCACATACCATCTGGTAGAACATTGTTATTACCTATGTAGTGCAGAATAGGGAGTATAACATAAGGATTTTCATTATATGCTCTTCAGTTGTTTGATTTGTTTTTTAACCAAGTGCACATTTTACTTGGATTTTTGCCCAAAGGTAACATGATCTTTTTAGAAAACGTAAGTGACCCAGACATAGAGGGCATGAATCAAAGCAAGAGATGGGCAAGTCCTGTGACGTGGAAAGGGCAGACAGGACTTAACTTGGGGCAAAAGTATTCATCTCCCCATTTCTCAGGCAAGAGACTGAAGCCTAAAGCCCAAGGCCCTCAGGAAGAACCTTATGCCTGCAAAGATTATGCTGACACACATAAGGTGCAAGCCCTGTGCTGAGACATTAGCAGGTCCCTGGGTCCTCTGCAGCTACAGACACCTGTCTGTCCAAGCTCCCCTGCCCTGAGATGCCCCTCTCACCTGCGATTCTGGGGCCCAGGCTGCCAATCCTCACTCCCACTCCCTTCTGGCAGCCCAAGACAGAGCTTGGGCAAGCTCTTCCGGGAGGGGCCCCTCTAGTCTCTATTTCCGAAATCAATCTTGCGTCTCCTCCCCTCCCTCATTAAATTAGTTCTTTCCTTGCCTGTGAGCCTTGTTCAGCCACGACTTGAAGGTGACTGTAAGTGTGGGGAGGCGGTCTTCTATTTCCAGAAACTAAATTGGATTTTGCTCACCAGTGTTTGTAGCTACAGCTGAGTGACAGCAAATGGAGTTTGGACATCGAGAGCTTCTGGGGGGTAATTAGTACTAGAGCTACCACTGTTGCAGGTGGCCGGCACCAGGGGCTGCCAAGTGTGTGTGGGCAGGGGCTGCTGGCACAGGTACCCCACCTGCCATGGCTCGTCCGCTATCAGCTCCCGCACCCACCGCCTTCCCTCTCCCCAGACCTGCGGCTCCACTCCCTTCCCTGACCCTCAGCCTCAACAAGAGACCCCAAAATCAACCCCTTGGCCTCTGCAAATGCGCCTCCTGAAAAAGGATGTGGGGGAGGGGCAGGAAGAGCCATTTGAGCCCCTCCCCCACCCACCCACCTGCGTAGTGCCTCCCTCCCCAGTCCCAGCCACTCACTCATTCTTGACAAAAGCGTATTTGTTGATGGTTTCGATGACATCTTTGAAGAGGATCTTGGAGGTCAGAGTATAGCCATGGTGCACAATGGGCTCCCCGTCAGGCCCGTCCCAGCAGTCCACTGTGGGCAGGCAGGCCTCAGTCAGCCACAGGAGTCTGGCTGCCCATGCCCAGAGACCCACAGCTCGTGGGCTGACCGCAGGGGTCCTCCTGCCCAGCAGTTAACAGCAGGAGGAGCCTGTCACAGCCCCTGCCTGGGAGGAGGGCACACACCCTGCCCAGAGACGCCACAGCGATGTCCCCGAGAGGAGCCACCGGTCCGCAGCTCAGGCCCGGGGCCCCAAGTCCGAAGGGATGTGGTGTCCTAGAGCCCCCACCACGTACCCTCCACGCAACGGCAGCCAGCCTGCAGAACCCAGGCGTACATGTCTACCCGAGACTGGGACATGAGCTGGTCGCCCATGAGGTAGGTGTTGTGGGACGAGGTGATAAAGTAGTGGCTCAGTGGCCGTGTCATGTCCTGGTGCACACCATGGTGCTCCGGGTTGAAGATGTCGCCAGCAGGACTCCGAGTATAGTTGGTGAAGCCTGTGTGGGGAGCACGGTGGGTGCTTAGCCCCCACACGCCGGCCCCATCACAAGGCTCATCTCAGTACCACCCATCTCCGCGCCATGTGGAACAGGAAGCTGCCCACTCAGGCCACCTGTCCAGGCCCACAGGTTGCCCGCCAGCACCCCCCCCCATTGGCCTGCCAGGACAGCTGGACCGCAGTGACGCCCCCACTCACCATCAATGCCCAGCACCCCCTTACTCTTGTTTTCTGGGCAGGGCTCAAACTGCTTGATGATGTCCCGGCAGCTCTCAAGGGTCACACCCGCCATCTAGGCCAGAGCAAGGGCTTAAGCCCAGGCTAGCCCGTCACTGGCCTGGGCTAGCCTCAGGCAGCAGGCCCTCCTCCACCACCACCACCACCACTGCCTCCCACCCAGCCTCTGTTGGTCACATCAAGACTAACCACGGCGGGGGGAGGCTCAGGCCCCTGCAGTGTGCTTCCCAGACTGGGGGACACTCTGGCCACCCCCAGTGTCACAAGACTCAGGCTCGGTGGCCAGAGGACTACTGGTGGATCACATGGCTTTGGAAGACCTGTCACCGACTGTGGATCCTTGAAGCAGGGGAAGGGTCTTGGGCTCCATCGGCTGGGCCACCAGCTCCCTCATCCCCACTGTGTTAGGGGTCTCAAGAGCTGTGGGCCGGGGCAGTCCTGGCAGGGAGCCCTGTGTGTACAGGGGTGCAGGAGAACCAGGACCCAGTCCCACCTTGGAGAAACCCAGGGGCCTCTTCTCCCTCCCTCTCCCTGCTTGCTCCCCACATCTATCACAGGAAAGCTGCACAACAAAGCTGAACCCAAGGTGGCCCTGCACATCAATGGCCCCAAGCACAAGAGGCGGAGGGATCTCCCAGGGCCCTGGGGTGCAGCTCAGGCCGGGAACCCCAGTTCCCAGAGGCAGGCCCACCAGCAGGGCTTCTAGCAAGTCCCGAGGAATGCGGGGTGGGGGATGCGTAACCAGTGATAGAGGGGAAAGGGGGGCAAATGGGGTCAGAGCTCAGAGCAGCTGTGGACCTCAGGAGGTCAAGTCCAAGGGCCTGGGTCAGGGCTCAAACCCCAGATATAGGGAGAGTTCTGGAAAGCTTAGGGCAAAGGGCAGGGAATAATGAGTCGGTACTGCCCATCCCAGACAGGACCACTTTCCCACCCTCCACCCCTACGTATACCAGCAACCGCAACAGAGAACCCACAGCCTCACTCCAACGCTGCCCGCAGTGGCTGGGCTGGGAGGGATTCGCCCTGGACATCAGGATCCCGCCAGGCTGGAGGCAGCCTCTCCCGTCTGGATCCCAATCCTCCCGCCAGCAGGACGGCCTCGAGGACAGAACCCCAGCCAGCTGTGTGAGTGGGGGAGGTGTTCTAGGAGAACAGCCCCAGGGGCAGCCCTCTGTCCTGCCCTGGGCTTGAGGCAGACTCGTAGGGCAGAGTGGGGCAGGGTGCCAGCCCAGGACAGCAGTGATGGGAGCTCGTGGGCAAATGCCACGTAGACCCAGCCTGGGTCTCTCAGCTGCTCCTGCTGATCCAGCCACCCAGCCTCAAGGCTGACCGCCCCTCCCATTCTCTGCCCAAACCCGGGTCTCTGAGGGTTCCAGGAAGTTACAAGTCTGGAAGCTGGTCCTCATGGTTGCCTCCCACCAGCCCTAAGGGTGGGAACCACATGCTGTCTGGGCCCCACCACAGGAGCGCTCTTTCCTCAGGGGACACTGGCCTTCCCCTCTCCTGCTACAGATTTCCAGCCTCCTACCCACCACAGAAAGCAACACCCAGCCCCTGCCCAGGCCAAGGTTGAGGGGTCCACATCCCTGAGCCTCTGGACGCTGGGCCCCCAGTCTGCAGGGCAAAGCCCAGGGAGCACTCGACGTCTTAGGATGGACAGGAGGGGCCAGAGTCAAGACAAATGGGTAGGCATGCCCCTCTGGCACCAGGGGCATCCGGGCATCTGCTGGACAAATGGGCGAATGGCGGTGGCAGTGGTGGGCCTGGAGCTCAGGGGTACGAGCTGGCCCAACCCGTGGCGGGAACAGGTGGGAAGGCTGGGATGTGGCATCCCCATTCTACGAGGTGCTCCACACTAAAGGTGCTGTGGTCAAGCGCAGGCTCCCTTCAGGAAGCTCGGGCTGTCTGTGGTCAGGGCTGAGCTGCTCAGAGGCCCACAGAGGAGAAACCACAGAACTTTCCTACCTGCTCAGGGCCTCCATGGGACACACCCCGAAATACGCTGGCATGGCCCATGATGGGAACCAAAGCAGGTCCACTGATAGAACCCTGAAGGCCGGGCTGTGGCCCAACCTTCCACACTGAAGGGTTCTCAGCCACACTGAACCGGTTCAAGGGCTCTGGGAGCCCAAGGTGAGGCCACGTAGGCTAGAACCCTGCTCCCACTGCCCGTGCCCTCACCTTCTGCTCCACCTCCAGGAAGCGCTGCAGGTCAGCGGCATCCAGGTGGTCCTTGTGGTCGCTGTAGGTCAGCATGAGCAGGTAGAGGTCCCGGCGGGTGGACATCATCTTATAGAAGGCACAGAACTCCTCAAAGCCCAGCGTCCCCTGGTGGTCATCTGTGTCTGCTTCCTACAAGCCAAAACCTCTGTGACCCCTAGTGTCCCACTCTGATAGCTCCCTGGGGTGCCTGCCCCAGTGAATTCGCTGGGCTCCCCCTCTGACTCTCCCACCAAGAAGCCACTGAGTGACCCTTTAACACAGATCTCACTTCCCCTACCCTAGTCCCAGGCTTTCAAGGTCAACTTACACCTAAACCTGGCACAGTCACCCCACACTGAGAACCAACACCCCACACTGGAATCAGAACTCCACTCTGGGGGTCAATGTCCCACGTGAATCAACACCCCACCCTTGGAACCAATACCTTATAGTGGGAGCCAACACCCTACCTTGGGAGCCAACACCCCATCTGGGGGCCAATACTCCATCCTGGAGTCAACACCTCACATTAAAGCCAACACCTCACCTTGGGGGTCAACACCTCACTGTGGGAGCTAACATCCTATACTGGGAGCTAACACCCCACTCCGGAGTTAATGCCCAGCCTGGGCTATGAGCCTGTAATTACACTTGGCTGCCCATTGGTTAGAAAAGCTCAAGGCCCCAGGGTACAGCGTGCCCTGGCTTCAGTCTCCACAACAGAGAGAGAGAGAGGACCTGGCCACTGTCTTTCTCTTGCAGACAGGGCAGCTCACACAACATCAGCAGGAACCCATTGGGACCCCAGTGAGACCAGACTCCTTCATGAACCCACCACTCAGGGAACATCTACTGAAGTGTCAGATCCTGGGAACACCAAACAGCAAGGCCAGGGACAGACCCAGAGGACAAGGGACCCAGCAACTGCAGGCCGGGCTGCCCAGAGGAGCCTGAGGTGTCCTGGGGCCGTGGCAATCCCTGGGAATGGGCCAGAAAAGCCCCACAGGAGATGCTGTTCCAGACCCCGAGTGGTCTGGGCTCGTGGGCTAGGTTGGGGGTGAGCAGGACCTGCCTGGAGGTTGGACGGCACAGCAGGAATGGACATCAGATCAGCACCATGGACAGCAATACTCCCTGCTCTGTGCGCCATCTGGATAGTCTTTCCTCATGTGCTGACACAATCTGGGGTGACTAGGGGCTAGGTGCCAGGTCCCTGAGGCCTCCTCTGAACCAGGAGCATCACCAGGGAACCAGGTGACCACGGACACCCCCATGTCCCTGTGCCCAGTGAGAGAACTGCTCTGGGAAGGCTGATCTCTACCATCTGCTCCTAGCTTGGCACGGAGATGGGTACCCAGCAAGGCCCCCGAGCCTCACTCCAGGACCCCGGCATCTGTGCCAAGGCTGGGACAGGACCAGAGCCACATGTGCTGGGGCCCAGAAGACACCAGACAAAGACCACTTGTGTCTGGAGCTCGGTTTGAGGGCAGTCCTGGGTCTGAGAGCTGGCAGGACAGGGCAGGCGGGCAGCCCTCCCCAGGGCGTGGCTGGAGCTGGGCGGAGATGCCCATTGCATTGAGTGTCCAGCCCACGGGGTGATTTGGCCTCCCACCCAGTTCTGTGCAGGGCGGTACAGCCAGGAGTCCAGGCTGGGGTGGCTGCCTGGTCTCCATCCAGCTGCCAGCCCTCGGGGCGAATGAAAACATTTTATGAGGATGAGCCCCAAAAGCACAGCCCCAGAAGTGCCTCCTGAAGCAATCCGTTGGCCGCTCTTTGTGCAGACAGTGACTGCGGCCCGTGAAGGCACCCTCAGGTTGGAGCCACTCTGCTGGGTGTCCGAGGGCCATGCTGGGCCTAGCCTGCTCTCCGCTGTTATCTCAGACTTCATGAAACTATGTTCAAGGCACTCTTTGCCCCCACAGATCTCGCCTTCGATCAGGCACTTCCAGGTGCTGGAAACAATCTTGAGATTTCTCGGCAACAAAATTGACCCTAATGATCAGAGCTGCTCTGCCTGGCGGCGAGTCAGCCTTCCTTCCCTGGGCTTCAGAGCTGCTCTGCCTGGCGGCGAGTCAGCCTTCCTTCCCTGGGCTTCAGAGCGCTGGGAGGGTGGGACATGGAGATGGCCGGGGAGGCCCAGGCACTCGGGGTCTACCGTGGACATGGCTGCTTGGGTCTGGGGTCCACAGCTCTAGGCCAGCATTGACCCCCCACCCCTGCTGCTCACTTCCCTCCAGAGCCAGCCCAGAGCCCACCCCCTGCAGGCCCCAGGCTGCACGGTCTCCCCACTGCTCCGGGCTGCCTCAAGAGGATCTGGTCAGAGCCGGGACTCAGCCAAGCCAGGGGTGGGTCGCAGGGCTCCATGGGGAGCCCCTGTGCCCGAAGACTGCATGAGAGACCCAGTGTCCCTACAGGAGCAGGTGGGCATGGGCTCCCCAGGGCTCCCAGCATGGAAGATGCACCCAGCACGGGTGCATCTCCAAGCCAGGACTTTGCACTGGACCATCAGGCCCTGGGAGCCTGCGTGCACTTGTGCCCCATTCTCTGAGGGTATGCTCCTCTCTCCCCACCTCAGAGGCCAGGCTGGACCCCGAGTTCTAAGACAGCCTGTGGCCTGGCCCCTGCAGCTTCACCATTCTGGAAGAACCTCTTGCCCCAGAGCTGTCCTCGGAGGTAGGATCGGCAGGGTACAGGTGGGGGGCTGATCTGCAGGCCTGAGCCATCTGCGCTCCTCACTGCCCAGGCAGGCTCTGTCCCCCTGGGGGCCTCCAGCAGGGGCCCTGTGAGCCCCCCAGTCCTTGGCCAGCAGCCCAAGGGCAGCCCACTCGCCCCTTCATTCACGCACAGACCCCTGTGCCCTGAGCTGCAGGTTCCCCTGCTGTAGCCAGTGTGTCAGCACCTGTCTGTGCACAGTTCAGGCGAAGCCCCCGGGGCCTGGGGGAGCAGTGGACTGTGTGTGTGTGTGCACGCGAGAGAGCAAGAGTGAGGGAGCGAGGGAGCGAGGGAGTGAGGGAGAGTCATCTTTCCCGGCTGCGGCCTAGGAGCTGGGTTTGCCTGCCCATCAACCCCACAAAGCAGGACGCACCAAGGCCACCTTTTCTCCCCACCACCCCAGCAGGGGTTCCGGAAGGAGAGAAACTAATTACGGACAATAAAGCCTGCCTCTCCGATGACAGACGCATTTTCATAACTCCTAACACCAGGCTGGCTGGAACCGGGAGGCTGCATGGGGCGGGGCTCCAGAACGGCTGCCTGCAGGACGGGCCAGGGGCCAGGCAGTCGGGGGAGGACGAGGTAAGGGATTGCAGCCTGTTTTGGGCGGCTTCCCTCAGTGACCTGACACCTGCCCTGAGCGCCTAGCCCACCAGCGCTGGGAGGGCTCCCAGGAGCTGCTGCTGCCGCGCCCCACATTTAAGCAACCACCCCTGGGCCAATGCAGGGTGCTGGACGAGCTACCCCTCAACCTACTGCAGGCCCCGCCGGGACTTCCTGCCGCCGCAGCGGGACTGCCCCCCTGCAGACACACCTGCGGCCCCGCAGCCTGTGCTCAGGGCGCCACCTGCGCCCCCCTTACCTTGAACATCTGCTTCACCCTCTGCCGGGGCAGGTTCACATTCAGCTTGTGCAGCAGCTGCAGGACCTCGCCGATGCTCAGGCTCCCGTCCCCGTTCTTGTCAGCCTCGTCAAACGTCTGCTTCAGCCACTTTAGGGCCGAGTTAGGGACCAACACGGGTCCAGCAGGGCCAGCCGCACCCAGCCATTCCCCGCCACGGACAGGGAGGAGTGGAGGACCCCAGCCCAAGCACCCCTTCCCTGCTCCCCTTCCCCAGATGTGTGACCCGCCAGGTGGATAGTTCGCCCCTGAGGTCTGCCCCCCAAGACCAAGGATATTGGTCCCTCGTGCGCTGGCGGCGGGCCAGGCTGTCCTCGTCGCTGATGCCCGCCATGAGGTAGCGCAGGCCCGTGACCCAGGTGCGCGCCTCGTCCCCGCTGGGCGAGACCAGGTCCAGCGACTCTCGGTGGCTGCCATGGTAGATGCTGAAGCAGCAGTTGGGGTCGAAAATGCCATCGGGGTAGCGCTGGAAGATCTCGGACTGCCGCCCTTCGCTCACCTCCTGGATGGAGTCGATGGAGACTGCGGGGGGCAGGGCCCCGGTCACAGCCCGCCCCAGGCCCCCCAGGCACCCCACCCACTGCAGCAGCTCAGCACAAAGGGACAGGAGAGGCGAGGCTGGGGGGAGCGGGGGAAGGGGTATTTCAAGGGACCCTCAAAAGTACAAATGTGCTCAGGCTGGGGAGCCCACCCCTCCCCGCCCTGCTCTGACCCTGAGGTCTGCTCCTCACTTCCTTTGGGTGTGAAAAGGCTCACACACTCTCCCAGAGGGAGGGGGCGGCTCCCCCTCATTAGCAATCCCAGGTACGTGGCGCCTGTACCGAGCCCGCGGGGGCTGCAGAGCGGGGGAGCCCAAACAAGCCCCGGCCAGCTCGCGTCCCCACTCTGATGTCGGCCTGATCCTGGGCTGCCTCCCTAGTGAGCTCTGGCCTCAGCAGGTGGTGGGGCCAGGGGTGCCGCAGGGTCCAGCTCCGTGTGCACCAGCCCAGGTTCCACCAAGGATTTCATTACTGGACGCAGCACCCGGAGCGCCACAGAGCCTCCGTTCAAAACCTGAATTACGCCCAGTCGATGAGCTCAGGAAGGTGTCTTTAGGGTCTGTTCCCACACATGTGGCAGGGACTCTCACGACGTGCAGGGCACAGGTAGCCAGCGTCCCCTCTGGGGGCCAGGCGCCCGGGGCTGGGCCCCCAGCACTGCAGCCTCCATCCAGCTCGGACCGCCTCCCGTTACCACCGGCCCACCTCCTGCTGCTCAGCCCCGCGGGCTCTGTGCCCTTCTGGGGGTCATCCTATCCAGGGCAAAGACGGTGGGGCTGTCCCACCTGTGCAGTGAGGGGTGGGCTCACCCCTCTGTCCTCTGCTCCCACCCCTGAGCTCCCAGGCATGCAGCCCACCTACCTGGGGAGGGAGGCTGCCCACCTACCCTTCTCCAGCTCCCTGGGTGCATGCATGTGCCTGGCAGGGGTGGGGGGGCCCAGACTGGGGGGCTGACAGGGAACAGCTGCCCCCATCCCTCCCTCCTGGGGATCCTCCAAGGCCAGAGTCAGCTCTAAACAGCCCACTCGTCCTTCCCCCCCCTCCCCCGATCCTGGTCTGCTGGTCTCTGCCCTATTACCCCCCACTGAGGGGCCTCCAGGACCCCATCTACCTGTCCCCTCTCTCTCCACCCTCTCTGTTTTCTTCGGTGCTCAGCTGGACAAGAAGTTGCCCTATTAGGAGGTGATTGCCCACCTCATGTTCACACCTAGTACAGGGAACAGTGCCACGCACAAGGAGGAACCCCAAGTGAGCAGAGCGGCTTCACCTTCCTGGTCCCAGAGGGCAGTCTCAGCCCTCTCCTCAGGATGCCCTCCAGGGGCCTCTGCAACCCAGCTCTCTCCCAGGCCCCATGGCAGCGACAGTGCCCTTGGCAACTGCTAGGCTGAGGCCCGCTCCTGGCACCCCTGGGTCTCTCCTGGCCCGTGAGGATTCTAATGTGTCCCTTCCTGCCTCTCAGCCTGGTCCCTGCCATGCCCTGCTCAGAGATCAACCTTGCCTTTCCACCCCCTGCACAAACCCTCCCAGCTCAGGACCCCTCCCAGCTCCAGGCAGCCCTGCAGCCTCCATGCCCCAGGCTGCCTGAGGTAACCCCGGGCACTGAAGCCTGGCCCTTGGTGTGCCCAGCTGGGGTCTTTCTGTTTCTAGGAAGTCTTGTCCCCCAGCCTGACTGAAGGTCCTTTGGCCCCTCAGCCCATCCCAGATCCAGCACAGGAAAGGGCACTCGGGCTCCAGAGCCCTTGAGGGCTCTGCCGGGCAGGAACAAGGCCAGGGCCCTGAAGGGCATGGGGCCCTAACCCCTCCCCCCTGGCGTCCAGAGGTCACCCATGCGCCAGGCCCAAAGCCCCCTGGAGACTTCCAGGGCTCAGGATCTTGCTGCCCCCCCGAGCTGCCCCACAGCTGCTCAGCCCCCACCCCCCGTGCCCCCTATAGGGCCTCCCCGCTCACTCTTGGCCTTCTCATTCTTGCGTGAGGGCCGCCAGCGGATGCAGGAGCGATGCTCGTCCAGGAAGTAGAAGCGGACGAGGCCCTTGGAGCTGCCACGGAGCTTCACCATCTGAGTCCCCGCCTGCATGGCGCTCATACATCTCTCCACTGGTCCACGGACGCGGCAGACAGACGACACAGAGACAGACAGGGGTGCCGTGAGTGCCAGGCCATCCTTACCCCCTACCCCCCACGTGCTTCAGGGCGCAGAGACCACCCACGCACCCACCTCCGGGCCCACGGGCCCCACCTGAGAGACAGGCTGCCCAGCCCGGCCGCTGCCTCCTTCCCCCACAGGCCTGGGCCAGATGCGGGCCCAGGCGGGACCTAGGTCCTCCGCGGCTTTGCTTTCCTTGGCTCCGGCCACCTGCCCCCCCCCCCCCGCCACCGCCAGCCCCAGGGACACCATGACCTGCCCCAAAGTCTATGACACCCTCTCAGGGGCTGCTGCATGGTACGGCCTCCATGCCAGGCCCAGGGAGGTGCCTGGCAGGCAGCAAGCAGGCAGGGGGCTCTCCTGAGAGCCTGCACCCCCTTCTTGTGGCCTTCAGGAAAGCCACCCGCCTCCTCCATGCGGCAAGGGCGACTTGGCGCAGTCTACCTCTGGAGGCACACAGCGGGGCCCTGTGAGACCAAGACTTGTATGGGGGGGGGACAGCACCCGACCACAGTTCCAGAACGCAGACCCTTCCCCCAGTGTCCCTTCCCCTCCTCTGTCTGCAGCCTATGTGTCTCCCAGGTCCCGGGGTCAGGGGGCTCCCAGCCAGGCCAGCAGCCCCCTGGGGCTGGAGAGAGGCCCAGGGGTGGGGTCATTCGTGGCCCCCTGCCCCAGCCCCCTCACACCTACTCACAGAAAGCCCAGGACTCAGAAGGTGCCATCTGCTAAAGCATCAAGTAATTAACCCGCACGAGACCCACCCAGTGAAGGACCCTCGAGTGGTGCTCTGGAGGCACCTGCCAGCCAGAGGAGCCCAGGCAGAGAGGACTCCCTGGAGGAAGCCAATCCCTGACGCTGCACTGCAGGGGGAGGGCCCATAGGGAGGCCGGGCTCCACAGGGGACGCCGGGAGGTGAGGACACAGGGGGGCGCTGCTGGTGTGCAGGGAGCAGAGCAGAGGGATGAGGCAGGACATGAGACAGGGGCGGCCAGAGGCCCAGAACAGGTTCTAGAAGGTGGCACCTGGACCAGGCCCCGTCTCTCAGCTGGAGCACAGACCCGGGGGGCACACAGCCCAAATGGGGCCTTCCATGGGCTAGCCCTGCCAAAACAGACACACAACCTTCCCATCACAGCCGGGCAGGCCTTGACCCCCCACACCCGTGTCTCACGCCGGAGAGGGGCATTCTTCCCTCCTTTGAGGGCTGTCACGTCCTGCACCCACACGCTGCCTCCAGCCCAGCGGGGCTGAAGGTGTACTGCCCCTCCGAGGGCCAGGGACCCCTCAGCAAAAGCTTTAGAGCCACCTGAGTGCCCAGCCAGGGTCCCGCCCCCAGCCCCTCCCTGACCCTGCCCCCCCCCCCGCCCCATCCTCCCCACCGCCTGCCTGGTGTGCAGCCTCCAGGCCCCAGCACCCAGCGCCGGGGGAGGGGTGGTCAGAGAGGCGGGCTGCGGGTGCTGCTGGGGTCCCATGACCCCCAGAGGGAAGGGGCAGGAGGTTACAGGTTTCCTTGGGAGGAAGGAGCCCCCACCCTCCTAGCCCCAGGGGCTGTGGGGCTGGGCGGAGCCCCCGCCAAGGAGCACTAGGCCTGTCCTGGCCCCTCATGACCTGGCAGGACTGCCCCCTTACCTAGTGGGCCAAGCTGCCATGGCGGGGACAAGGCCACGCTCGCCCCGACCCAGAGGAGGGCCTCCGTCAGGCAGGCCACCGCTGCCCCGGTCCGGCTGGGGGCAGACGGCCAGGGGACTGACATGCTAAAGATGGCCAGGTGTGGCTCCCAGAGGCCGGGGCGGGCCGGTGTCCCCCACCCCACCTCAGCAGCAGGTCGGACGATGGCAGGTGTCACGGAGGCTTCCCGTGCCCCTTTCTCTCTTCTGCTTCTTCTTCCTCCTCCTGAGAGCCCTTCGAGGCCCCCACAAGCCTGCTGCCAGGAATCTCAGGCAGTGGCCCGATCCCCCCGCCACGGGCCTCTGTGGCCCCCAGGCCAGCCTGCCCACCCACCAGGGCCGCGAACGGGTCCCCAGAGAGGCAGCGTCCCCGAGTCTGAGGGGAGCCGCTGCACCTCTGCCTGCCCCGCCCATGCTCAGCCCAATCCCCTGTGCTAATCCAGCCTGGGTCCAGCCCAGCTGGCCAGAGGATTTAGGCCAAGGGGACTCCCAGCTGGAGGCCAGGAGGGCGCTGGTCAGGGGGCAGTGTCGACCAGGGCCCAGGCCACCAGCCCCCACGTCCTGGCTGAGCAGTGACAGCCAAGACAGAGGTGGTCACCCTAGGGACCCAACAGACACCTCAGGAAGGCCTGGGGTGACCGTCCTCAAGGGACCACCCACCATCACCCCACCATCCTCCCCATGCTGGACTCAAAGGCTGCTGCCCCTTCCCCATCCCGGCCTGAGCCCCGAGAGAAGCCCCCACCGCTAACCCCACATCCGTTGCACTTGCCAGGGGCTCAGAGGGGGTTCCCGCTGTCCCGGGGGGGAGGGGGGAGGGGGAACAGGAGCGCCCCTCTGTGGGCTGGAACCCAGAGCTGAGCTGGGCCCCTTTCTGCTGCACCTCCCAGCATGGAGGGAGGGTGTGCATCCCCGGGCCTGGGTCGAGCGCTCACGGTCCCTCACCCAGCTCCAGGCCCCTGGCTGTGCAGCCTCGGTCCCCAAGGACCAGCCCCAAGGTCTGACCTCTCTGGGCGGTGGCGGCCCACCGCCCTCGGTGCATTCATCATCGGGTCCTGCCCAGAGGCTGGGCTGGGCTGGGCCTCCTCATGACAGACCTGGCCTAAGGGAGGAGAGTCAGGCCCAGGGAAGACCCGCTCACCCATCTGCCGACTGGACACAAGGCCCAGACAAGGACAGTCCTCAGGGTGGCTGACCACACTCCGGGCAGCTCTGGGGCAGGAGAGCCAGGCAAAGAGAACAGAGAGGGGAGCAGGCCAGCCTGGCAGACAGGTGGTGCGAGCCCCGAGGGGCAGAACCCCACCACAACTGGCTACAGTGAGGACTGGGGCCTGGCCCCGCCACTAGGCCCATGAGCCCTAGCCTGCCTGTGCCCCCTGCCCCAGCACCACAAGAACAGCCCCGAGCCTTGCTGGGCTGTGCTGACACAGGGACGGTCACCCTTCTGTCGCCAGCACAGAGGAGAGGAGCCAGGACCCGCGCCCCAGGGCTGGTCACAGGCAGCCGGGTCCAAGGTCAGAGAGGGTGGGAGGCCGCAGGCCATATGCGGAGACAGTGGTGGGCATCCCGGGCTGACCACAGAGAGCCAGGGCCCCACCTGACCAGAGCCGACATAACCGACTCAAAGCCAAATGCCAGAACCCAATTAAAAGCCTTTCCCAAAGCGGCGTTGACTCGGTCCCTTGCAGGAGGAGTGTTGTGTGGAATTAGATCAGGACGCTGTTGGCCTCTGGAACGGGAAAAGGAGTGGGTCCCGGGCCTCCTCGGGAAGGGGGGGCTGCCGGAGCCCTGACAGCTTCTGCGTGGAGTCGGGCCCATCGGAGCGGGGCAGGGGGACCCTGACAAACCCCCGGGGAGCATCAGGACCAGAGTGGGGGCCAGGCCCCGGGTCCCCACTCCCCCCGCCTGCTTGTCCTGTGTTACTACCACACTCCGTCAGCTGCCCTCCCTGGCACTGGGCCATTCTCTCCTGCCTCAAAGCCTACAGCTCCTCAAAACCAGGCGACGCCCGATTGCACCTGCTCCTCTTTCCTCCCCTATGCTTGGTGCCACTCTGGGGCTGCTCTCACCTCCCGGCCCCCCAAAAGCTCCCTAAGCCAGCCACACCTGCCATTCTCAGGTCATGCCCTTGGGCTCTCAGCCACTAGCTGATCAGTGGTCTCCTGCCATCAGCCAGGGGGACTCAGGTGCCCCAACCTGTCTGGGTAGGGGACGCAGTTGGGGGCACAGACTGAGTGGGCCCAGCCCCTGCCCCCCACACTCCCTTAGTCCTCCTCAGCCAACCTAGGTCGTGGTCCTCCACTGACCGGGGGGAGGAGGAAGGTCCTGTTAACCCAGCCTGATGCAGGGCTCTGAGCGAAGGCCCTCTGCTGCCTGGAGGCCCTGGTAACCCCTTCCCGAGACTCCATGAAGCAGGTGGACACAGATCTGTGGCCCCCATGCAGGGCCGGGGTGCTCCAGGGCCTTAGGACACTGTGGGGGAGCTCCCAGCTCTGAGGGTGCCCATGTTACCCCACAGTGCAGCTAAGCATGCCGGGTATGTGCAAAGGCCAGGCCCTGGGTGACTGCCAGGCTGGGCTTGAACCCAAGACAAGCCCGGAACCCCAGTGGCTCAGCCCCCCTAACCAGGAGGCGAGGCTCCTCCCTTCCTACCCTCCCCATGGGGGCTGGGCCCCAGCTCTCAAAAGGAAGGGACACCAGCACCCAGGAGAACCAAGCACAGGGCAGGGGGGCCACACCAGCCCCCAAGTCCACATGTGGTCCCCAAGCCAACCCGCACTGCTCCCTCGGGGTCACCTGAGAAAACCCCCACCCCAGGGCTGCCCGGGAGCAGACCCAGGCCCACACCCAGAGGGACAAGAGCCCAGCCGCCCCAACGAGGGGGCCACAGAGAGGCCCTGGGCTGGACTCACTCCACCTTCACCTGGTACACCCCCCACCACCCAGCCCGACTTACACCCTGGCTGCCTGTGAGCACCAGCCACCCTGAGTGCCCCGACCCCAACCATGGTCCACACCCTCAGTCAGTCCCAGCCGCCAGCCGCCCCCCAGGGCCGGGCAGATGTGGCCTCCGGGCCCTCGAGCCAGCGTACATCTGTCTGACAGGTGCAGGCCGGGGCAGCCCTGGCCAGGAAGGGGCAGGAGGGCTCCCTCGGGCCTGCCCCGCACACCCCTCTGCTGGTTCTCAGGCCTGGGAGCTGAGCTATTCCTCCCAGGATCCTCACGGCTGCCTTGCGGCTGCCTGATAACACCACACAGGCCGATCTGCACGTTCCCAACCCGCCAGGGCCCTCTGGGACCGGCCCCCATTGGACACTCAAATGTGGGCGAGCCCAGGCTGGGCCACCAAGCCCGCCCCCAGGAGGTGACAGGAGTTGGGGCCTGGCACGGCCATCCCGCCCTCCGGGGCCTGGCCACTACCAGGCAGCCCTAGAGGAGCCTGATGCAGGGGTGTGCCCAGCACAGAGGGAGGAGTAGGCAGAGCACCCCCCAGGGGGCTCCAGCCCACAGTGACGCCCCAGGCCACAGCGGCCCGTGGCAGAACCACTGAGCCGGACGGCCCGCCCTGGGCAGTTGCCGGGAAGCAGAGTCTGAGGGCGGCCCCTGGGGCTCCGTGCCTCAGTTTCCCCGTCTGTCAGACTATCCCCTCAGCCCCTCACTCCTTTCTTCCTCCAGTGGCTCTAGGACCCCGGCCACAGCTGCTCCAAGGGGGCAGCGTCCTTGCCGGCAGAAGCCGGGCAGCACCGGCTTTTGCTTTGACCACGGACACTGACCCTGTCCTCATACGGGAGAGGCCGCAGGAGACCAGGAGAGGTGAGCAGCTCCACCTCTTTCAATTTACTCTTCCAACAAAACCTGCAAGTGACGCCCGAAGGCTTCCCTGCGGGAGCACACACACACACACACACACACACACACACGGGCAGACTACGGAGGTGCTGCAGGCCCCCTCCCACAAGGGTGTGCAGGCACAGACCCCGGCCCTTGCTCACTTGCCCCCTCCCTGAGCAAACGCACACAGGGGCCGGGGCGTGGGGCGCACGCCTCCCACCTCCCTGAGCCCCCGGCCAGCCCCTCTCCTCTCCAGCACTTCTTTGCCTTTTTGAAGGTTCTTCAAGCAAGCCCCTCTCGTGTCCACATCACTCAGAATGGGCAGCAACAGCGGGACATATGGCCGGACCCCCACCAGAGCCTCCACAGCCCTCCATGGGGTCCTCAGCCGCCCCCGTCTGTCACCCTAAGCTACATCTCTGCTCTCTGTTGGGGCGGGCTCCGCATGCAGTAGGTGCTCAGACTGCGCTTGGCGGGAGAAGAGGAAGAGGTCAGCGAGCCCCAGCTGCTGCACCGGGCTCCCGCGCGCACCCACGGGGTATCGGCCCGGCCCCTGGCCAGCGCTGCCGGAGGGAGGGACAGGCCCACACACATATGGCGGAGATTATTTAAACGTCTGAGAAGCAGCTCGTGCCCCCCTCCCCCTGCGCGTCTGGGCGCCTCCTCCCAACTATTTTTATTTTATCAGGGAGTGTGAGTCGGCTCCCTCAAGCCCCCCCCACCCCCAGGCAGGACTCCAGGGTGACTGTGCCCAGTGCCCAGGGGCATGGAGCCAGTGCCAGCCCGAGGGTGTGCATGAGGGCAGGGTCCCCTGGGGGCTGGTCAGCCAGGCTGGCGAGGCCCAGGGCGGGCGCCAGACAAGCCTGGAGGAGGACTAGGGGCTGGGGGCAGGGGAGAAGCAGAGGATGGAGGTCCATGCTAGACACCCCACCTGCCAGGACGTGTCTGCTTCCTCCCGCAACACCCTCCCCGTGGGGCAGGCAGCTCAGCCTTCCAGCAAGAGCCTGAGAGTTTTGTGGGCAGGGGGCCCAGCCCCACGGCATCACCCAGCTCAGAAGCAAGGAGGGCCAGAGGGAGTCCTGGGGGGACACCAGTCAGACGTTGCTCTGCCCCATTGGGCTGCTTCCGGCCTACCCACCCTTTCCCGGCCCGTGCACTCAGACCCCAGGGAGCCAGGGCAGCAAGCATGCGGGGGGGGGGGGGCGGGGACGTGCTCCGATGGCCCCCATGCCCCGTCCGCCATGCTGAGTGACCAGCCCCAGGCCTGCACCTTCCACAGAAGCCCCTGGAAGCTCGTGCTTCTGGGCAGGGGACAGCAGTAGCTGGGCGCATTCCTAGCTGGTGACAACAGCTCCTGCTGGGACCAGGCCTGAGGGAAGGCCCCCGGGAACTTTCTGAGAGTCACCTGACGGTGTGACGGACGAGCCGTCCACAGACGGTCCAGGCTCCTGCAGCAGTGGGCACCGTGGACAAGATGGTGTCCAGTGCCCAGCGCCCTCCCGCTAGAGAAGCCCCTTCCCATGCACTGGGCCACCACACTGTCACGAAGGCCGCTGAACACCGTGAGAACCCGGGGTCTTCAGCACGGTGGGGTCCCAACACCCTGATTTCCTCTGCCTGCCCATGGGAGCCCAGGGCCTGCTCATACCAGCCTCACTGAGGGTCTCTCCCGGAGTGGCTCCCGGCCCTGCCCCCGCCCGTCTTGGCAGCCCCCAGCTCAGCCACAGTGGTGGCATTATTCACATGGGACAGTCGTGTGGGGAGAGGACTCTATTAATAGCCTGTCTGCAGCATCCTGCCCTGGGTCGTGTGTTCTGGGGGATCCTGTGCCAGGCCCCAGCCCTCAGCTCCCGTGCACTGGCTCGGCGGAGGGTGGGAGGGGGCATCCGGCCATCACACACCCACCTCGGCCTGGGCTCCCCGGAAGCAGGCACCCAGCTTTGTGGGCTCTGTGTGAGGGATCGACCCCCAGGGAGCCCCCGGCAGTGGCCGGGGAAGCAGAGACAGACTCCCAGCGGCTCTGGGGGTGGGGGCATGTTCCTGAAAAGTCACCAGATGGAACCGGGCCTGCCTGCTGGGAAGAGAGGAAGCTCCTGCAGGTTGAGGGAGGGGTCCCCCCTGCACTGGCCAACCTGCCCTGTCCCCACCCCACACCCACCCGGGCCTGCGCGGGAGGCCGGCGGCAGCTGGCTGGACGGCCACCGCAGAGCGGGCACAGAGCCACGGAGCCGACAGGAAACAGAAGGCTGAGCCCATGGACTCATCCCCGGGCCCCGCCGCTCCTCCTGGCCAGGGCGGCTTCCTCGAGAGCCCAGGGGCCTCGGGCGCCTTGGGGACTGTCCGGAAGCAGCTGGGCTCTCCCAGCTTGGCTTCCTGCGGTCCCCTCTATCTTGGCAGGACCCCTAAACTGCTCCCCTGCATGGGCTGGGCCAGTGCCCCTGCGGGGCCGGGTGGCGCCCTCCCTGAGCGTCACCCTGACTCCCCTCGGTGTTGCCCCCCCACATGCCCACCGCTGACCTGGGGGGGAGCCCAGGAGTGGCCGCCTGCGCCTGGCCCACAGTCAGCTCCACCCACGGCTTGAACGACAGGGGAGTTTCCAAAGGGTCCGGGGCCTGCCTGGGCCAGGTGACCTCCCCTCCATGTGGAACCGAGACCTCTGGGACGCACATGGCCTCTGAGAGCAGCTTCCCGCTCTCAGTAACTGACCATCCGGCACACGAGCCCCATCCTGCAGTCCCCCAGGGCTGGCTGCCCCTGGCTGGTATGGAGGCCCACTGGGAGACTGCCCAAGTGGGCAGCTTCCTCCCCCTCCAAGCTCCTCTCCAAGAGCCAGAGAAAACACGTCCTGTCCTGGAAAGGGTGTCTGTCTCCCTGCCCAGGGGGCCCCGCGCCCACCGGCCTTTCCCACACAGGGAACCCATCCAGCCGGCAGAAGCCCACGTCTGCTGGAAGCAAAGTCCCAGGAAGAAAAAGACACTGCTGATTACTCATCCTTCCTTGGTGCCTCTACCCCCGACAGCCCTCACGGAGTGTGGAGCTGGCCTCTGCACCGAGAGGGCCCTCTGCCTCCCCGTCACGCATGCCCCGCCCCAGGAGAGGGGCACTTCCTCACAGGGCCCATCCACTGGCTTTCCAGGAGAAGGTGCCAAGAGCATGGAAACCATGCCATCAGCTCATTAGCTGTACAGATGGAGGGCCGGACCCAAGACTCTAGCCCATCTGCTCCGTCCTCAGCTGCATGTTTGAGACTGTTCTCTCCCGGGGGGCAGGCGGGGGAGCACACTCACCCCAGCAGACAAGGGCCACGCCACACGTCTCCCCCTCCCAGACAGTGGGGGCATGAAGGGTGGGCTCACATCTGCTCCTGCAGCTGCCACCCCACTCCCCTCCCAAGACCAGGGCCCTTCCCTTGATGGCTGCATCCCCGGGGTGTGTCGGGCCTTCCTGGACCCTGGGAGCAGCCAGTCTCCACTCCGCTAGCAGGGAGGCATCCTGCATCCTGTGGTTCTGACCAAGGCTGGCTGCTGATTCCCCCGAACTCTCTGCAGGCCAGGTAGGCAAGAATGTGCTGGACCAGCCTCTTCCCAGGGACCACCCACCATGGGAGCCCTGCCCCACACAGGCACGGGGGCTGTGGTCATCGGGTGGGTATACCTGCGAGTGCCCCAAGCACACAGCCCAGCCAGGAGTTTCTGCAGCACCGGCCCCATCTCCACCTGGCACCCTGTCCTCCATTCATAGAGGGCATCCCAGGGAGGGAGGGAAGGTGTGGAGGGGACAGGCATTCCCGAGGCATCCACACAGACAGGACACACTCTGCCCACAGCCACCCTACGAAGGCAACTCCATGCTGTCCCTCTCTTGCACAAGAGACTCAGAGAGGGTTGGTGCCTTGCCTGTGGTCCCACAGCTCACCGAAGGCACCTGCGGGGGACTCATCCTCAGTCTAGCCGGCAGTGATGTCCCTGCTCCCACACATTCTCTCCAAGGCCACACAGTCCCTCCCCTGTGTCCACACCAATCAGAGGGCGGGACAAACTGGGTCCAGAACAACCTGGATCCAGACAGATAGCCAGAAGGCAAGCTATACCCCCCTTGGGGGTCTCAGCCCTTAAGCAGGAAGTTCTTGCGCGTCTGGCCGCGGTCACTCCTGCTAGAGCTGTGGCTCTGGCCCCTTCCCTCTCCGCTTCTCCCCTCTCCTGGCCTGGAGTAAGTGCTGTCCTGGGGCAGACTGACACCCTGTCCCTGAGAGGCGCTGCCCCATCTGCTCCCTGCAAGGACAGGCCCTGACCCCGTGCAGCCAAGCTCCTTGGTGCTGGGCAGCCCTGGGCAGCCTCAGAGGACTCCTGCCACCCCTGTTGATCTCTGCCGTCTGCCCAGGGTAGTGCCCAGGCCCCCAGGTCAGGACAGAGTGACAGATCTGAGCAAGAACTCTCCCACGGGGGCGCCAGGGCTGGAACCCGGAGGGCTCCGGAAACCAGGGCAGGCCCCTCCGGGAAAGGCTGCTGCTGCCCTGTCCGTGGTGCTGACGAGGCTCGGGGCCACCCGCGTTGCCCCGGATGAACGGGGCGGGAGGGGGCTGGACCAGGCGACCCACAGGTCAGGCCACCCCAGATCTGACCCCCCCACGCTGAGGCTGGCATCCCATGGGGGAGGACAGAGGTCAGGAGACTGTCAGCTCCCCCGGGGCATCTCCCCCCGCCCACCGGGGTTGTCTCCACTTTTTGCGGAGATGCCAGCACAGTGGGGGACGATGTGGGGGACAGGGGGCTGTGCAGGTGTTGCGGGAATGGGACTGTCCCAGAGACCCCTGGGGGGGGGATCCAGCCCTGCCCTCGTGGGCTCAGTGGGTCACTGATGGGCAGTCACAGCCTCCTTCCTGGACCCCCTCTGCTCGCTCTTACCTTCGTCCCGGCTGAGCCCACCGGGGTCCCCCGGCTCTTCCATGGCCCACAGGTACCACCTCCACCGATACCGGCGGGGCCCAAGGGGGCGCGGGCGGTATGCTGGCCCCGCGTGTCCCTGCGCCTGAGCGCGCGCCCATGGCTGATCACCGAGCGCTCAGCCCGCCGCCGCTGCTGGGACTGCCCCTCCCGCCGGAGCCCCGCCCTCTTAACCCTTCACAGCCCAGCCCCGCGGTGGGCAGGGGAGGAAGTGTGCGCTGGGGTGGGGTGGGGTGGGGGGTCTCAGCTGGCTCAGAGGCTGGGGGTGGGGGTAGGGGCGGGGCACACCTGCTCCTCCAGCAGTGGCTCTGGAGGCCACCCTCAGCTGCTCTGACCTCCCTCCCTCCAGGTCAGCCTTCCTACCAGAGGGGGTAACAGCCGCTCCCCTCGGACACAAAATGCCCTCTGGTTGGCACCCCCCCCAAGACCACAGGGTCCCTCGGATCATTACGCACAGCCTCCCCCAGGCGCCATGGGCTAGTTCCCTCCAAGGAGGGGCTCCACAATGCTCAGTGCTTCAAGGCTGGCTATAGGGGGACAGTTCGCAGGCTGCCTGGTTGGGATGTGTGTGCAGGACAGACGATGGCACCGAAGGTCCAGGGGACAGCCCCAGCCCCTTGGCATCCAAACCCCTCATATGCTCCTTCTTTGCCTCCCCCCACATGTCCCTCAGTGAGGGCCCTGCAGACGATCCCGGGTCTGGGGCCCTGCCTGGGCCAAGCAGGGAGGAGTCTGGGGGTGGGGCATGTGCTGAGCGGCCCCCACCCGGTCCTGATCTGGCACCTGCCTGCCTCTTCCTGGGATGTGTTCTGATTCAACCTGCTACATCCAGCATCCGAGAGAAATAACATTTCCCACATCAACGGAAGAGATTTTCGTCCCTCGTCCCTCGGGTGCTGTTTTGAAAGCTGCTGCTTCTGCCCTCGGCCATGAGGGTGGCCTGGGGAGGTTTATGGAGATGTGGGAGGCTGGGTTGGGGCGGCCGCAGGTGACAGGCCGGGCAGGAGGACCGGGGGCTCCTTGGGGCTCCCTGAGCTGCCGCCACCCCAGGGTGTGACTGCCTCCTGCCAGGCCAGGCCCCCGGTGTGGAGCAGAGTGAGACACAGGAACTGTCACCACAACCAGCTGGATCCTGCCCAGGGAAGGCCACAGGGCTGCTGCCCAGCTCCCCTGAAGGGGCAGCCTTTCTGCCTTTGCTGCCACTGGTGGAACCCTAGCCCTTGGGTCGAAGGGGCCACTGCCTGGGCTCTGGGGATCTGCCCTCGTGAACTTGACACTGTGACTCTCATGTCCACATGAGTCAGGTGTTCACTGGGCACAGTCGGGATCCCTGGCCTGTGGCCACTGGGCTGGCACAGACCCCAAAGGGAGAGGCCAGAGAGCAAAGGATGGAGGGGCCAGTCCAGCACCCCCGCACCTGGGCTTTGCAAGTCCCCTCACACAGTCCCCCCGGGGAAAGGCCCAGCAGCCCCAGAGTCTCAGAAGAGGGGAAACTAAGGCAGGGACAGACAGGAAGAAAGGAGAGGAGACAGAAGAGAGAGTGGGTGATGGAGAGGAGCACGCAGACGCAGGGTCCCTGGAGAGGGGCCAGCTTCCCGGAGTGGACGGAAGGAGGTTCTGGTTCAAGTTCAGGTTCTGATGAATAATCCAACGCATGGCCAGCCCCACCCCCACGCAGCCTCGAGCTGATTTCCCTCAAGGAGCGGGGAGGGCGGGTGATTACCGGCGGTGATTAAAAGCCGCCTGCCGCACATGTTAATTTGCTTAAGATTCTCATCTCCTAAATCTCCTTTCTGGGCATTTAAGCAAAATTCTATCTTTGAGAGCATTTGGCCTGGCTGGCAAAGGGTGGGGATGCACGTCTGGAAGAAGGGCTTGCCAGGCCCCCAGGAGTCTCATTTTCTTCTCCTTTGAAGACGGCGACAGTCAGATGGTGGGTAAGCGAGCCTGGGGCCCCTGCCTGAGCCCTTCTCTCTTGGAGTAGGGGTTGGGGTGGAGAGCTCATGCGCTGGAGCCTCAATCCTGACCGACCCCCCGCCCAGGGCCCTACTCCTCCTGCCAGGCGCACTGTTCTGAGCTGCCCCAGCCCACCACAGCTCCCCGCTCCCTGCCTCCCTGCCCCCTGCCGGTGCCCACTCCCTGCTTGGGGCCCAGGGGTCCTGCAGAGGCCTTTGCTCCTGCCCGGGTTGCAAAGGCTGGGCTTCCTCAGCCCTAGGGACGGAGCCCAGGCCTAGAGGCCCAGCACAGGGGGCCTGCATGTCAAAGCACCCCAGGGGGTCACCCTCCCACCCCCACTCCCTGGAACTGGGTCCACGCCTTCCAGATCTCTAACGCTGGGCAGGGGCGACTGTGAGGCTGGATCTGGCTGTGAGCTCCAGCTGCCTCCATCCTTTGGTTCCCAAACATTGCCAGGAGAAGGCCAGACTGTGCCCCAACATATGGGTGCCAGCCTGGACAGTGGGCCCGGAGCCCCGGGTTCCCAGCCAGGCCTGTAAGCGGGCAAAGCTCGCCCCCCCTCGTGCCTCGGTTCTTCATCTGTGCCAGGATCACGGAACTGGGCTCCACCGCGGGCAGCCACTCACAGTCCACTCTTGACAGCTACAGCTGCATCGGGGTTAGCTGAGCCCTCTCCGTCTCCAGTGTTGAGCCCCGCCACCCAGAGCTGACCCTGGGGGTCCGACTCCACGTTCCGTACGAGTTCCGTGAGCGTGTACCACGCTGTGCACCACGCTGTGCACCCAGACCTTTCAGCACGCCCATTGAGCTCTGCCTCCACTGGGGGGGCACAGAACCCTGGCCCCCATACCCACCCCTGCCAACGCCCTGCCCCAAAGCCTGCTCACCACCGCGAGCCCCACGGTTCCCTTGAAAGGGCGTGACGCGGCCCCTCTCCCAGTCATCTTGCAGGGAAACACCTCTGACTTCCCGGAGACACCTTGTGGGCAGCCCCTGTGATGGGAAGAGTGCGTTGACCGAGGCCCCGAGCGGGCCAGGGCGCGTGGGGACCCCCAAAGGCTGTGTGTGCATGCGCACGGCCTGTGTCGGGACAGAGGATGGCTGGTGGGGACCCAGAAACTGAGGGGCAGAGGCGTGGAGCATGGCCGAGGCACGGGCAGAGCCAAGGCAAAGGGAGTGCTGCCCTGGCCACTCGCTGGCTGCCCCCATCCCGGGATGGCCTGCAGCCCATTCATCGAGCCCCCGAGCCCCCGAGTGCCCCACCCGCCACGGCAACACCCGGGGAAGTCCTACTCTGTCCCGCCTCTGTGTGGTCCATGGGAATTCACTGCCCTTCTGGCCTTAGTGTCCCCGTCTGGAACCAAGGGAGGGCCAGCAGTTCTGGGGGCCTCCAATGGAGGCCATGGAGAAAGGTCTGGAGGGCAGAAAAGGGGCAGGGGCACTAGGTGGGGGCACAGGTGGGGCCAGGTCTCTGGTACCAAAGATCCCAGTGCAATGTCCCCTTTGGCGGCCGCCCCGCGGTGTGAGGAGGGCCCAGGGGCAATGACTTGCTCTTCTGACCTGGGGCAGCGACCACTCTGCCTCACAGCCTCCAGGAACCAGAGGTCACGAGCAATCGCCTCCCCACAGGTGGCGTGGAGCAGATTTGCAGCTGCAGAAACCCCCACAGGGCACCTTGGATTTGGTCTGCCGACTTCCGTCCTCCCTAAATCCCCAAGGAAATGCTTCCCCCGCGACCTGCTGCAGGCAAGCTGCAGCCCAGCGTCCGGCGGGCCCTGCTGAGAGCCCACCAGCACTGGGGGGGGGGTGGCCCAGGGGCACAGTGGGGGCCTCAGCAGGTCCTCCACACTGCTCCTCAGAACGCCCGAGTCCAACAGGCCCCCAGAGGCCGCCCGGTCCAACCTCTTTGCTTTTCAGATAGGGAAACTGAGGCACGGGGGTCTTGCCCGGGGCTCATAGCCAAGCAGAGGCAGGGCCCTGATCCCAGGAGTGAGTTCCAGAGGGGGCGTCTGGGAAGACGGCTGGAAAAAGCGGACCCAAGCAAGGCCCCGACCCGGTCAGAAGCACGGGTACTGGGTGAGCCGCCAACAAAATGACAGGCACAGAGGCCCTGGGTGCAGGCGCTCTTGCTCAAAGCCTGGCGTCCCCACTGTCCCCAGCACCCCCATGCTGGCCCCAGACCAGGGCACGAGTCTGCTTCGTGGTCCCCCAAGCCCGGCTGAGCCAGCAAACCACTTGGACACAGCACTGAGCTACCCGGCAGGAGGGCAGGATGCACGGGACCGCACAGCAGCTTGATGGACTTGGTGTCCGTGGAGACAGGGGCTAGCGGGGGAGGCAGAGGCCCACTGGCCGGGCTGGTCCTCATCCTACAGCATCCGGACGGACAGTTGCCGGGGCAGGAGGGAAGCCTCAGCTCCGGGGCTGGTGACCGGCTCCAGTCCCCATGCAAAGCAGAATGCGGCCAGAGCCCTGGGGCCACAAATGGACCGGTGGGAGGAGGCAGGGAGGATGGGATGCCTCAGGCGCTGACCAGGTGGGCTGGCAGGGAAGGAGGCCACAGACAGCCGGAGGCATGGGGCTTTCTGGAAGGCTCCGCCTGCAGGGCCACAACCCCACCCCCATGTCTAGGCCCCCAGGTGCCTTGGCCCCACACAGACTGCATTCGCCCCCCCACCCCTCCGCCAATGGCACCCTCAGCCACAACACCCTGCCCCGTGCCTCCCTCCTTGTCCCCCCAGCACTGACCCCCCCCATGCCCCCCTGCCCCCTGCCAAGGTCGTCAGGTCAGGTTCCTGCCCCGGGCGCTGGGCCCCCCTGGACCGCCCTGCCTTTCTGCACCAGCCTGACCTAGATTCTGTGCCCGCGAGCGACGGCCAGGCAGAGCCATAGCCAGCCTGGCACCAAGACAAGAGGGCCAGGTTCCAGAGCAAACAGCCGCCCTGCCACAGCCCAGCCCACCCAGGGACACCCCACGCCGCTGGCGAGGTCTGTTCCACCCCTCCCCACAGCCCTGGCCCACAGCAGGTCGGGCCAGCCCTCGCGGGCCCTGTGAGCCGCGCCGCACACCCAGGCAGCCAGTCTTTGCACCTGGGTGCCACCCTGGACATAAGCATGGGGAGCCACTTGGCCACTTGCATCGATCAAAACCACAAAAATCCTTGAAATTAGAAGCATGCTCGTGCAGATGCAAATGTATGCAAATCAGCCCCTGCCTTTGGCTTCCAGGCCTACAAGCCTTGGGCACATCTCTGGGACAACAGGGGCATTCTGGAGGCAGCCCCTACCCCAGGGCCAGCTTCAGCCACCTGTTGTGTGCCCCGTGCCATCCTTCCTGCCCTTCTCCCTCCCACCTATCCGCACCCCCAGCTGTCAGTCAATGTTCGCTGAGCACCTGCTGTGTGCTAGGTTTGCACTTGGGGCTTGGAAGGGAGTAGTGAGCAAACCAGAAGCAGCCCCCACCCCCAGGGAAAGGCAGAGTAGCGGGAATGGGCCCAGCTCCATGGGGCAGCCCTGGACGGGGGTGGGCAGAGGAGGGCCCCCCCAGCCCTCTGGAGTGTTAAAACCTTCACAAAACCCAGAAAAGACCGGGCCACTTCCCTGCAGAGCTTGAGCCTCTGGGAGGAGAGGGAGCGGCAGGGGGCTGCCTGCTGACCCCCTCCCTGGCCGACAGCAACACCCCCGCACCCCGTCTCACTGCTCCCAGGACAGAGAGCCCTGTCACAGGGCACACTCCTGAAACAGTCCTCCAAAGGCTGCCCCCCGGCACCGGGCCGTCCACGACATGCGATGTTCTGTGTGAACTGTTGCTGGATCAGCGCCATTGTCACTTTTGGACACCCGTTCACGTCGCGTTCATTGGCAGAACGAAAACCATTTACAAACCCTCGGTGGTAACGCGTGCATCCCCAACAGCAAACCGAATAAACACCTCAGACAGGGCTGCGGTTAGTGCGGAATTTGTCGAGATGTCTCCCACAAGGGGGCGGCCAGGTCGCCTGAGCGTCTGCAGCTCATGGGGCTCCTGGCTCGCGGAGAGAGCCTGCAAGCTCCCAAAACGTCCACGCAGCCGGCGCTGAGCTCCACCTCCAGATGGGGGCCAGAGCCTGGGGCCGGGGAGGGGGCTTCTGGGCAGAGAGGGCTGGGTCCCTATGAGCCAGTGTTTCTGTGGGCAGCTAGAACGCCCTGGGTGTCATGTGATCTTGCCAAATAGCCCAGGTGCTGCCCCAGCCACCAAGAGAGGAGACGTCAGCCCGCATTACCACATACTGCAACATCGCCAGACGAATTCACCTTTTGTGCTTGACAAGTCACGGTTGCGTAAGTGCACATACTAAAAGCCAGTGAGGCGGGAAACCCAGAGGCTGACCAGGGAGTTAAACTTGGCCTCAAGACCATCTGAGTGGCGACAAGTCTGTGTGGGGGAGGGACCGGCACGGGGAGTGGATCTGTGCTAGGGCCTCCCTGGGCGCAAGGCCATGCCACCCAATGCCAGCCCCAGTGCCCAGAGCCGTGCCCAGCACACAACTTCTCGCTAGGCGTTTACCGAGTAGCCTCCCCAGATTGAGACCCTGGCAGCAGGGAGGGCCAGGCTGGGGGTGGTGGCAGTGCCCTGGAGACACCCCTACCCGAGCCATCTTTCCTGCAGGATTCAGCTGCTGACCTGCCAGCTCCCCACTCAGCGTGACTGTCCCTCCAACCCCCAGGCACTGGCAACAAATTCTGGATCTGTACCTTCTAAGACCAGCAATGCCTCGATCAACCAGCAGGCAGGGGGCAAGGTCTCAGGGAGGCTGACACAGCTCAAAGCAGGGGTGTGAACACAGCTCAGAGCAGGGGTGTGAACACACAGCTCAGGGAGGCTGGAGGTGTGAACACACAGCTCAGGGAGGCCAGGGTGTGAACACACAGCTCAGGGAGACCAGGGGTGTGAACACACAGCACAGGGAAGTTGGAGGTGTGAACACACAGCTCAGGGAGGCCAGGGTGTGAACACACAACTCAGGGAGGTTGGATGTGTGAACACGCAGCTCAGGGAGGCTGGGAGTGTGAACACACAGCTCAGGGAAGCCAGGGTGTGAACACAGAGCTCAGGGAGGTTGGACATGTGAACACACAGCTCAGGGAGTCCAGGGGTGTGAACACACAGCACAGGGAAGTTGGAGGTGTGAACACACAGCTCAGGGAGGCCAGGGTGTGAACACACAGCACAGGGAAGTTGGAGGTGTGAACACACAGCTCAGGGAGGCCAGGGTGTGAACACACAGCACAGGGAAGTTGAAGGTGTGAACAGACAGCTCAAGGAGGATGGAGGTGTGAATACACAGCTCAGGGCCAGAGTATGAAGAGATAGCACAGGGTCAGGGTACCTGGAAGATCAATTTTCCTTCAAAACCAGAGAGAGACACCGAGATCCTACTGGACCCTGGCGTCTGCCCACCAGACAGCTGAGAGTCTTCAGGGCATGGTGGGAGGGGGGAAGGGGGGCACCTCCAGTTGCCCCAATTCAGCACACAGCCCAGGGGGCTCAGAACCGAGGCAGCTGCCCCAAGCAGCGGGCACTGCCCACAGGTGGCCAGTCCTAGGCATCTTGTTTCCACAAGCCCCCTGCTCTGCTCCCCTGATGCCCTCAACCCCGCCCAGTCATCAGCCTTTGCTTCGGTCCCTCAAGGACCACAGACCTGGGGCGGCAACAGGTCGCACTCCCCACCACATGGTGACTGTCCCCCCGACACACAACTTCACCCACAGCCCGGGGCAAGTCAAGCCAGGGGCAGACACAGTGCAGGGAGCCCAGGGTGCCCTGTCCATGGCCCACCTGCCCCTCTCCTTACCCTCTGCTCCCCAACTCCCTGCCTACAGATTGCGTGGGCCCCAGCAGCCATCAAGTGCTACGCACACAAATGTTTATTTTTTTCTCTAGGGCAAAAAAAGAAAAGAAAAGAAAGAAGGATGGCTTATCCGGAGGGTGAGTCACTGGGGATGTTCAAGCATCCCCATGGGCAGGACCGGAACTGCTCCCACCCCTCCTGGAGGGCAGGATGTGTGCCGGCTTGCCTCCTGGAACGTCACCCTCTTGCGGCCAGTGCTCCAAGGAAAGCCAGTCCCTCAGGGGGTCCTTGCTGACCACCTCAGGAGCAGGCAGCTGTCCAGCAGCCTTGGCCCCTGCCACACACCTGGGAGAAAAGGGCTCCCCCATCCTGGAGGACCTTGCTTATCTGGGGAGTATCTGCGCCACTTCACTCATTTTGGGGTGACCAACCAGGAGAGTCAGGGCACTAGGGAAAAGCCACTGTCAGCTGGAGACCGGAGCAGAGGGTGACCCTGCATCACAGCCCATGCGGTTGCTGAGGGGCACAGGTCCCCCGGACCTCTGGTCCCTGCAGCCGCTACCACATGGTCAGGCTCATCCCCCACCCCAGACAGGGCAGGGGCAGGTGGGAGTCCCAGTGAGTTGGGGTGAAGCTGGTCCAGAATGGCCGCTCAGGGCTGCTCTCACTCCACCCCCACCAAGGACAGAGCCTCCAGCCCGTCAGTCCAGGCTGGCTCCCCGAGAGCAGCCACCCTGGGAGAGCCCTCAGCGTCCCAAGCCCCAGGCCACCCTGGATGGGGCTAGCCGGCATGATGACCATCAAGGCAGGATGGACAGGCGCTGTAGCCAGACCCGGGGGTTCTAGAGACAGCTCCCCACACTCCTGAGGAAAGGAGCCAGTTTCCCAGGCTGGAGAGAGAGGACCTAAACTGAGGGCCGAGAGAAGGTGCCGCCCACTCCAGCTGTGCCCCTGTATGGGAGCAAATCTGGCCCAGGGGTTTCAAGAAGACCAAGCCGCCCCAGTGACCTTCATCAGGAGCAGGGCCCATTGGTGATGGCTGAGTCACCACCTGGGTCTTTTTAAGGCACAGTGAGTGCAAGGGGGCAATTTAGGTCTTTTTGGCAAGACAGGAGAGCGTGTGCTGGAGAACACTAGATCAGAGTCCAGCACAGAGCCACGCGCCCACCGGTGTGACGCCCCCCAGATCTCACGAGGTGGGGGGGCTGCAGCCGCGTGAGGGACTCGGGCCTGACAAGGGCAAGGTGCCCCCTAAGTGGGATGTGGAGTGGACCCCCACTCACTGGCCTGGGAGTGGGCCTGCTTGCTGTATAATGGGGGGGTGTCGTGTCCATGAGGGGCCGTGCCCTTCCAGAGACTTCCTGGAACGGACCGGCAGCCCCCACTTCCTGCCCTCCCGTCCTGGGGAGCAGCCGGAGGAAGGGCAAATGGATAAAGGCCTGGAGAAAGTATCCTATGCTGGGGCTCCAGGGAAACTGTCTGACACGGGCTCTGGTTCTGGAGGCTCGATCACCCCAACTTCAGCCAGGAGCCCCGGGGAGGCGGGCAGGGAGGCCCCCTGGGCCTCAGCGTCTCCCCCTCAGGAGCCCTGCCAGAGCCCGGCCCCGCCCGGCTGCTCGGCAGACCCGCAGGCCTCTGTGGGGCACCTCCTGCCAACAGGGCCTGGGGCCATCTGACCCCCAGGGTGATGGGGCAGGCGGTGTGGGGCAGCCCCAGGGAGACAGCTGGGGGCGGGCACGGCCTCCCCCTGTTACAGCCCCCCCCACTCTGGGCCCCACTTCCCCCCCCAACCTCAGCCTGATGATCCCCCGGGCGGTGGTGCATTTCCTTACAGACGCAGAATGTAATAATTCCCAATAATGCCAAGCCCAAAATAACCCCACAATGCGCCGCGTGCAGAGCTCCTCCAGAGTGTAACTGAGTCAAGCACAGCTGCAGAGTCGCTTTAAAAATACACAAAAGATGGGGCGCCTGGGTGGCTCAGTCCTTAGGCATCTGCCTTCGGCTCAGGTCGTGATCCCGGGGTCCTGGGATCGAGCTCCGCATCGGGCTCCCTGCTCGGCGGGGGGCCTGCTTCTCCCTCTCCCACTCCCCCTGCTTGTGTTCCCTCTCTCGCTGTGTCTCTCTCTGTCAAATAAATAAATAAAATCTTTAAAAAAAATAAATAAAAATACACAAAACACACAAACAGACACAAAACCACGCGGACGCCCGCCTCCGCCCACCGCGCTGCCACAGGTCGGGGGTAGAGGTGGGGACACGGTGGGGAGGGGGCCCTGCCCTCCACCCGGAGGCTGACGGGAGGCCCCAGGTGGCACATGGGGTGGAGGGGCAACAGGCTCCCCGAAAGTGCTCTCACACCCGCAGGCCCTCTGCCTCCCACCTGTCTCTGGCAAGTCCCCTGGGAGCTCCGAGACCTCCCCCCCCAGCCCTCCCCAACCCTGCCCCCGACACCACATGGAACAATTCCTCCCCCCTGTCTCCGCCTACTGGTGGGCCTGGGCGAACTCACCTCTGCAGAAAAGTGGGGCTGCCCAGGCCTGTACCCGCCCCTGGCCTGAGCCCCCTCCTGAGGCCCCGAACCCCTGCCCACTCTCCTTGCTTCCCCCACCCTTGCTGGGAAGAGCAGGGGCACCGCTGTGTTGTGCGGACCTGCCCAGAGGAGGCAAACATGAGCCTATAGTGTGGCCAGTCCTCTGCACTCACCAGCCCCAGGCCTCTCTGGCAGAAGGGGTGGGGGGTGGACATCCCTGGGCAGGTGGACGGGGTGCTTAATGGGTCTCTGGCAGCTCCAGGCCCTAGAACAGCCAGCACCCAGTTCAGGTGCCCACGGGCCTCGGCTCCCACACCACAGGGCCCCGGAATGGGCTGGCTCTCTGAACCCCACAGCCCCAGGGGTACACGAGAGAAAAAGAGGCAGATCTGGACCCTGTGAATAGCCAGAGATGCCCGCTGGTGCCCACAGCCTCCTGCTCCCCACACTCAGGGGCCTCATCCACGAGGGGAGCTCCAAGGGCCCTGCTGGGTCCCCACCCCGGGATCCCAGTCAGGAAGGCTGGCGCCAGCATCAGGCCGCCCCTTTCCACACAGGGCATTGCTGGTCCAGCCCCACAGAACGGGAGGTCTGCGGCCTCAGACGGCCAGCCTCCACTGAATGACCCCTCCCCCGCAGCCCCCCCCCCAGGAGGCAGCCGCGCCATGCCACGCCGCGCCACAGCACGCCAGGCTGGAGGGGTGGCTGCGGGGGTGCTGGCTACATGAGGGTGACCAGGACGGGTCCCAGGACGAGTGCACTCGGACGGTCCACTCAGCCCCTCAGGAGCACAGACGCTTTGTTCTGGGGGGGTGGCCTGAGCCCCTGCCTGTCCCTCTCTCAGCCCCAAGCCCATCAAGGGGTGCCCGAGGAAGGCCACCCCCCGAGGGTCTGGAATGCTGCCGCGGCCCCCACAGCCCGAAGGAAGTGGGCCACGGACTGGCGGCTCAGGAACTAGCTCTGGTGGTCAAGGGGTCTGCCTCCGCGGCAGGCAGCCCAGACCCCCCGCGAGGCCCAGGCGAGGCGCCGGGTGAGGAGGCGTCTGGTCCTCGGGCTCTGGACGGCTCCCCTCACTGCCCCCTCCCCACTGGAGGGATGGAGGAAGGCCTTTCCGTCAGGCTGCGCCCTGATGGGGCCGCAGTCCTGGGAGCTGGAGCCAGAGGCTACTGCGAGGGGAACACGGGGGACACACGTCCCGAGGGGTCCCACCAGCGGGCTCTGCTGGAGTGAGGACAGGGCATCGCAGGGAGCACTGGCCATGGCCAGGAGGACCCCGGAAAGTGGCCGCGGCACCTGGATGCTGGGCGTGGCTTTCGTCTCTAGGGCAGACAGAGGGGCCGCAGAGGATGGAGGGTCCCCCCTGCCGGCAGACGGCAAAGGCAGCAGGGCCTGGAGGGCCTGGCCCGGGGGGCCCATGGGTAGAGTCCTGCGAGCCATCCGCTTCTCCCCACTGAGATGGAAGGTGGAGACAGGGCCCCCAGGCCATGGTCGGTGTGCCCAGGGCCTCCAGGACACCTTCCGCGAGGGACGCAGTGAGCGCCCGCTCTGTGCACAGACACTCCTGCTTATAACCAGGCAGCAGAGGGTGACAAGACCCAAAAGAGCTAGCGAAGCCCACCAGGGGTGGGGAGGGACCACCGAGCACCCACGCAGCTCTGGGCTCCGGGCCTCATGGTTTAGACCCCCCACCCCACCCTCAACTCCGAGGCAGTAGGACCTGGGGAGGCTGGTGGTGCCCCAGCCTTCCTCTTGGCCCACGGGGCCCACGGCCTCATCCCCCATCTGGGGCTGTCCCAAATTGTACCCAAGTCCCACTTTCAGAGGGCCAAGCAAGGCCCCCCTGGGTCACCCTCCCGGGAGCTAGCAAGAAGCCCCAGCCTTGGTGGAGGGATCACCCCCTGGCATGTCCCTCGAATTCCCTACAGTGATGAGGACCTGGGGCTCAGAGAGGCCACTGTCTGGCCGAGGAATGCACAGCCCAGGGAGTGGCAGGGCTGGGGTTTGAAACAGGCCCAGCTCCCGCAGCAGGTCCTCCCTGGCCGCGGCCCCACACTTGGCCTCACACGTGGCCTCTAGAGGGCCCTGTCTGCCCAGCCCAGGTGTCCCCAGGGAGGGACCCAGGTGAGGGTGGAGGTGTTAAGCAGGACCAGGCTTGTGAATTAGCCCCTTTATAATCTCTGGAGGCTACAGGAGACATCCCCGAGGGTCTGCGTCTTCGCTATCCTTGGGGCGGGGCGGGGGGGGGGGGGCAATCAGAGGCTCTGAGAAAGTGGAGCATTTCGTGATTAGTGACGGAGGTGCCCAGAGGGCCAGCATCCTGCGCTGGACAGACCACCAATGAAGGAAGAAGGAACCAGGCTCTTGGCAGGAGGGCCCCCCATACCCTGCCATGCTCCATCTCCAGGCTTGGCCACAGAGCAGGACAGCTCGCCCGGCGGGCCTGTCTCTGACAAGCCTCAGGGTTGCAGGGTCCAGCAGGCGGGAAAGCCCGGTGGGGTCGCCACGGCCCTGGGTACAGACCAGTGGCTCACTTGCATCCCAAGGAGCCTCGTGACCCAGGGTCTGAACGCAGGGACACCGAGGCCCACCGGCCCAGAGCTAGCCTCCTGACCCCTCACCTCTGCGCCCTAGCAGGAGGAGCCGAGGGCGGGTGGCTGTCCAGGGAACAGCTGGCTCGGGAGAGTACCAGGGAGCAGGGTGGGAGGAGGCCCCTTCGGCCACTGCCCTGGCCTCTCAGCCTTGCTCCTGGGGGGTCAGGGAGGGCAAGCAGCCGTGGTGCCCAGCGGCGGCTGGGTCGGAACCCTGCACACAGCCTCTGGCCCCCTGCCCGCGGCACAGGTGAAGATGCTCACGCCAGGTCCCCTGCCCAAGGCCACACAGGGGCTGGTGGCAGAACGGGGAGCCAACCCAAGTCTGCCCCACTCTGGGGGTCCTCCCAGCCCTGGCCTTGAGCTGGGCAGGGCCTGGGCTTCACCTTCCAGCAAAAGCCAGCCTGCAATGGCAGAGCCCCGCATGGACCCGATCTCCGCTCTCCACCCGCCCTCACACCTGAGTTTCCTCAAGGGTGGCCCTCAGCTGGCAGCTTCACCTGGGACTTCGGTTCAAAGGCCCATCTCTAGAGGGTAGGGAAATGCCCCCACCTCTCTCCAGGCTGTTTTCCGTGCTCCCAGGTAACACCCAAAGCCCCTTACAGCTCGAGGGCTGCTCAGGGCCATGCTGAGGCCAGGGGTGCCTAGGCAGAGTCACTGACCAGCGCCCCAGGGGGCTGCTGGATCCACCCCGGTACAGAAATGCACTCGAGACCCCAAGACCGCAGGCTGCAGGCCGCCGCTCAGCCCACCGAGGCTGGCCCTCCCCTCACCAGCAAAATAGCCAGCTTTGATGAAAACGGCACTTGGGAGACCCCACCCCTTGGAGTGGCCCTGACCAGTGGCTGGCAGGATCCCGGAGCAGCCATTCACTGAGGGAGGGCCTCCACATCCCCCCAGGAGGCCAGGACCTCCAGGGCACATCTCCACCCTCCCTCAGGAGCCTCTGGAGCCCGTGCCCAGCCCAAGGAGAGCCTGGGGGTGGTGGGGACCCAGGAGGAAGGCCAGTCAGGGGCTGTGTGGAGCAGCTCCGCTCATGCACTCAGCAGGTCCTCAGCCTGTGGGGCCCCGGGGTGTGAGATCTGGCCCCGCCTCTGGCTTTCAAGTGTAGGGCAGGGGTATGGTGGGTGCACAACACAACCGTTATAGAGGGCCGAGTGGTGGCCTCCAAAAGATGCACCCACATCCCAGAACTTATGCAGAAGAAGATCTTTGCAGGTGTAATCAAGTTAAGCATCTTGAGATGAGCTCATCCTGGATCACTCCAGATGGGTCCTAAATCCAATGACAAGTGTCTTTATAAGAAGGAGGGGAAGACACAAGGGGGACCAGGCCATGTGAAGACAGAGGCAGAGATTGGAGGGACTCCGGGGGCCCCCAGGGCTGGAAGAAGCAGGGAGGATCCTCCCTTAGAACCTCTGGAGGGAGCGCAGCCCTAGACACTTTGATCTGGGGCTCCCGTGCTCATTTGCTCTGGCCTCCGCGGGCACTACGAGGCCCTCTCAGGCTGGTCTGGAGGAGCATCTCCTGTGGGGTTCACGGAGAAAGCAGCCTTCCTGATAAGGTGGGTGCCTCTGCCGGGTCAAGCTGCCTGGGGGCCACCTTACACGAGGTCCACAGCGGCCTTGGGGCCCCCAACACTGGCAGGAGCTGCATGCTTTGTGGGGATGGTTTGATCAGAACCCAAGCTCTCTAGAGGAGGACGAAGGGACAGCTGGTTAGGTGACCACAGCCGGTAAGGGGACCAGGAGAGGCAACGCTGGGGGAGGCAGGTGCCTAGCCTGAGTCAGAGGGCTCCCTGGGCTCTTCCTGAGAGACAGAGCAGAGGGATGTTTCAGAGACGGCCTCCACCCCTCCCTGCCTTTCCGTCTCCCAGGGTCGGTGGCTCAGGCCCCGCTGTCCCTGGAGTTCCCATCAGGCCTGTGTCTCTCCCAGCTCCTCACACTGGCCCAGCTGCCAAGTCCCCTCTGAGTACAGCAGAGTCTTAGGATGGAAAGTGGGGGACCCGATATGCCAGCCAGCTCACCTCCTTCCCCTGAGCAGCCCGGAGGCCTCTGGTCTTGTGACTGCGTGTCTGTGCACATGTATATGAGTGTCGGTGTCCACACGCAGGTCCGGCAGGGGAGGGGGAGGTGAGGACCGCCCAGGACCCAGCTGAGTTGAGTGCTCCGGGGCCTTTCCCACTCAGACTGGGCCGAGTGGACGCCCTGCCCCAGGCCTCTCTAGGCGCAGCTTGCTTGCCAGTTCCAGCCCCATCCTCCTGGAGCCTCCCGCCCACCGCCCACCGGGGTCTGATGCAGGCGCTGAGGAACAGGTGAGCAGCCTGCTCTGCTCTGTGGGGGTGGAGACCCCAGAATCAATCCCCGGAGGCTGCTGGGAGCATAGAGGGGGTGGAAAGAAGGCAGGAAGAAAGGCTGCGAGGGGCCAGACGGGACTGGGGCGGACGCCCTCCCAAGACCACCGTGTCCGGGAGAACACACACGCACTCATGCAGGCTGAGGCCCCCAGACTCAGCTCCCAGGAGCCCGGGAGGCTCTGCTGGCCCCAGGCCCCCTCTCCACAGCCCAGGCTGGCCAGCTCTCGGCTGGGTTCGGTGAACAGGCAGCCTCCTTTGTCCCTGGCGCTGGGCAGGTAGAAGGGACAAAAGCTCCATTCGTGGCTGGCGGGCGGTGGCTGGAGACAGCTCCCAGGAGCACTTGCTCCCTGGCTGTGCCTGTTATACAACAGACCTAAGAATAATCCAGAGGGCGGGCAGTGCAGGGGGACGGAGCTGTCCTGCCTCCCGGGACCCCTCAAGCTGGGAGTGGGGGATGGGGCCGATGGCACAGAGGTCCTGCTTCCGCCCAGGGCCTGAGGCCACCTGGAGGCCCGAGGGGCAGCCAGGTTTGCACTGACCCCCAGCACCTGGGAAACTGGGTCACATACAGACTCCTGGCTCCCAGGGGCTGGCCGGGCAGTTGGGAGAGGCAGGCAGAGCCCCAAAGGTCCAGGGCCATCTGTACCCAATGGTCCTTGGGGTCAAAAAGCCTGGCCAGGCCTGCGATGGAAGCTGGATTTCCCGTGGCTGGGATCCCAAGCCTCCAGCGGCTGCCCCTTCTCAGCACACAGGGCCTGGGGACTTCCATGGACATGAGTGCACAAGAGGGAGGGGCAGGGGGGCCAGTGATGACAGGAGTCCCCACTGGCAGCCCAGCCCTTGCCCTGCCCCACACTGGAGTGGGTGGCAGGCAGCCCGTGGGTCTCTGGGCCTGACTCCCTCCTTCCGACAGGACAGTGACCTGCTAATGAAGTAGCCCTATTAGGCACAGTGTAACAGAATATGTACCAGTGGGCCCGCAGCTCTTCATCTACTGCAAACATGAAAAATTAAAATCCAATTACAACTCCTATTGTCAAACCTGGCTCCTGCCACTTACAACAATGGTGGGGGGGGTTATGTAACCCGAACTCTCAGCTTCAGGGAGTGAGGGCCTGGGCGGGACCAGGCCACCCGTCCCCACCAGGGGGTCTGCATGGGTCACAGGCCCCTCTGGCACCTATGGGACCCCGCAGACCTGGCTCAGGCACCAGCTGAGGAGGTCCCTGGCTGACCACACTCAGGAGGGGTCACGGCTAGTCACACATCCTCCCCTGTGCCCCCAGCTGTTTCCCAACAGCAGCCCCATCGGTGCTGCTGGAGGCCGGATGACCCGCAGGACCCTGGCAGACCCTACCCCAGCTCCATGCTCACTTCGAAGCTCGGGTGGGCCAGGGTCCAAGACGTGAAGGCCACCAGGCCCACCCTCTGGGAAGCCCCAGGCACAGAGGGCACTGCCTAGCACATGCTCACACTGAGTCCCAACCCCCCAACAAGTGTCAGCTCTCTTGCCTCTGGGGGGTGGGGGGGGCAGGGGTGGAGGGCAGAGTCACAGCCTCTGGCCAGGCACAGGCCAGGACAGGCCAGGACTGGGCCACCAACATGTTCAGCCTTGGGGAAGGGGGCTGAAGGACTCTTCAGTCAGACAACAGCACACACTCCACCTGCCACACACACCCTTCCTTTCTGGAACCCCCAGACCCTCTCCTTAGGGCCACGCA
Organism: Zalophus californianus; assembly: GCF_009762305.2. Classification (NCBI taxonomy): domain Eukaryota; kingdom Metazoa; phylum Chordata; class Mammalia; order Carnivora; family Otariidae; genus Zalophus; species Zalophus californianus. The sequence continues at coordinate 1,244,575 of NC_045598.1, read as the reverse complement.
GAGGACATGGCCGTGGGTTAAGTTCAGCGAGAACTACGATGAAGTGGGGCCTTGGGAGGCTACAGAGCCCATCCCTTCTGCTCCCCCAGGCAGGGGCCACAGTTGGATCTTGGGGCAGATATGCCAGCTCCTGTCCCCAGTTCTGACCTGCCCCCTAGGCTCAGGGGCCTGAACTCCCCTCTGTGGCTACAGCTCCCTGATTGAGTCTTTGGGCTTGAAGGACCCTGGCAGGACCCAAATGGGCTCCTCAGGACAAGCATCTTGGCACCGTGGCCCAGGTGCCAGGAGAGCTGAGCATCACCTCTGGGAGATCAGGGCATAGGGCACAGAAAGGACACAAACAAGGTACAGTGCCATGGATGTGGGGTGGGAAGGCCATGGGAGAAAGGCCATCCTGGTTGGGGAGTCAGCGGTCATTCTGTCTGCCTCCAGGGTCACTGGGCAGGGTGGAGGTAGAGGGGAGGGGAGGGGAGACCTCCTGTGCCCCTGGCATCTTCCCTCTGCCGGCTCCAGAAGCGTCCACCTACCCTAAAGGGTGCCCCATAGCTCTGTCAGCCGGCCCTGAACTCCAGGAGGTACTGCTTTCCCACCATCAGCACTGGCACCCTACAGACAGCCTGGATAGGGCCACCCCGGAGCCTGGCTGGGTCCCCTGCCAGGGCAGGTCCCACGGCACCCCCCTGCTAGTGCCGATCAGGGGCCACAGCATCACCTGCAGCCAAGCAGACGGGCCCAGGCCAACGGTGGCCACACTCCACCCAGCACCTCACTGCGGACCAGATGGATGGCCGTGCCCCCCCCCCCTGCACCATCCACACCCGGTGAGGGGACAGGGTGCCCTATCTGGGCTCAGCAGGGCTCAGCCTGGCACAGGGGCACAGCCCCAGGGCCCTATCCACCCTAAACCAGGCGAGGAAAGTTCGCAAGGGGTAGCCCCAGATGCCTCCGCGCGCACCTGCGGCCTCCAAGAGAGCCCAGGACGCGATCCCGCACCGACACCCCCGCCCGCCCCCTCCAAGATCCCAGCCCTCCCTCCGGGGTCTGGACCTCGGAGGCCGCTAGCCCCACCGCTCCGCCGCGCAGCGGAGGCAGCCGGGCGCCCCCTCTCAGCGCCGGCCCCGACCCGCCCCGAGCAGCGGCGCCCCCGCGCGTCCACCGAGACCCGGGCGCAGCACCGGGAGCGGCGCGGCACCTACTGTGCTTCCGCGGGGCGGCTCCCGCGTCCATTGTCTCCGCGGCGGCTGCGGCGGGGGGTGGGGGCGGCGGGGGCGGCGGGGGCGGGGGCGCAGTCAGCAGCCGGCCTCGGGCTCGGGCGCGGGCTGGGGCGCGGGCTGCATCGCCCCGCAGGCTGGGCGGCCCGCGGCGGGCTGTGCGCGCTGACACTGCGCCCCGTGGAGGCGCCGCGCGAGGAGAGCGCTGTCACTCGTGCCGCCCGCACCACACCCCCTGCCCGCCCCGTGCGGGGTGGGGGCCGGGGGCGCGGGCTCCGCGGCTGGCGCAGAGCGGGGCGCGGGGCGCAGAGTCGAGGAGCACCGAATGCAGAGCCCGGCTCGGGGCGCAGAGCCAGGTGTAGAGCGGGACGTAAGCGGGGCGCAGGTCGGGGCGCACAGTGGGGCCAGCAGGCTTTCCCCCGCAGAGATGCGTCCTCGTTGCTCCCCCTTCTTCCCCTCTACACGCCCCTCTGCGTGGCCCCAGGCGGTGGGACTGCGAAGGGGGCGGACCGAGGACCGCTTCCCCATCCAGCGGCTGGGCGCTTGCGGAGCGGGTGGTGAGCGCAGAGAGACAGGGGTGTCTGCCTGGCTTTACCCCTCCCCCAAGATGTAAGGTGGAGAAAGTGGAGAAAGCCGCACAAGTGTCCAGTCCTGGTGGGTTGAGGGATGGTAGCTCCCCTACCAGGCACGAGGCACCGCTTAGTTCCCATGGGGGGGCAGCGCCCGGGGTGGGGGGGGGCAGAGCCCGGGGTGGGGGAGGGGTGCTGCCCCCTGCTGTTTTGGAAATGGAACCAAGAGCAACAGTGGGGGCTGGCCCATGGCCTCCCCTCCCCAAACTGGCCTCATACCCCAGGGAGGCCACGATCTCAGCATATGTCCCCCTCACCCTGCTCCAGGTCTTGGAGGGCCCCCAAAGCAGCAACAGAGACAAGCCCTGAACTCTTTGGGACCCTCTCTCACAGAACCTCCCCACCAAACCAGGCTTCTTGGGGACCCCCACCTCCCACCCCCTTCTGCAGCAGGCAACAGTGGGGAAGAGAGGGGAACAGATCAAGAGAACATGTCCAGCCGGGCAACAGTGTCCAGAGAGGCCAAGCCCCCCACCAGCTGGCCCTGGGCCAGAGACAACAGGAAGAGAGATACAGGGGAGACCACGACGAGCCTTAGCCAAACCCCTCCCTTCTTTGGGTTTCAGTTTCTCCGGGTATAAGACCTCCTGTTTCTAAGGCTCTCTGCACCCCCCCCCCCGCCCGCCCCCAGCACACCCCACCCTGACAGGCAGGGGGCCCAATGCCCAGGACAAGGGAGGGCCATGCTGCTGTGTCTCCTCCCCACCCCCACCCCTACCCCTGAGCGGCCAGGACTCTGAGATGTGAGAGAGGGTGAAGTGGGTGACAGAGCCTCTAGAACATGCTCAGGAGCCTGCAGGAGCCACACCCAGGCCAGGATGAGACTCTCGCTTGAGGACCCATGACGTTTGGGGATCATACTCATGGGTACCCACACTCAGCTTCAGAGACATCACAGCAGGGCCTGGCCGGGCAGGGGCTGGGGGCTTCCTTCTGCACTTTGCTCATCCCCAGCCCTCCAAGACTTTCCTCAGAGTGACAGCCCCAGGCACCCCTGCCATCACTGCCTGGCTGAGAGCCCTCGGGCTGAGTGCAGGCCAGAGTAGGCGGCACCTCCAACCATGCACACCTGCACACCTTTTCCCCTGGCACCGTGGGGCTCAGCTGATCTCAGGGGACAGAGACACCAATCCTGGGGGCGGGGCTGCCTGGGCACGGCAGCATCCCAGCACGCCTTGGGGGTGCGGCCCAGAGAAGAAGGCTCAGGGACAGACAGAGACACAGAAACCAAGACAATGAAACAGAGAAACCCGCACACTCCTCCTGCTCAGAGCAAAACTGGGATATACAGATTGGAAACCACCAGGAAAGAAACCTGTCTTCTGAGCCAGAGACTCCAAACATCGTGAGAAGCAGAGGAGGGTGTCTGGGCAGGCGGGGCCCGGGGCCTCTGGGCTGGCCAGCCATGTGGACGGGGAGAGGCCGCCGTGCGGGGCGTGTGGTGTGTGCACGTGCCCACTGTGACCACCAGGTCCTCCGGGAGCAACCCCAGCAGCAGGGACAGCCTGCTCGCCCCCATAGCCCTCCTTCCCCCCCACTGAGCATTGCCCTGGCCCGTCTTCCTTTCCCACGTCTCCCAGACCCACTCTGGCCTCCGGCCTCCCCTACGCTGTGGAACACAGGCTTGACCAGGCTGTTCCTGGCTCCAAACCCTCAAGGACTCTACTCTCCTGTCAAGCAACATCAGGCCCTTGAGCCTGGCACCCAGGGGGCCCCACTGCCTGGTTTCCAGAGCCTGGAGCAAGGTGCCTCCTCCAGGAAGCCTTCCCTGCTTGCCTTGTCCCTCAAGCTCACCCCCTGTGAGACTGCAGCATCCCCAGTCTGAGCAGAGAATTTCACACACCATGTCACAAGGGGCTTGCCCTTGTTTTGAGTCTTGCTGCCTAGGAAGATCATGAGGGCCCTGCAGGCAGGGCACCACGTGCCCACCGCTCTCCCACACGCATGGGCTGGGCCCCGCTTCAGCGCAGCCTCAGCCATGTGTCCCCTCGGCCTTGGCGGAGAGGTGTCCAACCAGACTGACCAGCTGTGCCCCCAGTACGCTGAGACTGTCCCCACGGGCGGTGCTGCCTCCAGGAGCAACGGGTGCCCAGTGAGAGCCCCGCGAGGACACACGGGCCCAGAGAGGCACGCGTGGAGGCAGCTGGCGGCACGGCAAGTGGGGGGGGGGGCCGGGCGCGCACGCCGAATCAATACGCCTAATTGGGTAAATGTGCAATTCTCAACTGGCTAAATTTAGAAAGTGTGTGTTTCATTTTTCACCAGCATCTGGTCTTAAGACGTCCCGTTCTCGTCAGAACTCCAGACAGCGTGCAGGGATCAGGTGTCAGCTCGGCCCGCTCCTGCTTCCCACACACGGAGTCTGGAGCTGGGGGACAGCCCGGGGCCACGCCTGCCCAGCACTGGCATGAGTGCTGTGCCAGGCCTCTCCCACGGGCTCAGGAGGACACCTGTGCGGCCTGGCCCCCCACACAAGCATTGTGCCGCGCCAAGGTGGTGCCCACCAGAGGAGGGGTGAGGACACTCTGGGAGGGCCATCTCTGATGAGCCAAAGGTCTCGAAGGCACTGCCAGCCCTCAGGGATCACTGACTCCCAATACCTTTTCTGAGAGGGGGAAACTGAGGCACGGGGAGAAGGCATCCACCTCAGGCTCCTGGAGACCAGGTATCCTGCCCCCAAAGGGCCTCTGTCATTGGATGCGATGGGTGTTTCCATCTAACTCTGGTAGGTCAGGGGAGGGTCCATAAGCTGGGTCAGGGCAGGGTCAAGGCCACGTCTAATACAGCCGGCCATCCACAGGGCCGGAGTCGCAGCTCCTCCAGGCCAGCCCAGACCCCTGGGCAGGGCAGCGCAGCTCAGGAGGGTGGGGGTTAGAAAAGCTCCATGATGCCCTGGCCGCCCCAGGGCAAACCCACGGCAAGTTCCCCGTGGCAGGGGGGTGGGGAGGTGGGAGGTTGGTGTACAGAAGCACACAGTGGGCTGGGGGCTGGTCCCAGCCCAAGTGACCCCAGGCCGGGTGAGGAGAAAATGGGCCTGGCAGTCAGCAACATGTCTCCACGTGGACACGGAAGCCAGCGAGCTGGGAGGAGGTGCTGGTGGTGCCAGGGCTCAGGCCCCAGAGGGCAGCCAGGTGGGGGCTTTCCCCGCCAAGCCAGGGGGAGCTGGAGGTACCCTCTCGTCATCCCTGGGTGGAGGCTGACAGCCCCTCCCAGGCCTCCCCATGGGCACCCCAGCTCTGCTTCTGCCTTTGCCATGTGGCCTACAGGGGGTGCTGGGGGTAGCTCTGGGGAGAAGGGAAGGATGCAGGTGACAGGGAGGGAGAGAGGTGGGGGAGGGGAGTGTGTCTTGGGGAGGGGGGAGGGGGCAAGAAGGAGAGGGTGGCCAGGGCACAATGAGAGGCTTTCCCACAGACCCTCGATCCCTCAGCCACCCGGGGTGTCTGTGAGCGGGGGGCACTGGGCCCTGGCCCCCCTTCTCAGCCCTGAAGCAACGATGCCCCCCACACAACAGCCAGGCTGGTGGCTAGGCCTGCTCACTCACTCCTTCCTGTAACCTGCATGTCCCCAGGGCACCTAGCCGGGCAGCTAGGAATTCAGTGTGACCCCATCCCAAGCCCCCAGCCCTGGAGTAGGTCTCTGCCTACTGACCAGCATAAAACATGCACCCAAACTACTCCCCATGTAGTTTACAAAAACTATAATGGCTGCCCCTGGGTGGGCTCTTGGAGAGGGGCACAGCAGGAAGGGGCCTCAGGTGGGGGTGCCGAGCTTTACCCAGTGGGCGTGGGGTAAGCAGAGGGAGAGGGGCTGGTGAGGGAGGCAAGGGCCAGGTCCAGATCACTAAGGGTCTTAGAGATCAAAGCAAGGAGGTGTTCACAGGTCAGGTCTAGGAGATCACTGGGGTCTGTGGTTGCGGGCGGGGTGGGTGGGGTGGAAGTGGAAGGGGGGCTGCAGGAAGCAGGCAGTCTGGCTGCCGGGGCACCAGACACAGAGGTGGTCCGGACAGGGCATGGCTGTAAAGGTGGAGGGAGGTGAGGAGACTTGAACAGTGAGGAGCAGGGTCTGGGCTACAGGACCAGGGGGTGCTCTTGGCCGTGACAGGGAAGCTGGGAGGGGCAAGTCTGGGGTAGGGTTGTCAGTGCCGATAGGCTTGAGCGATTCAGGCAGAGCAGGCCTCAGGAGGTCCCAGGTGAGCTGGGGAAGGAGTGGGGGCAGGACACCATGAATGGGGGTGACCCCCAGGTGGGAGAGGCTGCTGGCCAGGCTCAGAGAAGAGCACCCCCGCCCCGCTGGGTGGAGTGCTGCCTGGCTGATGCTTATCTACTCTTTCCCGGCTGGCTGGAAAGACCCTTTCATCCCACGGGCCAGGTCTGGGCTCGCTGTTCCCTCGAGGCCTGTTCCAGGCACAGAGGCCTAGGCCAGCGCATGTCAGTGCCCGCCGTCTGCCCCCCCCCCACGGGGCCGCCCTGCCCTCAGGGCTCTGGGCTCCAGGGTGAGTCCTGGGGGGTGGGGGACAGCGAAGCCTGAGCCCCACGGCCCCGCGGCACCTGGCAGCTGGTGACAGGGACAGGGAGGGGCTACTCCTCTGGCCCCGGGGCGGGGGGGGGGGGGGGAATGGCCCTCACCTTTCCTCCTCTGAGTCCTGCAGGCAGTAAATTCCACCCTGTGCTGGGCAGAGCAGGAGCCCCCAGGGTTGGGCAGGGCCAGAAGCCCAGCCTCCCTCTTGGAATCCGCGGGGCAGAGCCACCTGGCCCTCAAGCCCTACGGGGAGGACCTGCTCCCAACACCGCCCTCCCCAGGCGCCGCACACAGGGAGATCCTGCAACCCAAAGCACGGAGCCTGGTCAGGGGATGCCCTTCCCCAGTCCCTTCAGAGAGCATCCCCACCTTACGAGCACCTGCCCACCCTCCAGTCTCAGGGAAACCCAAAACACCTTCTGTTCAGCTTGATGCTGGCTGGGCTGGCTCCCTATGGCCCGCCAGGGTGGTCAAAGAGCCAGCCCCCAGCCCAGAGGAGTCCCAGGCCCAGAGCGTCAGGCCATGGGCTCCCCTGGCCTCACTGAGGAAATGCCGCAAAACCAGGTTTTCTCCCCGCAGGAAGCAACCCCCAGACCGCCCGCCACAGCACCCACCCAGCCTGGCCTATCCACCGGCCTCCAGACAACCTGTGGACCACCACCAGCTCCATCCCCTACTTCTGACCAGTGACCCCTTCCCTCCTCCCTGATGCAGAGGCCCCCTCCCTGGCCTCGCCTGGGCCACTCGCTTCCCTGCAGACTGGGCCGGAAGGTCTCAGTCCATCTGGCTCCCCATCTGCCAGCAAAGTCAGGTCTCTGTCCCAGGGCCCAGCACGGCTCTGACGCACATCAGGCTCACGTCCATGGATAGCTGGGAGCCGCAAGCTCCATGCCCGTCAGAAGGAATCTCCCCTGTGCAGCCAGCTTTGGGCCACGGGAAAACACTTCTTCTGGGGGACCCCAGCCTGGAGGCTCAAGTCTCCCTGTGGTTCCAGGCACAGGGTGGATTCCTGCAGACATAACAGCTCACGGCTGCATTCACCCAACCTGGCCAGCCTCACGAGGACAAGAAGTGTCAGCCCACAGGGCGCCGGGAAGAGGGCCCGCACCCAGCAAGGTTCCGGGAACCTGTTCTAGGAAACCCAGAAGCCTGGTGTGTCTCTCCTTGCTGGGGGGAGAGACCCTTCCCACACTCCCCCCAAAACTGGCCACCTGATAGAACTGTGTCCACGCGAGTGAGCGGGCCCCAGACGGAAGCAAACGCGCTCCGGGTCCTTTGCACCGGTCACTCCATCCCGCTGACTCAGGCGCAGGGCCTGACGCTACTTCCCCAGACCAGGCTGCTCTCTGGATACAAGACTGCCCCGGGGGAGCATGTCCCTGCTGGGGGAGCGAAGGCAAAGGAGCGCTGTGGCCACTTCCCCACTCACGGGGTGCCCGAGGGGGAGTGCGTGCCCCGCCCCCGGGGTAAGGTCTGCTCCAGTGGCTGATTCTGGAAAGTCAGCAGTGAGGACACAGCCTTGTCTCCGGCCTCCCGCCTCCTGCCTGGCCGCTCAGGCAGGAGGCTGGAGGCGGGAGCTTCAAAGGGTTCTGTGCACACATCAGATGCCGCCGTGTGGAAGCCACGCGCCTCCAAGGACACAGCCAGGGGCACAGACCGGGCGACATTATCTGTGACTGCGAGTGCTTCCAGGTTTCCTAGACGCTCAGCGGCGGCCTCTGTGTCTCGTCCACCCGACTGTGAGGCAGCCGTGAAAACTGAGGCTCCAGAAGAAAATGCACAGGTTTGAAGGGAGTGCAGGCCGCGACCCAGCCCCAGGGGAGGGTTTGTCGGCCGGGCACGGGGCCTAGAGCACAGAGACCCGCACGCAGAGCCTCCCGGAAGGTGCTGGCGGTGGTGGCGGGTCCTGTCTCTTCTCCACATTCTCCCGGATTTTCCAAAGCACCTCCTCTGAGCAAGTTTTGCTTCTTGCTTTCATAGTCAGGAAAGAAAGAACTGCAAGCAAGACTACCAACCCAGAGCTGGTGGGAGGTCCCAGGGGGAGGCAGTGAATCTGAACACACTTTGAAGGTCCGCACATCCTGCTCCTGCCTTGTGGACACACGCTTGCTTCCCCTCCTCCCCGCCTCCCGGCCCAGAGGCCGCAACCACCACCACCTCTCCAGCCCTGGCTCCGAAAGGACGCAGACCTGGACATAAGCTCCAGCCTCCCCGACCCGGGCACCTGCGGGGACAGGGAGACAGCAGCACTTGTCAGCTCCGAGCCCAGCTGTGCCTCAGCCAAGTACTGGGGACGCCCAGGGAGGGCGAGGGAGGACCACTGCTCCGGCTCCGGAAGACCGGCAGCTCCAGCCTGAGAGGCCTGGCCATCTCTGGTCCCTCGGCCAGTCGGGTCCAACGCCATGACCTTGTTCATCCCGCAGTGTCCTGACCCTCTTGCTGACCCTCCCCAGGCTGGACCGTCTCCCTGGAAATCTTGCTGTGTGAGCTTGAGTGAGTGACTGAAGTTATCTGAGCATCTCTGTGCTGCATTAGCAGCACAGCTCAGGGCTGGCCCAGGCCCCGGCCTCAGGCTGGACGGGGCACAGGGAAAGGAGGACCCCGCTCAGCTTGACGGCTCGGCATCCCGGGTGGGGCCGTGGAGTGGGGCGGCTCGCCCCGGCCTCCCCAGCTGTGAGCTCACGGGTGGCCTGACCACTGCCATGCCCGCAAAGCTCCGGCCGCTCCAGACGGCCCGTTCTCAGAGACGGCGGGCACGCACGGCCCCTATGGCCCGGGGCCGATCCTCCTGAGTTCTCCCACCGCAAGGCCCTCTGTGCGCTGGGGGGAGAAAGGAGGCCACTGCTTGGACCTCCCCCCCAAAAAGAGAAAGGACCTGCACGGCAGTCCCCTCCCCACCTGGCTGTAGGAGTGGCAGCCTCAGGGGCAGCCAGGTGGCTCAGCAACCCCCGGAAGCATCCAGGACGGCTCCTGGCTCCCAAGATGTCAGGTTCCCCGGGGGGTCCCCCCCGCCCAGCTCCTTTAGAGAAGCCCTGCGCCAGTCTCCTTTGCACGCACGCCACCTGGGGGCCATGGGTGAACCTGGTGCCAGGCCCCTCACCTCCCAGAGGACAGACTCCAGCTTCCAAAGCCCTGGAGGGGATGACCGGTGGCCAGAGGAGAGCCACTCCTACTCCCCCCCGCTGAGGAGTCCAGGGCCACGCCCCCCCGCCCCCCCAACCCCGTCCGCCGTCCTACAGGGCATGCCCTTTGTGTCTGTCCAGCCCAACCCCGAAGGCCTGGCTCTAACCCTGCCCACCCGGCATCATGGCCCCAGAAGCATCAAGAGGTGGCCACCTGCAGAGCCTGGTGCATCTGCTGCCGGGACCAGGGAAGAGCCCAGACTGGGGAGCTCAGGTCTCCACCGCCCCCCAGAAGGGCCTCCTTCTGCAGGCCTCTCAGAGCCTGTGCCTGGCACCCCAGCCCTCAACACCCTCGTGTTCGGGCGTCAGAGAGTGGCTCATGACAGTCTCCCCAACCCTTCGCCTGCGCGACAGGACCGAGTCGCTCGAATGGAAACCTGTGAGGACTGGGGTAAGCAAAGGGCCGTGGGGACGGCCACGTTCCAGACACTGTCCCACTGTCCCGGCCCTGGTCCTGGGCCCCTGAGCTCCACGCACCCAGCGCCAGCAGGAAGCGAGGTTCTCTCCCCCCGCCCAAGGGGCTGAGGCCACACTCACTTCCTCACCTGGAACTTGGGGCCTGCACCCCATCACGGACATGTGGCTGGGGGTCCCAGTGGGGGTGGTACGGAGCAGGCTCCAGGTTATGGCGCTGCCTCCACACAGACCACCGACCCAGGTCCCGAAGCCCCAGAGGTCAGGGCCCCAGAGCAGACCCCAGTCACGCACCTCCTGGCACGGCTCTGAGCCTCACCCCCACACACCCACGGGGCCCCCACTTGGGACAGAGCTGGCAGCAGCCAGGGTAGGTGCTGTGGCTCCCAGGGACCCTGACATCAGTCAGTCCAAAGCCAGAGGGGCGTCCTGACTGCCAGGGAGACGGAACCTATAGCCACTGACTGTCCCCAAACAGCCTCCAGGGCATGCTGGCCGGCTCCACAGGCTCGGAGACCGTCTCCGGGGCCCCAGGGCCTCTCCTGCCCTCTTGGCTGGAAAACCTCCCTTTGCTCAGTGGTGCTGCCCCCGGGAGCCTCCCGGAAGGACCTCCAGGGCCAGACTGAGCACCCCTACCCCAGCCCTTGGCCCAGAACCAAACTTAGGGCCTGCCTCATCTGCATCAGCACCCACAAGCCAGGCTTGGAGGGGGGGACAGAGCACCAGCGGGGGACAGAAAGCATGAGGTGGACACACGGCCCGGGGACGGCAGTCTGAGGGTGGAGCCCGTTCCTCCCCCGTGGCCCCTGGCTCCCGCTGCTTCCCCCCAGGGCCCTGTCTGGGCTCTGCGGCCTCTGGTCCGGCTACTGCTCTCTCTGGGCGTCCACCCCAGACTGAGCCGAGCAGCAACCCCAGAGCCTGGGCAGGGGGCTGTGGGCCTCTGAGCAGACGTGTCCCCTCAGCAGAGGAGACCTGCTGGGGCATGTCTGGGGAATGTGGGAGAACAAGCCAGGTCCGGCCCCTCGGGGCGCAGGGGTGCACAGAGCACACACGCGGCCCACTCCACACACACACACACACGTGCACAGACCCTCACAGAGTGCACGCCAATTCATGCCACGCACGCGGGCCCACGCGCGCTTCCACCACCGCTACCCTGAGGGCAAGCCCCTGAGCGAGCAGCAGAGAGCCTCAGGGAGAGCAGGTCCTCATGTGCAAATACGCGCACGTGAACGCACGCACACGCCCCACCTCCCTGAGGCCCGCAAAGCCCTGCTGGCTGGGCCTCACCCCGATGGCCCCCGCTTTTGGCTCCCCGCCCCCACCTCCGGGATTGCTGAGTCAGGGTCCCACCAGCTGCCTCGTCTGCCAAGGAGGAGCCAGAAGGAGCCGGGGCCGCCACACACAGGCTAGGCACTAGCAGGCCCCCAGGCTCCGAGCTCCAACTCCCGAGTCAGGACCCCAGCTGACAGGTAGCAGCTCCGCCCACCCTGAGGGGCCTGGGGGGCCTGAGGCCCAGGACTGGGGACAGATGCCCCCAGTGGCGCCAGCTCCGCCCCCCATGCCGGATACTCAGGACACAGCAGCCAACTGTCCTGGGGCCGAAGGGGAATAAACCCCTCACTTCTCAGAGAGCCTGGGCCCAGCCTGCAGGCTCACACCCAAGTGGTATGTAATTCTTCCACGTGGGCAGATCCTCTCTGGCAGGGCGCGGAGCAAATTATACAGCAGGAGAGACCCTGGAGCCCGTGTCTCCAGGCAAGCCTGTGCTGCTGGGGAGGGGCAGGCACCCACCCTGCCCTCGGGCAAGGGGCTCTCACACCTGACCAGGCTCACCTGTACCCCTATACACCTGTGTGCTTCCAAATGTTGGAAGCAGAAATGCCACAAACAAATATAAGGCGGTGGTTCCGTGGCCAGTTCACGTGGCAGGACCTTATCTAGCCAAGCGCCTAAGATGCAAGCACTTTACAGTGTGCATGTGATAGCGATAGATCTCTTCTGAAGCTGGGAGAGGAGACGGCATGCTCCAAACCAGCATTACCCTATTCCAGAGACCACAGAACTCACTGCCAACAGGCCACGGGAAGGGACAGAGAAGACAGGCCCAGAGATGCCAAGAGTCTCCCTGGGTTGCACAGCCCAGCTGTGCTGAGGACCCCTGAGCTGGCCCAGGATCCCAGGGGTCCGACTGAGATGGACAGAGCTGATGGGCGAGCTGGCAGCCCCAAAGCTGTCTTCCTAATAGGAAAGTCTGTTCCTTCTGCCACCCCTAGCCCTGGCCCTTGAGGGAGGACACACCCAGGGCTGCAGGGACTTGGGGAGTGACCTTGCTTGGGTCCCTGTCTCCCACCCCTTGCCCCTGCCCTGGAGGAAGCCTGCATGGCCTTTGGCTGAAGCTGTGGAGAGCCTCCCTTCGACACACTCGAGGGGCCACAGTTCCTGTTCAGCTAGAGGAAAGCCAGGGGACCTTGGGTGGGGCCACCTCAGCCCCCATCTTGGAAAAGGACCAGCAAAGACATGTCACCCTTGTGCACTGGGGACAGGGCCACACCGGCCGCTCTTGGCATCGCGTGCTGGGCCCCGCCCCCCACGGCAGCCCACCTGTTCCGGGGGGGCAGGCAGAGCTCCCTCTCCCAGGTGGGAGAGCTGGACTCAGGACCACATCCGTGCCCAACCAGAGGCCTCACTCACCCACAGGCAGAATATTGATGTTCAGGAAAGACTGTCCAATCCTCAGATTGGGCCCCGGGTCCTCTGGAGGGGGAACCATCACGGAGGGGTGGAGGGCTCTCGGCGGTGGGGGCAACAGGCGAGAGACGGGGCTGGCCTGGCTCACCAGCTGGGGCCAGCCACCTGCGGGAGGCCGGAAGAAGCAGCTCTGAGGTCCCTCTGCCCCGGGGCCCCCAGCGTCCCCCTCTGGAGTAGAAGCTGGACCTGTGGCTCATCACACACCTAGAGAGAGAGCAGGGCAGGGGGCGTGAGGCCTGGCCAGCCATGCAGGCCGACACCGGGGTGGGATTCCGGGGGGGGGGGGGGGGGGGGGCTGCTGTAGGGCAGCCCAGCTCACCACCCCTCAGAGATAAACAGCCCACCCAGGTGAGGGCTGGTCACCATAACAATGGCTCCATCACCAAAGTGTGACCTTTGCTCTGGGCTGGGACTTTTCCATAGCTCTAGGAAGTTCAAAGGCAAAGCAGGCATCGTTCTACAGAACTCAGCCTTCTGCTGTGAAGGAGGTGCTTGCCTGCTGTGGGCCACGGGGTGGGGGTGGGGAGCCCGGAGCCCAGGAGGAGCCCAGGAGCAGCCCGAGGAGACTGCCCCCTCGCCCTGTCCACAGCCCTCGGCTCCCACTGCACCGTCACCCCCAGCCCTGGGGCTCGGCCCTCTCAGCCCCCTGACGGTCTGTGCAGGGGATCGAGCCACTTTGTTCTCCAAACCCCTGACGACGGGGCCCCAGGCTCTGCCCGCTTCCCTGTGCTCCCCCCAGTCTCAGCCGCACCGGCCTCTGCTCAGCTTCCTCTCCTGCTTGGAGCCCCCACTCTGTCCATCCAGCCCCTCCTCACACCCCCGGCTGGCTCCTTCCAGGGACTTCCTCCTCCTGGGGACCAGAGACAGGCTGCAGAGGCCGGGGTGGGAGACCGGTGGACCCAGGACAGAGCTTCAGGGCCTAGCCCTGGGGTGGACGTCAGGAGGCCTGGGCCCTCCAGACACCCGGAGCCATGCTCTGCCCAAGTAGGAAGAATGACTGAAGGTGGGCAGGCCCAGGGTCCCCGCGGCAGGCCCCTCTCCCCAGGTCCCCACGGGTCAGCCTTACAGCATGACTTTCTTGAAGCCCAGGCCCCTGGGATGCCCTCCAATCTCCCAGGAGTCTGTCCCTCCCTCATCCTGGCACGCTCCAGCCCCCAGGCCTCCACCTAGCCTACTCCCTCCAGCAGACCTAGAACTTGCCGGCCAGGAGCTCTCTGGGGTCCCGTGCCTCAGAAGAGCATGGGGAGAGACCAGGCGGCCCAAAGGCCAGGGCACGCAGAACTCACGGGTCCCTTCCAGCCCCAGCCCGGCTCTGCCCGCTGCAGCCTTTCACAGGCCCACCCTCTGCTTCCGGTCAGCCCTCCGGACACCCCGGCTCCAGGCTCACCAGCAGGTGTGGGGTCTCCCGGCCCAGGTTCGCCCGAGGCAGCCGGATCGCTGCAGCCCCTCGGCCACGCAGCCCACGAGGCCAGGACAAGCTCCTGCCACCGTCCCAGCCAAGCTACTGCCGGGTTCCCGGGCAGGCACTGCGGCTTCCTGCCACAATAGCAGCCCAGGATCCGTGCCTGGACACGTCTGTAGGCGCAGGCCGGGCGTGGGGCTCGGCGGGGCTGGCACAGTAGAACCTAATTAGGCAACAGCGCCACACCGCAAGCCAGGGCACGGCCGTTAAGGACCATGAGGTCAGCTGTTGGCATGAGCCCCGATGCACCTTGCCGTGTGAGCTGAGCCCCTCGCCACCAACCCCTGCCCCTCGAGCCATGCCAGGGCCCCTCGTGGTGCCCCTCACTTCCAGCCACGCTGGGCCCCCTACAGTCTAGGGGGCCCGCAGCAGAGTCAGCAGCCTTGTAGGGTGGGGGCTGTGGGTAGGAGGGGCTGCCCCAGCGGAGCCTGCTTCTCCTTGCAGGGCCCCAGGTGGGGAGGGGGCACCTCCTGTCTCAGGTGTTCAGCCTCTGCTCAGACATGCACCCAGATGCCCACATCAAGTCCTGGGAACTAGCCACAGGTGACCACTCATGGATGATGGATGACACTGTTCAGTGCCAGGTTGGGTGAGGCGGTGGGGCCAGGGCAGAGAGGCCCACTCGACCCCTGCCCCCAGGGCCAGTCTGTTTAATCAGGGCATACAGCCCCACCCCACCCCTACCATCGGGCATCAGCAAGTCTGCCTCTCCCCTGGCATCTGCTGGCTGGGAACGACCCCCGGGGGTGGGGGTGGGGGAACAGGCGGGACACATGTGTACAGCTTGGGACCCAGCCGCTCTGCTCCAGAGGGAACACCTCCCAGGCCCCCAGGGGCACGGGAAGATGCTTGCAGCAGCCCCGTCCGGAGGGGGACCCACAAGAGGAACAACACACCGCGTGAGAACCGCAGGAACAAGACGCATCCGGAGAGCACAGACTTGAGCCAAGGAAGCAGAGACCAGAGTGGGGCACTGCTTCCCAAAGAGTGGCCCGCAGGGAACCCCGGGGGTCCCCAGAACCCCCAGAACGGGGCACGCAGTCTGCTCCATTTGCACAATCATCCTCCTCGTCCCTGTGTCGACTTTAGCACAATGGCAGATAATGGTGCACGTGGACCAGGCCGCGGCTCCGAGGGCACTGGGTCACCCCTTCGGCCACCTCTGTCACCACGTGCTCAGATTTATGGAGAAGGCCGCTGCCCTGGGAACTGGCGAAAGATGAACTGTATCAAACCTCAGCTCTTCCCAGCATCCTGTGTGCTCCGGGAGGAGGCGCTCGGGGGCCGCGGGGCACGCGGAGCGGCGTTGGCTGGGAAGGGCGGCTTGGGCGCACCCAACATCTGGCAGCCGTTCTCTCAGAACCCAACAAGCAAGCCCGCCACCGAAAAAGCCAAGCGATAGGTTCTGTTGCCAATGCTGACGTTCAAGCTGAAGTAGAAATGAGCATCTGGGGAACACGTAGCCACAGCACTGCAGGCCTGACGGCTTCCAAGTGTTTGAAGGGTTTTCCTCACGACAGCGCGGCGATGAGAGAATCTGATGCGTCAGCGCGCGGGACCTCTGCCCCAGCCCCCGGCTGGGGGGTTTCCAGAACCGTGCCGGGGAGAGAGAGCCATGCACAGGGAAACACGGACCGTCGGGGCCGAGGAGGCAGAACCCCACGTGGCCGCCGCCCCGGCTCCACTCTCGCCCACAACTCCTGCTGCCCCAGGGCTTGGCTGTGGCAGTGGCGAGGACCGCGTGTTCTATGCGGGGGGCGGGGGGAGCTCCTTCACATGCGTCCCCCCCCCCCCGCAACAGCAGGTGCAGTGGCCAGGGTGCAGCAGCTGATCCAGAGTCCGGCCCCTTCCTCCTGCCCGGCACCTTGGACACCTGCAACAGTGGAAAGCAATACCACCCTTCTCAATGGATTTCGTTTTGGGGGGAAAAATGTTATTTTTCATAAAATGTTATTTATATGAATGTAAATGGGTGCAGCCACTGTGGAAAATAGCATAGAAGTCCCTCAAAAGTTATGAATAGAAATACCCTATGAGCCAGGGACTCCACTTCTAAGTATTTACCCAAAGGTACAAAAACACTAATTTGAAAAGATGTAAGCACCCGTTATGTTTACTGCAGCATTATTTACAGTAACCAAGATGTGGAAGCAACCCAGGTATCCCTCGACAGATAAAGACGTGGTCTGTATGCAATGGAATATTACTCAGCCGTCAACAAGAATGAGATCTTGCCATTTGCAACGACGTGGACGGAACTAGAGGGTATTACGCTAAGCGAAATAAGTCAGTCACAAAAGACAAATAGCACATGATTTCATACATATGTGGAACCTAAACAACAAAGCAAACGAACAAAGACACAGACTCTTAAATACAGAGAACACACTGGTGGTTTCCTGAGGGGAGGCAGGTGGGGGGTGGAGAGGACAGTGTGGGGAATGCAGTCAGCAAGATGGAATAAGGTCATCATGCTGAGCGCAGCGTGACGGACGCACAGGACTGCCGAGTCACCGCCTTGTGCACCTGAAACCAACACAACACCGCACTCCACTCCACCTCAACAAAAACCGAAAAACATTCTTTGTATTAACGTGTAATCAGTTGATTGTTATTCAGGAAAACTGCATCAACAGAATTTTTTTAGGTGGTGTCTAGTTTCCATATCTAGTGTAGTAAATATCAGATAATAATAATAACAGGAATGTACTGGTCGAGATTTACCAACCAGCTCCTCGGGGTTAGAAGTCTTGATGGGTGCCATTTGCCAATTTCTACGAAAATATGCCCGTGGCAGCCAATTTCCAGCTGTGCGGAAACGCGGTCACATCCCCTCCCCCAGGGACGTCCACCGGGCAGATGGCACGGACTCGGCTGCATCAAGATAAGGGCACAGATAACAGCAAGATATGACTAATCAGGAGGCGCGAAGCGTGACTGTTCATTACCTTGCCTTTTTTTAATAATTTACATGTTTTACATAATTTAATTAGTTTAATTTGATTTTAATAACGGCCGTGTGTCACAACCAGCTCTCAGAATTCCTGGACACCTCACAGCCGGCTCGCAAGCCCGTGCACGTGGCTCAGTCACCGCTGCACAAAACACTTCGGGGTCCCCAGAAATTGCTCAGGTTGGAAACGGGTCTAGAGACCACCTTGTACTCTGCTAATACTGAGTTTTTAAAATTGCAGCAAGGGCGCCTGGGTGGCTCAGTTGGTTAAGCGACTGCCTTCGGCTCAGGTCATGATCCTGGGGTCCCGGAATTGAGTCCCGCATCGGGCTCCCTGCTCAGCGGGGAGTCTGCTTCTCCCTCTGATCCTCTTCCCTCTCATGCTATCTCTCATTCTCTCCCTCTCAAATAAATAAAATCTTTAAAAAAATAAAATAAAATAAAATAAAATTGCAGCAAAAAAACACTATCCATACTGAGAAGTACCAACAAAAGATGTACCCTGAACACCATCCTTTGCAAGAGTAGCCCCTGCGGCTCTCTGTGCTTGAGGACTCCTGAGGAAGTGGGGGCTCTCACAGTCAGAACGCAGGTCGAAACCACAGCCTGGAAGCTTCTCTCTGAGCCTTGGTTTCCTCGCCCATCAAGCGGCGTGCTGAGCGCCCCTCCCCCGCAGGAGGCAGCGGGCGCCGGTGTCCACCCGCCCCGGGGTCCGGAGAAGCCCACCCTGGCAGGCAGGCACAGGCCCCTCCCAGTCTTCACGCCCTGGGACGCCCGCACGTGGGGACACTTCCCCGTGCTTGTAGCGGGGGGCACAACCCACGGAGGGAGGGCCCAAATAACTGAGTTTCCACCCCACAAAGGAGACGGGCCTGGGAAGCCCCCACACCCCACCAGCAGACCGGAGCCCCCTGCCCCTGCCTGAACCCCATCTTCTCCACTCCAGAGTGCCACTTGGGGCCCAACACCAGCTCCGGGTGGGGACGTAGGGGGTTCTCTACCCCACAGCACGTGGGGTAAAAATGGAATCCTACAGCGCAGGGTCCCCATGAGGGACAGCAGAGACTCTGCCTCGAATGTCTCCATCCAACAGCTCCCCGCAGCCCAGATGAGATGCTGAGTCTTTGGGGTGGAGGCCGGAGTCTGCTGACAGCGAGAGGTAAGTCGAGGCTTGGGGCAGGAGGAGGGAGGAGGAGGCGCAGGGCAGGTCCCCCATGTCCCTGTGTCCTTAACCCAGCACGCACTGGGCTCCTGACCAATGACCAGAGACCCTGAGGCAGCCCCGTACCCACCAGCCAAGCTGCCACAAAGGGGCTCAGAGGGGCCCAGGGGCCGGCCACACCCAGGCTTCGGCTGTGAGAAGGACTCTCTGCAGGAGGGGACACTTCAGGTAGAAGGGGGACGGTGTGAGGAGGCTCTGCAGCAGGAAGGGCCCCCTGATCCATGGACCCAGGGCGGCTGTGGAGCCCCAGGTCCCAGTGTGGACTGAACTGGGATGGAAGCCCCCGGCGTCCTCCAAGGATTAGCCTGAAGGAGCTCACTTCTCAGCTGACAGGCACCTCCACAGCTGGGGGGCACCTGTCCCTGCTCCGTCACTCTCCTCACAGCCCCCAGGGAGGCAGGCCGTGGCTTCCCACATCCCACCGCTGGGGGGGCACAAATCAGAAGTCTCCCCGTGGACGTCCACCGTGACTGCGCCACACGGGCCCACCAACAGCACACCCAGGACCAGCCACGACCTGGGGTGGCCGGCTGGGCAGGTGCGTGGAAGCGGGCAGCCGGAGCAGACTGCAAGGGAGACCAGGGGGGTCCCACGGGTCCTAGGGGGAGGAGGGCCGCTGAGGACCACAGGCCTGGGAGGCCTGGGCAGGGGGGTGCCGTGACCCCTAAAAGAGCAGTTCTGGGTGGGGGTGGAGAGGAGAGGAAGCGGGGTAGGAAGCTTATCCTCTTGAGAAGTGTTGTGCTCCAGGGTGGGTGCACGGCTGGGGGTGGGGAGAGAGGACTGGCGGTTGGAGCCACCACTGAGGGACGGGGAGCAGGCACGGGGGGGCCTTGGACAGTAAGGACGCCAGCACCACAGGGGTGTCAGGCCCAGGGTGGGGGTGCAGGGGAGCCGGGGGCCATGACACATGGAGGCCTAGGTAAGACCGAGTTGGGAAGAACGGGGCTTGGGGGGCTTCCCGCCCGGGAGAGGGGGTGGCCGGGACAGGCCATGGGCACAGGACCAGCTGTGATTAAAAAAAAAAAGGCAGTCAGACATTACTCACCCCATTTTGCACCGGGGCGGGGGGGAAACAGGCTCCAGGCGGGGAAGTGCCCCACCAGAGGTGGGGGCCCCCTCGGCCGTCCTTGTCCTGCCTCGTGCTCTGTGCTCCCCTCTGGTGCCCTGTTGTCAAGGCGCTGGGGGCTTGCCCAAGGCTTCCGGCACTGCCCACAGGGCTCCCCCCAGGGCGCCTGCCCAGCCAGGGACCCAGGCCCAGCACCCAGGCGTGTGGCGTCTGGACACACACACACAGCCTGGGGACAGGGCCGGAAGCCTGCACCCTCTCTCGTGGTCTGCGGGCCTATCCTCCACCCCAGCCCCCTCCCAGAATCCAAGGCCTCAGGGAATAAGGACAAAACGCTACCACCTTATTAAAGCTGGTGTGTCTGGAGCCCACTGGCCTGGCCTCCCCTGAATGCCTCCTCCAGCTGCCCAAGCCCAAGGATGAGCTCCCCTCCCCTGCCCTGGTGCTCCTGGGCAGGCGCCCAGGGCTAAGCAAGGCTGGAGGATTGCACACGTGTCCACCTGCTACCCACACACCTGTGGCGGGCCCGGGGACACAGCTGCGCTATCCAGCAGGCACAAGAGGGCAGCTGGGCTGCCGTCCCCAGCAGAGACTCCTAAAGTCCTGCCTCACCTGATGGCACCCCAGGGGCCGGGGAAGGTTGCAAGGACCCTGCCAGCCTCTAGCCCAGGAGCGGCTTGTTTGGGGGCACCCCTTCCTGCCTTCGGCACTGAAATGAGAGCTCGTTCGTTCCCTTCTCTGCCAGTTCAGGAGAACTTCCGAAGCCCCTCATGGAATCAGGGACACGGCAGTGACCCGTCAGAAGTGCCACACTTATGTGGCTCACATTTTCAGGAAGCAGGCAGCAGACCACTACCCAGATCATAAAGGACTATGGAGGGGGCTCACGCCTGCGAAGGCATGTGGAGTGGGGGAGCAGACTGGAGGGACAGTCCTGGACAAGGCGGTACCTGAAGGTATGCTCACGGGCGGGGGCAGCGTTCACCTAACAGGGCACCTGTGCTCCTGCGTCCCTGCTTTTCAAGGTGCCCATAATATCCATGGGGCCTCCAGTGCCAAGGTCAGACCTAGAACTCTGCCCTCCAGGCACTGGGGAGACTCTGAAGGTTCGCTGCTGCAGGGGGTGGTGAGGCAGGGACCAGGTGCTGACCTGTAAGGGTGTTCAGCCCCACCACACGCCCAGAGCCACCAAATCCAGCTGGTCCCCCCTCGGCCCTGGCCTTTGGTGACACGTGTGGTAGGTCACACCTGTTTGTCAGTTTATAGCCAATAATCGGGCCACCACAAGGAGTGTGCGGGGAGGCGGGGAGTGTACCAAGAGCCTTTTGCTAGAGACCTCAGCCCCTGCCCACTGGGCTCTCTACTCACAGGAGAACCCCAGGCACACTCAGGCCACCCCCGGGCTGCACTCGGGCATCTCCGCTGGGCAGGAGCATCTGTCCCGCATGCGCACGAGGCCCCACAGGCCTTGTCACTTCCAGACTCTCACCTCTGAGACCGGGAAGGCCACAGGCTTTCCAGAGCCTCAGTTCTTCAACTCTGAAGCTAAGATACCCCATCCGCCTCTTTCTGGCTCACCGGAGTGCACCCCGAGCTGGGCCAGGGGAGCGGGGAGGAGCTGTTGCCCTTGGCCGCTGCTGACGTCTGTGGTTTGGAGATGGCAAACCCCACGTTCAGAAACCAACCGATGCAGCACTGAAGCTGAGCGCAGTGCTCCCAGAGCCCTGACCTGGAAGAGACACAGGCAGGAGGGGCCGCGGCCCTGGGTCCCCTGCAGGCACCCGTCCATGCAGTCCCTCCCCTACCACAGGGGGGAGCCCCTGCTGCAGGCCAGCACCTGCGCAGGGGACAGAGCAGGGAGCCGGTCCGGAGCGCCCCCAGACCGACCCCCCCCAGCACCGGCACCGACACTGAGTCCACAGACAAACCCCTGCTCTGCCGAGGGAGGCTTTTACCCCCTGCTGCCCCCTGAGTGACCCCAAGCCACTCAGCCCCCCAGGGCCCAGGCCGGCCAGCACCGTGCACACACGCCCTGCAGCTCCCAGAGCCCTGGGAGGTGAGCACCTCTACTGCCTCCCTGGGCAGAAGAGGAAACCGAGGCCCAGGAAAGGTGGGGACCTGCCAGGGGTCGCACCACTGTGCAGACGTGGCAGCCCCGCCCCCCGCCCCCCACGATGAAGAGGCTGCTCCGAGGACAGAGGACAGTGACCCCCCGGGAGAGTGTCTCCAAGGAGCCTCCAGCACTCAGTCCCTCGAAAGTGGCCACCTGCCCACAGCCCCACCCGGGACATGGCCCCAGGACAGGGCCTGACCTCCCAGCACCCCGGGATGGAGGCCCCGCCCCTGGCTGGAGGGAGGGGCGTGCGTGGGTGACCGGTGCCACTCCCAGCACCCTGCCCGGCCCGTGGCCTCCCTGAGGCTTCCCTGTCAGGCTCTCCATGGTCCATGGGTCCTCACTCTTCTGGGCACCCCACCCTGCAGGGGCCTGGCCTTCCCCCCTCCACACACTTTCTTTCTCCCTCCAGCCCCACAGGAGGCCGAGAGGATGACCCGTCATCTCTGGTCTGGAGAGAGTCCTCCCTCTCCTTCTGCCAGTGCAAAGCCTCCTTGTCCAGGAAGCCCTCCTGAATTGTCTCTTCCTTGGGCCCTCAGTGTCTTATACCAACCAGCTCAGCCCAGGATGATGGCCGCACCGACGTGGAGACCCCATCCCCACCCAGCAACAGGCAAAACCATTAGGGTACAGATGTGGGACCAGACAGAGCTGGGATTCACCTGGTGCCGGCTTTAACCAAAGGACAGCCTCTCTGAGCTCTGCCACATTCCTTCCTCAGCCCCCAAGTTCGGATTCCTGTCCTGGCTCCTGTGAACCCTGACTTTGGCCCCGAGCCCCAGAGCACCAGGTTGGCTCTGCTCCCGCCAGACACACAGTTCTGCCAAGAAAATCTTATCCCTGACCACCACAAGGACACACTGGTCCCCAGCCACCCACCCGCGCCCCGGAATCACTGACATCACCTCCCAGACAAGCCCAAGCCCCAAGCCCAGGCTCCGCACTCTGGCCCCTTGTCCTGACCCCACCTAACGAGCCCCCCGACTGGGCACTGTATGGGACCACCCCTCGGCTCAGGAGGCCTCTGCACAGGGGCCTGGCGGGAGTCCCAGCGTTGCACAGCCCTGGCTCTTTCTGGAGGTACTGCCCTCCCCTCCCCTCGCAGGCTGCCCCCACCCCTGCCCACCCCATGGCCACTGCACACCCATGCCAGCCGGTGGAGTGAGGTTCATTCCTGGGCTGCCAAGCCCTCTGGGAAGCCACGGGGTGGAGGAACCTGTTCTCCGGGTTCCAGAAGATGCTCCCCTCAAAAGGCCACAGTGCCCTCCTCGGCTCTGCCCCCCAGGGCGCCTGCCCAGTCAGGGACCCAGGCCCAGCACCCAGGCTTGTGGCGTCTGGACACACACACAGCCTTCTCCAGCGTCCTGTGTCCCCCAACCTCCTGCCCCCTGGGTTGACATCTCTGCCTGGGAACCCCCACTCCCAGTCCCAGGACAGGGGTGCACCCCACCGGGCACCTCACGGGGGGACCCTGAGCCCTGGGGACTGGAGGAGGGAGTCACATGCTGAGACCACCTTAGTGAGAACGGGGGCAACAAGCTGACCCACACGGTTTCTCCCTCTCTCCCCCGGCACTGTTTTCCTGAGCACCTATGTGTGCCAGGCCACCGGAGCAGGAAGGCTATGCCAGGTGAAGCCGGCCTCCCCGGTGAAGCAGAGGGACACACACAAGCTGTCCAGCTGACCACTGGCTGGCCCACTAGGCCGCTGGGTGGTGCTGGGTGGAGGTGGGAGACGAGGCAGGGACCCGGGGGTGAGGTATGCAGCAGGGCTCAGTGAGGGGCCAGAGCAGGCCTCCCGGAGGAGAGACATGGGACACTGCGGGCTGAGAGTCACGCTCCTGCTCCAAGGGTGGCCTGTGACCCAGGCTCCTGATAAACACCAGCTGATTCTATCAGCGTTCCCATTTCACAGAGCAGAGACAGAGGTCTGGGGGTTAAGGCAGAACATACGTGAGAGCTCTCTGTAAGGGACCAAGGGCCTGTTGCGGTCACAGCTGGTAGGGTCAGAGACCAGCCCGGCAGTGTTCCTGGTCAGCGTGGCCAATGGCTCAGGACGCAGCACACGCAGTTTCAAAATGGAGCAACCCCCACCGCAGGCCCAGCCTGAGGACGGCGGCCCCACACCAGGGCTGGACTCCAGCCGGCCACCTCAAGCCCGGCGCAGGTCCACACGGCTCTCTACCTTCCTGCCAGAGCAGATCAGAGTCAGTCTGCTACCTCTCTGAATTCTGATCCATACTCACTCTTTGGGGTGAAACTCACTCCCTAATCCCCTAAAATTCTACCACTGACCTGCTGGAGCAGATGGGCCAATGGCGCCACCTGCTGGCCGTTGTGCAATCTGACTCCAACCCCAAGTCCTCTTAGTGAGGACCCGGTGCAGCGCCTGGGGTTGAAAACTGAGACTGAATCCGGGTGGACCTACGTCCCACCTGCCCAGAACAACACACACTTGGTCACATCGTTTCGGGCCTTGCCCTGCCCGGGCGTGAGGCTGAGCAGCAGAGCTGCCTGGAAGGAGCAGTCCTGAGCAGGACCCACTGGTGGGTAGGACCGGCCAGTGAGGGAAGGAAACCTCCATCAAAGCCAGCTGGGTGCCGGTGGACACAGAGTCTGTCTGTGCAAACCCACGGGCCAGGGCGTCTTTGGGACCAGGAAGGAGCTGAGTGTTGCAGACTGGTAGACGCAGTTGGTCAGAAATTTGTGAAGGCCTCCGGGTCTTCCCCCTGCCCCCCTCTCCTGCTGAAGTGTCTACCCTGGGCTGCCCACTGAAGCTTCAGGCAGCCTCTGTCTCCAGGAAACAGGGGCAGGGGCGGGGGCTTGGCTCCAAAAGGGCAAGGGGGCTCCAGGAGCAGGAGGGACTATGGGAACCAGCCAGGCTGTTGCAGCCCCTCTAAGAGGGGCCTGCCCACAGCCCGAGGGACCGATCAGTTCTGGGCCAGTCTCCGCAGCCACGCCACAGCTTGGCTGCTTGTCAGTGGGCTGTGTTCCTGCAGAGGAGAGTAGCGGTGAGGCCAAGCGCTGCAGCCTGTCCCGCCCTATATGCCCTCCTGGGCAAGGTCAGCGCAGGCTCAGGGGCTCCGCAGCCCTGTAGTAACGAAAGGACAAGGGGCTTCTCCTCCCCAGCCAGCCAGGCCTGGTGCCACTCAGGTCGGTCTGGGGCACCCCTGCCCTCCCTCGGCCAGGCAGCAGGTGGGGCACAGATGCGCAGCGGGTCCCCACCCCTCCTCCCACCTCCCTGTCCCCTGCCCCCCCCCCCACGCAGCTCAAGTCCAGCTGTGGCCTGTGGCTGGACACTTGGGCTCTCCCAGCGCTCGCCCTCTGCTGTGTGGCCTCCCTTGGCCCCTCCTCTGAGCAGGGCGGCTACGAGCCGTCAAGGTCGGGACTTGCGGAGCCCCGCGCCGGGCAGCCCGCTGGATGAGGGGCGGCGCCTGTCTTATCGTCGTCACCGTGGATCCCCGATCCCTGCTCACCACGAACCCGCCACATCAGCTCTCGGAGCCGGAAACCCCATCACTTCCCGCCCGGCCCACTCCCACACCCCCGAGGCCCGGCCCCGCCCCTGGACCCTCGCGGACCCGCCCCTGGACGCTCCCCTGGGCCCGCCCCCGGCCCCGGGGGCCCTACCGGTGCTCACTCCGCCCCTCACCCCTGCGGCCCCGCCCCCGGGTCCTCCTGTCGCGGCCCCGGCCCCGCCCCCGGGCCCGGCCCCAGCCCCTGCCCGCGTTCACGTCGCGCCCCGCCCCTCGCGGCCCCGCCCCTGGCCCCGCCCCCGGCCCGCACGGCTCCTTCTTCGACCCCGGGCCCTGCCCCTGTTCACGTCGCCCCCGCCCCTCTCGGCCCCGCCCCCGGACCCCGCCCCCGGGCCCCGCCCCTGCCGGTGTTCACGTCGCCCCCCGCCCCTCTCGGCCCCACCCTCGGTCCCGGCTCCGGCCCCCGCCCGCGTTCACGTCGCCCCCTCAGCGCCTGCACAGCTCCGCCCCGCGTGGGCACCCGTCAGCCCCGCCCCCGCGGAGGACGCACAAGGTCTGAGCCGCGCGCTGGCGTCATCAGGCGCCGCCTGCGTGGGCGTGGCCAGCTGGGTCCCCGGCCCCAGCGAGCCGCAGACATGGCTCCCGCAGCCGCCGGCCCGGCGGAGGTGGTTCGCGCGGCACAGAAGGACGACTACTACCGCGGCGGGCTGCGGAGCGCGGCGGGCGGCGCCCTGCACAGCTTGGCGGGTGAGCCCGGGCCTGCAGCGGGGGAGAGGGGACCCCAGCGTGCGTCCGGGCAGCGGGCGGGGACCGCGGGGCTGGGGGCGCTGAGCAGCGCGGAGGTGTGAGCGGGAGAAACGGCTTGTGGTTACGTTACACCTCGACTTCTTCTGTACCAAGTAACGTTCTCGGTGCTTCACAAACACTGCCTGTTTAATTCTCAAAACGTCGTTCCCAGGAAGGACTCCGTTGGTGTACCTCGTTTTACGGAGGGAACTCGGGGTTCCGTAGACGCATTTAACTTGCCTGAGGTCACAACCAGCTCTGCGGGGTGGGTTTGATGCCGGACGGCAGTCTCGGCTTGAGTACTTAGTCACCGTCCTACCCTCCCTGCCCTTGTGGCCCTTCCGGGGTCTAGGTACCCTGGCGGGGCCTGAAGGGGGCCATGGCTGCAGGTGGGGAGGTTCTCCGGAGACTGTCAGACAAGGCGGGAGACATGGAGCAGCGCGGAGGCCAGGACCGAGAGAAGAGTGTGGTTTAGGACGGTCTCAGCCTGGTGGAGGGGTGGCTGGACCTTGGCAGCAGGAGGAACCAAGGAAGGATTGGACCCTTACCCCCGCGCCCCCTGCCCCCTCTTCTCTCAGGTGCAAAGAGGTGGCTGGAGTGCAGGAGAGAGGTCGAGCTGCTGTCGGATGTGGCCTACTTTGGCCTCACCACGTTTGCAGGTAGCAGTCCTGGTGGGACCTTGAGACCAGGGAGCCCACAACACACCAAGCCTGGGGGTGGGGGTGCTGCCAGCAGAGTGAGACTCCTGGAGGTGCTTCCCCGTGTCCCTGGAGCTGGCCCAGACGCAGTCTCGGGGGAGGAGGAGGAGAGGCCAGGCCCTGAGCCCCAGCTGGAACCTCTGAAACTCTGAGGGTCACATCTGTGCCCTCCTCTCTTCCTTTTTGTGTTCCTGGGAACCTTTGTCCTCCACTTTGCCCAGAGTGCCATTGGAACTGTTTCTCTGTGGGTTGAGTTCTGTGGTTCAGCGGGGGTCCCAGCACTAAGCCCTGTCACAGGGCAAGGTCAGCGGGGCTCCAGTGGAGCGTCATTCTTCAGAGGAAAGGCAGGGACCTGAAAGCAAAATCCAGTATGAGGAGAAAGAAAAGGATAGCAGGCCCCTGCCTCAGTTTCTCGTGTGGGTCACCCCCACGCCCTCACCCGGCAGGCTACCAGACCCTCGGGGAGGAGTATGTTGGTGTCATCCAGGTGGACCCATCTCGGAGCAGAGTGCCCTCAAGGCTGCGCCGTGGTGTGCTGGTGGTGCTGCACACCATCCTGCCCTACCTTCTGGACAAGGCCCTGCTGCACCTGGAGCTCGAGCTGCAGGCTGATGCCAATGGCGCCAGGCCCTCGCAGGGCAGCCTCGCGCTGGGTGGGCGTGGCCGGTCAGGATCGAGGCACTGGGTGCGCCAGCACGTGGCTGCCCTGACAGAGCAGCAGAAGAGGACGCTCCTGCGGGCTGTTTCGGTGCTCAGGCAGGGCCTCGGCTACCTCCAGCGGCTCCACGTTGCCTGGTTCTACATCCACGGCGCCTTCTACCACTTGGCCAAGAGGCTCACAGGAGTCACTTACGTAAGTCACTGGTGCCGTCCTGACTCGCTCAACTCTGGCTGCTATGTGTTCAGCTTCTGGCAGCTAGCAGGGTCACAGGGTTGGAGCCAAGAAAACATGGTTTTATCGCATCGTATTTGCTAAAAGACCCTAGAAAGTCAACCTTGAGGGTAAGGCACGCCTGCCTCCCTGCAGCCAGCACTTGCACGCCCCCCTGCTGTTTACTCTGAGAAGCTGCCCAAGGCTCCAGGCCCCTGGGCCCCACGCCAGCTCCTTCCCAGCTGCCCTGCCGGAGGGTCAGGTGTAGCGATGTCTCCCGTTACTGCGAGGACGTCCCCTGGTCTGAGCCTGCCAAGCAGTCCCACTTTCCATCCTGTTTCTCACCTGGTGCCTTTGCTTCCGGATTCACCCAGAAAGTCTCAACTCAGGCCCCTGATCACCAGAGGGTTACCCACTCTCTTGCCTCACTTGGCAGCACTGTCCCGAGCACCTGCCTCTCCCCTCTCCAGCCTCAGCCCTCGGCGTGCACACTCATGAGAGCCGACGGCCCCGGCGTCAGCTAGGGCGTGTGCTGAGCTGCTGTAGCAAAGGGCCCGAAAACCAGCCTCAGCCCAGACAGAGGGCTTTTGCTCTCCGGCGGCCTTCTCTGCACAGGCACATGGGGCCTGGTTGGGGGGCTCCTAGCCAAGGGGAGAGAGACCAGAATGGAGGACAGCTGACTTTCCCTGGAAGTCAGGCACATCGCTAGCTACAGTGTCATCTGTGTGGTCTTGTGTCACAGGGGGAGCCAGGCGTCCCGCTAAAACCCAGGAGCGTCTCTGTTCATGTGATAGAGAAGCTGGTTAACAGTATCTGCCTGGAGGGCTTTTCCTCCTGCCCCCCGCCCCCCGGGCTGTTTTTCTCCAGATTCTTTGCCGGTACCTTTTCTCTCTCAGATGTCAGTCCCCCGATGTACCCCCCCACCCCTCAAATCCTCGCCTGCAGCCAGAGGGACTACAGACTGGGAGTCTGGGCAGCCTTCCTTGCCCTCACTCAGCACTCACTCATTCCCCTCGGAAGTGAGGCTCCGAGCTGTCCAGCAGCGGCCCCCACCTGGTGCCCAGAACTTACAGGGTGCTTCTGCCCTCCTCACTCAGCAAGGAGGCCCCATGATCACTCTCTGTCCCCCCACCTTGTGCCAGGAGGGCAGGTTTTGGCGTCACACTCTACCGCCAGGGGGAGGCCTGGCACCCAGGCTGCTCAGTGCGTTGTGCCAGCCGATCGTGTGACTGTCCCTTGGGGTCCTTGACAGCTTCGCGTTCGCTGCCCAGCTACAGAGGACCTGAGGGCTCGAGACAGCTACAGGCTGCTGGGGCTCGCGTCCCTGCTACACCTGGCGCTGTCCGTGGGCCTGCAGCTGCACGGCTTCCGGCAGCGGCAACGCGCCCGGCGGGAGTGGAAGCTGCACCGCGGCCTGTCTCAGCACAGGTGTGGGGATGGCGGGAGGGTGTGGGCCCTAGCTCAGCTGCTCCAGCCCCGGGGGTGGGAGCAAGGGTGGGGGCTGAGCAGGCATTGCCAGGACTCTTGAGGTAAATTTTGGGGTCTCCCTGCCCCACCACCAGGAGCCACATGGAAGAGAAAGCTGTTTCTAGAAACACCATGTGTACCCTGTGCCTGGAGGAACGCAGACACTCCACAGCCACGCCCTGCGGCCACCTCTTCTGCTGGGAGTGCATCACCCAGTGGTGCGACACCAAGGTGGGTGCGCCCAGGGTCAGCAGCTGTGATTCGGGAGCACAGGCTTCATGAGCAGGTGCACAGGCCGGCCCAGGCGGCCGCCCAGGAATCAAGAAGCCTGTCCCAGACACGTCCTAGGAGGGGATGGGAAGGTGGGCCTCTTTCTAAAGCTCCCAGATGAGCTGCTTACAGGACATAGCTGGAGTCAGGGTGCTACAGGTGTGCATCCAGAGGCCTTGCTTGGAGGTGGGGACAGCAGCCTGGCCCTCAGGTTCCATTCCTAGAGTCTTCCCCCGACCCTGCCGCCGCTTGGAAGCCTGGCTCGCCTGCACACACACGGCCCTCTCCAGCTAGACAGATGCCCCGCTGTGACCACCCACATGGGAGCCCTCAGGATGCAGAGCCACCTACTCCAGCCTTTTGAGACCTCGGGGTGGAGACCGTGACCTCCACACTGACTCCAGGGAGGGGTGGGGTTCCTGGGCCCCCACCAGCCCTGCCACCCAGACTCAGCCCAAATCCAGCCTTCTCAGGGCTGACGGTGGGGAGAGCCGCACAGGTGAGGTAGGTAAACAAGGGGCGGGGTGTGGGCCTCACAGTTTAAACGCCCCATCCTCTAACTTGAGGACATTCACCTCCAGCGGTTGGTCAAGGGGCATTCCTCAGAGCCTGTGTCCGGGGTCCACAGTGGCCGTGGCCTCAGAGCCTGGCTGCATCTGACTTAGAATCAGCATCTGTGAAATGTGTGCACCATGTGGGTCCCACTGGATTGTCACACAGCCTCCACTTTGGGGCCCCTGCTCCCCATTTTGAGGGATTCCCTCAAGAACACAGGTGCCGCCTCCAGTAAGCAGCTGGCCCCAGGCAGGAACACCTAGTGCAAGACCAGCAGACCTTACTGGGGACTAGAGAGAATCCGACCGGCCCTTAGGGGCGGGGCCCCTGGGACTGAGCCGGACAGGGCCCCATGTGCTCCTCTCAACACAACCCAGCGTAGTGGCCGGGAGCACCCGTTGCCAGCCCCATCACTGCACAGACAAGACGAGCTGCCTCCCTGGCCTGGCCACTGCTCCCGGCTCCACTCCCCCACCACCCCAGGGTTAAGGCCTTCCCTTCAGGTTTGTGACTTCTGAAAAAAGTGCTTTTTGGAAACGGTCTTCCATTTAAAGTTAATAGACACGTGTGCACGTCCCATGGGGTTATTGCAGATGCCAGTGTGGGAGGGCCTGTGGCGGGGGCTGTGCTGGCCACGGCCTACATGGCCCTCCTCCCCCTTGCAGACGGAGTGCCCTCTCTGCAGGGAGAAGTTCCCTCCCCAGAAGCTTGTCTACCTGCGGCACTATCGCTAACCTGACCGAGGACAGAGGACCCCAGGACTCTTTCTTGGTATCAGGAGAGAAACTCAATCTATTCTCAAAGTTAACTTTACTTGCATAGAAATCATTAAATTCTGAGATTTTATTTCCTGTCACATAAACTACGCCAGCAGCTCAGGGGGAGAGGCTGGATCTACCTGCGGGATGGCAGGTCCGAGGCCTCGGGCTGAGTGTGGGCCCACGCGCAGATGGCAAGCAGCAGCTGGGGCCGAGCCTGCCGGGGGGCTGAGCCGCACCCCCACTGTGGTGCATCTGGGTCACTTCTTCAGGAGCTGGATTCTGTTGGACCGGGTTGCTTTCATCCCTTCCCCAAACCATACAGGTGAAAGTTAGCTTCAGAAATGGGACCAGCCATTCATGTGATGAGAAAATGAGTCTGTATCAGGCACAGTTGGGGTTTGGCCTGAATGGGCAAGTGTGGAGAACAGCGGACAGCAGGGCTTACCCACTGGCCAATCCGCCTACCCCAACGACCTGGAAACCTTGCCCTCAGAGGCAGGCTTCTGGTGGCTCGGCCACATCCATTCACAGGAGTACAAAGACTCCAAGGAGGTGTATCTCCACCTGAGATGTGTGGCTCATACCTTTTAATACATGTTCCAGTTTGTTTCCCATTTTAGAACACAGAATCTGCATCTTGGCTGGGGTCTGCTCAGAGCTCCGCGGTGCAGAGCCAGCCTGCACCTAACCCATAGCTGCCTCTCAGAGCTCAGCTCTCCCTGAGGCCTGGGCAGGCTGGCTGCTCACACCAGGTCACCCCTTGTCCAGCCTACTTCCTGCCACCTTTTTGTCACTTTCAGGTCTTTAAAAGTATGTAACTTGTGCCGGAGACTGGACTTTGCCATAAGCTCTCTTAAGAAACGAACTCCACAGGAGCGTAGGTATATTAAGAAGGCTGTCAGGGTGAACTGAAGATCACATTTCATAAAGGGCAAGAACCTGTGGTCAGGATGTCCCGCCCCCTGTGCGAGGCTGTGGCCCAGGCTTCTGGCAGAGGCCTATGCAGACCATTCCAGGATCTGAGCGGACACAGCCGTCCAGGAACGCATTGCTCCACACTCCTCGGTTACTACAGGCCGGGCAACTGAGACAGGTCACCGTGACCACAGGCCAGACTGAGGAGGAGCCCCGAGAGGGGCCCCATGCTTCCTGAGGCCCTTTGTGTACGCCCTGACCAAGCGCAGACCGTTTCCCATCACATTTTAGGCCTGAGCATTTACCAGGAAAACGGTATGAAAAAAGTGTCCAGAGTTTCAACATCTCACACGCCACAACGTTGTATCAAAGATACTGATCCAGAATACCATTTAAGTACCGAGATTAAAATACAGGATCACGTATGTAAAAGGTCTTCGTATGGCCTCTTAAAAGAGCTGCTCAATTTCAGATATCTGCAAAAATTGGCCCAAAAAAGCCAGACAATAATAAGCACATTCAGTGCCTAAAACCCTAAGACAGATGGGAAACTGGGAAGAGGTACAAGTTTGCAGTTCCTGAGACCAGGAAGACACCCATGGGCCTGCCCCTCAGCACCTGTGCCCCAGTGACCCGCCCAGCTCAGTGCTTGCTCACAGGCAGTGAGCTGTCGTGTTTCAGATAAAGACTCCACAAGAAAGGGGACACTGTCTTTAATAAAGTTGGAATTAAAAAGTCACTTAGTAAAATGTTACGAGTATTTGTTTTTATCACATCAAAAAAGTTGACATGCGGGTCAGAGTTCTGTTTTCCCGTAGAAAGTGAGAAGCCGTGTGTTAAAACCCACAAACTGGTCTGCCCTTGCCCACTGTTTCTGTAAAGGGGCCACTGCATGAGAACTTCAAATTAATCAGAAACAACTCTTCAGGTATCAAAGAAATGTGTCAAAATAATTCCAAACAATTAAAATATAATATATATATTTATAATTCCAGGCCCTCAAAAGCAATCATGGTAATTGAGAACAAAGTTTTGAGTCATTATGATAAGAGACCAACTTTAAACATCTCTGGTGAGATGAAAGTGGGAAACTCGCATTAGAACCCCAGAGTTACTTGGAAATCACCTTTCAAATGTTCTTCCAAAGCACAGGAATCAGGTTAGCATCATCCTCCAGCCGGGCGACGTGGCCACGGGCGTCCAGGGTGGGGGCGGCTGGGGCACAACCCGGCTCCTTCCGTGTAGGTCTGTTCCACGGCCGCCCAGCAACAGAGTTCGCCCGCCCCTCCCCACGCCCCCACCCGATTGTCCACCCAGGCAGCAGTTTACTAGAATTCTGTCCATTTGAACACTTGAATGTCACTGAAAAATAAATCAATGCAATTTGGTTTAAATGTCAGTTTCTTCAAGAACCTGATATTTCAGTTACAAATAATTGAAGCTCCTTTTTAAAAAGAAAATTCGACTCCCTCGAAATCAACTACTTTACGTGAAGGAAGAAGGCATTGTTACAATGGCTCAGAACCGCCCTCCGACTCCGCTGGGCCCGGCCGAGCACCTAGCTCGCAAACGTCTTGCCTGCGTCGTCCTTCCCCCTGTACGTCCTCTTGCCATGCGTGAACGGGATGTACCGGTACTTTATCATGTGCTGGGGACAAACAGACTCACTTTAGAGTGGCTTCACGATGAACTGTTTTCTCCAAATCTGCATCCTGATCTTCTCTACACACACGGCAAGGAAACCAGGGTTCCAATAACCTCGAGTCCCCTCCCCACCAGTGACACAGCCCCTCCAGAGCCCACGGAGCTGGCCGAGCTCACTGGAAATCCCGAGGGTCTGGGAAAGATTTCCCGACCCCTTGCATGCAGGAAGGGCTAGGGCTGGGCTGGGCAGCCCTATGATACACCCAGGGGGGTGGGGATAAAGCTGCCCTGGGGGCTGTTTGAGGGTAATGTTGGCGTAACACGCTGACTGGCCGGTGGGCCCTGGGCTCTGAGCCCCCAGGACATGCCAGTGAGGACAGCATGGGAGAACCGAGGGCGCTCCCACCAGGCCCCCAGGGAGCGGTTTGTGTGCTCGACAGCTGCACCGCTGGACAGGTAAGTGTCTGCGGAAAGGGGCTGCGCCGTGTCCCTGTTGCACAGAGCTTCAGGACGCTCCAAGTACAGACAAACAAGACCCAAGCGGGGCTCTCAGCGCCTCCCAGGGCAGCAGTGCCCACCCGCGCTCACCTTTATTTGCCTCTTCATGGTGATACAGAAAAGCATGATGAAGTACATCACCAGGATGGGCCAGAACACGGGGACATTGAAAGCCTCAAAGAAGGTGCAGGCCATGGCCACGAGGATGCCCTTGGTCGCCGCATGCCTTAAAGTAGGGGAGGTTAGTGCCACCAGCTGCCCCGCCACCTGGGGCCACGGCAGTATCCCTACTTGGGGCAGTAGGGGCGTGGTGTGTGTTTCCTACAGAGTGCACCGCATGTAACTACAAACACAGCATTCCCTCGGTCCCTTTAAAGGCCCCAGTTTCCTTCCAAAATTATAGAGTATGAAACATTCAGCAAAGAGGTGCAACTGCTCAGGCCAACTTGGGCGTCTCTCGTCTGCCACCTGGAATACGCCCCATACACCTGGCAGGCCCCTCCCCTGGGCTGTGCATCGCTGAGATCCTGGCAGCACCCAGGCGGCTCCCTCCAGCTCAGGGCCCAGCCCGCCAGCCGGACTCCTGGCGCTACTGAAAATGCTCCTCAGCACTCCCCTTTCCTACAGGACAAAGGCCAACTTCCCTGGGGGACTTGCAGGGCCGTCTTGCCTGCCTTCTGCTCCCTCGCCAGCAGTGCCCTCACTCCAGCCCTTCCCGCACAGCCGGCAGACTTGCAGAGTGCCTGCCACATCCCACACACAGCGCCAAGAACACAAAGTAAAGGTGTGGCAGCTTTTCCCTTCGGGTTTTTGCTCCAACAAATAGAGGACAGACGAGGTCACAGCCTTCATGTGGTGGGGGTCCCCTTCATGCATGCTTCACGCATGAGAGCAGGGCTCACCTGTCCACCTGTCACGTGCATCCTCGTGCAACATCACACAAATGTCACTGCCTCCAGGAGGCCTGGGGGACAAGTCAAGTCCCATCCAAGCCCCACCCCAGAGCACAGCACTTCCAGTGAAAGCAGACTGCCCCAAGGCTACACGAGCCCTGCCTCTGTAAAGACACCCCGAGCAGGAGGGCGAGGGAGGTGGTCCACTCATGCCAGCAACTAGAAGGGGTGCGGTGCGAGGGGCAGCACACAGGCTGGCCGGTCTGTGCAGGGCAGCCAGAGCCTGGACACGCATCCCTCCCAAGGCCCACATCCGAACATACCCCGGACCCTCCGCCCCAGAAGCAGCTTCTCTTTGGCTAGTTCCAAAGGGCCACCAGGCACTGGGCTCTCCTACAGGGGTCCCTGTGACCTGCCTCCACGCCCCGCCAAGGACAGCAACTCGCATTTTGAATGTTCAAAACACACACACACACACAATAAAACTCTCGTTTCTTTCAGAAGTCTTTGCTGGCTAACTAAAACAAAAACCCTCTGTTCTCACTCTTATTAGCCACACTGAGGACAAATGTCTTTCTCAACTACCCTTAGAAATTAACTCACCAAAATTTAAACTCTGGAAGCCTTCGAATAAAAGGCCGGAACTCCTCGTTCTGTTTGGTTGGTAATGAGGGGCCATCATCTGAAAGGCAGAATGTCAGTGAGATGGAGCAGGCGCCTCATCCACCTGCCCCCATCACATTTATAAGTTTCCCCCAAAGCTTCTGAACTAGCAGCCTAACGCATAAAACACACATTTATGTTATTTAACCAAACGTAACACGGGAAACCTTCAACTGATTTAGAAATCAATTCATTGCTTTAGAAGATTCAGAATAGAATTTCTTTTTTAAAAGAACTACACATTTTAAATGACTGCATAAAATTAAACTGCAGACCAATTTTCAGACACACATCAACTGTAGCACACAAAGGCACACAGGGAAAATGAGAACATTTAGGGAAAAGGAGCGGAGACACACAAAGCTTTATCTGCTGAGAGTCCAACTCAGAACAGCTGCCCCCCACACTGATTCCCCCCCCCCACTGAGCCCTCCTGGCTGAGCTCCCCGCCCAGTGCTGAGCCCTCCCACACAGAACCTCCCAGCTGAGTCCCCCACATGCTAAGTCCTCCTGGCTGAGCACCCCCCCAAAGCTGAGCCCTCCTGGCTGAGCCCCCCATGCTGAGCCCTCTTGGCTGAGCATCCCCCAATGCTGAGCCCCCAGCTGAGTCCCCCACCATGCTAAGCCCTCCTGGCTGAGCAACCCCCCAACACTGAGCACTCCTGAGCCCCCCTGGCTGAGCCCCCTCCATGCTGAGCCCCACCCCACCCCCGCTGAGCCCTCCTGGCTGAGCCCCCCCCACTGAGCTGGGTACAGGCAGGCACCCTCCCCAGCTACACACACCAACTGAGGCCTATAGAGAAGCTCTCCTAATCATCTTCTAATTGCCCCAAATGGCAACAAATGGGAGTGTTGTTTCCTTTCGCATTTTCATTGAATACTCCACAGAGAAAAACCACAGGCTTCTGGTCAGGACTGGAGCAGCCTGGAGAAGACAGCTTGTACTCAGGAAGTACTGCCGTCACAAGGAGAATCCGTGGGCAGACAGCTGTGCCTGGGTTTTTCTGACAGCGGCGACACGTGTTGGCAGGAGTGACCGAGTCTCCACAGGTCTGTACCCCTCCCCCTCCCCCTCCCCCTCCCCGGCTGGACAGTCAGGTGTGGACGTGGCCCTCCTACCTGGCCCGGGTATGGCCAGGAACAGTTTAAGCCGAGAACTTTTCAACCTGTCATCCTGGGAAATCAGGGAGCGCCACCACCCTCAACGGGGCCCAACCGTGGATGGTGAGGATCCCAGTGGGCACTTTTGGGCACAGCAATCTGCCCGTGGAAACCTCTGGGTGCCCAGGAAGAGGACCTACCCAAGGAGCATAGACAGGACTTGAGAACAGGCGGGCTCTTCGGCAGGAGTGCCACCCCTGCTCCCACGCGACCCTGGCCAAGTCGCGTGACCCCGGGTGCCTCCGCTTCCTCATCCACAACAGAGTAGCAGGAATACCCACCCCGCATGATGCGTGACGACTAAGGTTTAATGTCTCAATCTACACCCAAGTGTATCCTCACTGAGGTTCTAAGTACATTTTAAACACCAAGAGGACAGTCTCAAAAGTTCGGATTTCAAAGGTTTCTAGAGAAAATGAGGCATCTGTGAAGTGTACAAAATCACAAAGCTCCCGAAGAGACAGAACCAAGCAGACGATCTCTACTATACCTGAGTCCTCCATCAAGGAAGGGTCCACTTTGGGCGAGAGAAAGGCTATGAAAAGATTGAGATGGTAGATCCCCAAGGCGTAGGTCACGATGTACCAGCCCTGCAAAAGAGGAGCGCTCAGTCAGTGACGCAGCCCAGCGCCCGCGCCCTGAACCAGCCCCCCAGCGTTCCAGTAACTCACGACCTTGTTTTAGCTCAACCTCAAAGCATGCACAACGTACTTCCAGTCGGGAGATTGCAACAAGTGGCAAGGAGGCACAGTGAACATCAACTATGACAGTTTATCTCAAATTACTTTGTAAGTGTGACAGCGGATAAGCCACGGTGCAAACAGTAAACTTCTGCAAGGGTCCCGGTGGATGCACGGAGCACCTGAAGCCACCAGCTCCCCACCAGTGATGCAGGAAGGGAGGCTTTCCCCAAAGCCACACACCTGAGCTGGACCACACCACTGGGCAGGTGTAGATCGTACATTGAAGGACACTGGCATGTACACCTGGCCCGGACCCTGCCTCACCGATGGCTACCTGACCCAGAAGATAGGATCTGAGCCATCACTCAGGATGTGCTGGCTATTATTCCTTCTGGTGGGCCCCCCATACCACCACACACCGGTCAGGGCTGTTAATCATCTTTGCCCAGAAGAAATCCAGAACCGGAAAATCAGGAAATCAAGAATGAGGTTAAAAAAAACGTGGAGGGGTGCCTGGGTGGCTCAGTCAGGTTAAGCGTCTGCCTTCAGTTCAGGTCATGATCTCAGGGTCCTGGGATTGAGTTCCATATGCAGCTCCCTGCTCAGCGGGAAGCCTGCTTCTCCCTCTCCCACTCCCCCTGCTTATGTTCCCTCTCTCGTTGTGTCTTTCTGTCAAATAAATAAAATCTTTTTTTTTAAAGATTTTATTTATTTATTTGAGAGAGCAGTGAAAGAGGGAACACAAGCAGGGGGAGTGGGAGAGGGAGAAGCAGGCTTCCCACTGAGCAGGGAGCCCAATGCGGGGCCCGATCCCAGGACCCTGGGATCATGACCCGAGCTGAAGGCAGGAGCTTAACAACTGAGCCACCCAGGCGCCCCTTAAATCCATTTTTAAAAGCATCAAGTTTACCCTATTAGACCAGAATGCACTGCATTATCAATTTTAAAAGCCTAAAAAACGTGCATGCAAACAAGAGGAAATCCTTCTGTCTTAAAACTTTTCAAGTCTGAGAACTACAGACTAGATGTGGAAAGTTCCCGTAGCTTCATGCTGCAGAGCCACACCTGAGGGGCACCAGATCAGGTGCAGACTTGGTTCCGAAGACAACTGCATCCCCATCCCACCTGCACCCCTAAATCGAGGTCTCCGGGTCACTCTTTCCATTAGAGAATGGACCAAGTTCCCATTCCAACAACAACAATCCTAACAACAATTACAGTAAATTTGAAGTCAATTTTAGCTGGCCACGCAGGCTGCGTCCTGCCACCCTGAACCCTCCTACTCTAGAAATAAGAGGGAAAAACCCAAATCCCACCCAGGGCCACATTTGGACAGTGTGGACATGGCAGGGGCCCGGCTCCCAGCCCACACCTACCTGCAGGAGGTAAACTCGAATCATATAGACGAAGCTCAGGCCCAGTGTCACCACCCATCGCACGGCTGTGTAAGGCGTGGACTTGTCTAGCCAGGACTGATAGATCTAGAAAGACAGGAGTTAACACGCGCTGTGGACTGCAGAGCACACTTCCCATGAGCACCAACTTCGGACTTTAAGTCAGCAACACAAAGCAATGACTATTAACCCAAATTCCTGAAACAGGCCCACCCCTGAAGCAAAAATAGTACAGAACGATCTCTCACAGCAGCCAATCCTATAGCATCAGCCTGAGGGGTCGTTATGAGGTCACCTAACCTCACCCAGAGAGCACGAAGAGTGTGGGCACCTTACATGGGGCTCACGCTCAGAGTCCCGCCCCTCCCAGAGCTGGCCCCAGCCCTGCCCAGCAGCCACAGGGAGCCCCTGCCTCTGCTCTCAGGACAGTCAACCACAGCCTGACCTCCAGCAGGTGTGGAGCTAGGGCATGGTGGAGTTTCCGGAAGGAATCGCTGGTCTTACCCATATAGGCACAGGCATTGTGTGCAAGTACACATAATTAGCAGACATATATGCATTGTTTAATATTAATTTTGTAACTAATTTTAATTTTTAAACTTAATTTATGAAAAAGTTCAACTGTTCATAAAACCAAAAGTACCCACAGCCTGGCTTGAATAATTATGAAGTTTTCCAAATGTTCTTTTTTAATTTTAAGAACATACATTTTTAATTCTAAGCCAAAACATCAGTATACACAACTGTTCACTGAACTCAGCGTCTGGACGTAGCAGCTTCAGGCCCCACAGACTACAGGAGGCCTCAGCACAGCACACAGGTACACCCACAGGTCAGTGCAGAGCTGGGCCGGGGACGCGGAGGCGGTGGCCAGGAGGGAGGGCAGTAAGCACACGGCGGCAGCCGCCACCAAGGCCACACCGCCCAGGAGCTAAGAAGGGTTTTCAGCTTTTTAAAGGTTGTTGGGGGAAAAAAACCAGAAAACAAGTGTAGGGCAGAACATAGGTGGCCTCCAAGGCCTAAACACTGTTTGGCCCTTTACAGAGGACAGAAGACGCGAGCACATTTGCAGCAGAGGGAAAGCGAGCAGCTAGCGCACCGGTGCCCCACAGACACACATCCCAAGGTCGACCGTTTCTCACTCAGTTCATCTGTTCAAGTCAGTTCTTCAATTCATCCACCAAAAAAAAAAACCAACCTGTCCAAGTCTTGTGAAAAATCTGTACACCACAGAAGGCTTCCCATGGACAGAATCTCCAACGCTGTCACCTTCGGACATTCTGTAACTGAGAAACATACAAAATACTTTAAATAAAAATGTTCAAGGATCTCATCACTTTGCCCTATTTCCACCAACACGATCAAGCAAATTTTTTCAGTATTCACTACTTCTTTCTGGGTGTCTTTGCCAGGAGTTGTCCAGGGAAAAGAAACAAGCAAGAGGGGTGCCTGCGTGGCTCGGTCGGTCAAGTGTCGCCTTGTGATTTTGGCTAAGGTCATGATCTCAGGGTGGTGAGATGGAGCCCCACATCAGGCTCTGCACTCAGCAGGGAGTCTGCTTGAGATTCTCTCTCTCCCTCTGCCCTCAACTCACCGCACGTGCGTGCTCTAAAATAAATAAATAAAATCTTAAAAAAAAAAAAGAAACGAGCAAGAGACTCCGGTGGACAGCCAGAATGGTGCATGACATGCAAAGCAGCACTGGGTGGACTTCTGTTTCTGCTAATGTCACCTGGCCCGCGCTCCTCCTGCTGGTCCTCAGGAGCTGCCCTTGCTGACCATGGAGTCCCGTGGACACACTTTCCCTGGGGCTGGTCCACACCACAGGCCACTGCACCCCCAGGCCTCCCTCCTCCGGTCTATTCCTAGGGCCTCCCCCCGCCCCCCGGCAGCCCCTCTCTCCAGGCCCGGGCTCTGTCCAGGCTGCCCCCCAGGGTACCAGCAGCCAGCTGTGCAAGCCCTGGTCCTCTCAGGGCCCAGTCCTCCGCTCCACGAACAGGAAGATGCCACCCAATTCCCAGCGAAGGGAGCCGTCTGTGCCCCAGTTCGTCATCTGTAAGTGGAATTGATCGTATCTGCTCCTATTTCAACATGCTGTTGTGGATTCCATGAGGAATGAACTGATGAGAACCCAGATAACCAAGTGAGCTTAATCACTCCTACCTTACTAAGGACGATCGAGCCTCAAATAGTTTAAGCCACTTGCCCAAGGTCAGGAGCTGCTCTGCCAGACCTCAGCCTCTCTATCCGAGCACACTGCCACCCAAAACAGATGACTGAGGTGCTGGTGAAGACACCTGGGCAAAGCTCACCGCTGCCCCCCAAACGTGTGCGCAGCACCTGCCCCACGGTTGGAGCGTGGAAGCAGACACAGACTCTGGCTCCACGCCGGTGTCCGAGGCCCCTGAGCTGTACGGCAGCCTAGGCTCAGCCTCATCTGGCCAATGGCACTCACGGACACAGCAGTCCTTCACATGCACACAGGAGAGTGAGGCTCACAACGGCTGCAGGGGCCCCACTGGCCAGCCTGCTCACACAGGGCTACAAAAGCCGAACCCACACCTGCCCAGGCGGTGCTTCTTAGTCACATCCTCACGGTGAGCGCTCGGAACATCCTCTTTTTTTTTTTTTAAAGATTTTATTTATTTATTTGACAGAGAGATAGAGCCAGAGAGCACAAGCAGAGAAAATGGCAGAGGGAGAGGGAGAAGCAGGCTCTGCACTGAGCAGGGAGCCCAATGCGGGACTCGATCCCAGGACGCTGGGATCACGACCTGAGCCGAAGGCAGACGCTCAACCATCTGAGCCACCCAGGCGCCCAGAACATCCTCTTTCTGAGATGAAGTCAGCAGGCTCATGTGACCCTAGACCTCAAGTGAAAAACTTTCAATTACAGCTGAGATATTAAGACCACCTGACTAGCCCCCCAGCACCAAGTCTGCGTTACAGGTGTAACCGTGATTCCATAAGTGTCATAAGGATGGGCAGAGGGCCAGGAGTGTCAAGGAGGTGAGGGGGAAATGCTCTTTGCCCTCACGAGAGACACAGGAAGTACAGATAAATGACTGAACTGAGCCGATGAATTATGGCCCCCAGGGCCCCATCTCTTCAGGAGGTGCATTTTTACACTCAGGTGAGAGAATCCCGTATTTTAAGAGGGCCTAAATTAAAACTCATTCCCTAGGATGGCTTGCTTCCCTGTTTAGGCCAAAGCCAGGCCTGCAGAAAGCTACGTCAGTAATACTCCTTAACCTGTGGATCCTCACAAATTTTCTATTCTTTTACTTATTTATGACCAAATCCTTACCCATAAAACCCTTTACTTGAACTGAAGTAGGAAAAGCAGTATTAGAACACGCCTGGTGAACCCTGGAAGCATGCAATCTAGCTAGAGATGTCTGCTTCTTTCAGATGAATGTGCAGAAATTATTCCAAACACGACAGCCAGCCAGCCTCTGCTTGTCTGACAAGCAACATATCCATCGTTACATGACTCTCCACGTCTCGAGGAGACTGTCACAGCAACATGAAGCAAGTGAACTCTGGAGTCAAGCATTCTCCTTCTAGAGTCCAGTTCGGTCACTTTCTAGCAGGACGGCCCAAGTGACCCCTCATTCCAATCTGCGAAACGGGGTGAGAGCAAATGCACCCTCCTCAAAGGCTTCTCTCGGGGAGTCAGCTGTGTGAGCCTCAGAGCCTGGCACCGAGGGAGCGTGATGGCCTCTCAGATGTGCTGGGCCCTGCCTCGCACCAGCCCGTCTC
Organism: Zalophus californianus; assembly: GCF_009762305.2. NCBI lineage: Eukaryota > Metazoa > Chordata > Mammalia > Carnivora > Otariidae > Zalophus > Zalophus californianus. The sequence goes on along the minus strand of NC_045598.1, from coordinate 1,202,558 downwards.
CGATCCCCTTCCCTCTGCTCAGTTTGAAGGCCACCTCTGCAGAAAGGCCCGCCCCACCAACAATCCCTAAGTCACATCACCCTGTTTTTATTTCATGTAACAGTCATTTTCTGATTTTCATTCTATTTCTCTATTTCCTCCTATTAGAATACAAGCCTCTTCAGGGGGAACCTTGTCTGGGCCACTGCTGCGCCCTGCCACCTAAGAAGGCCCGTTATCCAGCAGGTAATCAGCAAATTACCTGCCGGATTCAACTGTTTTATGCTCAGGCGCGCACACGCGCGCGCGCGCGCACACACACACACACACACACACACACACACACACACACACACACACACACACACACGAGTAAAAAGCAAAATAAAACCATTCCAAAGATCGTGAGTGTCACGCCTGAAACTGTGCACAAAACTCTCCGTGTGCCTAGTCCTGGGGCCCCACTTGCCCCAGTGTCTGCACTACTCAAATAGCAAGCACGGCATTTAAAGGATTATAAGCCTCTGCCAGGCATCCGGATCATCCACGCTTCGCTCCTCCTCCCTCGCTTCGCTCCTCCTCCCTCGTTCCTCCTAGGTCCGGTGCAGAGCAGTTTCACCTGCAACCTCTGGTGCCGTTCCCTCCGCTGAAATGCCCTTCCAGCCGTCACCTACTCATTCTTAGCAAAACCGCCTTCCCCGTCCAGGGCTCCTCCCGCCTCTGGGCATGACCCTCCTGGAGGTCTCCACCTGGCCCTGACCACAGCGCAGCTGGCCGAAGTCACCTCCTGCGCTCTACAGGAGCTGGGTCTCAATCACCGAGGGCCCTGCTCACTCCCGGGGGAGTCTATCCCCGCGAAGTGAAAGACCAACCCCACTGAGAAGAACGAGTTTCGGGGAAACTTCAGGACTCCCAAGCCGCCTCTACTCTGAGGACACGAGGGAGCGGAGCCCCGAAGAAGGTTCACCGGCGAGGGCGGCTGTGGGCTGTGCGACCCCCGCCGCGGGAGCACCGTCGGATGCAAAGTCGGCCTGGAGAACTTTGGCTCTTGCGACCGTAATTTGCAGTATTTCCAGAGATCACCTTGGGCAACCTAACTCTTCGTCTCGACGCTCTCCTACCCAAACCCTACAGACAAGCCACAGCACCGAGTGAGGACCCGACAAGGAAGAGCGAACGTCAGCGCACGAGCCGGGGTGGGCAGCCAACCCCTCCCGGGCCGCGCCCGCCAGTGCGGGCGGGGGCGGTCCCTGCGCGCCCCCGGGGGGCCCGGGACCCGCGGCCTCAGCCCCCACCCGGCCTAGCCCGCCGCCCCGCCCGCCCGCCCGCCCGGACCCCCGCCGCCCGCCGGCACCTCGCCGCTCCCTGCGGCCGAGCGCGGTCTCCGAGGGCCGCGGGAAGGAGGACGCGGGCAGGCAGCCGCGCCGGCGCTTCGCACGGTCCGGGAAGGGCCAGCTGAGCACTTCCGCTCTGTCCTGTGCGGCACCGCCTCCGGAGCCTCCAAGATGGCCGTCGGGGAGGAGCCGAGAGCCTCCAACCATTTCCGCTTCCGGTGCAGGGTGCCCAGGCAGTTGGCAGGGAGGTCCCCTCGGCGGAAAGGACGTCAGCGGCGGAAACGCGCTGTGCTGCGCATGTGTACTTGCGTCTACGGGCTCCGGGCCGGCCCAATCCACTCCAGAGATTGCTGTCGCCCAGGGACTGACCCACGGGCCAATGGAGGAGAGCTTTGCGGTTGCTAAGGAAACCCCTAGCGGCAAGATGGCGGCCGCAGGCGGAGAGGGCCCGAGCTCCAGCCCGCCGCTCCAGGACCCACCGAGGCGGCCGCCGCGAGACGGTAATGGCTGCAGGCCGCGGCCGGATCTCCGCGCGCGGTGGGGGAGGAGGGCCGGGAGACAGGCGGGGTTCCGGCGGCCGCCGCGCGCTCTCGGCCGCAAGCCCAGCCGGCAGCCCCCGGGAAGCCCCGGCGCCCCGACCTTGGGAGGGGGGCCGCCCCCGCGGGCGGGATTCCGAGCCCGGGGCGGCGGAGCCCGCCGGCTCCTGGGGAGCGAGCCGGGAGGCGCCGTTCGGAGGCTGCGCGGGCGCTGCTCGAAGATGCGAAGAACCGTGTTCAGGTAGAGCCCGAGCTTTTCTGTGGCAGATGCAGGAGTCCGGCGACTCCCACGCTTCCCACGTCGCCCGGTGGACACGGGGCTGGTGCGGAGGGGAGCCCTGCCGCCCCCCGGGTGTGAGTGTGGATTTTGTCCTGAGGGGACGAGAGGCCGCTGGTGAATGCCTGCAGAGAAGGGGCCGGGCTGGCGCCTCCCTCCCGCTCACCCAGCAACCGGCGCCCCTCCACAGGCCGCGGCCTCTCGGGGACCTGTGCTCACGCCTGCCGCACCCTGCCCCCCGGGGCCCGGAGGTCCACCCCATCCGCGGGTTTGTGGGCTGTCAGCCGGGTCACCTGTGGCACCGCGTGCTCACCCGTCCCTCTTCTTTCCGATATTCAGGTTACGGTGTCTATGTGTACCCGAATTCTTTCTTTCGATATGAAGGAGAATGGAAAGGAGGGAAGAAACACGGTGAGAAATCGTGGCCTGTTCCCACGGCTGCCACCTTGCACCGACAGCCATTTCCTCGGGGAGCCCGGGCCGGCAGGTGGCACTGGGAGCCACCAGCACTGGGTCCCCACACTCCCTCTCACTAGTGCCCAGGAAAGGCCATTGCCTGCAGCGATCCTCAGAGCTCACCAGACAAGACATCCCGGGGCCCGGGAGACCCCTCAGCTAGCAGCCTTCTCACAGGCTCTGGGGCATCCTGGGCAGGGGAAGCCCCAGCTTAGAAATCCTCCCTGGGGTGTTAGTCTGTCTTTGCCAAAGTGAAAATTGCCTTTATGGTTTATTTTTGATGAGTAAGAGATTACCCACCTTTGTATTTATCCAAAGGATACAAACGTAATGATCCACAGGGGCACCTGCACTCCAGTGCTTACAGCAGCAATGTCCACAATGGCCAAATTGTGGAAAGAGCCCAGATGTCCATCCACAGATGAATGGACAGAGAAGACGAGGTCTATATATGATGGAATACTACTCAGCCATCAAAAAAATGAAATCTTGCCATTTGCAACCATGTGGATGGAACTAGAGGGTATCATGCTAAGCGGAAAAGTCAGTCTGAGAAAAACAAATACCGTACGATTTCACTCATACATGGAATTTAAGAAACAAAACAGATGAACGTAGGGGAAGGGAGGGAAAAATAAAATAACAGAAAAACAGGGAGGCAAACCATAAGAGATGCTGAACTCTAGGAAACAAACAGGATTGCTGGAGGGGAGGTGGGTCAGGGGGACAGGGTAACTGGGTGACCGGCATTGAGGAGGGCACGTGATGTGATGAGCACTGGCCGTTATATGCAACTAATGAATCGTTAAATTCTACCCTGGTAACTAATAATACAGTGTACGTTACCTAAGTTGAACTTAAACCAAAAAAAAGAAAAACTTTTTAAAAGAGAGAGATTACCTACTTTTGTAGAAAGTCTCAGCCTTAAAAGAGAGAAAGTACTACCAAGCGTGAGTCGCTGGAGTCCTCCCCAGGGGTGGGCCCAGACTTTCCCGGGTTTACACTCACACAGTCTTATGTTCTGCCTGCTCACGTCTTCTGCCTGTTTTTCTCCTAGAGAACTGGTCTTTCAGCATTTTCTTATATGAGCTCTTTTTGTGTCCGCTGGCTGCCAGTATTTTTCTCTATCTTTAAGCTTTTGCCTTGTGTTGTTGCCATACAGACATTTTTTGCTTTTGTCTGAAATCTCTGCTTTTCTTCCTCTGGGCCTGGCAGGGAGGCTCACGTCTGACACCCTTGCCAGAGCCTGGCCTGGACAGAGTGGTTCCCCCTTTTTAAATGTTTTTTTGAGTGCTGCCCTGTGTCCACAGACTCCGTCTCCTCCGGCCCTGGTGCTGATGGAGGCCAGGTGACTGGAGTGTCTCCTCCAAAGAGGTTGGGGTAGCTCTGCTGTCATCCCAGCCGAGACAGCAGGCCTTAGTCACGTTTCAAGAACGTTTTTATCGAGAAACATGTAGGTGGGTGAGTTTGCAGAGAGCAGGCGTGGGACAAGAGGCAGAGCCGAACACAGGCCTGAGAGCTTCAAAGCCCAGCTCTTCCCACAGAGGAACGAGTCCAGCCACGCATGGGCAGCAGGGGTTTCTCCGACTTTGGTCTGACTTCACATCGTGATTTCTTTCCCCAGGCCAGGGGAAGCTGCTGTTTAAAGATGGGAGTTATTACGAAGGCAAGTTTGTGGACGGGGAGATCACGGGAGAAGGCTGCCGGCTCTGGGCCTCATCAGGTTAGCAGTGGAGACAGGTGCGGGTGTGCTGACTCCTTTTTCGTAAACTATCTCTGGTGTAAGTTGTCCCTGGCTTCTGGATGCAGAAGGCACCTCCCTCTGTGAAGTGTGGGTCTCTGGTTTCCATCACATTCCCCGCATTAGCAGCATGCCGGCCGAGGGCAGGGGCAACCACTCACAGACCTTCCCAGGCAAGCATGGTGGCTGTTCTCCGCTGAGAGAAGGCCCACCCCCACAGATTCCGACCCAGAGAGGCCTTTGCCCTTGGGCACCTGGATGCTGCAGAGAGGGTCATCATAGGACGGGGATCTGCATCCACCTGCTATGGGCGAGGGGGGCTGTACAGTAACCAGGAGGGCAGGACCAAACCCACCTACTCTTATTTTCTCTCGTTAGCCAAGGTGAACGGGAGAAAGGGAGACCCCCTCACGTGTTCTGAAATGATACTTGCTGCCACCATTGATCAGGGGTGGGAGGGGTGTGACTGTCAACCCACAGGGAACTCAGGAACAGCTCTAACCCTGGGTGTGCCCCTCTCCTCATCTGCACCAGGAAACACCTATTCTGGACAGTTTGTTTTGGGAGAGCCTCAAGGACACGGTGTCATGAAGTACAAAGCTGGCGGACATTATGAAGGGGAGTTCTCCCACGGCCTGAGAGAAGGTCTGATACCCACAGGAGCTTGCTGAGTGTGGCAGGGCGCTTTGTGGGGAGCCCTGGGCCCCAGCACCCCTCCCCAGGGTCTAACTCAGGGGCCCTGACGTGCACCCGGCCATACTGGAGGTGCTCTTCTCTCTGCCCCCAGAACCACGTCTGCTGCAGCTCTGTGTGGGGGCCGTGGCCTGGGAACCCTGCTTGCTGGGGCTGAGACCATAGGTCCTGCATCAGTTCACTGCTGTGGTTAAAATCTAGCAGCTCAAAAAACTGCCATTTAATTATTCACCTACAATCCTGGGGGTCAGCAGTCTGTCCCTGGCTTGGCTGGGCAACGCTTTTGGCCTCACATGGGGTCACCCCCACAGTGGTTGTCACAGCAGCTCAGGCAGGGCTGGTGGTTCCTGGGCCCTGGCCCAGAGCCTCGGGGTTCCTGGGGGGCAAGAAGCTGCAGGTCCTCTGAGGACATGCTGCTGAACAAAGCGAGTCAGGAGGCCACGCTTGTGGGGAAGCGGACTCTGCCCGGGGGGGGCGGGGGGGGGGCGGTATGTGCATCCCTGGCGCCTGAAGACCGAAGTGCTCACTGTTCTGGAAGACCAGCCTCCGGAAGCAAGCCATGCGTCCACAAGGTCCGACGGTGCCTTTCCAGGGTCCGCTTACATTGGAAGATGCACATGCACTTCCGAGCTGTCCCGAACCATGCCATGAAGCCCTGTTCTCACGAGCGTGTCCTCTGGCCTTTGTTTTCTTTCTTTCTTTTCTTTTTTTTAAGATTTATTTATTTACTTGAGAGAGAGAGAGAGTACATGAGAGGGGGGAGGGTCAGAGGGAGAAGCAGGCTCCTCACTGAGCAGGGAGCCTGATGCGGGACTTGATCCCTGGACTCCGGGATCATGACCTGAGCCGAAGGCAGTCACTTAGCCAACTGAGACACCCAGGCGCCCTTTTTTTTTTCTTTTTAAGGATTTATTTATTTTGGAGAGGGCATGCCAGCAGGGGAGGAGTGGAGGGAGAGGGAAAGGGAAAGAACCTCAGACTCCCCGCCCAGCACGGAGCCTGATGCAGGGCTCAATCTCATGATGCTGAGATCATGACCTGAGCTGAAACCAAGAGTCGGACCTTCCACCGACTGAGCCCCCCAGGCGCCCCTGTGCTCTGGCCTTTAGACCAAGGGCCTTTGAGTCGGTCACAGGAGGCCCAGCACTGCCGTTGTCTGTGAGGTACAGTTTCCCATGGACTGACATGATGGCAGAGCTGTGGGGTGGCCCCAGCTGACACCAGGGCACTCCAGCCTCAAATGCTGGAGCCTGGGGGACCTTAAGGGGCACCCCTCCCGCCCTCAGCACCTTTGAGAGCTGGACCCCAGAACCGCTGTCATTGGCGTGGTGGTCACTGGTGCCACCCCAAATCACAGCTGCCGTGTCTTCCCTGGGCACCCCCGGCCTGGGAGGACAGCCCGGTTCCTGGAGCCGTTCTGACCCCAGCTTTCTTCTGAATCTACCAGCGCCCTCTGGGGGGGTGGAAGCAAGGTTCCCCTGACAGGAGGCAGGAAGTGATGCTCACCGCCCTGGGCTCCCTCCCTAGGACACGGGCACCTGGTGGACCGGGACGGACAGGCCTACTGGGGGTCGTTCCATGAGAACAAGAGGCACAGCCGGGGGCACATGGTCTTCCGGTGAGTGCGCCACCCCCCTCCCCCGGCCCCCCGGCCCCCGGGCCACCCTGGTCTCCGGCACATCGGCAACACTTGGGATTCAATGCTTTAGTTACCGACACTGCTTACCAGAGTGTTTAGTAGAGAGAGCCTTGACTCCCCCTAGCGAACACCTCCCGGAGGCTTGGGCGGCAGGTGGGTGGCGGGCAGGGGCTTTCTCGGCGCCACGGGACATGGTGAGCCTGCATTTTCATCCGTGGCTCATGCACAGCACCACCGTGGCCACGTGTAGGTTCACACTGACTTTTCTCCAAGTCTTACCCAGCTGGGGGCCAGGCGAGCGGGGGCCACGGGCCGCTGCCATCACCCCCCACCAAGCGCCAGGCCCCCTGCCCCTCCGCAGCAGGCCCTGGCAAGGCAGGAGCTCGTGCCATCTGCTCAGGGACTATTTTTGCTTCAGTCCCGGTGGCGCTTGCTGAGCCCCGGTCGGAGGAGCGGGTCTGAGTCAGCGCCACCACCTGGCTCTCCCCGGTCTGAGAGCTGCCCCATGTTTGTGTCCCCAGGAACGGTGACAAGTACGAAGGCGACTGGGTCCGGGACCAGCGTCAGGGGCACGGTGTGCTGTGCCGAGCCGACGGCTCCACCTACGAGGTACCTGGAGACGTGGCAGGACCCCAGGCTCTTGGGGACCCCACTGGACACCTTTGCCGCCCAGGCGTCCTCATGGGGCACTTCAGTGCTGCCCCTCCACCCCAAGGGGCAGGGAGGGCGGCCACCCCCTTTGGCTGATGAGGAAGCGAGGGAAGGGGAAGTGCCCCAGCTAACACGTTTCCTGTCTGGCTCCTGAGATGCCCTGCCACCTGCAGTGTCACCTGAGGGAACGGGGTGACATTTCTCGGTCCCTTGAGGATGCCCTCAGGGCCAGTGAAGCGTTTTTGATGAGAAATGCCCGCCTCAATCCCATGGGAGAGGACGTTCTCCCCGCCTTGTTGCTGCTGGCCGTACCCCTTGGGTCTGACCGGGGTTGGGGGCGGTCAGGTGCTGCAAGCGGGAGGAAGACCAGGCAGATCTGAAGACCTCATCGGGACCCCAGAATCCATCATCCATCTTTCTTACTGGACACTGGCCACGTGCCTAGCTGGGAGCAGTCACAGCAGGAGCCAGAGATGTGCGTCTCAGGAAGGGCGAGCCACAGTCGGTGGCCAGAGTGACAAGTAGCCCCATCAGCCCTGCAGGCAGCTGGGGGGCCAAGAGCCTGGTCGTCTCTCTTGTGTCATTCTGTGAGCTGAGGCCTAAATGATGACGAGCCGCCATGGCCACCGAAGAGCAAGGGCAGGGTGCTACCGGCCGCAGGAGGAGCAAGGACACAGCCGGGCGGGAGGTCCGGGAGGGGCCCACGGAGACCCTGAGCCTCAGCGGGCTGGAGTGTGATTGTAAGGGTCGCCAGAAGCACTGGAAGGAAGTGGTGGTCTGATCTCTGTGAAAAGTCCCTCTGGTTCTTGTTCAGGGGGCGCTCTGCCATCAGGAGAGGGGAGGGCACAGAAAACAGCCTTGGGGTGGTTTGGAGGTGAAGACACCGGCCTTGCTGGCAGGTTGGATGTCGAGGCGGAGGCAAGAGGAGAAGTAAGGATTGACTCCTGGGTTTGGGACCTGAGCACTGGAGGGTGGTGGCAGTGCCCGAAGCAGAATCCCGTTGGGAGACAGGAACCGGGCCAGCACGTTACCGTGGAAATGGGTAGCTGGGTAGCCAGTGCAGGGCTGTGAAGTGCTGCAAGGGGTAAAAGCAGAAACGGCAACAGCAAATGCACCAGTGGCCCCGCAGATGCCCAAAAGATGGACCTGGGGCCCGCCTGCACAGCCAGGCTCCTTGGGGAGACTCGTGGTGTGCGGTGACTTCGCCACAGTGACTTCACCACAGTGGCTGCGATGAGCCCACTGAATCCAGGGCTGCGGGAGCCCAGGCCCAGCTGCACACGGCCGTTCACGCAGGGCCTGCTGCCAACGAGCCCCGCGTCAGGCGGCCAGGAGAGACGGCGAGAGGTCCAGCTCCAGCAGCACAGAGCCGGCCAGGAAGAGTGGCTTTGGGGCTGAGAGGTGGTAACTGATGGCTGGCGGGGCGCTGGGGGGGGGGGGGGTGCAGCTGGCATCGTGGCCTGGCCTGTGCGGCCCCCCACAGCGGCCTGGCCTGCTCATCAGACAAGCTTGGCCTGGGTGAGACCGCACCCCGGCCTCAGGACAGGCAGCAAGGGCCAGTGTGCCCCGTGTGCATCTGTGTCACTGCTGGCCTGCTGCTTCTCCATGAGGGACCATCCGTCCTTACAGGACCCGCCCGTAGGGCCCAGCACAGGCACCACCAACAACCTGGCCTTGGTTCTCCAGAGCTGCAGTGGGAGAGAGACGCAGAGGGCAGGTCTCCCTCTGCCCCCGCCCATCCACGCCACACCCGGAGTCATCCCCACAAACGTGCACAAGCACACCTCGAGGCCTGGGGTGGACACGGGCAGGTTCCCAGCGCATGGCAGCAGAATTGTTCACGCCACAAGCACCAGCCTCTGGCCTCAGCCCTTCTCCCCGCTTCGTGGGTGAGGCCACAGGCCCAGAGGAGGGGCAGGGAGTTCCGGCCTGGAGCCTGAGTGAGATCCAGGGGCAGATGGCATGGCCTCCAACCCAGGTGGGTCCCCTCATGGCTGGACAGGGCTGGTGGAGGGAGCATCCGCTTCTTCGGGGCCCCCGGCACTGCCCTGTTCCTGGAGGCTTTTCTGGCCCTCGGCACCTCGGCCACTTGCCGGGCCTCAGTGCTGTGGCTGCCCTCTGGGCCCCCGCTCAGGCCTCCCCTGCAAGTCACGGCTCAGCCAGGAGGGGACGGGACTAGGGCAGTGGCCCTCCACACCCCAGGCTGACCCAGGCGCCCATCGCCTGCCCAGCGCTCCACCAGGGGGCAGCCCAGCCCCGCCAGCAGTTCGGCGGGTCAGGCCTTACAAGGGACTTCTCCCGCTCCGGAGACATTTTGCTCCAACTTGACCGCTGGAGCCTGATTTCAGACTGAACCCTCTCCCCCGGCTGCAGCTCCCAATGGCTAGGCTGCTTCCTCACCAAGTGAGGAGAACTTCTCCTGGATGGTCACCCCTCAGTGTCACGGGCTGCGCCGTCCCAGCCTGCAGACCTCAGGACCCCCACACGTCCTCAAGGGAGGTGGCGTGTCCTCGACGTGGGGCGCCTCCCACATGAGTGAACATGGAAGCCTGGTCCTCCAGCTGCGTCTTCCCCAGGATGCAGACTCATGTCCGCCTGCATTTCCGTTTGCTTGGCACCGTCCCAACCTTCTGGAGCCTCGTGCCCAAGGACCTTGGACAACTGGCCTGCTCTCTGCAGCTCAGCACTGCTGGGACCCCATCCTCAGTTGTGCTTGTGGTGTCTGTGTGGGCAGCCCCCAGCCGCACATGCTGGCAGGGACGCGAGCAGCCACCTCGCCCACCCCTCGGGTGCCGACGGGACGGCCGAGGGGCACCCAGGTCCTGGAGGGAGGGTGTGCACGGAGGTCCCTCACGGCATTCCCCTGCCCTCCGGCCACCTTTTTAAACCAGCTTCCAGATGGCCGTGCAGACAGGACGTGTGGAGAAGGGCCACACCCCAGGAGGGCAGTGGGGTCCGGCTGCAGCCACACGGTGACCTCGGACACGGCCCACGCGCTCGCCGCCACCAGCACGCCTTCCGGAGCTGCCAGGGAGACTCGGCCCGCGCTCTGTTGCCAGGCCTCGCTGATGGGGAAGGCGCAGGCCTCTCCGTGTTGCAGGGACACCTCACGCCTGACCTCCGACCTCCGGTTCTCAAGAGTCACCCAGGAGACGGGGCGCCGTGGGACGGAGCTGGGCGCTACCCCAAGGCCATCTCCCATGAGGGCACAGCCGTTCCCTGGACTCTCACTGGGCAAACGGTCGGCCTTCTTTTAAAACACGTCCTTATATATCGTAAAATACGCCTAACGTAAGATTCGTGGTTGTAACCGCTAAGTGTATGGCTCGGGGCGGGAAGCACATTCACACTGTGGGGCTCCCGTCCCCGCCGTCTGTCTCCAGAACCTTCCGTCTTCCCACACTGACACTCTGCCCCCAGGAAACACTAGCCCTCCCGCCCCTGGTGCCCACCCCGCCACTTTCTGTCCCCACGGATCTAACTCCCGCAGGTACTGTGTGTCCGGGGAGTCCTACAAGACCTGTCCTTTGGGGACTGGCCCATTTCACTGAGCACGAAGTCCTCGAGCTCCGTCCGTGCTCCTTCCTTTCTAAGGCTGGATAATAGTCCATCGCGTGGAGGGCCCCCGTTCTGCACGTCCGTCCATCCGCCGATGGACCCCTGGGCTGCTTCCACCGCTTGGCTCCTGTGAGCGATGCTGCCATGAACGTGGCGGGGGGGGCACAGCTCTCTCAGCCCCCGCGTCCAGGTCCTCGGGGTGCACACCCAGAAGAGGAGCTTCTGGATGCCGTGGTGGCTCCCACTTACTTCTGGGGAGCCCCACACGGCTCCCACAGCGGCTGCCGCATGTCACTTTCCCAGCAGCTGCGCATGGGTTCCGATCCGTCCACACCCTCGCCTGCACTTGTCCTTTCCTCCTCCTGAAGACGGCCGTCCCCACGTGTTCTGGTGCCGTCCACAATCCAGCGCCGGCCACTGCTGCCGTCAGGGGGATGTGGCGTCCCTCCATCCCTGCTGGGCTCTTCTGCCCGGCCTCACCCTCCTACCCGGCGTGTCCCTTGGCTGGACCACTGGCGCTGATGGCTGCTGTCACCCGGGGAGTGCAGGCTCTGCCACGCGGCCGGGACAGGTGAACTGTCCTGTACCAGCAGGTGTGGCCACCTCCTGCTTTCTTCCCAGGAAGTGTCGGCCCCCACGCGAGGCCCCAGGCACCCTCGGACCCCCACCCTCTTCAACCCCAAGCTGCCCAGAAAGCTGCCTGGGCCCCCCTCACCACAGACCTACCAGCTTCTGGTTTTTATTTATTTTTAAGGTAATTTTATTTTCTCAAAGATTAGACGATAGTGGCCGAGCTCTCCCTTGACCATGTCCCATATCAGCCGAGTCTGACAGAGAACCTGCCAGACCTGAAGAAGGAGAAGTTCCAGGAGGGGTGTGTCACTGCAGAGGTGTGCTCAGGGCCGCATGGAGCAGGGGGGTGGGGACCCCCCAGCACGGCCAGCTCCCCCACCCAGCGGCAGGTGTGCCTTTGTCTCACAGTCCCCGCTGCCTCGTCACCAGTATCCCCCCAGTGCAGACCCTTGTAATGAGCCGCAGGAAAAACCCACTCCTGAAAATAATGTCCTAGCATCTTCTGTCAGGACATAAAAACAACATATCCCAGAGCCAGAACTGCTTGTTCTTCTGTCGTGACAGGAGCCACGTGGTCACGATTGGGGCCGGTGGTTGTAACTGGCACATCTTGGAAAGGGCATCTCCTGCCCCCACTACCCCGTGATGGTTCTGTGCGGGTCACCCCCAGGCTCCCGGCTTGCACCCGCTGGACCTTCCATGCTGCCTCCACCTCCGCGGGACATGGGGGTGGGCGTGCCCAGCAGCAGCAGGCTCACTGGCTCCTCCCGGGAACGTGGCTGCAGCATGGTGACCCCCACGGGCACAGGGCAGCCCCTCCGAGAGCGGCAGCATTCCGGAATCCCTGAGGGAGCCCCAGAGCTGATACTGAGCCGTGGAGGCAAGCCGTGTCCCCCCACGGATGGAAGCAGACCCGAGCTGCTGGTGAACCCCGGTGTGTGTTTGCACAGCACAGTGTTCCCTACCTGTGTGGTCCCCCAGCTGGCTTCCGGGCTGTCCCTGGGTGCCACTCTGTGCACATTGGCTGTGCTTCTTGTGTTGGCTTTCCCAGAGGGAGGCCTGCTGGTTGGTACACCTGCTTGCCGCTCAGAGCAGGTGGCCGGCCTTATGTGCATCTTCACCTGCTGGTGGCTCCCAGCCTCCACTGTCCTCACCTGTGTGTCTTCAGGAATGCCAGTGGCTTTTACGTCCCCATGCCACCCTGCACAGCCCAGGAATGTGGGGCCATGACCGCAGGGTTGCACCGCACACAGAACAGTCGGAGCATCTGGGTCTGTTCGAGCACTCACGGGAGGAGGGATCTGGACTGCCAGAGCCATCACGGATCCAGTGCCAGGCTCCGTGTTCCCTGCGCGGTCCACATGTCATCAGACGTCAGAAACAGACACGGAAAGGCATCGAGAGCCACAGTGCACACTTTGAAATCTGAGGAACTTATGACCAACGTCATGGAAGTCAAACACAACACCCTATGACCCTGCTGTTGTTGGGGAGATGGATGAGCGGGGCACACACCCGTGCCCCTGACACTCCAGCCTATGTGCCCACTGCCACCCCGGCAGGCCGTCCCACAAGCTGGAGATCCAGGCCCCCTGACCAGTTGCAGGGCCGCCCAGGCAGGTGGCCCGGGGCCATATCCACATATGTGACCTGACCCCAGATCACCCCTCGCTGGTCTACCAGCTCATGACCTCAAAGAAAGTGGTCACCTGCTCCAGCTCCAAGGTTGGCAATGGTAGGGGAGGCCATCCGAATACCGCCCGAGGCAGACACTGGGAAGTCAGGCCCCTGGGCCCTCCTGGTGTGGCCAGCCAAACTCTGGTGCCCAGGGAGGGCTAGAGGCGGGACGTGACCGATGGGGTAGGCTGGACATTCAGTGTGCTCCAGGGAGCACCAGGGGACATGGGGGGGGCACGCAGTTGGAGAAGCACAGTAGTTCTTCCCTCAGAAAAATAGAATCAACAGAACGTGCTCCCTAAAATGAGAAGAGAGTCAAATACTTCTCACAGTTTATTCCCACCATGTGTGGTGGGAGAGCACCCAAAGTGTCTCTCATCCCAGCGCCCAACTGTCCTGGGAGCTGTGGACGCTCAGAGGTGGGCCCAGCTGCGGAGGCTGTCTGCAGCATCCCCCTTGGTCCTGGGGGTGCCCCAGCAACTGCAGGGTGACAGGCGTGCCTCACCACAGTCCCCTGGGCCCGCTTCCTAACACTGAACCCCATCCTGCCAGTCTTTGTGGTGTGGACACAGGCCCCTGCCCCCTCTTCGCGCACTGCACCTACCGTGCATGAGCCCTCACATGGGCAGGGAGGGCCAGGGAGAGTGGAGGGAGCCCCTGCTCTGGGGAATACCCCCCCACCCCTCCTCGTGGAGAACCCCACTGCCTCCTCTGTGAAATGCTTTTGTAAGTATTGGTTCATGCTTTGGGTGCGAGTCAGCTGAGAAAGAGCAGTATTTTCAAAGGTATGATTTATAACATTAATTAGAAAAGATTCCGCGCTGCTGGGTGATTTACATTGTACACTGGGGCGCGTTTGTCCTGGGAAGTCCTGCATTAACGCTGTGAATACCCAGCTCCCCCAGAGGTTCCAGCAGCGAGTTCAGGTCACCCGTTGTGAACGATCAGGGAAGACACAGTGGGTGGTGAGCGCAATGCGCGCCCCTGGCGTGGGTGCAGGGGTGCCACGGTCCCACAGGCCGTCCTTGACAGCTGTGGGTGTGGGATGACCCGCCAATCAGCTCCTTCTCCAGCCAACCCAAGGCTGTGCCTTCCTCCTGAGGGCAGCACCGGCACTTTGCAGAGGCCTGGGCCTACGGAGGGAGAGCGGAGACGAGAGGTGGCCGTTCTCAGAGCAGCAATGGCTACGACGTGGGAAATGGGCCCAGCAGCCATCTCGTGGTTTGGATAGCCTCTCAGCCTGAGCTGACCTGAGCCCCCATGCGGTCTTGAGGGAGCCAGGGAGTGTTTATGACTAGCATCCGTCCATCCATCCTTCCATGGGAGCTGTGACTCCAGGCTCCAGGAGTCTCAGAGGCCCCCGAGGATGGGGAAGGGATGGCCGCTAGGAAGTGCCGCAGGGTTTTGCTCCACCTGGTGGGAGCATCTGGAGCCACGTCTTGGGCAAGGGAGGTGTGGGGCGCCACCGGTGCAGGCATGGGGCTGCGTCAGTGCCCCGTGCAGACTGAACTCGGAGCCAATTTCCAGCATCTTGAATCCCAGCCTCCCACTTGGAAGAGCACATGAGCACGTGGCCAGACTCCGCGGGCCCCACGCCCATCCCCGCAGGATGGGGAGAACCCAGCACACCTGCACAGGGACAGGAATGAAGACTGGAATGTGAGGGCAGGTGGCAGACTTGCCCAGGGCACGTGGTGGGCACAGAGATTGCTGCTCTTGCCACTGGGAGGGCGGAGGGTGGCTGGAGCAAGGGGGCTGGGGAAAAGTGAGAGGCCCCACGTGAAGGCTTTGTTCTCTTCAAGGCACAGCCCTCCCCTGTGGCCAAGGCCCCCTGTACCACATCCCGCTTTTTGGGCCTGACCGCATCCCGCTATACCACCTCTTGATGCCAGGCCTGGGGACCGAGCCCAGTGGTTTCTAAGTAGAGGGCGGGGTGGGTGTTGGGGACAGTGGGTTTGGTTCGGCTCCTATGGGGTTTGTGTTTGTTTGGCTGTGAGTCCTGTCGCCTGAGCTGAAACTGGTAACTTCTTGGGTCTGAGGATGGTGTCGTGAAAGGAAAGGTTTCCTGGCAAGCAAACCATTCCAGCGACTTCACTTCCAAGCCTCACCCACCGCCTCCCAGCAAGCAGAGTAACGGGGGGCTGGGGCTTAACATGCCCGCGGGGCTCTGGGGCCACCCTCCCAGGGCTGTCCCCACCCTGACCCACGGACAGAAGCCCAGCCCAGGACTCTCCTGCTCTGCTCTCTCCTGCCCAGTTCACTTTGCCCATTCCGGTGAAAGCACCGCTGTCCTGCTGCACACATGCATGCACACGGATACACAGACGCGTGCACACGTATATACGTGGGCACACAGGCACATGCGTCACCCCCAAGCGCGGACGTGCGTGTGCAGTGACTCCTTTCTGGTTGCAGGGCCGAGGCACCCATTGATGCTGCCCAGAGGCCAGCCGTGATGGCGCCTGGCCACGGAGGTCTCCCTCCACCCCTCAAAGTGACCTGGCTCCGCAGCCCTGGTGCTTGGTGACTCTGTTCTCCAAGCCACCCCCCAGGTTCGGGGCGTCCGAGCTCTGCAGGGCTGCGGCCTGCGGGGGCCGTTCGCACAGCCTCCCAAAGGCCTGGGAGAGAGCCCGGCGCCGGCCTCCGCTGCGCTGCCTCCCACAGCACCCGTGGGCACCGACCGCGCGTGGCCTGCGTGGAGAGCAGGGCTGGGAAGCGGGAGCCCAATTAGCTCCCACAGAAAATGCATAGAACCAAACAAGCTTCTGGCTGATTTTTCTTCCAAAAGCAGTAATTCACACTCAAATAAAATACCATTAGGACCTTGAAGTTTTCCACAAAACACTGTTGCCGCTTTCCCACGTTATTCTCGCACTCTGCTGTGCGTGTGGTTCAGAAAGCAAGGCTGCTTCTGGGGGCAGCCGAGTGGGGGGGTGGAGTGTGCCGCATGGGCTCCAAGGTCCCCTCAATGGTCCCTGCTGCTGTCAGGGGGCGCCTCCATCCTGCACAAATGTAATATCTTTATTGAAAGGATTTTTGTGCTGAAAGTGCCCCTTTTTGAGCCATTTACATATGTGCCATTGTCCCCAACCTGACCCTCTTCTTACAATTCAATTGCAGAGTCCTTCCGAGGCAGGGCGGTACCGCGTGATTCCCAGCCCCTGAGGGGGTGGTTTTCCAGCAGACTCGGTCCTCGGCCTGTGGAAGGGGAGCGGGGTGCTTGCGGGGACCCCACGGGCCTCCCCCTGCTGTCTCACGTGTCGTCCACACGGCTCTCTCCACAGGGGCAGTGGCACAGTGACGTCTTCAGTGGCCTGGGCAACATGACCCACTGCTCTGGGGCCATCTACCACGGGATGTGGATCAATGGCCACCCGGTGGGTAGGTGCCTCTCCCACCCCTGCCTCCCCCTTGTCCTCTTGTGGGGTCACATTGGGGTCTGCTGAGTTCTCTCTCAGGTGGCCACGGGCACTCGCACGGGGTTGCTGAATCTGGAGGTGTTTGGGGTCAGGGGTGAGGTGAGATCGAAAACCCCAGCCCCTTTAGGAAAAACACATTCCAATCAGGTTTCAAAAAGGCTTGTGACTGGTCTGCCTTCGGCTCAGTCACGCTCTCAGGGTCCCGGGGTCTGGGGATCGGGCCAGCCTAGGCAGCGTCCTCCAGGAGCACCTTAGGAACTTCACCTTGGGAAGAGACCCAGATCCCAGCCCACCCCAAATTAGGGATGTTGGAATCCCTGGGTGTGAAAGATTCAGGCAGGCGGCAAGCCATGTCCTCACCTCCCCCTAGCCAAGTCTCAGCAAATGCTGGAAAAAGCCTAGGACAGCTGAGGCAGGCTCTGGCCTCACCCTGCTGGGTGCCAGGTTGTCCCCCCAGAACAGAGCAGGGCTCCCCGGGCCCCCCATCACCGTGAAGCACCTGTCGCCCTGCACACGTGCCCGTGTATGCGCCCGCCTGGCTGGCACGTCCTCGATCAGACTCAAGTCCTATCCTAAAGCCTTTCCCAGTGACTGCTTTTAAACACCCTGAAGCTTGTGCTGTGCCAGAGGTCATCACTCTCGGGGGCTCGGAGAGTCAGGGGGAAGCAGACACCGAGAACACCGTCTCCAGCTGCACAGACCCCAGGGGATGCCCCGCAGGTCCAGCCTGTGTGTGGACGCGCTCTGGCCGGTTCCCCAGCAGGTGCCTACAGCGCCTCATCCAGCACCCATTGAGCTGCTGACTCAGATGCCAGGAGTGCGGGGCCGGAGTCCCAACCAACCAGAGAATGTACAGGAAATTCCACCGTGTGCAAACCCCAGTGCCGACAAGCCACTCACTCACAGCCCTTCAGCATTCAGTGGACCTCTGAAGTCTCTTTAATGTAACCAGTTCTGCAAGAAGTTGCTTAAAAGTCACAGCTGACCCTCAGGATGGGGTCACAGTCTTATTTGAGTGACTGCTGGGGTCTCTAGGTGAGGTGGCTCGAGCAGGGGATTTACAGCCCTATGTGTGATAACTGCACATCCCTCTCCTGTGGTGCCCTGGGAAGCACAGCTGTTCCGTGGGAGGGCCCCGGTGGGGACGTGGGCTCAAGCAGGCGCTGGGCCCACCGTTGACCTGTGCTGAACCGCGCTCTGCTCTGCTCTTTCCCAGCACAAGCCAAGAGGATCGTGATTTTGGGTCCGGAGGTGATGGATGTGGCTCAGGGGTCCTCCTTCACGTTGAACATCCAGCTGCAGCAGAACAATGGGGAAGTGGCCAGGAGTAAGCATCTCCAGGGTGACGACTGGATTTTCAGAAAGATAAACAGGTGTCAGGTGCTTAGGGTTAGGGACGAAATGGCACATGTGGCTTCTGGTACCGGATGTCCTTGTAGCAGGCGTGCGAGTCCCCGCACTGGCGGGAGGCAGCCACGTGAATCATGAGTGTGTGCGCGTGACCACAGCCATTGCATGTCTCTCAGGACGATGGGTGACTTCTCAGGGCCACTGGCGTCCGTGGGGCATCTCAGCCTGGCAAGGGGCGAGTTCCTGTGTCCTCCATGGGTCATCAGAGGAGGACAGATCTCCAATAGCATCTGGCTGCTTTTTGAGGAATCGTATGAGCCGGGTGTCGATGCTGAGAGTGGACCAGCTGGCCTCCCAGAGCGCTTCCCACCGTGAGCAGAGTGCCTGGTGCAGAGAGGGGCCTTCTGGCCTGGCGGCAGGGCAGAGGACCCTGGGTGCACCTTTCGGCCCCCAGGTGGTCACTGTGCGGTGGCCGGGGCAGGACCACCAGTAATAAACGCATGCCTGGGATTCTTAATGTCCATTATTTCACCTGAGTTCTGAAGCTTTGAGGACGGGGCCATGATGAGCAGTATGGATCAAAGAGAGTCACAGTTGGTTTAACAACCTTACTGCAGTGTCCTTTATATAGCTCGAAATCCTCATGTATTAAGTGATTCCTTGATTTTCAGCAAATTTAGAGTGGGGCAGCCAGCACCACAGTTCTGTTTCAGACCATTTCCTTCACCTCAGAAAGGCCCCTCCTTCCCACCTGCAGCCCTGTTCCCACCAATGTGCCTGCTATGGGCACTTGGTATGAGTGGAGTCCCACGACACACGGCCTCTGGCTCTGCGTCTCTGACCGGCGTCCTTGGCTGGGGTGACCCAGGTGGTCGTGTTGGTGCTTCAGTGACCGTTTCTGCCCTTGGTTTCCCCGCTCGTCTGTTGGCGGACATTTGGGTGCTTGCACTTTGGGCAGCTGGGAATGTTTGGTGCAAGTTTTTGTGTGGCCTGTGTTTTCTGTGTCTCGGTTATGCACCGAGGGGAGCTGCTGGATCATATGGCAGATTTATGTGTAAACTTTCAAAGAAACTGCCAGACTCTTTCCCAAAGTGGCCGCACCATTTTACAATCCCGCCAGGGGCATGGGGCTCGATTTCCCCATGTCCTGCACATCCGCAGCCATCCTGAGGGGGTCAAGTGGCATCCCATTAAAGTTCTGAGTCACGCTTCCCTCACAACTGGTGGTGTGGAGCAAGCAGCTTTTCATGTGTTTATTGGCCACGTGTGTCTTCTCTAGACAAATGGTTATCCAAACACGCTGCCCATTTTTTAAAATTAGGCTGTTTACTCTTCTTGTTTTTCAGTTATATGAGTTCTTTATGTATTCTGGATACAAGTCCTTTATCAGATACATCTTTGCAAATAGTTTCAGTTGCAGCTCATCTTGTCATTTTCTTTAAACTTTTTTTTAAAGATTGATTTGAGAGAGAGAGAGCAGGGGAGGGGCAGAGGGAGAGGGAGAGAGAATCTCAAGCAGACTCCCTGCTGAGCACAGAGCCTGAGTTGGGGCTCCATCCTACAACCCTGAGATCATGACCTCAGCCAAAATCAAGAGTCGGACATCTTACTGACTGAGCCACCTAGGCGCCCCTCATCTTGTCAGTTTCTTAATGCTGTCTTCTGAAGTGCCAAGGGTTTTTTAATTTTGATGAAGATTTGTCAATTTTTTCTTTTATGGATTGTAATTTTGGTAACGTATGTAGGAATGATTAGCCTGACCCAAGTACACAAAGATATTCTCCTGTTTTCTGCTGGAAGTTTTGCTCTTGCATTTCTGCAGTCCATTTTCAGTTAATTTTTCTGGATAAGATGCAGTTCTAAATTTGTCTTTTCTCACGTGGATGTCCAGCCATCTCAGCACCATGTGCCATAAAGACGGTCCTCTCCCCACTGAATTGCCTCACCACCTCAGTCAAGAACCGCTTCACTGTAAGAGTGAGGGTTTGTGTCCAGACTCTGGATTTTGTTCCATTGACCCACGTGTCTGTCCCTGCACTACCACCACACCTTGATTATTGGAGCCTCACCCTGAGTTTGGAAATTAGAGACTCCTTCAATTTTGCTTTCTTTTTCAAAATTGGTTTGGCTATTCTGGGAACTTTATATTTTATACAATTTTTTTAGGATCAGCTTGTCCATTTCTGCAAAAAAAAAAAAAAAAAAAAAAGCCTGCTGGGATTTTGTTAGGCATTGCGTTGACTCTGGCCGGAAGAGCTGCCATTAACAGCACTGCATCTTCCCATCCATGAACATGGGACACCTCCCCATTTATATCTTTACTTTCTCTCACCAATGTTTTATAATATTTAGTGTGCAAGTCTTGCACTTCTTTTGTTAAAACTTATTAATAAATGATAAATAATTTATCAGTAATTAGTTTATAATAATTATAATTTATTCACTAATAAATGTGTAATATTTATTCTTTTTATACTATTATGGATGGAATTGTTTCCTTACCTTTATTTCAGAAATACTAGACTACAATTGATTTTAAAATATTGATCTTATATCCTTTGATCTTGCTGAACTCATTTGCTAGCTCTGCTAGTTTTCCTGAGGATTTCTTAGAATTTTTCTATATAGAGAATCATCTAATTTTGCTTCTTACTAGCGCCCAGCTAGCTCAGTCGGTAGAGCATGAGACTCTTAATTTTGCTTCTTACTTTCCAGTCTGGATGTGTTTTCTTTCATTTGTCTGCAATATTTTACATTCCCACTGGCAATGACCAAGGTCTCTGATTGCTCGAGATCCTCGCCAGCATTTGTTACCATCAGTCTTTTTGGTTCTAGTCGTCCTACTGGGTATGAAATGGTATCTTGTTGTGCTTCTGATTTGCATTTCCCTTTACAAGTAATGATGTTGAGTATCTTTTCATGTATTTATTGGCAATTTGTATGTCTTCTTTGGAGAAATATCTATTCAGATCTTGCCCATTTAAAAAAAAAGGGGGGGTAACTTGGGGCACCTGGGTGGCTCAGTCAGTTAAGCGTCTGCCTTTGGCTCAGGTCATGATCCAGGGTCCTGGGATCAAGCCCTGAGTTGGGCTCCTTGCTTGGCAGGGAGACTGCTTCTCCCTCTCCCTCTGTCCCTCCCCCTGCTTGTGGTCTCTGTGTGTGTGTGTCAAATAAATAAATAAAACCTTTAAATAAATAATTTTAAAAATGGGTAGCTCGCCTTTTGATGTGAGTTATTAAGAGCTCTTTATGTATTCTGGATATAAGTCCCCTTATCAAATATCTGATTTGCAAATATTTTTTTCCCATTTTGTGGATTGTCTTGCAGTTTCTTGGTAGTGTCCTTTAAATTCAAAAGGTTTGAATTTTGATGAAGTGCAATTTGCCTACTTTCTTCTTTTGTTGCTTGTGCTGTTGGTTTCATATCTAAGAAGACTGCCTAACTCAAAGTCATGAAAATCTACTCCTGTATTTTCTTCTAAGAATTTTATATGTTTAGCTCTTACACTGAGAACTATGATCCATTTGGAGTTAATCTTCATGTGTGTGTGGTGTGAGGCAGGGGTCCAACAACATTCTTTTGCATGTGAATGTCCACTTGTCCCAGTGTCATTTGTTGAAAGGCTGTTATTTCCCCCATTGAATTATCCAGGCATTCCATTTGTTAAAATTTTGTTTAAAGTTTTTGCATGTCCTTTCATGAAAGATATTGGTCTTGAATTTTTTTTTCTTTTTAAAGATTTTATTTTTAAGTTATCTCTGTACCCAATGTGAGGCTCAAACTTATAACCCCAAGATTAAGAATCACATGCTCCACTGACTGAGCCAGCCAGGTGCCCCCAATTTTTTTATAATGTCTTAGTCTGGTTTTGTTATCAGGGTAATGCTGACCTCATGCTTCAATTTCCTGGAAGAGTCTGTGTTGAATTAGTATTATTTTTTCTTAAATATTTTGTAGATTTCAATATGAAGGCCATTGAGACCTGCAATTTCTTTGTGGGAAGACTTCTAACTACTAATTCAATTTCTTTAATAGATATAAGGTTATTTGGGTTATCTGTTTCTTCTTGAGTAAACTTTGGTGTTTTATGTCTTTGAAGGAATATTTGTTCATTTCATCTAAGTTGTCAGATTTATTGTCATAAGTTTGTTCATAATATTCCCTCATTCTCCTTTTAATGCACTGATACCACCTCTTTTGTTCCTACTATGGATTTTTTTTTTTGGTAAAGATTTTATTTATTTATTTGACAGAGAGAGACACAGCAACAGAGTGAACACAAGCAGGGGGAGTGGGAGAGGGAGAAGCAGGCTTCCCTCTGAGCAGGGAGCCCGATGCGGGGCTCGATCCCAGGACCCTGGGATCATGACCTGAGCTGAAGGCAGATGTTTAACGACTGAGCCACCCGGGGCCCCCCTACTATGGATTATTGATGTCTTCTTTCTGTTTTTCCTGACTAGTCTGGCTACAAGTTATTAGTTTCATTGATAAACAATCAACTTTTGGTTCCATTGATTTCTCTATTGTTGTCTATTTTCTGTTTCATTAATTCCTATTATGATGTTATTTCCTTGCTTCTGCTTACTTTGGGTTTAATTTGCTCTCTCTCTCTTTTTTGTTTTTCTTTTCGTTTTTAAAATGGAAACCAAGGTCATTTATTTCAGACCTTTCTTTACTAATACAAGAGTTTATTGCTATAAATTTCCCCCTTAGTACTGCTTTAGCTGTATCCTGGAAATTTTGATAAGTTGTACATTCATTTTCATTCAATTCAAAATGCTTTCTAATTTCCCTTTTGATTTCCTTTGATGACCCATGAGTTATTTAGAAGTGTGTTGTTTCATTTCCAAATACTTGGAGATTTTCCAGAGATCTTTCTGTAATTAACTTCTAACTTAATTCCATGTGGTTGGAGTCACTCTTTGTATATCTACTGTCCCTTTAAATGTATTGAGACTTTTTTCATAGAATTTGTACCATTTTGGTAAGTGTTGTGTGTGTACTTTGAGAAGAATTATGATTTCTCCTTTTGTTGGATAGAATATTCTATAAATATCAATCGGGTGTATTTTATTGATACTATCCTTCAAGTTTAGCATATGCTTGCTGATTTTTTGTCTGCTTGTTCTATCAGTTACTGGCAGTGGTATATTGAAATCTCAGATTTTTATGTTATTTAATGAGCTGACCCCTTATCACTGCAGTATTTTCTTTTTCATCCCCGGCGTAGTCATTGCTCTGGCAACTACTTCCTATAATATTAACATAGTCACTCCGGCTCTCTCCTAACTAATATCAGCATTGTGTATCTTTATCCATACTTTTCCTTCTCACCTACTTAAGTCTATATTTAAAGTGTGCTTTTTGTAGGCAACATATAGTTGGGTCTTGCCTTTTCATCCAATCTAACCACATCTATCTTTGAAGTTTTTACACCATTCACATTTATTTGGGGTTTTTTAAATTTTATTTATTTATTTATTTGAGAGAGCGAGAGAGCACACAAGCCGGGGAGGGGGAAGTGGGGAAGGAAGAAGCAAACTCCCCACTGAGCAGGGAGCCAGACAAGGGCTCCATCCCAGGACCCTGAGATCATGACCTGAGCCGAAGGCAGATGCTTAACCGACTGAGCCACCCAGGCGCCCTACACCGTTCACATTTAATATAATTATTGATATAACAGTTTCAAACTTACCATTTCACTGTTTGTTTTCTATCTGCCACCGCTGTGTTTTCCTCTTTAGATTCTATTCCTACCTTTTGTGGATTGAGTATTGTTTGTGATTCCATCCTATCTCCTCTGGTGGCTTATTCATTATTGCCCTTTGTTTTCTTATTTTAGGGGTTACTTTAAGGTTTACAGTATACATCTTTAATTTATCGCAGTCTGCTTTTGAGTGATACCACACTACTTCACATATAATATAAGAACTTTACAATAGTATATACTTCTTTTTCTACAATTCCAAGCTTTATGCTAATGTTTTTATATGTTTGACGTTCAAATGTTGAATACACTTCATAATTATTACTTTTGTTTAAATAGTCATTTATCTTTCAGAGAATACTTAACAAGTAGAAAAGGAAATCCCATCTCTTACCCCCATAGTTTCCATTTCTAGTTCTCCCCATTCCTTTCTGTAGATACAGATTTCCACCTGATACCATTTTCCTTCTGCCTGAAGGACTTAACCTTTAACATTTTTTGTCCTACATGCTTGCTGGAGATTAATTCTTCAGTATTCATGTATCTGGAAACATCTTGATTTTGCTTTCATTTTTCATAGATATTTTTTTACCTAGTATAGAATTCTGGTTCATCCCAGCAGTACAGTACAGTACATCCACCAGTACAGCGGTGCTGCTCCGTTGTCTTCTTGTCTGTACTACTTCCGATGAGAGGTCTGGTGTCATCCTTATCCAAACATGCTCTTTCTGTGGCTGCTTTTAAGATTTTCTATTTATCACTGGTTTGAGTAGTTTTATTTTTGATGTGACATGGTGTGGTTTTCTTCATGTTTCTTGTGCTTGGGATCTATTGATCTTCTTGGATCTGTGGCTTTATAGTTTTCATCAAGTTTGGGAATTTTTCTAAATAAATAAATCTTTTAAAAAAGGAAGGTGGTGCCTGGGTAGCTTAGTTGGTTAAGCGTCAACTCTTGATTTCAGCTCAGGTCATGATCTCAGGGTTGTGAGATTGAGCCTGTGTTGGGCTCTGCATTCAGCAAGGAGTCTGCTTGGGATTCTCTCCCTCTCCCTCTCCCTCTGCCCCTCCCCCTGCCCCTGGCTCGTGTGCTCCTACTCTCTCCCCCTCTAATAAATAAATAAATCTTTTTAAAATGGGAGGATTTTCAGCCTTTATTTCTTCAAATAGTTTTTCCATCACAACTTCTTCCTCCCCTCTTTTAGGGGCCCCATTATCCATGGATTAGGGTGATTGAAGTTGCCCCACTGTTCATGGATTCTTTTTCCCCTTCCTCCCCCCTTTCTCTTTACCTTCATTTTTCTTCTTTTTTTTTCCTTTTTCCTCTTGGTGTTTCATTTTGGGTACTTTCTATAGGTATGTTTTCAAGTTCATGAATCTTTTTTTCTGCAATATCTAATCTGTCATTGACCACATACAGTATATTTTTTCTCATAGTTTTTGTTTCTAGAAGTTCAACTTTGTTTTTATATCTTCTGTGTCCCTACTTATGTTTTGAACACATGGAATACAGTTATAAAAACTTGGAAAAAGTGTGCTTTCCTGCTAATTCTCACATCTGGGTCAGTTCTGGGTTGGTTTCAGTTGGTTGCTTCTCATTATGGACCATACTTTTCTGCGTTCTTTGCCTGGTAATCTTTGATTAGTGCCAGACATTGAGAATTTTACCATTTGGGGGCTGGGTATTTCTGTGTTCCCATAACTCTTGTTGGACTTTGTTCTGGGGCACAGTTGACACAGAGACAATTTGATCCTTTCAGGTTTTGCCTTTATGATGTGTTAGGTGAGCTCCGCCTGAGAGCCATTATCCCCATTGTTGAAGCAAGACCTTCTGAGAGCTTTGTCCAGTGTGCCGTGGCATCCAGTGTGGCCAACGGGAGTGAGCACTACTCCCGGTCCCATACAAGCCCAGGCCCCTCCCACCCTCTCGTGGGGCGCTTAGCCTGGCCTCCGGGCATTTCTTCGCACTTGTGCACTGATCTGTGCTCTGCTGTGTCCCCAGGGGCCCCGCACCTCTCTGCTCCTCTGCCTTCAGGACTCCGGGACTCCTACTGTGTGCCTGTCCTCCCGGCCTCCCGGCCCTGTTTCCTCACTGAGGAGGCTCCTGGGCTTGCCCAGTCCCTCTCCCTTCACCCAGTCCACCTTCTCTCAAGCTAGTGACCTGGGCAGTTACGGAGTCCACGCCAGCTGTCCCCCATCTCTCAGGGGCCTCTGTCCTTGCCTGAGGTCCAGGATCTTGAAAACCATTGTATTATTATTATATTTTGTCTGCTTTTTTGGTTGCTTCAAGTAGGAGCATGAATTGGTTCCAGGTACTCTGTGGTGACCAGAAGCAGAGGCCGATCAAACCCCAGTGGGCCATGGCTCTCTACTCCTTTCCTTCCACGTCCAAGTGTTTGCAGTGTCTGCCCTGCCACGTCTCCTCTTCCACAGGGGCTGGACGACGGGCCTTCACTGATACTGCTCAGTGGTTCTTGGCTGTCCTCCTGCATTGGACCCAGAGTCCACATGACCAGGCCCTGTGCTGAGTGCCTCGGGAGTGTGGACAAGGGGGACAGAGGTGGGAGATGGGTAACGAGCAGCAATGTCTCCCTGGAGGCAGGATCATGGTGGAGACAAAACTCCAGTGTGTTTGCTCCCGGCCAGGGCACCCACATGCCCCTGAGCAGGTGAAGCCCTGAGGACAGCCAACGAGGAGAGGCCCTCCCAAGGGCACAGCTAGGTTGGGCCCTAACCCTAACCCTGAGGCCCAGGCTCCCCAGCGAGGGGTGGAAGAATCGGGGCAGGGAGGCCAGGAAGGGGGTCAGGGAGCTCAAGTTGAATGTAGCTGTGGCCTGGGCCAGCATTGCTCCTGAGTGCTCCTCACAGGTGCCCAGGCCAGGACCAGGGAGGGAGAGACCTGGTTTCTGGTGGCCATTCCTTGGCACAGCCTGCTTCTCTCTCCTTTCCAAGGCGAGGATGGCCGGGTTTTGAAGATCTCAGCCGGCATCAGGTATGTGCAGCTCCCGGCCTACTCAGAGGTCAGCTTCTTCAAAATGGACAAGGACAAGCGAGAGCCACCCATCCAGA
Organism: Zalophus californianus; assembly: GCF_009762305.2. Lineage (NCBI taxonomy): Eukaryota > Metazoa > Chordata > Mammalia > Carnivora > Otariidae > Zalophus > Zalophus californianus. Next base: position 1,175,901 of record NC_045598.1, on the reverse strand, counting down.
CCCCGTTGTGAGTATGGGCGACCTGGACATCACCCGTGTGTCCTGGGGGACAAGGAGGGATGGCCCAGAACTGCTCTACCCAGACCCATCTCCACATGGCTCCCACACCAGCCAGGACCCGAGGGCACTGGGCACCCAGCAGTGAGCGCCAGACATGATGTGCTCAGTCTAGTGGAGAAGAAGCAAAGGCACCTTCAGGCGGTGGGGGCCGGGCAGGGGGCCGGGGGTGGGAGGACTAGGGCCGCAGCGGGGTGCATGCGGTCCCAGGGAAGACCCTCTGCCCCTCCTCCTTCCCCAGAAGGGCCCCTAGGCCACCGAGTCCCTACAGCCAGGTGTCGCCCTCCGCTTGGCGTCCAGCAAAGCCCAGTCCCACCCATTCCCTTTGTAGTGGGTTTGACTGCATCGCCTATCCTCTGTGGAGTCCCAAGTCCGGGGGCCTGGAGCCCAGAGCTGCCCTGGAAAGTGCCAGAGATCCGCCTCTCCTCACGGGGGACCCGGGGCCAGCGCTGCCATCAGACACCTCTTGGGGCCAGAGGGACATGCTCAGTGGCCTTCCTGGTGAGTGGAGTTAGCCACCTGGTTGGTGGGAGGTGGCATGAGCCCTTAGGCGGGTGCCCCGGAACCTGGGCAGGAGGAAAATAAAGCCTAGAGGAGCCAGGTGACCCTGGAGGAGACAGGACACCCCAGGAAGATGGTGCCGGGCCTGTGCAGGCCTCTCCTCTGCAAGGCCAGTCTCCAAGGCTGTGGGCCGAAAGGCAGGCTAGGAGCTACCTGTCCTGGGCATCTAGGCCCCTCAGGTGCAAACCCAGTGCCCACGGTGCGGTGGGGGACAAGGGGTCCCGGGGGCCCCCCTGCAGTGACCGTCCTGCACTCTCCACGGGCATGTCTAGCGATCGCCGTCGGTGTAAAGTCAGGTGGTTTGTTCGTGCTCCAGGAGCCTGGTGGGAGAATGCAGCCTGGGCTGATGGTCTCAAGGTTGTTTCTGCATCTGTCACACTGAGGGCCAGGCCCAGAGGCAAACCCACCAAGGCCACGGTCACCAGGAGGCTTGTGGTCAGCCTGGACAGGACCCCCGAGTGTAGGGGCCGGCCCTCGGGGCCCCCACCTGCTGAAGTCAGCCGCCATATGCAGCCCTAATGGTCATGCGGGTTCACCTGGTTTTCCGGCTGCTTCCACGTCTGCCCAGAGCACACAGCATCTCCACATGCACTTGGCTCTTGGTGCCTGAAAACCTGCTGCCCTGGAGTGCCTGGCCTGGCCTTTCCATGGACTATTCCGGAATGACTCCTGGAAAGCAAGTGCTCAGGAGGTAAATCAAAGTTTCATCTCTGCAGTTCACTGTGTCCGGGGCCGTGACTCCTCCCACACAGCCTGATCCGTCAGTCATACGGCCTTCATCTTACTGGAGGGAGCATTTGCATTACCCGAGGCGGCCCAGCCGAGCATGGCCATGGGATCCTGCCTGGTCCCCTGTGCCCGCCATTGCCACAGGAAGCAGCTGCACCAGATACTTGGGGACCACGGCAAGCTCAGTAAACGGGGCTCAGGGGTCCCCATCGGGCAAATTCACGTGCACGTTAGCTGTGGGGGCGTTCACGCTCTCCTCGGCCCTTTGAAGAGGGGGCTGTCCCCACAGTTAGGATTCCAGCCCTGGACACCGCAGACGGGTGCTTCTGAGTCACAGAGCAGGACAGGCGGACCCGGAGTGCTGCGACAAGGCCCATGGCCAGACCCGGGCCTGGGCCCTCGCTGGGGGGAGCCCCATGCCTCAGGGGCAGGCAGGGGCCCTTGAGGCTTGTGGGGTGGAGCCCTGGGGGGCCTGACCACAACCCCTCATCTGCTTCCAGCCCAGTTTATAGAAGCAATTTTACACTGCAGGGCAGAAGAGTTCTCATATTTCCGTGTAAAAACACTCTTCTGGGCGCCACGCCTTCCACCGGGAGGGATTTCAGAGCCTGTAATGAGGTCTCCGTGGAAACCAGGCCTGGAAAGTGGGGCCGCGTCTGCTCCTTGATGTTTGGTGCAGGCGGCCTGGGCCCGGCCCGCTGTGCAGGTCTGGGAGCTCACCGCTCGGGGAGCAGGCCTCACCCCATGCTTGCAGGGCTGCTCTCAGGCTGCCAACACGTTCAGAGATGTTTCTAGCTTTGCTAGGATGGGGGTATGGCGCCGCAGAAAATTATCTTTGGGCAGACCAGGGGGAACATGCCTTTGGTTTTGTGAGAACGCTCAGCACTCAGGTCTGAGCTCTGCAGGCATCCCAGCTGCCTGTTGGAAGCTCTGCAGCCGAACCCAAGGCGCCCGGTCCTTGGCCAGGTGCGTCTGGGGGCTGACGCCAGACGTGGGGCTGCTGCTTCTCTGCCCTTTTATGGCTGAGCCTCTCTGTGCAGGCCTCCTCTTCTGTAAAATGACAAGCGGCCTCTGCCCCCAAGATTGCCAACCCCATGGTGACCCTGTCCTGTCCCCTCACAGGGTGGCACGCTAGCGACGCACACACCTGCCCGGGGGCCAGTCAGGGTCCCCTGTGCTTCTGCTCCTCTCATGGGGACCAGTCCACCCCTGAACACTCTGGAGGACATTCACACTGAGTGTTCTGTCCCCACAGCTGCCCCAGAGCACCCCTCACCCAGCCGGCGCCCAAGCCTCCGGACGTGTTGGCAGGAGCCTGGGTCTGCTCTGGGTCACGGACACGTGGGCTGGCCGTCTGTCCTCTGGTGCCTTCTGCCAAGAGGGGATGAAACCATTGCAAATGTCAGCTCTGCCACGGGTACAATAGGGTCAACCATAAGCAAGAGAAAACCCCAGATGACAATAGCTTAACCGAGGGAGCTTGCTGTGTGGAGTCGAGGAGGCTTCAGCCGTGGGGCAGCCCAGCAGTGCGCGAGACCCTTGTGCCAGCGAGAAAAACCCAGAAACGGCCCCAGGGAGACCCAGAGCTGCTTGGGTGGAAAGCAGGCAGGGCTTTCTCTCTCTCTCTCTCTCTCTCTCTCTCTCTCTCTTTTAATGAAGTGGCTTATTCTGTGACTATATGGGAACAGATATCTTTAATTTGTAAGTTCTCTGTATCCCTTATCCTAAAAGACGGCAAAATGTGTGACATTCCATGGCAGCCCCCATGCCTACAGGGAACATGTCAGGAATCTTTCCCTCGGACGAGTGAACGTCTGTTCTCAAAGCCAAACCATAAACCGTGTCGTTCTCACGCTTGCCGCGGGCCTGGCGCAGCGCTTCCTCGCATGGCGCCCGGATCCCGCCTCTCTTCCTTCTGCCAGACCTTCGCCCAGGGCCCCTGCGCCCCGTTCAAGCCTGCAGCGAGCCAGGGGTTCCGGCCAGGAGTTACTGCGTCTGCCTACCTGGGCGACAGCCACGTGCGCCGGCCTCGGGGTGGGGAGGGTGGCACCTGCTGAGGCCGCCGTGGGCGCTGGCCGCCAGGTCTGCATTTGACAGTCTTGAGGAGCAACCACTGGTGGCCTGCAGCCAGGACACATGGACAGGCCTCCAAAGTGCAGGGCAGAGACCACAGCCCGGAGGGTCTCAGGCCGGGAGACCAGTCGATACACGCCTAAAGTAGGCTGGGGCAGAACGTCTCCCAGGTGACTGTCCCTCTGGAAGCCACTTCCTGTGTTCCCGAGCAGGGGTTCCACTGAAATGTTCTCTCAGCACACAGCCTCCAAGCCCAGGGTTTCCCTCTCAACCCCAGGTCACAGGTGCCATTGGACGCCCTCCCATGACCGAGCACGCGCCACCACACAAGCAGACAGGAGCCCGGCTCCCGCTGAAGCCTCATCCCGCGGCTGCGCTCTTGCTGACCAGCAGCACCCCACCCCAGGTCCGTGCTCCCGAGCTCACCCAGGAGCCTGCTTCTGACAGCGGACTGGTGGCTTCGACCCCACTGATGTTCACGCTCACATGGACGTTCAGAGGCAGGGGCGATGGCCCCCGTGATCCCCAGGGATCCCTGTTCTCATTTCCTCTTCTCCTCTGTGGTCCTTCTTGCACCACCTCGTGGCCCCAGGGGGTTGCACAGGTGCCAGTCATCAGGCCCCTATTCCCAACAATGGGAACCGGAAGCAGAGGGAGGACGGCTGGTCCCTGCTAAGAAGCATCCCTTCCAGGACACCCCGTCACTCACCCCTTGTTGGCCGGAACCTGGTTACGTGACCACACCAGGCCACAAGGAGACAGGAAATACAATTTGCCAGCCAAGATCAGGTTCTGTTACCAGAGAACAAAGGGAGGGTGGCTATTCCGCGTCAACCAGCCATGCCTGCCCGAGGGTCTGGAAGCCACCGGAGCGAGCCCCCCTTCAGCTCCCCGCTGAGAGCAAGGCCCTGCGCCTCCTGCCACCTCCAGGGAGGGGCGAGGTGGGTGCCCTCCCTCTACATCTCTGTAGGCAGTGTCTCCTGCGCGCAAGCGCCGTGCCCCTCCATCTCGTGCCCCTGTCCCACGACAGGGCTGTAAGGCACGGATCAATGGGTTTGGTAAAACTGGGATTGGAGGTGAAGAAGCTTAGTCTGTTAGACTGATGGGAATGTGGGAGATGGGGTCCCACGGCATCAGGAGCTGCTGAGGGCCACAGGGAGCCCCGGCCCTACGGCCCCTGCCCTCCTTCTCTGTCTCAGGGTTCGCTCACAGTCAAGAAACAGTGCGGGCAGCCACCCTGGTCCTGGACTGGGGGGTCCCCTTCCCTAACCAAAGGGGTGGGCAAAGGCAGGGCCGGGTGGGAGCCTGGCCACCAGGTCTGCTCCCCAAGCAGCCTCACGCTGGGCTCGGCATCACAGGACACTTGGCAGTCCTCCCCTGCAGCCTTGGCTCCTGGGGTTAGTGCTGGGTGCGGCCCCAGAGCCCACCCCACCCCACTCCACCCCTGCCGTCTGGCCCCGCCCGACCCCGCCCGCCGCACTCCAAGAACCGAACCGGAAGGATGCGCCAGTTCAACGGGATGTCCTTGCCCACCTCACGGTCAGATCTTTGAGTACTTCTGGGTTTCCTTTCTCAGCGGCCAGGAGGTTGGGTGCTGGGGTGAGGAGGGAGGGAAGGGGCTGGAGCTGCCCTACAGGGAAGCATCGCGGCGGGAAACCAAAGCAGAGCGGCATCTAACACTTAAAAGCAAGTATCCATGCTTCTCCACGTTCTTGAGCTCCTGTGCCAACACCGGGGGGCATGTGGAGCACAGTCCCCAGCCCGCTGCCCAGCCGTATCCCCAGATTTCCCCAGCTGCGTTCGCCTGGCCCCTCCAGTCACTGAGAACGTGGAGCTAGACGCCGGCGCCTTCCAGCTCGCGGCCCTCGCCCTCACCCCACGGGGACCAGCTTCTCGGCCCTTTTCCTCACCCATCCAACCCACAATTAAGAAAGTAAACTCTCTAAAATCTTGGTTTCCAATTACGCAAATAAGTAAAACGAAGAGAGAAAATGCTTTCTCTTTCCAGAGGCCCCGTGTCAGTAATATGTAATTGTGAAAGTCAGTATTTGATTATTTTGTTGATATGAAATAGTTCAGTCGCTGAATTGTTTTAACTTTTGAACAGACAATGTGCTTTTCGTTGAGAAGAACAGGCAATTTCATGGGTGTGGATGATCGCCAGGTTTTCTATACCCTATTTTGGTGAAATTACAGCACCCACACTTTAGTAACAAAGCACATTGATGTTATATTCAAAAAGATTTTTATATTTAGACGCTTAACCTTTTGTAATTCCCACCCACAGCTTTAAACGGTAGCGCCCTTTTATGTTAATTGCCGTCAGTGGGGTGTCTGCTCGCCCCCTGGCAATTTAGGCCCATTGAGTCCTAATGCAGGTGCTGATAATTGCTGCAGGGACGTTGTCAGGCAGCGGAGCCCAGGGGCCCAGACAATCCCACCCCCCCCCCCCCCCCCCGTAAATTGGATTTGGGAACCTAATAAAGCTGTAGCAGGGAGAGAACCTCAGATTGCTTCTCTCTCTTTTTTTTAAACGCACAAAACCCTCCCAGGAAATGTTCCCAGCTGATCTGAGTGGTTCCCTATTTTCCATTTGTTGAACAAATGGTTTTGAGTATTCATCAGATGGGATCTACGAAGAATCATCCGTAATTGTAAGATAATTTTAAAAATCAAGGTGCCCTTTGCCGCTAATCCAATCATGACAATAAAAGTGACGGAATGGGTAGCAGAGAACTTCTGGAAATTTCGTTGCCTCTTGGGGTGGTAACATGTTTTAATATTAATTGTCTATGGTTAATTATGGTAGAGTAGCTGGCATGAAAGATCCATATTTTTAAAGGGAAATTTGTGCTGTAAATTTCTCGTCGAGGAACCTACCACACAGAAAGAATGTCCCTGACAAGAGCAGGTACCCCTGTGCCTCCAAGGCCAACGCAGGGCGGGCCAATGGGATGAACGCAAGAGTCAGGGGGCACGCCTGCCTGAAACCCCGCATCCGAGCGGTGGGTGGCCACAGGACCTGAGACCGCAGCCCCTCTCCCCTTCGGCCCCCTGGTTCTCCTCCTTCCTGCAGCTGCTGGCCTGGGGCCAGGAGGACCTGCCACAGAGCGGGAACCCCAGGAGCACCCGCAGGACCCCAAGCAGCCGATCTCTGGGGGACCCTGGAGAGAAAGGAGAGAGGCAGACAGGCCTGGGCTTCCGTCAGGCTTTGCTGGTGCTGTGCCCCCATGGATGGGCCTCGGGGGCACGGCTGCTCTGGCAGCAGCAAACTCCGCTCTAGCACTAGGCGCAGAGCCAGCTTGGATTTCATTCTCACCCTGGCTCTGGCCTCAGAGGCCTCTACAAGGGGGGACCTGGGGGGCTCCGCAAGATGGTCTCCATGCCCACACCGCAGTGAGGAAGCCCTGCTTGGGGCAGGGTGAGCCCCCTTCCCCGTGGCCCTGGGGGATTTAGGCTATCTGCTGGACAGGCCCCAGACCGCTGAAAGCCACCAGGCCAGGCAGGGACGGACACTGATTTGTGTCCTGATCCACCTCAGGTTTAGCCTCTGACCATTGAGGCACAAATGGGAGGGGACACATCCCACCTGACCAGCTGCCCGTGTGCAGCCCTTCTCCCTCCTGGGACCGGCCAGCAGGGGCGCCTGGTCTCCTGCGGTCAGAGCCCTGCTTGCCCTCACCCCATGTCACAGAGCCTCTGGCCTTCTTCCTGTCAGCCCCAGTGCTCTCCATCCACTGGGAGTGGGCACAGTGCTTGGGTGCGGCCCCTGCCCCGGCCGGTAGGGGCATGGGGCTCTCCTGGTGCCCAGTGTGGCCCCTGGGATTCAGGAACCACTTCGGGCAGGACACTTGAGGAGGGCAAGAGGCCAGGGCGCACCTCGCACCCTCACCTGTCCAGGATCCCCTGGTGAAGGTTCTGGGGAGGGGTCTGCTTGGGGTCGCTACTGTCCTGGGTGGTGGTGGGTGTGGTACAGGCCCAGCCCAGGCCCCCATGGTGGGCAGAGTCGGGCCTGGACTGGCAGGGGGATGCGCAGGGCAGGCTAGAGGAGCAGCTCCGGGATGGAGGGGACATGGGCCCCATATGCGCTTGTCGGTGGGAGCTCACACGCCGGGTGAGGCTGCCGTGCACGGCTGAGTGTGCCCCTGCCAGTGCGTGGAAGCATGAGGTGACCGGTAGTGTTTCTGTGTGTGTGCACTCTCGTGTGCAGACCGTGTGCATCTGTGTGCAAGTTTCCCGTGTGCTGAGAACGTGTGGGGTGATGTCTAAGTGTGTGCTTGCACCCCTGGTCACGGCCAGCTCCTCAGTGCCTGGCCCCTCACCGCACGTGGCTGGCGGTCTGCAGGCCCCGCAGGGCCTTTCTGGAGGCCTCGGGTCCAGCTTCCTTATCGTAAAGGCCACTGGCCCATGGCGCTCTCTCCCTCACCCGATCGCTCCTAGAGACACAACAGAGACCCTTCATCTTTCCCAGAAGAACGCAGGGCAGGGGGCTCGCTTTTGCCGGGAGAAGCACTACCTTAGCCCGAGGCCAACTCCATCCCTCTTGGGAGGCCTGCTGCCGTGTCTGGAGACCTCTGACCTCTGGACCGGCCCAGCGGAGGGCCCCCGCACCACCATCCCGGCCTCTCCTGCCCCTGCAGGTGGCCCTCACGTTGGAAAGCTGCCGTGTTCCGGGCCCCTTCATGGCCCCCGAGGCCTCTGCCCAGGCCTGTGCTGAGAGCCCTGGGGACTGCAGCGCACGGAGCAGCTCCGGCCAGTCCTCCCAGGACGGGCAGCATCAGGGGCAGAAAGGCTGCAGCTGGGGCTTCGGAGTCCGCGCACAGCCCGCCCCTGCAGCAGAGCCTCCACGGCAGCCACCCGGCGCTTACTGGCGCCCAAGCATCATGAGGTCAGCTGCCCGTCAGACCCCGCGTCCCCGGGCCGCTCCTAGGGGCTCCCCGCCCCACCCAGCTGAGCTGTCCCCGCAAGATGAGAAGCAGCAGCCCCGGGGGGAGGCACCCTGCATGGGCGGCGGGCTGCCTGCCTCGGCCCCAGGGGCTGGGGTCCCTGTCGGCCATCTCGGGGGCGGCCCGGCCTCACTCTGGCCCCTCGATACAAACAGTCTGGCCGGGGGAGCCTTCTGGAGGCGAGGAGTGGGGGGACATCGGAGACAGGCTCAGGAAGAACCCCCCACATTTGTGCCCCTGTCCTGGGGGTTTGCCAGGGGCTTTGCCAGCTCCCACCCCCAAGCGCACGTCTGGCCCATGTCCCCTCCATCCTGGGGCTGGTCCTCAGCCACGCCCCAGGCAGCCATGCCACCCCCTTTCATGTCCCATTTGCGAGTCCAGCGCCGCAGAGCTCCAGGAGAGAGTCTGGAAACAGCAGTGTGCACTCGGGTAGCATTTGGGGGAAGGGGATGCTTTAGCCACTTGGCGGGGTGCACAACGTACAGCCGCCTTCAGGACGCACATACGGGAGAGGACAGGGCCGCGCTGGAGCGCTAGGTTCGGGGGCACGCAGCACAACCTTTATTTTCTGAGCATCCAGAAATGACGTGGGCCAACGGGGACAATGGCTTTGTGTCAAGTCCATTTTCCACGCTTTGGTAAAGGAAGGGGAAGGAAGGTGTCAGGTTCCTTGTCAGGAACAGTCCGTGGTCCCCGGCGTGGGCCCTGCCGAGCGCAGCCTGAGGGGCCGGGGGTCCTGGTCCACGCTGCGGGCCCCAGGGCTGGGGTTCTGAACGGCTGTACGCCCACCCCTCCCCACCAGGCCCCACGAGCTCCCTGCTGGCCTGGTTCTCACGCAGGCTCCTTGGGAAACTGTTGAGTTTGAAAGCCTCTGGATAAAACCATGAACCAAACCTGCCCCAGGCCTGCAGTCCGGATGCGGCCTTAGTCGCCCACGTGGGGACCGTCTGTGTCTGGGCTGGCTCCCCGGGCCTCTCCACCCCGGCTGCAGCCTGTGTGGACATGTGGGGCAGAGGTCAGGCTGGGGGCTCCTGGCAGGGGCTCCTGGGACTGTGCAGGTCCTGCTCCAGGGTCACGTCGAAGACAATATCTGGGGCCCGGTCAGGCCAGCCCCACACTGGACAAATGGACAGGTGGGCAGGGAGCACGTAGCCCAGAGCGAGACCTTGTCTGGCGACCTGGGCCGTCCGAGAAGGGTCCCAAGGGTGCCCACCCGGCCCTGCCCAGCACTCACGCGGCCTCTTCTCTCTCTGGGTCGTGGAGACCTGGCCCCACGAGTCCTCTGCCTTTGGCAGCGCCGTGCTCCTCGGCTAATTGAGCCTGCTCTAAAGACTAATGCGGTGTGTCTGGTCACCTCCACGTGAGGCGGCTCTCGGCCCCTCGGGGCCGATAACAATTTATTTTTTTGATTCACTTAAATGAAGAAAACATTCCAGCCTGTGGCTGGCTCTCCGCCCGGGGCCCACTGCGGCTGTTCTACGGTCGCGGCCCGGCCTCCGGGAGGCTTGTTTACTCCGGCCGCTGCTCTGCCTTTGTCTCCGCGTCCTACACAGGTGATTAGGGAGTCTAATTGAGTTGGCTGTAAAAAGATAATTAATCGACATTTCCTCCCAGAGAGGTCAAGCGCCGATCTCCCTGCGGCGCAGCCTCCTGTTACGAGTCCCCCACCCCAGCCCCCCGGAGGCAGCAGTGACCTTTATCTTGCGGATAATTAAAATCGACATAAAGGCTTTGGAAATAACTCCTGAGAGCTGGAGTCAGCATCTGCAGGTCGGGGCCCTGCCTCGCGGGCTGGCCAGGCTGGGGAGTGCCCCCCAGAGTGGCTGGGAGCAGCTCCAAGGGCCCCTACAGGCCAAGGCGGGACCCTCACCCAAGAACACTGTCCCATCAGGAGCAGGAGGGGATCTTGGGACACTTGCTTCTCCTGGCGGCTCCCTCGGGGCCCGTGGGGCCCTGGTGGAGGAGAAGGATGGGGTCCCCAGAGAATCTGATGCGCGGTGAGGCAGCTCTCTCACAGGGGTGGGGGCTCTGGCCAGGAGCGCAGCTGGGGAGGGGGATCCGCACTGGCCTGTGCTGTGGGCAGGGCGGTGTCCCTGCAGCGTGGTCCTTTATCGGAAGGTAGTCTGACATCCCCTGGGGGGCACCTGCCTGCAGGGCGGACAGGGTGAAGAAGGGGCTGCAGGAGGGGGTGAGTGTTAGGGGTGCACGTGGCCACCCAGTGCCAGCAGGACACGGCACCTGCAACAATGCCCCAGGTCAGGGTGTAAGCAGAGGCCGGAGGGGCCAAGTGTCCAGAGGCTCGGTATGCGGCAGGGTGGTGAGCCAGGACGAGGTGCAGTGAGTAGTGGGGGTGGCTGGCGCTGGACGTCCTGCGGCCACAGGCCTTGGTGTGTGCTCAGGATGCAGGAGAAAGTCAGTGGGGGTTTGGAGCAGGCGGGGCCCTCCCCCGACAGTGAACCCATGGGCCCACGATGGCGGCTGTGGAGGCACCAGCACTGAGGGGACGCCAGTGAAGGGAGGGGCAGAATCAAGGATGTCGCCCACGTCTCTGGTGGGGCAAGAGTGGGGGGCCTGCAGGGTAGGAATTGGGTCTGGGGGACCCAGAGCTCCGTCTGGGAGGCAGCCCACGGAGATTCCTGCAAGGATCTGGGGCAGGGAACCTGACCCCGAGGAGGCCGGAGCTGGACCACCGTGGTGCTCACCTCCAAGCGCAGTAAGGCGCCCACCCAAAGGGGGTGTGGATGGGGGCGGCAGCGTTGGACGTCCACCCGCGGAGGCGGCGGGGGGCGGTCAGTTGTGGCCACTGGTGCCCAAGAGCAGTGCAGGCCCAGGCAAGGGGCACTGGTGTAAGGGCCGGGGACACTGGGCCGAGGTTGTGGGAAACCCAGATTCTAAATTCTCCTGGTGAAGCTTTGAGCTGACAGCACCCTGAGCAGATGCAGCTTTAAGTGGATTCTCAACTCCTACGCAGCCCAAAGAGCTCCCCCATTCTGTCTCAGGGGCAGAGCAGGGTCTGCAAGCCTCTCCCAGACCTTCCATGGGGGGGCGGGGCGCACACTCTATCGGAGGCTTGGGGCCAGGCCGAGACACCACCCACCCCACAGGCGCCCTGGGCCACAGTCCACGCACGGGCGGGTGGCAGGGGACGGCAGGCCCGGCCCGCTGGGACATCTCACATGCAGAGCAGATAGAAGCTGAGTGACTGCTTGGATGTTCGAGCCGGGAAGCTATGGTCCAGCTGAGACGTGGAGGCAAAGGAGGCCACGGGGCCGTGTCCAAGAGGAGGGGCCGGTGTGCAGGGACCGAGCTTGGCCAGGCTAGGTTGTGCCCCGAGCACCAGAGGTGCCCATCCCTGGGAAGGTGGCAGCAGGCCTGGGCGTCACATCTGAGAGGTGGGGACAGCGGCGGGGGTGGCCAGGTGTGCGAACCCCATGTGCCAAAGGGGCCCTCACATGCAGGGAAGGGACCTCGGTGCCCTGTGGGCCCGAGCAGGCCAAATCTAGAAGACTGCCTCTCCGACGCAGACACACGTCTGCTTCGGTTAAAGGTCACTGGTGCTGCGTTTCTCTCAGTTTGGACAAGAAGGGGTCTCTGGTCCATGGGCAATGGATGGCACAGAGGGAGACCTGTGGTGGTGAGTGGGGAGGGGCAGATGGGGGACCAGGTGATGGCGGATGTCAAGCCTGTGGCTAGAAGATGCGGTTTTACTGAATCGCACTGGCTGTCCCTGTGCCGCCCCGCCCATGGGCCCTGCTGAGTTCAGTGACATTCGTGCCACCAGGCAGAGCGAGGAGGTCAGCGGGGCGGCGCCCTTGGCGCTCTGGGTCTGGCTTCTCCTCACCACGTGGATGTAATGACGGAACCTCTGCTCGGAGAGGCCCGGAGATTTCTGGGAGGAGCTGCCTGCAGCGGCTTGGCTCCAAGCTGAGGGAGGGGACGTGCTCCGGGTTGGGTGTGCCAGTCCCCCCCCGCCACCCCCCCCCGGGAAACGGCATGTTGCCGTTTGAGGTGCATCCGCAACCCACTCTTGTGCGGTCACCTGGACGGGGGTCTAGGGTACAGAGCCGGGGTCTTTACCATTCGGAGGCAACCAGCTCCGCTCGAGCCCACTGGAAGCCGTCCATGGACGGCCATCAGCCCCGCGGCCCCCAGTCATTGCCCAGGACATAAATAGCGTGAGGGCAGCCAAAGCTAATGGTGAGAAGGGCATTAAAGAATGTCTTTGCCAAAGGACAGACTTTACTTTTTAGAATGCGCCGTAAGGATGAAATGAAGACACCTCTGAGAGAAATTATTCCCTACCTGTGATTTGGAAATACTTCTGGGGCCCGTCTGCAGGAGTCGGGCTCCAGGGAAGGGGCTTTAATGCTTGCAGCCCCCGGGCCCCATCCAGCCTCCTCCCTGAGGTTTGACCACTCCTGCTGGTGGCTTGTCCCTGACGGTGTGTGAGCGCGGGGCAGGGACCTCAGGACAGAGGTCGGTCAGGAAAGCCGCTACAGGATAGCGGGTCCTGACACACGTGTATTTGGGACAGCCCTGGTGACAAGCCCGTCCCAGCCGCCAGCTTCCTGTGCATGGGACGGAGGAAGGGGGCAGCCCAGTGCGACGGAGCCTGGGGAGGGGACCGCCAGAAGGAAACGCCCCATCCCCCTCACACTTTGGGGTGCCAGGAGCAGGGGAATGAAGAAAGCCAGGAGGGACAGCGTCCACGTGGGGGTACCTGCTGCAGGGCTGAGTCCAGCCCACTGCCATTCTTAGATGCCAGAGGATTTGGGGGTCTCCTGGAGGCTGCTGCCCCTAATGGGGGCTGGTGGCTGCCAGTGGCTTCGTGTTCCATGCTCATCACGCAGCCATGAAGTAGAAATGTCCTCCTCCTGGCACACGGGGCAAGGGAGGCCCAGCCCGGCCCAGGGCAGGGCCTCTGACCTGGGGCCTGTCCAGGCCCTGTCCCAGGCACCCAGGACCCTCTCAGCCCCAAAGAATCGGCCTGCCAGGCCCTCATGGTGGGCCCCAAAATATACCGGCCTGGAGCCTGCCGTGTACGCCAGGCCCTGCCCCCTGCCCGGCCACTCACCTGGAGATGGCCACACGGCCAGTGCTCTGGGCAGCAGGGCTCCAGCAGCCCGGGCCCACATGGCCGCCTGTGGCCCCAGCCGGCTCAGCTGCAGAAGCTGCACTTCGGAGAGGCCACGGGAAGTGTTCTCTCCAATCTTGGCTTCGTGCTACTGCAGAGGGTCTTTCTGTTCTTCACTTCTCAGGAGAGACCTCCTCCTCTTCCCGGGGTTGTGAGCCCCACTGCCCTGAGGACTGCCGGTGTGTCAAACAAGGTTGCGCCCGATTCTCGGATGTCCGCCTTGGGCCCCCACCGCCCGGGTACAGCCCCATCCTCTTTCTCGACAGCCTCCGTGAGGTAGGGGCAGGGAGACCCCCCGCCACCCCCGCCATCGCTCAGCCTGCACGCTGCCCACCGCTGAGCCAGGGCACCCGGGAGCCCCTCTGAGCCCTCCCCCATCACTCCTTCTAGGAGGCGGGCTGTAGGCCCAGAGGCAGCCCGGGCCCCGGGAGGACGATGCCCGCCATGCAGGACCCGCCAGGAGGCAGCAGGTAGGAGAGGTTGACCGACTCGGGGCGTTTGCGGGTGTAGCCTCCCAGGTGCGTGCCCTCACGGGCAGAGGTCAGGGTGCCCCAGGGGCTGCAGGTGCTTCTGTGGCCTGGACAGCAGGAGAGGTCAGGCTTGCCGCCTCACAGGAGCCCAGCCCTGGTCCAGTCGGGCCGTGCTGGACCATGCACTCAGATAGGCCCGAGGTGGGCAGAGCAGGGCAGCCTGCTTCTTCATATAATGCCGGTGGTGGGGAAGCCACACTGGTCCTTCCTCCAGGGGCCGGCTGGGCAGAAAGGGATACTCCTCGAGTGTGCGCAGAGGCCGGGGGGGGGGCCCACAGGGTGAGCAGAGCATTCCTCACTGTCGCGTGCCAGGCGGCCACGGGCTCACCACATGGCAGCCACATACCTGCCCCAGGCCCGGGGTCCCCACACGCCTGTCCTGCAGCAGAGCCACTGTACAGGGCTGTGTGCCCCACGGCGGGGGCCGAGGAGACCACCCTTGTCAGTACCGTGTGGCCCGACTGAGTTCACCTCGCTCCCCCCAGGGCTCCCCGAGCAGCTGGGAGCCGCCGCCCCCCATGGTCTCCTTTGCTGCTGGGGCCTGGAGCAGAGCAGACCCAGGGCTGCGAGCAGGATGTCCTGACAATGTGGAGCGCCGACCCTGAGAAAAGTCACCTGCTCTTGAAAGACAGGACTCCTCCCTTGGAAGACAGGGCGCACGGGGCCCAGTGTGGGCGGAGCGGGGGGCAACGTGGCCCCTCGGCAGCGGGTACGGCTGTCAGGCCTTCCCAGATGCCCACCTGCCGGCGAGGGCAGGCCTCTGACAGGTGCATGTGGTCCCATCAGCCCCAGGGGCCGTGGCGCCCGCCCCCGGGGCGCACCTCTCTCTTCACCCACCAGCCAGGGGGCTGCAGAGAGAGCCACGCTTGTGGGCAGAGGCCTGTGGGCATAGACCCGGTGATGAAACTTGAGGAAACAGAAATCCAGGAGAAGTGGGAAGAGGGCCTGTGGCGTCCGCCTTGAGCCGCCACAGCCTGACGCCTTCCCGCAGTTAAATTGCTCATCGCTGACGCCGGTGGGCGTGGGCCGGGCCGGGACTCTGGAGGCTGGCACTGTGTCGGCCGGCTGACAAGCCTTTGATCCCGCTCACGCAGCAGAGCCGGGACGCGCTGTTTCCCGGGGAAGGTGCCTCCCTTGCGTGTGGCTCTGAGTCATGGTGTGTGAATTAACTATGTGGCCCGCTCTGCACAGTAACTAGAGAAGCAGAGACGTGGGAAAAACGGCCAAGATCTGCTAAACGTGGAGACGCCGTGGCCACCCAGTGTTTCGGTGGCGGGAACGCATGTGTGGGCCAGAAGCAGACACAGCTGCACACAGCCCCGGGCTCAGGGCTCAGGACTCAGGGCTCAGGGCTCAGGACTCTGCGCTCAGGGCTCCGGGCTCAGGGCTCAGGGCTCCGGGCTCCGGGCTCAGGGCTCTGGGCTCAGGGCTCAGGGCTCCGGGCTCCGGGCTCCGGGCTCAGGGCTCCGGGCTCAGGACTCAGGGCTCCGGGCTCAGGACTCAGGGCTCAGGGCTGTCACCGTGGCGACTTCAAGCAAACAGAAGGCCCTCGCTGTCTGTTCCTCCTGAGGAAAAGGACGGAGGGGTCCGACCGGGGTCCTCGTCCTGGGGGGTGGCAGCGCCGGGAGGGAGGAGTCCGACCGGAGCCCTCGTCCTGGGGGGTGGCAGTCCCAGGAAGGCACGTTTGCGTGTGGAATGCTCCGCATCTCTGTGAGTGAGCTTTGTGAGCTGGTGACGTGGCCTTGACGCATTCTTGCGCCTGTCTGAGGTTCGTGGGGGCTGCTGCCCCTTCTCCCCAGGGAGCCCGAATCTCTGGGCAGCCCAGCTGATGACTTCCACATATAAGAAGCCTGGAAAGATGGTTTTCATGGTGAGCTCCAGTGGATCCCATGACTTGGGGGCAGCATGTTTGCAGGCACAGGTCTGAGCCTTGATGTGGCTGCAGAATGCCCCACTGAGCCCCCTCCCCTGCCCCCGTCACAGGGTCTGTGTGGCACGTCACCTCTCTCAGCCCCCACCACCCCCACAACTGCCTTCAGGGTCCCCTGCTCTGTGCCCCCAAGTCCCCCTACCCCATCTGGGTGCCTTGTGGTCCTCCGGCCCCATGCACAGGAGAGTGAGGGGGAACCTGCCCGAGGCCCCCAGCATCGGCCCCAGCACCCCCTCCCGGCTCTGCTGTGGGGACAGGGGCTGTTCTGATGTCCCCCCACCAGCCTCTGACTCTGGTTTGGGCACCAACTCCCCACACCAGCATCCAAACCTGGCTCATGACCCCCAAAGCCCACCTTTTGGAATTCTAAGAAAACCATCCTTCCCAGCAACCCAGGCTGACTCTGGCAGGTCAGAAGGCCTGGACTTCACGCTGGGTCTGGTTGGCCGTGAGGAAACCCCACCCACGTCTCAGATGTGTGGTGGCCCTCTGGACCACCCCCGGGGTCACCTCCACGTGAACGAGACAGGGTCAAGGGAATGAGTTGCTCCCGACGCTCTGTGAGCCCCCAGCTGCCAGGACCCATGGGGGAGGGAGCATCTGGGAGGGGCTCTGGCAGCTTCCTGCCACAGACCAGCCCCCACCCAGCACGCAGCCACCGCCTTCCCCTCCATAGGGGGCTGAGATGCCATCTCACACACACCTTGGCCTCCCAGGAAGGCTATACCACTCGGACCCCACCGTCTGTAATGGGGAGCGGGCCTGTGGTGGGGTGCAGGGCCCCGTCGGCTCTCCCCCCAGGTCCCCCCACAGACTGCGTCAGGCCAACTGGGCATCCCAGCCTGGCATTCTGCATTTCTGGCTGTGGGTTTGCAGCCTGCCTCCTAGTCTAGACAGAGCCCCCTGGAGGGAGGGAAAGGTGGGGGAAAAGGCTGGGAGGGGGCGGCCCTCCCAACCCCGTCTCCCCCTATGGCAACAAAGGGGCCACACACAACACAGCCCCAGGGACGCAGAGCCAAGGGCCCTGGGGCCACCCCGCCCAGACCACGGGCTCTACGCACTTCCTCTCGCCCTCCAGCGACTCCAGAGCCTCTGTCCTTTCCAACCAAGTTCCCAAAGTTTAAGAATTTCCGTGGGGCCAAGATGGGGTGTGTGCAGATGGCTTCCACACCCAGAAACCCACCACACGCTGCCCCCCTCCCAGTGGCCAGCGACCAGGGGCGCAAAGTGGTCTGTGGGTGTCGGCAGCCGGTTCAAGAACTCCCGCAGGCAGTGGGGGGGCGGCATCACTGGGCTGACGTGACTGTCCCAGCCATGCGTGCGCAGCCTTTGGCGTCTGGGTGTCAGACCCCAAGGTCGGAGAGGGTGGGAGAAGCAGTCCAGGTGGCTGCCATCCCACCTGGGGTGACCCAAGTGGGGAGCAAGGGTCTGTGGGAGCGGTCACGGGGGCTGGGCTGCAGGCCTGGGGCACGGCACCCGCTGACACAGGCCGTCTGTCCCGCAAGAGCACCTCGGACGTACCCTCAGCCCCCTGTGGCCCCACGGACAGGAGTCACCTCTAACGTGCTCCAGGGCCCTGGGAAAGGACAGGTCTCGCTGAGCCTCCAGCTGCCAGTCAGCTGTGGACCCTTGCCCGTCCCCCCCTCCCTGATGACCCCTCAAAGCCACAGTAAACCACGCGCTTGCTCATCTACTCACTTTGCCCACAGAGCAGCCCATTATTGCCATCCGGGAGGCTCACACAATAGAAATGATTGAAAAAGATTAAGAGGGACTCGCCACCCTGTAATTTTGGAGCCTGGCAGAGGTTTTAATTTACATAAGAAGGGTAGAGCGTTCCAGAGGAATCCTTTGCCTCTTGTTACAACTTCCAGGCATAATTCTCCATTATCTTCAAAGTCTAAGAAGAATCACCTTTGTGCATTTTGGTGGAGGGAAGGGAGGTGAAGGGTCGGTCAGGCGCCGTGGCCACTGGGCTTCTACCCTCCAGCACACATGCTCTGACCACTTATTCTTGGGGTGTGTGCCTGCCCAGGGAAGGGGGCACTCAGGGGCAGCCAGGTGCTAAGGGGCCCAGCCCCCGGCCCACTCGGGGCCCCTCACCACACAGACCCCCACCCAGCCACGCTCAGCAGAGTCCCAGGCTGGGAGGGCCCAGCGTGTGGCTGACAGGGAAGGGGCCCGCTGAGGTCCTGAGCTGGGTTCTGGGGTCCCAGGAGGGGTGTGGCCCCATCTGACTCCATTTCCCCAGGGAATGGCGTGAATCGGGGCCCTGTCTTCTCCACTCTCTCAGAGCCTGGGCCCTGAGTTGCTCCCTCCTCAGGCTCAGGTGGGTCTGCTCCAGTCCCCAAGTCCCCAAGGCCAGCCGTCTCCTGCAGGGTGAGGCAGCACTGGGCGGGTCGGCAGATGGCCGCGGGAGTTGCGAATCTACTCCATCCCTGCGGCAGAGCGTGGCAGTGGCCCAGCCAGGAGCCACAAGCCTGCTTCTCTGTGCCCACGGCCTGGGGCCAGGCTCCGTCCCGAGGGCCCCGGGGGCCTGCGGCTGTGCTCCACAGGACCCCGCACCCCCGCCGGGGCTGGCACCAGGAGCCGGTCCTCTTTGGGTCCCTGCTGACCGCGGAGCGTTGCCTGGTCTGCCGCTCTTCCCCGGGAGAGCCCAGTGTCCACCGCGGGCTTCTCGCTGCGTTCCTGCGGAGACATTCCTGGCACATCACGGAGTTTCACAACATGACACAGAGGCCTGTCAGTTCCTGAGTGATGTGAGATCCTGTCAGCTGCAAAAGATGGAGTCGATTTTGGAAATGTGGCTGTGAGCTTGCCCAGCCACCCACGAGAATTCCATCAGAACAGGGCATTCGCCCTCTCCGAAACCCTAAATGTGTGCTCTGTAGTAGGACAAGGCAGCGGCGCGCGGCCCCACCCGCCGGAACGCCGCCCGTCAGCCCGGCCGTGCGTGAGGCCCCGGGGGCGACCTCACCCCTGACCGCTGTTGCCGGCTCAGCACACGGCCAGCCGGAGCCTGACGCGCGCTGGCCAGCACAGCCCCTCCCCTGCTCACTCGGAGAAAAATGGGTTTAATTAAGACTTCCGTGATTAGTCATTTAATCAGTCATCAGGCCAACACAGATGGAGCCAATTAATGTTTTTACTTGCATAGATAGTTGGGGCTGGCAGTGCATCCGCGCAGGGTCGTGCAGGTGACCGCTGAGCACCTGACGCAGGCCCCCAACCCCTCCATCCTGGGCTCCTCGCTGACCCTGCCCCGGGGACACAGGTCCACGTACCCTCCCCCCTCGTCTGCCCTGGGGCCTGGGCACTGTCCTGTCCACCCTGGCTGGCCTCACCATGACCCGGAGATGCTCTGGGCAGGGCCCTCCAGGGTCGGTGGGACAGGCTCGCGGCGCCAGCCCCGGCGGGGGTGTGGGGTCCTGTGGGGCGGGCCCGGCCGGTGAAGAGCCAGGGCTGGGTGTGAGCCCGAAAGTGCAGCTTATGCGGCCAGACCTGGCCGGGGCCCATGGAGCGCACAGAAGCAGCCTCGTGGCTCCTGGCTGGGCCCGGTCGGCAACTGTCACAGCCCCAGGCCTCTCTGGGGGCCGACTCTGGGTGTACCCCACCCTCTCCCTCCACTCTGGGACCTACACAGGGCTCAGCCCAGGAGGCTGGGGCAGGTGCTTTGAATTGAATCTCCAGTGACCCAAAGAAACCCCACAGGAGGTCCGGGGTGAAGCCCACAGGCGCCTCTGCCCCCAGGCTTCCCCCCCCCACCCCCCCCCGCCAAGCCCCTTCTGCGCAGGCAGGGCCCTCCAGCCTTTGGTACGTGCTGGCCCTCCGCTGGGTTGCAGCCTGCGTCACCAGGGAGTGTGTCAGGGGGCTCTCGGCGCGGGTCTGCTGCGGCGCTGAGGGGAGGGGCGGGTTGATCTCAGGTGGGCCCTGGGACAGCCCCCCGGGGGTGAGAGCTCCTAAGACAAGAGGGCGCCGTGTAGGGGGCTCTGGTCCCCACTGCAACCTGCCGCCCTTTCCCGGGCCACGGATCCCTCACAGAGCGGGCTCGGTCTCTGCCGCCCCATCCAGCGGCAGGCAGCTCCTCTGCGTGTGTCCATGGAAAACAGGAGATAGAGACTGCAGTCCTGAGACGCACAGTCCCTGAGATAGGGACTGAAAGCTTCCTCGGAAACTTTAAAGATGGAGAAATGAGCCCCATTTCGTCCGAGCAGGAATAATAAACGGAAGCAGGTGTGAGGGCCAGCGGGGCAGATGAAGCAGCTGGGCTGGCGCTCGGGCCGCCCTAACCCCCCACGGCACCACAGGGCCAGAACAGTGACCACGACAGCAGACAGAGGCTGGCGGCAGGCGGGGCCTTAACCCCTCACACGCCCACTGCAGGCCACCGGCAGGCGCCCCCAGCCCCACGAGGGAGCAGGCACCCCCTGTGGGCTTTCAGGGCCCAGAGCTGATTGCCCACTGGCTACAGGGGCCCCTAAATGGTCCCTGGAGCCCCCGCCCCTCTTGGCCCCCCGGGTCTAGGCTGTGATTTCCTGGAGCCTCTGGTGCATCCGCGCCCCCTCCCTCTTGGCCCTCAGCCGCTCTCCCGCACACACATGTGTGCAGGGGCCTCACTCTGAGGGGCATTGTAGCAGCGTAACCCCCAGTCCCAGTGTGAGCTTGGGTGGGGACAGGCCTGCTGGGGGCCCCGCGGAGCAGACCACCCTCTGGGGCCACACTGTCTGGGAGAGAAGCCAGGGCTGCCCACCGTGGCTCTCACTTGGGGCCCACGGCCCTGAACCTCCTGCATCCCCGGGGGTCCCCAGGAAGCCGCAATGCTGTCCAGCTCAGCCCCAGATCCAGGCCAGCCCTGCTCCCGCAGTTAGCTGACTGTTCTAATTTTGGAACTTTCTTATGGGCCCTCCATGGGGGCCACAGAAAGCCCTGGGGCTCACATCCCACGTGAGCAGGTCAGGAGAGCCCGGGCAGCTTCTCTGCCCGCCACACACGCTCCGGGTGGCAGTTTTCCTAATCTGTGTCTTTGACTCCATGGCTCCGCGGTTCCCTCAGCCAGCACAGCCCATTAGTACAGGAGGACAGCCGTGATGCCCACAGGACCATGGGCAGAGGCCAGGATCCTGGGCCTTGACACACACTGCCCCAGAGGTGGGGGCTCTCCCCAAACCAGGATGCAGGAAAGGGTCCCTGTGCCCTCTTGCTCTGGGTGGGCCTTGGGCAGATTGGTCCCCGTGCCCCCTCCACAGCCTGAAAACCAGTGACAACAAGGGTCAGGGCCAGGCCTGACGAAGCCCTGAGACTGTTCCCCCAGCCCCCTGCCCCCCAGTCTGGTCTTCAGCCAATGGGCCTCCTCTGTCTAACCATAGGGCCACCAAGCCCAGAGCCCTGCTGGGCCCTCAGTGACCTGTGGGTGGACAGGCCCGGGTCACCTGGGCTACTGGAGACCTTTGGTTCACTCAAGGGAACCCCCTTCTCTTGCCACCCACCGTGCGCTTGGCCGTGGGGTCTTCACACGCTTCACACACTCCCCGGCCCACCACGTCTGCCTCCCGCTGTTCAGCTGCCCAGTGAAAGGACAAGTGTGCACACAGGTTCCAGCCCCACTGGGCCAGGGTCTGGCTGACTGGCCTCAGGCTTCCTCTCCAATTATGGCCATTTCTTGAGCTCTGCCAATTTGTTCTCCCCCGCACCACCACCCGGGCCTGCAGAGAAGCACTGAGGACCCACACACCCCAGACCTTGCCTGTGGCCCCCATGCCCTGCCCAGGCTGCTGTGGGCATCGCCTCAGCGACAGTTCTGCTTAGGGTCAGAAGTGCTCATGGTAATTCCAGTGGGACAGAGGCCCAGGTGCCTTCTTGTGGGTCCTCATGACTTTTCAGTGCAGTCCTGAGACACACATGTCCTAGTCAAGGTCACGTGGCTCAGAAATGACATTCTCAGGGCCTGAAGAAAGGGAAAGACACGGGGTCATGGGGAGCACCAGGGCAGGCTGTGCTGAGGGGACAGCCACTGGACTGGTGAGCCACTCGGGTAGCTGAACACCTAGGAGGAACTTGCAGGGTTACCTTGTTGACCTTGGCAGGAGGCCATCCAGTTCCCCTCCTGGGGCCTTGTGGGGACTGGAAGACCCACCATGGGAAGGTGATTCCATGCTACAGATGATTCACATGGGATCAGGCCCCACCTCACAGGGCCACAAGCAGTCAGGACAAGATGCCATTTGGGGGCCCTCAAAGGATGACCCCAAATAGCAGGGGCAGAGGCCTCATGCTCTGCCCTCCACGAGGAGCCTCAACCCTTCAGGACTGACCACAAGGACACGAGCTGGGACCATCAGGGCTCCACATCCCAGTTTGGTCTACAGATGCAGAAACAGGCTTCTGCTTCCAGCCAGGATGAAGTGCAAGGGGCAGGATTTGCTCCCCCCCCCCCCCCACACAGGTAGACAACAAACAAGTTGGACAAGAGCTGGGAAACAACAGCCAGCCTTCATGACACTTCAAGGCCCCAGCTCGCTTCCTGAGAGCATTTCCAGCGGTGGTGCAGGGAGCGGACACAGCAGTTCCTGGGGTCCCCCAAGGGCAGAGATGGAGCTGCGAGTCCTAGAAAGCCCAGGCAGCTAGAGTCTGCAGGAGGGAGCACGGGAGAGGAAAGAGTCCTAGAGATCTGCAGAGCATGAGGAATGTGCTTGAGGCCGGGAAAACCGCAGAGAGGGTCCCAGCGAGCCCTGCCCAGAGCTCACACAGGGCTGTGGAGAGTGCTTGGTCCAGCGGTCAGCCCGGAAGACCTCCAGATTCACAGGACATCAGAAGAGTATTTAGTAGTGGGGAATAATGGACCCTATCTTGAACCCCACCTAACAAACCTTAAAAGCCAGACCCAAAAGGATCAAACCATCTCCAAGGAACTGAACAGCATCAAGAATATAAGAATACAAAGTAGCCAGTAGCCAAGAAAGTAAAGTTCACGATGTCTCACATCTGACCAAAGATTACCAGGCACACGAAGAAAGCAGGAAAGTACAACCCATAATGAGGAAAAATAAACTAATCAAAGCCAACCCAGAAATGACACAAACGGGAGAGTCAGTAGAGGGGGAGGTGAAACGTTCTGAGTGGACTGTGCATGTCCAGCAGGGACGACTGGCCATGCTCGGCAGACACGGGAGGCGTGAAGGCGTGGAATCACCCTCCGGAGCTGAAAAATGTGGGCAGGGACGGGTGGAAGGAAATGAGAGCTGTGAGCTTGCAGGCACAGCCATAGCAACCCCCCAAATGAAACCCAGAAAGAAAAGACTGAACATCATGAGCGAGACGGCTCCTATCGGCCAAGCACGTGCAGGATCAGAGGCTCCCAAGTGCTGCAGGGGAGAACGTGACAGGAGAAACAAAGAAATGGCCAGAATGTGTTCAAACTTCATGAAAAACATAAACCTGTAGATTCAAGACACAAGGAACCCCAAGCACAGGAAGCTTGAGGACAACGAGGACACCAGCTGCAGATCAAGAGAAAGCACAGGACGCAGCGCGGGCCCCGGCCATTCCAGCTCCCAGCACCAGCCCCCTGCCCGCCCACCGCGAGCTCCCAGGTCTGCCCAGGAGGCCTGTCACCTCTCCCTGCTCTGATCGCCCTTGAACCCTGGAGGCTCCGCCCGGGGCTGTGTACACAGTCTGTGCCCAGAACAGGGTTCCTGCCACCCAGGGCTCCGGCTGCACCCTCAGCCGCCCATCTCTCGGACGTGCCTCCCAGGTCTCCTAGAGCACCATGCCCTCACCCCGCGCGGCTTGGAGAGCCATCCCGCTAACGGGCGCCTCCGGCCTCACCTCACACCAAGGCTCCCCAGCTCCTTCCTGGCTCTGCCTCTGCCTTCTCGAAGCCCTGGGGGTTCTGTAAAAACTCTCAGGATTCTTGTAACCCCGTCTATTTCTCTTGAAGCTGGCAGGCTGACAGACTCTGGTTATTCTTAGTGCTGAATTATTTATCTGCATTCCCCTCCTCACCCACACTTCAGAATTTGTAACGTGGCTCCTGGGTCCAAGCCAAGGCCCATTTTCCCCCACTTGAAATGAAGTAATTTTAAAATCTTTTGTCTTTAATTTTTTATCACCCAAACCATGCCTGTGGTAATTAAGCTTGGCATGGGGTCGGAGCCTGGCGAGTCGCCGAGCTGATGCCAGGGAGCCCCCGGCCTCCAGCCCCGCCCCCACCCCCACCGCCTCTGATGACAGGAAACCAACAGCCACGGAGGGCAGGGGTGGGAGGAGTCCCCCAGCCCCCCCTCCAAGTCCCATTGGAGAGATAATTCAGGGCAAAGCCCAGCCCGCCACACTCGGGGCCTCCGTCCCACCAGGAAAGTGCGTCCAGCAGCTGGAGGACGCAGGTGGGCGTCCACACCGCGCCGGCTCCCTGCTCCCAAGGTGGTGGGAGGAGGCTGAGGGCCTGACCCAGGGCAGAAGCTGACGACATGCGCCAGGTGTCCTCACCGGCACACGGCGCGTCCTCCTGGGCAGGTGACCGCCCCTGCGGGCAGGCGGAGCGGGCACATCACCGCGCACCACGGAGAGGAGAACCTCCGGTCGGGTCAGAGCCCTCAGCCTCAGGCTTGACTGAGCGGCCTCGGGCTGCCCACCAGGGCCCTCTTGTGGCCGCCGTGGCCAGAAGTGAGGGTCTCTGTCCCTCAGACTTGGGGCCAGGCCTGGGCCCGCCCCTCCTGTCTCTGCCTGCTACTTTGTCCCTTCCTGTGAGTCTCCCAGGTAACAATGACCTTCGGTCCTTCTGAGGGGGACCCAAGGGGACACACCAGTGCCCCCCACGGCCCCACCTCCCACGGAGCCCAGCTGCCACTGGAATATAAATGCCAAACACAGTGGACCCGGCGCATCGGCCCTTTCCTGAGCGGCTGCTCTGCCCGGCGTTGTGCGGCCTCGGTGCCCCCAAAAGCCACACCTGGTTGTGCACGCGGCGGCCCCAGCTGTGGAAGCAGGGGCGAGCTTGTGAGGCTCCGGCTCCAGCGTCTGTCCACGGGCATGTTTGGGTGTAGACAGGAAGGCACCGGCCGGGGGGCGGGGGGCAGAGAGCTGTCCAGAGGGGGTTGCGCACGCTGCGCTCGGAAGGCAGGGGTGAGGCCTCCGAGGACCCGAAGGGTGCAGCTGAGCCCACGGGGGGCCAGGACTGCGGCGGCTCTGCTGTCCGCGGGGCCGCAGTCTTCCAGGGCCTTCCTCCTCTTCTCCCTGCAGGCCTGACGGCGCAGCCACGACCGAGCCGGCGGCAGCAGCCTTCCCAGGTAGGTGGCCAGGAGGAGGACTCAG
Source organism: Zalophus californianus (assembly GCF_009762305.2). Classification (NCBI taxonomy): domain Eukaryota; kingdom Metazoa; phylum Chordata; class Mammalia; order Carnivora; family Otariidae; genus Zalophus; species Zalophus californianus. Next base: position 1,150,632 of record NC_045598.1, on the reverse strand, counting down.
TCGAACGGGCCAAGGCCACCGGCCACCCCACAACCCACATGTGTCATAGTTGTGGACCCTTTGGAAAAACCCCCTTCCCTGAACGCACCCCTAAATTCAACACTCATCGTGCCTGGGGCAGCTCCCAGCCTGGCCGCCCGCCACACACCACCCCAGGCACCCCCAGAGGCACCAGAGCTGGAGGGGACATGGATGGGCCCAGGGCTGCCACAAGACCCTCTCCAGCCTCCGTCCCTTCAGAGGGCTGCGGGCAACGGGGCAGGGCGTGGTGAGGGGCGCTTGCCCACCCTGGCTGCCCCTCTGTCCCCATGGGCAAAGTGCATGTCCCTGGTCCCTTGTGTCCCCAGGCCTGACTGGAAGGCTGGCAGGCCTCCAGGTCTGGCCCCCCCCCCCCGACCCCGCGTGTATTTGGGAGTGTTAGCAGGGCCTGTGGGCCCTGAGCCCACCTTGTGCAGGAGGAGGGCTGGGTCCCGGGCGGCGCCCCCCACGTGCCCCTTTGGGCTGGCACTGGGAGCCCCAGCAGCAGCCACACGAGTCTGCCCTTCAGGCCCCTGGGACCCTCGTGTGCGCCCCAGGGGAGGGGTCCAGGGTGGGCAGAGGGGACGCCCCGCACTGAGCTGGGAGGGGCCGATGGGGGATTGGCTGGAGGAGGGCCAGGCCCTGAGGAGCAGCAATTTCCAGACCACGAGGGGCAAAGCCAGCGGGTGGCCAAGTCCCTGAGATGTGGGCCGCGCCGTCTCTGTGGGGACGCCGGGCACCAGGCCCGCGGCCAGACCGTGTGGGCCGGGCCTTGGGTGGCCACCAGCCAGACCCTCTCCCGGCCTCTGGGAGAAGAGCATCAGGAGCGAGGTCAGACGAGGGCTGGGCTGGGTTCTGCGGCCGCTGCCCACTGCGCCCTGCTCCTCAGCCGGCGCCACTGACCACAGGCTTGGGGGCTGTGTTCCTGGGAACACCTAGAAACCCGCGCTGCTTGGAAACACCGTGGCGTTGCCATGCGCGGCGTCTCCTCCAGGCCGGCCGGGGAGGCCTGGTGCCCCGGGGCTGTGGAATGTGGGCCCCCTCCCAGGCCCCCCGAGTCGCTGAAGGAACTGACTCAGAGCCCAGCAAACTCCTGCCGCCGAGGCCCTTTCTCATCCTGCCCCAGGAACACGCGGTGTCCGCAGGGCGCAGCGGGGAGAGGGCCTGCTTTCCAGACCGGGGCACTGGAATGTTCTCTCTGACGGTGTGAGCCGACTCCTGCGCCCCATCTCAGCTGCGGCCGCATTCCTGGTGTGAGCCCGGGCCAGCCCAGCGAGCTTTTTCCACGCTCCGGTGCCAGCCCCCTTGGGCTCGGGGGAGGGGAGAGGACGGTTTCTATGGCAACCGCACTTTCTGTTATTTCTTATTTTCTTTTTTACGGTTTCTCCAACTTTGACGCTCTGCAGACAGTTTACAGACTGCAAGAGGGAAAGTACTTCTTCTCCCGAGCGCACCGGAGGGCGGCCCTCCTGCCCCAGCCCACAGCCGGCCAGGCGGCCACGTTTTCGGAAGCTTCATTGTTTAAAAAAACATTTTAGAGGAAACGAATTCTCTTTCTCCTAAAAAGATAGGGAATATTTTCAAAAGAATCCTTGCACTCAGCCGTGCTGCCCCATCAGCCGTGAGGGGCTCTCCGTGCCCCCGGGTCCCAGGATCACCGGCCGAGGAGAAGGCCTGGAGCCCCCATCGGGGCACTGAGGCAGGGTCCCAGGGTCCCAGGCAGGGTGTGCGGGTGGACAGAAACCGAGGCCGGAGAGAGGCAGGGGCAGGAGCCTGGGCCGTCGGGGGCCCCTGGGGGCCGCGTCTGAGCGCCTGTCTTTTGCAGGGGAGTATGTCATCATGATCCGCGATGTGACCGACCCTCCCTTCCTGGGCCACACGCTGCCCACCGCCTTCAAACACCTTCGGGTCTTGGGGAAGGGGACGGACCAGCAGCCCCACTTCCCTGGAGAAGGCCCCGAGTCTCCGAGCTAGGGGAGCCACCCCCACGCACCTGACAGCCACCAGTGTCCCCCTCGGGAGACCATCCTCACTTCGAATGGAAGAAGTCCCCTCTGCTCGGCGGGGCACCTTCCTGCACTTCTGCAGTGGGACTGAATGGGGGCTGGAGGGCCACCTTCACGCATCCCGTGGCTTCAATAAAACGCTCAACACCGACTCCTGAGAGGCGCCTGACCCAGACAGCAAGCCCCTTCCCACACAGCCAGGCCCCCCTCTGGCTGGCACCTCCAGTCCCCAGGGGGAGCCCAGGCCAGGCTGGGGAGGGGGCGATCCTGCCCCCCCGCCCAGGCCCCCAGAGTCTGGCAGTGAAGCCGGCCCTACTGTCCGAGCCAGCACTGCCTCCCGCCCATGATCCCGGCCTTGGAGGGTGGCTCAGCACCCCCTCCCCGCAGGCAGCCCGGGGACATGGGAGCCCGCGGCCAAATGAGAAATCAAGAGGCAGCAGCAGGTGATTGGTTTTCTGGAAATGAGTTTCGTGTCTGGGGGACACTTCTTGGATTTTACAGCTGCCTCTGAAACCCACCCAGGGCCTGGGAGCAGGGCAGGGCAGGGGAACAGGAAGACTCGGGGAGGCTGTGGCAGGCTGACAGGGAAGGGCGGGTGGCGGGGCCTCCTTCGGCCTCCACTGAGCAGGCCAGAGCCAGGATCCAAGGCCTCCGCCCGGCTCCACCTTCCATGGCCCCTGGGGCTCAGCCTGTGCCCACCCTGCACTGGCTGGAGCTAGGCTGGGCCCATGCTCGAAGCCCACCACGCTTCTCCATCATTCTCCGAGGAATGAGGAACAGGGAGGGAGCACCCAGCCCCCGCTGCGAGAAGCACACTGCTGCTTCCCATCCCGGGGAACCTACAGACCCCGCGCCCCTCCATCCAGCACCCACTTCCCTCCTACACTTGCGTCTGCACTCTGCCCCCCACCCTCCAGGATAGGGCCCCCCCCACCCCACCCTCAGGGCACCACACACTGTCCCCACACCCACACAGTGGCTGCTCCCTCGGCTGCCTGATGGCCCCGCGCTGGGGCCCCCCCCACCCCCCCACCCTGCAGTCTTCGTTGTTCAGGCACAAATGTTTGGCTTCTGCCTCTGCTTCGCTCCTGCCCTGTAGTCCATGGCAAGTCTTGTCCATCCTACTTCAAAGTGCATCCCCAGCCGACTCCATCCACCCACACCCTGCAGCTCCTGCACACAGCAGTGCTGTCAGGGCTCACCCCCCAAGTCTGTGCCAGGACCTCCAGGCCGACCAGAGCTGGTCCCACACTCGCTGCCCTCACCTCCTGCTGCTCCCCCTGGCTCTCTGCATCCCACTCACACCGGCCCCTACAGCTCCTCTGTCCTGCCAGGCATATTTCTGCCTCAGGGCCTTTGCATATGCTCTTCACTCTGCCTACACTGCTCGTCTCCCAGATGCCACCTTCTCATGAGGCCTTCCTTGGCCACCAGCTCTGAAGCCTCACCCCACCTCCAGCAAACACTTCCTGCTCCCTCCCCAACTCACATCCTCTGCAAGTGAAGGTGCACTTCACTTGTCTGGTTTGCAACCTCCAAAGGGAGGCGTTTGGTCAGTTTTGTTCACTTGCATAACCTCAGCATCTAGCACAGTGCGTGACCCTTAGGAGGCCCTTGGCAAATATTTGTTGAATGAATGTGTGAATGTGGAGCACCTACTCTGTGCCAGGCAGAATGGGAGGCACTGGAGACAAATTGGGCAGAGGAGGTGTGCGGGGAGACGGGTAGCAGAATAACTGGAAGGAGGGCTAGGTGGATGGATGGATGGATGGATGGATGGATGGATGGATGGACAGTGGATGGGTGAATGGATGGACGGATGGTTGGGTAGATGGACAGATGGATGGTTGGGTGGATGGTTGGATGGGTGGACAGACAGAGGACGGATGGGTGGTCCGGTGGCAGCGTGGTGGGGGATGGATGTACTTACGGATGGATGGAGCGGAGGTCCGCTTGTCGTTAGGTGGTAGGCTCACATGGAATAGTCGTGCTCTTACTAAAGGCAAGAAGTGGCAGAGGAGGAAAGGATCCCTACGTCAAAACCAACCCAAAGCCAGGGAGCCTTTCTCGTCACGCCCCCGGCCGCCAACCCCTCCCTTTGCCCTTCCTGCTCTCCCCTAATCGGTGCCCCAACCAGTGTTGCCTCAACAGGACTGAAGCAGTCCATGGCTGGCAGACTGGTCAGCCCAGGTGGTCCTCCCCCTGCTCAGTCCCGGCCTCCAGAGCTGTTGGAGCAGACGCTGGAGAGCCAGCTTTGACCACAGCGGCCGGCGACCGGGAGACACAGGAGCCAGCAAGGGAAAGGGGCTTCCGAACCTCCATGACCGGGGAATTGAGGTAATTCTGAGCCTGACGTGTGGGGAGCAAGCTGCATCCGCCAGCCTTCTGGTTCCAAGAGCTCGGGTGGCCATAGATGCTGCCAGCCTGGTTCAGCCAGGCTTCTGCCTCTGACTGGCCCTTAGGAAGGGACAGACTGCCGGTGTCCCCAGCAGTGAGTCCCCAGAAAGTTTCCATTCCCGGGACCCACGGACTCCTGGGTCAGAGTGCCTGGGCCCTAGGGGCTGCGCCCTGCCCAAAGTGCAGGGATGCAGATGGGGGCTGCACCCACACGCGTCTGCGTCAACATGGGTGCCGAGCCCCGCGTGGACAACCAGGGGTCAGCTGGGCCACACACTCTAGAGTCCCCCAGCTTTGTCTGGGCTTCACCGTCCGCCGGGGTCTGCCCCTGAGGCTCGGCAACTTGCTCTGCGGCTCTTTCCTCTCTTCTAGATGAAGCCACACTTCTGTCAAAAGAAAAACAATGAAAATGATGTTTGAGTTTAGGAAGAAAAATGTGCTGGGCATAGAAGCTACTGCTGTGTTTGCCAGCTTGTCCGGGGGATCCTTCGGTATTTCTTTCCAGATCAGCACCAGAGGTTCGGTCACAAAACCCGGGACGCAAGTTCGGAGTCCACGCCCCGAGCAGACTGAGGCCCCCGGAGCCCTGGACATGGGGGAGGCGGGGTGGGGGGGATCTGTCCCCTCAGCGCCTTCGCAGACATGGAGCGAAGCCAGCTCTGCAGGCCTGCAGACACTTGGCCTGTGAAACCTGCTACCTTCCGGTCGTCTGAGCAAACCCGAGAGCAAGCTCTCCCCACCGTCGCCCCCCACCAGCTTCCTGGCGGGGCGGCTGAGGCCCCGTGGGCAGGGGCCACTCGGCGAGGCCTGGGGAGAGCTCAGCCCCTGTGGACTCGTGTTTGAGCAGGACGGGGGTTCCCTGGTCCGTCCCACTGCGCCCCCGACCCCGCCTGCTGGGGCGCCAGGCTGAGGGCACCTCTGAGCCAGTGACTAGCAGCCCTTCTCGGGGCTTTGCCCTGGGACTGGCAGGCACGTCCGCCAATGGCACGGGCATATGCTGGGTGGACACCAGCGGCAGCTGCTCTCACGCTGACCTGACCCCTTGTGCTCGCACCGTGTCCCACAGACAAATCCACAAGAAATTTGAATTCTCAAGGTAAAAGAGAAGAGGGAGGGTCCGCAGAGGCCTGGCCGCAGACACTGGTCTGGCCGTCAGACCCGCCCGGGGCCGGGCCCTCTGGGGCAGCACGGCGCACGTGGCGACCCGCCCTGGGGTAAGGCGGAGCCGGGGTGGGGGGCTGGGGGAGCACCCCCCAAGTCAGGGCAGGGCAGCATCGGTGCTGTCCCAGCGGGCTGGGAGGCTGGGGGGCGGGGAGATGATGACCGAGTGGCCATCTGACAGCCTCCTCAGGCCCTCCGCAGAGACCCCAAGGGCCTTCTCCTTCCAGGACGGCAGGCTTCTCCCGAGTCTTGCTGGGAACTGGCAGGGAGGCAGGGGCTGGTAGAGGGGGTGGCGGGAGGCGGCCCCAACATGCTTTACACTCCAAGAAGCAACCCAGCCCCCAGGAGGCTTGGGAAGGAGGCTCTGGTCCCAGCAGTATCTAGTGTGCAACCGAAAGCCGCTTCTCCTGGCCAGTCTCTCCGTGGTGGTCTCCCCTCCGGCCGTGCACTTGCTCGGCAGACGTTGGCAGGGTGCTAACCCCACACTGAGCACCTGGCCAGGCTCGGCCTCGAAGAGAACATATTCGTTCTTCATGAGGAGTTCTCCAGCCAGAGTCCAGAGAGCCAGAGAGCTCAGAGATCGGGGAGACAGAGAGCTCAGATGCCCGTCTCTCTGCGTGGCCCACCTCCCAGCAGGGCCTTGGCAAGCGCGAAGTCTCAGACACCCCTCACCTGGCGTCCGGCACAGACAGCTCACCCAGCTTCCTCTCCCGCTGGCCGGCCAGTCACCACGATGCTCCTGGGGGAGGCCTCCCCTCTGCAAAGCCTGGCCAGGCCGCGCGGTCTCGGTGCCAGGAGGGTGGCAAGGCCAAGTGTGGAGCCCCTCCTCCCGGGCAGGGCTGCCTGAGGGGTTCCTGTGCGGCCTGGCTCAGTCTGCCAGCCACCTGCCTGCCCCAGGTGGCCCCCAGCACCCCGGGGTTCCTTAGCCCTGGGCAGGTGTTAGTGGAGTCACCAGGCCTGCTTCAGCAAGACCACATCGGGGCGGGCAGCCCTCAGCGCCGGCAACCATCACAGCTGCGTGGGGTCCCGTCCGCTTCCTGCCCCTGTCCCCTCAAGGCAGGGCACAGCCACTGAGAGCCCGCCCACAGCTTCTCTGACAGAAAAGACTGGGCCACAGCGGGCACAGGACCCCCTGGGAGTCAGATGGGGGGCCTGAGCAGGTGGGGAGGAGCTGCTCTGGGTCCCCTGCCCATCAGGTAAGCTGGGGGCCCCACAGCCTCAGGCCAGGGACTGCTGTGGTCCTCCCGCAAGCCTAGGGGGTAGCCAGGGGGAGGAAGCGGGCCAGGAAGCAACCCGCGCTGGCCGAACCTACCCCAGCCCGGGCTCCTCTCGGCACGAGGCCCTGGGTGTCGAGGAGCAGGCAGGCTGTCCCACTGCCATGGCCACGGGCGTTTTCTGATGGAGACTATAAATAGGGCTGTCATCGGCCGGCCGGGCAGCTGGGCAGCCTGACAGAGCCTGCCAGATGTGCTGGGCTCAGCCTCCAGGCCAGCCCTCCCCATCCCATGTGACCCCCCAGATGGTGACACTCCCCAAAACTCTAGATACTGCTCCTCCTGGTAACTCTGCCCAGGGGTTCAGAGAACTGTCAGCCGCCCCCCAGTCCTGCACCCTGGACAACCAGAGGCAGGAGGAACCAGGACAAAGTGCCCCCCACAAGTGCCCAGCAGGGTGGACCCCAGTGTGTGGGGCCTTCCTCCTGGGGCGGCCTGGGGAAGGGCATGGGAGGGTGCTACCTACTCCCCCAAGCCTTCAAACCCTCCTTGGCCCTGCCTGCAACGCAGGTGCTGGGCACAGGCCACGGAGGCCACAGGAGCCTCTGCACAGGCTAAGGGCAGGGCGGGGCCGGCCTTCCGGGGTCCCTCATTCCCTCTGCAAATCCTTAGTGAGCCCCCCTCTTGAAGAGCAACCGCCCCCTCCCCAGGAAGGAGGGCAAAGGTGGAGCAGAAATGGTGGTGAGGGGACCTTTGGGAGGATGCCCGGGGTAGGGTTGGGGGCACATGTGGGCCACGGAGAAGCCCCGACCAGGGGCTTCGCTGAAGTCGGAGTGAAGGGGTGGGGGGAACGGGAGGCCAGGTGTGGGGGCTGTGCCTGCTCGGCGCTGTAGCAGAGACGGGAGCAGGGAGAAGCTCGAGCAGCTGGGGGGGGGCTAGGCCTGGATGTGGACAGGGGTCAGGTAAGTGGGGTCCCAAGTGGGGGGCAGCTTGGGGGAGAACAGGATGTGTGCATGGGGGTCATCATCCTGGTGACAGTGCCCGCCGCAGGGGGCCAGTTCTAGAGAAGAAAGGGCGGGGCAGGAGGGCTCACGGGTCACCGTGCGGCTTTCCATGGGTGTTGGGCTCTCCAGTGGCCGCACCTGCCAAGGCCTGCACCCCACTCCCCAGCCAGGGCCCTGACAGTGTGCCCAGGACTCGGGCCAAGCGACCGGGGCGGGGGCGGGGGCGGGGGCGGGAGGGGGGGAAACAGGGCCCAAAGAGAGCAGCTGGGCCCTGGACGTGCGTCCCACCGCGGTGACACGGGCCCTCGATGTGGACCAGTGCGGGGGGGAGGGGGGGACAGGGCCCGGGGCCTCTACGGAACCCCGGGAAGGGGCAGAGGTCTGGCGGCAGGGGCGCTTTTCCACCAGCGGGCAGGCGCCGCCGCGGTGCGGGGCGGAGGAAGGGGGGTGGCGCTTGAAGGCTCCGGTCTCCCTCGGGCTCCAGCACCACGGGGACGCGGACCCCAGGCGCACTCAGGCCCCGTCCCGGCCGCGGCTGCAGTTCCGGCCTCCGCCGCCGGGGGCTGCGGGCCAGCGCCGGCTCCCGACACGTAGACACGTCCGCGTCCCGCCCGGCGGGGCTCGGCTCGGCGCGGGGACCCCCAAGCTCCAGACCCTCTCCGCCCCCGCCCCCCGCCCCGAGCAGGGACCGGAAGGGTTAACCGCGCCCGGGACGCTGGCTTGGGGGGAGAGGGGGCACTTCCTGCGCCCGCATGCCCCCTCCCCGGACCCCGCGCACGCGCCCGGGCTCGGGGATCCCCAGCGCCCTCCGCGCCCCCCGGCGGCCGGGACCCGGGGCCGCCCCTCGCAGCGGCGGGGGCGGGGGGAGGGGCGGCCCACCGTCGGAGCGCGAGGCTGCGGGTGGAATTCGGACGCAACGCCGGGCGGGGAGTGGGGGGAAGTGAAACCGGGCGGCGGGGCAGCCCCGGGGGCGGGGGAGGCATCGAGTCCGGCTCCTGCCAGACGCGCAATAGGAAACTGAGGCCGCGGGGCGGGGGGCGCACCCCCTCCTCCATCTCGGCCTTCGTCCCCTGCACCAGACCCCAGAGGGCGACTCCGCGGAAGGAAGCGGGGACAGGCCGGCCTGCCCGCGCCCCCCCCAGGGGCGCGCCCTCGCGCTGACTCAGCCGTGGGCGACGCTCCCCCCCCCACGGGCACTGCGGGCCCCCAGAGTCCGTGGCCTGGACCCCGGACCTGGAGCCCAGATCCGTGTGGGCGGCCGCAGCCGCCTTTAGGCTCACCCCAGAAGGGCCTGCTAGGGGCCCCCGCGCCCCGGAGGGCACACACGGCCTCTCTGGCCCTCCCGGGGACGGGCAGGGGGACGGCGCGGCCGCCGCCCTGCCCACCCCTCCCCAGGCGGGCTTCCGGCCCGGCCGGAAGGAGCAGGAATTTGGAATGTTTTGGAACCAGTGTTCTAATTCCCGGGAGGATTCTCAGCCCCTGCCCTTCCCCCTGGGGCAGGGGCGGGGAGGGGGGGGGCGTTGCGGGAGAGGAGCCTCATCTGCGTCTGACTGGGAAGGGTGGTCAACCCGGGCTGGGGGCAGGAGCCGGCACCCCTGCTCGCAGCCAACTCCAAACATGGGGGTGCAAGATGGTGGGTGGCCTGCATCCCCACAAGGGTGCTTAGGGGGAGGCTAGACCCGAGGTGGCCACGCCTCGGCGGAGGAGCCCTGACCTGGGCCCCTGTCCCAGCTGACCACTGCCTTCCTGTCTGGGGAAGCAGGTGTCCAGGGAAGGCAGATGGCCCGCCAGTGACACCAGGCTGGCCACACCCGCTGCAGCCCTCCTCTGGTCCCAGGGCCCTGGACAAAACAAAACCCCTCCCCCGCCCCTCCCCAGACCTTGGCCAGTAGTCTCCACAGACCAGCGCCTTTGCTGGGACTGTTTTTTTCTTAGAAGCAGGAAATCGGTCGGGTGGGCCACACCTCCACTGGGTCAAGGCCCCACCAGGGGCAAGGGAGGGGAGCTGGACCCCAGGGGAACCCACCACCCTGCCCCACGCCTGCAGCCCCCAGTGCCCGAGGGAAGCCCTGGTGCCGGAGCAGAGAAGGCAAGGAGGGTCCAGGATACCTACGTGTGCCTGGGTGGGGCTGAAATGGGGGGACGGCGAGGGGGCCTGGTGGGCACCTTGTCACTTGCCAGCTTGTGTGCAAGTCGGCCTGGCTTTCCCACGCACACAAGCGTGCGGACACCACAGCCGAGTCCATGGCCCCCCGGGCTGCAGACCTGGACGCTGCCCTCCCTACTTCTCTACCTTGTGTGCTGGGCCCTCTCCTGCCTTCTCCTCTCTCCCAGCCCTGCCTGGGCCTCGAGCTGGACTCAGGTGTCCTCTGGTGGGGGCCGAGCCCTGACATCAGGCTCCATCCTTCACAAGGTGCCTGTCCCTGGAGGTTTCCAGAACAAGCTTCTGTGGCAGGAGGAGTGACCTGGGCAAGAGATTGGGCCAAGCTTCCTGCCAGTAAGGGCTCCTGGGCCAGGCTTGGAGCAGGAAGGCCCGACCCCAGCCCTGCCAGACACCTGCCTGGCACAGGACGCTCCAAAGACAAGCCAGGCTGCTCCACCTGCCTGTCCCTACCACCCCCCACAGAGGGGCCACCTGCTCCAGGGGCTGGGAGCCCCAGCATCCGCGGCCCCCAGCCCCTGGCATGGGTCTGGGCACAGATGGCCGCCCATGTGAGGCCTACAAGGCTCACGTCATCGCTGTGTGCGGGGAGGGGGTGGGGGTGGGGCGGGCAGGCAGGCATCCAGGCCCCAAAATTTCTGCCCCTACCCATGCCAGGGTTGCCTGGCAGTGGGCAGGGCACACAGGAGGGCACAGAGCACAGTGGGTTTCTGTGGGGAGGGTCAGGGTCCCCCTCCAAGGCCCTGCTTTTATATCCAGCTGGGGTCAGCACACCCTTTCCTGAGGGGCACAGACTGTCCTGCAGGACCCTCCTGCCCATTTTCCCTACAGGACCCCTGCCTTCCTGCAGGTGGTGGTCACCCAGAGTGTGCTGGGCCCCTGGCCAGCAGAGTGTGGGTGTGGGGCCTTGGGAATCTTGTGAGCCCTCCAGCCTGTCCCTGCCTGGCCAGCAAGAAGGGGGGTGACCCCTGACAGGACAGGCAGAGAGGGAAAGGGGTGTCAGTGGGGAGCGGAGGCAGGTCAGGCTCCAGGCCGGGTGAGCCCGGGAGGGGGCTGCTGGCTACAGCTGGCGGTGTGGGTGGGGTGGAGGCTGGGGACCACACCGAACGCCAGGGACGGACCCCACAGTCCTCCCCGGGGGCCCAGGGGAGGACGGGCCGTACCAGCTGTTACTGTAAATGGGCAGGCGGCTTCCTCTTTCCACGGAGGGTGCGCCTGGCATCCGCCTCCCCAGATAAGGGTGCGAGTTCTTGGCCTGCGGTCAGCCCCCCTGACCACAGGGTGCTGGGTGGGGCCCGGGGGGCCAGACTGTGGCTCTGGGGCCAACAGACTGGAGGAGGGGTGGAGGTCCCAAGACAGAGACGGGCAGGCACAGCTGAGTGCACAGGGGACCCGGGTGGGGCCCCGGCTGCTGGTGACAGAGGCAGAAGTGAAAGCTGGGGGCGAGGGGTGGGGGCGGTCACAGGGCAGGCCCAGAAACCTGGGACCTAAGTAGACACCCAGGAGCACCCCCTCCACCCCGGGCTCACCGCATCCCTGGAGCCTTGGGCGGCTTGGAAAGTAGCACCATGTGGGGAGGGCCCCAGAGCTGCCAGCACAGGGACCCCGGCTTCGGCCAGGGCTCTGGGCAAGGGAGGCCAAGCAGCAGGACAGCCTCATGGGCCCCTGAAGAGAGCCTGGCCGGCCTGCCAGTGGTGCGGGCGGTCCTGAGCCAGGGGACCCAGAGGTGGGGCAAAGAGGCAGGGTACGGCCAGGAACACTGGGAAGGGGGCTCTGACCCCAGGCAGCTTCTGTCCTGTCTGCCCTGCATCAGGGTGTCCAGGGTCCTTTAAAGACGGATTTATTTGAGAGAGAGAGCACGCAGAGGGAGGGGGAGAGCGAGAGTCTCAAGCAGACCCCCCACTGAGCACGGAGCCAGGACAGACAGATGGACGCAGGGTTCTGTCCCCCTACCCATGAGGCCTTAATGAGACAAAATCACAAGTTGGACACTTAACGGACTGAGCCACCCGGGTGCCCTGACCCAGGGCCCTTTAGATTTATACCCAAAAGTGAACCCCAAAGTGGAGCCCTGGCCCCCAGGAGGTGCTGGCCAGCATCCCGCGCTTCTGAGTCGGCCGCCAGCCCAGCTCCAAGCACCCCCCCCCGGGCCGCGCCCCACGCTGGCCACACAGTGCCCCCACGGCCGGCACCAGCCCTGCCCCCTGGGGAAGCCCTCCTTCCCGGGCCCACATGGGCCTCCTGCCCTCCTCCGGGACTGCCTCTCCCCTCCTGCCTCCCACATCCGGGGCCCGGAGGGGCAGGCAGGCCTTCACAGTGGAACCGGGGTGGAGACCGGGAAGCCGAGAGCCCACGGGTCCCGAGCAGTGGCAGCAGGAGATGCTCCGGGGAAGGACGAGGCCTGGCAGGCCCTGGGGAGGGGACGTCAAGTGGTGGCATCGATGTCCCATGGGGATCGCAGGTCTGGACAAGTCGGCAAGGTCACGCGAGGTCCTGCTGCCCACCCAGGTGGGCCTGGTCGTGAGACCGAGAAAGGGGCAAGTGTTTGGCACCGGGCACAGGTAGGACCTTGGCTGCAAGCCCTTGGCTCACACCCATGGCTGCAGGGGTGCCCCTGGGACCCCCAGCAGGCCACAGTGGACAACTGTCCACTTGGGAGATCCCAGAAGGCAGCGAGGGGTAGCCCTCGCAAGAGTGCTAGACAGACCCCAGGTGTCCAGCCCTACCCAGGAAGGGGGCACTCAGATTCTGGCCAGTGGTCCCACAGCTCCCTGGGAGGCCACCCCCGAGAGGAACGGGGAGCCAGGCCCAGGTGACCGAGGGGGCAGTGGTGGAGGGGAGTGGGCTCCGCTCTTGAGGTCTGAGTCCCGCTGCGGTAAGCTTGTCATCCATGCCTCCGGGCCCAGGACCCCAGGCAGGGCCCCGGGGCCTGATGAGCAGCAGGAGGGGAGAGAGGTGGGGGCTGTGGCTTGGGGCCCAGCTTATAAACCGTCCGCCTTCCCTCTTCACCTGCCCCCAACTCAGCCTCTGTGTCGGACCCTAGGCGGCACCCCAAAGTGGCTGGGATCCTGGCCTCGGCGAGCCCGTGAATGACAGGAAGAGGCGAGGGCGGGCGTCGAGGCTCTTCCTCCTGGTCCGCACTGTTCACGCTCTAGGCCTGACCTGAGCAGAAGCCTGGAGCCCAGGTTGAGTGGGTTTTTCCAGGCTGCCTGGGTGGGGTGGTCCATACCCTAGCCTACCCCGCACCCCTCTCTGGGGGGCTCCTGAGGACTGCTGGGGCTGTGTGTGCAGCTGGGGGGCTGGGCATTGGGTTTCCCACCGCCCGGCTCTCCAAATGCCCTCCACGTGACCTTGGAGGGGCCGCTGTGGAGCTAGCTGGGAGGCGGGACATGGGCAGCGACGGGCAGCTGGGAGAGGCGGCGCCCTGGCGCCCAGCACTGTGGCACCCCCGTGCTGCTGCTCCCTCCGGACGCCACGCTGGGGCCCAGGGCTCCCACACCACCTGAGGGGAGCTGGCCATCTACCCCGGGGGGGCAGGTCTCCAGGCCCCGGGCACGGTCCCCTCCAGCTGCGATCCGTGAGCCACCCAGCTGGGTGGGACCTAGACAAGCACCCCAGCCGGGACGCTGCCCACCGAGACCCCACGTCACTTGGGGTCGATGGAGACCAAAGGTCCGCACGGTCTGACAGGCAGACAGGCCCCCCCGTGCCCTCCCTGGGCTCGGGCCCAGACGGTGACCCGGGGGGAGGGGGGCAAGCATGGCTGTCCTATAGGCGTACTCTCAAAGTCCTTTATTGTACAATGTCATCTGTTTGGGGGAGGGGCGCCAAAGGACTAACGGGTACACAGCGAAGTAGATAAATATGCCAAGCTTTTTCTTTTTTCTTTTTAAATCAGGCATTTATAAACAAGAAAGCATACATTAATTACATAAAAATAGTTTTCGATAGTAGAGTAAGTCATCCTGTTGTCATTAGCAGCAGCGAAGGAGGGAACGCGGACAGCGATGCAGACGCTCCTGGCGGATATGAAGGTAGAGCTGTGGGTTTTTTTTCCTTAATTGAAAAAAAATGTCGCTCGTGACTCCTGACTTAAAGCAAGAACAAGACGGCCTCTCGAGCCTGGTGGACGCGGTGGGTAGGTGGGTAGGTAGGTGGGCGGGTGGGCGGGCAGGGGTGGGGAGGACGGAGCCCGGGGGTGGGGGGCGCAGGGGTGCCACGGGGGCTGGCGGAGGGTCCATCCCCTCGGGCAGGTGAGCTGTTCTTCCTCAGTTCGAAACAACCCAGAAAACAAGACAACTACCAGGTAAGAAACGAGTTTCTGAGAAAGGAGCCACGTACACGCGTGCGATACAACAGTGCCGAGGGACAGTATTTACAGGGACTGTTTTTACATGGCGCTAGTTCCATACGAAAAGCAGGATATTATGTGTGAGTTAGCTGCTCCAAAGATATGAATGTTATTGCTGTTGTTTTTCCCTTCGTTAAAAATCCTCTTTCAGCATAGAAATAATGAGTAATTAAACTGAATACACAATCATCTGGATAATGGATATTACACACAGGGAGCGTCAGCAGCCGACAAGATAGACTCTTCTCCCTTCTGCAGAGAAACTGAACCGCAGCTGCACGAATGAAAGCCAGGTCTCAGGCCCCTCGGATGGAAGCGGCCAGAACGAGCCGATTGCCCCCCCCCACCCCCACCCCGGCTTCACCAAGGGAGCTGCCCAGGAGGGCTTCAGCTGCTGGTGCCCGGGGAGCCTGGGACGGCGGGCCCCCACCACCCCAGCTCTGGCGGGCCACAGGCCCCTTGGGCGGGGACGGGTGGGGCGGGCCCGGCCCGGCCGCAGCACGCCCAGCTCTTCCCGACCTTCCCGGACGAAGCTGGCCAGTGGAGGCGTGGACCCAGCGGTCGAGATGGTGACCGGAGGTGGGCGGGGCGAGGGCGACGGGAGGCGGGGCCCCCACACAGAACTCAGGAGAAGCTCACCGCCCTCTGGAGTCCAAAACCGAAAAGTGAACGGGTGGCCCCGGGCAACGGGCCGCAGTGGCCCTTTGATCTCTCCTGGCAACAGAGCACTGCCACCCAGAAGCACGAGGGCACACTTAAAGCTCTGCTCCGACGAAATCATTTAGTTCCCCTTGAAGAAATGACTGAAAAAACACAACTCTGGAAAAACAAGGCTGAACACAGCATTCTGAGTGTTGTGTAGCACGACCGGCCCCTTCCAGGACCCGGTAATAATGCCCATCAATGGGTATACATACGGCAGAGGTTTAACATTCCATGCATACAGATTTCGTAACTGCAAAAAAAAAAACAAAAGCAAAAAAAAAAAAAAAAATTCCAAACAAACGCTGCATATATATGGTGTCCCTTTTGCATTGCACTTTAGAAGGGGGGTCCAGCAGCACCTGCGCCCCTCCCCCCCAGTAAACCATGGGCGAGAACCCTGCAGATGACATGGCCACCAAGCCTCTGCTGGTCGTGACGGCGGGCGGCGCCTGCACCTGGGCCAGCAGTCTCCACCTCCGTCCGCGCTCACAGCTGCCTCGGCGTTAGAACGGGGTCAAGCAAAGAATTCTGGTAAGATCTTTCTCATGTACATAAATACCATAATTTCAGGATGGGTAGCCGCCTCTCGTCTACTGGGAAATCATTTTTCAAGCTTGGGCATAAAAAACCTTATACAATTTGCATGAACAGTTGAGAGTAAACGAGATTATTTGGAATAAATGCAAGTAACTTATTCTGATAGTGGCAGATTCAGTCTGAAGACAGGTGTCTCGGGGGTAAAAAGACGAGTCAGGATTTGCTGTACAAGATGCTGGAAGGCACAGAACTACCCCCCGAAGTTCAGTTTTTGCATTTTCGTTTTGTGATTCCCTTGTTCAACCAAGCACCAGAGGGGGTTTCTAAACACTCGAGCACTTAGGATGTGGACTGCTCTATAAATGGGTTTGCAATATTTGAAAAGTAAAAACCTCAGTTAACTGGGGAATAAAAAGAGAAGGGAAGATTTTTGACAAAGTGCAGTTCTAAATATACGTTTAAATGAACAAAAAAAAAGAAAAAAAAAAGTGAAGTAATGCTGTTTTGTTCCAACGCTGCAGCCTCAGTCCCGACGCGACAAGAGCGGGCCGGGGAGGGCGGCCGAGGCGGAGCGGGCCCGGCACTCACTGCCCCCCCCTCCCGGGGGCTGCCCGGTGGGCAGGCGGGCGGTCAGGCGGCCCGGCTCCCTGCGCCCTCCCTGCTCTTCCCGGCAGCAGCACAGGAGGCCTGGGTCCTCGTCGCTGAAAAAATAGACTCTGGAGAAAACCCTCCCTGTCCTCTCGCGGCCACGGACGAGCTGCGATGGCTTCGCGGGGCGGGGCGGCTGCACCCCGGCTCCCTTAGCAGGTCCTCGGATGGCGTCACGTGTTGGTGGGGCTTTTAAAAGTTAGTCATTAAAAAAAACCTGTTGATTTTTCTGAGTATCAAGTCTTCTTATTGGTTTTAAATAGCTTATAACAAAAATGTAAATGTTAGAACGTTCCAGCAAGCAGAGGGCCGCTGCAGGCGCGGAGCCCTTGGCTCCGGCTGCGGCTGGGAACCCGGCTTGCGCACTTGAACTTGGCCAGTAGAAAATTTTGCAGTGGATTCCAAAAGTATGTGGTTCCAAACACTCGCTTGGTTATAGGCACAGTAAGACGTTGTGCTATGTGGACGTGGGGGTGGGCCCGCCGGCGCGCAGAGCCCCCCCCCCAGCCCCCGCTGGCGTGGGCCGCCCGCCCGCCCGCTCCCTGCGGCGTCCGCACCTTGGCGGCAGACAGTGGGCTCCGCTAGGGCTCCAGCTCGGCAGTGCTCTCGCTGCCCGCAGCCTCGGGGCGGGGCCGCGGCCACAGCTGCTCCTGCAGCTCCTTCACCACCTTCTCCAGGTGCTCCCGGGCCTCGCGCTCCCGAAGCAGGTCAGCCCGTAGCTGCTCGCGGTCCGCTTCCGCGTGCTGCAGCTTCACCTGCAGGTCCTCAATCTGAAAGGGACGCTGGGTGTTAGCGGCCCCCACTCCCCGGCCCGGCCCACCCTCCTTCCAGCGAGGGAGGCAGCGACCAGGGCCTGGGAGAGCCTCTCGGGTGGCAGCATGACCCAAGTCCAGACATGGCACGCACCCCGAGAGCAGCGGCCTGGGGGTACCCTGTTGACCTCCTGAGGCCAGGGTTTCCCTCGAGAGCCTGCTGCCCAGGCCAGGCTCTCGAAGCAGAAGCACAGCCAGAGGAGGAGGGGCTGTGGTGCTCTCTGGCCCCTTATCCAGGACTCTGGCCGGGCGGGACGGCCGATCGGGCTGTGCTCAGACTTTCATAACCACACACGGTGGGCGGGCTGCGGCCCCGGCCCCAGGACAGGAGAAGCTGGGGCTGCATGGGGGCTCATCTGCACCCCTGGGGCTGGCTCAGAGCTGGTTCCTCAAGCAAAGCCACCAAAAAAGGGCACAGCCAGGAGGGAAACAGTCGTGCAGAACTCCCGCATGGTGGTCCTGACCGGCCAGGGGACCACCTCCCTGTGGAGGACGGACCCCTGAAGCCCAGGACAGTGTGCAGTGCCCAAGTCAGCCTGCTGGGCCCCCATGGTCCCCTAAGCTTGCAGTGGGTCCCGGAGGTGCCAACAGAGCACCTGCCACTTCCCGCCCAGACCTGGGACCTGCCACACAGCTGAGTCCAGAGGCGGTGTTTTGTGGCCCCGCACAGGCCTCCGTGCCCCCTCCTCCCCACAGCCAGGCACGGGGTCCTGCCTCCCGGGTGGTGCCACAAAGACCCGCCACGAAGCCCCCGCCCGTACCTGGGCCGAGTACTTGGCGCGCAGGCGGCCGGCCTCGCATCCCTTGTCACACACCCGCACCTGACGCGCCTGCTCCAGCTCCCGCTTCAGGCGCAGCCGGGACTCGTTGGCCTCTCTCATCTTCTTCTCATTCTCGGCTCGGAGGCGCTCGATCTCCTTCCGCAGGTTGCGCTTGGCCTCCGTGGCTTCCCGCAGCTTCTCCTTCTTGGCCACACGCAGAAACTCCAGCTCCTGGGAGGGCAGGCAGCACACGCCGCAGGCCGGGGTCACCATCCAGCCTGCGCCCCCTCCCAGGCCGCCCCTGCCCGCCGCCTCCGCACAAGGCTGCCACCTGCCTTCCCGTTCCCACAGGGTCCCATGGCCCAGCGCTCCCCAGCCTACAGCCTGAGCTGGTGGCGGTGCTGCGCAAGTTTCAGCCCGGCTCAGAGAGCCCGCGGGACTTCCTCAAGGCAGAGCACCAGCTCGGGCTCCCAGGCCACCCTCCTCAGCACCTCCGCCTCCGCCCGTCCTCACTGACGGCCACCCCACCCCGCAGGAGGATGCATGTGTGAAATCACACCTCCACCCAGAACCAGGGAAAGGGCATCCTGAGCGAGCGCTTGACACACACTTAGAGAAGACATCTGAAATCCTCGGGCTCTCAGGATGGCAAGGCTGTGCCGTGCTAGGAGCCCACGTGCAAAGCTGCCAGACGCCAGCCGCCAGCCGCAGAGGTGTGAACTCAGCCAACACCGGGCGGGCCTCCAGCGAGGCCGCAGAGCCCCAGTGTGAAGGCGCCGCCCTCCCCGGCGCTGCGAACTCTGGGCCTCCCCCGCCTACCTGGGAGGAAAGGTGGCGTGGAGGACGCCACGGCCTGTGGAGGACCTGGGGGCTGGCCCCACAGTCTGCCCCCTACTGAGGTGGGAGGCGCATGCAGGCAGGGCCCAGACACCCTCAAGCCTCTAGCCCCCTCTTCAAAAGGAAGAGGTCAATTCTATGGAATCAGCTGGAAGCCAGTGTGCACGCCCAGGCCACGAGCTTGTGCCTGGAGCCACCTGGTCCAGCCTGCACACTCGCTGCAGAGAAGCCTGCTGGCTCCACCTCAGACAACCCCACGGGTGGGAATGGACCGTCAGAGCCTCGTCCTGCACACACCAGGCCGTGCTGGTGCGTGCACGCCAAGGACCCACAACTGTGCTGGGCTCCCCGCTGAGAGCAGCCCAGCCTCCGCTGCCCCCAGACGGACAGGCCAGCCCCATGAGGGGCCGAGCCAGGGGCAGGGCGCATCGTGCAGGGAGAGCTGGGGAGCGGGGGCACGGGGGCCTCACCTGGTGGAGGCTGCGCTTGGCCTGCAGCGCGGCGCTCAACTTCTCCTCCTGCTTCACGCGCATCTTCACCACCTCGTGCAGGAACTTCTCTTTGGCTTCCTTGGTGTCCAGGCCGCCCTCCAGGGCCTGCCGCAGGTGCTCCAACTCGGCCTCCAGGCCACCGCTCGTGCTGTCAGCAGGGGCCGCGGCCTCGGGGGCGGCGGGCGCGGTGGGCGGGGCATGCACGCCGGGGGAGCTCAGGTCCTTGGCGGAGCTGGATGAGGTAAGGGATGGGGAGGAGAGCGAAGACAGGGAGGAGGTGACTGCGGAAACAAGACGGGGCGGGGGTCACCAGAGTGCTGGCGCAGCACCGCGCGGCCCCGCCCCGGGGGCAGGCCAGGGCCCCGACTCACACGTACACTCCTCCCTGCTCTCCACTTCCACCTCAGCCTCCGAGTCCCGGTCGTCCTCCGGGGCGGCCACGGGCACTGGCGTCTCCGGGGCTCCGGGGGTGTCCACAGTCAGCTTCCGCTTCCGTGGCTGGAGGCAGGTGGCCAGAGGCTCGGGGGCCCGGGAGACCACGGTGGCGCATGGCGGGCTGCTCACGACCTTCTGCTGGGCCGGCGGTGCCAGGGCCACATTGGGGGCCACACCCGTCTCGAAGCTCTTGTAGGAGTAAAAGCTGCGGGGCACGGGGGGGAGGGGCATTGGGGCCACAGGCGTCTGCCCCTCCCCCCATCCCCCCTCCCACTGTGGCCAGCACGTGAAGGCTCCTCGGGGGACCTGCCCCCCTGGAAGGTGGTGAAGGAGGAGCTGCAAGCCAGTAGCTGCGGGGTAGCTGGCCGCACCCGACACCGTCTAAAGGACCAGCACTGTGGTGACTGTGGCTGGCCTCCCTGGCTGCTCCCATGGCCAGGCGGCCCCACAGCGCAGCCTGCGGGCAGGAACAAATGCAGCAGAATCCCGGGCCCACAGCTCCGGGCACTTCATCCTGCCCACGCTGAGCCCGCCTCACTGTGCGCTCAGGCCACCGAAGGAGCGCCCAGCAGACTGGGGGAGGCCCACCCTGAGACACGCAGAGCGACAGCCTCTCTTGGATCGTGTCCACTTTGAGAGACTCTAGGCAACCCCTTAAAGGAAAGGTCTCACCCAGCAGATGATTACAGACACCCGGTGGCAGAACCCAACCCCGGCCCCCACGTCCCTAGGCCTGGTGTTGACCACCAGCCGCCAGCATGGCAGGCACCCACCTGTCTCGAATCAGGGCCGGGAGGTGCGGGGAGAGCTCTTTGTCACTCGTGGACACGGCAGGGGACCAGGGTCGGAAAGCAGAGAGGCGCTGGCGAGGGTGAACGCAGCCAAGGCTCTGCGGGAAGAGAGGCGCCGGGTGTGAGAGGCTGGGGTGCGGAGCCTCAGTGACGGCCACCCCACCCCAAAGACGTGCTCAGGTGAACGTGCTCAGCACCCCCCCACTCCCCGCACAACCTTGCTGGAGCTGGCCAGGGTCCGCAGCCAGCCAGACTGTTTGTCCTTCTCAGAAGACGTAGGGAGTTGGGAGGAGGCATCATCTGTTTTCCGGATGGAGGCCGGGGGCTCGGAGGAGACCTATGAGAAATACAAGAGTTGCTGGCATCTCCAGAGGTAACCGTGCTCTGGGCAGGGTCTCCAACCAGCAGACTCGACCGTGCACGAGGTGCGTAGAGTGATGCGCAGACCTGACCCCAGGGCAGGACAAGCCACTTCCCCGAGCGCTCCGTAGGGCTGCCACGCTGGGACCTCACCCCACCGCTGCAGAAGGCCCAGGATAGGGCGCCCAGGCCGAGCCCCGGGCGGGGACTGGAGGGGACAGCCCCCTGCCACAGCCCTCCCTGTCCGTGCGCTGCCGACTTGGTGCCAAAATGGCTGATGGGAGCTGCGGACTCTGGCCTCTCTGCCATGGTCATGCCAGGACGGGGAAGGGGCAGCCCAGCGGGCAGGCTCACTGGCCAAGTGTGGTGCCCTCCATCAGGGGGGTTCACCCAGGCCCCCAGAGTTCTGGGCTCCACCAAGCAGAACTGACAACTAGCCGTCAGCCAGAGCAGCTGTCTGGCAAGATCTCAGGAGAAAGACATCCTCCAAATAAGAGACAACCCTCTCGGGGCGCCTGGGTGGCTCAGTCAGTTAAGCGTCTGCCTTCGGCTCAGGTCATGATCCCGGGGTCGTGGGGTCGAGCCCCGCGTCGGGCTCCTTCCTCCGCAGGGGGCCGGCTTCTCCCCCTCCCCCTGCTGTACTCTCTCACTGTCTCTCCTTCTCTCTTTCAAGTAAGTAAAGTCTTTAAAAAAACAGAGAGAGAGAGGACCCTCTCCACCGAGTGTCCAGGGCTTCAGGACCAAGGCCACGCTCATGTTTTCCTCCAGCGTCCCAGGGGCCCCACGCTGTATCTGCGGGACACTAGTAAGAGTGGCTCCAGAACTGGTGTCAGGAGAACAAAGTCCCCCAACCCGATGGCGCAGGATCCTGAGGGAGACAGGGTCTCTTCCCGAGAAAACGGAACCATCTGTGGAGAACGGATAGTGCGCCCCCCGCCAGGGCAGCTGTGCTGGGGGCCACACACAGGTCAGCGCGCAATCACCCACCCAGGGCCAGGGGCCGACAGGACGATGCCCTGTCACTCCCCCGCCCCCAGCCTGACCTCAGGAGGAGGGAGCAGATGTGGGGGGCGCTCTGCTGGCAGCTGGAGGGGAGACCAGTAACGGGGGGGGGGGGGGGGGGGGGAGGAGAAAGGCTCCTCCCACCTCCAGGAACACCTGGAGAAAACACGATGTCACAGACCTGGCCCCTTGGGGGGACACGGGCTTCCTGGGAGAGGAAGGGAGCAGGGAGTCAAGTGGTCAACAGAGGTGCCCCGCTTACCAGGGCCGTCATCACAAAATTCCAGAGACAGGACCGACGGGACCCTGGGCAGAGGGCCCGACCAAGCCCGGCACATGTCCGTATGCACGCGTGTTCATGGGACCCCACCCCACCCCACCCCACCGCAGCCCCTCTCGGGGGACAAATATGCAGGGTCGAGGACGACTCTGGGACCTAGGCAGCCGTCGGGCCCCAGGGAGGAAATACTAGGACCTCAGACCCTGTGCAGGGGTGCACTGGCCTCTGTCCTCACAGAGAAGCAGCTGCCCCTGAGGCCCTGAGCCCCGCAGCTCAGAGGCCCATGCCCAGCTCTGGGAGGCGCTTCGGGGGGAAACCCACAGACGACTGTGGACAGTCTGCTCAGACATGAAACAATCATTCAGGAAAGAAAGACCTGTTTGTTGGTGCTTTTTAGGGGAGAGCGTCCCGGTGACGTCTGCCCGCACGGCCTGGATACCGCCTGTGAGCGGGTGAGCGGGGGGCCAGCGGCCGGGCGACGGGGTGTGGGGGGGCGGTTACGCCAGCAAGGGTGGAGCTTCCTGTCTGAGCAGATAGGAAGCAGGGAGAAGAGGAAACAAGCTGAGTTCTCAAGAGAAAAGCCACAGGCCTGGCACCGGCTCCCGCAGGTTCAGGGACACTCCTGAGGGGTGCACGCGACTCAGGAGTAGGGTCACCCCCCCGCATGGCGGCTAGCTAGTGGTGCCCCATGCCCGTGGGGGAGTGAGCCGGGCAGGGGGCAGACTCCCAGTCAGGGACCTGGCCTGCAAACACGGAGCACTAAACCGAGCCCGTGAGCTCTGGAGAGAGGGCCTGCGCCTCCCCCACGCCCCCACCCCAAGCTTGTCAACCCTAGGATGGGGACGGGTCTTCAGGTAGCTGGAGTGACTCCTCTGAGAGTCCTATAGCAGGAAAAACCCCACGAGCAGAACCTTCTATGAAAGTGAGAGAGCAGCAGGAAGGGGCCAGCAGGTGAGCCTTGCCAGGACATGGACGCAGGCCCTGAGGACTGCTGCTCCCTCTCACCCGAGCGCAATCCAAAGCCCTGGCAGGACGTGCTTCTCCGGGCCTGGAAGGCCGCTGTTCCTAGCAGGGCCCACTTGAGCCCCAGGGACAGCCCATGGCATCCCCATTCCACAAGCGATCAGCAAGCAGGTGAGGACAGTCACTTCTGGTTTCTGACCCTTCTCAAGGCCTCCAAGCTGTATCATGGGGGCCCACAACCCTCAAGGAGGGAGTGGGCTTCTGGGCCTACTCCCCTGAGCCTCAGGCCAAGAGCCTGCCGAGGGTCCCGCACAGCGTGGGTGGCTACCACAGCAGGCCACGCCACTCCCCACAGACGCTTACCCGTGGGGCTCCAGGCACAGAAGAGCATTGCCCCACACAAGGGCGCGAGCATGTGCCACTATGCACAAGTGTGCCCCCACACGCACACGCCCCCGCGCAGGACACGTACAGCCTCCGGGATCCCTGCCAGCCATGGAGCAGCCACTCTGCTGAAGAGCTGAGCACAATGTCCACCATCGCCAAACTGTGGAAGGAGCGCAGATGTCCATGGACACATGAACGGACAGAGAAGACGTGGTCTATATGCAGTGGAATACTACTCAGCTGTCAACAAGAATGAAATCTTCCATTTGCAACCACATGGATGGAACTCAAGGGTACCATGCTGAGCGAAATAAGTCTGTCTGAGAAAGACAAATACCATAGGATTTCACTGATATGTGGAATTTAAGAAACCAGAGGATCACAGAGGAAGGAAGGAAAAATAAAACCAAAGTCAGAGAGGGAGACAAACCATACGAGACGCTTAACTCTAGGGAACAAACTGAGGGTTGCTGGAGGGGTGATGGGTGGGGGGACGGGGTAACTGGGGGACCCGCACTGAGGAGGGCACGTGATGTGATGAGCCCTGGGTGTTGTATGCAACTGATGCATCACTGAAGTCTACCTCTGAAACTAGTAATACACTGTATGTTAATTAACTAAATTTAAGTTTAAAAAAAAAATTGTGTTTGCCAGGAGCTGAAGGGAGGTAGGAATGGAAATTATGTTTAATGGGTATAGAGTTTCAGTTTTACAAGGTGAAAAAAATTCCATGGATGACTGGAAGTGATGGTTGCACAAAAATGTGAATGTACTTAATGCTACTGAACTGTATGCTTAACACGCTTACAAGGGTACATTTTATGTTGTCTATATCTCACCACAATTTTTAAAAATAAATGTTTTTTTAAAAAAGAGCTGGCTGCAGACCACGTAGGCGCCCACCCAGGGCTTTCCAGCAGCTGTGTGTGCACCCCACAGAGCAGAGAGGACACCCCACGATGAGGTTCTGCACACCCTGCCCAGGGGTCTCGGGAGGTTTGCAAGGATGTGGGGGTATGATGCAGGAGTGACTTTCCTATGTGACTTGTTTGTTGAGCTGGGCCGCGGGGCTCTGTCATGTCAGAGGCTCTATCAGACACAAGGGGGTGGGGGGCAGGATGGCTCTGCTGGGGCTGTGGGGACCACCCAAGGCCAGCGCCGGGAAGAGCCGGGTAGAGGAGAGGATCAGCAGCCACCAGGAGCCGGGGAAGCTCTGGCATCAGCCCTGGGGCCTCGTGCTCACAAAGGACATACTTCATTCTGTGTCTGAGCCCCAAACGCATAGAGGGACAGCCTATGCCAAGGCCCAGAAGCAGGGCAGGGCGGAAGGAGGGCTCTGGGTTCGGAGACCAGCGGCTTCCCTTGGGTTTCTGAGTCCCCTCCCCCACGCTCTGCTGAGAACCCCACGTTCCAGCAGCACGGCAACAGGCCTGGGCGTGGGCCCTGACCTGGCATCTGGGAACCCCTAGATGCAAGACTCCTGGGAGAGAGGCCACTGGCAGTACCCCACATTTTCTTAGGGCAATGAGCTCTTTACCACTCCGCCTCCCAAGACTGCCCTGGGATGAACCCAGGAGAGGTCCCTGGGGCCTGCCCCGCCACCTCTCATGCATGGTTCCTAGTGCACCGCCCTGGACATCTTCAAACAGAAAGAAAAACCATACACGGGGGGGAACAGAGTGGGGGAGAAAAGATGTTCCAGATGCTGGCTAATGGCACTAGCCCGAGGCCCAGGCCCACACCCCGACTTCGGCACGGAGCTCTGGCTGCTCCAGGTAACCGGTGCTGGGGTGACACTGGCGGTGAGGAGGGGCAGCTCCCACCCATCTGCCAGGCAGAGCCAGAGGCCAGCTGAGCACACAGCCATGCGTCGCGAACCCAGACGGCCCAAAGGAGGGACACCTGGCTGCGAGGACAGAACATGCCCGGAGAGCACAGATCCAGGAGAGTGAGGCCGGGCCGGTCCGCACCATCTGCCAGCATTTTGCGTGTACAGACGTACCAGGCACCGTATGCACACAGAGCCAGCTTGAACAGGGCTGCACCCCGCACACCTGCCACATCCGGCGCTGAGCTCACACGGGAGGGACGGGTGCTGCCCTGGGTAGCTGACCCGCAGGAGGAAGAGGTCCCTCTAAGTCGATGGGAATAAAGTCACCTGCTCCACCCAGGTCCACGGACCCCAAACTCTTTTTTTTTTTTTTAAGATTTTATTTATTTGAGAGAGAATGAGAGAGAGAGAGAGCACGAGAGGAAAGAGGGTCAGAGGGAGAAGCAGACTCCCTGCTGAGCAGGGAGCCCGATGCGGGACTCGATCCCGGGACTCCAGGATCATGACCTGAGCCGAAGGCAGTCGCTTAACCAACTGAGCCACCCAGGCACCCCCACGGACCCCAAACTTTATCCACGCGCACTTGGGGGACGTGTGGGCCTTAGGCTGAGGATCTGAACATGACGGTCCGAAGACTCTGCCTGTCATTAGAACTGGGGCTACAGATGCTCACAGAACCAGAAGCGGCAGCTCTAGTCTGCCTGCAGGGCACCAGCTCTGCCAGGCGAGCCAATGTCCCAAAGCAAACGTCCGCTGAGGGCAGGCCAGCAGCGTCAGCATACCTCCAGCTCCCTCACCCTTCTCTGCGACGTCCCCCACTAAGCCCCTCTCTCCCTGTGCCCTATCTGGGCACCCTCGGCACATGGTGCCAGGCCAGCGCATGCTCAGCTCGGTTGTGCAGGCTGCTCACAGATACAAAGGTCACTAGTACCTGCGAGCGCACGTACGACTGGGCACAGTGAGTACCCGCCCCCCCAGCAGATGGGAACTGTGTTGGTTTTGTTTCCTTACTACACTAAGGTGCTCCACCCACTCTGGCCCCGTGGACTAAAGCCAGGGACACATGCAGCCCCGGGCGCCACACAGCGGGACTGACATCAACTGCCACCCAGGTCCCCTCTGACCCAACAGTGCTGAACACCATGGCTGGAGGAAAAGGTGAGTACGCCCGCCCAGCAAGATGCCTGGGCACTGACGGGGTAGTGTGGCCCTGGACAGAAGACCAGCATCCTCACTGAGGCCAGTCATTGTGTGGACGTCTGCGGGCCCAGAGCTCTGGATCCCCACCGAGGGCCGGAAAAGTCAGGGGGCATCCCGACAGAGGAAAAGATCCCAGGTCCCTGAGCCTGCAGCGGCTGGGAGCCAGGGAGGGGCTCAGCAACAGCAATCTGCCTCCCCCAGCAGCACCAGGCCCAGGTGAGGGTCAGGCACAGCCCCTGGGGTGAGAAAGCCTCTCCGGGGGTGTGTGCTCAAGCAGCAGCAACCAGGTCTAAGCAGGGGCCCCCGGCCGGGGACAGGAGAGCTGAGCCAGGGGGCAGCCCCAGCTGCTCCAGCACAAGCTGATGACAACAGAACCACAGGCCTCAGCCAAATGCCAGGGCAGAATACATCAGGAAGATCCATTTGAGACCCTCTTCTGCCCAACGTGCAAGTGGTCTGGGGCTGAATTCTGGTCAATTTCTCAGGGATTAGGAAAGAGAATTTCGAAGTCACAGGGGGGACGAAGAACAAATTCCTATCCTCCCAAGACCCCCAGCTCACTGTGGGCCAGACCTCTGCAAAGAGTCCAAGGAGGACAAAGGACCAATGACCCAGACCTAGGAGAGGCTCCCCAGGGCTCAGGAGCGTGTGAACCCCTTTCAGACGTCACAGTGGGGGTGGACTTAGCAGATCCTGTAGCTACCTGGGGCCTCCAAGCATACGCCTCTTCCACAGGGAGCGCGACATCTTGGCCACACCCAGACGGTGGGTCATTGGCAGCTAGGCAGGAGCGGCCATGAGTGACCCCAAGGCAGGCTGAGCCCGGTCTATAGGTCTACACACCCTAGAGCTGACAGCTCCAAGATCAGGGGGCTGAGAGCCTTGCAGCAGCCCCCCCTCCCCCGCCCCGTGGCCTTGGCCCTAGCACATCAGGAAAGCTCAGCCCCCCTCCCTCACAGGCCCACGGAGGGATGCCACAGAGTGGCCACACAGGAGAGCAGGGGCAGACCCCACTGCCTTGTCCACTAGGGGCTCCCATGACAGAGACAGTCACTCTGGGCAGTGCCCAGCTGCTGGGCCTCAGCCTTGTGCTTTCCACACTGCTCATCTACTCGGCTGTTAATGCCTAATTACCAATTAATTACTAATTAGAGGCCAAACAACAGGTCTTGAACCAAAGCCCCTTTCCCTCTCACGGCCAATCTGGCGCTGATGGTCCCTGCTTTGAAACTTCCAGACAAGGGGTTTGAGTCAAACTTTACAGAGACGGTTTGTACACCCAAAAGCAAAACAAAACACCGCCAGACACCAGCCTCCATGCCTGCCCAGTGTCCCCCGAGGGGTCCTGCTGTCCTGGTGCTGAGCAGGCAGCTTTAGCCACACCAGGGGAAGTCACAGTCGTCAAGCTCGGGAATGAGCACAGATGAAGTTCTCGTGGTGTCAAGGCTGGGGGCGCATGCGCGACATGAGGAGAGGAGGGACTGAACTCCACCACTTTGGTCTTCACATCCTCTTAGTCTTATAGGAGATCCAAGCAAGTCCTACAAGGTCTGGGTCAGCTACATGCTTTGGTCCAAGAGACCAGCTGGCTGGTGCCAGAAGAATCCCCCAGTCTGTCACCCCTCAGAGCAGGAGTGCTGAGGGGCCCCCAGGAGCCCTGGAAGGCCACAGTCATGTTCCCAACAGGGTGTTTTGGTTGGGGGAGGCCACCCGGGCCCCAGACAGAGAAGCAGCATCTGAACCTGGGTCCTGAGGTCCAGCCTCAGAGGTGGAGCTTCCCAGTTCCACACACCCACAGAGACGGCTGTCCGAGCCAGCCAGAGGTGCTGGTCCTGGAGCAGGACCCGGATCTGTGAGCACCCTCACACAAAGACCCATGGCGCCGGTGGGCAGGGCTCTGCAGGGAGATGGCAGAGGGTCCCCAGAAAGGGGATGGGGTCCCCGAAAAAGGCCTAGACACCAAGGAGGATACAGCCAGATGGTGGAAAGGGCGGCCACAAGGGGTACTCCTTCTTGCTTGCTTATTTATGAGCAAATACAGGGCCCCCTTCAGTGGGTGGGTCTAGAGAAGATGAGAATGAGCATCAATCCATTCCTGAGACCCTGCTGCCTGGCCCTCAGGCAGCCTGACCCTGAGGCTGACCGCTCAGACTTCCAATAGTCTCACTGGTAAAGAGGCACAGTGTGAGGGTCCAATGACAGAGCACCTGGCAAAGGGGCTGCCAGGCCAACAGACGTCCCACCTCTGTCTGCCCAGGCCACCACCGTGGCCACGTCAGAGATGCCATGTCTCGGCCCACAAGTGAAGGCGAAACCTAACCCACCCAGGGCACGTGGAGGAGGGCCTGGAGCAATGCCCCCACCACTTCCTGCACCAGAGCAACTGCAACGCGGAGCAAAGCACAGCCTGCCCCTGGCACTCAGCCTCAGCCCCCTGGCGAACCGGGCGTCCGCGAGAAGCCAGGGTTTGCTGCAGTGGCCCTGCGAGCAGCGTGGCCGTGTCTGGCTGAGACGGCCGTCAGGAAAGCAGTCGGGTACTGGGAGGATCGCCAGCCTCTGCACGGAGCCGCCTCCACTCTGGACAAGTGAACGGCACAGAGCAGACACAAGTTCCAGGAGATGAACCTGAGCGCCCCCCCACCCCCCACCCTGTGAAGCTCACACAGAGCTGGGTGTACGTGCTCTCCGGCAGAACACACCTGCCCTGCACCCCCTATCCTGTGCCGCACCCACCGGCCTCCGACTAGACCTGCGCTCGTCGGCGCACTCAGGGAGTCGAGACTGGTCCATGCCAGGAGCTGGGGAGAGCGTTTCATCAAACATCCAAAGCTGCTTTGATTTCAGGGGAAGGATTTCTGCGAAGCGGCGAGGCCAACATGAGGAGACGGCACCCGTGTGTCCCGCAGAGGCTGAGGCCTGGGAGCGAGGTCACTGGACCTCCTCCAGGGGGCCGACATGATAGCCCTGTGGGGGGTGGCACCCCTGGGGACCAGTGTGCCCGAGGAGTAGGGTCACCCACACACCCGAGTGCTTCAAATGGAAAGAAGGGCCACCACGAGGGCCACAGCCTGTGCTGACCCTCCTGAGGACCACAAGTCCCAAGCAAATGTGGCCGAGTGTGGCCTGAGATCCTGCCGCCGGTCTGGCCCCTCTCTAAGCCCCTACTCTAGCGCCGCTCCCATCACTGTCTTGCTTCCTACGTGGCTGAACAGTGGTCCCTCGAAGGAGACGACCCAAGCCTCATGTGTGGTTCTCACGAGTGCTCGCCATGCTCTCCAAGTGGGGGCCGCCCGCACCGTGAGAACCAGCATTCCCAAGGGGGGACCCCCCTCAGGCCTGTCAGGGCGAAGACTGCTTGTGGGCGCCTTCTCTACCAGCAAGTGCTTCCTCATACCATCGCAGAGAAAACTCGAACACTCGGTGTCTACAGGGCCAGGGCCATAGGCACCACCCTGGCCGCCGCAACGACCCACACTGCCGAGAGGAGCAAAAACCTCATGGAGGAGAGTGGGAACTCATCCAAGTCAAGACCTCCCTGTGCTTCAAAGGATGCCAGCAAGAACGTGGAAAGACAACCACGGACTGGGAGAAACAACGTGCAGATCGGGCATCTGGCTCAGGGACCTGCATCAGCTCAAGTCAACAAAAACCTCAGTTATGACGAGGGGCGAAGGTCGGGACTAGACCCAAGGAGGCCACGCCCCTCAACAGCAGGGAAGCGCACATCAAAACCACAGCAAGAGACCACTTCACACCTACCAGGATGGCTGTGATCAGACAGACCCAAAATCACACAACCACCAACCACGAGGTGGGGTGCCACCCTGTGAGGGAGGGGGGCCAGGGGCCTCAAGCACGTGGGAGGGGCTGGAAACGGTGCAGCCGTCCTGGAAGGGAGGCAGCTCCTCAGTCACGACCCAGAACTGAGAACAGGGACCCAAACACCTGAACAGCTGACCCTGAACAATGCAGGGGTGAGGGGCATGAGCCCCCCACACAGTGGGCACCCCAAAACTTAATGACTAACAGCCACTGCTGACCAGAGGCCTTGCCAGGCACACAGGGAGTTGATCCACACACATTTTGCATGTTCTGTGTGTTATATACCTTGTATTCTCAAAATAAAGCAAGCTACAGAAAACAAGTGTTACAAAGAAAATCAAAAGAAAGAGAAAACGGGCGCCTGGGTGCCTCAGTCGCTAAGCATCTGCCTTCGGCTCAGGTCATGATCCCAGGGTCCTGGGATCGAGCCCCACATCGAGCTCCCTGCTCGGGGGGAAGTCTGCTTCTCCATCTCCCGCTCCCCCTGCTTGTGTTCCCTCTCTCGCTGTGTCTCTGTCAAATAAATAAATAAAATCTTTAAAAAAAAAAAAAAAGAGAAAATACATTTGGAGGACTATATTTGTCCCTATGGGTCTGTTTACAAAACGAATTGTCCCTCGGTACATACGCCAATGTTGTCTTGTACGGACGACAGGAAACACTGGAGATGTTGCACATGTTACTAACACGGACGTCAAAAATGAAAAGATGGCGTGAAAAATAAATGCGTTATGTATTTACAGGTATAACAGTTCACGTGCTGATAACGAAGCAGCGATAGGACTGCCTTCTGGTAGCCTCACCTATCCGCTGATATGTGAATTCCCGGCAAAGAGGGGTTCATACAGGATTACAGTCCTATTCATAATACAGTACTGGAAACTTTGTTACGCGTTTTTAAAACCACTGACCTGTGATCGTAGGCCCATACCCACTTTCTCCAGTTTCTCCAATCATGAAAGAGAAGCCAATTACACCATAATTACTTGAAAGCAAAGTTATAAAATCAGGAAAGCGAGCCACCTGAGCAGTCCACAGCTGCCTCCAGCAGGGCGCAGGCGGGTACCTGAGCCACCAAGCGGCCGCTCGCGGTGGGACCCGCAGACTAGCGGGTTCTTCAGCACCACCACCAAATGCCACGTGGCTCCCTCGGAGAGTCAGGTTTCACACACAAAACCCGTAAGAAGCGCCCCGTCAAAGGTCAGGGAATGTTCTGGTCTGGCCCCATCCTGGATCACAGGATGCCCTGGTCTAAGCTGTGGGGTGAGTGGCAGCAAGGACTCCATGATGGGCGGGGCCGGGCCTGGCACAGACCACAGCCTGCTCCCACTGAGCTTGGCTCCCACTGGTGCCAAGACACTGGCCAGCAGCGTGGGGCTGGGGGAGGGCTGAGCCACCAGGAGTGCAGGCAGCCCTCGGGAGGGGAGGGGTGTGTGAAGAGCAGCGGGCTCGGGGGAGACATGGGGACACGGGCTCCTAGAAGCCACTCCATGCCAGGCAAGGGATAGGCATCCTATGTCAGCTCTGGGCGAGGCCTCAGTGCCCAGCTGGGCAGCCAGGGCAATTCCAGGATGATGACGTGGCCCTGGCCAGGGTGTGGGGGGGCAGGGTGGCTTATGCAAACGCACGGGCTCAGGGCAGGGGGGGCGTGTCCGTGTGGTTCCTGAGGCCCGCCTGGCCCCCGCCTCCTTAAGTCCTGTGGTCCGGTGTCCTGGGCAGTGGGCACCACAGGAGGCCTACCCCAGCTGGCTCTCGCAACCTGGTGCCAGTTCACAGATGGGGGCAGGTGGCGCTGCTTGAGACCACCACCTCACACAGTGCCGGGCCTGGGCGAACGTGCCCATGCTCCCTGCACCGACCCGAGATCCCTACTCTCAAGCCGTCGTGTCAGCATCTGGGCCCCGCCCCTTCCCCCCCAGTACCCATGCTCTGACACTCCCTCGTCCGGTCCTTCACCATGGCACCTAGGGGGGCACCCTGTTCGGCAGAATCAACTTTGGCATCATCTGTGGCCCCACCACTGTCTCGTGAACCACTCAGAAGACAAAGCAGCCCCTGCCCCCCGCCAACCTCAGGGACTCTCCTCCGTGGGAACCAGCCTGTGCCCCCCCGACCGAGGCCCTGGAAAGGCAAGGGGGGGAGTTCTCACAGATCAGCACCACTGCGTCTGAGCACAAATGAGCACTTTTAACAGGTAGAGATGTCATAGGAAAACCACATCTAGGGGTCTGAATACACGCATCTATTTCCTAGCTTAGAGACTAAATTAAAAAGCAATTCTTCCTCATGGTTTGGCAGATTTTAACACAGAACTCAACCACTAAGTGATATGTCCAAGTTAGAAACCCGTTGCAGGTTTAGAATTGGGGCAGGCAGGACCCGGCATTTAAGTGGGTCCACAGGCTCCAGGTGACCAGGAACCTTTGGTCACATCAACCTCACGCAGGCGGCCACGGCCCCGGGGGCGCAAACCCATGGGTTTCATCCACCAGAGCAAAGACGGCAGGCTTCAGGCTGGGACTCCGGGGAGTACACAGGGCAGGGCCGGCGGCCGTGCTGGAGGTCTCCCTGTGACACTCGAAGAGGGGGCCCGACAGTCCAAGTGTTCATGTCGTAATTTCACTCTCATGTAGTGGGTTGGCAGAAAATAGCCAAAACCACAAATTTAGAGATGAAAACTTTTCACGGAAGTGTTATCAGGCCTTCAAAGCAGCCCACCCCGTGATGCTGTCAGGCCGTGACCCCTGAAGAACAGGTCGGGCTGGGGCGGCACCTGCCACGTCTGCTCCTCAGCCCGCGGCAAGAGGCCAGGCGCCCTCCTCCACAGCCACCCCACACAACACAGAAGACTGTCCAACATCCCCTGACAGGAGCTGAGCTCCAGAGGAAAAGCCCAAGGGACCGGGACCAAAGGTGAGGGAAACCACGTGATGTGTCAGCCATGCTGACCCAGCGAGGCCTGCCGTGGCCACCAGGGGTCAAGGACCCCCGCCCCCCACCCAGGGACGCAGGGAACCTGTAACCATGGACCTACACGGACCTCCCAGAGCCCAGAGTGGAACCTGAGAGGGGCAGAGTTGGGGGCCGCACCAAGCACACACCCCCAGGCTCTGCACGCAGGCAGCGGGCCAGACCCCAGGGCCTCATCCAACAGAGCAACGGGTAGAAATGCTAAAACAGACCTAGCTCAAAATGAGTAAACACATACAGAAAAAAAATGTGAGAAAAGAGTAAGACATCAAAAAAGATCACGCAGATTGGAAAAAAAAGCAGAACTTTCCAGAATAAAAATAGTTCTTAAGGAAATTATTCAAACGCAATGCAGAGGAAAATGAGATGAACACATGAGAGAGGGTAACAGACGTGAAAGAAGAGAGGAGGAATTCCAGAAGGAGAGAGTAGGGAGGCAGTGGCCAAGAACCTTCTGAATTTGGGGAGAGGCAAGCCTTCAGGTTTCAGAGGTGAGGCAGAGGAGGGACCAGATGGCAGCTTGACCTTCCGGGTTCAGAATCAAGGTCATGCCACCACCGACAAGTTCAAGTGTGCGCCCCGTTTCTTGGGCCATGAAGCCTCAGCTTCAGTGTCTGATGTGGCAAATCCCCACAATGGAAGCTAAGTCCTGAAAGTCTCTGCAACAAATGTGTGTCGCCCCCCCGCCCCCCACTCTCACTGCCCCAGGGCAGGCAGCAGGGGCTTCCTTCCTCCCACCCTCAGACGGGGGTCTGCACATCCTTGAGCACAAGGATGTGGGACCATGTGGCGAGCGTAGCCACTCTGACCAGATCTGCGTGCTCAAGGACAAGGCCCAAGTGGCTTGAACACTGCCCCCCCCCACTGTGGGGCATGCTGGGCCCTGGTGATGGTGACAACAGGCAGGAGCAGCTCCCAGGGCAGGGAGCTGAGCCCCCCACCCAGTGAGAGGCCCAGCAGGAAAGCACAAACAACGTCCTCCTTCCCATGAGCCTGAGACTCTGCACGGCCCCAGCAGGGGCAGGGCCTCCGGTCCCCGGCGTCCTCTCTAACTGGGGATGCTAGATGCTCTGTGACAGAGTCCAACTGTCTCCTACAGGCAGACTCTAAATCCCCAGCTCAGAGCCACTCTAAATCAGCCCAAGCCCTGCATTATGGACCATTCCTGAAGATTTTACAGTTCTAGAAACCGCACAGCTATTTTTGTAAGTACCATTAATATTTTCCATGGGATAATTCATGTTTCATATTATGCTTAAATTAACCTATTTCTGATTATTATGGTACAGAGGAAGCAGATTAAATTTGCAAGACAACGCCAAACCCCAAAATGAAGTGAAAATAGCAATTTTAAAGATTCACCTTGATCTTTTAAAAAAATTTAAGTAGGTCATCTCTTCTGTTACTTCCACACTGTTGAGAGTAAGTCTTCTCCAAGGACACGTAGTCACGGACTACTGGGTCTCAGGCCCTCCTGCCCAAGAACCAGACCTCACGAGAGGCCAACGATGCTCCTAAGCCAGGGCTCTGACACTCGCCTTCCTCCCCCCAGGTCCCCCAATCTTTGCCAACCCTGGCCTGCACACCACAGTGGAAGGACACTTCAGGCTCCGGCTCCCAAAGGAGAAGCCCCCTGGGGTTGGGTGCACCACTGGGCTTGGAGATCACCTACCAGCCTGTCAAAACACAAAAAAACCCTCGAAAGCAGAGGGTGTAAGGGGGAGGGTTGGGGATGGCCCACCCCCCAGCCCTTCTGCAGACTCTGGGGGTGGTGGGCACATACGTGATTCCTGTGGCCCAGCCACCCTCAGGAGGAAAGAGGCTCGCCTCCACCGGGCCAGGGGGTCCGGGGCCCCGGTCAGAGGTGTCCACTAGACCCAAGACTGTAGTGGGTTTCGCTGCAGACACTGGATGTCCACCCTGACCCCATCCCATGGACTCGCCACCAACCCTCTGGATACCAAGGCCTCCCATGCCCCTGCAAAACCTTACTTTCAGCATCAGAAAATGTGTGGGAAGTCCCCAAAGGGACAAGGTCGGGTGGAACAGAACCTTTCCCTTCCTTGAGAGTCACTGGAAAGTAACTGTTAAAAGCACTAAAACAACAAAACAGAACTCCCAGAACGAGGCTGTTCTGAAAATCGACGGTACTCTTGTGTTTTGGAGAAGAGGGAGTGGCGGGACGGCCTTCCCCTCGTCATCCGGCTGTCACGGCTCGCCTCCAGCCCCGGCCAGAGATGACAAACGTGCCCTCACCCGTCCGGTGCGCAGCGGACTGCGGGCCACAGTGCGGGACGCTGCAGTTCCACTCCAGACAACTGGCTGGCCAAGAACCGGACGGCAGGCCCTTGCCCCACGAAGGCCCCTCTGGATGGACGGCCACCCCTCCTCCCCCACAAGCCTCCAAAGAGCTGGTGGGACGCAGGGGCCCTAACAGACCCGGCCCAGGAAGGGGCGCTGCTCTTCGGAGGCAGGGCTATGGGCAGCGTGGCCGGCAGCTGACCGGGAACGTTCCTAGAGACGCCCTGCTGACTGCCACCCCTGGCTGCCCTGGGCTGGGCTCTGCCCTCTGATGGGCCAGCAAGAGCCTGCAGTTTCTGCTCATCTCATGCAGCCAGAAACACACGCAACACGGGACTCGGAGACAGGCACCAGGCAGCGGCCACCTGCCTCCTGCCTCCTGACCCCCCAGGCCCACACAGTTGGCCCCTGCTCTTGCCTCCCACACCTGCCATTAGGAGGTGCATGGGCTCCCATGGTGCTGGCCTCACCACCTCTGTGCAGTCTCCAGCGCCTCCCACGTGGACAGCGGCCCGCCAGCAGGTCCTGGTGACCCTCTGACCTTCAGGGAGCTGCACACCCTGCCTAGGGTGGGGACCCCAGGCAGCCCTCAGCTGCTGTCCTTAAACCTGTGGGGTCCCTGCCACATGCCATCACCTGACCTTGTGCTCAGAACAAGGACAAGGACTGGAGCATGTGCAGGCACACGGGGTGTGTGCTGTTGTGTGACCGGTCATCTGTCAGAGAAAAGGCACCGGGCAAGGGGGTACTTTGGAAGTCGATATGGGGTGTGGGTGGTGCACTCTGAAACGAGGGGGGGGTCCTGTCAGCTCTGCCCCAACCCCAGGGGCTTAAGGGGGCCTTTTGCAGAGCAAAATGTCAAAAGAAACTTCTTCCGACCACAAATCCAGTAGGGCTGGCAGGGGCAGGGTCACTGGTGGCCTTGGGAAGAGAGACCTCCCCCACTCCCCACAGAACATCAAGCCTGATGCTGGCCAAGGGGTGGACCCAGATGTTGCTAAAGCCTCAGACACAGCCAAGAGCCACACCCGCGGGCCTCTGGGACCGGGGGGCCTCCGGCCTCTGGCCGCCTTCCAGTAAAAGCCCTTCTCACTCCTTGAAACTCTGAATCCAAAGCCAGCCACAGGTCTGGGACACGGGTGCACCCCCCAGAGCCTTGGCCAGGAACAGAGCTGAGGTGTTTAATTTTTTTAAAGATTTTATTTGACAGAGAGAGACACAGTGAGAGAGGGAACACAAGCAGGTGGAGTGGGAGAGGGAGAAACAGGCTTCCTGCTGAGCAGGGAGCCGGATGCAGGGCTCGATCCCAGGACCCTGGGATCATGACCTGAGCCAAAGGCAGACGCTTAACGACTGAGCCACCCAGGCGCCCAGCAGAGGTGTTTAATCTCAGAGAAAGAAATCAGCAGGTAGATAAGACCACGAGAGGCGGTCGAGCACTGTCACGTGGCCCTACCTCAGTTTCCTACCCCAGAGGACACCGACCCCACACTTCTCTGGGTGCTCTCGCACCCCATCACCCATTCCTACAGGAGGAGCAGCTGGGACCAGAGAGCTAGCAAGCCCAAGCCTGCCAGGCCTCCTTGCAAAGAAAGCCTCCCATCCGCTCAGCCCCTCTTCCCACGCACAAAGGCTCCAAGGCTCAGCGCCCTCGATGAATTATGCATAACAGCTCAATTATGACAGAGCCGCGGGAGGGCCAGCGTGGGGGCCCAGGCGGGGGAGGGGAGGGGGGCCTGGCGGCTGGCATCCTAGAGGAGGCAGCGGAGGTACCCCCGGCGCAGCAGGACGGCCGCCATCTGCATATGTGCCTGACACCGGAGCAGAGAGCTGCTTGGAGTCTGGGAGGGCTCGAAGGACCCAGAGCTCCAAACTCCTGCCTCCAGGTCCCAGATCCCGGCTGGTTATCACCTGAGTCCCGAGGGCCCTCCTGTGACCCCGACTCCATCAACGCAGCACGGAAGAGACGCTGCTAGCCCGTGCAATGGTGGGAGAGGCCCCCTGGGGGTAGCTGGAAGACACACAGGGCGCCACAGGCCCCAGCCCCACACCTTCCACTCTGAGCACCCCGGGAGACGCACAAGGGCAACAGTGGCCTCCAGGCACCCCCCAACCAGACCTGCATTTCAGTGCTGACCTTGCAGGCAATCCATCCTGCAAAACCACCAAGAGCAGGGGCTCCAAGAAAGGTAGCGGGACAGAGGGATGAGGGAGGCATCTCTGCTCTAAAACAACCTCCCCAGTTGCCCCCCGCCAGGAGGAGGCCCGCAGCGCTCCCCACCGCGGGTGCGCACTCGGGGAAGATGCCCCATGGAGGGGAGGTGGACTCCTGCCCTGCCCTATGACACCGGCCGTCCATGGGGAGCAGACCCAGCAATCCACCTCAAGGTGGGGCCCATGGGCACAGAGCCTCAACTGCCCACACCGGGAGCTTTCCATTTCTCCCAGACAAGGGAACTCTTCCTGTGAAGGACCAACACTTTCCAGTCTTCAAAATCGAAATAAAAATATCCCCAAGTGGTGTCCACTGGCAAGAGGACATGCAGTCTGTCTCCACACAGAACAGGAAAGTGTACCAGGCCCCCCAGAGCCTAATGCTTGCACGAAGAGCTGAGAACCCCTGGAGGACATCTGACCCCCACAGCAGCTCTAGAGGAAGGAGGAGGCTGGGAAAGGGGGTCTGAGGAGGCCTGTCCTCTGGGCGCTCGCAAGCTGGGCCTCTGCTCTCTGACTTAATCTAAAAGGAAGACATTCCCCAGGCTGGCTCTGTGGGCATGCGGTGTGCGCACGTGGTTTAATGCTCTGCGGTCGCCGTCCTAGAATTCTTGATAATCTCATCTTCGGGAAAATGTTATTTATAAGTGAAGTCTGATGGGACAGTGGAGCGTGCATGGAGCCAGTGAGACTCAAGGAAGGTAAAGGAGAGGAGTGAGGACCCAGAGCGAGCTCGGCACTCCCGGCCCCAGGAGGCTCCCCTGACCACCGTACGGCCAGAGCCCAGGGCCCGACCCGAGCACTTGGCCCAGCGGAACATGTGGCGGGGGGACAAGGGCCCAGTTCTCCCTCAGCCCGCTCCCCACGGGGGGGGGGCTGGCGGAACGTGTGCATCGCAGGAAGTGACCAAGAAACAGCCGAGTCAGCTTGTGCTGTGTTTCCACTGTTCCGGGTAAGGAGGAAACACATACGTTTGTTCAAGGCAAAAAATGCAAACCGTGTGATTCCAGTGGCCCTGAATCCGAGTGAGACGCTCTTGCGTTCGCATTTGTTTAAATTTTTTTTTAAAGATTTTATTTATTTATTTGAGAGAGAGAGAATGAGAGATGGAGAGCACGAGAGGGAAGAGGGTCAGAGGGAGAAGCAGGCTCCCTGCCGAGCAGGGAGCGCGATGCGGGACTCGATCCCGGGACTCCAGGATCATGACCTGAGCTGGAGGCAGTCGCTTAACCAACTGAGCCACCCAGGCGCCCTCTTGCATTCGCACTTAAAACTGGCACCACACAATATAAAGATGAACAGTACAACCTGGGGCAGGAATTTAAATTTTCAATTTTTTCTTACTTGAAATGCCATTAAATAGCAATAAAAACCACCATGACAAGTTGAAAGACTGCAGAAAAGGAAAATGTTTGCATTTTAGTGGCTTTCGCACTTTCCTCCTACTTCCCAGAACCAGGGCCCAGCACACTCCTTGACTCACACCACCACTGTGGACCCTGCAGTCACGCCACCTCAGCCGTAGCGACACGTGGTCCCACAGAGGGCAGACTCCAGCTGACCCACAAGCACCTGCAACTGTCACCTGAAAGGTGTCCCAGCCAAGAGCCTTGCAGCTGGACCTCCCCTCACACCAGACACAGGACCCTGGAAGGCCATTTGCTAATGTGTTAGAGAACAAAATCTTCCAAAGGAAGAGTTTTAAGCCCACTTGTTAACACCTTGCAAATGCATGCAAAAAAACCCAGCTAATGTCAGGGAAGATAGCACTCACTGGAGAGAGTGCTCAGCAAAGCCACACAGCCTGGGGAGCAGAGACCACACCCGCCCACAGCAGCCCAGCTCTGCTACACCCAAGGCCATGTTTCCATGAACACTACTCCCCACCATCTCTGAACGGGCACGGGAGTACAACACACTTCATCAAACTGCCCAAGATTCAAGAATACTCCAGTAGGTCCACAAAGGAATAAAACTATACATCGGCAAGATCAAAAAGGGTTTCTGTGCTCCTAATTCAAATTAAAATGGTTTAATTCTTTTGATCATCAGGAAGGCCTCATTTGGGGGTGCATTTGTAAAGAAACACATGTACATCGCCCTTAAACTCCCCTCTCTACACTGGCCACCTCTACAGTACACCCTGAGCACTGACCCCACCCTCAGCCTGGGGACACAGCCTGTCATGCCAACATGCCCCCAGAGGACGGCCACGTCCATGCCACCGCTTCACCTCCAGACCTCCTCAGGGTGGAAGGGCATGGAAGGGGAGATATCTCGCAGCATGAGTTCAGGTCAGACCTTGCCTCCCTGCGGGTCTTGCTCTCAAGGGGCTGCCCCCTGCAGGGGAGGTGCTGCGCTGGGGCCTGGGCCCTGAACGGGCTCTAAGGAGGGAAGATGAGCAGGGTGACACAGCCTCGGGCCCCTTACCTTCACAGTGGCTGTCATACCCGAACATGCAAATGACCCTGAGCAAAGCAGGGTGACCCAGAGCCAAGCAAGGAGGCTGAGGGAGGGTGGGAGGTAGGCTCTGAGGGGAAGCGTGTGCAGAAAGGAAGACAGACCCTGGCCTGCTCATCACTGTGGCGCACCAAGGCCCCAGTCCTTGTGCAACAGTCTCCGCCCAGCTGGACAGTCCCGCCAACAGGACAGGGGTTCCCGGGTGGCTGCCCTCCACTCTGCAGCTGCCTAAAGTCTCTCCCCCCCTACCCCAGGACAGGTTCCCTCCCCCTCAGGGCTGGTCCCCCCAGGGCAGGAGGCCTCAGTGTGGAGGAGAGGCAAGCGTGCCTCCGTGAGCCAGTCTGGCCTTCAGGGCGGCTCTGGCGCACTTTCACCTTCCCAGCCAGGAAGTGGAAATGCGAGGCCAGCCCCGCCCCTACGCCAGCAGTGTTTTGCTTCCTCAGCGCCCGCGGTCCCATCCCCCCCCCCCCCCCCCCCCCCCCCACCCCCCCCACCCCCCCCCCCGGCTTCGCTTCTCTCCATAGAAACCGACACAACAGGCTGAGTGGAGGGGGGGGCGGGGAGGGGTGCGCTCCGGGACCACAGGGCTGCCTCCACTTCCGGCCTGTGGCAGGGAGGCTGGCCAAGGACCAGCAGAGTCGCCACTGGTGCGTCCCCAGCACCCGGGCTGAAGGGAGGCTCACAGGGCTGCAGAGAGGAGTGTGTTCTGAACGTGGACACGGGTAGCCGGAGCCCAGAAGCCAGCAGCACACCTCCAGGGCTCAGACTGGCGCACAGAAAGGCAGAGCCACTAGAATGGGTCCCCAACAACGTGGACTCTCCCCAGGAAACAAACAGCACACTGCCAAATGCACGCGTCATTCTCACACCCTGGCTGGCAAGCTGGGAGCCAGGTCTCCAGGGGGATCCAGCCCCTCCTGTCTGAGGTTCGGTCACTGCCAGGTGGGTGGAACCGGGCAGGGGACAAGAAGCTCGGGTAGGCCCTGGGCCAGCGCTGCTCGCGGCTGGAGAGGTGGCTGCGTGGGTCACAATGGGCCCAGGTGGACATTGGCCCAGAGGGACCCGGAGGAGAGCCAGGACGATGTGCATCACAGCGGCCTCGGCCAGGGGCCCTGGGTGAAGGATTCCGGCCACACAGGCTTCTTCATCTGAAAACTGGGGTGACACAGGCTCTGCCGCCTCAGAGCCGCCAATGGCAGAGGGAATGCGGCAGCATTCTGGAAACCACCAACTCCAAACCCGGCCCGCCATACAACAGGAGCCATGACGTCTAAAACATGACACCTCCCTAAACTGCAGAATTCTTCACAACGTGCAAACTGGTCAGTAGGCCCAAGACCCCCAGGCTCCCTTCCTGAGGGTCCAAGGACAGGCTTCCAGCCCCGGCCCCCGCAAGAGAGGACGCAGGTCCGGCAGATGGAGGCAGCCTGGGCTCAGGGGCACCAAGGTCCTGGCCGAGGCTGCCAGGCCAGCATCCAGGTGACATCCCCGCACTGGGGGGGGACCTGGCCTGGTACCTGACCACCCACCGCCCCACTGGCCAACCCTAGCCTGGCAGCTGCCCCCTCACTGCAGGAAGCCAAAGACAACATGGCGAAGGGCGGGGTCTCCCAGGAAACAACTTGGCAGAGCACCAGCCCAGCCAGAGAGCAAGGCCAGGAACCCCCCCACACCTGCTCATCAGCAGAGGATGAGGGTGACCGGCAGCCGCTCCACAGACCCTGGAATAAAGGGTGGACGGCTGGGGACAGTGTTAAAGCTGGTGGGCTCATGGAAAACAAGGGTTGCCACGGTTTTGGAAAGCCACACCTACCACAGACAGCCGAGGCTGACCCCAGCACCATGTCCGTGGCCCGCTCTGCTCACTGTGGCCGAGGTCACTGCAGGGATGGGGGCTCACCCTGGTCCCACCTGAGCCCTGACCCTCACTTTCTCTGAGGCTGCGTTCCAATGATCTAATTAGACTGATCAGGGGCTCCTGTCTTTGTTCTTAAATATTCGCACTGTAGCGTGCCTTCCAGGCTGTCTTGTAGACCAAGTTTATCTGAAGGCGTCTGCATGAGGTATCAGGCAGTACAGCCTCCCAGCATACTTCCAGGATGAGCCCTTTCTACAGGCCACCAAGAAAGGCCACACACCCAAGACCACGGAGGTTGTTCAGAGGGGCGGAACCCGAGCGGACACGGAGGACAGAAAGCCAGGCTCTTACAATGAAGATGGGGGACGACACCCAGGCCCCTCTTCCGGTGACATGAGGGGTGGCTTCCCTGGGAAGGGGCTGTGGGGTGGGAAGTGGCCTCATGACACTGGATGCGGCTCCTCAATGACCGAGAACACAGACGGCTAGGGAGTGGGGTGGGCTAACTGCTTCATTTGCTTCTTAAAAGACCCCACTTAAAACAGCTCACTTCTCTCAGGAGAGCTGCAGGGAAGCAGGATGTGCAGGCCCTTGGTCTCCCTCCCAGGACACTCACAATGGACCAGAATTAGGGAGAAAGAGCCCTTCTGTCTGCCGGGCTGGGACTGCGGGTTTGCCTTGGCGGGGGGACAACTTTCCACTGGCCTGTGCCCCTCCCCCAGCTCCCTCCACTTGCAGCTGGAGCTGTCCTCAGAGGGAAGGAGGCATTTCCTGTACACCCCCCCCCCAATTTCCCAACATTCTTGGCAAGCCCAGAGAAGAGAAGGCAGCAAGAACAGGGAGGGGGCCGGGTGTACCCCCAGGCGCACAGGACTACAAACTGGGGGGGGATAGAAGACAAAGCGCCCAGAGAAAGTGCTCGCAGGCCGATGGGGCAGATGGGGGAGGGCTCTGCTCTCCAAACCAGTTTCCCTCCTGCTAGAGTGTCCACCAGGCCCACACTCCCCATAAAGATGCCAGAGGAACACTGCATGGGCAGGCGGACAGGTGGGTGGACGGGGCGTCTGAGTAGGCAGGAGGCAGAGATTTCAGGACAATGGCTGAAACGCGTGCCTGGTTTTGGGGTAGACAACCCTCCGGGACACAGAGAGCCAGGTGGGCAGGACTTCAGGTGACTGTCTAATCACTGGCCACTAAGTCCCCCCACACGGTCATGGAACGGCGGGGGGGGGGGGGCTCTGGGGGGCGCTGCCAGCCTCCCTCAGCATCTCAGCTCCCTGCTGGGCTAGGAGGAAGCCCCGAGAGTAGCCCTGGGGCCTCAAGGACACTAGGCCCATGGCAATTGCTCAAGAAACATCTGCAGTGTGAGTAGGTGGGAGGCCAGGCCAGCCAGGGCGTCCCGAGCAGAAGCAGGCTCCAGGAGAAGGTAGTAGTGTCTTCTCCCAGCTGCCGCCAGGGCCACAGGATGCCATGCCTATGACACCCTCCCCAAATGCTGTCATGAGGCCCTGGGTGTCTCAAGGTACCTCAGCCCCTGGGGCAGGTGCTCAGCCATGAGGAGGCCTGAGCTTCCGGGGGGTAAGGCAATGGCTGCAACCGTGGTCACCGCCTCCTGGTCCGAGGACCTGGGAACACAGCCCTTGGGAGCCCAACCAGCACTGCCCCTCCAGTGGGTGCCCAATCCCTGGGGACGCCTGAATGGTTTCTCCCTGGGACAGCTGGATGTACCCAGCTGTTACAGAAGTCCAGCTTAGTCTGGCTTAGACAAGTCCGGGCCCCCACCCCAAGGCCAGGGCTGAGCTCCACAGACACCCACTCCCTGAACACACCTGTACCCGGTCAGCAGGCGCAGAAGAGGGACATGGCTGGGGGCCATCCCACCCGACTGGCGTGTTTGCTGGGATGCCAACTGTGCATCTATCAAGAACTAATCAAGGGGCGCCTGAGTGGCTCAGTAGTTAAGCGTCTGCCTTCGGCTCAGGTCATGATCCGGGATCGAGCCCCACATCGGGCTCCCTGCTCCGCGGGAAGCCTGCTTCTCCCTCTCCGACTCCCCCTACTTGTGTTCCCTCTCTCGCTGTGTGTCTGTCAAATAAATAAATAAAATCTTAAAAAAAAAAAAAAAGAACTAATCAACTAGAGCCACATAGTGGCCGGCGGCTGGGACTTTGGACATGGAAAACCTACAGCTTATCTCATACTTGCTGACCTTGCAGTGAGGTCCCCTCCCCGGGGCCGCAGCCTTCTGCTCAGTCCCTTCCCAATTTGCCTCGAGCCTACAGAGCCCAGCACGCCCATCTCTGGAGCAGGAAGGAGAGGCCCACTGCTCTGAGGACAAAGCACGCGCTGGAGGGAGAGACACACGTGAGGGGACACACCTTCGTCCTGGTGAGGGACCCCACACAGGGACCTCTCCGCTGGGACTTGTCCTCACGTCAGTTTTAGAAACGCACACGTTCGCAAGTGGCCCCTACAAGGGCCACCGGTCTGGCCCCAGGGCCCGTGTCAGCTGAACTTCAC
Source organism: Zalophus californianus (assembly GCF_009762305.2). Taxonomy (NCBI): domain Eukaryota; kingdom Metazoa; phylum Chordata; class Mammalia; order Carnivora; family Otariidae; genus Zalophus; species Zalophus californianus. The sequence goes on along the minus strand of NC_045598.1, from coordinate 1,106,135 downwards.
AGCCTCCTGGCAAGGACCAGCCGAACCTAGCACCCGAGCCAGCGTGGCCAGACCTGCAGACAGCCCACTGCTGCCCAGCTCAGAGGACTGCACCACCAGCCTCTGTGCAACAAGGTGAGCCACACACTGCACCCCGTCTCGAGAGCAGGGGCCTGGCCTCTCTACGGGTGTGCTGAGTGCAAAGACTTGGCTGGAGCAGCCACTATGGGCCACGAGGCAGGGAGCGGCAGGGAGCCAGCAACAGGGACGGGGGGCAAGGACACCAGCAGCGTCAATCTGCCCAGAGCTCCCGCCTCCAGACTTCACTCACTGGAGGGAGGGAAGCACAGGCCATGCTAGACACTTGGGCTTGTCCCCCACCCCCATCCCTTTGATGGAGTCTCCCCCACACCGCTCCTTACCAGGGGCGCCAAGGACAGAAGGCATTTGCACTCATCCACGCCCATTACATACACACCAGGGGAGACAGGGGCCCAGGACCCCCCAAATTTCAGAACAAAAGAGAAAACCCTCAAAGGGCGGGGTCATGAACATGCTAAGATGCTGCAGGAAGAGGTCTTCATCCTTTCCACACAAAACCAGCAGAGCCAGCCGCCTTACCGGCCTTCCGCCTCCTGGCCTCAGGCCGCCATGCTCAAGGTGTTCCACGCAGGACACCACAGCACCCCTCCAGGGCAGAGCCCACCCAGGCCACCCGCTCCCACACTTCTCACCCCAGGACCCCTAGGCAGCAGAAGCAGGTGGCCTCTAGGCTGCCGACCTCCCTCTGGGGTCCAGGCCACCTGCACAGCCTCCTTTCTTTAGAGGATCTCTGACTGCAGCAGGTGACCTTCAGAGAGAGCCGAGAAGGCTCCTGGTGCTGGGGGCAGGGCACCTGGTCCCAAAGACACTGGTAACCCAGCGCAGGGGCAGGGTAGGGCAAGACCACCTTTAGATAGCTCAGCGGGGGGAACATGGAACCCTGGCCTTGTGCCTGGGCTGTGGGAGGAGGCTTTGGGGGGCTCCTGTGGATGAAGGTTCTCACAGGACAACGTCCCCAGGCTGAGAGGAAAGCCTGAAACAGCTAGATGAATAAGATGAAACTGTTCAATCCCAAGTCTGCACACCCCAAGAAGACACCAGGAGTGCAGAGAGGCTGCCTCCCCCCAGGACCCAGCCCCAATTTCCTCCCAGGTCACATGGGACCTGCAAAATTCATGCACAGGCCGTCAGGGCAGGCCAGGCGCAAAAGGCCGGGAGCCACACGGTGTCTGAGGGAGGGAGGGAGGGAGAGAGGGAGAGAGGGAGGGAGGGAGGGAGGGAGGGAGGGAGAGAGGGAGAGAGAGAGAGAGGGAGAGAGGGAGAGGGAGAGAGAGAGAGAGAGAGAGAGAGAGAGAGAGAGAGAGAGAGAGAACGCACAACTCTTCCACAGAACCAGGGAAAGGGCAGGCTGTGGGTTCACAGGCCTGCCCCCACCCCAAGCCTGGCCAGACCCCTCAGCAGCTTCCGGCCAACATTTAAAGACACAGAACGGTCATGGAAAAACCAAGCCCTCCACAGGCCTCTCCCACCCCAGGGCTCAGGGGGGCTGAGACCAAAGGCAGAGCTGCCCAAGCATCCTGGCCAGACCCTTCCAAGATCACAGGGAGAAGCAGCCCCCCAACCTAAGAATGCAAGCTCAGACCACAGCCTGAATGCAGGCCGGGGGGCCGCTGTGTACCCCTCATCCCACCACGCCTGTCTCCAAAGAGCCCACCTCCACTGGGCTCCCAAGGTGGCAGGGGCATCCTCCTCATGGGAAAACACATGGGGAGCTTTGTGGTGACAGGAAGCACAGCCTCACATGTGGGGAATCGGCGTAAGCTATCCGCCCAAGACTAAGTGAGTGTCCTTCCCCACTGCTCTGCACATAAAGGGCCCCAAACCTCTCTCATACCCCAACAATGGATTCCTAATCCTGCCCCAGGCCAGTCACCATCTCTTATGGCCCCTTTCACAGGTGGGGCCCCCAAATAATCCCAGCTGGCTGTAAAGACCCTTGGTGTCTCCCACACGGCTCTTCCTGCCCAGGTGGGTGAGAAGTACCTGACCCAGGAGGGAGCTTGCACCATCAGAAAGCAAAGGACAAATCACAACTACGACAAGATACCACCTCACACCTGTGGGAATGGCTCAAATCAACATCACAAGAAACAACCGGCGTTGGCAAAGATGTGGAGAAAGGGGGACCCTCCTGCACTGTTGGTGGGAATGCAAGCTGGTGCGGCCACTGTGGAAAACAGTGTGGAGATTCTGTGAACAGTTAAAAGTAGAGCTACCCTGTGATCCAGGGACTCCACTTCTGGGTATTTACCCAAAGATACAAAAACACTAATTTGAAAAGATGTAAGCACCCATTATGTTTACTGCAGCATTATTTACAGTAACCAAGATGCGGAAGCAACCCAGGTATCCCCTGACAGATAAAGACGTGGTCTGTATGCAATGGAATATTACTCAGCCGTCAACAAGAATGAGATCTTGCCATTTGCCAACGACGTGGACGGAACCAGAGAGTATTATGCTAAGCAAAATAAGTCACAGAAAAACAACCACTGTACGATTTTACTTGTATGTGGAGTTTTAATACACAAAAACAAGCAAATGGGTAAAAGAGAGAGAGACAAACCAAGAAACAGACTCTTACTGCAGAGAACACACTGGCGGTCACTGAAGGAGAGCATGTGGGATGGGGCTGAATGAAGCGCTTGTGAGGAGCACCGGGGTTGTTGTAGGGAAGCGCTAAACCACTATATTGTACACAGAACACAATATCACACTGTATGTTAACTGGAATTTTTTTTTAAACCAAAAACGGACATGGCAATAGGAGCCAGAGGCCTGCACTGCCCGGGGAGCTGGCCTCTCTCACAGGGAACCTTCCAGCCCCACGACACACCTGCGGGGCCCCTGCCCTGGCCTCAGTGGGGCTGCCTGCCGTGGGGCGGGATGGACCCGAGCCAGGTGGCCCGGGGGGGCACACACAGGCTGTCCACACGCCAGAACACACACAGCCACAGCGTGGGCACAGAACCCCCGGCTTCACGTGGGCACATGGAGGGACGGGAGTGCGTGGCACCCATCTGCGCCACATCATGGGGAAGTGCTCACAAGCTTCATAGCAGAAACACTCCGAGTTCAGAGAAGAAACCAGAACAGAGGTGTGAGGGTGGTTTCCCCAAATACTTCAGCACTTCAGCCTGTGAACAATCTCCCATTCCTGACAAACACAGAAAACGCAAGGACAGAACACAGAGCCAGGAGGGGCCGGGGAGGGGGGCGGTGGTGTTGAACTGCAGGAAGGAGGGAAGATGACTGCCCCTGCCCAGGCCGTGAGTCTGTATGGCCCTTCCAGAATGCTCTTGTTACCCTGAGCACCAGAAGACCACCCACCACTGCCAAATACACCCAAGTCTGGAGAATGACCCCAAGACAATCCATAGGAGGGTCCCCTTCGGGACGCTGAGCATGCCGCCCTTACTAGAGCCCCAGAACCCCTGCCGCTCCTCCTTCCTGTGGCCGTGTGCTCCCCTCTCTGGAGCATGGAGCACCCAGGCCAGCCTCTGCGCTGACCCCCATCGTTAGGGCCTAACCAGCCCCACACTTTCCCAGCCACCAGGCCCCACACAGTGAGAAGCTGTGACAGCCCCTTCCAGGGACCAGGAGCTGGCACAGAGTTCTGCAGGCAAGTGGCTGGAGTGCTCCTCCAGAGCCAGGCCCCACCCCCTCCACTTCTCTCCTCTGGGCAGAGGGTGCGCCAAGACGGGTGTGGAGTCTAAGCACTGCTCCCCAATCCCGCACACCCCGCCCCAACTGCCATCACCTCAGCCTTTCTGCCCTGCAGGTATCCCAGGGTCAGGGGCCTACTGGGAGGCACCGCACAGGGCCAGACCAGGCTACGGCCCTCAGGACGCCATGCCTGAGGGACCAGGGTCACGAGGTCGCCACAAGCGCAAAGCCCAGCCACCTCCTCACATCACATATGCCTCCATCTGAGCCTCCTTCCCAGGGCACCTGGCTGCAGGACAGCTGCCCAGAGCAGGCCTGGTGGCCAAGCCTGCACCCGGCTCGGCCAGCCACCCCCGCCCAGGGAGAAAGGTCTGCAGGAACTGCGCGTCACCCCTCCTGCACCCCAGCCTCAGGAGTGCCAGGCGCAGGTGGCCAGCAGCCTGATGCCTGCAGGGAGCCGCCGGCCCCAGACCCCACTGCAGGCAGCAGAGAGGGACAGGCAGCCTGCTCCCGCCTGGCTGTCCCGCATCCCACAGACGGGTCTGTGCGTCGGCTGCGTCTCACCCACAACATGAGCACAAGAAGCCGGGCTCACACCCGTCTACACCAGCACACCCAATAATGTACCAGAATGACGCAAATGGAAAAGCAGGGCCATAAGGAGACCGGTGCCCACCAGCCTGAGGAGCAGAGACCACTGAACCTGAGTCCCAGGTGCATGCCGTGGACCCGCAACTGGAACCAGTAAAGGGCCAGATGGCCCCAGGGTCAGCTGAGGAAGAGCAAACCTAGGACAGACATCTGGGCTGCGGGGCTGCGGGTTACGTAACAAATGTCTTCCTGGTGGAAAGGACAAGCAGCCTGTGTTTCCAGGTGCTCCCCGGCCATGCTCACTCTTACTACTGCGGGCAGTCCCTGATTCAAGACCCCGCCCCGCCCTCTGGGAGGAAGCACCTCTAATAAGGCCAGGCTGGGCCAGAGTGCCCGGTGGGGGGGGGGGGGGGTGCCACGAGGGGGGAGCGGCACCTGGAGTCCAGGGCTGCTGGTCGGACCGAGGGCACAGCACTGGCCGGCGGCCTGCAGGCAGAAGTAGCTACCTGCTCCAGGGGCCGGGACCGTGGACAACGGAGGGCGGGGAGAAATCAGACGCCAAGCCTGCAGGCCACACGCTCAAACAGCAACAGGAAGTCTTGGTTTTGATAAAACACACAATTACAGCAAGGACATTGACAGACAAGGCAGTGTCCAACTTAAGGGCTTCTGGGGCACAGGCAGAAATGCAAACTAACTCACCAGCAGTAAGGTTTTTTTTTAAATCACAAAGGACTTCCCCGTGCCTGAGCGGGTGTAAGCGGCACACCCCTGCACACTGTCCTGGACGCCAGGCACCAGGCTGGTGGCCCTCAGCGGCACATCCAGCCCCAGGCGCACAGACCGTCCCACAAACAGCCGCCTGCCCTGTGTCTCTGCGGAGCACTTCACTCTGGGAGGAGGCTGCTGCTGCCCCATGCAGCTCTGGTTTCCACCTGCCTGAAACCCAGGCCTGTTATGTGTGTGTTCTCAACTTCTGACGCCATTTTCAAGCTACTGAAACATTTCACCTTGGTGGTGTGCAATTCTGACCTTTTGGCATGTTTTTCATCCCCTGAAAGGCCCTGTCAAAGCTCCAAGCCTTGCCCGTCTGTGCTGAGGGCGAGGGTCGTGGGAACTCGAGAGGCAGCAACAAAAATCAGGGCAGTGACCTTTCGACCCAGCCCTCTGCAGGGCCTACAAGGGGGCTGGGGGCGGGGCGCCCCCACAGCCAGGCCACCCTCCCCAGGCTCCTCAGCTCAGATGGCCCTGCACCTGCCCGTGGGGCCACTGCCCGCTGGAGAAAAAGAAACAAGTCGTCAGGACAGACATGACCCGCCCCCCACCCCCAGCCTCCCTGAACCAGGGAATACTGCCTGTTGTTTTGGGGACCAGGTCCTTTTTCAAGAAGTGGCTTGCTAGAAACCTGGCCAGGCAGCTCTTCCCCCCACATCAGCCTCACGAGCTAAGACATCTGTCCTCAGCTCCTCCTGGCCCTGCAGCAGGCAGCCAGGATAAGGGGAGGGGTACCCCAGGGTCCCCGAGTTCCCGAGGGCCAGGCAGCCACCTATGAGCCCCTCAGGGACAAGGGCTGCATCCCTGCCCCAGGGGGGCCTGCAGGAGTGGCGAGGTGCACCCCAGCACTGGTGGGCTCCAGGGAACAAAGGTTTCTGTGGGGCAGGTGCCGCTCAACATCAAGGGACCGTCTGGGTCAGTAAAGGGCAGGCAGAGAGCAAAGAGCCCTTGGCTACAGCGGTGGCAGCGTGTGGGGCAAGTCCCCAAACTAGCCCTTCACCCCCAATGGTCATGAGCAATGGGATACCACACAGGCCCTCCTACAAGGAAAGCCAACCACACGAGGCTTTGAGGCTGCATGCAGCCCTGCCCCCCACCCCCTAGGAAGGAGGCCATCTCCCCAAAACTCCCCCAAAGCCCCAGCAGACTTCTGGGGGTCCACTGCCATCCATCTGGATCAGTCGGGGAAAGCTGGCAGGGAGGGGGCAGCACGAGGGCAGCCTGACCGCAGGTGACCGGAGCACAGGGCAGCGGACAGTGACCCTGCTGTGTCCCCAGGGCCCCCACGGCCGAGCCCAGGGATGGCTCGCAAGAGGGAGTGCAGGTGAACTTGTCTGTCTGTCCCGGGCCTGGCCCCACAGCTGACCCAGCTGAGAGCCCCGCAGGGTGCAAGCTGGTCTGCTCCATCAGCTCAAGGGTCTCCCCCAGTCGGACCAGGCCTGCTCCGCGACCCTCAGAATTCAGGGACCTGAAGGAGGGAAAGCGGGCATGGGCTCTGCCCCACCCCCAGCTCCCCCTGGAGACGGGACAGCCTGAACTTTTCACCCCTCAGCACAGACATCAGGCGAAAAGGGCTACAAAGGTGGGGCGGGGGGGGGGGACGAGGGAGGGGGGCGGCCCCTGACACCATCAGCAGTGTGTTCCTCCACCATCCCCCCTCCAAAAATGTGTATTGCCCGTTTTACAATCACCAGATGGAGGCCCTGGGCCCGCAGGCCTCCTCACCCTCTGTGACCGCCTGACCTCTCGTAAATGGGGACAGAGCCCAGGACCTACGGCCACACCCCCACTCCCAGGGCGCCGCTGCAGGTCAGCAGACTGTATCCAGTCCTTGGCATCGGGCAGAGTGACCGGCATCTCTCAGACTTGCTCATGCTGAAAACCAGAAAGAACCCAAAACCAAAAAGGCTGAGGTCCCAAATGACAGCCAACTAGCCGATGACCTGGCACCCGACCCCAGTGGGCCCCCCTGCAGTGAGAGAGCCACCGCCCCCGCTCTGGAGCGGCGGCCGCCAGCCCAGGATGCAGCCCCCACGGGAGGGGGACGTGCAGGGACACGGGTGGGTCTTCACGGGCTCACACGCCCACGCTGATCACGGCCACTCCCCGGCTGGCACGGGCAAGGGAGGAAAACTGAGGCGAGCCAGCCACCAGCCTCTGTGCCCTGAGCAGCACTCACCAGCAGGGCAAACCCGCCGTTTCCTGTTGAGGGCGCCACCGCCATCACCCCCCAACCCTCTGGGGGTGGGCGCAGGCCCAGACCGAAGTGCGGTGCTGTCACAGCCCCCTTCCTCCACAGGATGACTCCCCTGCGCTGTTGTCACGCAGCCAACCGTGGGTGCCCCGCACTCCCCAAGCTCCCCTGTGCGCACCTTCACTTCCACGTCAGTGCTCCCGTCACCATCAACTCCACCACTATCCTCGACAGTTGCTCGGTGCACTGGGAGCAGAACCTCGCATCCAGGCCCTCTCACAAAGCACAGAAGCCCCCCAGACCCTCCCCAGGCCTGCCCCAGCCTGCCTCCCCGCCCCTGCGGCTCTACGTGGCCTCCTTAGGATTTACTGGCAGCGGCCTGTGAGGGCTATGCCAGCCAGAGGTACGTGATGGACGTCACGGCAGGCCCAGGCCCACAGGACGTCCTGCAATCCCCAACAGCGCAGCCATACCAAGGCCCCAGGGTGGCAGGGACATCGGAGCCAGCAACGAGCAGGTCACAGTCATGAGTGGTGGGTGGACCCCCAACACCACAGAACTCAGGCCGGCTCCCCCCGACACAGCCTACAGCCCAACAGGGAAGTCTGCAGCTTCAACAGAGCAGGTTCCTGAGCAGATTCCAGGTTGGGAGCACCAAGGCAGGCAGTGCCCCCACGCCCCCTGCTTGCCCTCCTCAAGCTGAGGCAGGGCCCCTCAGCCCCTCTGCACTGCAGCCGTCCTCAAGCAAATCAGGTGAAACACCCCACAGCCAGGGAGAGAACCACGTTGTAAAGCCAGCAAGAAAACTCACCCCCACCAGCAAAACCAAATCAAATGTGGTTCAAGATGGTCCTCTTTGAGCAACCTGGGCTCTGCGACTCCCGATGGGTGGGCGGACACTGGGCAAGAGTCTTGGGTCCTGCCTGCTTTCTCACTGTCTTCTTTAGCGTCCCTGGCCTCACCAGCACTGCCTGGGGGGGCGCTGGGCAAGGGCCCCGCATACCTGACCCGTGAGGGTCCTGCTGTGGCAGCAAAGAGCCCACATAGAAAGCAAAACGCTCCTCAGCAGCCAAGATGCAGCCAGTGCCTCTCTCCACCCCACATGCTGGACACTTTGTTCCACACTCAGGTACCTTCAGTGGTCAAGGCCCTGACTCCCAGCAGGAGCCCCAGCCCCCTCGCTCAACACTCAGGCGTGCTCACTCAAGGCATGGATCCAATACCTGGCTACAGCTGTCCAAAAGCCTGGATGAAGGAACGGGGGGCGGGGGCAGGGGGGCACACACTGGGGCTGCCGCACAGCGGTGGCAGCAAGGTGCCAGGAAAGACCCAGAACGTCAGTACAGACAACATGGTACAGCTTCCTGGGCCTGAGACCATACAGCGTGTCCTCTGAGCGGCAGCCCTGTGCCCGGGAGGTCCAGGATGGGGGCTGTCTGGCGTACCTGGGGGAGGGGCATACCTGGGGGAGGGACAGCAGCTCTGTGGGGTGCCCTGAGAAGGGTCCTCAGTGGCGGGGCCCTGGGACAGAGTTTCTAGGAGTGAGCGACGTCCACTGAGGGGCAACGGCAGGGTGTGGCAGTCATTGAACCTGCAAGGCCTCATCCAGGCAGCCAGGGCAGCCCCCATCCCCTTTGTGCTGGAACAGCAACCACAGAGCACGGAGCGGGCCACAGAGCTGGGGCCAGCCCAGGTTGCTCAAGAATTTCCAGCCTGAAGTGGCCTCTGAGACAAGCTCTGAGCATAAATCAACGCGAGAGGCTTCCATCAAGTCCTCAGCAGCGAGAGATGCTTCCGCTCACTGAGAACCCGCTCATGGGCAGCAAGACTGGGGACCTGCGACCAAGAACTGTCTGGGAGGACCAAGTCCACGATTCAACCTGGCACCAGGATGCCCAGGCCATCATGTCCCTGGAGCCACTCAGGCGCAGGGTCTGAGATGGGTAGTCCCCTCCTCAGAACAAGCCTTTCTCCAGTGCTCCAGCCCAGTACCTCCATGCACCCAACGCCTTTCAGATGAGAGCAGAGCAGCACTGACCTGTGGTCCCGAGGGCCCCCTTCCCCGAGGCAGCTCGTGAGAACACAGCGCCACCCTTAGGCCTGGCCAAGACCCCAAGCCATGACTAACCATGCCTTCAGCCCTAAGAGAAGGCTCTAGATGGATGTGGTATTCCAACACCACGTTGCTCACGCAAGAGAACCCAGGTCATCCTTACTGCTCTGCCCCACCCTGAGCAGTGTCACAAACCTGCCACCTCACTTGTAGGGGCATCACACTGTCCATAAACTTGTATAAACAAGCCAGAACAGTCCATTCTAACTCTGCTCAAGCTGAATCTTGAGTGGCACTTCAAGGGAAGGGTTGAGACCCCTTCCCCAATAGCCAGCTCCTCAACTGTTAGCATTGTCTGTGCTTGCAGGTGTCACCGAGAGCTCGCGGACACCAACCCTGGTCTTGCAGGTGCCACCACAGCACAGGGACACAGAGCCCGTTCTTGCAGGTGTCACCGAGAGCTCAGGGACATGAGCCTGTTACCAGACCGGTTAAGCGCCGGCTTGCTGCAGCTGCTAGTCTGAATAGTCAAAATCATGGTACTTTGTTCATAATCAATTCCGACTAAAATTGAAAAGGCAGTAATGAAGATGTTAACAAAACGAATTTAATGCAGCCAAAATTATTGCAAAAAGGAAAACATATCTGCTCACAATGGACATGCCAGTCAGCACAATTCAGCGATTTTTTAAAACCGTCTACCTCCAAGCTTGATTTGTTCACCTTCCTTCCTACAGTTGCGATCACCCCCAAGGATCTGTCATTCAAAGTCTTGAGTTATTTTTTATTTCTGCAGCAGTCAGTCCTAGAGGGACACACCAGAAGCCTCTGCCTGCGCAGGGGAGCCCCCCCCCACCCATGCTGCAGATGTCTGCACCGAGCAAGAGAACAGCAACTCTTATTTTTATCTGTTTCCAATGTCACTTATGAAGAGAGCGTCTGAAGCAGAAAGTCGACTTTAGCTGGGTAACAACCACACTGAGATGAGAGGACCCATCTGCAGCCAAGATGGCGTCAAAGGGCCAATGACCCCTCCACTGCCCCCGGAGCCAAAACCCAGACAAGGCCCAGGAGCCACCCACCCTTCAGCGACCAAGCACAGTGACCCCGAGATACAGAAGCAACTGCAGTGAGCCCCCGCCAGCCCAGCTTACGGCCTGGAGGGTTTCCGGGAGGGCCCAGTGACTAAGTTGGGGAGACAGAGCTGGCTGTCCAGGGACACATGCGGTAGGGGAGAGTGGCAGAGAGGCGCCATGTCTGTAAGCACAAACCAGCACACATGTGCCAGGACAGTGCATGAGGCCAGGAAAGAAGCACCGAGAGGATTAGTGGGAGCAGGGCCTAGGGCCTGCACCCAAATGGGAGCAGCCCCGTTCCCTCCAGGCAGGCTGGGAAATCTCTGAATTCATGGGGTCCTGTCCACTCGGAAAGGTTTTGTACAGTCTGAGGAACAGTCAGTCCCACAAGGGGCACTGCTCTGGAACCACCTAACAAATCAAAAAAGACCTGTAAGGATCAAATGATCCCCAAGTAACTTAGCCGCACCTCAGAACAAAGCTCAAGAAGATTTATAGGAACACAGAAACATTCCGCACCCAGACATAAATTTCAAAATGTGTGCAGCCGAAGAAGCAGGAAAATACGAACCATAATGAGAATCATCCACTAAAACTGACCAGAACAGACACAGACATAAGAATTCACGATGGACATTAAAACCACTCTTTAAGCTGTGTTCCACACGTTTGGCAAGTTAGAGAGAGACATGGAAGATACGTCCCGAGTCACACCTGTGGAGACGCACGCTACCCTAGGCGGGGTGGCAGTGGAGATGTGCAGAAGACTCTCAAGCTTGAACACACAGCAACAGAAAGTACCTGAGATAAAAGGGGCACAAAAGAATGAGAAGAACACCTGTGAGCTGGGAGTGGTGCTTCAAGTGCGCAGCGGGTGCCCGAGAGCTGGGGGGGACAAGTGCACAGCGGGTGCCCGAGAGCTGGGGGGGACAAGTGCGCAGCGGGTGCCCGAGAGCTGGGGGGGACAAGTGCGCAGCGGGTGCCCGAGAGCTGGGGGGGACAAGTGCGCAGCGGGTGCCCGAGAGCTGGGGGGGACAAGTGCGCAGCGGGTGCCCGAGAGCTGGGGGGGACAAGTGCGCAGCGGGTGCCCGAGAGCTGGGGGGGACAAGTGCGCACCGGGTGCCCGAGAGCTGGGGGGGACAAGTGCACAGCGGGTGCCCGAGAGCTGGGGGGGACAAGTGCACAGCGGGTGCCCGAGAGCTGGGGGGGACAAGTGCACAGCGGGTGCCCGAGAGCTGGGGGGGACAAGTGCGCAGCGGGTGCCCGAGAGCTGGGGGGGACAAGTGCGCAGCGGGTGCCCGAGAGCTGGGGGGGACAAGTGCACACCGGGTGCCCGAGAGCTGGGGGGGGTCTTAGAAATAGTGGCTAGGGGGGCACCTGGTGGCTCAGTCAGTTCTCAGCTCAGCTCTTGATCTCAGGCTCATGTGTTCAAGCCCTGCACTGGGCTCCACAGTGGGCATGGAGCCTGCTTAACAAAAAAGGAAGGAAGGAAGGGAGGAAGGAAGGCCGTAACAATAACCCAAAAGACTCAATAACCCCCCAAACACGTGCAATTTAAAGAAAACTACAATAAAGTACATCAAAATCAACATGCTCAAAACTAGTGACAACGAAAAAATCTTAAAAGACGTCATGTAAAGACAAACCAGGACCACAGCCTGTCAGCTTCTTTAAAGTATCAAAAGAAAGAAAAACTGACAATCTGGAATTCTATACCCAATGCAAATATCTTTCAAAAATGAAAGGAAAATAAAGAGGTTTTAAACACACAAAAACTCATCACCAGCAGACCCACACTACCAAAGAAATTAAAGGACATCTTTCAGGCAGAAGGAAAACGCCACCAAATGGAAATCTTCGTCTGCACAGAGGAATACAGAGTACCAGAGCTGTTAACTATACAGGTAAACAGGAGAACTTTTCTCTTATCACTTAAACACCTTTAAGAAGCACAGACCGTAAGGATGCCTTACAGAGCTCTCGAGCACTGGCCGATGCCCCTGCGTGGTAACGCAAGCCTCCTCCAGACAGAGCACTGCAGGGGGGTGGGGGCAGAGGGGATGCGCACCGCCATGTCCCCGTGTCCACTAAACCCCAGAGGAATCGTGAATACAGCAAACAAGCCAGCGGAGACTGGTAATGGGATCATAAACAGCATTTGATTCAGTGAAAGAGAGCAGAAAACCGTTAAAAAGAAAGCTACGAGGGGCACCGGGGGGCCCAGTCGGTTAAGCATCTGCCTTCAGCTCAGGTCGTGATCCCAGGGTCCTGAGATTGAGTCCCGTGTCAGTCTCCCTGCTCTGTGGGGAATCTGCTTCTCCCTCTGCCTGCCGCTCCCTCTGCTTGTGCTTTCTCTCTCACTCTCTGGCAAATAAATAAATAAAATCTTTAAAAAGAAAAAAAAGAAAGGAAGAAAGCTACAAATAAATGCAACAAGTAGAAACAGACAGCAACATGAAAGACCCAAACCTAATCTTATCAACAATCACATTAAACGTCAGTCATGTGAACTCCTCAATCAAAAGGCAGAGAAAAATACCTCAATAAATAAATTAAAAAATAAAGACACACACACATGAAATGAAATGAAATAAAAATAAGGACACAGGTTAAAGTGAAAGGATGGAAAGAGGGGCAGCTGGCTGGCACAGTTGGGGGGGCAGGCAACTCTTGGTCCTGGGGTCATGAGCTTGAGCCCCACACTGGGTGTGGAGATTACTATAAAAGCTTTTAAAAAAAAAAAAGGATGGAAACAGATATGCCATGCTCACAAATGTCCAAAGGAAACTGGAATACTATATTAATATCAGACAAAGTGGACTTCAGAGCAAAGAATATTAACCAGGGACAATGTGGAAGATTTTATCAATAAAATGTCAGGTAATCAAATACAGAAAAAGCATAAACATTAATGCCCCAAATAACAAAGCTACAAAATACATGAGGCAAAAACTGACATGACTGCATGGAGACAAATCTACAATTACACTAGAAGATGTCAACCCTTTTCCGCCAAAACTGGATAGAGCAATAAATAGAAAATCGGCAAAGATACAATACCACCATCACACAATACCATCACCAACCTGACCTAACCAGTGTTTACAGAGCTGCCCACCCAGCACAGGTCCTTCTCAAATGCACAGACAACATTCACCAAGACAGACTACATTCTGGGCTGAATACAAGTCTCAATATGTTTAAAAGGGTCCACATCACAGAGTGTATCCTCTGACCAAGGTGGAATTCAACTAGAAATCAGTAATAAAAAGATCTCTGCAGAATTCTCAAGTATTTGCAAACTAACACACTTCTTAAACAACCCATATATCGAAGAAGAAATCAAAAGGCAATTATAAGTATTTGAACTGAATGAAAATGGAAACACAGCATATCAGAATCTGTGTGAAATCCCTAGAACAGGACTTAGGAGAAAACCAAACCAAATATTTGTATCTGAAAACAAGAAAAGTCTTAAATAAATGCATCAGCTTCCTACTTATGAAACTAGAAAAAGGACCAATTCAACCCAAAGCAAGCCAAAGGAAGGAAACTATAAAGATCAAGACAGAAATCAATGAAGTAGGAAACAGAAAAATAACAGAGAAAATCAGTGAAACCAAAGCTGGTTCTCTGAGATCAGTAAAACTGATAAGCCTCTAGCCAGATTTATCAGGAAAAGAAGAAACGGTCAGCATCAGGATCGTGAGAGGTGGCACCGATTTCTGCAGCTGTTTAGAAAAAATAAGGGAACATCATGAATGACCTCATGATAACAAAGCTGACAACTCAGAGCGAGCAATCACTCACACACAAGCGGACTCTCAGGCAAGAACAGGCAGCAGGGGCAGCCCCTGCCTCGTTAAACCCTCCCATAAAGCCCTCCAGACCGGGATGGGCCTCCACAGTTAAGTGCTACCAGGTATCTTTAAATGCAAAAGGGAATACTTCCCAAATAATTCTATGAATCCAACATTCCTCTGATACTAAAACTAGACAAAAAACATTATAAGAACAAAATAAAACAAAACAAAAAACCACAGACCAATATCCCCTCATGAATATTAAATGCAAAAATCAGAAACAAAATTTTACCAAGTCAATCTCAACAATATTATAAAAGGATAATATATCGTGGCTCCCAGAGGGCTCAGTCGGCAGAGCATGCAACTCTTGATCTCTGCACACAGCTTACCTTAAAAATCCTAACAATAACGATAACAACAACAATAAAAGGATAATACACTGTGACCAAGGGAGATGTGTCCCAGGAATGAAAGTTTATTTGGCATTTAAAATCAGTCAGCAGGGGTGCCTGGGTGGCACGGTTGGGTTAAGCCTCCGACTCTTGGTTTAGGCTCAGGTCATGATCCCAGGGTCCTGGGATCGAGCCCCGCATCAGGATCCTTGCTCAGCGGGGAGCCTGGTTCTCCCTCCCCCTCTCCCTCTGCTGCTCCCCCTGCTCATGTTCATTCTCACTCTCTCTCAAGTAAATAAATAAAATCTTCAGGAAAAAAAAAGGCAGTACTACTTGAAACTAGTATCACACCTAACGAATTGAAATAAAAACTTGAAACTATAAAAGAACAAAAACATAAAAAATAAAGAGCAGTACTACTGACAGTAACGCCAAACAAGAAAAACCTGGAGATAATCCAATAAATGTGACAAAAGGCATCAAGGCCTGTGCCCTGAAAACCATGGAATATTACAGAGAGAAATTTCAAACAAATAAATGGAGTGGTGCACTTTGACCACGGTTTGGAAAACTCAGTATTGTTAAGGTGTCAGTTCTTCCCAGATCCATCTGTACACCCACATCAATCCTAATCAAAATTTTAGCAAGAATTTTCTTCATAAAAATAACAAACTGTTTCTAAAATGCACATGGAAAGGCAGAGGACCCAGGGCAGCCGTTAACTGAGAAAGGACCGAGTCGGGGAGCTCCTGGTACCTGACTGCAGGACATGAAGCTGCAGCCACCGAAGCCAGCAGGGTCTCGACAGACAGACACACAAAGAGACCAAGGGAGCAAAACAGAGTCCAGAACTAAAACCACACACATATGGACAATGGCTTTTTAACCAAAGTGCAAAGATAATCCACCAGAGAAAGAGCAGACTTGATAAGAAATGGTGCCCAACAACTGGATATCCATACGCAGAGATGCGAACTCGGATGCACACCTTGCATCATCCCCCCCAATTAACTCAAAATGAATCACAGACCTAAATGTAAACCTTAAAGCTACAAAATTTCTAGGAAAAAGCACCGGAGGGGATCTCTGTGATCTGGGTTAGGCAAAGATCTGTCAGCTAGTGCACCAAAACAAAGGGATACATCGGAGCTGATCAACATTTTTAAGACTCTATTCAACTCTTCAAAAGACGTTATTAAGAAAGAGCCAGAGAGCAGGTCATGATCCTGGAGTCCCGGGATCAGGTCCCACATCGGGCTCCCTGCTCAGCGGGGAGTCTGCTTCTCCCTCTGACCCTCTTCCCTCTCGTGCTCTCTGTCTCTCATTCTCTCTCTCTCAAATAAATAAATAAAATCTTAAAAAAAAAAAAAAAGAGCCAGAGAGGGGGAAAAGTTTTGTAAAGCATCAGTGTGAAAGGGGCTTGCATCAAGAACACAGAAAAGAAGCCTTAAAACTCAACAATACGAAAACTCAATAATGGGGAAAATTTTGCACAGACACTTCACCACAGAAGACCTATAAGACAGCAAATAAGCACATGAAGAGAAGCCCAACATGAGTAGTCTTTAGGGAAACACAAATTAAAACCACAATGAGATACCACCGCACCCCCACTAGAAGACAGTGTGGCATTTCCAAAAAGCTCCACACACACACACACTTCCACGACCCAGCCATTCCGCACCAAGGTATGTATCCAAGGGAATGAAATGTGCAGGTCCCTACAAAAACCTGCACATGAGTGTGCTCACAGCAGCTTTACCCGTAACAGCCGAGACCTGGAAATGATCCAATCGCCTCGACAGGTGAATGCATAAACACCATGTAGCAAATCCAGGCAATGGAACGCTACCCAGCAGTTAAACAAACACGCACAACTACACAGAAGAACCTCAGAATAATTCTGCTGAGTGGAAGAAACCAGACCAAAACACACACACACACACACACACACACACAGAAATGTCATTTATATAAAGCTCCAGAGAAGACAAATTCCATCTTTAGTGACAGCGGCTACGTGGGGGGAGGGGGGGGGAGGGGCAGGAGGGAGGGAGGCAGCAGTGACAGACACAGGGACAATTTATGGATGCAGAACAGGCTCCTTACCGTGACTCCAGTAATGGTTCTCCAGAGGTACACATGTCAAAACTATCACACTGCACACTTTAATTACGTGAGGCTTATTATGTTTAGTGTACCTTTAAAAAGCTGTTTTAAAAAATAACTATACAGCAATTATCCCAACCAGACCCTTTATAACCCAGGATTCATTTGTTCTGTGGTCTTACACAATTCCCACAGGTCAACGACAAATGTAAACTAGCAGGGTAAGGCCACTGTTTCTTCTGCGGCTGATCCCAAACATATCCTTTTCCTCCCCATAAAGACTCACAAAAATACAGTAGCACTACATTAAAATAATTTCTCTAGATCAGGAATTGGCAAGCTTTTCCTGTAAAGGGCCAAATCCTAAGTATTTTTAGTTTTGAGGGCCATGCGCTCTCACTCACAACTACTCAAAGCTGCTGCTATATCACAAAAGCAGCCACAAGCAATATGAACAAAAATGGGCGTGGTTGAGAGCTAATAAAACTTTATTTACAAACTTGGGTGGGGGCTGGCTTTGGCCTAGGGCCAGAGCAGGCAGAGCTGCAGATCAGGGGTTCTCCCAAGGGGTTCCCCACAGTGCAGCAACATCACCTGGGAACTTACCAGAAATGCAAATGCTCAGGGCCTATCTCAGACCTAGGAATCGGACACTTTAGGCGTGAGACCAGGAAGCTAGTCATTCTTAAGAATTCTGAAGTTCAAGTTTAAGAAACTACTGGCCTAGAAAACCAGCAAGAGTGAGGGACTGATCCAGAGCCAAGGACGAAGAAACCAAAGCAAACGTTTTAACAGAAAGCTACAGACCACACTCCCCAGAGAAGGCAGCCCCGGGCCTTTGGGCCGTCTGATAAAGTCTACTAAGAAAACTCAAGAGAAAGACTCCCCCTGACAACCCTCTATTACTAAAGGGCTGTTGCTGGTTCTTTCACTTCTTGACAAAGAGTTTTCAACCTGCTTTAAAAAAAACAGTTCTAGAATGTCTTAGCTCATACTGTTCCTTCACTCTGTATTCCACTCAACAGAATTTGGAACTCTGTCATTCCTTGGGGATGATTAAATCTTACAGTAAGGGGATCTGAGTCATTCTTCCAAATATCAGTCAAGACCATACTCAGCCACAGACACTGAGGACCTTCCAGGACAGTGACTCGTGTGTGAACATGCACTCACACGCATGTACACACACAAGCATGAAAGAAGACATTCCAAGAAAATAAATCCTGGTTTTCTGAGGGTTACTTCTGGGTAAAATCACAAATCACCGGCATTACTCTATTTTCCTTTTCAAAGCAGCTCTTTATGCCCTTCCTTTCTCAATGCTCAAAATGCCAAGACCTTTTGCAAATCCAGAAAACACATCAAGAAAATAAAATAATTAAAATGCATCATATGAGGAAAGAAAACCAGTTCTAAGATGGAGGTACAAAAATGCTTCGACCCCATTCTCTCAAAAATCACCAAGAGGGGCCTGGCCGGCTCTGAAGGTGGAGCGTGTGACTCTTGATATCAGGGTTGTGAGTTTGAGCCCCACGCCAGGTGCAGATTTGCTTAAAAATAAAATCTTACATATAAAAAAGTTGTCTAAACCCCTGCTCTTCAATGAAGGAGGAAGTTTGTGAACCTTGAGCCCGCGGGAGGGTGGGAGGTGGCGAGGAGGGGGGCAGGCTGAGGCCAGAGAGCTGCTGAGAGAGAGCTCCAGGAGCCACAAGGGAAAGCTCGGGGTGTGAAGATGCCGGGTGCCAGAGGAGGTGGATGGGAGATTTCAAGGGAGCAAAACCGGGGACCACCTGCAAGTCCACATGAGGAGCACTCAGGCACCAAGCACAGAGAGCGGAAGTAGGATTTCAGAGGAAAGCAGCATTAGCATCCCCGGGGACGGGAGACGAGACCACACAGCCATGAGCCACGACACAAGAACAGGTGAAAGCAGTTACAAAAGAAACAAGAACAAAGCACATCTTAGAAATTACAAATGAAATCACAAAACCTGAAAGTAGACAAGAAAACAGAGTTTGGCAATAAAGCGGAGGAAAGCCCCAGAGAGCGACACCAGAGACGAAGAATGAGAAGGACCGAGGCTGTGCCAGACGCACCCCAGAGGCACCCCAGACGCACCCGGAGCTCAAGCCCAAGCGGGGGCTGGCCTCCCGAGGACAAGGGTGCATGGGGCTTGCACAGGACCACACCGATGCCCGGATCAGGGCCCCTGCACCCACCCTCCAGGGAGCCACCAGGACAGCAGAGAGGCGGGCCACATGCCAACTCCAGCACTGGGAGCCGGCCAGGTGGCCAAGGCCAGAAGCAAAACACCACGCCAGCCAGCGAGCAGGAAACAGAGGCGACCAGCTCCAGGGCCCAGAGCAGAGAGGAAGTGAGGTCAGAACGAGCGCCCCGGGGTGGGGCCGGCAGGCAGCAAGGACAGGCGTCGGATGCCAGATCGGGGCGAACACGACCACACAGTCGTAGAGAAAGCACAAAGCTCGGGTTCATCAGACACGAGCCACGATGATGTGGGCAGGCCCGGGCTGCAGGGGGCTAGCAGCCGAGGCCGGACTAGGGAGGTGGCGGTGCAGGTGACAGAAACAGGAGGTCAACGGGATAAACAGTGAGCAAAAGGAAGTCCCTGCCCAAGGCCAAGTGGAGAGGATGGGACGGGGCTGCCGGGTTTGTGCCAATCACCCTTTAGCTGTAGACCCTGTCCACGGATTCTTTAGGCAGCAACAAAAGGTGAAGACAGCAGGTACGCAGAGGTGGCACTGGCCCACCCGGGGAGCAGGGGCGCCCACCCGCGTCTCTGTCACTCAACAAAACGGGCCGTGCTGGGCAGCCCCACAGACGGGAATGGGCATCTGGAGGAAGGAGAGCTGCTGCAGCTGTGTGGGAAGCACACAGCAGATTCCAAGTCTGCTCCCACCCCGTCCCCGGAGCCTACCCCCAGAGGCAGCAGTGACAGCCAGGCGCGCACAAAATGACAGACTGATGGCCAGTGGGTGCGTGTTCAACATGTCCAGACTGAGGGCCAAGTACATTAAAATGGAAAGCAGCCAGATAAAGATCTAAATGGGGTCTTGAGCTTTCTGTCTGGTCATTCCTGGGCAAGGCAGCATCACTGCAGGGCCACTCAAGGGACAGGGAGGTGACGAGATGGCCCACAGTGGGGCGGGCATCCCCCAAGCACCCATGACAAAGGAGATGCAGTCCCCAAGGAAGGGCACTGCTGCGCTCCGGGGTGAAGGAGGAAGGCCTCTTCCGTCGCGCCCATATCTGTGATCCCTCCATCACCAGACTCCCTGGGGCTTGTCTCGGGGCAGAGGGGCTGGGCAGAGGACAAGGCCCGTGTGCTGCAGTGCGAGGGACTGAGGCCCAGACTGCCAGTGCTCCAAGCAAGCACATCCAGTGAGGCTACGGCCTAATCTATATGGCAGACTTTCCAGACTTCAGAATCATCTGGAGATGAACCAGCATGTACCCAAAGGACCCAGAGAATCAGCGGTCCCCCTGGACCCACCCAGAGGCCACTGACGAATGCAGCTGGGACGTCTGAAACAAAGAACACGCAGCACAGCTCAGCACCGCTCCAGGCCTGTGAAGGCGCTCAAACACTACAGGACTGCAGTCCCAAAGGACGTGCAAGGCGACCCTTGCCGCCTGTCAGAGCCAGGGTCTCCCAGCGGCCCAAAGAAGGGTCCGCTGTCTTTCCTCTCAGCACCTGCGGGAGAGGCCCTTCCCAGACTGCAGAGCAGTGGGGTGATCTCCCTCAGCGAGGGCAAGGCCACATCAGCAAGATGGCAGCCCGTGATGTGGTATGTGGGGGGCCTGGGATGATTCCTCAGTCAGAGCAAACCCCTCAACGTGGACCAACAGGGTAGGCATGACTCACGAGTATGAAGTATCTAGAAAAATGGAGAACCTTCCCCAACAGTAAGCACTCTGTCCATGATGTCTACTCTGGTCCACAATGTACAGGGATCACCAGCACTAACCCTGGCCAAGGCCTTTGTGGGCAAGTCACCCACCCTCCACCCACCCTTACTGCCACCTGGAAGCTGTGGGGTTCCTTCCCACTTAGGCTCGGGCTCCAGGCCGCAGCCCCACAGCGTCTGAAGGAAGGCCTCTGGGCAACACACACCACACAGACCCTGACAGGCAGGTGGGGCGTCAGCTAACAGCATCAGGTCGGGGAACGCCCTGGGGGGCCAGCCACTCCCTCCCATACAAGGCCCCCCTCCCATGCAGACCGCGGGTGCCGTCTCCTCACCCTTCCAAGAAGGCCCGTTCCTACCTCTGTCCCCTGCTGCCGGGCTGTGGAACACGAAGTCACGTGGTACATGCATGCACGGTGGAACACGTCCTCGGGAACGAAAGCGAGGCCCCGGGCAGAAGCCAAAGCCTCCGGGATGGAGTGTGAGTGAGTGAGAGAGTGAGTGAGAGAGTGAGAGAGAGAGTGAGAGAGTGAGAGAGAGAGTGTGCGCGCGCAGAAGGGTTTGGGAGAATTCAGGTTTACACACTGTTACCTCAAAGCCTGGCCCCTGGGGCATAAACAAAGGGTACAGGAAAAACCCAAGTCCAGACACTGCCTCAGGAGCCTCCTCCAAGAGGACTTGAGCCCAGGAGGCCTGGGGTGACCCTGGCACACCACCACACCCACTCTTCCTGACCGTGGAGCAGCCCGGGGCACAGGCTTGCGCCCGGGAGGCCAAGTATGCCGGCATGGGAGGGGGGTGCTGGCCACCCCCACCCTAGCGCAGGAGCCCTTACTCTGAAAACATGCTCATCCTTCTCAGGGCTGCTGAAAATGAAATCTTTGTCTGCTTTCTAACCTTGCAGGGCTTCCAGAAATTTGAGGTGAAGGTAAGATTTGTTTTAAGGCTGGAGATAAAGGGGCACCTGGGGGGCTCAGTCCAATAGGTGTCCGACTCTTGATTTTGGCTCAGGTCACAATCTCAGGGTCGTGAGATCAAGTCCCACGTCGGGCTCCGCGCTCAGTGGGGAGTCTGCTACAGAATCTCCCTCTGCCTCTGCCCCTCCTCAGCCATTTGTGCTCTCTCCCAAATACATAAATAACACAAAGATTAAAGAAAAGGACATAAAGACAGTTTCAATTCTCTCATATTCCAACCCAAAATAATGGGACAAGCATCTGAAGGAGGCCATGGCCTGGCCCTGGCTTCCTTTCCCTCCTGCCCCCACTCACCACAATGGACAGCGTGGACCAGTGGCCAGGCCTCCAGGGAAGCCTCCTGGCACAGGAGCGAGCACAGGAGAACATTCTGAGCAGGGAAGAATGTGGGTGAGCACGTGCCATGGCCTTCCCGGGCACAGCTGACAGACGCACAGATGCAGGGACAGGGAAATGTCAACAGACACCACCTCGTGGGAGGCCCCCAGAGCCAGGAGCCAGAGAAAACCACTGAACGGAAGGAAGCGGCTCAGTTTCTATAAATGACCTACGGCAAAGAGATGTGGAAAAATGGCCAACGTCCACGTGCAGAAAAATCCTCTGCCATCTACATCTGCCCTGTGGTGACCCAACCCCACACTCACCAGAGGCTCTGGCTGGGAGAAAGACGTGTCCACATCCGGGGATGGGTCTCTGTGCGTCTACCCTGCTGACCTGGTTCTCTCAGAACCCAGTTCAGGAATGCGCAAGCCGCACACGCTGCCACGGGGGTGTGACAGTGTCAGAGGGTCTCAGGAAAAAGACATCAGGAGGGACCGGGTCCCAGTGGGTGGCCAAAAGAGGGACAATTTAGTCAAGAGAATAATGACAAGAATGGACTGCAACCCTGTAACAGACTGAATTAGGAAACACAGACACTCGACGGCAGGACGGGGCGAAGGGAGGTGCTCCGGGAGAAGCAGGCGCGGGGACCACTGTAACTGGGTCAGCGGGATGGGGCAGGGACGCTGAATCCGCTGGGAGAAAGTTCATCACAGCAGATACTGACAAGGTCCAAAGTCCTCCGCGAATTACTTATTAACTACGGAGGGGAGAGGCGGGCCCCAGCCACGAGCACGATCCAAGTTCCCGGCCTGCGCAGAGGCGTGCGCTGTCCGGCCTCCAGCCACCAAGCACTGGGGAGGATGCAGTAGCACCCCCAGGCTCCCACCCAAAATGCTGGCCCTGCATCCAACCAAGGGGCATGCCAGGTACTGCAAGTAGAGGCATAACCCACAGGATGGCCCCAGGCCCTCCCCAATGCACCCATGTCATGAAGGACCAAAGGTAGGGGAGGGACCCTGAAGAGAAGCAGCTCGGGAAGAGAGGTATTCCCGGTGAGTCCTGGGCAGGATGGGGCTGCGGGCTGCTCCGTGGTGGCCACCATGCTGTGCCAACACTAGAACACCCTCATTTGCAAAAAACGTACACCAAAGATGCACGCTCGCCAATGAGAGGGTGCACCAACACGGCAAGGTGTCCACACTCGCGAACCTTGGTAAGCGCTGCTCTCATGACCCCACCAGAGGTCTGAAGATTGTTCAAAATAAAAAGTCCTAAGCCAGGGGCGCCTGGGTGGCTCAGTCGTTAGGCGTCTGCCTTCGGCTCAGGTCATGATCCCAGGGTCCTGGGGTCGAGCCCCGCATCGGGATCCCTGCTCCGCGGGAAGCCTGCTTCTCCCTCTCCCACTCCCCCTGCTTGTATTCCTTCTCTCGCTGCGTCTGTCAAATAAATAAATAAAATCTTAAAAAAAAAAAAAAAGTCCTAAGCCAAGGAAAAGCAGCAGGCTTACAGACAGACTGGTCTCTGCTCCTCCATCAGCCACCCACAACTGGAGGATGCATAGGAACACAGGAGGGCATGTGCCAAGAAGGGATGTCAGGCACCTGCAGGATGGCCCAGCAGGTGCCACGTTCGAGCCGTGGGTTGTGCAGCACAATGAACTACCTCAACACTTGAGCCCGCTCAGTGGCAGCCAAATGCATCTGAAATGGAACAGCAACATGACACCTAACTCTAAAAATCCCAGATTTCTGGAACTGTAACAAACCCTGGTTATAAAAACGGGTATCAAATTCCAGTTCAGCTCTCTGGTACAACCATCCAGGAATCCGACATGCCTGTGGACCTGGAACAACAGCGGCAGGGGGATTGAGAGAAGTACTCTCGGTCCAGCTAGGCCTGTGAAGCACAGAACCAAGACCCCGAGACCCTAGCCCGCAGCCAAGGTGCATGACAACTGGAGACGTATATTCCATGAGCCAGTTCTACCAGCTCTTCACCCTGCATGAGCAGGACAGGGCACCGTGGCTCTCAAAAGCTGGTTCTCTACTCATGGCCTTGTTTTCATTTTCTGAGAAACCTTGCTTTTCCAGGTAAGAATTGCTCTGGGGCCGGGGCGCCTGGCTGGCTCAGTCAGTAGAGCACGCAACTCTGGATCTTGGGGTCATGAGTGCAAGTCCTGTGTGGGGTGTGGAGCCCACTTAAAAAAAAAATTGCTCTGGGGTCAATTTTACCTGGTTCAGATCAAGGCTGTGGATGAGGTTACCACTGTTGGCTCAATTACCAAAATCACTGTTTGAAGAATTATCAAAGGTTGTCCCACACATCCTGGGACGCCTGGGTGGCTCAGTCGGTTAAGCGTCTGTCTTCAGCTCAGGTCATGATCCCAGGGCCCTGGGATCGAGTCCTGCATTGGGCTCCTTACTATTCGTCTGCTTTTCCCTTTGCCCATATCCCCTGCTCATGCTCTCGCTCTCTCTTGAGATCTCTCTGACAAATAAATAAAATCTAAAGGAGGGAGGGAGGGAGGGAGGGAGGGAGGGAGGGAGGGAGGGAGGGAGGGAGGGAAGGAAGGAAGGAAGGAAGGAAGGAAGGAAGGAAGGAAGGAAGGAAGGAAGACACATCCTACCAGCCTTGCTCTGAAACAGAACTCTGGCCTTCCCTCTGGCCAGAAGTCATCCGAAGATCGAACTTGGTACAAGCGCATCACCAGACACTGCCTAGGGCACGTCTGTGTGCAGCCACCCTCAACCGCACAGAGCCCAGGAGCCTGGGACATCCTCAGCCTGCGCCCCCATGGCTTCAAGGACAGGGATGGCTCCCAGCATCCCAGCAGGTGAGTTAGGGATCATGTGGACTCGACCACACAGAGGCCCAGGTCAGACACTCCATCTCATGTCCCACAGGGGACGCCGCCCCCTGAAGTCTGGGGAGGAGCACAGGCAGCAGGGGTTATCAACAATGGACAGCACAGACACGCCCACTGAGGGCAGAGGGAGCCTGTGCGACGGGCGCACCGTGTGTTCCGCTCACAGCACCTGCCGGCATCCATCCGACTGGCCTGGCTGGCTGTGAGGAGAGCCACCACACCAGCCTTCGCGTGCCCACACGCGGCCCTGACTGGGCTCCTGGGGCTGCCTCCCATCAGATGCCCTGGCTTTGGGAAGAACTGGAAGGTGCAAATCTGCACAGTACGCACCCTCCTCACCCACTACAGAAGGGTAAACTGAGGCCCAGGGAAGTGGCATGACCCAGGACGCCAGAGTAAGGATGTGGCCAAGCCAGGACCTGGGCCCAGGGACCACCCATGAAGCTCTCTCTCTCTCTCTCCGAACTTCTAGAAACTCCTACTTGACCAGAAATACCAAAAAGCTTCAGCGAGTCCTGCTCGCACAGAGAAGGTAAGGAAAGTAACCGGGGTGGAGAAGGTCAGACTCGGGGGCAGTGGCGTCTGCTCCACAGTGAGCCACACACGAGGCAGACAAGCAGCCTCGGGGGTGTCTCCAACTCTGTTTTTCTTTAACCCAAACACAAAGAGCCGCCCTCACTGACATAGGTCACAGCCCCCCCCACCCCAGCTCCCGCTGCCAGGTCTTCCTTTTGACCAGCACCCAGCACGCGGGGGGCCCCAGTAGTATTTGCAAAACCAATGTCAAGGATCCTCCCCCGCCCTCCTTAACACAGACAAGAAGGCAGAACTGTCACCTGGACCAGGAACCTCAGGTCCCAGCTCCAAGCGTGCTCTGGACGCAGAAGGCCAACATGGGGCATCGGGGAACCAAATAACAGGAATGGCTGCTGGCAGCTGAGTCACTGGCTAAGTCAGGGTAGCCCCAGGGATGGGGACACAGGCAGCGGGGGCACCACGTGTCCTGGCTGAGATAAACCTCCCAGGCCCCTGGAGCCACCCCAGGACCTCCTGGGCCAATGCCCAAAGAGGCAGCGGGCCAGGCCCACCGGAGCTCGGGGGGTGGGACGCCGCCACCCTGTCAGCCTCACAGCCATGGTCACGTACACACACTCACCTCCCCACGAGATGCCAGGACACAAAAGCGTGTCGCCCATGTGAAGGACCAGCGTCCCCCAGGCCACCTGTCATCCCCAGCCTCCTGGAACCAATGGAAGCAAACTAGTGCAAACCATGGCCAAGAACAGGCCTGGACCTCAAAGTCCGAGTGAGAGGACCGAGAGCCACACATAGACGACCAGCAGCCTCATGGGAAATGACATTCACAGCTGGAGAGAGGAAGCAAAGTGGCGGACAGTCTCAAACACGTGCTCCCCAAGCTGCCAACTCTTCTAAAGCTGAGCTGGCCTTGGCCGCAGAGCCACCATACACACTCCCTGAGCCCACCATGGGCGCTCAGATGCCTATCTCCCTTCATCCTGCCACCCAAAAGCAGCCCCGGGCTTCTTTCCTCCTACTCTCTGGGGAAAGTCTGGGTCAAGCCACTGGGCTTTGAGCTGTCCCCAAGCTGTCTGGTGTCTCTTCACTCTGGGTCCCTTATGCCACCCACCCACGCTTGGGGATGAGATTAAAAGAAAGGCAGATCTTTGGTGAGAGGCATCACTTTCAGTGAATCCATTTTTTTTCCTTAAAGATTTCATTTATTTATTTGGCAGAGAAAGAGAACGTGCATGCGCATGCACACAAGCAGGGGGAATGGCAGAGGGAGAGGGAGAAGCAGACTCCAGACTCCCCGCTAAGCAAGGAGCCCGACGCAGGGCTCGATCCCAGGACCCTGGGATCATGACCTGAGTCGAAGGCAGACACTTAATCAACTGAGCCACCCAGGCACCCCAGTGAATCCATCTCTGTCTTCAAGAACTTTCTACAGAAACTGGCAGGGTGCAAACTCAAGAAAGAGAGGAAAGGGGCGCCTGGGTGGCTCAGTCGGTTGAGCATCTGACTTGTGGTCTCAGCTCAGATCTGTATCTCAGGTTCATGAGTTCAGGGCCCACATTGGGCTCCACACTGGGTGTGGAGAGCCTACTTAAAAAAAGATGGATCTCCAGCACAGAGATGCTTCTGCCTCTGACGTACCAACAGAGGGCTGGTGGAGCCCACTACCTGCAGGAGACAGGATACCAGTGCACCGCTTACCATAGTGTGACTGGATTAATATCCAGAACACAGAAACAACTCCTACACGTGAACAAACAGCCCAACTCAAAAAAGGACAAAGAACTTGAACAGACATTTCTCCAAAGATGACATCCACATGGCCAATAAGCATACATGACATTCACCATCACTCAGCATCCGGGAAATGCAAATCAGCAGGACCATGAGAGGCCACCTGACGCTCATCAGGATGGCTACTTTCTCAAAAACACAGAAAACACAAACATGAACATCCTTCCCAAGGATGAGCAGAAACTGAAATCCTCGTGCACTGCGGGTGAGAGTGTAAGATGGTGCAGCCACCGTGGAAAACAGGACGGCAGTTCCTCAAACAATGAAAACAATTACGGGAAGATGCAGCGATTCTACTTTGGGGTATATGCCCAAAAGTTGAAAGCAGGGGCTCAAAGAAATATCTGCACACCCATGTTCAAAGCCGCATTTTCACAAGAGCTAAAAGATGGAAGTAACCAAAGTATTCATCACCATCTGAATGGATAAACAAAAATGTGGTCCATTCATACAATGGAATGGTTCTCAGCCTTAAAAAGGAAGGAAATGCTAACACCTAGTCCATCTTTGATGGACCTTGGTGAAATAAACCAGAAAGAAAAGGACGAACCCTATAGGATTCCACTTATAGGAGGTCCCTAAGAAGTCAGATTCAGGGACAGAGAGAAGGGTGGGCGCCAGGGGCTGGGGGCAGGGAGGGGGACTGAGTGTTTCATGGGGACAGACTCTCGGTTTGGGAAGATGGGAAGGTTCTAGAAGTGGTTGGTAGTGATGGTTGTACAACAATGTGGATGTACTTACACCCCTGAACTGTGCACTTAAAAATGGTTAAGGGGAGCATCTGGCTGGTTTGGTGGGTAGAGCATGCGACTCTTGAACTCAGGTTTTATAAGTTCAAGCCCCATGTTGGGTGTAAAGCTTACTTGAAAAAAAATGGCTAAAATAGCAAGTTTTATGGTATATATGTTTTATCTTAATAAGACAAACACACAAGGCAAATTACAGAAATACTAAGAATAACACAATGGCCAATGCCACTAGAAAAAAATTAAATGAGATTTTCACCTTTCAAGTTACACAGAAACATCCTGAATGACAGTAACCAAAAGTTGTGAGGGAGTAGGAAAATGGGCACGTGCTTAATTCTGTGGGCGTGTGAACTGGTGAGCCATGTAGAAAAAGAATTTCAGTAACAGGTAAAATCAAGAACCCTTGAGGGGCACCTGGGTGGCTCAGTCAATGAAGCATCAGCCTTCGGCTCAGGTCATCATCCCAGGGTCCTGGGATCGAGCCCCCCATCGGGCTCCCTGCTCAGCAGGGAGTCTGCTTCTCCCTCAGCCTCTCATTTATGTTCTCTCAAATAAATAAATAAATAAATAAATAAATAAATCAATCAATCTTAAAAAAAAAAAAAAGAACCCTTGAAAAGGCCCTACACCTTCCCAGTGCTGGAGTACGGAAATGGTCAGAACATGTCCCACAGTCGCCCCTCGGTTGGGATTCACGATGCAGAAGAGATAGAGATGCATATGTCGTGTGTGCGTGCCGTGCCCTCTTTGATCTGTCAAATCTTCTATAAGAAACTCACCCCCACCCAACCTCACACGTGCTCAAGGAGATGCACTTATAGTGAGAGCACACCTCAGCCATGACGGGACAGAGGAGCTGCCCCGCCCTGCAGGGGGCTGGTCAGTTGGTGAAGCCACGTCAGGAAACCGTTCAGCATGGTCCAGACGCCCTCTGACTCAGTCCCTCCACCCCGGCCCATGCTCCAGACACATGCACACACCTGGGCCAACAACAAGCTGCAGTGATTATTCATGGGCATCCACGCGGGAAGCCAGAAGGTCCACCAACATAAGAATGGGGACAGGCCACACAGCAATGAGGCGGCACACGGGAGTGGCAAGGGCACTGGGTGAGAGCCCGGCAGAGACGAGAGTACTGATGGGGTCGTGCCAGCTACGCACGGACACGGGTCCAGGCACGGGAGGACGCTGAGGAGGACATCCCTGGGGGCACTCAGGCATGGTGCATTTCCTCACCTGGGTGGGGGTGGGGACAACACAGGCGGCAGCCAGCAGACACCAGCATTCCTTGTTCGTCCACAGTGCCACACGAGGCTTCTGTGAAGCATCAGTGGCACAATGCTCCCTAAAGCATCACTTGGAGTAACGCACAGCGCATGCCCCAGATGTTAATTCCAGAGCCCTCAATACCACAGAGCACTTGGAAATGCTCTGGCTGCACAGGCGCAAACCCAGGCATGCACACGTGCACACGGAGGCACGCGTGCATAGAAGGCCCATTGCCCACAAGCAAGGTGGCCCTGGATCCTGCAAAGCAACCACAGAAGAGCCATTTCTGAGACAGCGGGGATCTGAACACGGGCAGAAAGGAGTTCTCACGACCGTCGGGTATGCCAGCCGCACCAAGGTCAAGACTTTCCACAATTCTGGATACATTAGATAGTGAAATGCTGAACTATGAAATAGATGCTGGGATTTGCTTTAGAAAAGAATGACAGCCCCATAGCACAGACAAGGAGGGAGAAGTCAGATGAAACGGAACGAGTAAGATGCCGGGAACTGCTGGGCTGGGCCAGGGGGCTCCGAGACCCAGCCTCCCAATTTCAGCGTCAGCTTGAAATTTCCCATCCTAACGGTATGTTTTCACAACTCCACAGACACATCCTGATGACGCGGGAAGAAACGCACTCCCCACTGACCCCATGTCAGGGACAGGGAACTCCCGCCATTGCGGTGCTGGGAGCCACGGGACGGGGTCCATGTGGCCTCCCTGGACCCCTGCTCCACACGTCCAGCCGGCTTTCAGCAGCAACGGCTGAGGCCCCAGCATCCAGGGCGCCACCAAGCTTCCGCACTCCCCTTGCCCAGCACCCCTGGTGCTGCCTGAAGCCCCTCCACAGCCCTCCAGCCCCTCACACCTGCCAACAGGGCCACACTGGCCAAGGTTCCAAAAGATTGGGGCCACGGGGAGAGCAGGCCGTGTTGCAGGGCTGCCTGGCTAGGTCCCCGCTGTCGTCCTCAGCCCCCAGGGATCAGAGAGAGAACCGAGACACGAGCCTTTGTCAGAGACTGAGAGGAAACTGATCTACCAAACAAATCACAATTCAAATACAAATGTTTAAGTGAGAAAATAAAAAGCCTATCTGCACAAGAGACATCAAGTCCAATCGGGTAATTAAATCTAGGGGTGCTCTGAATACCACAGTAACGAGACCATCTCAACAGCAGTGACAGAGAAATTAAGCAAGTTCTCCCGTAAACGGGAGGAAATTCCAACACAAACCCAGCAGGAAGGGACACGTGCGCTGACCACCGCCCCCCACCCAGCGGCAGCGAATGGACAGCAGGCCAGCCCTGGCTGAGCCCACAGAGTGGACACCACACTCCGGTTTGAGGGTGGGGGAGGGGGGCTGTGCAGGAGGGAAACCTTCCTGCTGCACAGCCAGGAAGGAGCTTCAAAGTTCAGAATTCCCCGGGCCTTCAGCAGGCGTCACGGACCAGGGTGTGCACTGCGGCCATGCGGGGACCCCGGCGCGTAGTTTGCAGGCCTGTCGAGGCACAGGTTGTCAGAGCAGAGGCCTGTAGCCACTGGTCCTCTGTGGTCCCCTCAGCCAAGAGCCTTCCGGACCTCCGTTCCAGGACCAGGCACTTTGCCCCGGCCCTGGGTGTTGCCAAGGGCTCCTGGACACAAGTTAGGAGCCCATGACCACGGCCAGCCCGAGCTCCAGGAAACACGGGACACGTTGTCACTCGTCGAGCCACACTGAGGCAACCCATGGGCTTACCTTGTTCTTACAGCTTAAAGAGCTTCCTAAATTGAGGCAAAATCGACTAAGGTCAGGCAGGCTGGGCGACACTTACTGCATACAAGAATGTTAAAAAAAAAAAAATCACAGTTTTGATAGTTCTGCAAAAAAAACTTAGCAAATTTACAACAAAACTGTCAAGTAATTAAGGCAAGGCACTTCACACATGAACTTAAACTGCTAATTAAAATCCCCTCGCTTAATTGACTACATTTGCATATCATTCAACTTGGGAGCACAATTTTTTTAATGGTTTGGGCAACACAGTTGTAATGCCAGGAAGCAGGGAGGCAGCAGGTAAGGCGGGGCCAGCAGCACCCACCACACACACGCGTCCACACTCGGCCGCACGCGTCCAGCCAGGCAACTGGTGCTGCAGCCCGACACCGCACAGACTTGACACGAGGCTTGGGGGTCACCCACCCCCACCAGGGCTGGCCAGTCTGCACTCCCTTGCTGCAGCCCAGGGCCCCCCCCCCTCGGCGGGGGGTGGGGGGAAGGAGGAGAGTTGCCAGCATGGAGATCCCACCGTGGCCGGGGCTGATGACAGCACCTCCCTACTGCCCAGTGCCTCTGCCTCAACCTCCCCAGCGGGTAGCCCCCAGCAGATTCCAGAACCACATGTGGGATGCGTGCACCTGTCCCTTCCTCCAGGGAGAGGGTTCCCAGCTTCGCCAGCAGCACGGCTGACTGCCCCCCTCTTCCCTGGTTCCTCTGTGTGCTCACCGAGTGCCAGCCCTGCCATTCAAGAAACACACAGCTCCCTGTGCCCAGGGGCCCAACCAGCGCTGAGGTCCAGGGGAGCACAGACGCCGACATCAGCACGACTCACAGAACTCAGCTGACCAGGGCCACTCAGGGATCCAGACCGGGAACCGTGAGGCCCAGGCAGATGAGAAGGCCATGGGTCTTTCAAACAGAAATTTCTGTGTCACCTTCAGCGCAGAGCCTACATAAAGACCACAAACCATTGCCCACGTCCCCACAGCTGGACCACACGGGAGTCTGCAGAGGCAACAGGCACTTCTTGTTCTGATGGTTTCTGCGCAGCGGTGAGGGGGTTTGAAAGGAGAAATCAGGAAATTAGAAGCATGCATCCACAGGGATGGGCAGACAGCATGAGGGGTGCCCAAACAGCCACAGCTCTGTGGAAGGAGAGAGCACCACCACGCACGCCGCAAGAACCACAAACGCCACATGCAGAAACAGCTCCGAGAGCAAACTCCATGACTGGGTACAAGAAGATCGGGTGTGAAAAGTGAGCATACTCGAGGTGGGAAAGGGGGTACGGCCTGGTGCCAGCTCGCCTGTCCCGTGGAGGCCTCACCTACCAGTCAGGCTGGAGCCACCGCCTGGCACCATGGGGCTGGGATCACAAAAAGAACAGTTGACAGCAGACAGATGTGGACAGGGCATGAGAGGCTGGTTCTGCTCCCAAGGGAATGGAATGCAGACCCAGCCCCCCATAACAGGGACTCACAGGTCATCCAGACACCCCCAGCCTCAGACCCAGGCAGCCTGCTGGCTTTACTGGCGCTGGCGTCCCTGCAGGCTGCCAGTGCTGGGCGTGGCTGTGCTCCCCTAGAGCGTGGGGCTGGGGCAGCACTGGGCGTTCTTTCCTGCACATGAAGGACACACCTTCAGTCTTCCCCCCACAAGCTGCACAGCCCAGCTGAGGAGAGGAGGGTGCAGAAGAGAAAATGCCACCACGCCCAGGCTCCAGGCAGGTCCCCAGACACCAAGTCACAACCAACTGGTTCCTATGCCGATGTAGCTGGCGGTTCCTCTGGGAGAGGAACAACCTGACAGCCGGCAGAGGACCCCAAAACACATCCACCACCTACACCCCCACGTCTCATGTGCTCCCAGTCAGCCCCGTTCCTTCACACCACCCCGTCCCACAGGGTCAAACCCAGGGGCCGGGACACACGGCTGAGCTGCCATCGTGTGACTGTCACCCCCACTTGCCACCTCACTTGTGGGCTCAGGGGTCGGGCCGGGAGAGGAAGGGCCACACCAGAGCCCCACTGGCACCCTGGGACCTCAGGCCCCCACGACCGGGCTAACCATCAGGGCAGGATGAGCCCCTGGCCAGGACTGCCCTAGCCACAGCAGCCCTGGAGCTGGCCCGCCTGCCGCTCCCCCCACCACAGCGGGGTTCCTCTGCACCAAGCAACACAGGGGGTCCCACAAAAAGCCTATTCCCAACAAGACACGCATGTCTCTTTTCAGAATAGCCAGCTAATATCCCAGCAGAAGCCCAATCAAGGCAGGCACCACAGCCAGGCTCGTCCAGCTCCGGAGCCAGAGCCGAGAATACCTTCGTTCCAAAGCAGTGGCCAAGCATCTGGGCTCAAACCAGGTTTAAAGCACCCCCCACGGGCCTAAGCGAGCCACCTTCTTCAAAACACACAACACGACCAGGATGAATGACACCTAAGGGACATAACTCTGCTCCTGAGAAAGTTCCTACACCTTTCCTTTTCGAGCTGTCAAGAGCAGAGCTGCCCAGAAACCCCCAACAACTAGTGATTTCATGCCTCCGTGAGTCATTCGAGGAGTATTTGTTCCGGGCCCAGAACTGGGGACTCAGCCGTGACAACCTGCCCCCTCCATGAGGCTGACAACACAACCACAAATACACAAATCCCAGGCCCACCGCAACAAGGGCAGCCCAGAGAACCAAGACTGGGGGCAGGCCCGACCACTGCAGACTGCGCGGCCCAGAGGCTCACGCGGAGACTTCCTGAATCACTACCTAGAGCTGCAAAATCAAGAAGTCGTCGCATCCTTTGATTCCTTCCAAGTCAAAACAGTTACATCAGATAAAACACCAACGCCACATACCAAGACAACCTCAGTTGTTTCCCAGGCTCATGCCAAGACCCATCCCAAGCCTCCCATCTGTTTCACCAGCAAGGAAGACACAAGGATTACCCAAAGGGACAAGAAGTTCTGGCAAAGACCAGAGCAGCACACAGGCCCCCCACTGCAGGGAACGGGCACCGCGGTCACCAGCAGCCCGCACACAGCCAGAGGGCGCCCCCCCCGGCAGGTGCTCCAGCCACTCTGGCCCTTCTTCCCATGTTCCTCTCATCCCCACCGTCTCATTTCGATTTCATGCCCCAGTCTGGGTCCTTCACATCAGTAAATAAGGAGACACAAGGAGTGGCCAGTCCCAGAAATAGAAAACCCTCCCCCTGCCCCCTCTCAAACCAGCTCCCAAGCTCTGTGACCAGGAAGACCACCCCACCTCGCTGAGCCTCTTGCAGTGACTTTGCCTAGAAACACAGTAAGTCTAATGCAGCAAAACGGGCATCCAGGCTGTCCTCTACAATTGTACCTTCTGTTCCAAGAAGAGCTGCGTAAGAGCTATTGTTGACCCCACCACCAGCCCTGGGAACAGGCTAGAGGTTTCCTGAGCATGACCCGAGTTTGCCTGGATACACCACACCTGGTCTACTGGGGGAGAGGGTAGCCTCGGAGAGGTGGGGCAAGGCGAGGACCTGTGCTGCGCTCGCACACAGAACAGGGGACCACCTACGTAGCCCCGAGATCCCTACCACCCGTGCCACTGCATTCCCATGGATAACCCGACACCACCCGAAAGCTGCTTCAGACCACGCAAGGCCATGCAGGGAGGAGCAACCCGCCACACACAGCCCCACACCCCCAGGAAATGACTTCCTGTCCCTTCTTTGCAACTCTGATCCGCCCCCCACACCTGAGACGGTCAGTAAACAGAAAATGGGGAGCAATGGGCATGGTCCCCAGGCCACGCCCGGGCTCCATCCCAATGCCCGCCCCCCGCCTTTCCCTGGTTCCCCATTTCCCCAGGGACAGCAAACCAGGAGGGCGAGGGCCTGAGCAAGAATGGAGGCCTTCTCCCACTGCAGCTCTCACAGACCTGAAAGAAATAATTCAGCCTCTATATTTTGACTCAAAACAAAGAAACTTTTTAAAAACATTTCAGTTGAAACTTGCATAATTCTTCCAGTGGAGAAATCCTCCCTGACTTTCGCAATCCTTAGAAAGAGACACATTATTGCTGCTTGTGTAACAGTCTCCAGGCCACGAAGAGTCCGGCCGCCGGCCTCAGCCACCTCCCGCGGTCACCTCCCGCCAGACAGCCAGGGCTGGCCCCGGAAGCACCACCTCCCCCCCCCCCCCCCCCCGCCAGCTCCCCGCAGCCAGGGCTGTGGGGCGGGGCCGGTCACACTCCCCCCAGACTTCCTCCTGCTCCTGGCCTGTCTGCCCTCGCCCGACATCTCAGACACACATTACACAAACCGGCTGCAGGGAAGGCTGAGAAACCGAGACACGGAGAGTCCGTGACTCTACTCCCGAAGCCCTGTGCTGACTGGGGGACCCCGGTGAGGGAGCAGGAACAGAGGCGAAGGTCACCCAATGACCCTGCTGCCCCCGGCCAGCTGCTGCCCTGAGGAAACCCCAAGAGGCTAGGGGCCTGGCCCAGCTCCCAAGAGGGGTCCTGGAAACCGGCAGGATGGCGGACAGAGGGGCAGATAGACAGATGGGCAGGCAGCCCACACCTGGAGGGCCATCCAGACACGGCTCTGCACACGCAGCCAGGCAAGGCACCCGGCCAGCAGGGAGGCCCTCACTCTCTCTCGCACGGCCCACTCACTACAGGGCACGGGGAGAAACCAGAGGCCTTGTTCAAGTTGTTGTATCCCCCATTTGAGAAGACTCTCCAACCTTCACTCTGGGGCCTTCACCCTGGCGACCAGACCAACTTGCAGACCCCATCCTTCGGCATGACTGGGGGTGGGGGAGGGGGCCCAAGGCCCGTCCAGGAACTTTGCCTCAGAGCATCACCTGAGACGGCACCCCACTTTCTCAGCCAAACGTCTGGAACAAGAAAATCACCATGGAACCCCACAAAAGCCTACAGCAAAACAAGGGGACAAAAGGACAACCGACCCTCTAAATCTCTGCCGGCACAACAGATGGCATCAGGGTAAAGCCAGTCCCCCCATGAAAGAGAGGTCCCAGATGAAGCATGCAGGTCAGAGTCTGTGTCCAGCCTGGTGGAACATTCTCGATAGCATTCCTTCCCAAGATAATTCCAGCTTAAAAGAGCAAACCACATTTCACTAGGGGACTGTCCACAGGCTGGAACCCCCCTTCCTGGCCTGCGGACTTAAAAGCTGCAGTCACTCCCCAACAGGCGCCACGAGACTCCATGCCCCCAGTGCTGCCGGCTGGGTCTCTGCTTTGAGAAAACACTGCCCTGTGACCAGGGAGAAGTTTCAGGTGACATGAGGAAAACTGTTCCAATGTCAGGAATTCAGACAAATCCAGTCGTGGGCACTCACGCCACAGCGGGCCCCTGGAGCAAAATGACCCACACAACAAGCCCCCTCTGAGAACTTGGGTGTCTGAAAGACAGGGGCACGATAAACAAACCCAGGCCAAGCTCTCCAACCCGAGAATCGGGACACCCCGCAGAACAAAAAGCAGTCCCAAGGAGCCCATTTCTGGAGCTCGGGCCCCGGAGAGGCAGAGCACCGCCCTGTGGTCGGCCCAAAAGGGAAACACCTGGTGACCCAGCGAGGAGCCGTCCTGCGGGGCGAGGAGCCAGGCCCCAAGCAGCAGCCAAGCCAGCAGCACAGATGTCCCCCTCTGCCGGCAATCTACACGGCTGGACAACTGGCCCAATTTAGTCCAAATACCATGAGACAAGCCCAAGAGGAAGGGACAGAGCCAAGTGGGCAGAAGAAGAGCAGAGAAGGCTCCGAGTCCCCATCTCCTGGCCACGTGTTCCCCCAGCAACAAAATGACACATCCCCACCCCACCTGACACTGGACACCTCAACACCCTCAAGAAATAAAACGTCACCATCACACTGCTTTACTACAGTCCCCATTTCACACACGAAGAAACGCAGACACAGAGAGGTTAAGCAACTGGCTCGAGGTCACACAGCCAGTAGAGACGTAATGAGGCTACGGGAGCGGCCCCATGGGGTTCCACAGCTGGACTGGCCCACTGCAGGACAGCGAGGACAGCAGCTTGGGGGGAAGGGGCTCAGAGGTGGCTCCCCAGCACCGCGGAGGCCCCTCCTGGCACAGGTGGCAGCAGAGTGCTGACCGGTCTCTGGCTGGCAGGAGACTGGGGCAGCACCAGCCCCACAACCTGGAATGTGCTCCAGCTCCCGTGGCCTCACCAAAACCCAAGGCTCCAGGGAAACCGTGGCCCCTACACAGAGGATTCTAGCATATTCTTTGTTCCCTGCTGTCCTCATCCTTGATAAATCAAAAACATTAAACTAACCTATCAAACAACTGAAAAAATTCAAGATCTATTCCATGAATAAGCTGTCAGAGGCAAGTGGAAGGAGAAATGAGAGATAGGCAGGGCTGGGGGGGATTGAGGGGGGGGGTCTTCCCAGGCAGCTCCATCTGGAGCAAGTGGGCTCTGTGCAGCTGGGGATCCCCTCCCACCCTGAGCTGATACCTGCCTCACGGGGTGCCCTCGGCATGTAGACAGACGAGCACGTGGCTGTGCTAGGAGATTTAAAGAGGACGATGCACCCCAGGACTCCCAACTGCACGGTCACAGAGCCAAGGAAGCAGGCAGAGCCCAAGAACAGGACAAGCAGAAAAAGCTGGCAAGAGAAGCGCCCCACGAGGTGGCAGAGCCAGCAGGAGAGCACTCGAGAGCTCAAGGAAGCCCAGGGCCGGGCGCCCAGGCCAGGTCACCACCACGAGGACGGGCTGGCTGACACTCGGGCCTGGAGACCCCACCCACTTACGATGAGCAGTTCTTCCTCGTCACAGGGGAAATTTTTGTTTCATCGGTCAATGAGATTTAGGGCAGCATCAGGGAAGGCGCTGAAGGAGAAGGGGCGGCTCTGATCATCTGCTGAGAAGGCCGGAGCAGAAACAGGCTCTGGCCTCTGCTTCCCGGACTGCAAGGACCAGTCCTGCTCCTCCCCAGGCAGTGCTTGGGCCTGAGTGCTCAGGCTGGGCCTTCCCTGAGCTGGAGGACGGCCGCGCCCACAACCACGGCGCCTGCTCCGAGAGAAGCCGGGCCCGGGTCTACGGCTGTGACAAAGGGCCAGCCCCCACCGCACACCCCTCACGCCCAACTCAGACACCGACACAGACACGCCCTGCCACACAAGGTCCTCTGCCACCCGCGCTGGAGGTAAATGGCCTGCCACAGTTCAGCCACCAGCTGCAGGCCACAGTGGCCATGGAAGGTACGGGCACCCCAAACAGAAAAGCCCCCGGTTCCCGCAGGGTGCCCATCACGCCACCCGTCACCAAATCATCTGAAATCAAAGGCTTGGGCCTTTCCTGCCAGCATCCTCCCCTACTCAGACCATCCCTCCGGCCCAGCCCCTGCCCCACAGTCTGCAGACAGCTTGCCGCCTGGGCAGCGACATAGGTGAGGACAGAAATGCTGCCGAAAGCACGTGCACGCGCACACACAGCAGCCCCTCCGAGCACAGGCAACAGGCCCCTACACCCCCCAGCCCCTCCTCTGCTCACCGAGACTCTGACACTCCGCTGGAGGGGCGCCCGGATAAAACCGGGCGGGAGCATCTATTCACAGATTTAGAAAAAAAAGTTTGATGCAGTAGCTGAATTAATTAGGCCTCCTCAGAATAGCTAGGCCAATGCAGCATTCTGTGCATGCAATTTAATAAGCCTGGATATTTAAAAGAAAAGTTACAAATACTTGGGGAGGGGAAGACACCATGAAAAGTTGGTGAGGACCCCAGTGAATGGTCTCAGGGTCCAGTGGCCTGAGAGCCACCCAGCCAGCTACCCAGCAGGATCACACACATCCTCTGCCTGGCAAACAACAGAGCCTGGGCCAGCGGCCCTCCTCCGCCCGGCAGCATTTCAGAGAGACGGAGACAAGGAAACGGGCGTGTCCAAAACAAATCGCAGGCCATGAGCTACTCCTACTCAGGGCCCCAGGTGCCCGCTGACCAGGCCCCAAGCCCAGGGCCAAGCGGCCGTTGCCCCCACACTGGGGGACTCTGGGATTCACACCCTGGCAGGCGCAGGGAAACACACGGAGCTGGAGTCGCCGAGTCTCGGCCCCCTGCCACCGTGGCCTGGACACCTGGCTTCGTTTTTGAGTCTGTCTCCCAAGACTTCAAGGCACAAACAGGCCCCACCGGGTCCAGTTCTGTCTGCTAAAGACCACTGGCAGGAACCCCTCTGTCGGGGGAGGGGGGGGGCTTGGTCTGCACACCTCCTCACGGCCCCCGAGGAAGGCCTAGGCCTGAGGCTGCAGCCTGGGCCCAGCCCAGATCTAACTTCCCAGGACTGGGAGCAAGACTGTTTGAGTGCGCTGAAGGCTGCCCTTCCCAGCCCACCAGGGCAATGGCTGTGGACACGAGGAAGGCTTCTCCACCCACCAAGCCAGCACCCCACCACCACCACTGGGGCCACCCACGCAAAGCAAGCCGGCTCATCATAAGGGTCGAGCCAGACAACCTTCCTACACTGTCGATGGGGATGACGACGCTACCCTGAATTTCCCTGAAATAAATCCAAATCCTGATACAAGCCCCAAACTGCACAGACAGAGCCCATGGCCCAGGAGGGCCCCCCAGCTTCCAGGCCCTGGGGCCCAGCACACCCAGTGTCCTGCCACTCCCACAGCCAACGGGGACACTCACCCGGGGCACCCGCCGCTTGTACTTGTTGCCATAGTCAAACTTCTCCTTCACGTCGTCCAGGCAGCGACCAAGGC
This sequence comes from Zalophus californianus, assembly GCF_009762305.2. Lineage (NCBI taxonomy): Eukaryota > Metazoa > Chordata > Mammalia > Carnivora > Otariidae > Zalophus > Zalophus californianus. Next base: position 1,066,460 of record NC_045598.1, on the reverse strand, counting down.
GCGCCTGTTCCTCCTTGCCCGTGTAGTCCTGGCTCAGCAGGATGTAGGCCCGCCAGTTGGCCGAGTCGAAGCCCCAGTGGCAGGTCCGGTTCTCCAGCGCCTTGTGCGAGTGCACCACGAACTTGTGCGGGGGATACATGAGGCGGCAGTCGAGGCACTGGATGCAGGCGGCACTCGGGCTGCTGTAGAGCTCGGGCACCAGCAGCCCCTTGCACTTGCCGAAGCACTCGTGGTACACACGCACGCTGCGCTCGCTGAGCTCCAGGCCCAGAGCCAGACTGGCGGCCAACTCCTTCTTGCAGGGCGGCGGGTAGGCGCCGCCGTACAGCAGCGCGTTGCACAGGCGCTCGGCGTCCGTCTTGGTGATGAGCCCGCACGAGGGCGCCGAGAAGGGCAGGATGCCCATGACTTTGAGGATCTCCAGCTGGTCCGCCGTGCAGCGCGAGCAATAGATGTGCAGCTCGTCGCACACCGAGTTGATCTGCTGCAGCGAGAAGTCGCGCAGCACCGAGTTGAGGATCTGCGGCAGGCACAGGCGCTTTTCGCCGCCCACCACGAAGCACGAGATGGTCTCGCCCTCCAGCACGGTCTCGCAGCGCTCGGTGGAACGGTCGGACGGCATGAAGAAGGGCCCGGGGAGCACGGGCGGCGGCGGCTGGATAGCTGGCAGGTGCAGCACGGGCGGCGGCTCCGCGGCCGCGGGCACCGGCGCCGGCACGGCAGCCGCGCTTGCCTCCTTGGCGCTCTCCTTCTTGTAGGCCTCCTGCGCCCAGCGCGCCGAGAAGGCGGCCGGGCCGCCCAGCGAGCTCATAGAGCTCAGGTGGAACTGCTCCAGCGTCTTCTGCAGCCCCGGGTGCGGCTGGAAGCCGCCGCGGCCACCCGCCGCCGCCTCCATGGTGCGCTCCGGCTCCCCGGGCCGCTCCCGCTCCCGCGCGCCCGGGCCCCCGCGGCCCCCGCCGCCGCCCCGCGCGCCCCGGCGGCGCCCCCGGCCCCGGCCCCGGCCCCCCCCCGCCGCCGCCGCCGGCTCCCGGCCGATCACGGCCGCGGCCTCGGCCTCGCCCGGGGGCGCGAAGGGGTAGGCGGGCGGGGCGTAGGGGTCCCGCCGCTGGAGCCCGCCGGCACCCGGGCCCGGCGCCACATCCACGCGCCCCGCGCCGCGCCCGCCGCCGCCCGGGCCCCCCGCGCGCCCCCCGCGCGCCCCCCGGGCCCTAGGCGCGGGGCATGCCCCTGCGCGCGCCGCCAACGCCAACGCCAACGCTCGCGGGCCCGGGGCTCGCGGGGGGCGCGCGGGCAGGTGCCGGCGCCGCGAGGCGCGAATCGCCGCGGCGGCCGAGGCCGAGGGGCCCGGGAGGAGCGGGGGCGCGGGCGCGGGGCCCGCCGGGCCGTCCTCGCGCGGCGCGCCGCCGCCGCCGCCCCGCTCCTCCCACCGCGCGGCGCCCGCCCGGCTCGTCCCGGCGGCGCTGGCCGGCCGCGTCGCGCCCGCCGCCGGCCGCCCCGGCCCGGCCCGCGCCCACCCCGCCGCCCGCGCCGGGCTCCGCGGCCCGCCCGCCCGCCTGCGCGCGCGCGGCTTCCGGGACGGCGGGAGCGCCTGTGGCGGCGGCCCTCAGAGCGCGGCGGCGGCGGCGGCGGCGGCGGCGGCAGCGGCGGCGGAGGCGCGGGGCTCGGCGCACATCCTCCCGGCGGCTCGCTCCGGCTCGGACTGAGCGCCGAGCGCTGAGCTCACGCCGCCGCCCCGCCCCGCGCCGCCCCGCCCCGCGCCGCGCCGCCGCCCCGCCTCTCGCGCCGTCTGGAGCCGCGCGTCCGCCTCAGCCGAACGCCGGCCAGGAATGCGACCGCCTCCCGGCCTGGCTCTTCCAAGAACGCGCGCTCCCCCCACCCCGCCACCGCCCAGCCCGGGGCTCGGGCCGGCTCGGCCACGCTCGGGCCCGTCCGCCAGGGACTCGGCTCCGCTCGGCCGCGACTCGGCTCCGCTCGGCCCCGCCCGCCCCGGACTCGGCCCCTCTCGGCTCCGCTCGGCTCCGCTCCGCCCGCCCGCCGGAAGGGCGCTCGGCGGGGGCAGCGGCGGCGCCCCGGGCCCCCTTTCCGGCCGAGGCCGCTTCCTGCGCGGCTGGGAAGGCGCCCGTTCCGCCGCCGCCGCCGCCGCCGCCGCCGGGTCCCAGAAACCCACACGCGGCCCCCGCCACAACCGCAGACTCGCGGAGGGGCAGGCAGGACGGGGGCTTGCGCAGCCTGCAGCGCACACCTCGCGGACCCGGCAGGACGCGGACGCCACGCGACCCCGGGGAGCCCCACACACGACAGGGACGCCACATAGCACGACCCGGGTTCCGGAGAATGACGGGGACGCCGGGTGGTCCCTCAGCACACGCTAGGCCTGCCCCAGCCGAGCGGACCCCGCACGGGCGCGCACACAATGCATCGTGTCCCAGGGCGCCTACACGTGCAGGGGCGGCACAACGGCCCCCCACGCCGCACTGGGCCGAGCTGCCCCGACCACGCCGTGGCCCTGCGCCCCGGCCGCCGCACACGGCCGGCAGGGCCACCAGCCCCAGGGCGGGACTGCCAGCTCCACGGGGCAGGGCCGTTGTGCCCGAGAGAGACCGCCCGCGTCTGGGGAACTGTGCGCGGTGCCCACGGGCCAGGTCACGGCCAGGGCCAAGCCTGGGGGAGTCCTCGGGACCCTGGCCCCTTCCTGCGTGGGAAGGTGGCCTGACCCTTAGGCTGCAGCCGCCCGCCCTGGCGGGAGAGCCACTTACACGTCGGGAGGGCGTCTGGGGCAGAGCTGGGGAGACACGGGCTGTGTGTCCTTCCAGCAACTGGCCGCTCCTGGGGGGAGAGAAGCCAGAAAGCGCAGGGTGGGAGAAGACCAGGGGCTCAGAGTTGGACTGGCTAGGTAGCCCCCAGATGAGGGGGCGTCTTAGCTGAGGCCTAGGGGGTGGGGACTCAAAATCAAAGAGAAGGTTCTGTCTGTGCCCAACCCGAATGCAGAAGGACAGTCCAGCCAAACTAGGCAGTGGCGCCTTTTCCTCCACGGGACAAGGGCACCCAAGCCGGCCCGGGCACTGGGTGACGTGAGGAACACCCACAGCGCAGAGCAGAGGTGAGAGGACCGTGCCCACTTCAGCCTGGGTGACCTTCAGTTGAGTTCGGCTTCTCAGCCCATGCTCCTGCCTCCCCCATGGAGGCTGAACGTGGGCCCAGTCCAGAGCTCCCAGGGGGTGGCGCCTGCCCTGGGGGGCTGACCGGGCATCTCTACAGGCCCACGTTGCCCCTGAGGAGAGGCAGTGAGGATGGGCAGCAACCCCACCCCCTGCATGACTGCAGGCACAGGGAGACACCCAGGATGGGCTTGAGATTCAGGGTGCAGTGCTCCATGTCTGAAAACCCAACCGCTCCCTTCCATGGGCACGAACCTTCCTCCCCGCCCGCCTGTGTCCTAGGGCTGTCCCTTCCACTCTTCTCTCTGATCCCCCCAGGAACAGCAGCCCCGACAGGAGGCTTCTCTCTGTGTGCAAACATAAAACTCAGAAGGGGTATTTAAAAAAAACAAAGAAAAGGGACTTCTTACTTGTTTTGGGATATCATTCTCTTGGCCCACAGTTGGACCAAAAAAGTTTATTTATAACGCGCCCTGAGAGGGTTGGTTCCTTCTATGTGGACTTGAATTCCTTACAGCGCGGGCAACCTGTGATCCAAAGGAGGTGGTTGGAGCACCAGAGGGCTGGCTGGGAAGGGTTTTCAGCCAAGCACAGAATTTCTCCTGCTCTGTTGGCTAAGCAGGCACTCCCACAGGGGCCCGAAACCGTGGTCCCCTTGATGGGCGGTGCCTGGATCCAATGGGCCACTTCCCTCTACATCCTCTGGCTTTGCAGGGCTCTGGAGAGGGGTCCCAGGGAGGGGGAGGGGGCAACATTTTTCCAGAGCTGCAGGGGGCATGTGGTAGGGGACAGGTGAGCGGTGAAGGGCCCTGAGAAGCAGGAAGGGACTGGATTGCCTATAAAACTTCTCCTTCTCAGTGGACTTTGAGGCCTCCTCCCCAAAAGATGTTGGAGTCTCTGGAAGCAGTTGAGCCCCCCCTCACCCACCAAGGGCCAGGCTAGCGATGCCTAGACAGAGCCAACCAGGCCCCCTGTCTTCTCCCTGGCCCAGTGGGGGCTCTCAACCCTGCTGTCCTTCCTCCCTCCAACCTCCAACCCACCCCTGCAGCTGGACAGTGGGGTGGCTTGCTCCTCTGCTTGTCCCCCTGCCACTGGCCAGGCACCAGGCTGGCAGGAAGAAGGTCCAGGCCACAGGCACAGCCACATCAGAGGGCAGGGGCAGGGACCCACTACACCTGTGTGCCATCATCCACCCCACCCCCCACTCTCTGGCTGATGGTTGTGGGCAGCAGCTCATGCATGTTCACATTTGTGGAGCTCGTACCCCTGCAGGCACAGAGCCAAGCACTGGCACCAACAAGGGGGGAGAGCAAGTTCTACCCACATGACTTCCATCTCCTGTGGAAAGACTGGCAAAGGGTTGACGCATCTGCTAGTAAAGAAGCAAGATCATTCGGGTCCTGTGGAGGTTTGAGGGGTCACAGGAGTCAGTTTTCTTACCATTAGAGATGGAAATTAAAGATGTGGAGAGGGATGAACAAATTGTGCATATTGAATTGGAATTAGCAATACCAGTGTGAACCCACAAGTTTCAATATTTATAAACAAAGAGAACAACTATAGATGTAAATGTGTTTGTACAAACATCTGTATAATTCCTTGCTCTGTCTAGTGAGAGGGCCTGAGAGAAGTGACACCCCAGCAGCAGTGAGCACACAGAGAACCTGCATCCTGGTTTCTAAATTCCATCCCCCACTAGCAGGAACCAGAGTTCTTTGGCAAGATGGTTGGTCTCGGGGCTCAGGCAGGGAGAGTGCAGGACAATCCTGGAATGCCTTCCTATGTCCAGAAGTCCTGAAGGGCTCAGAGCATAACAGAGACATATCAGAAGGACGTGTGCCAGCTCGAAGGGGCCCCCCACTGGCAAATCAGAGGTCATAATTATAGGCATGAGCTGTAATCATGGAATAAAATAGGAAACCACAAGGCCATGCATATTCAGATACTTATTAAAATAAGTGTATTTGTAAGTTGAAAGTTTGATGAGAAATAGGCTATTTGCCTAGTTTTCAAGTTCCTCACACAAGGTTCCCATTAATCACAAGGGGAAGAAGAGCGAGTTCCCAGGGGAGATGCTGGTGAACACCACTGTAACCAAGCAATCTAAGCGGACACCATCACTCAGATCAATCGCAGTCCTGCACCACTGACAGGGTGGGATGGGCAGAGCACACATCACTTCTGTGATTCTCCTGCCAAAGAAGCATAGCCTCTGATCAGGATGGAAACTCAGACATCCACGCGCAGGGACTATACAGAAGGATGGGCCCAGAACCTTGAAAGGTGTCAGGGTCTCAGCAGTCAGAGAAAGGCCAAGGAATGTCCTGGACCTTTGGAGACTAAAAAGATGATGACTCAGTGTGACATGTGGCCCTGGGCTGGATCTTGTTACTACAAAGGACATTATTGGGACAACCGGAAAGTCTTGGATGTGGTCTAAGACTAGATGGCAGTGACCCTGCTTTGGATGAGATGCTATGGTTATGTCAAAGAACATCCTTGTTTTGGTGTGTGGTAGAGCACCAGGTCAGCCACGGCAAATGCTTCAGGGTTGCGGGAGGTCGGCGGGAGGGGGGGGGGGGGTCCTGTACTAGTCTTACAACTTTAATGTAAGTTTGAGATGGCTAGAAAATACAAAATATATTTTAAGAATGTTATGGGAAGGAAGCTTAAATTCTCTTTTCGGCCCTGCTTAGCTTGAGCTGCCCAGGGAGCAGGCTCTAGCCTGAGGCAGCTAAAAGTCTTACCATTGTGCCTGTGGAGTGAGGCCTGAGGGGACACTAGCAGGACACCAAGAGCATATGCTGCAACTTCAACCAAGAGGGCAGAGGAGCTGGACCCCTTCCCAGTGCAACACAAAAGTATGTCAGAGAATATAGGCATGCTCTTTAAATGTTCCGTGAAAATGCACAGGAAAGGAAGCTCTGCAGAGCTGGAAACATGAACCACAGTGGCAAGTAGAGTGGAGACCAAGCAGCCTACATGAGGCTTGGAGCTGGCCTTACACCCACTGTGGGCTGAGAGTTTAGTCCAGCGTGGGACAGAATTGAGGTCACAGGCCCTTCCTAAAATGGGAGTTGGAACCGGCCATGACAACACAAGTTAAGAATCAGCTGTCCAGGGCGCCTAGGTGGTTCAGATGGTTAAGCGCCTGCCTTCGGCTCAGGTCATGATCCCAGGGTCCTGGGTTCGAGCACTACATTGGACTCCTGGCTCAGCAGGGAGCCTGCTTCTCCCTCTCCCTCTGCCTCTCTCCTTGCTCATGCTCTCTCTCTCTCTCTCTCTGTATCTCTGTGTCTCAAATGAATAAATAAAATCTTAAAAAAAAAAAAAAGAAGCGGCTGTCCACTCTATGAAGGGGACTTCAAGACTCTGCTCACCAGCCTAGAGGCAGAGTCCAGGGAGCAACCAGCCTGGACTGGAAAGAGAGTGCCAGGAAAACACAGAACCAATGGAAGATAGGATGCATTCAACTAGGGGCGCCTGGGTGGCTCAGTCGTTAAGCGTCTGCCTTCGGCTCAGGTCATGATCCCAGGGTCCCAGGATTGAGCCCCGCATCGGGCTCCCTGCTCTGCGGGAAGCCTGCTTCTCCCTCTCCCACTCCCCCTGCTTGTGTTTCCTCTCTCGCTGTGTCTCTCTCTGTCAAATAAATAAATAAAATCTTAAAAAAAAAAAAAAGGATGCATTCAACTAGATCAAAAACTGTATGGAGTGGGCGCCTGGGTGGTTCAGTTGGTTGAGCGACTGCCTTCGGCTCAGGTCATGATCCTGGAGTTCCGGGATCGAGTCCCACATCGGGCTCCCTGCTCGGCGGGGAGTCTGCTTCTCCATCTGACCCTCTTCCCTCTCGTGCTCTCTGTCTCTCATTCTCTCTCTCTCAAATAAATAAATAAAATCTTAAAAAAAAAAAACTGTATGGAGTGCCTGTCAGAAGATGTAGGAGGGATTAGCTATAGCCACAGAGAAAGCTCAGCACGTGAAAACATAAAGGCAAATATTAACTCCAGGAAAAACAAAGAAAAAAAATCTAAACAGAGTTCACTACTTGGATCAACAGTGAACAGTATTTACATAATTAAAATAGTGCAAACAAGAGTACCCAAAAATTATGAAATAGCTCACTTGGGAAGATGAAAGAAAAGAAAGTAGACTGGGAGCAAAGGATGCTGGTGAGAGCTCCCCCAGTGATAGCCCGTAATGTCCAAAACTGGTTTTAAAAAAAGCAAGAGCACGTAATTTTAAAATGTGGAGAAAAATCAGACAAGAAACAGATGAAAGAATTGAGAGAGGCTGACACCAGGCCATTGAAGCCAGAGTCTGGAGGGGGGCTCAGGGACCACTATAGACTTGTTGAAGGTGCCCTAACCTTCTGGGTTCTTTCTGTTCCTTTTATCTATGCATCTGTCTTTCTTTGGTAAGAATTAAAACAAACAAGCCAGAACTCTAAACTGATAATAAATAACAAAGAAAAATGAATTCACACTCCCTCCACAAAATGCCACAGTTTGGGACATTAAAGAACATACTTTGAATAAGTCATTGATTAAAGAAGGAATTAAAATGGGAATTACAAAATGTTTTAAAGTGAAATGATAATGAAAACAGTGTCAATTGAAATTCCTGGATGCAGCTGACATGGTACTTAGACTTTTGTAGCCTTCAGTTCCTGTATCAGAAAACAAGATAATAGTTTTTGCCAAGTGAGGGAACTATAGATATTTTTTAGATATACACTAAAGTGCCGACCTGTACTTTCTGGTTTTCCAAAGAAGTTGCTTTTGGCTTTGTTGACCTTCCCTGTTGTGTCTTCTGGACTATACTGGCAAGGAAGGATCCCCCCACCCCATTCCCTGTAGGACCTTCTGTGGGGTCAGCCTCATGGCCCATTCATCCCACCTGGCTGAGGGTGTGTGTCTGCCTTCCCTGTGGGGCCAGGGTCTGTGCAGGGTCACACATGGGTCCCAGCATGCAGTTAAGACCTGCCTTATGGGGGTCAACCAAGGTGGCACCTAGGAAGCTGAGCAGAGCACCTGAGCATGGGACATGGGAGTCCCACTCTGGTTGCCATTGGTAATGAGAAGGTGAGCCCAGAACACTGCTGCAGGGGCTGAATGCCTCACCCTGTGCCCCTAAATCCTGCTCGTCTCCCTCTGTGGGCAACACCCCCATGCACCTGTCCCCTGCCCAAGAGCTGCCCTTGTCTTCCTGGAGGTGGGAGGAGGGAAAAGTGGGGTATACCTTTCCCATGCCAAACAACTACCCCAGGGCTCCACAGCTCTGTCAGCTTGGCAGCCCCCCACCACGGCAGGCTCAGCCGGAGCTGCTGGATGAAGCTGGATGGGGCTCCTGGGAGCCTGGGCAAGGCATTGGGCAGTCCTGCCTGGGAGCCAGGTGGCTGCTAGCTCCCACCTCTGGGCCCACACTGGGGGTGGGGGGCCTGGCCCAGGCCCCAGGGCACAGGTTGGAGAGGCAAGGCTGGTTCTGGAACCCCTTCTCCCGGGAGGAAGAGCTCGGCCAGCACAGAGCACCTTGGAGGCTGAGCAGCAACAGCAGGAGAGTTGAGCAGGAATGAGGGAGGGAAAGACACCCAACCCCCCCCCCACACACACACACACCTCCCGCCAGGGCTCCGAGCTCAGGGGCTTGCTAGCCTGGCTCTGGGCATGTGTCCTCAGCTGGTGGGGCACTCCAGAGAGGACTCAGCCTGGAGGGGTGCACAGAGAGCCTATGTGGGCGGTTGGCCCTGCGGCTCCACCCCTGCCTACAGGACCCTGTCCCCTGAAGCATCTTGTGCTGCTCTGGAATGTGCACCTTGCTGGGCATGGCCTGCCCAGGGCTCTGACCACACCGCACCGATCACAGGGTGGCAGCCTCACGCCCCACAGTCCGAGCCTCCATCCTCCACGTAAACCGTGAGGGGTGGGGGCCCAGGGCTGCAGGGAGGCAGGGAAGTCAGGGCCAGGCCAGGGTCTGGACATCTCCAGTGGTCTTCAAGGACCCTCCCCCACCCACCACCCACCCCCACCCCCGCTATCTCTGTCCTACGGACATTGCTGAGTGCCACCGGGTGGGTATGGGGAACTCGATGGGGCAGGAAGGGCAAGTTCTTGCCTGCATGAAGTTTTCCACGAGCACCTTCCAAAGATGGTCCTCCAGGGGCTGGAGCAGCCACACTGCTGGCTACAACAGAAGGGGGCCATGTGGTCAGAAGAGGTGGGATCTGGGTGCCAGAGGCTGTGAGCCCACTCAAGTATGGCTCCCTCCCAGCACTGGGCGGGGGTGCTACGGTCCCCCCGTCAAAACAGAGCCCGATGAGGCTCGGGGCTGCCCGGGAGTTGCCCAGGACGCCATGTGGTCAGGGGCTGGGAGCCTGCTGCAGGGTTTGGACGGGTAGGCTGGGATGAGCAGGCAGGGGCCGGTGGGCGCTCTGAGGGCCAGACCCCAGCGATCCCAGCACCTGGGGAAGGGCAGCAAGGAGCCCCTGCCTGCAGGCCCGTCCCTCCAGACAGCCGCTTCACTCCCCAGCAGCTGGGTCAGGCGCGGGGCCCACCTTCCCGTCAGGCAGAGGGAGTCCCACCTCCTGGGCCCCCAGCCCACCAGAGACGCCGTCCCCTCTCTCCCGCATCTGCCCCTCCCCACAGCACCGGGACACGGCCCCATCTTCCCTCTCGTGGGCCCACAGCCCCTGCAGCTGCCCCTCTTCTGTCCCTCCGGCCACACCTCCTGGGCTCCCAGCACTGTCGTCAGCCCTCCTGTGCCCGCCGCCGGGGCCCTGGAGCCAGCCTCCTCCTGCCTGGTGCCCTCTGGCCTCCGCCTGTCGGGGGCTCTGTCACTCTAGCAGCGAGCAGCAAGTGGACAGCGCTCATTACATCTTGGTGAACTAACTGACCCACGGACAGAGTCTGATGAGATGAGCCACTGGTGTGGCCGGTGACCCCCCAACTCCCTCTTGGCTGAGAGGCACTGCGCTCGTGACCCCCAAGCCCCAAGAACCACCAGGGCCCCCTGCAGCTACCTTACAGTCTCTGCCCCCGGGGCCTGAGGTAGCCCCTCCAGGAGACTGAGCGACCGGGCTGGCTCTAGGGTTTGAGCCAATGCAGAGGAGCAGAGGATGCGGGGGGGCACCACACACCCCAAAGGTGAGGGACCATGCGGTGGGGAGGGGCTGGGCCTCCAGCAGGGAAGGAAGAAATGGGAAGACATCCTCCGAGCAGCATCGTCCCATGACGAGGAGGGCAGGGCAGGAAGGCGAGGGCAGAGTGCCCACTCCTCCAAGGCTCCCTGAGATGCTCCCGAGAGAATTTTAGATGACTTACGGGGGTTCTGTCAGCACCTGACTGGTGGGGGGAGCAGGGCCTGCACCCCAGGCCTGGCCACAGCACCGGGCCCCTCCGGGGCCTCCTCCCACACCAGAAGGACCCAGGCCTGTCATCTCCCACCCTGGGCCCCAGGGCCTGGGGCCCCTCTCTCCTGGAGGCAAGGCCGCAGGCTCCTCTCCCTGAAAATTGTAAATTGTAAATCAGAGACACACTTGGTTCCCTGAGCAGGCCCCCTCCCGCCCTCCTGCCGTCATTCCTGGCAGGCCTTGGAGTGAGCTCACTCATTACATAAGGCATGTGAGCTATTTCTTGGGGGAATGAGCTCCCCCTGCACGGGGCTCCATTTCCCCTCTCCTGCTCCAGCCACCAACCACCACCAGCCGAGGGGGTCTGGACCTAAAAGCGGAGCTCCCCATGTTCCCAGGGCCCCCTCACCCCGTGTAGGGGGAGGGGCTGCCCAGCCCCGGTCCCAGCCCACACCCCTCTGAGAACAAGCCTGTCTTCTGCACAGAAGAGACTGCAGGTCCTTCCGCCGTGGCACCCTGGAGGGCGGTGGGTGCCGGCCCAGCCCTGCCCCAGCCTCAGGAATAAAGGAAGGGATTTCCCCAGGGCAACATTGGTCGTTGCCCCCAGGAGGAGCACAGGCTTTCCTGTCTCTCCGGATTGGGAGTCACCCCCATTGGCACCCACTGCCCAGTGTTCTTGGCTCCTCTGAGGACACCTGGGTCAGCCATGGCCCGAAGCCCAGACACATTTCAGCCAGGACTTGTGCTCTTGGGAGAAGCAACAACCAGATTTCACTTTGGTCAGGACAGAGGCCCCCCGGTGAACGGCCCAGAGGAGAGCCACGTTTCCTGGAGGTGGGCACCAGCCCAGGGAGCCCGTCTCCGCTGCAGGGGCTCCTCCCAGGACTCTCTGTCCTCAGCTGTTGGAGGAGAGGGGCCCGGGGACCTTGGACTCCCTGCCTCATTTCTGTGGCTGGGACTGAGGGTGACCCGTGAGGACACAGTGGACCCCCAGAGGACACAGCTGAAGGGACATGCAGGCAGGATGTGCGGGGCATTTCAGGGGCGGCCAAGCCCTCTCCCGGCCTGGCCAGGAGCAGGGCAGGGCACCGCCCCACCTGGAAGGAGAATCGGGGGCCAGCGGCTTTGCGGGGGACTGGGCTGCCCTGAGCTCTCTGCCCCATTGGGGGCCCCGGGGTTGGGCCTGGATGGGGTGGGAAGCCCTCCGCTTCCTCTTGCCTCGAAGGAAAAGTCGGGAGGAAACCCAGCCAAGCCGAGTCCCCAGCTAATCGCCCCCTGCCCCCACCTGCAGGGAGCCCGCGTGCTTGGGACTTCCAGACGGCCGTGCCTCAAGCCCGTCGCTCCCCGCACCATGCTTGGGGACAAAGCTCCTGGAGCGGCAGGGACACCGGGAGCCGGAAACGCTGGGCCCCTCCCCGGCCCCCCGCCCCGGGGCCTCTGTCCCCGCAAGAAACAAGACCTCGGCTCCTTTCTTTTCAGAGACTCGAGTTCTTGGAACGCACACCCTCTTGGGTTTGCTATTTTTACCCGCCCCAGCCTTCCGGTCTCCATGGCGACGCCTCCAAACAGCAGATTCCAGGCGGCAATGACGTCACCTTTCCCCTTCCTGCCGCCCAGGCCCCTAGGAGCTGCCGCGCTGGACCCGGGCTCACGCCTCCCGGGCGCCCCAGGCCGAGCCCCCCCCCCCAGCCCGGGGGCCACAGGCCTCTCCCGTCCCCTGCTGGCCCGGCGGGGCGGTGGAAGGGGGGGAGCCTCCGCGGCCACGGCCCTGTCCCTCCCGCAGCGTGGCCGTGCTGGAGCCCCGTGGCAGAGGGCACAGGCCCAGGGGCGGCCCTCCCTCCTGCTCCGGGCTCCCTGCCATGCTGGCTGCCCTGTGGGAGCTGCCGCGGGCCCTAGCTGCTGGGGAGGCAGGGGCAGGCCGGCGCCAGGCCTTGCTGGCTGCCGGGGCAGCCGCCTGTCTGGCCTGGGAAGCCCCTGTGGCTCCCTCATCAGAAACCGGTGACCATGGCGGAGGGCCTCGGAGGTGGCTGGAGTGGGGGCCTGTGGCCTGGTCTGCCGAGAGGGCCTGTGGCCTGGTCTGCCGAGCCCCCGCGGCTGCGCCCATGGGCATCCGGCCCCCTCCCGCACGGGGGCCGCCCTGTCCAGGCCTGTCGTGGGCCACAAACTCCATGCCTGGGTCCTGATCAGGCAGCTGCCCTGGGGGGCTGGGGCCTGCTCTTCGGGGCCCAGGTCCCCGACAGTTGGTCACCAGTCTGTGTCTGTCTGGGCCACACTCTACCCAGCTGTTCCCTGTAACGCCCAGCGTGGGGTCTGTCATCAGCCCTGACCCAGTACGAGGGCGCTTGGGACCGGCTGGGAGTGTGGGCTACCTGAGTCGGGGGACCCCGCCTGGAGAAGCACCTCACCCTGGGGGCTTGCTTCTTTTGCGCTGGGGACTCACTTTCTCCCCAGTGGAAGTGGCTGGAAGTATCCTCAGTGGCCTGTGGGGGTAGGAAGCTCTGCCTGGGGGGTACCACCCCCCTGCTGGGGCCAGGACCTTTGTCTCCTTCCAGGCCAGCAGCCCACGGGCTTGGGCGGGTCTGCCAGCTGCCTGCCGGGATGCCGGGGTCCCATCCCTAAGCAGAGTCTGTTCTTCCCCATCACCCCAAAGGGTCACAACAAAATAAACCCCAGCCCCACCCCCAGCAGCCTCCCCCTCCCTGAAAGCAGACACAGGGCTTGGGGTTCGAAGAAGGGAGCGGAGTAGGTGAAGCAGAGGGGGCATTGTGGGGGCGGCGCAGCCCCTGGCCTAGGCCACCCTCCACCCTGGCAACATCCCGGTGTTGTTATCCACCGTCTGCTCCCAGAAACGGTACTGAAAGGTGTTTTCGAGGCTCACATTCCTGTGCTCCTGCTCCATCGGAGGTACGAAGCCCCAACTCGCCCCTGTCTGACGTGGGCAGGCACCCTCGCAGGCCCGGGCACGAGGCACACAGGTGGGCGGCCCTGTCTCCGGAGGGGCCCCCCCCCCACACACGCACAGAGAGGCGTGTGGAGGGCGCAGCCAGCTGCGCAGGTGGGCCTTTTGACCCACCCCACCCCCAGGGGCTCGCCGTCCTATGGCCCGTCCCAGGGCACGGAGCTGGGGGGAGGCCCTGGAGGCCCTCCCAGGCTGCCACGTCCCCCGAAGCGGAGGTAGCTCTAGCAGGAGGTGGATGAGGCTTGCCCAGTGAAACACCTAATTCCAACAGGCTCTGTCCAGACAGAGGACAGGCAGGGGGACCCTGGGTCTGGGGAGCTGTTGGACAGGGAGGGGCGGGAGAGCAGACATCGTGTGAAGGGTGTACAACTCGAGGATGAGCAGCTCGTGGCACTGGAACGGTGGGGTGAGGGCACCCCCAGCACCTGCAGGCAGCTGTGCCCGGACTTTGTGTGGCTCTGCTCTTCCCCCTCACAGCACAGGCTCCTGGGGCCACCACTGCCCCTACCCTTTCCTCCTGACCTGACCATTTGGGCCCCTGCCAGGCCCCACAGGAGGCCCCTGGGCTGAGCTCTGGTCAGCCAGACGTGTCCTGCCTAGGCTGAGATCCAGGTGCCGGCCAGGGCGCTCCGGCCCCCAGGGGCAGTGGTGTCCACAGGGGAGGCCCCACGCCAGGTGTGGATGTGGAATTGATTTCTTCCACCAAGTTTATCCAGAACCTACCTGCATTTATTGGCAGAGGAGCAGAAGAAAGTTCTTGTCCTCAAGTGCTTACAGTTTCATGGGAGACCATGAAAAATGAAATTTCCGCATGTTCTACATGAGACACGACATGCACTCTTCCAAAGAATAGACCAGAATGAGGAGGGTAGGATGCCAAGTCAAGAGGAGACTCCTTATGAGGTCCACTTCAGCAGAGTCCTAAAATGGGTAAGAGGCGAGCATTCTGAGCAGGGAACCACAGGTGCAAAGGCCCTGAGGCAGGAGCTTGGGTCAGGGTCCACGTGGAAGGGGCAGAGCAGGGAAGTAAGGAGGAGGGATGGGGTAAGCCCTTAGATGACACGAAGCCTGCTGTTCACCCCCAGCTTAGCTCCTCCAGGGGACGGGGTCTTGGGGGGCACCGCTCTGAGCCTGAGAGGCCCCCAGCACCACAGCCCATCAGTGACAGGCTGGGGCAGAACAGCTGTGGGTGGGGTGAATGGGAGGGAAGTTCAGCAAAGAGCACCCCCTGCCTCCACTTTGCTGCTGGGAACACTGAGGCCTGGGTACAGAGAATCGATCTGAAGCAGCCGAGACGGCTCTTCTGAACATTTTGCCCCCAGTCCTGACCCCAGCCTGGCACGGGGCTGGAGGGACAGCCAAGAGAGGAGGGCCCTCACCTGGCCCGAGCCTAGCCCCTCTGTGGTCCCAGGTAGCCCCTCCCCACCTGGCCCAGGGACCCCCTGCCCACGGCCCTGCCCCTGACCTTCAAAGTTGGGTGAGCAGCTGGAGGGACGTGGGTACAGGGTGCAGGCTGCCCGGCCTGCCACCACCCCCCAGGTCCCCCTCCTGCAGCCCCACAGACGCCGCAGGGAGGGTCCTGTGGCCACAGGCCTGGCACTGGCCTCGGTCCAGCACCTTCCACAGACTTCCACAGGCCGAGCGCTGCCCAGCAGCTCTCATCTCCGTGAGTAATGTTTAACTTGGAAGGGCTGCAGGGGAGAAGTTAACAAGTTTGGATTGCAATCTGCTTGCCAGGAAGGGTAGAGGGAGAAAGGCAGGGAGAGAGGGCACAGTTGAGAGAGAGGAAGGGGGGCAGGAGGTGGGTCTGAGGGCCGGCTCTCACCAGGGAGGCTCCCCCCGGGGACCTGCCCTGAGAGCCTGCGCCCCGTCACGGCGCCCAGCCCATGGGAACGGGAGCTTGGAGGCCAAATGGCCGGAAGACACATACTGGACACGTGGCTGAGCCCCTCCAGCCTCAGTTTCCCCTGTGGGAAACACCCTGGTCAGGAGGAGCCTTGGAATCCAGGTCTGGGGAAGAGAGCACAAGACATCTACACACATCGCGTCACACATGCAGACACACGCACACCCCATCTGTGGCTGTTCGGCCCCTGCAGTGCTGAGGCCTGAACACAGGGAGCAAGGATGAAGCCCTGGGGGCCGGGGGCGCAGGGGGGCAGGGCTGCAGCCAGGACAGGGTCCCCCAAGCTCCCATCCTGCGGTCTCCCGGCTCCAGGCATCCGCCAGCCACACCTCAGAAGGTTGAGGGGCTCTGGGGAGGGCTCCACGCCGAATGACCAAGGGGAGAGGCCTTCTGTTCCACCCTGCAGCAGGGACAGGCCCCCCTGGGTCCCCATGTTCCGTGGGGTCTGCCCGTCTCCCCCACCAGAACCCTGCCCTGAGCTCAGGGCCCAGATCCTCACACCAGGCGAGAAGCTGCCACCACCCCTCACCCATTTAGCAAATCTAAGATAATGTATTTCCCACAAACATGCATTTTCCCAGGGAAAAATCCACCCTTCCCCAACCTCAGAGTTTTTTCTGATTGGCTCTACCCCTGGGGCGCCTGAATACCTGCTGGGTGGGTCTCCCAGCACCAGGTGGAGTGGGGGGCTCGCCCTCACCGAGTAATACCAGTTGATAGAAGATGCTCAAAGGGAGGCCCTTTCCCACCTCGGCCACTGTCCTTTCACTAAAGATAAACTGTTTCGCTTTGAACTTTCTCCTTGAGAATTCTGAATTTGTGACCTGTCTTGTGAGCTTGGCAAAGGGCCTGGTCAGGGGCGCCTGGGTGGCTCAGCCGTTAAGCGTCTGGCTCGGGTCATGGTCCCGGGGTCCTGGGATCGAGCCCCGCATCGGGCTCCCTGCTCCGTCGGAAGCCTGCTTCTCCCTCTCCCACTCCCCCTGCTTGTGCTCCCTCTCTCGCTGTGTCTCTCTCTGTCAAATAAATAAATAAAATCTTAAAAAAAAGGGGGGGGCCTGAACAGAATAAGGGTATTCCCTCCACGATGTGCGTGTGATTGCGCATCAACGCCGGGGTCTAGGGGCCCTGCTCCCAGCTTGAGTGGGAGGTGGCAGAGTACCTGGGGGCCAAGCCGGCTAGATGGCCGGCATGTGTGCATCCCCTAAAACTCACATGTCCAAGCCTACTCTGCAACTGGGGAAGTAAGGACTGTGGGAGGTGAGTAGGTTATAAGGGGGGGAGCCCCACGGTGGGATTAGTGCCCTTACAGAAGGGACCCCAGAGAGCTCCCTTGGCCCTCCCTCCATGTGAGGACGTAGCAAGAAGTTGGTCTCCTGTCGCCCAGGAGAGGGTCCTCACCTCACTGACCCTGCCAGCCCCCTCGTCTCAGACTTCCAGCCTCCAGAATATGAGAAAGACACTTCTGTGGGGCACAAGCCCCCACAGTCTGTGATAGCAACCCACACCTACTGGGACAGCTGTGTTCCACGCCCCTGCCCTTGGCACCAGCTCTCAGCCAGGCTGAGAAGATCTGGAGAAACTGAGGCCAGCAGGACTCCCGTGTCTCCTGTAGGACGGCGTTTCCAGGGCCCAGGCCCACCAGCAGGTGGGGTGCAGAAGGCCGAGATGGGGGGCAAACATCCCTGCACATTGATGTGGTGTTTGGGGGACAGTCAGGAGACCCTTGCTGGAGCCTGCAGCCTTGATGTGGCAGAAAATGCCCCGAGGGAGACTACAGGCTCCAGTCGGCACGTGGCAAGAGCCTCCTCAGGCTCCTCATGCCGCTGCCCACCCCCGTCCACGGCCACCCCCCACCACACGTGGCCCCCGAGCATCTGTAACATGGCTGATGGGAGCTGCACTCCATGTGCCAAGCACACACTGGATCCCAGGCGTCTCATGTGAACCAGAGAAGGGGCGACAACACGCTAATCATCTATATGTGAGTTCCTTGTCGAAACATGATGTTTTGGGCATGTTGGGTTACAATGACCCCCACTGTTACGATGAACCGCACCCACCTCCTTTCACGCTTTCCTGGGCCTGCTGTAGACACCCAGCGACCTGGGGCAGCAAAAGCTGGGATGGTAAAGGCAGGTCTAGGAAGGGGCGCGTCAGGAGGCAGCTCAGGGACAAGTGACCAGCAGAGAGAGGCCAGGGCCTGCAGGTGACAGCCGGGGCGGCGGCGGAAGCGGTGCGGCCCAGGCTGGTGTCACAGACTCCCTGCCACAGGGCATCAGCGACCAGGGGCGAACAGATCCGTCCCTGCTATGCCCCAAACCGCGGGCCAGTGGGGACAAGCGCGGCAGGAACCCACCCCAGCTGTCACCTTGCGCCATGCGCCCACCCACTCCTGGGCCCGCTGGGTGGTCGGGGGGCCTGGGGCTGGGGCCCTCCGTGAGACTGCTGTGGGCAGTGACAGGGTGCTGGGGCTTCTTTTTGTCCCCACAGGGGCCCCATGGCCTAAACCCCTGGCAGACGAGGACCTCGGCAGCATCCTCCCTGGCCACTGCGCTTGGCGGCTTGTTCCTTGCTCTGTCCGCCCCCCCCCAAAGCCAGATGCTCTCGTTCTGTGGGGAAGAGAAGCTGCTCCTCGGGGGGACTGACCATCCCAGCGCACATCCCAGTGGGGGACAGCCCCTCAAGAAGGAGATTCGGGGGTGCCTGTGCTAGTTCAACTCCTTTCAGGGTCTTCTGTTGCAGACTGCAGCCCGAGCCAGGACAGGCTCTCAGGCGGAGTACCCCCCGGCACCCAGGGCTGTGCCTGCGGAGGGATCGTCAGCCACGTTTGTGGGCTGCAAGTCAGTGGACCCTGGGCCGCTGGGGTTGCCGGGTGTGGGCCTCAGGAGGCTGACTGCGGCAGATGAGGGGGCCGCTGGGGGTGGGCAGAGCCGGGGGGGGATGGTCATCCCTTAAGGGTCTGGGGGGGTAGCAGGGGGACCTCAGAAGCTCAGGAGTCCCGGGACGGGAAGAGTGGGCCTCGGGGTCTGCCCAGCCTTGGGCTGGGTCTCCTGGGTACTCACAGTACCCCACGCTTGCCTTCACGCTGTGACCTCAATCCCTCCTATGCAAGGGCCCTGGCTGCCCCTGAGTCAGCGAGACCTGGAGCCCAGGCAGCGGTGAGGGAGGGCTAGGTTCAAGCCCCAGCTCTGTGCTCACGGTCTTGTGGTCTAGGACACGGGGACGGATGGCTCCGGGGCCTGCCGGTAAATGGGGCTGGATGTGGGCGATGGGGCTGGGCCCCGGATGTGAGCCTGGCCTGAGGTCCCAGGCCCCTCAGTGTGGCTGCTCTCAGGGCAGGGTGTGGGGGAAGCAGCTCACCGAGGACAGGCCCAGCAGCTCTGGCCCACCCAGCCCTGCCACAGCCTCAGGCTCTGCCACCTGGCAGGGCTCTGAGGAATCAGGGACCTGTCCCCACCTCCACCTCAGGCAGGGCCTTGGGGCAAGCAGCCCCACCGCTGGGAGGACAGGGCTGCTCAGACCCCGGCGGGCCACCGTCCCCTCCCTGAGGGGGTGGACTGTGCTGGGGTAAGCCGGCCCCCGTGAGGGTGACCCCGTGTGCCGTGGCCGCCGGGACCACCCGGCGCAGCTGCCCTGGCCTGGGTGGGGTGACCAGCGGCAGAGACCTGACCAGCCGTGTGTGTGAGGAGAGTCTGGGCGACGGAAGTGCCAGCATTCCCGGGGGAAGCGAGGGAGGCAGCGCGGGAGGAGAGGGGCTGCCTGGCCCGGCCTCTGCGGTGGCCCAGCTGGTTCTGTCCATCCTTCCAGCTCTGACTGGGGGCGGGGTGGGGGTGGGGGTGCCGTCCTGGAGTTCCAAGAACAACCCCAAACAGGTCCCGCGTTCCAGACCCCAGGGCCCTTCTCCCTCTGCAGGCCCCTCCCTCTGCTCCCTCCCCTCTGGGTTTTTCCAACCAGTCCCTCCTCCTACTTCTGACTGGCCAGATGGGCCTAAAGGTGCCTTGGGGACTGGGGGGCTGGCTGTCTCCCGGGGCTGCTGCTCTGGCTGGGACCCCTCCCCCATGCCTCCTCGACTGAGGTCTGCAGAGCGGCTTAGGGGCTGGAGGCCCCCCGGGGGGGGGACGGGGGGGGGGTGACTGAGCAGCAGGACAGAGGGCAGGCCCATCTCAGTGGCCCAAGGACGCTTGCGGCAGCTGCCTGCCTGGGTGCCCACCTCCTGCTTGGGGAGTCCACAGGCTCCCACGGTCCACATGGCCCCTGCAGGCCTCAGATGGGATCCCCTGGGAGGCTGGGCTGTCCCTGCTCCTGCCTCCTGGAGGGTGAAGCCGAGGGTCTCAGGTCAAAATGCCAGCCCAATCCCCCCAACCAGACAAAAACCGGTTATGTCCCTACCAGCTTCCTGCCCCAAACCTGGCAAGTGGAAAAAGGGAAGACACAGACCCTGTGCTGGGACTGGTGTCCCTCATTGTGCTGCAGGCTGATGACCCTGTGACCCCTGGTTGCAGCCTGGCCTTCTGGTTGGCCAAAGGGTCCCGGTAAGACCCAGAGGCCAGTGAAATTACTCCAGGTCCATAACTCCTGGGGGTGGGGTAGGAGGGAGGCAGCTCTCCCCGTCTGTGCCCCCCACCCCTGCCCCCAAAGACCTCTACCTGTTATTGCCAGGGAGGTCAAATAACCATCCGCTGACCCCTGACCCAGCCTCTGTGTCTCTACGCGGGGCCCAGGCCTCTGTGCCCTCAAACAGAGAAGGGGGCAGAGGGGGAGGGTTAGGGTTGGGGGGAAGAAGGAAGGGGGGCAGAACTAGGGGAGAGGGACAGAGGGGGAAGGAAGAGAAGGGGGGGAGGAGGGAGAAAGGAGGAGGGCAGAGGAGAGGGGAGGAGGGGAGGGGCGGGGCAGGCAGAGTGAGGAGGGAGAGGAGGGGAGGAGGGAAGGCTGGGGCCCAGCCGCTCCTCTGACGGAGCCCCCCCCCCCCCCCGCACTGTGGGCCACAGCAGGTGCGCGGGCAGCCAGCCCAAGGACACCTCCAGGGGAGGGGATGGGACCTCTCCAGGTCCGAGCTCTCACACACAGACAGAGGGGTGACACGGCCGGGGCTCCTGGGGGCCGCGGTCCCGGTCCGGGGCCTGGAAGGCACAGGGACCTGCTGGCATCTCAGGAAGTTGAGGCCCCAGCCGGCAGATCTGCCTTAAGCAGGCAGACGGGGGGCAGAGCTGCCCCCCCCACCGTGGAGCCGGGAAGCCAGGCTCTCCGGGAGGGGCTCCGGCCCAGGGTCGCCCATCCTGGCCCCTTCCCAGGAAAGCCATGGGTTTGAAGCTGGGCTGGCTCTGCTCTGGGCCACACTCTCTGCTTTGCGGGGCCGTTGGCGGGACCCAGGGGTGAGGGTGGGGTTCGGGATGCCCAGCTGCGCCCCTCCCCCGCACGGTGACCAGACCGAACTTGGTGCTGGCGGCTTGGAGAGCATCCTGGGCCTGCTGCATGAATGACCCGAGACTGGCCGCCTGAAACCACAGAAACCGGTCCTCTCACGGCTCCAGAGGCCGGAAGTCCAACCTGAAGGTGTGGGCAGGGCCGCGCTCCCTGCTCCCTCGGAAGGCCCCGGGGAGGGTCTTTACTGCCCCTTCCAGCTTTCTGGGCTCCCAGCTGCACGGCTCCGGCCCTGCCTCTGTGTTTTCGTGGCTCTGTGTGCAAGCTCCCCTCTTCTTAGGAGGACACCAGTCGGACCGGATCGCGGGCCCACCCTAATCCAATACGGCCTCATCCTAACTGGATTCCATCTGCGAAAACCTGGCTTCCAAACTGGGTCACAGTCACAGGTTCCCAGCAGACACGGAATTTCGTTCAACGCTGTTTAACCCTCAGTATCCCCAAAGCTTGGTCTCTGCTTGACTTCCACCCCCTCCACCCCCAGTTCACCCTCAGGATTGGCTGACTAGTTCAGTCTGGGTCCCTCTGGGCTGGCACTCCCTGAAGTTCTGGGGACACTCTGGGGGCAGAGTGTTGGCTCACCCTCCTGGGAAGGCAGACAACACCCCAGCCTACAATTAGCACTCGCAGGGCGGAAAAACCCAGCAGCACCCGCCAGGTGGAGGGAGGGCCTGCAGAGGAGCTTTGGATGGGTCAGGAAGGCTTCTCCGTGGAGGCGACACCAGAGCAGAGCCCAAGGGCCAGCAGGAGCTACCACCTGCAGGCGAACTGGTGAGGGCAGAAGCCTGAGCTGCAGACTTGGATCAGGACAGAGGAAGGGCCGGTGTGGCTGGGCAGAGGGCAGCCACCGAGGAGGGGCAGGTGGGGACCTCTCGGCCAGCTTCTAAAGGACCGCTGGGAGAGGGGGCTGTCCAGGAGAGAGGCGGTGGCTGGGATGGGGGTGTGGGGACAGTGCTGCCATCTCTTCTGTGCCAACTCCCCAGCTGTTTCCTGGCTTTGGGGATTTGGGGTGCGGCTGAAGGCTGTGGCAGCCCAGGGTTTGAGCCTGCCGAGCACTGGTGGGTCTTGGCCATGGACGCCTGTCCCCGTGGGGAAGAGATGCCTTGAGGAGGCTGCGGAGCCCTTGTTCCCGAGCCGGTGAGTGGGCCCCACACACGCACTCTGCTGCCCGACGGGTCCTGCCACGTTTCCCAGGCAACTGTTTTAATCTGGCCCGTCTGCCTGGCACCGCACACTCCCACGAATGCCGCTGCCTGGCTGCCAGTGCACTGGCCCGCCTGGCACACACCGGCTGGCAGGTGCGGCCCAGGGTAGCCCACTGCCTGGACTCGCCCGCAGGCCCGGCTCTGGGGAGGAGGCAGCCCAGCGTTCCTGGCGCACTCACCTGGTGAGCAGGCCCAGCCAGGGCAGCCTGAGGGCCGCACGGCGCGAGAGGCGGCAACCCCCGCCGTGAGCACGCTGCCAGGGTCACCTAGAAGTCGGAAGTCCACTCTGCTTTCCAGGGCTTTCCAGGTCATGCCTGCTGGCCTCAGTCCCCGTTCTTGTTCATCCTTTGCCATCTTGACCCCAACTGCAGTGGCCTGAGGGCTGAACCAGCCCCCCCGCCACAGTCTGAGGAGGGTGCAGAGCAGCTAAGTGGGGCTTAGACCACACTCCAGCCGGACCCAGGCCAGGGTCTGGCTAACAGGGTTTCCCTGGCTCAAGCTGATGGGGAGCCCCAGCCGGGCTCCTGGGGACATCAGCACTGGCCAGAGGAGCAAGGAGCCCATCCCCACCCTGGCTCTGAGAGCACCGGGAGCCGAGACATTTGCTCCTTGGTAGTGGAAGGTGCTGGGCAGGGAGGGGCCCCGGATCGGCTGGCCACACATGCCCAATGCTGGGACGGGCGCCTTGGCAGGGAGGGGGTTCTAGGTCATCATCCACAGCATCCTCACTTCCCTGTGGATGAAGCCAGGGAGAGCAGAGAGTGGGCTGCAGCTGCGCTGCAGGGAGGGGCCCCCCCACCCCTGCCCCTGGAGCACTTGTCGCTTTGCCCGAGGGGGGCCTCTCGGGAATGGCTGAAATGGTCTTTGTAAACATGAATTTTGGCTCATAAAAATTTGTGTCTGCAGCTCCAGCATCAGAACCAATCAGAAATTATTTTCCAGGGAAGCCCCACTCACTGCCAGTCACCTCCGCAGGTGGCTTTCAGTCAGGTTCAACCGTTCAGCCTCCAGCCCCGGCACAGCTGCTGCGTCTTGCCCGTGACGCCGGGACAGCTGCGACAAGGTGGGCCCGTCGGTCGGGGTCGTCCGCCCTCCACCTCCAGACGGCTCTGGTGCAGGCAGGGGTGGCGGGGGTGGGGCTTCCTGACGGGCGCCCGCACCTGCCACACGCCTGGCGCCTCACCCCAGCTCTGTACTCCGTGGAGGTGGCCCAGGCCGTGGGTGCCAGCCATGTTGGCGGAGCTAATCCCCAGCAGCCGGGTGAAGCCAGAGAGAAGAAACCCCCGGGAGGACAGCTTGTACACATGGCTCCGGCTGCCCCCAGAAGGCCAGGCCCCGAGGGCCTCTGTTCTGCCAGTGAGTGCAGGCCTGGCCTGGGGGCCCGGGCTTTGCCCTCGGCAGTCAAGGGCAAACAAGGGCCCCTGGGCTGGCTAAGGCTAAGGAGCAGGGTGCCCCCCCACCTGCTCCTTCCGTGCCATAGGGCACAGCCAGGCTCATCAGGCCAGCCCTCGTCCGGGGCCCATCTGGGACCCCTCCCTGCCAATGCCTTGCTCTGCCCTTCTCGGTCAGGGAGCGGGGCTGTGTGAGGCCCGTAGAGAAGGGGACTGGAAGAGGCAGGAGTGGTTGGGACGCTGAAGACTCCAGGGTCCAGTTCCCGGAGCCCCGTTCAGGCGCAGTAGCTGCTCACACAGATGTCCCCATGCAACTTCCCAGCATGGCCGGAGAGCTGAGTGCACGCTGCCTCTCTGAGGCCCGGCTGTGCCTTCCTCTGCCTCGGGGAGGCCTGGCGCCATTCCCTCTGAGTGTCCCCATGGCCAGACTGCGGACGTGTGCGGTGGCACCCCCCCGCTAAGGCTTTGAAGCTGCCAAAGCTGAAGCCAAGGCCCATGGGCCCGTGTCTGGGAGCCCCTGACACAAGCTGTTTGGTAGTCCTGGGTCTGCCGGACACCTGCACTGAGCCCTACCTGGGAGGCCTCACATCTGGGCTGCCCTCACCTGGGAGCAGGCCCAGCTGCAGGCCACCTCCTTCAGGGGCTCCTGGGACCACCCTGTGTGGTGGGTCTGCTCGTTTATGCACGTAGGTTCTGTTTTCGATTGGTTGGCAGGTTCTGAGGGTGAGGACCCCGTCTCCTTCCCCTGGAGGTCTCCAGGTCTAGAACAATCCCTGACACAGTCTGTCCCCGCTGTGGAGGTCTGCACTGGCAACCGGATGAAGGGTGATCTCAGTGCCACAGGCAGATGACCTTGACTCAGGGATGGGGGGCCCTGGGACTGGAGTGCGCAGTGATGAGGGGGGTGCCCAAGACCTGGGACTGGAGGAGGGAAGGACAGTGGCTTGCAGAGGGGCCAAGGTGAGGAGGTTGGAACAGGGCTGTGGGAGGCCCTGAGGAAGCGGGTGCAGAGCAGAGCCCCAAAGCTGCTGGGGTTGGGAAGAGCCAAGGAGTCCCAGAACCCCAAGTGACATCTGCTTGTCTATGGAGGGGAGTTCCTGCCACCCAGCCCCCTACACACTCCAGCCCTGGTGAGGGTGGGGGTCACCCAGGGGCCCACCTTGGGGCCCACCGGTCGCAGGCTCTGCAAGAGCATGAGCAGCCAAGAGTGCCCTGGGCATCTGCTGCCACCAAGTGGTGGATGGAGTGGTCGCCCGGCCAGAGCCCCTGAGCCCTGAGTCTCAGGGAAGCCCCTCAGAGGCCCGGGTCCTGGGTGGCACCGGCCCCTGGCCCAGGCCCCCCCCCCCCCCGCCGCCCCCCCGGTCTAGGCTGGCCACCTGGACTTTGTTGCCTTTCTTTTTTTTCTTAACTCCGAAAACCAAGTTCCTCCCTTTAGTAGGGAAACACGATCGTCCTAAGAAGGACAGGCCGAATCCCCTTCCACACAGCTGGAAACGGAGGCTGGGAGCTGTCCGGGGCATCGGGAGGTGGAGGAGCCAGGGCAGGCCTGGACGTGCGGCAGGTGGGCTAACTGAGGGGAGCTGCCAGGGGCAGAGGGGGAAGGGATCCTGCGGCCTGACTCTGTGCCCAGTTCCTCCTCCTAAGCCTCTGCAGACCCCAAGCCTCTGGATGACAGCAGATGGGTCCCCCCACATCTCTTCCTCAGCTGGAAATCAGCCCCCTCAGGGCCGGTCGGCCTCCCCCACCTCAGTCCCGCCTCTGGTGCAGGAAGGAACCGTGGCCTGCGTCTCCTCCAATGTGGAGGTCAGGACACCTTCCCCTCCGACAGTGTCACGAAGGGCTCCCAGGGGCAGCCTGTGGGGCGGGGGTGCGTGGCCAGGGGCGGGTTCCAGCGCGCACATGGGAGGGGTCGGGGCGCGCTGGCGGGGGTGGGGGGCGGCCAGGTCCACAGCGCACTCGAGACAGGAGGTTGGCGGGGGGATGGGTCGGCGAGGGGCGGGGCGGGGCGGGGTCTGTGTCGGGGGCGTGGTGCCCGGCGGGCCGCTCACTTCCGCCGGACGCGCGGCTGGGGGCGGATGGAGGCGGCACGGAGGCCGCGGTCGGGGCTGCGCAGCCGGAGGCCGTCCTCAGGGGGCGGGTGAGGCCGGGGGCCGGGAGAGGTGGTCGGGGGGAGGCGTGGGGGGGTAGGGGGGAGGCCAGCGTCCCCCGGCCGCTCCGAGGCCCCGCGCCCACGTGCTTCCCGGAACCCGACTCGGTCCCCCCCCCGCGCCGGGTTCCCCGCTGAGCTCTCCCTGCACCCCCCCAGCGGCCGCGGGGGGCCCCTCCCGGGGGATGGCGGCGAGTGCGCGCGGCCGTGGGCGGAGCTGCTGCGAGCTGGGAGCGCGGATCTGAGCCCCGACGGAGAGCTGCCGTCGCTGCCCGCCTTCCCCGGCCCGGTGCGTAGTGGGGGGGGGCCCCCAGGGCGGCCGAGTGTGGAGTGGGGTGGGCGCCGCTGACGCGGCCCGACGACCCCGTTTGGCAGGAGCACGGCCGAGGTCCCGAGCGCACCGCGCCCCCCGAGGTGTTCACCGTGGGAGCCCGGACCTTTTCCTGGACGCCCTTCCCACAGGCCCCGAGGGGAGGCGGGGACCCAAGCCGTTCCTACCGGGTGCTGCTTGGGGCCCGGGGACGCTCGGGGTCCCCTGCCAGGTCCCCGCAGCGACGCCCCGCGCCTCAGCCCCGCGGGATCCCTGGTCCCCAGGAGCAGCTGTGGGAGGCGACCCTGCGGAGCTGCCCCATGTGCCAGGCCAACTTCGCCCCCAGGTGAGCGCGCCCGGGCCTGGGCCTCCATTCCTCTCCGCTCACCCCAGCCCTGTTTGGGAACCACAGCCACGTTTAGAAGGCCGAGGGGTGCTCGGGCTCAGCTTCGGCCTCTTCAGGTGGTAGTTGGTGCCTGCAGAGTTTGCGGGGCGCAGTGACTGAACCCGTTAGCCAGTCGGCGCAGGTGTATGGTCTGGGGGTCCACCGCTCACTCATCCTGTGGAGTCCCGTGGACAGCCGGCAGTCTCCCTGGAGCCCCACCCCTAAGTCACAGGGAACCTGGTGGTGACCGCCATCTCCAGGCTGAGGCTCCTCCAGGGCCCCCCCAGGCTGTGGGTCGCCAAGCAGTTTCCTGTTTAAAGTGCCCCACGGGTATCTTCCTAGGGGTAGGTTTTAAAAATGAAGACTTTTTGTGCCTAGAGATGCTGTTTTCCTTTAAGAACTTGTTTATATTCCTTTTTTAAAAAAAGATGTATTTACTTATTTTACAGAGGCAGGGAGTGCAGATGGGGGGGAGGGGCAGAGGGCGAGGGACCAAGCAGTCTCCCTGCTGAGCATGGAGCCTGACGCAGGGCTTGATCCTATGACCCCGAGATCACGACCTGAGCTGAAACCAAGAGTCAGACGCTTAACTGACTGAGCCACCCAGGTGCCCCTCTTTATATCGTTTTTTAAGTAAGGGGAATCGAATCCAGTTTTGCTGAGATGTTAAACCCAAACTGCCAGCTTGTCGGCCATGTCGTTGCACAGGTAAGGACACAGGTGTGGGGGTCCTAGGGCTCAGGTGTAGTGAACGGACAGTAGATGTCAGTGAGTGCGCCAGCTCCAGATTTCCTGTGGCTGAGCGATGGTGTGCAAGTCACAGGCCGCGTCTCTGGTCGTCCAGAAGCAAACACCATCCTGGACAGTGAGGGCGACGGAGCTGACGGCAGACCAAACGCTCTCAAACCCCTGGTTCGGGTGAGCACACGGAGGCTGCCCACGAAGATCTTATGATCCCGTCGTGATCCTGTCGGTCGGTGGTCAACTGTCTGGGCTCCTCCAGTCGGCACCGTTGTTATGGGAACAAGGCTTTGAAAGCCCAGTGTTGGGGTGAGCCCAGTACCCCCATATTTACCTCCTTGTGCCCACACAGCCGAGGGCTGGGGAGGCAAGAGCAGCCTGGTTTGGGCGAGGCGGTGGCTGTCCCGCATGGGGACAGGGACAGGGACGGTGCATGTGGGTGAAGCCGCGGCAGGCGGAGCCACAAGCGGGGCCTGGAGGAGGTGGCTCAGTGGCCCACGGGAGCACCGGGGAATTGGCAGAATGTTCCCAGACCCAGCATCTCACTGCGTTGCCTCTTGCCTGTTTCGTGTTTTGGGATGGTTGTGAGTTGCAAATACTGACCGGCTTGCTAGTTTTGAGAATGTGGTGAACACTCTAAACACCGTGGTCTTCCTGACTCACGCCTAGTCCACAAAGTGCAGGGGCAGAGGACGCCACTGCAGGCCCTGGCGGGAAATGTGTTTTCTTGGCAGAAGCTGTCAGGGTACCCCAGCTTTCCTCCTCTTCGGAGGGGGCTCGTCCTTGGGATGCTGGTGTTTCTATACAGTCTAAAGGAAAGATTCCCGATGACAGAGACGGAGGAAAAAACTGCAGTTTTGAGTTTCTTAAGCAATTAAATTAAGGCTTGGCAGAGTGCCTCATTTTTCCCAAAGTAGGTGTCAGTGCAGTGGGGTCCGGGCCTCAGCGTGTCTGAAATGCTCGTAGCGCATTCTTCCATGTGACTGCAAAGGAGAGGGTCCTCGGGCCAGGACACACCCCTCAGGTCTGCGCAGTGACTGGGGAGACATGGTCGCTGCAAACAAAGGCGCGGGCCCTTGGTGGGATGCTCCGGACCGTGGGGCAGGGAGACAGCCTGGGCCGTGGGAGGGTCCAGTGTGGCAGGTGCACGCAGTAATTAAATGTCCAACTGTCTTGTGACTTTCCCTAGAAAACTGTCAGCTTTTAGTGATTCTTGGGAGAAATTGTTTTAATATATAATATCTTTTATTTAAAAGAATATTTTTTTAAAGATTTTATTTATTTGAGAGAGAGAGAGAAACAGCATGAGAGAGGAGAGGGTCAGAGGGAGAAGCAGACTCCCCGCTGGGCCAGGAGCCCGATGTGGGACTCGATCCCAGGACTCCGGGATCATGACCTGAGCCGAAGGCAGCCACTCAACCAACTGAGCCACCCAGGCGCCCCTTAAAAGAATATTTTTAAGTGAACTCTACAGCCAGCATGGGGCTTGAACTCCTGACCCCTGAGGTCAAGAGTCACATGCTCTGCTGACTGAGCCAGCCAGGCGCCCCACTTGGGAAATTTTTGACTCAGAGGCTGAAGCTGTGCTCTGCCCTTCTGACAGGCCACGGGGGCGACTGGTGACCCAAGGGCTTCTGGTGACGGGTGTGCTTTGGGGACAGGGCGCTGTGGGATGAGCGCACTGTTCTTCTCAAAGCCTTAGCGTTTCCGGGTCACTCAGGACGGCTTTATTCTGTGATGCGACGGATGGTTACGTGGTGGATTCGACAAACGGGGTGTGAAACCCCGTCCCCTCACTGCTGAGTTTGCGTGTTCTGTGGGCTCAGGAGGTGGTTGGGAGGGTGGGCTCCCACGGGCCACTTGACGTGGGGATGGGGAAGCCAGAAGCTGAGTTGTGTCCCATGTGTGCCAGGGGGAGGCCTGGCTTGTTGGCACTGTGCCAGCTCGGGGCCCTTGCGGGTTGCTGTGTCTGAGGCAGACGCCTGGAGGCTCTTGGTCCGAGTCTCCTGTCCTGCAGCCGCGCCTACGGCCACACACGGGGCTTCGATGTGATGGAAGGCAGGCCCGTCTTGGGCAAGCTGCTGCAGAAACTGCGTGAGGGACAGGGCTGCCGAGACCGAGTTCGCTTCCTCGGGGGAGGTCTGAAGGGTCCCAGTGGGTGCCCCCCCCACCCAAGGGGTACCACCTGGAAACCCCAGACAAGGTGACCCGGTCCAGACCTTAGAATCTTCTGGCAGCCTTGGAGAGAGCAGGCAGGGGCCCCAGGGACTTGGGAGCACACTGCCCAGCCCTACGAAGTCTGAGAGGGCAGCTCACGGCCACCAGAAGGGGCACAGGCACCCAGAGCAGCAGGGTGAGAGGCGGTGCTGTGCCCCACACCATCTTGCAGTGATGCTCCAGGGACGGGCCTTTCTACTCTGGTCTGTGAACTTGGCCAGCTGAGCAGGATGGCTCTAGATCGGACAGAGGAAGGGTCACATCTTGGGAGGTCTCTGGGGCTAGGGAGAAGCCATGTGGGCAAACCCGCCTCAGAGGCCATGGCGCAGAGGCGTCTCTAGCGGGGCCCATGGTGGTGAAGGGGGTGTCTGCTCTGTCAGCTGCTAACAGAGGCCCCAGGGGCCCCACTGGGGAAGGCCGCGGGGGCAAGACTGGTGCGCTGAGCTGCGCTCTGTAAGGGCAGGTGGGGCCCTGGCCACCGTGACACGGGCCGGCCTGGGACGGGCTGTGGGGGACATTTAAGTCCCAGCAGGAAGGGGGTCATCACCCCTGCTGCCGAGCCCAGGGAGATACAGGGAGGAGGCCTGGGCCCGTCTGGAGCATAAGGGTTGCAGGAGTGGGGTCTGGACTGGCCTTGGCCGAGGGCAGGAGGCCGAGGAGCTGAGGGCAGGCCAGCCGACGGGTGGACACAGGAGCGCTGCCGCTTGCAGCCGGTGGGCCCGGCCGCGTTGTGGGAGTGTGTCCCCCGCGGTCCTGCTGAGCACCGCAGCTCTGCCGCTCTCTGGGGCCCAGCCAGAAGCTGCCGACCCCCAGCTCTCAAGCACATCGGAGATGGTCCTGCCTGGTCCGCCCTCCTTGATGTGGTCAGATGAGATCAGGGATGGAAAGTGCTCTGTGCCACGAATCCAGACCCGTCTGCACACCCCACTGGACACCGAGAGGCCAACCCACAGGCCTTGGAGCCCCCAGAGCTGTAGGTTGGCAGCCTAGGTTCACTGAACTCCCTCCCTAAGGGGGCTTGGTCCCTCCACGTCAAGAAAACAATCTCAGACTTGAGCTGCGCACGCACCTTCCACCCACTTCACTTCCCTGCATCTCCGGACGGACAGTGAGTGTGCTCCTGGGGTCCCAGCCTTCGTGCTTCTCCTTTTTGGGGGGCCAAGTGGGGTGGTTTTCGTAAGAGAGGACATGACCCTCTGACGGACCCCTGACGGAGGCCGAGCTGTGGGCAGGCTGGGGAGCAAGGAAGGGCTGCCCTCGACCTTGAGGCCCTGTAGAGGAGCTTCTGACGCTGTCCTGTGCACCGCCGGGCGGGCTTTCGGGCTCCAGGACAAGCAGTTCACTGGGAGCTGTGAGGCTCAAGCCGAGTGGGTTCCAGAATCCCTGGGAGGCTCATTCAGACACAGGGAGCCCCCCTCCCCCCAGACGCAGGCGCCTGGGTGAGCCTTGAGAACGTGTGTCCAGGTGCGCTGAGCGCCTGGCCCAGAGACACAGCCCTGGGGAACAGGATTTGGGAAGGCCTGTTCTGGCTCGTGTGGCCCCCCCGGACCTTCCCCCCGTTCCTGACCAGCTATGGAGACCGTCGCGGGGTTCTCTGAGCTTTGGTGAGGTGGTCACACCAGGGAAGGGCGTGAAGGTGCGTGGTGGGTGCCCCGGCCAGGTGGCATGTGGTCAGTGCTCCCGTGCCTGGGTGACTCTCCTCCCTCTTGCAGTCTGGCCCCGCTGGACATTGATGGCCACCTTGCTCAGTGCCTGGCGGAAAGCACGGAAGACGTGGCGTGGTGATGAGCCTAGCCAGTGCGGAGGCCCAGCCTCGCCCTGCTGGAACCGTGTCCTCTCCGTCATGGAAGCCACGTGTTAAAACATCAGTGTGGACTCCTGGTGTGGTGTGTTTGTATCGGGACTGAAACCCGGGCTCCTCTCCCTTTTTGGCTGACGCTAAGCAGAGTGCTCTCCTGCCATCCAGGATGGACAGAGTCGTCACTCAGCAGAGGGACCAGGCCCAGGTGGATGAGCTGAGACTCATGAGCAGAACTGGCCACGTCTGCGGACAGGCGGGGGCAGCATGTTTTCCTGCCTCCGCAGACCCCGCTCACACCGTGTTTTAATTCCCCAGATGAAGTGCTCATTACTCAGTGTCGGCCACCCACGGGTGGGTGGGGACTTAAGTGCCAGGATCGGGCCAGGCGCCATCGCAGTGGGCAGGCCAGTGTGCCAGAACATTCCACATCAGCCAGGTGGTGTTGGGCTTCCGGGACCAGTGGAAAATGGGGCACAAGAGCACCCATAGGGTAGCTCTCCTTCCAGTGCTGACAGCCCACAGATTCTGGAAGAGCTGGGCTTTCGTGGCACCCACCGTGGCCGCAGAGCTGTGGCAGCAGGGAGTGGGTCACGAGCCACGAAGACACCGTGGAAGAACCTAACTGCACGTGACTAAGGGAAAGACGCTAGTCTGCAGACCGCCTGCTGCATGACCCCCTGCTGCATGATGCCCTGTAGAGGCTTCTGGAAAAGGCAAAACTACAGAGACAGTAAAGAGACCTGTGGTCACCCACGGACGGGCACACAGGACTTCGGGCAGTGAGGCCACTTTGCATAATCTGCACTGGTGGGTACATGTCATCATTTTGCCCAAACTGCGCTGTGCCCCCAAGATGTGCACCGAGCACCCTGGGGACGATGACGGTCTGTGCGGTTCGTCGGTGGTCACAAGTGGCCCCTGGGAAGGAAGGGTGGGGGTGGGGGTGGCAGTACGTGGGGGCAGGGGCACTGGGAAATCTCTGCAGATGCCCCGCAATTTTGATGTGAACCGAAAAATGCTCTATATAAAGTCTATTTTTTAGAAAACGCTTTCCAGGGCGCCTGGGTGGCGCAGTCGTTAAGCGTCTGCCTTCGGCTCAGGTCATGATCCCAGGGTCCTGGGATCAAGCCTCGCATCAGGCTCCCTGCTCCGCGGGAAGCCTGCTTCTCCCTCTCCCGCTCCCCCTGCTTGTGTTCCCTCTGTAATAAAATCTTAAAAAAAATAACGCCTTCCAAAACTGCTATTTCCTGGAAACACCTACTTTTATCAGAAATAATAGTATGCGTGTTCCTCCAAGTCTTTCTTTAGTAGATGTGAGAAGCCTGCCCTGCCTTGGCCCGCGAACGCTGGCTGTGGGAGGAAGACGGCCGGGGACGGGCGCTGCCTGCTCACCACGCCAACCACAGACCGCGCCGGCCATGGCCACGGCGTCTCCATCCACGGACCATCCAGACAACCCATGCTGCTCACAAATGTTGGGGCTGCTGCTTCCAACCCCCACTGCAGTACTACCTTCCCCTTCTTGAATTTATAAAGCAGATGGCTCTACGTGTCCCCCTGAGCCACCAGCCCGGCCATGTGCACGTCTGCACAAGACCCGCCCAACTGGAACCCGAGCCGCTGTTTGGCAACAATAAATCAATGCTTTCAGTCTCAACAAACCCAGGGCCCCTGTCCTGTTGGAACAGACACTGTCATTGTGCCTAGGGGGGCTCTCAGTGGCCATTTGTTATCCCCTCCTGGGCACACGGGGGTCTCTACCTCCCCGTGTGACATCAGCCCGTCCCAGGGCTCCGCTCACCAGTCCCAACTGACCGCCTAGCCCTCGGGCCGAGGCTGTGCTACTGGATGTCAGCACTGGGCTGTGACCCCCGTGAGACCCAGAAGGTGGCTCTCGGGATCTGCTCTGAGGTCCCTAAATTCTGTCTTTGGAGGCAAGTCTTCCTGGTTGCAATTGTGGTGCTGGTTGAGACAAGTCTCTGTTGTAGAAAAGCTACTCTGCAACCGGCGTGGAATGGTCGTGGGTCTTCTAGATTTATTATTTAAGGCTAGGGGCACTTATACACAGATGTTACTAAATTTTCTAGTTCCAGGGGCGCCTGGGTGGCTCAGTCGTTAAGCGTCTGCCTTCGGTTCAGGTCATGATCCCAGGGTCCTGGGATCAAACCGCGCATTGGGCTCCCTGTGCCGGGGGAAGTCTGCTTCTCCCTCTGCCTCTGCCCCTGCTTGTGTTCCCTCTCTCGCTCGCTCTCTCTGTCAAATAAATAAGTAAAAATCTTTAAAAAAATTTTTTCTAATTCTGAGCATCCTTATTACCGATAAAAATATTTTTTTGAAGATTTAATACAAGATATCACGGAGCTTAGTGTTTGCAGAAATATTTTGTGCAGATTTCGTTTTCAACTTCCTAACATTTTTTGGTCTCCGGGTGCTTCGGTGAGCAGCGTTAGAATCCAGGATCCGTCTGGATGCCGCGTGGCCCCCGCGCTAGACCACGGCGACACACGGGTGTGACATACATGTTAAATATTAACAACAGAAACTTACCGGGATTTAGAAAATGTTCCAAATTTGTAAATTCTTCATCGCAGTGCATCCCCGTGGGCACTCGGACTCCCGTACCCAGTCCCCAGCCGCCACTTGGCGCACGACCCCGCCTGCTCCGGGGCCTCCGGGTGGGTGTCGCCTGAGACTCTGGGCAGGTGTCGCACGTGGAAAAAAGGCACCAGGGAGGCTTCAACATCATGGGCACATTTTATTCCTCAGGACATTACAGGCTAACTCTCCTGGTGGAGCAGGTCAGTTCTGTTTCTGTGGAAAGTGTGCACCTTCGAAATCGTGGGGCAGTTTCTCCCTCGGACACGGTCACCGCGGCTCCTCCGCGGCGCAGGCACAAGAAGCAAACTCCTCCATCACGAAGCCGGCCGCGCGGGCCCAGACGCCAGACTGTTCGGCTCCGAGAAGCGCCGGCTGGACGCCCCGTCCGCGGTCTCAGCGGCAAGTGTCCCTCCTGGCCGCGCTTGGAGCCTTGCGCCCAGCCTGGCATGCATGCGCTGTGGTTAAGGATAGAGTGAAGGGGTCATTCACAGACGTGTCCATGACAGAGAAGACGGCCTCACACGGACTCCTCGGTGGAGAGCAGTAACGGGTTGATGTACTCGAAACCTTCAAACTCAGACTGGTCGATCCTCTTTATGACGTCCCTGTGTGCACAGGCAGAGCACAGGGGCTGGTGTCAGCCCCCGCCCCCCCAAGCCCGCGGCCGACCTGGACGGACAGGGCAGACGGCGGACAGGGCACCCCGACCCTCCCGGCCGCCCCCCCCCCAACCCGCCCCCAGGCCTTACTCATCATCTGGGGTCAGCTGCACAGGCTCGCTGGTGAACTGGGTGTCGAAGTTGTCCAGACCGTACTCGTCGGTTATCTGGGGCTGGAATGGCGGAAGGGCCTGCTTCTTCTCCAACTGGGAAGAACAAGGCAAGAAGTCAGATTGATACTGTTTGTCATCTCCTGGGTTTTCGCAGGGACTTAAACCACAGAACGGAATAGGAAGACACTCCGTGTTTAAACATGTCCTGTATTTGAAGGCTAGTTTTCTCTTCCCTTAAAACAAGTCTAGGAGAAAGCATCTGAAGCCAGAAAAATCCTGAGTTTAGAAATGCTGGCAGCACGGGCCACGTGGGCCCTGTACCCAGGACAGAGCCAGCTGGGCGTCTGCACCCACACAGCCCGGCCCCTGAAGCCAAACCAGGCTGGTCTCGGGAGTGTTTTCTTTCCTACAACTTGGAACCCTGGTCGTAAGGGAGCTCGGACTCGGCAGGGACGCCGCTGCCCACGCCGCTGCTTGGTGAGCCCCTGTCCGGCCGGGACCTTCCTCCCCGAAAAGCCGTAACTGACCCTCTTGTTTCTAGTCACAAGGGATGCTCGTCAGGCAGGAAACAGGGCTTCTCAGGATCCAGACTCTGACTTCCAACTCACCCTTTATGGGGCTAAGACACGCTTGTGCCAGAGGGTGGAGTGCCCAGGCCAGGGACCCCTCAGCGGCATGTCACGCGGGCGAGGACAGTGAGGGCCTGCTCGCTCAGTCCCTCTATGACACACGGGTGTGTGCTGTGCCCGTGTTGGGCCAGGCACGTCCCCGAGAACACTGAGCCGTGAGCAAGAGACACGGGCCCCTGCCCCGTGGAGCCATCGTGTTGGGTCCCCTCCCTGCCGCATAACCACGCGTGAGGCCAAGCGAGAGGAAGCACGCAGCACGCTGCCCAGGCCTGTTGGGCCCTTGGTAGGGCTGAGCCTGGACACGCCGGCCCGCATGGGGCTCCACACGTCCCCGCACAGGCCTGGAACCGTCCAAGGCCGACGTGACGAGCTGTTCCAGTTATAACAGAAGCAGAGTGGGCGTGGGACATGAGCGGCTCGGGCCCCACTTTGGCAAGTGGAGGACATGGGTGTGTCCCAGACACGGACAAGTCCTTCCT
The DNA here is from genome assembly GCF_009762305.2 of Zalophus californianus. Lineage (NCBI taxonomy): Eukaryota > Metazoa > Chordata > Mammalia > Carnivora > Otariidae > Zalophus > Zalophus californianus. The sequence goes on along the minus strand of NC_045598.1, from coordinate 1,030,997 downwards.
GCCGGCTGCCCGACGTGCACAGGGATGTGGCTGGCACGGCATCCGGTCCCCGGGCAGGAGAGGGCATGTGGCAGAGAGGACGGGCTGTCCCTGCAGGCAGAGCAGGTCACCCGTGTGCGTGGGGACCAAGGCCCTGTCCTTGTTGCTTCTCACCTTTTATACACAATTACCCGTGTTCTTTTATATGCAATCTTTTCTGATAAAAAGTTGGGCGGGGGGGCACGTCTTAAGCCATTTCCCCACCTTAGGCCTCAGCTGCTTTAAGATTTAAATAGCAAGTCGCAGCAGACCCAAGGAGCAAGTGGAGCTGGGTCTGAAGCAAGAAGCTCTCCCGGGGTCCTCCACGCCCACCCCCCATCCCAGGGCCCCATCCTCTGGTCTGAGGGCGTGAGGCTGCTCAGCCTCCCTCCAAGTGTCTCACAAGCGTCACCTCCTTTCCTCAGTCAAAAGCAGTGAGCAAGAACAGTGCCACCTGGATGTCGCCCCGGGACAGGCCGCCACTGGGCGGAGTCGGTGTGAGCAGAGAGGATGCTGGAAGGGACGTGCGTGGCGGCCAGGCAGGCTCCAGTTCTGAGGGCCTGAAGGAGGCAAGGGTGGTGGGCTGCCCCGCAGAGGGTGCCGGGGGCCTCGGGGGCTCCGTGAAGCCAGAGAGGAAGCAGGAAGTCCCTGGACAGAGGAGGCTGCCATTGGCAAGGCTGGGCAGGGAGCGGTCCCGTCCTGCGGGGGGGCAGCGGCCCAGACACTGGAGGCTGAGTGTCTGAGGCCTGGGTGGGAGAGGCAGAGTGGGGTCCAGGGTGACCGCATCTCCCAGCGGGGCTTCTCCTGTCCACTAGTCTGTTTCCCCAGCTCCGGGTGATGAGCGCCCCACCAGGTGTGTGCGAGCCAGAGACTGCTGGACCCTGCTCTCCCGGCCGTGGGGGCAGCGAGGGAATTCCAGGAGCCGCCCTGTGAGGGCAGAGGGACCCCAGCACCCATTTTATCAAAATGCTTCTTCCCCTCCACTATCTGCACGTCCCTCCCACCGAAAACAGCATCCCTTCGAGCACCGCGGGCCGCCTCATGCAGTACGTGTCCTCTCGCTCAGGCACGTCAGCAACGGCAGTGGCCGAGCGGGTGGTCACTCACTCCGCAGAGCCACGGGGGGGCCCGCAGGCCCCCATGTCCCCTAGGGGACCACCTGCGCCTTCCCCGACCGACTGGGGTCTGGATGTGGCTTATGAATGTGGACACTGCTCGTAGAAGAGCACTCTCATCATTTCACACGCACGCCATCAACCCTTGGCCTTCTGATCACGGCAAATGCAGGGTGCACTTGAGAACAGTGTTTCCAGCAAGGATGCACTGACCAGAGATGGCCAGATGCCACCCTCAGCGGATGCGGCGTCACAGGCCACTGAGGACTCTCACCGAGGCCCGGCATCTGGCTAGAGCCCCGCGACAGTGGGCGAGGTATCTACGAAGGCCTTTTCCAGCTCAGCGGGATGACACCTGCCTAGCGAGTGCTGGGGGCTGCGCTTTGCAGAACCCCCGAGGCACTGCCGTGGGCTCGGCCCGTCAATACGTGGGCCACGGAGGCTCAGTGTGGCCCGGGGGTTGTGGACGCCAGGCACTTTCCTCCAGGCCAGGTGTCCCAAACTGTACAGATAATGGTCAGAAACCAGCCCAAGTCTTAATTTCCCCTCCCTTGTGCTAGTGGACCAATCAAAGTCAGTTTCTCTTTTGTTTTTTGAGTAGGCTCTACACCCAACGTGGGACTTGAACACACGACCCTGAGACCAGGAGCTGCACGCTCCACCGACTGAGCCAGCCAGGCGCCCCTCAAAGTCTTTTTCTTAATTAAAAAGTACCTGTGCTCTGAATATTGTTCTAAGTATTTGTGTCTAATAACTCCAAGGGAGAGGACGCTGGATTGTGTTTTGAAATCACCCAGCCGCGGCCTGGACAGGGCTGGGTGTGGGCGGGGTGGGCGCGTGGTCTGAGCGCGCTCCTCACCGCGACCCCACAAATGCGCAGACGACAGTCCTGTGGGTGGAAAGTGACAGTGACCAGAGGGAGTGGATGAGAGCTGCCCCGCCCCCGGCGGGCCTCAGCACTGGCCGCAGGCCACCGCAGCCTCGGGAGGGGGAGACGCAACACCGCCCAGAGCGGGGCTGGCTTCCGATCTAGTTTGAGCTAAAGGTCAATGTTCACTTAATTAGCTAGCTAATCTCCTTTGTCTCAGGAGCACAATTTAAAGGTTATATTTCAGTAACTCTGCAGCCAGTTATATGTTGTGAACCAAATTCAGTTCAATCTTCCTTTAGTACCAGGAACCAGGGTGCTAAAGTGGAAAGGGCTTGTATCCTTCACTGTTCACCGCGGCCCAAGATGGGACCAAGAAGGGTAGGTTCTGGGAAACCCACCATGAAACCGGCTCCCACCAGTGGATTTTACACAGACTCAACCAGGCGGTGTGGTCACAGATGAAGGACCTCCCCAACCGGACCCCCGGGCAGCACAGCACGTGGTGGGGACACCGAGGCAGGACCTCTCCCAGGGCCCCAGAGGGCGGCCCCGCCACACCCTTCATCCCAGCCCTCCCTGGGGTGGGGGGGGACAGCAAACGGGTCCCCGTGCTTTACCAGGTCCCAGTCTATGCTGCGGAAGAATGCGTGAGACTTGATATCGGAAAATCCCGTCTGTGGCCGGCAGCCGAGCCTCTCTTTGGGGTCCTAGGGGTCAGAGTTCAATAAGGACCAGTCAGTATGGAGCAAAGCAGCCCAGATTCACAGCCAGAGGACACGCAGCTTCCTTTCCCTCTGTGACGTAAGGGCTTCACCGCATGCCCTCCGCCACCTCAGCACCCAGCTGAGAGCAGACGGTACCTTCACTGAATTTCTCTTGGGCACAATTTCTCGTTCTGTTTTGGCAAGTATGACCGAAGACGCCGAAGCACAGGCAGAGGTCCGGTCGGGAAGCAGAGCCCCCCTCCCTCCGCCCCGGGTCCCGCAGCAGCCCGGGCAGCCACACGCGGGAGGGACGGCCCTCTCGGCGGCCACAGGTGTGTACCTTGTTTAAAAATCCTTTCAGGACGTGGGAAGCTTTCACGGAGAGGAATCGGGGGATCCGGATGGGCTTCTCCAGGATTACTGCAATGAGTGGGGCCCTGGTGAGAAGCCCGGTTCCCTCCCGACGCTCCCTGCTGTTTGCTCTGCCCAGCCGAGAGCTGGGCGGTCTGCAGGGCTCTCGAAACCCTTTCCGGGCAGGAGCGGCCCCTGGCCCCTGCTCCCAGCATGCAGCAGGGTCTCTCTGCCTCAGAGGGCCCCCCCACCCCCCGCCCCGGACGTGCCCCGGATCCTGCAGCGGCCTCACGGACGAGGGCGCCTCTGCACAGGACCACCAGAGGGCGCTGCGGGGACGACCGCGTTCCTGGGCGCCCGCATCCCAGGGGCAGGGAATTCGGCACCTGCAGGTGGCAAGGAGCCCTAACCGGGGCCCCGCCCACCCACGCCTCCAGGGCGCACACCTGGCGGCGGCAGGAAGGAGTCTGGGCTAAATCAGGACAGGCTGTCTTTACCGGTGAACCGGCCCCCCACACCATGGCCGCTCCCACTTCCCCAACCCCGTCCTTGCTTCCCTGAGAGCGGGTGTGTGGGGACGGGCAGGTCGGGCGGCGGGGGGGGGGGGGGGGGGGGGGGGGGGGGAGACCTGAACGCACAGCCCGGGGGGTGGCACCTGAAGCCTCGGGAAACACCTGGTGGCCCACACACCTTGGAAAAGGTAGTCCTCGGTGTTCATGTCGGGGTTGTCGGTGATGATGTCAAAGGGGGAGCGTCCGGCCATCATCTCAAACATCAGAACCCCCAGCGCCCACCAGTCCACGCTGAAGCCTGGAGGGACGGCACAGGCCCGGCCGCGGGCGGTCGGCAGGGGCTCTACGCAGTGGGGAGGCAGGGGAGCGCGGCCGCGGGCACAGCTCTGGCCAGCGCTGGGCCCGGTGCCCCGACGTGCCCTGGGCGGCCTGGCCTCCCCTCTGCCCACCGTCCTGGGGCCTGTGTCTTTTTTTTTTTCCTTAACTAGTTGCAACGCTGTTTCCACATCAGGGCCGTTAACCCTCTTGCTGCCTCTCTGCTGGTTTTCCAGACTGTCATCCCGCATCTTCATCCAGCCTGTGGCCCACCCTCTGGCTGCGCAGACTTGGGAAGCTGAGCGAGCCTGTGGGGCACCCATCCCTTTCACTCTCCTTTGGCTTCCTACCTAAATTCTTGAAGGCCGCAAGCAGTCTTTCCCACGTTCTCCTGCAGTTGCTCTTTCAGGGTGTACTTTATGGCACCGGGGAATGGGAGTGGGAGAGCCTGGCTTCAGTTGTGCCCGCGGCCCCTTAGGCTCTCCGGAGCTGTCGCCCCATCCCATACGGAACCCCCCGGCCCAGGCCGGCTTCTGGACGCCCGATCCCGGTCTGCCCATCTGCCATCTGTCCCTCCCTGTCTGGCTCCTCAGTGACACGGGGGTAGCAGCCTGGCGGGCGCCTCTGACCCGAGAGCGCAAGTGACCTGCCCACCTAGCAAGCCCCCATTTTAATGCAAAGAAAATGTTTAAAAATATCTGATGGTGTATTTGTGACATGCTTCACTGAAAACACTAGGACACACGAGTGTGTGGGGTGTGCGCACGCGCATAAGCCTGCATCGCACAGGGCACTTCACACTCATGCACGTGCACCACACACACGTGCACACAGAGCGATCTCATTTTTGTTTCGAACCCAGAGAAAGCGGAGGGGCAGACACGCGGTCCGCAGGCGCTGCAGGCGGGTTAACCTGTCCCCCTCGGTCACTCCCCCACCGATGGGGGCGGCACGCAAGCCGGCGGCACTCGTGTACGTGTGTGTGGCTTTGCCTCCTTCCCCACCGCTTAGGGCTCCTTGATAAAAGGAATGCCATCCAGTCCCTCCAGCTGGGGACGCGTGAGTGGACACCCAGGAGGACAGACAGGGGCCACACAGGTTCGAATAAGGGCTGAGGCCAGATGGTGACAGGGGCCGGGAACAAAGTGAGGGGTGTGTATTTTAGGTGTCATCAGTCAATAAAACCGCTCTCCCTGGCTACTGGGCTCGGGGCCCAGAGTCCGGGTTAGGACCCCCGGCAGGGTCAGCCCCGGGCCACCTGGTCCCCTCTGCTCCGGGACCACATCCCTGAGAAGAGCATGCCTCCAGGGCCCAGGGGCTGTCCTCATCTGCACCTGCATCTGCCTGCCGCGTGCCGGCGAGCAGCTCCCCCGCCCGCCCGACAGCCCCCCACTCACCATACTCCTCCCCCCGCAGGATTTCTGGGGCGATGTAATTTGGGGTTCCGCAGAAAGTGCTGGTCGTGTCACCAGGGCCCAGGCCTTCCTGTGGGGACAAAGTCGGTTAACCCCTCATCGGTGGGACGATGTGTCTCAGAGAAAGCCGGCTCAGGACCCTGAACGCGAGGCCCCTGGGCCCCCTGGAGCCGCGGTGACCGGGCGCTGGGCACCTCTGACCACGCAGGGGCGTCGCCCACGGACCGCATACTCGCCTTGCACATGCCGTAGTCTGTCAACTTGATGTGGCCGTCAGCGTCGAGGAGGACGTTGTCCAGTTTCAGATCCCGGTAGATGATCCCTCGCTCATGGAGGAAGTTGAGAGCAATACAGATCTCAGCAGCGTAGAATCTGGGGGCAGCAGAGAGAGCCCAACAGGGAGCTTGGGCGGGAGGCCCGTGCGGGCAGAGTAGGAGCTGGGGGGACGCCGCTGATGAAGTGACCAAGAGCATGTTGTTACACCCTCTGACCCTCGGCTTTGTCATCGATAAAATGGGAATAGTATCACCAACGTTCCTGTGCCTATTAGGACAACTAAACACATGAGCTAGGGTCTTGAAGACATGTGCACAGCTCCGTCCATAACTGCACCGTTCACTGTGGCCAAAGGTGGAGACCACCCAGGTGCCCATCGCCGGACGGACGGACAAGCAAGCGTGGCCCCTCCACACAACGGGGTGCTGAGCCCTGCTGCGACACGGATGGACCTTGCGGACGCTCCACTCAGTGACATGAGCCAGTCCTAGAAGGACAGATGCTGTCGGATTCCCCCTCAGGAGGTCGCAGCGGGGACCGGGGAGGCCGGGGGGCCAGTGTCTCATGGGGGCAGAGCGTCAGTCCGGGAAGATGGAATGTTCCGGAGACGGACGGTGGCGACAGGCGCACCGCTGTGTGAATGTGCTTCACGCTGCTGAGCCGTGCACTCGCAAAGGGCTAGCACAGTGAATTTTACGTTCTGTCCACAATTAAAAATGAAAATGCTCGTGTGTGGGGAGTGAGCGATGCCTGACTTACTACCTGCCTTTCCCAGAAAGGACCTAAGGTGACTCACAAAACCGCATGGAGGTGTTTTAGGCGAGGAAGCAAGGAGCAGGGAGAACCATGGAAAGGAGGCAGAGTGGGCCCCGAGGCGGCGGCGGTCGGAGGGCGGGTGGCCCTTAGGGTCACTGTCACCTAAACAGAAACAGGTTCTTCTTCTCCGAGGGCCAGGGCCCTGCTTTGCATCCATGTAACCAGAACCAGAAGTGGCCCAATGCCCACTTAGGGGAGTTTACAGCCAAAATGTATGCCCCCCGCCCCCGCCCCTCCCTGGTTTTGGAAACAGGAAAAAGGCAGAACCATGTGCGGTGCCATTGTGCACTCTCTCCCCCCGGAGCATCCTCCTCTCTCCCATGATTGCGGACCCCTGAGCCACACTGCAGGGGACAGTGGCGTCCTCCCTGCCATGCCCCCCCGGACTCCACCTCCCTTCCAGCTCACTGCTGGCCTCCGAGGAGAGGCCCCGCTGCCCGGCCTGTGCCTGCCCGCCCACCAGCATGGCACCCACCTGGCGTGCTCCTCCGGAAGCTTCCTCTGTCTCTGCATATGGAACATGAGGTCCCCGCCATTGACGTACTCTATGACCAGGAACAGCCTGAAGGGAGAGAGAGAGAGAGAGCAGTGGGGGCTGAGACCCCATGCGGCCCCCACCGGACCTTGCTGGAAGCAGGCGCAGCGTGGGGAAGCCCCATGACCGGGACCAACCAAGCCTGGTGCTGGCAGGTCAGCTCTCCTCCGGTGAGGCCGAAGCAGGGAGGTGCCCAGGGTCGCCGAGCCCGGCCCAGGCTGGTGAGGAAAGCAGCCCAGACTGAGAAGTCGGGCTCGGCACCCAGATCCCTGGGGCATCATCCCGGAGGACGTCAAGAGATCCTACCCGCTGGGTCTCTTGTTCTGATCGTTCTGATCCTGACGTAGGGAACCTGACCGAGAGCACACATGACAATTCCCGTTCAGCCGCTCATGCCCCCCAGCACAGAAGCCCACGTTCTCCCCACGGGGCCGGCAGGGCAGGGGCAGGATACGGAGCTGCGGGACCACCCTGGAGGCCGCGGGGCCCAGGAGAGCAGGTGCACGGGCCAGGGGAGGGGGTGGTCATGTCTGTCGAGTGACTGCTCTGCCCACCGAGTCTGGATGGACCCCAGGGAGGCACAGGAGGTGCTCTGTCCCCAGAGCTGCCCCGGTGGCTCGGGTGGGGGCAGGGCACTAAGGAGGCACTGAGGACAGCCGACAAGCTTGCAGAGGTCTGGACACTAGGGCGGAAAGAAGGGGGTGGGGCTGCAGGCTGGAGCCTGGCCACTGGATGGACTGTCCCAGCGCAGGGGTGACTTGGAGGCAGGGAGAAGGCCTGGGGGCAGCTGGGGCCAGGGTGGGCCAATGTGACCCTTTGTGACCCTGTGTGACCCCGTGACTAAGGAACTGGGACCACACACCATCCCCGTCTCCAAACACTCTACCACGTGGATCCTTCTATGCGACATCTTTCTCGAGTTCAATGAGATGCCATTTTCAAAATTAAATTCAGGCACACTCTTCCAGAAATATCCTGCTGAGGGCAGCTCACGGTTCCTCTGGGTGGGGAGTCGGAGTGAGTGCAGACAGCTGACGGGGTCGGCTGGTGGGTCACAGGTGCCCCGCCCTCTCGGCCGCCGGGAAGACGGGGGTCACTTTATTTGAGTGAGTACACGAGCTGAGGCCACCCACGGAGGTTCTCATGCATGCTTACAAGAGCGACGACCTGAAATCCGTCAACACGCAGATGGAAACGGGCCTAGACCCCAAGCGAGCAGCCGTGACCCTCTCGGCCAGCGAGGAGCAATTCCTTCGGCCCTCGTTCTGCTACCCCGCCTCCAGAGGATGTGTCTGGAAGGGCAAAGAGAGCCTGACCTCCCCAGGATTCATTCACCTGCGTCCGTAAAGCTTTGCCGGCACAGAGCTACGCCCGCTCACATACGTGTTGTGTGTGGCGGCATTCACACGACAGTAGGCGTGAGAGACGGAAAATATGTACCATCTGCCCTTGGCAGAGTGTCTGCTCGTGCACGTCCAATCCTGTCAGCCACCGTGGGGAAGCGAGGTGGTCATCACCCCCGCGGAGAGACCTTGGACCTAACAGTTAGCCAAAGTGTTAAAAAGAGTGCATTTATTCAAAACTCTTAGAGTGACTTCAGAGCACAGGACAGAGACTTTCCACAACGACCAGGAACTGTGTCCCCAGTTGGCGCGGCTCGCTTGAGAACCTGCCGTCCCGGAGGAGAGGCGTGCACCCCGACGCTGCGCTCCCAGGAAGCGCCTCCAGGGCTGCTGGCCCACTTTGGTGGTGCCTTTCCGTAACAGGGATAAACCTGACACCACTTCCAGAGAAAATAACAAAACACACAAATTCTGGGAAAATATCGACAGCCTCAGGGAGCTGAAAAATGAAGGGGGCGTTTCAAAATGTAGAGAAGTGGAAGCAGGGCGCCTGGGTGGCTCAGTTGGTTAAGCAACTGCCTTCGGCTCAGGTCATGATCCTGGAGTCCCGGGATCGAGTCCCGCATCGGGCTCCCTGCTCTGCAGGGAGTCTGCTTCTCCCTCTGACCCTCTTCCCTCTCGTGCTCTCTATCTCTCATTCTCTCTCTCAAATAAATAAATAAATAAATCTTAAAAAAAATAAATAAATTTAGAAGTGGAAGCAAAGGTAGTTTTGTTTCCTATCTGGGGGAAAGCCTACCATGGGCATTGGGGGGGTTGGTCCCCTGTCCCAGGAAGCCCCTGATCAAGGGATTTGTTCACTTGGCAAAGTTTATCGCCCAGTCACAGCGGAGGACCTTGGTTTTCTTTCCACGGAGGCTGCAGACGTAAGGCTTTTGGTTTGCTTTTTTTCTTTTTTTGGTCTACAGATAAACCTTAAGACTACTTTTGACATTTCTTCAGAGCAAAACTGTACCAGAACCATGCGACGCTCATTCTCTGACGATGATGCTCCCTGTGACTCAGGGCTGGCTGCCGTGTCCACGGCTGAGCCCCGTGGGGTCCACCTCCTGCTCGGGGGCGCCTGGCGTATGCGGCAGTTCACGGCGTGGCTTGGGAACGGCACGTGTCCTTGTACCCATGGCCCTGGGTCACGTGGCCACACCCAACCCGGAAGGAGGAGGGTGACGGGTCCAGAGGCCCAGGGCTGCCCGCCAAGCTCAGATGGCCGCACTAGGCCAGACTCTCCCCCAGTCTGCTCGGACGCTGCACCAGGAAGGGAAAGAAGCAGGGCTGTGGAGTGGGGTCAGTTCCTAACCCCCCCGGCCCTGGTCACCCAGACGGGAACCTGGGGGCTGCGGCCCCTGCTGGCTGGAATAAACGTGGGCATAGGAGGGCACTCACAGAACCCCCGGGCGAGAGCCGGACGCGGACTTGCTCCTTAGGGCCGAGGACCTACCACACCCTCCCCCACATCACCCCTGCCCCCCTCCCCCCCATGGAATAAAGTACCCAGCCCCCACACATCGGCTCAGAGGGAAAGACCGATACCGTAAGACAAGAGTATGCTCAGGTCAACAGGTGATGCTATAAACTAGGAGCTGGTCATGTCCAGTCCGCCACCTGTTTGTAAATAAAGTTTTACTGCATGTGTCTATCGTCACGGACCGTGTATGGCTGTCTTTGCACCACGACGAATACTTCCGACACAAACTGCGTGGTCCTCAAAGGTGAAAATACTATCTGGCCCTTTGAGAAAAAGTGCTAACTGCTAGTACACAACACGAGAACAGCTTTTACAGCCCTCCCTGAACCTCAGGCTGTAGACTCAGCACGTCTGTGCATTAACGTTTAACCCAGAGACTACGAGCCAGACGGGGAAGCGGGGGCACCAGAGAGGTAAGGGAACGTCAGCACCAGGAAAACGTAAACTTCATGTTCACAAAAACTGGGAGGCAAGAGGGGTAGCTCCTCTCCCCAAACCGCAGGCCCCAGTCGTCCCAATGCAATTTAGAATGTTCTAGAGAATAAATGAGAAAATTCAAAAATCCAGTAAAGACTGCACAAGAGAGAGCGTACAGATCAAAACCGGAATGAGCATTAGCGGAAACCCGCATATGAACCATCCGTAAACAGAGTCTAAAAGCACAGAAGGGGAACGATATGCGGAGAGCAGCCCAGCCTCCCAGGGAGTCGAGCATCCATCAACACTAGTTACACTTCGTGATGGTGCAACTCACGGGTTTAGGAGCCCTGAGGACTCAAACCCATCACAACCACCTCCCTCCAGGCGAGAAGACTTTGGAAACACTTCCACGTTCTTTCCTGACAGTAAACGAGAAATCGATGTAAATGTCCTTAATGACTCTCCCAGCCGGGTCCTGGCCTGTCCTCTCTCAGCCTATCTAGAACCTTCTGCCAACTACTGGGGCTGAGAGCCTGCAAGCTGCACCCCCCGCCCCCGGCTCCTTGGCCACAGGGGGCCCTGGAGGAGACCAGGCGACAGGCGTTCAAGGGGCAGGAGGGGATGGCTCCTGTGTCCAGCAGCTTGGCGGGCAGGGGGCGCGCACCTCTTCTGTGGATCCCAGTGTGGCAGCCGCAGGTGGGGACATGGGTCTCTGCTGTCCCCAACCTCCTACAGCCTCTTGTGGTAGCAAATGCCAAGGCTGCCTGTCTAAAACCTGCAGGGCTGTTTGGTTCTGCTTTTCCCACCACAGCCGATGGTGCACTCACGGTGCAAACACCAGGACGTTCCCACGAGGTCAGGAAGAAGCCAGGCTTGCCGGCCACCACCAGCCACCGCACGCAGTAGGCACAGGCCGTGTCATCGGAGACCAGTAAGCAGGCATGGGCTGGAAAGGAGGGTTCATCCGTCTACCGACGTCCTAACCGCACACCTGAAAACCCAGGAGAACCACCGCCCGGCTCAGGAGGCACCGAGCACAACGCGGACACGGGAGCCGCACACGAGGTGCTGGCCGCTCTGCTGGGAGGAAAGAATTCAGCGGAAATGAGTGACGAGTGCTCAGGACAGACATTATGCCAGGAAGTGAAGACTCTGCATGACTAAAATGTTACCCACATTGAAAAGTAAGGAGCAACAAGGAAGACACAAGATGCAAAACAAGGGCCGCGACACACCGGGCACCGCGCATCTGCAGAGGGACCTCCTCCTGGGCACTTCCCTGCACCGTACAATTGCACAGGGGCGCCTGGCCGGCTTGGTCGGAGCAGCGTGCGATGCTTGACCTCGGGCTCGTGAGTCTGAGCCCCCCGTTGGGCGTAGAGATTGCTTAAAATAAAGAAGAACAAAAATAAAACTGCATCAAGTTTTTAAAAGAATCTATTCTTTCATGGGGTTTCTGATGTCACCAGGTAGTTGGCAAAAGCACAGTTTAGGTCCGCCCGGACAATTTCCTCAACAAGAGGAGCCCCTCGCGTCTGGGCCCTCATGCCTGCCCGAGGCCTGTCCTGGGTGAGGACACGAGGGGGCCCACGGCCTCACCCCAGTCAGGCCTCCACGCCCGGTCGGCACAGTCCCAGGACGCTACAGAGCAGGGCCCGCAGCCATGCTCTTCCGCTCCACGCATATGGCAATAACCCGTCTGCCCCAGTGCGGCCAGTTGCCTCCGGATTAGGAAGACACACCACCTGCTCGCACGTGAGAGTGGTGTGCGGTCCCCAGTGGATGGAGGCCAGTCCCCGAGGGTCCGTCCCTGCTCAGGGTTTTGGGACAATGCGTCGACGGCCACCGCAGTGTTTCTAAGAGCTGCGCCGTCTACATGTACCTGCAGAAGTCAGGCAAACCCCTCCGAAATCTCCTAACTGCCGCAGTGAGTCCCAGGCCACTTGGGACGGAAGAATCCTTCCTCCCCATGCCGCCGCCCGGGCTGGGTTGTCCGCGGCCCTAGCCACCCTGCCCTGGGAGCCTGGGGGCTGGGACCGAATCGTAGCCGTTTTAGGCAAGCCAGATGGAATGGGAGCAAACTCAGGGCTTTGGCATCACCACCGCGCCTCAGAACAGAGGCTGAACCGATACCCCGCACGCACTCTGCTGCCTGTCACTCAACGTCTGCTCCTTCTATTCTGGGCTTCAATTAAATTATGACTTTAACAAATTTATTGTGTTTTGAAGGTGCAGTGACTCATGTGCTCACACGGACTCCCAAGGTCTCAGATGATTCCTGCTGCGCTCATGGCCTCCCTCCACTAGCAGAGGCCCCGAGAGAACTCGGTTTTCCTTTGAGCCCCCCGGGAGGCTTGACCCGGCCATGTCTCTGCTCACCTGCCTCTCCGCATGTCTACTATCACCCCCACTCGAGGCCTGACCTCCTCCAGCGGCCACCGTATCCACAACCACCCGCTGGACAGGTGCTCACGCCGACCTGTGTCCCCCAGCTCTCCGTGTGCAGACCCTCACTTCTGCCCCGAGATCTCCACCGCGGTGTTGCTTGGGGCATCCTGCCACCCACTCCTTGGCATCAGGCGACACATACCGTCCTCAGCTCCGCTCTGAGGCTTCCTTCCAGGCCTCGATGTGCCCGTGTCTGGACCCTACACTGCCAGTCCTCCTAGGGACCGGGCAGCGGGCTTCCCCAACAGAACACCACCGGGGCCTCAGTTTCCCTGGAGCCTACGCGGTTGTGGATAGCTCCAGGATGACCCCTCACATCTCGAAGCCCCTGTCTCCTCCTTGTGAACACACACCACCTCCTCTGGGACTCATCCCTGTCCGCCTCGCCACACGCTGCTCCCTCACCACATTCCCACGCCCGCACTGGAGCACCGGGGTCCCTCCCTGGGCCGGGGCCGTGCCTGAGCCCAGCTGAAGTCTCTCTGGAACTGCAGGCAAGTGTTCAGGTGTCCTTTATAAGGAAGAACACACAGAATAGCACCGGCTAAGTGGCATTTAATATCCAGATGCCACTTTGAACCAAGAACAATTCACTCAAGTGCTGAAGTCAGCACACAGCGCATGGAGCTCTTTCATTAACAAACAAGGTGTAACAGGTCCGCTCTTTTTTAGACAGTGAGCACATGTTCCACACGAAATGGGTGTAATATGATAACTCGAGGCACACAGTTAAAAGGTCGTATATCTCAGAGCAGTGAGCCAACTGTAAATATTTTAATGGCAGCTTGCTCATCTGAGATCTGAGATCATGCTAAGTGCGAGAAATGTCCCCAAACTGCAATTTTATGGGGGGACTTGCTAAAATAGTCACCTCAGCTACAATCTTTAGCCCATTTTTCCCAGAATAGCTCAAACAGAAGCAATTTTGTAGTTAATTTTCATCCTGGCCATTGTCTGGGAAGGATGGGCCGTCTGTGTGCTGTGGAGCACGTTCTTCCACAACGCAGATGTTTATCTTGTGTTAGAAACACCTGTTTTATGCTGTGTGTGGCGACACAATGCTGAGTAAAACCCAGGGATCCTATGTAGCTGTGAGCACAGAACGCAGCCGACCAGGGTGGGCGCTGGATTTGAAGGGGAGAGAAAAGAAACCTTTCTTTCTCCCCATCCTGAGGCCCTGGCAATGATCGCGCTCAGTGCAAGCTGCCGGCTCATTTGGCAGACTTCTACCGCAGCTGCCCCCCAGCACCAGGCTCGGCTCTGGTGGTTGGTCGTCCTGTCTGTCTGCAGGTGTGGCAGGTCGGGCTCCGCGGCCCCTGGAGACAGGCCCATGGCAAGGCCTCAGGACAGCGTGCTCTAGGCGGAGCCTACACCCCTCCCACAGCCCAGGAGCCGAGGCGGCGGCCATGCGTACCCCCGCCAGGCGGAGCTCCCCCCCACGTGTCCGGTCCCTGCAGCTGCCCACACCCCTGCTTGCTGGGGCCTCATCACATTTCACGACTCCAGTCCCTGTGGGTGTCCTGCTGGCCGTGAGGGTTTGTGGGCACAGTGCTAATCACCCCCCGACCGTGACGGGGGACACAGCCCAGCGGTGCATCTGTTCAAAGGCCCAGCGCCAACATGGGCAAGGCCCTCACAGAGGCGCATTCTTTTTTTTTTTTTTAAAGATTTTATTTATTTATTTGAGAGAGAGAGAATGAGAGACAGAGAGCACAAGAGGGAAGAGGGTCAGAGGGAGAAGCAGACTCCCCGCCGAGCAGGGAGCCCGATGTGGGACTCGATCCCGGGACTCCAGGATCATGACCTGAGCCGAAGGCAGTCGCTCAACCAACTGAGCCACCCAGGCGCCCACAGAGGCGCATTCTATCAACGGTTCACCATGAGCTGGGCCTTGCTGTTAACATTTTAACATCTTACTAATCCCTGCAGCGACCCTAAGAGGCAGTGTCCCTGCTGCTCCCCTTTCCCAGAGGAGACTGGGGTACAGGCAGGTTACTCCGAGGTCGCACAGCTGACAAGAGGAGGGCTGGGCCTGCACCCCAGCTGTGGCTCCAGACCTCAGGAAAAACTGAGTGCTGTGTGCATGAGCGCCTCCCAGGCTCTGTTCCTGTGGGCTTCTCAGAGACTTCCTGACTCTGTGAGCAGCCATGCCCAAGACGCCTGTGCACAGCCACGCAGCGTAGCCCGTCTGCCAGAGGGTCACCCCGGCTCCTGGCTCCAGCCCCCGGACACCCGGCTCCAGCCCCCCAGACACCCTGGCTCCCGGCTCCAGCCCCCCAGACACCCCGAATCCCGGCTCCAGCCCCCCGGACACCCCGACTCCCGACTCCAGCCCCCCAGACACCCCGACTCCCGACTCCAGCCCCCCGGGGTCCCCGACTCCCGACTCCAGCCCCCTGGACACCCCGGCTTCTGACTCCAGTCCTCCAGACACCCCGTCTCCCGGCTCCAGCCCCCCGGACACCCCAACTCCTGGCTCCAGCCCCCTGGACACCCTGACTCCCGACTCCAGCCCCCCCCAGACACCCCGGCTCCCAGATCCAGCCCCCTGGACACCCCGGCTCCCCACTCCAGCCCCACCAAGACACCCCGGGTCCAGCCCCCCGACACCCTGGCTCCCGGCTCCAGCCCTGTGGCCAGTGCATGTGTGTCCCCATGCTGCAGCCTGCTCAGGCACGTGCAGGACTTTGAGCGTCCCTCCGAGCTGGCTGTAACATCTGCAACCCTCACTGATTCATGAGTCACAAAGAATGCGACATGTGTTCACTGTGTACTTGTACCAAGAACATGACTGTACCTTAAAAAGTATTTTTTAAGCAGCGTGACTGCCTACAAGGTGTCAGGTACCAAGCAAATGCTCGGGGCACAAGTGCACTCAGCGCCACCCTGCTCTCTCCAGGAGTGCACCACGGGCTGGGGACACAGGCACATACACACAGTTGGGGTCAAAGCAGGCACATAAAAACAGCCCAGGAGAGACACCCTATCCCGACTAACCAGGTGTTTAGAGCTTCTAGACAGACTGACAGATCCTGTAAAAATAAAGAGACAAACTTGATGTCCTGGGATGTGACCTCCCCTCGTGAACGTTGTAAACAAATCTACGCGTCAGTCTGGTAAAGCAGAGAGGCTGTGTCATAGGATCACACACAAACACCGAAGGGATGAACTTGTTTTCAGTTCTACTTAGTGCACCTGGGAACGTGACAGGCAGACCATCTCCGGGGGCAGAAAGTGCTATGCTCTGGGCAACAGAGACATGCGTGACGTTGAAAGTCTGACCCTTTTACACCCACACCCTGACGAGTTCATACAGTAAAATCAACCATCAACCACAAAACAAAGTCTTCTGGAATCTCACCATTCAGGAAGTGTGGGGTTGGGATGGGTCGACTGCCCTCGGGCATATTCCAGAATTCCCCGAGACCCTGGTCAGAGCTACACAGACGCACGGGGAGAATGCACGGAACACAACCACAGGACCTTTCCAGAAGCTCTGAAGCAGGAGGGGTGGGGGAGGGCAGGGCCCACCTGGCGGCGTGACAAAGATGGACAGAGTGAAGGGACCCAGGATGGAGTTGGTCGCAGCAACCTCAGCCACAGGCCCAGGGGCCTGGACCGCATCCCAGAAGCAATTGGGGAAGTAATCAGAGGAGCTTCGAAGCAGGAGAAAGACATTTTAGATTTGTGTTTTCAAAATATGGCTCAACTCCAACATGGGGGAACTGACAGCCTGGGGAGCCCCAGGGACCAGATGCCCCAAAGAGGCTGTGGTCAGGGTTCAGGCAGGGGAGAAGGGAGGAATCTGAGACACGTTTAGGAGGCGGTATCAGTGAGATCCAGGGAGGAGACAACTACAGATCGGGGGGAAAGTCCATTCATCCCACAGCTGCTTTGCACGCACAGGTGGCAGCCAAGTCAGGTGGGTCAAGGGACTGAAGGTCAGGAGGGAGGTGAGGGCGCACGTGTTCGTGGGGGCGTACCAGTCACCAGTCTGATTTATAGCTGAGCTGAGTTACCACGAGCCGGACCGAGACTGTTGTCCTCAGAAAGGCCTGCTTGCAAGGTGGCCCTTGGCTGGAGTCTGGGAACTTGACTGGTAGACAGCTCCCTCCACCGATAAAAACCTCCCCTGAATCTTAAGAGTGGTCTGCTGTGCGTACACAATATGGTTTATGCTGAACACCCGTTTTCCTTCTGGGAGTCTGGAATATTCTGTCACGTGCCAGCCCCCAGTAAAACCGCCAACGGTCACAATTCCTTGCCGGCCGGTTGTGGTCTGTGTGACTCCAACTCTTGGAAGCTCCCACCTGCTTTCCTCTCAACTCCACCCCAGGAGCCTCTTCCCTTTGCCAGTTCTGCTTTATACCCTCTCATGGCAAGAAATCTTAGCCTTGAGTCCTACTATGTGCTGGTCCTGTGAGTTCTGCGAAATCACTGAACCTGGGGGTGGTCTTGAAGACCCCGACACAGGACACAGTCGGTATTTTTTCAAATAAACAAACTGGGTGAGTTCAAGTCAGCGAGCTGAAAAGAATTCTAAACAGAGTATATAATGACTATCCTAGACCAGTGGTTTTCAAGCCTTTTGAAACAGTAGGATTCCAATATAAAGTTTTATTAAGTACAGTTGCTGGTATTTTTTAATTTATTCCACTTATTGGTAATATCCATGAGCACAGAAACCCACCTCCTGCCCACTATGGCATCCCAACACCTAACCCAGTGCCTCTACTCCTATACTCAGTAGGATGTTTTCAATAAATATTTTATAAATGCAATTAAATAACTTAGGTTCAAATCCACAAAATTTACTTAGTACAAGATACCAGCTGATGAGAACAACAAAGTTAGTTTGATGAACCAAACCAAACCAAACAAACAAACCCATACTTGCAATGGAGAGAACCCTAATACGATGGTGAAAACCTCATGCCTACTCAGCCGCCATACAGTTCAATTCAGAAATCAGGAGAATCTTAAAAATATGCTCTTTTTTCTTACCGACTTGTTGTCTGGAAGCAGGAGTGTAAGCCGACCAGGAAAGGGTTGCTGGATGCCTGCTCAAACACATGCTTCTCTGTCTGTACCCAGTCAATATCCTGAAATAGAAACCAGGTCATGTTAATGAGGCTCCTGAATACTCTTCATCCTTGAGAAGGGGAGGAAAGAGAGAAATGTCTCTCACCTCTACTTGTAAGTAGATAGTGCAGACAGGAAAGGAAAATGCCCATTAAGAAATAGATCACCACCACCATCCCCATCTCCACTACCATCCTCACTATCATGTTCATCACCATCACCGCCACCATCACCACCACCATCATCATCACCACCACCATCATCACCACCACCATCACCACCACTATCATCATCATCACCACTATCACCATCATCACCACCATCATCACCATCATCACTACCATCATCATCACCATCACCACCATCATCATCACCATCACCATCATCATCATCACCACCATCACTATCATCATCATCACCATCACCACCATCACTATCACCACCAACATCACCATCACCATCACCACCACCATCACCATCATCAACATCACCACCATCACCATCATCATCATCACCATCATCATCACCACCACCACCATCACCATTATCACCATCATTATTACCACCATCGTCATCATCACCACTATCACCATCACCACCATCACCATCTTTGTCACCATCACCATCATCTGTCACCATCTCTACCCCCATCACCAGCTGTGTGCTGGCCTCTGAGCTACAAGCTCTCCAAGCACTGCCTCATGTGCTCCCCGTGACAGCCTTGGGAGGCTGGGTTTCATCTCCACTTAAGACATAAGGAAACAGGATGGATGCTTAAGCAGATTCCCCAGTGTCCCATGCCCATCTCTAGAGCACCAGCTCCTATCACAGGGCTGTCTCCCTCCCAATCCACGCTGGAATTTGGGGAAAGCTGCAAAGTCAAGTCTGTGCCTCCCTCTACACACTGGGGTTTCCCTGTGTGTCTCTGCTTCCTTCTGTCTATCTCAACTCCTCTCTGCCTTTCTCTAAAAGGACACCTCTCATTGGACTCACGGCCCACCTACATAATCCAGGATGATCTCCCCAAGATCCTAACTTAATTACATCTGCAAGGACCCCATTTCCAAATAAGTTCAGACTCACAGGTTCCAGGGGTTAGGATGTGGACATAACTTTTTGCAGGCCACCATCCAGCCCACTGCCGTGCCCCTACGGCCTAACGTCCACTGCCCAGACTCATGGCCACAGACACCAGGGTCTCTCACAGATGCACAAAGACATGCACATGATACATGGAGACATGGGGACGGACACACACACACACACACACACACACACACAGCTTCTACTCACTGACTCCTAGAATCACATTTTTCTCAAGAGATCACCTAAAAGTCCCACCTCCACATCTTGGCCCACAGGGGACAATCTGAAGATGCCAAGAATGAACCAAAGCAGTGAGTGTGTCCTGAATGCCTTTTCTTTCAGTTCTACAAACTTGACCTCAGACACTCCACTAACTTTCCAGCTGGCCAGGGTTCCAGTAAGGGGATCTGGAATCATCTTGCTGCACTGC
The DNA here is from genome assembly GCF_009762305.2 of Zalophus californianus. Lineage (NCBI taxonomy): Eukaryota > Metazoa > Chordata > Mammalia > Carnivora > Otariidae > Zalophus > Zalophus californianus. The sequence continues at coordinate 1,011,735 of NC_045598.1, read as the reverse complement.
TGACGAGCAGTGAAGATGTGAGCAAGCCACTGCCTCCCGAGCCTCAGTCTCCTCAGCTGTGAGGTGTGGGTACCACCACTCACTTATGAGCTCAGCGCTCAGGGGCCAGCTGGGCAGTCTGTGCTCGCACAAATGCACCCTGCTGGTAGGGCAAGTAAAAGTTCTAGTTTAGCCCCAGCTCCTTCCTCCAAACCATGAGCCTGGGCCAGGGCTGGGGAGCCCTCCTGTGGTCTGCTGGGCCCAAGGACACCAGGTTGCCTTGTACTACGGGGCCCAACAGCATTATTGCTGCCTATGCGTCAGTGCTTCCTCTGCTTCTAAGACACGGAGTCTGCGTTCAACTGTGAAAGAAAAAGACCAGAAGTACATGAAGCCAAGAAGCCCAGAGAGATGCTCAACATCACTAGTCGTTATGGAAATGCGGATCAAACCCAATGAGGTGCCACTTCTCACCCACCAGGGTCACGATAATCACAAACCAGAAAATGGCGAGCCCTGGAAAGGGTGTGCAAAGCTGGGACCCTCACACGCTGCTGGCGGGAACGTGAAACGGTGTACCTGCCCGGCACGGTTCGGTGGTTCCTCAAATAGGTCAGCGTGAATAACTCTACAACCCAGCAACTCCACTCCTAGGCAAACCCCTCAAGAACCAGAAACAGGGACTTGAACAAATACCCACACGTGAACATTCACCACGGCAGAGCTCACAGTCGCCAAAAGGTGAGCGCAACCCCAATCTCTATCAAGAGATGAACCAAATGTGGTCTACTCATAAAATGGATTATTATTCAGGCATAAAAAGCAATGAAGTTCTGGGAAGCCTGGGTGGCTCAGTCAGTTATGCACCTGCCTTCGGCTCAGGTCATGATCCTAGGGCCCTGGGATTGAGTCCTGCACTGGGCTCCCTGCTCAGCGGGGACTCTGCTTCTCCCTCTCCCTCTGCTCCTCCCCCTGCTCATGCACACGTGCTCTCTATCTCAAACAAAAATCTTAAAAAAAAAAAGGGGGCAGTGAAGTTCTGATAGGCGTACTATGTGGAGGAACCTCGGAACATGATGCTCATTGCAAGAAGCCAGACACCAAGGGCCACACAGTGTGATTCCCTCTACAGGAAATGTCGAGGAAAGCTAAGTCCAGAGACAGAAGGCAGATGAGCGGTGCCAGGGGCAGGCCGTGGGGGGTGGGCACTCACGGACACAGGGTTCCCTTCTGGGGGGGGATGACCGTGTCTTGGCATGAGACGGCGGTGACGCAGTGCCACATCGTGACTGCACCAAACGCCACATGAACGTATACTTTAAAATGGTTAAAATGGTGAATTTTGTTATGTGCGTTTTACTTCCATGGCAAGAAAGAAGCATGGGAGCCAGGATGAAGACCCCAAGTGGAGCGCGAGCCGGCGTCCACGCTCACCTCGTCATCGTGGACCAGGTCCTTCTTCACCACTTTCATGGCGTACATCTGATCATTCTTCTTCAGCCGCACCAGAAGGACCTTGGCGTAGCTCCCACGCCCGATGACCCTGATTAGGTCGAAGTCCTGCAGTCCGAGCCCCTGAGATATTTTGATTCCATCCATCCCATCGATAACCGGCTTGAGGTCCTGAGGACAAGAGAGAAGTGAGAAAGGAAAGACTCCTCCCTGCGGAGGTTAAGTCCCTGCGAGCAATTCCGCTCACAGGCTCTGACTCCACGACCACCCCAGACGCCCCACGCACAGCCCGTGGCCCACCACAGAGCATGTGGGTGCCCGGGGCCGGCTCCCAGGACAGGCTCCCTCACCAGCGCTTTCCTGGGGGCTATAACGCCTAACTAGCTGATGTCTGCAAAGCCCAGCCACAGCCCCGCGCAAGGGCTACAAGAACGAAAGAGAAAGGTGATCCGATTAAGAACAGAAGCTTCCCTCCTACGAATTATTTCTGGCAAGGGTATCTGTGGTGGAGGCAGGAGGTACCTAAGTGCTCCCGACTCATCCCAGATGCAGATGTTATGTTAATGAGACAACTTTTGAGAAGCCCCAGGCCACCTAAAGGTGGGACCAAGCAGGTGATTAGAAGCTTGGAACTCAGTCTCACCCCTGACCTCCGGGGACGGGAGAGGGGTCGGGGATTGAGTGCACTCTCCAACGGCCAATGACTTAATCCATCATGGCTCTGTAACGAAGTCTCCAAACAACCCCAAGGACGGGGGCTGGAGAGCTTCTGGTCGGTGGGCACGTGGCGGTGTGCCTGCACAGGGCATGGAGGCTCCGTACCCTCCCCCCATCCCTGACCCCATGCAGCGCTTCCTTCGGGCTGTTCCGGAACTACAGCCTTTTACCATGAGCTAGTAATCTATTAAGTAAAATGTTTCTCTTGAGTTCTGTGAGCTGCTCAAGCAAATTAATGGAACCCGCGGAAAGGGTCATGGGAACCTGATTTATAGCTGGTCGGTCAGAAGCACAGGGGACCACCTAGCCTGCAAGTGGCCTCTGACGGGGGGCAGTCTTGTGGGCCTAAGCCCTTGGGGTCTGATGCTAGCTCCAGGTAGACGGGGTCAGAATTGAGCGAAATTGTGGGACACCTGGTCAGTGTCCTCCAAGAATCGGAGAACTGCTTAGTGATGTGGAAAAAGTACAACAGACAAATAAAGGGTTTTATGAAAATAAAATCTGACAAAAACTGCAGCTCAAGAGCCAGCCCTGGACCCACTCTGCCATTTGGGCAGAGAGGGTGCTCGGGAACTGAACCCACAGCAGATACAGTGCCACACCTGGACCCTAAAGAGTCTCTGGGATGGCAGCCTCTGGAAGAGTCATAAAGGATGTGCCCCAGACAAGAGTGAGCTGTGCCACGGCAGCAGCCCATGTTTCTGGAGCCAGGTCCTGGGCTGGTGCACGCCCTCTCCTCTCTGCCCCCCAACAGACCAACTTCACCATACTGCACAGCCCACCCACCAAAGCAGGAGGGCCCCGTGCCCCATGTGGGCCATGCCCATGGGTGCCAACATCCTGTTGCTTCATGAGGTACCAATATCCCAGGGATGGGAACACTTGTCCTGTGACAGGAGACAGAAGATAGTTGCAGAAAATGTAAGCATTTGCACCTTGGGAGTGGGGAGAATCAAGTTACTACCAAATGTGGTGAGCATCTGCCAATCTACCTCTGACGTTGGCCCACCCAGCCATAAACTTGTCCAAAACAGGACAAAGGACAAGTCCGGGTCAGGGTGATTCCTCCACGCGGATCCCCGCAGACGACGGCAGCCGTGCAAGAGTACGAAGTGATCCCACTCTCCAGGGACCAGCCTTCCCACCTTTTCTCGAAGCACATGAGCCTGGGGTCTCCGTGTGCTCCGTGCAGCCCACTGTGCGGGCCCAAGCCACCCTGTACTGAAATGGGAGGAGCCACACTGACGACCGGTGTTGTGGGAAGCTTCCCGTGTGCCAGCCATGGGGTAGGGGTTCATACAAATGCTCTCAGTTCACCCTCACAAAAAGCTGTGGTCATTATCCAACATGACCCAAGAGGATTCTGAGGTCAGAGAGGCCCCTGACCCAGGCTCGGACCAGGCCTGCCACTTGGGCTCACCTGGCCAAGTTCTCCCAGTTCTGCAGAGCTGTGAGAATAGTACACCACCACCACATCCTCACGTCTGAGAGTTAGCACTGGCTTGTGTCGGCCGCACCCGCTTGCTCTCTGTCCACCTAACAATCCGGAGATTCCTTGTGTGCTGAATACTGGAGACTCCATGGCACTCTGCCCTGAACCCCTCAGTGTGCATCACCTGAGAGGTCCACAGACCATGCCCTCACAGTGAGCAACAATTCCCAAGCCTGTCTAGTTCATATTTAAATTTCCATAATTGCCCCAGAAATGAGCTAATGAACTTCCAAAAAGAAACTGGAAACACTAATGAGCCATTTTATACACTCACCTCAGAATCATCTTTAATGTTGTCATGTTTCCGGGTTGAAGAAATGTAAGCAACTAGTGAAGAGAGAAAGAAAGCAACAGGACATCGCAGCATTGTCAGGAACGCAGCCTGAGACACAGGGGCTCCCACGGCCCCTCACCCCTCTGCGGACACCAGTGGCCCACGCCAGGCCAGCCACACTGAGGGCAAATCACGGAGCGGCCACACCTAACTGCAGAGCCCTAAGAAAATGTAGCTTCTTGGTCCCACCCAGGCCTCCTGACTCTGCACCTCTGGGGGTAGAGCTTGGGAACCTGCATTTGTGACAGGTTTTTTCAGCGATTCATCGAGAAGTAAGTATTCACAAGAGTTTGGTATCTAGCCTTCCAGATGTTGTTTTTAGAGTATGCAGGTGGGTGGAAGAGAGGATGGCTGGATGGGTGGATGGTGGGTGGGTAGATACATAGATGGCTGGATGGCCGGATGGGTAGTAGTTGGGTAGGTGTGTGGTGGGTGTGCGCCATTGTTGTTTATTAGAAATCTCCTTTGTATGAGGTTTTGTGCTAAATGCTTTATGTTCTGTGATCTCATTTCATCCTTCAAGCACTCTCAGGGCACAGAACTCACATTTACCATGCTCTTAACAGTGCACAGACTTTGGGAGCTCAGAGCTGGGCTATCGGTCCAACTAGTATTCAAAATCTTTCTCCAAATGCTTCTGAGCATTAAAAAAAATATGTCTCTCCTCCACCAAAAAAAACCCCACAAAATCCCACAGAAACTTAAGAACCAACTTGACAGCAGGCTTTTCCATGGAGACCAGCCTATGCAGCAGCCCACCCGTGGGAGGGCCTGCCTATGGTAGCCGCCACAGTATCTTCTAGAACTCCCAAAGTCGGTGCCGAGGGAAAACGCCCACCTGGACTCCTATGGCAGCCACTCTCAGAGATGTGTGTGCCCAGGGAAGGCCACCCCACTCTGCCATCTCTGCCCAGGGATGATGGAAGGCCCTAGAGACGTCCCCAGTCCCGCAGTGAGGGGCACATGCTTGCCAATATTGACCCTCAGAGAGCAGATGGGAGCTAAAAAGCATTCGTGCTCAGAAAGGGGAGGCACACAGGAGCTCCAGGGTGGAGAGCCTGGGCTCCACCAGCAGGAAGAAAGCAGCCCCTACTTCCATCGGTGTCCTCAGAAGGAAGGTCCACGTCGTCCTTGTCATCTACTGCAGGTTCTTGGGAAGGCATGACAGAATCCTGCAAAGAGACAGGCATTATAAAGCGACCAGGCAGGCTTTACAATGTAGCTTCTGGAGACACTGTGTGACTTTCTATCACCACCTCCTGTGATATACACATTGTAGCCTGTGTCCTAATACATATTCCACAAATCACCTGCTAACCTTACCACACTGGAGACAGGAAGACCCACACGGACATCTCCTGCGGAAGACCACTCAGCACCTCAGGCTGTGACCTTTCCGGCAGGTGCTTTAAAAAAATGGGGCCTTTGTATATAATGCTTAGTAGTCTCCCCCACCCCCACGGCCGCATCACAGAGTCCTGGGGGCTGATGTCACAGCTGAGGCAGCCCCCTATTGGCCGACATTAAGCTCCAGGCGTTGGCATCCCTCAGCCCCTGACTGATACATCTTTGGGGCTGGCCTTATTTCTCAGGCTAACGTGGACCTATGGGGTCAAAGGGTATGTGCACCCTTTCGGTTCTTGGCAGCCACGGCTGGAAGGACTTTAGGAAGACCGTGTGCATTTCCCCCACACCAGTCCGTGCAGGGACCCCACTTCCCAGTGCTCAATCAGGGTTAGACATCAGATGAGCCAACCCGCCCAGACGTGCCTGCCAGAGGCCCAGGAGGAACTCAACATCCAGTTCAGGCTCCTGCTCAGGGGTCCCACGAGCACTACCAAGCCTGAATGCTCAGGAGGGAAATGAACAACATGTCAAAGGGCCAGGGTGCTTTACGTCCACAGTCGCAGGCTGAGGGGCACATGCGGGGTGCATCCTCCGACTTTCAGGGCGGCATGGGCTTTCCCTCTGTGGCTCCTTAGAGCTACTTCATGCCTGGGGTACAGATGAGCCTCCCCTTGCTCCTGTATCTTCGTCCCAGTGTGGGAGAGGGCCCTAGAGGCCCCACTAGAGGCCGCCCGCCCGAAGAGTGCTGGGGGCTCACAGGGCGTGGGAAGAGGGGCCCCACCTGGGGTGCTGGCTGGGGTCATGGCTCTGCAACCCATAGGCACCCCCTCCTTTTGTCTCATTGGTGGCAGGATCCTATTTGGACGGAGGGAGCCTGAGGGTCACCAGGGTCAGTGTGGACAATGAGCTTGAGGCTACCCCAACTCACGGGCCCCCAGGGCCCTATCTGGCCCATACTCACCATATGCCTTTTGCAGGTCAGCGGGACGAGCACGTGGCAGCGTTTATGGACCAGCAGCTTGCAGTTGATGCACCGGTAGCCCTGCCTTGCGAGACCCCATATCCTTTCACTGCACTGGCCACAGTACGCTCTCTGCAGGCAAGAAAAGCAGCCGTCAGGCCGAGGGCCGGGGTGTCCCCTGAAGCCACGCTACACTAGGGACCCAGCTCAGCGCCGGGGCATGCGGCATCTTCCCTGATTTTCTCAGAAAATGACAGGGAGCTAGGACAAGAGGTGGCCCCATCAGCTGGTCACATCTGGACACAGGGCTCTGCCCAAGCCCAGGAGCCCACTGGCGCCCACCCCCAGGCTGCGGGAACCAAGGGCCCCAAGGAGGGGGCTGGGACCCCGCTCTGGCAGGGGTGAAGAGACCCCTCCTCGGGCAAGGACCCACCCCTGCTTGCAGGGGCCGGAGGGGGATCACAGCTCCTGCTGGGCTGTGTGCAGAGACCCAGGCTGAGACAGGCATGAGAGACGTCCGGGTTTGCCTCTGGACGACCGTGGAGACAGGGACTGTACCTGGCATTCTGACGTGCCATAACTTTGAACTGCTAGGGGCAGTCTGCGATTATCTTGGGTGTTTTGTTTTGTTTTTTGTATTTTTAAAGATTTTCAAGTAGTCAATCTTTGTTCTTCAAGGTTCTAAACATCTGAAGCTAATGCTAACTATGAGTTTGTTCAGTGATGTTTCCCTAATTTTTAACTGTTACAAAGTGCACGAAGATGAATGTGTTCAGAAATCTGTTCACACGTGGCAGGAGGTGCACGTGAGTGGCACCGGGTTCCCGTGATCATCTTTTCTCTAGCTGTTACTCATATGCATGTTTAACAAATTTTGTTCTTTTGAAAAAGCCTCTCATTATTCCTGAAGAACAATAAAAAGGACTACAATTGTACTGAGCAGAGTTCATTTATGCCTGATGGAATCCTCTTGGCGTGTGGGGGTGGGGTGTGGCGGTGTGGACAGACCGTGTGCCCGGAGCTCACAGCCACAGGCCCCGAGAAGCCGACTTCTCATCAGCGAAGCGCCGAGCGGGGAAACCAGGGCCCACGGGAGCCGGTCCCCACACACACAGCTTCAGGTCCTGGTCACAGCTCTGCGGCCAATGCCTGGGGCTGTGCCCAGCACACAGTCGGTGCCTAATACATGTTCGCTAAGGTCAAGCAAACACACACACACACCCATTACTTTTAACTTTGGAAACAGGACAGAAAAGCATTTATTCCAAGTCGTCTGTATTGCCTAAAGCATCCCTCCCATGACCAGCCAAACGCAAATTGTGGGGCCGTGAGGGAATGGGCTGAAGTGCGGACAGCAGTGAGGGCTGGACGGGGGGGGGGGGGGGGGGGGGGGGGAGGGGCGGCCGCAGGGGACCCTGACAGCGCCTCCAGCTCTGGCCGCCCTCGTTTCGTACCAGCATTGCCCAAGTAGGGCAACCGCTGAACGCCTAACTTCGGCAGTCAAAGAAGAGCTTCGGGTATGAAGACCAGTTTTCATTCTCTTGGGTGTGTCCGGCTGCGTCAAACCATTTGTGAAGCCATTAAGAACAATTCACCTTTCTTATATAATATGCTAACGTGGTTAGCTTTCCCACGGTCACGTTGCACAACTAATCTGCAATGCTTCTTCCATCGGCCACTCGGTGGCTTCACAAATTCACAGATTCCTTCCCAAAGATAAGCAGGGGCTGGTAGGCCAGCTGCTGACGGACAGCAGCACGCTCTCCCCGGGCTCCACACCAGGGACGTGGAAGGGACGTGAGACCCACATGCCCACGCCGCTCAGGACAGGCTGCCAGGGGCCCTTTATCTCAGACCTCTGTTTGAACTGTTAACACTTCGGGAAACATGACACTAAAAAACAAAACCTAAACCCCAAGCTTCAATACTCTGAAATTCACCTGAATGAATAAATTAATGGAGTGAGAATATTTTTAAGCCTCCTTACACGCTGCTGACTTGGTTCCTGGCTCGTGTTTTCAATCACACATTCTACTTTTCAGTCACCCTGAACTCTTTTCCGTCTAAGCCTTTGGTCTGGGTTTCTGTGGGTTCTTGCTCGGATGCCCTGTTTCCACTGTGCTTTGTGCTTCCTGACGGTGAGCTCAGGTGTCCTATTGGTTCAACCGTGGGGTCCTCTGAGGCTGGGCTGTCGAGGAGCTGCACCTCTGCTGGCTCCTGGGGAGCCCTCCTGGGCTGGCCCGTTAGGCTGCCCATAGGGGCTGCAGGAGCGTGGGAGGTCCAGCTTGAGGCTGCAGACCCTCCATGCGTCCCTGCCTCTTCCTACAAGGTCCGAGAAGCTACTGCTCTTCCTGGGGCGGGAGGGGTAGCCTCATCCCTCCGTCCTGCATCTTCTGAATCCTGCTGTCATGCTAGCGCAGGGTGGGGAGGGGGTCTCATGCTGGGCCCAAAACGTGCTCCTCTTGAGGCCTTGATCCATTCAGCAAGTGCTGACTCCAGTCTTCTACTCCAGGAGCAGGCAAACTACAGCTGTGGGCCAAATGCGGCCATGTTTTTTATAAAGTTTTATTGGAACTCGGCCTCGCTCATCTGTTTACCCCCTTACCCCTGTCTGTGGCTGCTTTTACATTACAATGGGGTTGGCAGTTGCAACAGAGCCCTGGTGGTGCACGAAGTCTAAGATATTTACTCTTTGGCCCTGACGTGAATTGCTTGCTAACTCTGTCCTAGTTGCTTGGGCCAAAACACTTGGGAGAAACCCTCGACCAGCATTTACGGGAAATGCTCATGCCCTGGGGTTCCCAGGGCCAGGCTCTGACCTTGCCTTCATGCCCCACCCCATCCATGGCACTGGTGTCTCCTTTTCTAGGGTGGAGGTCTTCACTTCTTCTCCAGAAACTTGCTGGATCTCTCCCTTTGATTCACCAGTGGAACTTTTTCTCACTGTTCTAGAAGAAAAGTCGTGTCAAGGACAAATAAAGATCCTGGTGGGGAGACTCAGCCATATGACTGACACCCACTCACTTTCTGCCCGGGTCACCGATGAAGAACATGAGAAATGATCTCTTGTGGGCTCTTGCCCTGTAAGTCTTGCTGATTCCTGCAGAACCAAGTGTGTAGCTCTTAAGACATCCTTTCAAGTGACAGGTGGAGGTGACCCGCACAATCCTGTGATTAACACAGTGAATGGTGCAGACCCAGCCTCCAGGGTCCCGGCAAGACGCAGGACTTGGAACCAAGGAGAATCAGGTGGGAAATCAAACTTGGCAACACGTTGCAGGATCCTCGTTCTGTGAACTGAACAGTCTAAGAGTCGAGGGTCTTTGGCCCCCTTCCCAGCCCCCCCCCCCCCGTGTTTGTGAAAACCTACTTTTGGTGGTCTGGGGACAGCTGAATGGGGTGGCAGGGGCACCCCTGAGAGTCCCCACTCCTCCACGGGGAGGAAAAGCCTTTTCTCACTGATTCGGGAGCGGGGGGCAGGAAGGGCAGGCAGAGGGAGAGGGTGACGGTCTGCACCTTGCAATCAGGGAAATGGGTTTTTCTCCTAAAATCTGCAGAGTGGGAGAAGCCAGGTCCCTCTGTGCTGCCCGGGCCCCGGCCTGTCTTGCTGGGTGGGTGGGCTTCATCTTGGACCAGTGAGTGTGTGGTAATGAAGGAAACAGCATTTCCCTGAAAGTCAACATGGGGGGGGGGGCCTCCCAGAACCTTCTGTCTGATATCCCGAAGGCTGGCCAGTCCCATCTGGCTGAGACCCCTCTCTGTCCAGAACCAAGCCAGTGCCCAGATGTGCAGAAAGAGAAGCCACCTGGCCACGCAGCTGGCTGGAAAAATAAACACAGGGTGGGGGCGGCAGGTGCCTCGCATCCTGGGGGTTGGGACATTTCCATCTCTTCACGCTGTCAGCAGCCAGGGTTCATCCTATCTGGTTGGCTCACCACGGCATCTCCCATCCACACCCCATCAGTCCACCCAGAGATGGAACAAAGGTCTATCTCCCACGCATTCCCCACTCAGTCCTCACCCTCCAGCAGCACTTGGCATCAGGGTCCTCTCATACCTTCTTGCTTGGTGATGCCTGAGCTCCCCGAGGCATCCGATATTCCTTGGACCCCCTGTTCTCCTGCTACCCACCTGGGTTCCTTCTCATTCCTGACAGACATGCTCCATTCTTTCTTGGTCCCTAACACAGTGCCCCTAGGTCTCCCCTAGCTGACTTTCTTCCAGTCATTAGTTATAATAAACAACAAATCTGTGTTCAGAATCCCTATGCCCAGAGCACTACGCCTGGTGGGAGAGAGCAGACACAGACCTGTGAGGAACATCAGCTGCACATGGGAATGGGGGCCGCAGAGAAAGGGCTACAGGGATGACTGTCTGAGCCAAGACGGAGTAAGGCACAGCATGAGCTCTGAGCATGCAGAGGAGGGGGAGGGTGGGCAGGGCAGAGTCTCAGCATGTGCAAAGGCCCTCAGGTGTGCATGTGCTGGGCTGTGGGAGTAGGCTGAATGGTGTCTCCCGAATTCATGTCCCCTTAGAACCTCCAAATGTGACCTCATTTGGAAAAAAACTTTTTGTAGATGTACCGTCAAAATGAAGTCGTACTGGACTGGGCGGGCCATAACCATGCCCGGTGTCCTTGGGAGAGAGCAGAGGCCATGTGAGGACAGAGCAGACATGGGGTTGCTGCAGCTACAAGCCAAGGACCGCCGGCAGCCCCCAGGGGCTACAAAGAGCAGGAAGGATCCTCCTCTAGAGCCACCAAAGGAGCACAGCCCTGCACACACCTTGGTTTTGGACCTCCGGCTCCGGAACTGGGAGAGAATGAGTTTCTGCTTTAAGCCCCAGGACACGAAAGTCCTTGGCCAGCGAGGCACCTGTAGGTACCACCCTTTCCACTATGAGGTGGGACCATCACAAAGCCACCTGAATCGTATCATTTCTAGAGAACAGAAGAGCATTCTGAAGAGAACGGACGGAAAGGATGGGCTGGGAGCCCCATGGGTGTCAGACACGGGGCTGTCGGGGTGCCGGGGCTCAGAGGAGACGCACAACATGCACCCCAGTGTCATCGGTCAAATTCTCAGACCCACTTCTGACCACAAGCAGGCCAGGACCTCAGAGCCCCCGCGCCCCCGGCAAGGGCGGCCTGACCCGGGCCAACAGAGAGACACAGAGACGCACACACCACATTTGCCAGGCGGCCACCACGTGCAGAAAAGGCCCAGCGCTTCAGGACCAGGCTTGTCGGCCTCTGAGGCCTGTCCCACTCTCAGCGGGAAGGAAGACCCAGCCTCCAGGGTCTCCCTTGGCTGGTGAGGGCAGGGCAGGCGGAGACAGCCTGGGAGCTGGGGGCTGAGGCGGTGGCACTCACCCTGTTAAAGCGCTTGGCCTGGAAGAGATGGCCGTTGGCGCGATACAGCTTCCTCCATCTTCTGGCTCCGCGGCGGTAGATGGATTCTAGGGTGGGACAGGAGACAGGGGTAAGGAAACAGCCCAGTGGCCTCGAACCCCCCCCCCCGAGGTGCCTTGGGGACAGCCACCCTGGCAGGGAGGAGAGCAGCTGGGCAGCCCCCGTGAGGGTCTGGCTGGAACGTCATCGGAGGCCAATGAGTTTCCAAGCCCGCCGCCCTGTTTTCCTTTCCACCCTCCTTCCCTCCAGGCACGGAAACCAGGCCCCCTTTTCCACACTGGGGTGCGGTGCACACAGGCTGTGAGCTCATGCCTCACCGTCCATGGAGGGGCAGCAGCCGACACATGGAGTCCACGGTCCACCCGAAATGCAGCCAGGCGTCCTGCCCACCCAGACATGAGAGACCCCCGCCCAGTGTCCCCCCGCCCCCCCCCAGCCACCTGACAGATCTTGGGGCAGAGGTGAGGCAGACACAACAAGCACTTATGCTGAGTCGAGGATTACCAAACACGTTGCTTACGAAAAAAACGCATTCAATAATCCAAACTTGTAAGAAGGACACCACTAAGCAAAACTGCTAGAGTTACATGTTTAACCAGAACTGTTGGTTTCATTCGTCCCTAAAAATGCTCGTAACTTTGCTCCTTCCAAACACTCTGAAGCGAACGCTGGTACAAAATACTCAGGGTACAACAGGAAGCTTTGTGCTTTTATAAAGTTCCGCAGTGAAAGCCACTTTCATGAGTCGTGGAAGTGCCACGAACATACACCAATGTGGAAACTAACAAAATGTTTTCAAAACAAGCAAATTACCAGCTCGTGCTGAAATCAGGTCACAGCCACCAGAGAGCCTGCTTCTCTCCCTTTAAATGGGAGACTGAGTCAGAAACAAGACATCCAGATTCCTCTGTGGCAGGAGCCCCACAGCCGGTGGGCAGCTGGGGGTTTGGCAGAGGCCCACGCATCGCCCAGGACCCCTCAAACGTGTCCTGCCACAGACTCTCGGCCAACACCTAGACGGGAGCAGAGCCAGTGGGAGGTGGCACCTGCCTTCACCCTCCTGCACCCCCACCGGCAAGTTCACACCTGGGCTGCAGGCCTGGGGTCCATCGGCCCCTCAGCTCTGAGGAGTCCCTGGTGATGCCCAGGGCCTCTGCCCAGATGGACAGGGTGTGTCCCGCCACTTCCAGCCCATCCAGCCGACCTGGCTTGACTCGGGGGAAGCCTGGCCGGGGGCGGGTCCATGCTGACGTCCACAGGACTGACCGTCCCCATGTCCCCACGCATGCCCCCCGATCCTCCCTGTATGTGGCATTCACAACCCCCAGTTGTCCTGCAGAGAGAAGGCACTGAGTGACAGACAGACGGAGGGACACAGAGACGCAGAGGGAGCTGAGCCGGCCTAGAGCCAACACTCTGGTTTTCTTGTGCCCAGCGCACGCACCACACGGAAATCCACAAATACGCCCGACTAGGTATCCTTCAAATTTGACTAAAGCCGCCCGAAATAAGAAACACAAAGATGCCCCAGCAGAGGCCAAGGGTTATGAGGGGGTGCACAGCAGGCAGGCAAACCCACTGAGGGGATAGGACCAAGGGCTGCATGCAGCCCCCACAGGCTCAGAGCACTAGAGGGGGGCTAACGAATCGTTTCAGGACACACAGTCATGAGATGAAGTTGTCCTAGTAAGTGGAAGACCAATGCTAAGTTCGGGACGGTGTGGCCTCTGGGAGGCAGCCCCTGGGCGGCTGAGTGCTGGCTGAGCTCTGTCCTGCCCAGCTGCTACGGGCACACGTGCCCACTGCGCTGTGCCTTCTGTAGGTGCCCGAGCCACACGCCCGCAGGTGCCTCAGCCCACACTAAACCCTAAACAGGCAAAACTGTAAAAACGGAGGGGCTGGCGGTACTAACAACAGGATGGCTACAAAGTAATTTCAGGTATTTCCCTCTGACTCATCTTCAAATAATTCCATCTCGTTTTTTCTTTAAGGACTCATTTGAAACTTTTTTTGGCGGGGGTACAGGGGCCAGGAACGGGTGCTGAATTTTTATTTTAAATAAAGTGTCTCAAATTTAAAAGATGAAACAAAGCTCTAAGTAGGCAAAGAAAGGCCCTGCCCCCTGCTGTGGTCCTGCCCGGGGCGGCCCACGCCCCCTGCCACTGCCTGCCCGCCTGCCGGTTCACGGGAGGCAGAAGTATGAACTTGCTGCTGGTTAACTGGAGATTGAGTATGGCTTCAGGAAATGTGTGCCTCTGGGCAAGGGTGGTGCATTCTGGGTGTCAGCTGGGCCGGGCCACGGCACCCAGATATGCAGCCAAATGTTTTTCTGGATGTTCCCATGAGGGTGTTTGGTTTTTTTGTTTGTTTTTGTTTGTTTGTTTGTTAAGTCCTCTCCACACCCAGCGTGGAGCCCAATGCAAGGCTTGAACTCACAAGCCTGAGATCAAGACTCAAACACTTAACCAACCGAGCCACTCAGGCGCCCCAAGGGTGTTTTTGGATGAGACTGACATCTAAATCAGTGGAATTTGAATGAGGCAGACTGGCCTCCCTGACATAGGTGGGCCTCATCCAATCAGTCGAAGGCCTGACTAGAACAAAAGATGGGCATCCCCTGAGCAAGAGGGAATTCTGCAGCAGCCAGACTTTGGACTTGAACTGAAGCTTAGGCTTTTCTTGGGTCTCCAGCCTGCCCACCGATCCTACAGATTTTGGATTTGCCCACCTCCTTAATTGCACGGGCCAGTTCCTTAAAACAGAGGTCCTTGTCTCTATGTACACATCCTATTGGTTCTGTTTTTCTGGCGACCCCTGACTCACACGAGGCCTTTAAGATGGTATTTACCATCACCCCCACCCTATGCAGAGACAGGAAGGCGTTTTCAGAGCCCCTGGCATTGCAGATCCCGGCAAGGTGCCACGTCCTTGGCACCACCCCAGGCAAAGGCAGGGGAGCCCCTGGGGTGTCCGATCCACGCCCAGGCCACTACCTGGAAAGCAGCGGTCAGGTGAGTTATAAAGAACCACAAGGGACAGCGGAACATCCCTCACTGATAAAAAAACACACATACACGCAATTTATTTATTTTGGATTTGCAGAAAGTTCAAAGGCAGACCAGAGGGTTCCCATGTAACCTGCCCACAGCTTCGCCTCCCGTTAACACCTGACTTCCCTCTGACGTATTCATCAAGACAGAGATGAACACCAGGGCTGTCACCTAAACTCCAGCTGGAGCCGGCTTCCCCCTCAACGGCCTTTTTAATATACTTCACGGTTGAGAACAGTTCCAGACTTAGGGGAAAACTGCAGAGAGAGGATGGGACCCCACAGAGCGCCCACCTGGTGTCCTCTCTGGCTGACGTCTTACAAGCGTGTGGCACATTTGTTACGGCTCATGAAGCAGTACTGACACGACGTTGTTAACTCGGGCACATACTCTATTCAGATTTCCTTAGCTGCTCCCCGATGTATTCGTTCTGACCCAGGTGCCACCCAGAATCCCAAATGGTATTTCAGCCCTGTCTGCTCAGGCCCCTTTGGGTAGTGCAGCTTCCCAGCTGTCCCTGGTTTGACGACTTTGCTGGCATGGAGTGCGGGTCAGACGCTGTGTCAAACAGCCCTCTCCTGGGGTTTGCTTGCTGTTTCTCTCAAGACTGGACTGGGATTACTACCGCCCTAATTTTTTTTTTAAGATTTTATTTATTTATTTACTCACTTATTTATTTGAGAGAGAGCAAGCGAGAGCATGAGCAGGGGAAGAGGTAGAGGGAGAAGCAGACTCCCCACTGAGCAGGGAGCCCGATGCGGGACTCGATCCCAGGACCCTGAGATCATGACCCGAGCCAAAGGAAGATGCTTCACCAACTGAGCCACCCAGGTGCCCCTCACCTCCTTAACTTCTGAATCAACTGAGCACCTTTCCTGAAAAACCCACATTCCCACCATGGCAGCCACCAAAACCACCAAAACTTTCAAACCTCGGACTGTTTACTAGAAGGTTCCCCAAGTGCAGGGCTGGATGCAGCTGGATGATGCCCGCTCTGCCTTCCTGAGGCCCTGAGCTCGGCGGGGGCTCGGCCATCCCCTGCCCTCCCAGGCCAGGGCAATCAGCCTCGTGGGCCACTGGCTCAGACAACTGACACATTTGCAAATTCTGGGTTTCTGCCTGGAAAGTCACAGCCCCTAACCCTGATCTGAAGTGACAGCCGCAGTGTAAAAAGGAAGAAAGGGCACGTGTCCTCAGAGAACATGCGTGTGCGGACAGGCGGGTGCTCTGGGAATGACGCCGGCCCTGTGCCCCCACTGCGTGTCCGCCTCATCCCCGCTGCTCTCGGTGCCCGCAGAAGAGGGTCCCCCACACACGTCGGGTGCGCAGGAAAGGCCTCCATGGGAGAGTCGGGGCCCCAGGGTCCTGGCAGGTCTGAGGTTCTGTCTCAGCTGCGCGGCCAAGGCCGGGCCCCGAGGTCAGAGTGTGCCCGCCAGGGGACCTTCCCCGTGCCCTGGATTGGGAATCATGGAGAAGCCCGGCCAGCTCCCAGCGGTGCCCAGGGAGCGTGGGCTACTCTCCCCCTCCTCTCAGCCTCAACTCCAACCCTTGGAAGAAGCTCTTTGCTTGTCTTTGAAATTCTATAATTAGGAGGCTGCAGGGAATTTTAACGAGCTCAGTTTCTATGGCAATGCAGCGTCTTGAGGGCTCTGACAAGAAGAGCACGTGGAGCGACAGTGTGAAGAAACCCCACGTCCTGCAGACACGGGGACGAGCGTGGGCTGTGCCGAATTTCCGGGGCAGGGCAGCATGGCAGGCAAAGCCTCTCTTGTTCACGGGAAATGGACCACAGCCCAGGGTGACCAGCACAGCCCTGTGCCATGCCATAAGGACGGCCCCGCGGAGCCTCTGAGCCAGGCAGGGAGTGCTCCCCCCTGATGCGGCACACGTCAGGGCACACTGCATGGGGACAGCCGAATGCCGTCCCCCCCGGGGGGGTGTCCCACTGAGTGACCTGGCCCCAAGCAGGGCCAAGGAGCTGGTGAGGTGGCCTTGGACCCAAGGGTGGAAAGTGGAGTGCAGCGGACAGCAGGGGCTCGGGCAGAGCGGGTGCCGCCACCCGCAGGCCCAGCTCCCTCCCCGACGGCCCCCTGACTGGACTGGGTGTCCCCGGGGCAGGGACCTCCCATCTCTCTGAGCAGGTCTCCTCAGTACAAGGCTCAACCCTGACTCATTCTGTCACAAAACAGTAATGACAAAGAACACATTCCCAGGGCTAAGATGTCGAAGATATCCTGGTCACTCAGTCATCCAGGACTGTGTGCAGAGATGTGGGTGTTAGGGGAGAAGGGTGGTGGCCGGGGGCCCTGCAGGGCCAAGCTCCGCATCACTTCGCCCAGCTGGTTCCCCCAGGACCCCCTGTTCTTGCCAGATGCACACTCCACCCACAGGCTTCTACGACGTGCTACCACGTGACCTTCTGAAACCAGCAGTCTGGGGTTTCGGGCGGGACCTGAGCCTGGCTGCAGGGGAGGTATCTGGTACTTCCCTAGTGGGCACCTGGCTGGGAGGTTCCGAGGGACAATGGAGCATCCCTGTGACTTAGGAGACCCAGCCATGGCTCGTGTCCCAGGCCTGCAAGAAGCAGGATACCAGGACACAGACCTCTTCCACGGAGGGACGTCCCCGATCACAAGCCTGCTTCTCACCATCCTGTTTCCCAGCTGAAAATGTCATTTAAAATATGCCAGGCTTTGAAAGGGGAATGAAGAACCACGGTAACAGAAGGGGACCTGGGATTGGTCGGGGACCATGCAGCATGGAAGGCAGGTGGCCTTCTCGGGTCACGTCGGCCACAGCCCCTGCTCCCACAGACATCTGCCTGCACCCCAGGGGCACCCTCCTCCCCCCAAGGCCTCCGCACACAGGACACGGCCTTTGTCACTACGATCCCACGGAAGTCTCGGGAAGTACACAGAAGACAACAGAGGTGCTCGACCATCGGTACGGGAGCGAGGCCCTGCCCAGCTCCATGCTGGCGTCCCGTCCGGCTTGCCCACACTGGCTCATCCTGGATGCCAGTCAGCACCCTTAGCAGGCATGGGGGACACAACAAGAGTCTCTGTCCTCTTGGAACTGATGGCAAATGATGGGAAACACGATGAATATGTAAATGGCCGGTGCTGGAGGGAAGCGCAAGTCAGGTGGATGCGGGGACTCAGAGGGGGCAGCCGGGCAGTGGTGCCCCAGGCGGGGGGCGGATCAGCCACATGGTCAGAGCCCTCGGGTGGGCACCGCAGACGGTGGGCCTATGGGGCAAGACTGAACCACCCCCAGGGTGTGTGCAAGGCACCTGTCCTGGCTTCCTCACTGGGAGCAAATGGGCACCACCCCCCATGTGGTCCTGGAGTCGCCCCCCCAACCCTGGCACTGCTGGGGGTGGGGTGCTGACCTCATCTGCTCTAAAGCACTAGGGAGCGGGGCAACCCCCAGTGATGTCACTGGTCCAGGGCAGTCCCACAACCGAAATGGCCCAACCAGGCTGCAGAGAGGGACTTCCCTCCCAGGCCAGGATGCGCCGTCCCCCCGGGGGGCAGGGGTAGGGGCATCAGGCCCGGTCACTGCTGGCTGGGTGGACATGGCAGGGGCAGTCGCAGGCAGACAGAATGAGCCTGGGCCGGGCTCAGCTGGACCCACCCGGGCACCACCTCCCCTGGACACGTTGTGTGGGGGCCTCCCTTGGGGCAAGCTGCCCGTCTGCTGCAGCCACAGCGGTCTGCCGAGCGCCTCCTGCACTGCCACCCAGCAGCACCAAGGCAAACCCAGGGTCCAGGCTAAGTCACGGGGCCACACCTGCTGGCAGACTGTGGTTTCAAAGCTGAAAGTGTGTAAAGGCCACACACAACGGTGAACCCCTCCACCAAGGGGAACAGGGGACGCACTCAGCTCCTGTTTCTCTGCACCCAGTGTGCGGCCGTTCTGCCAAGCATCTCCCCAGCAGGATGCCTGTGTGCCAGTGGCTGGCACGCGGTCCTCAAGGCTCAGCATCCCCTTCAGGAGCTTCCCGCCAACCCCCTCTCCCAGCAGCCAGAGTGGGCATCGGGCACGCGCTCCGCGAGGCCACACCAGCAGAGTGGGGAAAGCCAGGTTGCCACGGAAGGGAGAGGGGCTAACACATCGTGGAGGAGGCAGTGGTGGTTAGGGAAGGGGGTGTGAAGCGCTCCTCGGGGGGAAAAGGCCCCGTGGAGGACAGACAGGTGCTGACGGCCTGCGGGAGGGCCTGTGCAAACACAGGTCGCCTGCTTTGGAAACTGATCTCTGACTCACCCTCACTAAGAAACCTAGTGAGGCGAGCCAGCGTGCACAGGCACGTGTCTGGGGATCGGGCTGTTGATTTTTTAAAATCAGAGATGCTCACGTAAAGAAAGCCTGCCACCTGGGACGGGATTCGGGGGGCTGGGAGGGGCTGGTGGCATGCTGTGCACAGGGACAGGGGGTTGCCAGGCAACGGGGGCACCACGGTGGGGGTGGGAAGAGGGGGTTGCAGCCCTGCCTGCGGCTCCTCAGAGCTGCCCCTCCCTCACCAAATACTGTCAGTACCCGTTAAGAAAACCAATCCTAAGAGGTGTTTTAAGGGGGAGGAATTATAACAGTTCAACTTTTTTTTTAAGATTTTATTTATTTATTTGACAGAAAGAGAGCACAGGCAGGGGAAGTGGCAGGCAGAGGCAGAGGGAGAAGGAGGCTCCCCGCGGAGCAGGGAGCCCGATGCGGAACTCGATCCCAGGACCCTGGGATCACGACCTGAGCCGAAGGCAGACGCTTAACGACTGAGCCACCCAGGCACCTCAATAGTTCAACTTTCTAATCATTTTATCACAAATACCTTAACTTTTCATGGTATAAATCACATTTTAATGAAATGGCTGACCAGTATTTCACAAAGATTCTATGGAAAAATGTACACCAACTTCCAAGTAACCTACTCTAAATAAATTCATACTGAATGCAACTCATTTCTGTGTGGAGGATTTCCTCCATGGATTCACTGAAACTGAAAAGCACTCAGAGCCGCCCAGCACCGAGGGGGCTGCCGTAGGACCAGCGCTTCTCCCACGACTGAGGCCAGCACCCGGGACTGGAGCGCACAGCCATGCCAACAAGAACACCAGATGGGCCCTGCAGACGTGCGCTGGCACCAGGAACCGATGGGCCTCAATCTAATTCTGTCTCCAAGAACAAACCACAACAGCAGGAAAACAACAACGAAAATGTGCCGGGGCATCCCAGGCGGACGCGGGACTAGGGGGGAACAGACGATGCCGGGGGGAGGGATGTGTCAGCAGGCCCACCTCGTGTTCTCAGCCCGTGCCGTGAGAAAGCAAGATCTGCACGCAGCTCACGGGTATCCATCTAGAGACAGAAACTGGGGCTCAGGATGCCCAGGACAACCCAAGCCTACGGAGGTGTCAGTCAGCCCGGACGCTGTGACAACACCAGCGACTGGGGGCACAAGCAACTGAAAGTGAGCTCTCACCGTCTGGAGGCTGGAGGCAGAATGCCTGGCACGGCCAGCTGTGGCGAGGACCCCTCCTGGCTCGAAGGCGGCCTTCTCGCTGCGAGTCCACGGGGCAGACGGCTCTCTGGCTCTTCTCTTAAAAGGGCGCCGATCCTTCAGGAGGGCCCCGCCCTCTGACCTCAACTATCTCCTCCCCAAGGCTTCATTCCAAACACCGTCCCTTTGGAGGTGAGGGCTTCGGCACAGGAGTTCTGAGGGGACACATTCAGTCCATAATACTCTGCCCCAGCTGTCCCCCCTCCAATTCACGTCCTTCTCACACGCAAAATACATTCATTCCATCTCAACAGCCCCCAAAGTCTTAACTCATTCCAGCATCAGCTCTGACGTCCACAGTCTTATCTAAATCTGGCACAGGTGAGACTCCAGGTACCATTCACCCAGAGACAAAATTCCAGTCCAGCTGTGAACCTGGGAAACCAACAAGATACAGGCTTCCAAAATACAATGTTGGGACAGGCCTAGGATGGCCACTCCCATTCCAAAAGGGAGACACAAGAAAGGAAAGGTGACGGGTCCCAAGTGAGCCCACAGCTTGGCAAGGCAAATCCCATTAGATCTTAAGGCTGGAGAATAATCCCCTTTGGGCTGATGCTCTGCCCTCTAGGCCCAAGCCGCCCCCACCTGAGAGGATATCTCAAGACCCCTCAGAAAAGGAAGCTGTGGAGAAGTGAGCCTGTGGCCCAGCATGTGGTTTTCCTTTGAGGCATCTGCTGGATCCTGAGCACACAAGTTCAAGGCAAGAGGCTAAGAAGCTGCTAAATGCGATCCTGGGGTCCTGGGATCAAGCCCCACATTGGGCTCCTGGCTCGGCAGGGAGCCTGCTTCTCCCTCTCCCTCTGCCTCTCCCTCTGTGTATCTTAAAAAAAAAAAAAAAAAAAAAAAAAAAAGGCAGCCCAGGTAGAGATTTTGGCTGACTCGTGGTGCTGGGGAGACAGCTGGAGATTGGGGTCCTGGTAAACCCCCAGACCTTCCAGGTTGAGATTACTGAAAGACATTTAAGGAAAATGGGAAATGGACCAGCTTGAGCTGAATCAAGGTAATTTGTCCACATTCCATCTGCCAGAATAAAATTAAATCCTCTCATGAGGAAAATAACATCGTTTGGAATGCCTACAGTTTTTCAAACACAGTTATCTGATATTCCATCAAAAATTACCAGGCAGACCAAGAGATAGAAGCATCCTGAATAGTCAATAGAAATAGACTCAGGTGATCCAGATACCCAAATGTATTTAAAAAGATAAGATGAGAGGATTTCACCATTGAACTAGACCTATAGAAAAAGAGAGAAGCCCTAAATATTCTAGGATTTCAGAAATTTAAAACAAAAAAAAAGAGTAATTGAAATCAATAATTTAGAAGAAAGATTTAAAAGCAGATTAGACAAAACAAGACACATCAGTAGAAAATATCCAGACGGAAGCACAGAAGGTAAAGAAAACCGGGATGGAAAAACAACACAGAAAAGAGCCTAAGAGACACATGGGGTATGGTGAAAAGATGTGGGTACGGAGTCCTGGGGGAGAAGACAGGCGTGAACAGGGTAGTCGTTGAAAAGACACTGACTGACATTTTCCAAAAAGACAAAAGACATTATGCCCTAGATCCAAAAAGCTCTACAAACCTCAGTTGGGATAAATTCAATACTTCCCTCTCTTTCACAGGGCTGCTGAAATAGAAGAACAACCACCATTTTAAAAGCAGCCAGAAAGAAAAGAGAGAAAGAAGCATTACTTCAGGGGAACAACAAGATCGACAGGTGACTTTCCAACAGAAACAACAAAGGCCAGAAAACAACGTACCAAAAGCACTGAAAGAACAATGCTTACTGCCTACAAGTGTGCACCCGGTGAAAAATATCCCTCAAAAATGAACACAAAAGAAACACATTTTTCATACAAACAAAAATCAATTGTCAGCAAATCTATGCCAGCAGAAATACTAAAGGAAGTATTTCAAACAGAAGAAAAATGGCCTCAGACATAAGCAGGATCATGCAGGAAGAAATGAAGCACATCAGAAGGTTAAATAAATGGGTAAATCGGAATGGGTACCATTTAAAACAGTATTTTTTTAAAAAGATTTATTTATTTATTTTGGAGAGAGAGAGAGAGTGGGGGAAAGGGCCGAGGGAGATGGAGAATCTTCAAGCTGACTCCCCACTGAGTGCGGAGCCCGACGTGGGACTTGAACTTACAACCCTGAGATCGTGAGCCAAAATCCAGAGTTGGATGCTCAACCGAATAAGTCACCCAGATGCCCCTAAAACAATGTTAATGATGATTCACGGGGTTAAAAATATATGTGACATTCACATACAACAACAAAAATTGATAGAGGAGATAGAGCATAAAAATTGATAGAGGTTAAGTATAACTGAAGTGTTGTAAGGTTCTTGTCTTACCTGGGAAATAGTACAAGTATTTAAGACACATTCCAAGAATGTGTTTCGTAATTTTTAAGGCAGCCAGAATATTTAAAAAAAATTTTTAGTATTACTTAACAAAGCTAATGGGGGGGCAGGAGGATGGAATACTAACACTTGACCACATCAAAAGCAGGCAAGAAAGGAAGGTCCAAAGGAAACAGATGAATTGATTATAAAACGAATACTAGAATAGCAGATTTAAACTGTTAACATACCAGTATGACGTTAAATGTAAATGGATTAAAGGCTTCAATTAAAAGACATGGATTGTCTAGAGTACACTAAAAACAACTAACTTCTGCTAGTACGATCCATTTCCAAAATATGACACAGAATAGTTCTAAGGAAAAGGGTACCAACATAAACACCAAGTTCCCCTTCCCCCAACACACACGCATGCAAAGGAGACTCACAGGCTAATAATATTTTTCATCTTAAACAGCGACATTTCATGATGATAAGAATGTCAATCCAAAAAGCAGATATCATGATCCTAAATTTGTATGCATCTAATATAGCACAAAACACAAAATGAAAAGTAACAAAATTAGAAAGAGAAAGATAAATCCCTAATAATTTTTTTTAAAGATTTTATTTATTTATTTGACAGAGAGCAAGAGCAGGAACACAAGCAGGGGGAGTGGGAGAGGGAGAAGCAGGCTTCCCGCTGAGCAGGGAGCTCAATGTGGGGCTCGAACCCAGAACCCTGGGATCATGAACCTGAGCCGAAGGCAGACGCTTAACGACTGAGCCACCCAGGCGCCCCAAATCCCTAATAATTTGATAACATCTATAGATATTAAAAATATTTTAGGGTCGCCTGGGTGGCTCAGTTGGTTAAACCTCTGACTTTGGCTCAGGTCATGATCTCAGGTTCCTGGGATCGAGTCCCGCATCAGGCTCCCTGCTCAGCCGGGAGCCTGCTTCTCCCTCTCCCTCTGCCTCTCCCCCTGCTTGTACTCACTCTCTCTCTCTCTCTCTCTCTCTATCTCAGATGAATAGATAAAAAATCTTTATAAAAAATTTAAAAATAAAGATATTTTGAAACACAATGAAGATATGAACGATGTCAATAAATATTACTTAGACTTTTAGAAGTCCTTAAAAGCACAACTGAACTTGGGGAGCCTGGGTGGCTCAGTCAGTTGAGCATCTGACTCTTGGTTTTGGCTCAGGTCCTGATCTCATGGGTCATGGAATCAAGCCCTGAGTCGGGCTCCGTGCTCGCAGGGGTCTGCTTGGATATTCTTTCCCTCTGCCCTTTCCCCAACTTGTGCTCGCCCTCTCTCTCTCTCTCTCTCTCTCAAATAAAAATTTAAAAATATAAAAAAAAACACAACTAAAGATAACAAGAGAAGAAATACAAAATCTCAATAGTTGATTTCTATTTTAAAAATTAAACATAGAATTTAAAATATTCCCACAAAGGAAACTCCAGGCCCATAGGGCTCTACTGGTGAATTCTTCCAAATAATTAAGTTAGAAATAATATTAATCTTATGTAAAATTGTCTCAAGAATTTTAAAAAAATGCTCATTTAATTTTATAAGGCCAATATACCTCCATGTTAAATTCTGACAATGACATTACAAAAAGAGAACTACAGGTCAATCTCTCTCACAAATATAGTTGCAAAAACACCAAACAAAATATTAGCGAATTGAATCTGGCAAAATATAGAAAAGGTAATGCATCACAACCAAATGGAGTGCATGAAGGGAATGCACGGTTGGTTAACATTCAAAGTTAATTCACTTTAAAAAAAAAAAAAAGATTTTATTTATTTATTTTAGAGAGAAGGCACTTGTGTGAGTGGGGGGAGGGGCAACGAGGGGGGCGGAGCTCAATCTCACAACCTTGAGATCACAACCTGAGCCGAAATCAAGAGTCAGACGCTTAACCAACTGAGCTACCCAGGCGCCCCTAATTCACCTTATTAATAGAATAAAAGAGAAAAGCATGTCAAGAGATAAAAGAAGCATTTAATAAAATCCAATACAATTCAGGACGAAAACTCTCAACAAGGAATAAGATAGAACCTCCTTAGTTTCAGGGTGGAGATTTACAAAAGAAAAAAAATCACTCCACAAACATCCTTAACAGTGAAATTTCGAGTCACCACTTCTGTTCCACATTGTTTTGGTAAGATAAACAGTGCAAGCTTGGAGAGGTAGAAATAAAACCCATTCACGGACAGATTGCTAGTCTAGGAAATCCACGGGAATCTGCAGATAAAGAGCTGGGACTGTTATGTGAATTTAACAAGGTTGCTGGACAAGTCAATATAAAACAATCGCATTTCTCTATACATTTCTATCAACGAACATAAAGGTAACACCGTTTTAAAATGGCATAAAAAATTAAATACCAGGGAAGCGCTCTAACAAAACTGTGCAGGACTGCTACACAGAAGACTATAAAATGTTACTGAGAGAATGGAAAGAAGAGTTAAGCGAACGCTCTGGGTTGGAAGCCTCACTACTGTGAAGACGTCAGTTCTCCCACATTAATCTATAAATTCAAATGCAATCCAAACTAAAAACAAACAAACAGCCTCACTGGGTTTTTGGAAATTTATAAGCCACTTGGAAAATCTGTACAGAAATGGAAAAGGCAGAGAACAGCCAGGATAATCTTGAAGGAAAACAACACCAGAGGGCTTATGACGCAGGATATTAACAGTTATTAAAGCTGAATTAAAACAGTGTGATGTTGGTACAACAGATCAATGGCACAGAAGTCCAGAAACAGGTCCCCACACGGACAGTCACCTGATTTATGACAAGGACGCCACTGAAATGTGGTGGGAAAGGGATGGGCTTCTCAATAAATGGTCCTGGAGCAACTGGTTATCAGCAAGGATGCAAATGACCTGGACCCCCTACCTCACACCACACAGAGGTCACTCCCAGGAGTCGTGAGAATAATGAAAGCTTGCAATCTTGGCATGAGGGAGGATGTTCAGGCCCTTGAGGCAAAGAGGCATTTCTTCAACACAGTACAAAAAGCACTAATTCTATAAGATTCCATTTTCTTCATCAAAAGAATGGAAGAGGCAAGTTGCTGACTGTAGGAACAAATTTGTGATGTGTCAAAGAACTCATATCCAAAATACACAAAATGCCCTACAAATCAATAAAAAAGATATACAGCCTAGGGGCGCCTGGGTGGCTCAGTGGGTGAAGCATATGACTTCAGCTCAGGTCATGATCTCAGGGTCCTGGGATCGAGCCCTGGGATGGAGCCCCCGGTATGGCCCTCAGCGGGGAGCCTGCTTCTCCCTCTCCCTCTGCTCCTCCCCTGCTCCTGGTCACGCACTCTCTTTTTCTTTCTCTCTATATAAATAAAATTCTTTAAAAAAAAAAAAAAGATGTACAGCCAGTGAAATTGTTTTTTAAACACCCTGATTTTGAAACTGGACGTTAGACTTGAACCGGCACTTCACCAAAGTGGGTCCGGAGGAAAGCCTGAAGCACACAGGAAGATACCTCTCAGAGGCAATAAGGAAATGCAAATCAAGGACAGAATGTGATGCCGCCTTACACCGGCTCTGTTGGCACTAAAGAAGAGCTTCTGACAACCACGTGTGCTGGGAAAGGTGTGTAGGAGAGACTCCCCACAACCTGAAGGGTGTATGACGAATTCACGCTTATCACAGGTGTGATCCTGGCACACACCTCCTAAAGCCCTCGCCCCCCTAGAGTGATGGAGGGTGTTTTGTACACCAAGGGGCTGACTCAGGGCCTGGGCGCCAGTAGCTTCAGGATGCGGGCTGGCCACCAGAAAGACCAAGGCGTGACTGGAGGGCT
Source organism: Zalophus californianus (assembly GCF_009762305.2). Taxonomy (NCBI): domain Eukaryota; kingdom Metazoa; phylum Chordata; class Mammalia; order Carnivora; family Otariidae; genus Zalophus; species Zalophus californianus. The sequence goes on along the minus strand of NC_045598.1, from coordinate 985,235 downwards.
GGAACTTTCAGCCCCATGCCCCCGCTCTGGGGACTGGAGAGGAGCTGGGGGTTGAGCCCATCACCCATGGCTGATGATTTCATCCATCACACCTCTGTAATGAAACCTCCATGAACATGCCTAGGTGAAGCTTCCAGGCGCTGTACCTGGACAGAGCGCGGAGAGGGCCCAAATCTTGCCCTCTGCAATGCCTCTCAGGCCGTTCCTGAGCTGCATCCTTTACAACAAGCCAGTAAACTTAAGTGTTTTCCTGATTCTGTGAGCCACTGAACCCGAGAAGGGGGTCTTAGGAACAGCCAATTTATCGTGGGTTGTCAGGAGCACAGGCTACAGTATCTGAAGTTGGGGCAGTCTTGTGGACCGAGCCCTCCCACTGCGGGGTCTGCACTAACGCCAGGCAGACACGTCAGAACTGAGTTAAACTGCAGGACACGCAGTTGGGGTCACTCCTGGTTGCTGGTACAGAAGAAAGTCCACACAGGTGATGTCGGAAAGTGGTGCAGAGTGCAAACTCTGAGAGATGGCAGAACCAAATAACCTGAACCGGCACATACCCGACGGCTCCGTGTGCATGCACACGAAGCGCATACCTGTGTGTGCAAGCCAGCAGAACGCACGTACACGGGTGTGCACAGCGGTCCTCCCGCAGGAGCTGAAAACCGCCACCTTTGAGAGGACGCGTGTGAAGGCACAGGCTGAAACCCAACCCGGCGAAGGGAATGATAAACCAGAACCACACCCAACACTATAGGAAAGTCTCACCAACAGGATGCTGACTGAGATCCTGTAGGATTCCATAACAAAAAGTTCAAAAACAAGCAAAACTCCGCGGGGGGTGGCAGAGGGCAGAACAGAGGCTGCCTGGGGGCGGGGCATGGGGGGAGGGCAGGCGAGGGGGTGGAGGGGGTGGAGGCGATTCTGGGCACCCGTGAGGTGGAAGCCCCTAAACAACTGGAAGCCAGCGGATTCCTCTGTAAAAACTCATCCAGCTGCACACTCTAGAGTTTACAGTTTCTGGAACGGTTTATTTTGATTAAAAAAAACGAAGAAAGAAAACGGGACCAGAGAATGGAGGCCCCAGATTGTAACATCCCTCCCTAAACAAAAGCTAAAACACCCCAAATCAGGGCAGGCCTAGGAGGTGCCTCCTGGACTGCGTTCTCAGCTTTCTCTTTGGCTTGTTATTAGGATGATTATTTTTTTAAGTTTGCTAAGATTAACTTCTCCAAACATGACCTGTTATTTGATTATCCTTGTAAGCTGTACCAAGTAAAAGGACTTCTAAAAAAGAACTAATGTCTACCGTATTCTTCTTGGGCAATGAAACAGGCATTTCGTTCGCTCCCTCACCAGACAGCACACTGATGTCACTTTGATGAGCACAGGTGCCCGGAAAGCACACAGCGGACACTGACACAGCCAGCCTGGCTCCCGGAGCCCCTGGGGCATATCTCTGTCAGCAGGTCTGGTCCGTCCGGCCCCAGAGCGTGCCCTTCCCGTCCTCCCACATGGCTCCTGGTGCGGAATGTCCTCATCACAAGAGGTTGTCTGATGTCTCCAACTCTCCCACAAACATGACCGGTCCTGCGGTGCCGCCGATCATGTGCTTCACTGCATGCCCCCTGCAAGCCACCCGGGCATGGTGGCAAGAGTACCTGTCCCCCCAAAGCCGGCCCCACGGGGCCCTCGACCTGGCGCCCAGCTCCCAGGGCCACGGATGGCCGGTGGGCTGCCCCCCAGCCTCTCCCGCCCCCTTCTCCATGTGCGTCATCTCCCCACCCTCAAAGATCTGGGCACTGGGTCGCCTTCTCTCTCTCAACACCGATGACCTTGACCTTCCTCCTCGTTGGCCATACCACAGACCTGCCATCCTTCAGAATCACCCCACCTCCTGGGACTGGACCTCTGTGCCTGCATCCCGTGCCCACACCCAACCCTCCCCTCTGCCCCAGATGCCAGCCCATTCCTCATCGAATCTAAGAGGCCAGCGACTAGAAACACCATTACTGTGCGTGCCACCAAAGCAAGAGAAAAGCACTGCCAAGTAAACCAGGACCCGTGGGCCTGCAAGACGCACCCTGGTCTCAGGGACGCTGGGAAGTGAGAGGTTCGTCTGTGGGGACACAAGGTGGGGTCTGCTCCTGGCTCTTCCGGGAGAAAACTGGTGCTGGTCTTCTCCTCCCGGGTGGAAATCTGCAAACCTTGATGGACAGATGGTTGGACGGGGGCTGGATGCACACATGTGCCAAATTTTTGTAAATTCTGTGTTTGAGGATCAAATCATAAGGAAGAAAGGGTTTAGGGAAAGGATCTGGACCCCCTGGATCAGGAGCTCAGAGAGGGTCTGGCAAGGGTGGGCTATGTCCCAGGCAGGGTCGAGGTCCACACAGTGACTTAAGGGGGCCCAGGGCCGAAGTGCGAGTGTCCCCAGAATCCAGGCTGGTGGCAGCCAGCAGTGACGGCGGCAGGGGTGAGGGGGGTGGTTCTCTGCCCTGAGAAGCCCATCTGAAAGTGGGGAAGAGGTGGTGGGGGGACGGGCTCCTGATGCACCAGACCCCCCAGCAGACCTCCTGCCTTTTCCCCGCCCCTTCCTCCCTCCCTCCCTCCCTCCCTCCTTCAGTCAGTCCCTTGCTTCCACCCTCCTTCCTCCTCACCCTGGACTAGACATAAGCTCCGGCCACACCCGTCTCCCTAAACCCAGCCCCCCCTCAGCGCCTAACCCCCCCCCGGAGAACCCAGCTTCTCCAGCCCGCAGGGCATGTCCTTCAGTCCTCACTGCCCCGGCTCTCATCCCCACCCAGCTCCAGCTTCTCCGCAGTTGTCTGGTCTTCTCCTGGCCCTCCCCAGGTGGCCCCCCAAAATACCTTCTCAGTCTTTCCCCACCACACCCACGTCGTGGGCTGAATATCTCTGTTGGCCAAATTCCTGTACTGAGCCAGGCACGCCCCTGTGACGGTGTTGGGAGGGGGGCCTTTGGGAGATGATTATGTCTCGATGAGGTCAGGAGGGGGCCCCCTGATAGGGTTAGCACCCTTACAAGAGGGTGGGCCCAGAGCTCTCTTCCTCCCTGATGAGGACCCAGCGAGGAGGCCATGTGCTCACCAGGGAGGGCCCCCTGCTCCCAGACCTCATCTCCAGGGGGTGAGGAAGAAACATCTGTGCTAAGTCCTGGTCTGCGCTGTTAGGGCTGCTGAGCTGACCAGGACAGCCCCCCTGCCCCCTCAATTTCAGCTGCTCCCCACCTAACTCTCCTCCATAAACCCCTAACACCGTGTGTAGCCCCTGTGGCAGGCGCTGACCCCGCCAACCCACCCATGGGTCACCCCCTTGCTGCAGCGCCTCCCCCAGGTGACAAGGCTCCTTCCTTAGCCACACATTTATGGCTGCCTGCTACCTGCTCACTCCTCCTCCAAGCTGAAGCACACGAGCTGAAGCGATCCTTCCCTAACCACCCCAGCCTCTGCACAGGAGAGACCCTCATCAGGATTCTGGTCACCCTGGCCCATGGCAGGTGTTTCTCCATCGTCTGCCCTCCTGGACCACGCTGGCCAGGTCCATCTGTGCTTGGCACCAGGGCCGACACGCATGATGTCTGGAGCCTTCTGGAATAACTTGGCTCTGTAAACACACTGGCTCCCTGTCCAGGGTTTGGACAGGTGCTCTCAGGAACTACGTGATGACGACAGGTGTGGCCCCCTGAGGAGAGGACCCAGATGGCCACATCTGAGCTTCTGAGCCTCCAGCACCCCAAACAGGCGCTTATACCCCCAGCCCCGCGGGGCTCTGCTCCCCACCAACGCAGCCCTCCCCATCCCCGCGCAGGGGTTTCTGGCGAGGGAGGGTTGAAGGGTTCCCAAGGGACCAAGGGTATCCAGGGGCCAGTGGAACCTCAGTACCAGGCCAGAGGCTTGATTTGCTCCCTGAAGGGGCGACCCAGTGGCCATGGGACCCTGGGAAGTCATTGAGGACGTCACCTCGGGAAGACTGAGGGTACAGCCCCTCCAAGGAAGCCAGGGCTGTGGAGAGAAGCAGGCCCTGCCGGCCTGAGAATGAGCCAGTGTCAGGAGATCTCTGTGCTTGGGCTTATCTGCTGCCTGTTCTTGGTCACTCATGGAGCCCCTGTCCTGATGGGTTCTTCCCTCTCCCTGGGCCACCCTGGCAGCAAACCCACACTCTCTTGGCACCCTAGCCAGGAAGCAAGTCCACCGATCCTGCCTCTGGACCTTCTGGACTCATCCTCACCCCCACCACCTCCAGCCTGCCCTGGCCAGCAGCGTCCCCCCAAGGCTCCCAGAACCAGCAGGATCAAATCTCAGGGACACACATGGCCCGCAGGACTGTGTCGGGACCTCCCCTGACACCACCCTGAGCATGAGCCAATATCAACCACCATGGTCCCTGCTGGGACTCTTCTCTTCCTTCCCACCGACTCCCATTCCAGGGGCTTGGCTCCGTGTGGCTCCCCCACCTGCTGGACACTTGGTGGAGCTCAGTGCAGAGGTTATCATTAGCATGTCTGACACCCACTAACACATTGGATCAGAACAACCCAGCGAGGAGGAAGGGGTAGGCAGCATGGACTCCACAGATGAGCAAACCAAGGCTACCCAAGGCCCAGGGCCCCCCGGGGATAGCCAGAGGTGGCTCCTAGGCTCCCACTCCAGGAACCCCACCAGTGGGGCCAGAAACCTCCAGGACACACACAGTCAGAAGCCCCTGTGGTCGGCTGAACGACGGCCCCGGAGAGGTCCCCCTCCCAGTCCCTGGAGCCTGCAAGTCGGTCACCGTACAGGCAAGCGGGACCTTGTAGATGTGACTAAGTTAGGGACCGTGAGATGGAAAAAGGGGGGAGGCGTGTCAGAGTCAGAGAGATGGTGCAAGGGTTCAAGGGCACGGGGCATAGCCCTCACTCACCCCGCCCTCAGCGTCTCCCGGGCACCAACCAACCACGTGTGTGCCAGAGACTCCAGGACAGGGTCACGCCAGGGGCCTCGGCTCTGCGGACGCCCCCATCTCACCACACTCACCAAAGTCACCACCAACTCCCTCACCTCCTCCATTCAAAACTGCCGCGAATGCCGGCGGCACAGCGGTGCTCTGCCAAGACCAAGCACCCATAGGTGACGACAATGGGGCCCCAGGTCTAGAGACCCAGAGGTGACATGAGCAGATCCAGGACCAGGGACCCAGAGCTGGTACGGCCTGGCCTCCAGGAGCCACCAAGGTCAATGTGTGGTCCCAGGGATGGAGGTTCCCCGACCTTGAGGGAGCTAGAAAGGCAGGCTTCCCGGAGGAGGAGACATCTGAGCTGAGTTCTTTTTTTTTAAAGATTTCATTTATTTATTTGAGAGAAAGAGAGAGACAGATAGTGATGGAGATGGAGAGAGCAAAGGCAGGGAGGAGAGGGAGAAGCAGGCTTCCCGCTGAGCAGGAAGCCTGACAGGAGGCTCGATCCCAGGACCCCAGGATCATGGCCTGAGCCAAAGGCAGACGCTCAACGACGGAGCCACCCAGGTGCCCCTCTGAGCTGAGTTCTAAGGAGGAGGTGAAGAAAAGACTGAATGACAGGCAGGCTCACCAGAGGCTGCAGCCAGGCTCAGGAGGACCACAGACCCTCCCAGGGGTCACACAAGGACTCACGGGAGGGGTCTACCTTGATCCCTGTTTCCCTGAGTGCTACTTAAAGGATGGGCTCTCCAGCCATCCCAGGTCCACAATCACAGAAGGACAGCTCCTTCGCTTCAACTGGCCCAAGTCCCAGATGGCGGCAGCCACCTTGCACAGTATGGGTGGACACAGGAGTGCGTGGCCCGATGGAAGGAGTCAGCAACATGGAGTATAATCACACGGCATCTACCACTTGATCCACTGCTAGGAATCATTCCCAAAGAAGCAAAGCAGTGTGGTGTGCACAGGATCGACCTGCAGAAAGAGGCTGGAAAGAACCCCAAGGCCCATGGATCCACCGGGTCCATGCACACAGGGCGCTCGGTGCCGCTGCAGACAGGAGTGGGGAGCTTGTCTATGGAAGGTCTGCAGGACACGCTGTGGGGTGCAGGGCATCTGCTGTGCGACTTGCATCCACCACTTGGTGGTGAGCGGCTGGGCAAGGTATGCAGTGGCCACACAGACATGCACAACTCTCCTGGGGTGGATCTGCAGCCACCGTGCTGAGCGCCAGCAAAGACCACACACTGAACAGCTCCACTTACATGTCACTCACACGACACCAAAATTACAGAGACAGAGAGCGGGGCTGTGGTTGGCAGTGGTGAGGGATGGTGGGGGCTGGGAGGGGGGGCGCCCGGTGCAGATGGAGCGTTCTGCACACGTGATCGATGACATGGACCGTGGGTGCACAACGCAAAGGCTGCTTCTGATAGCGAAGCTGCACGTACATCAGCAGAGCCACGGGGGGCAGAGCAAAGGATGCATGACCCTCTACGGTTCTCGCGACTTCCAAATGCAAGGTATGTGCCTCACTGATTGTAGTTTAAGCCCTCTTGAAAAAATGGAGGCAGGTCAGGAAATTGGCATACTGGCTATCCATTTGGCAATATTAAAAAAATGACAATAAATGTTTTCTTGTGTTGGTGAGATGGTGCTATTACGTGATGCTTATCTTTTAGAGACTGTTGTTACAATGTTTGTCCATGGATGATAGGATGTCTAGGATGTGGGCTAGGAGAAAGAGTGGGGTACTGGCTGGCCAGAACTTACAGAGAGAGCTGAAGGGTGTGCATGAGTCTTCACTACACAATTCTCTTCACTTTTGTAGATATTTGGAATTTTTCATAATAAAAATTTTCTTAAAAAAAAAAAAAACCCAAGAAACTCATTTCCACTTTTTGGCTTTTGCACTCACTCTAAGCTGGAGGCCCCATCTCTCCAAAGCCAGCTCTTGAGGGAGAGGGCTCTGCGTTCATGAGAACCGGAGGTCGGTGGGGCGACTAAGTCAGCTCAGGGCCAGGGGTTGGGGTCGGGGGGCGCTCGGCATCTTCTAGCCTCAGGAAAAAGCCAAGTACAAACGAGACCAAGGAGGACCAGGGCAATGGCTCCCACGAGAATTGGCTGCGCAGGCTGGTGACCGCGGAGGGCCCTCCCCTCAGGGCTCATCCTAGCCCCCCCCCCACAGCCCTGTCCACCCAGGAGGAAGGACCCTCGTCCCGTGACTACTGAACGTCCCGGAGAAATCCTCCCAGAGCCGCCTGATCACGGCCCCCAGAGCAGCGCCTAGACAAGACCCAGAGGGCCCTCAGGCTGCTCTTGGAAGCTCTCAGCCAGGTGGCTGCCTCACCCCAAATCCAGTTTGTCCGGACATTTAAAAAGGCCTAGCGTGACCTTGGAACAATGGGCCACTGCCCTCACTCACTTCCAACCCAACCAGAGGGAAACAGCCCTGTTAACAGCGAGCCCCAGGCATATGCTTGTGACAACCTCCCCCACACCTTCAGCCCCCACTGGGGCTCGGGTCTGCAAACACCCTGCAGGCCCCTTGTCCCTGGTCATCTTGTGGCTTGAAGAACCAGCACGGGGCAAGAGCATCGACTCCTTCTGGAGGGGAGATGCGGTGCTGGCACCGGTGGGAAGGGTCAGCAGGCCACGATGACTGCTTGTGTCTTTAAGGCCATCTGGTAGGAAACGCCTTAGTGCAGAGTGGACGTTGTGATGAGAAATTACTTCCCGTGAATTGTGTCTTCAAGCATCCCTGCTGAACCAGCATCACCAAGTGTGGATGCACTCTGGGGCAGCCACAGATGAACACAGATCTGCCGGGGGCCAGCGAGCGCTGCCATGGATGTGGCTAGCCATCCTCAACTGAATAAAATACCTAGGTGCTGTCTGACCGTAAACAGGGGCTGCGAGGGAAGCGTTGGCTTGTGGTCCCGCAGGCTGTGCCCTCGCTTGAAGACTGCACACAGCCACCTGTCCATGTTCCCCTGCCCACGCTCCCTTCACCCCCACCTGCTCACATGGGAACCATCTCCCAGCCCTCCCAGGTCCCGCCCATGTTCTCCCAGTGCTGGACACCTCACCTCTCCCCAACCCTGCTATTGTGTTTGGCCTGGTGGGCAGCAGTGGGCCGCACCCAGCCCCATTTGGCATGGAGTGACCTCCTATACCACACGTCCAATCATGTGGCTCCCACTTCTCACTGCCCCCCCCCCCCGCCCACCTCCAGCCACATCAGGTTCCTCAGTGTCCGAGATCCTTCCGGTCATGCCTAGTTCCCTCCCACCTGGGCAGAGCCGACTCCCTGTTCTCTGAGCAAGCAGAGGGTACCTCCTCAGGGAGGGGGCAGCCCCCGTCAGCCCCTCCAGCCACTATGTAGCTTGATGTGTCTGCAGACTCCGCTGCCCATTCTTTCTCTCCCCTCTAGAACACCAACCCTGTGTGGGCAGGCGGCGCCATCCCAGTCCCTGAACCAGACCCGGCCACCAGGGGCCTGCGCACAGGAGGGCCTGGGACACAGGCAATTTGAAAATTGCAAAGTCCCCATCTTCCCTGCTACTCCAGGGCAAGGGCCCAGTGTCCAGGGCCACCATCCTCAGAGGGGCCACACAGTCTAACAGTCTGGCCCCATTTCTGATGTCCAGCTGCTGATGGTCTGAGCCCCTCCTTCCCTTCCCACCTCCCCACACCTGGGCAAGCTGATGAGAAAGCCCAGATGCCACCTCATTCAGTACCAGGTGTGAGTTCAAAGCCTGCATGCGCTGGCCCTGCTCACCGCCTCACCCCAGGCCACTGCTGAGATCCCCAGCGAATCTCTCTCCCCAAAAGCTCAAGCCATTTGGGGGCCAGCCCGGAGCTCGCCCTGCTGACCCAGAAAGCCTCATTATGGGAAGAAATGCACTACCGGTACACAGCCCAGGGAAGGGGGTCTGCCCTTCTCCCCCAGGAAGGCAGACACCAGAAAGCACAGGACAGGTACGGCCAGGAGCAGCGGGCGCTTGCCACACTGTCCGGCCCCACACAGCCCCATCACCTACTGTGCCATGCCGTCCTCGGTCATGGGCTGTGAGTCCCGCAAGGCCAGGAGCTACAGTCGCATCTCCATCTCCCAATGGGTCTCAATAAACGTGCATTGAACAGACAAGCAGAGCTGACTTTCAAGTGTTTATACCTCACCTTGTTCTAACAGGGGCCCAAGAAATCAAACTGTAGCTCTTTCCACTGAGAAAGGGTTTTAATTGTCACAATATTAAAAAGGTATTTATCACATCGATGTGATTCAAATTCAAGAGATGGTTAGATAGAGCGCCGGGGCAACAGGCTCTCAGCTAGGGAGGCAGCTCCCAAAACAACCCTCGCACACGTGGCGGCAGGGGGCACTTCCCTTACACCTGTCTTCCTGTAAGAGAAGCTTTGCCCCTCCCCCAGAGAAAAACAGTTCAAGAAAAAAGTGGGGAGGGTCCCATGATCCCTTGGTGGGGCCATTTCTGGACCATCGGCCCCCATGGTCAGCCATTACTTTTGCTTCTAGACACCTCAATGAGGTGGGGGGGCTGCATTTTCTGACTTCTTTTCTACAAAGTTGAAATAAAGAAAAAAGACACGAAGTTTCTAGGAATCTATGGTTGACCCAAACAAACAAAAACAGAATAAAAAAATTGCAGGCAGGACTTGCAAACCCACATAAGACCCTGGGTGGGAGGTGGGGGGGCAGGGGGGATGTTGAGGCAGAGCAAAGGGGTGGATCCAGGGGCCACACACCCACTCTGGCCTGAAACTCCGCCTGACGTTAGGGCCCCCTCAGAAGTTATGCTCCCCCAGCAGCAGGGACAGGAACAGTGGCTGTTCTATGTCTGATAAAATGAAAAGTGGGAAAGGAAATTGCACTGTTTTTCCAGCCCCTTATCCACAATCTTTTCTGGAAAAGGGCCCTGGAACTCCACAGATCGTGGCTCGATCCCAATCTCCATGCATAACGTTGACGATGCATCAGATGTGCTGATCCTATTATGTATCGACTATGCATCTCGGCTACATACCCATGACCCACCTGACCCTTGAACCACACAGGGGTTAGGGGCGCCGACCCCTGCACAGACAAAAATCCATGTGTAACTGTTGACTCCCCCAAAACTTAATTACTAATAGTCTACTATTGACCAGGAAGCCTTACCAATAACAAATAATCGGCTGACACATATTAGGTGTGCTCTCTGTATTATGTACTGGATTCTTACAATAAAGTCAGCTAGAAAAAGAAAATGTTATTAAGACGATCATAAGGAAGATACATTTACAGCACTGCGTACGGTATCCAAAAAAAATCACGTGTAGGTGGACCCGTGCTGTTCAAACCCACGTTGTTCAAGGGTCAACCGCCTATCGGCCATGTATCTGTTATGTAATAAGTACATAATAGTATCTCCTATGTATGTGTTACAAATGCCTTTCTGCTATATGAGGTATCTCTGCCATGTACTATGTATCTGTATGTCTGCACACCTCTGCTCTATATCTATTACATATATATAATAACAGATACTACATATCCATTACAAATCTACCCTGTACCTCTCCCGTCCCTGCTATGTACCGTTCATGCATCTACTATGGATCCGCTACACACCTGTTACATATCGCCCATGTAGCTCTGTATCTACTATCTGTCCACCGGGGCCTGCTATATGCTGCTCCACAATGAGGATACCTGGGTCTCTTCACGGCCGCAGGCCTCCTGGGAGGCAGGTGTTGAGGTCTCCGTTTGCCAGGCAGGACCGCAGGGCTGGAAGAAGAGTGGGCCTGTCTGGACTCCTGGTCAGTTCTGCACCTGATCCTTAAGCTCCAAGTAACAGCAACAGACAGGAGGGCACCCAAATGCTGCCAGCAAAAGAGCAGCACACAGCAGGGAAAGGGCACAGCTGTGGCGCAGGTGCCGGGGCTGACCCCTCACACCAGCCCCCCCTGCCAGACCGAAGAGGCAGGCACTCCTACCACCCTGGCTCACAAAAGGGCTAAACTGAGGCACGGGGAACCTGAAGTCCTTTGCTCTGGGTCCCACAGCCAGTGGGCGAGAGGCCAAGTGCAGCTGAAGTTGCCGGGCTCATGGTCATAACAGCTGAACTTAAATAAATGAAGGAATGGAAGAAAGAGAAGAAAGAAAGGAGAGAGAGAGAGAGAGAGAGAGAGAGAGAAAGAAAAAAAAAGAAAGAAAAAAAGAAAGAAAGAAAGAAAGAAAGAAAGAAAGAAAGAAAGAAAGAAAGAAAGAAAGAAAGAAAGAAAGAAAGAAAGAAAACAAAAGAAAAAGGACAAACTACAAAGATAACAAGTAAATTAGCATCGAAGGCTCCCCCACTGAAGGTTACCCCTGGGGTTTTAGGACAAGGTCAAAGGAAAGACAGAGGCTGGGGCATCAGCCACTGCACCGGGGAATCCAAGGTCCGGCTAGGAAGAGTGAGGAGGGAGGGTGCCCGCCAGCACCCCTCCAGCTAGAAGACTTAGCCAGTGCATTTTTTTTTTAGATTCTTAAATTATGTTGGAGATTCAAAATAGTTTTAGTAATTAAACACACAAAGGGCCTGTTTCTCCTAGAAATTTAGCCTTTTGAAAGGCTTTAATAATTTATGGGGGGGGGAGCCCTGCGTTGCCAAAACTAAAATCCGCTGGCGTTGGGGGGTGGGATTTCCATATTGCTCGAGGGACTCCAGCACTGGGAAGAAGGCCCTCCCATCCCTCGAGGGGCCAGTCCCAGAAGGGCCCCTCAGGATTCCTTCACAATCATTTTAATGTCTTTTTACAAAATGAAGTAACTATTTCCTCCTTGTCCTGTTTATTTTAAAAGTCAGATGTAAGGACGAAAGGCAAACTCACCAGAGCCCCTGGCCTCCAGGAGACAGGATGGCACCACGCAGGGAGAGCCTCCCATGCCCACCCCCCCGCCCGAAAGCATGCTGTAAAGATCACGTATCAATAATGACAAAATAAAAGTGTGATCCTTTATTTAATGGAAATTCTAGCAAGACCAAAAACTCCAAATAAGACTCCCTGCCACAGGGGCCTCTGCAGACCCCACCCCCCCTCGGTGGGGAGGGCCACAATGGCCCCCACCATCCACCGTGGCCACTGTCGTGTGCAGCATGGGGCTGGTGTGTCTGCACATCAGCTCATCCAAACCGACCGAGTTCCGGCCCCTGTGCAGGTCACACCAGAGTGGGAAACTGAGGCAAGGAAAGGCCATGCCACACCTGCTGGCCAGTGAGAGACAGAGGAGCTGCCCGGAGAGAGGCCGTCCATAGCCCCCCACTGGCCAGGCCCTACCTGGGATCCCCTCCTTATCAGGGAGGAGTCTGACCAGGGCACCTGCCTCTTGGGGCAGGTGGAGGCAGTGGGGGCAAGAGAGGAGGTGAGCTGGAGCGTGCCCACGACATGCCTGCTGGGCAGCCAGTCTACAGGGCAGAGGAGAGGGCAGAGCTGAGGGCAGACGACCAGCATGCCTGCTCCTCTTCCTTCCCCCCACTTTCACCCCAAGCAGCTGTCCAGCCTCCTGGGCTGGGAGAAGGTCCCAACACAGCACGTCCTCCAAAGTGGAGGGAGCCTGCCTTGCAAACTGCCCATGAGCTCCCCATCACGGGCATCCGGGTGAGGTTGTCCTCCAAGAGGATGGGATGTGGCATTTAGATCCAGAGACAGAGCCCTGGGAGAAAACCCAGACCTCGAAGACCAGAAGGAAGGGGCGGCCAGTCGGGGCGACCAGGGGCAGGGACAGATGAGAGGTCCCGGCTGGCAGCTGGTGACTGCCCAGGGGAGCAGGGGACAAGGCGAGACGCACCAGCACAAAAGTTGTTGCCTCTGTGGAATCCTCACTACTGCAGACGGTCCCCCTGACGTGCATGGTTTTCCATGCGGCAGGTTTTGAAATAATTTTAGCAAAACAACCTCTACCACCTCAAAATGAAATTGAACCAAGAGAAGATGGCGTTGTAGGTCACAAGAGGAGAGGGAGGGTCAGCTGGTGGGAGGAGAGTGTCTCCTCGTTTGCCTCTGGGCTGGGGTGTAAAGATTGATTGTGTTAGGAGGACACGGGGCATAGTTAATATTCAACAGGGATGGGGGGCGGGGGCTCTGAGAAAACAGAAGGAGCTCATGGTTTCAACAAGCGGGCGCCGGCACTCAGGTCACACCTGGTGGACATGGCTCATCGCTACCAGGGTGCTCAATACTGAGCTTTGTCTTTTCCCACAAAAAGACATCCTAAGATTTTTCTGCTCCTTGAAAGTCTGTTTTAGCTAGACACGGACCACAGACGTTCAATCTCATTGGAGCAGGAAGTAGGTCATACCCATGTTTCAGGTTTGTTGGATTAACTCCTTAGAGGCTCGTGAAATGCATGATTAACAGATGGCCACAGACCCGGTGTAGCCTCCCCTCCCTTGCCTCTCAAGGCTGCTCTGCCCATTGGGTCCTCCTAACAGGGCCTCTGCACATGCTGCCCCCCCACCTGACAAACACCCCCCAGCCCACCCCCCGCCGCCCGCTCCTCCCACGGAGCCTCACCGCACGAGTCAGGCTTCTGCGGGCTGTCCTGAGTGTGTGGGCCTGCCTGCCCCACCCAGCATTTCTGTGTTGGCTCCGCTGCGGCGGCCACTTACACTAATTATAACTTAGAACTTTAAATTATCTGTTTCTGCATGTTTGCTCATTAACAAGGGGGGATCAGGAGTGCATCCTTCAGGTCAGTGCTCTCCCAGTCTCTACCCCACATCTACCCAGCCCTGACATACGGGGACCACCGTTAATGTGCAGGAAATGTGCAAGAGAAGGAACTAATGAATGAATGAATGAATGAACGAAAAAACTACTGATTGAAAAAAACTACAGGGCTCTGAGGAGATTTTCCAGAATGCCATGCTGAGGATATCTTAGAAAGTGAGAAAAGAGCCCCTTTGCTAGCTACCTCTCACTGCACTTGACCCTGATTTCCTAATTTACTAGCCCAGCGCTCAGGAGAAGGGCATCCCTCCCTGGGCCATATGGGGACGAAGAAGCTTTCTGGTCACACAGAGCTATGTGGCTCCAGGAGATTTCTAACAGAACCCCAAACCACAACGCCCACAAAGATGGTTGTGTTATTAGGTTGAAAGCAGTGAAAGCCTGGTTATTTGGTCCAGAAGTGACAGCACAGAGGTGGTCTGGATAAGTTCTTGGAGGCTGGTAGGCACGGCCATCATTCTCCATCACCGACCTCAGCACCGGTCCTTCTACTTCTGCTTGGATAGAGAAGAACTGAAAAGCCCCAGTCGGCAGGAGTCCCACCAGGGGCTTCAAGGGCAGGAGTGGGGAGCTGGTTTTCAAGCTGACCTCCGACTCCCTCTCAGACAGGTTCTGAAAAAGCACAGCTCCTGAAGTCCTGATCGCCACCACAGAACCATGACGCCCACCTGGGTGCAAACAGAGCAGCCCCAACCCTCCCCGACCCGCCGTGCACAGGGAAGGCTCCAGGGGATTCTCTATTCAGGGCCAGGGCCACAGCCCATGTTGAAATTTAGCACACCTCATGTTCACATTTCCCCAGAGGTGTTTTTCTTTAATTGAAGCATCTCCTAAGTTTGGAGAAATGGTCTGAAGGCCTGCAGCATTCCAGTGAGAAGCTGCTCACTGAACACCTACTCCAGGGTTAGCCAGTGAAGACTTCTGTCCTTGGGGGACCTCGTCTCACCAGGGACCCCTGCCGCTGATGGGGGAACCTGCCATACCTCCCACATCCTCCAATAGCCCAGTTGTTTCCAGGCTTCTCCAAAGTCCCACAGAGAGGCCAGAGAACCCTCGGTCACACCAGGACGTAAGACAGCCCAGCCCTTCCTGGGCAGCCATGTGCCCAGCACACACGTTTACACACAGGCTGCTGATGAGCCTCCAAAATCCCAAGAAGCAGAAATCTCGGCCCCTCCCAGGATGAGCGGAAGCCAGGGCTAACAGAGGAAGTACTTTCTCTAAAACCACCAGCTCCTTGGGGCTGAGGAACCACAGCCTGTGTCAGCTCTGCCATCCCTCCCCAATGTCCACCTGACGACCTTGCCCCCGGCAGCTTCAGCCCTGGAGTGCCAGGACCGGTCTGAGTCCACGCCAGACCCGGGGTGCTCAGGGCATCAAGCCCCTTCCAAAGCGTCTGAGATGGCTTAGGACCCAGAAGGGGCAACAGATGTAGGGAAGAGCTCATGGTCTTGGTCAAAAATGGAGGAAGAGAAACCTGCTTTCTCCCCTGGAGAGAAGCCAGAATCATGACAGCAGGAGGCGGAGCCCCAGTGGCCAGGCCAGCCCTGCCCTGCTCCATTGGCCTGGAACCAGTTCTCCTGGTAGGTCTGCAGCATCCTACTGACCACTCCGCTGCTCCCTGGCTGGGCCTCAAGCCACCCTTGCTCGCCGTGCCAGCTGACACGTCGCTGAGGCTGGCGGCCCCGAGCCTCCTCCGTGCACACGGGCACCTGTCAGGACACTGTGGAGTGATGTCAAAGGACATGCTTGGGGACAGGCACTGTTAGGACCACCTTTGTTGTGATAACTTACACAAACCAGTTCTGCATATACAGTAGCCGATCAACCCTTCTGGTTGTTCTTTCCCCCCAAACACTGCAAAATACCACACAAGTGTAAGTAATGGCTTCCCGCACTGAAGGCTCCCTCTGCTGCCAGCAAACAAGTCTGTCCGTGTAAGCGTTCCCAGGTGAGAGAGCGTGTGTGCATGTGTGAGCGAGGTGAGAGTGTGTGACCATGTGTGAGGTGTGAGCATGTGTGTGTGACTGTGTGAGTGTTAGAGTGTGTGACTGTGTGTGAGCATGAGTGTGTGAGGTGTGTGTGTCTCAGTGTGAGTGTGAGGTGTGTGAGTGTGTCTGTGAGAGTGTGTGGCCATGTGTGTGACCGTGTGTGAGGTGAGCGTATGAGTGTTGTGTCTGAGTGTGTCTGAGTGAGAGTAAGCAAGTGTGAGGTGAGAGTGAGTGTTTGTGTGACACCGTGTGAGGTGTGAGCATGTATGTATGTGACCGTGTGAGTGTATGAGCATGAGAGTTGAGGTGTGTGTGAGAGTGAGCATGTGTGAGCATAAATGTGTGTGAGTGTGAGAGTGAGCAAGTGTGTGTGAGGTGAGAGTATGTGTGATGTGAGGTGTGAGCGTGTATGTAGTGCGTGACTGTGTGTGTGAGCATGAGAGTTGTGAGGTGTGAATGTGTCTGAGTGTGAGAGTGAGTGTGTGACCGTGGGAGTGAGGTGAGTGTGAGTGTGCATGTGTGTGCACACGAGCGTGAGGTGACACGCAGGCTGAGCGTAGCGCTCCCTGAGCCTCTGCTACAGGGAAAGCCAGGAGTCCAGAAGGTTCATGGGTTTGGCAAACACGACCCTCTGCGTGGGAGACGCTCCGATCCACATCCCCAGACTCAGGAACTCTGCCGCACAACCGATCATTCCCGACTCTCAGTGGTGGCACCAAAGCCACTGCGTGCTCCCTCCGGGAGGGTCCTTACCGACCTTCACAGAAGTCATTACCAACACTGACACGTACTGGCCCCCACTCCTGAGCACCTACAGAAGACAAGCTTGGCGCTGAGCGCGTGTCTACACTGTTGCACTTAATCCACTCAAAATCCATGTGATTAAGTTCTTTGTGTCCACATCTGCCATCTGAGGAAACTGAGGCCCAGAGAAGAGAGTGAGGCGCCAGGTCAGAGCAGGAAGTGGGGCCTGGTAGATGCTGGGACCAGTGCATGGAGGCTCCCGGAGGTCAGGCCTCCCAGCGGTGGCTGCTCTGGATGCTGGACACAGCCCCGGCGCTGCCCTAGCACCCAGTGACCTAAGGCTTCCGCGGAAGTCTCTGGGGCACACATGGAAACCACCTGCCTCAAACAGAGGGAGGGAGCATGAGGCGGCATCTTCACGACCACCCCCAGGCCCCCACCAGGGAGTGAGATGCAGGCAGGACTGTGCCGCCCAGCCTGCCTCAGGGCCAGCCAGCCCCCCCCACCCCCCCCCACCCCGGCTGCTTGACCACCGAACGCCTCCCGGGAGGAAGGGCCTGGGCAGCCAGATGGCCCGGAAGACTGACACACGCTGGCCAGGTAGTGCTGACCATGTGGGCACTGGGACAGGAGGAGCAGGGAGGTTCAGGTGGGCACAGCAGGACCCGTGGAGCGGAGACCGGATGCCGCGGGCAGTGGGCACCAGAAGGCACGTGCTGAGGGGGAATGCACAAACCACGAACTGCCCTTTTCCTCCTTAGAATCTCCTGAGCAACTTGGAAACCCAGCCACTTCTGGGAGGAGTGTTTCCTCTGTACCTCCTTAAGCGGTCTCACTCCCACACACCTGCAGTGGGCATCAAATCCTCGGCCAGCACGTAGCGGGCACCTCCTCCCGCACCGGTGCGCAGCTTTCCTAAGCAGCATGTCCTCCCCCTGGAAGCACTCAGCCTGGCGCTGCAGCCACCAAACCATGGAAGGACCGTCCACGCCCAGAGAGCTGACAATGCTCCCACCCGGAATGCAAAGGAAGCCAACAGGACAGCCGAGTGCCAGACATTCAGAACTCACAGCTGGACCATCACAGAACCAGTACGGCTCCGGAAAGCACAGTGATGTCAAGCAGACAACATCACACACTGTGTGAAACCAGAGCCCCAGGGCACACGGCACGGCCCCCGGGGACAGTGTGGCCAGGGGCCAGGCTGAGGTGGCCTGCAGTCCAGGGGTGATGTGCACGGACCCTCGGGTGACCAACACACCCAGCAGCCTGACCGCGGGGGAGGAGCTCCCGCCCACTGGGCACTGCAGGCCGGGGCAGACGACCCGTGTCCGCATCCTGGCTCAGGTTGGGGCACAGGGACACCACACAAATGGGCGAGTCGGGACACCGCTTTTCCTAAGGCAGAGTGAGGGAGATCAATGATGTGGGGCTTTCAGAAACCCACAGCAGCACGAGTTAATTCGAGGCCAAGAGCAGCGAGGGGGCAGGAAGGGAGGCCGCAGCAGAAGCCTCAGGAAAGATGCCATCGGAGACTCCGCCACAGCGACCGCTGCATCCCCCACGGGGCTAGCACTGGCATGGCGCGTGCGTGCTGCCTTCACGCAGGAGGAGACGGCACAGGGAGGCCACGGGCCCCAGAGCCACACAGCTCCCAGTGCAGCCAGGCTCCTTCCATCTCTGGGCAGAGATGGGGCCCGGAGAGGGGCTGCTGCTCTGACAGGAGGTGGTAGCAAAGGAGAAGCACTCCAAGATGGCATCGGATAGAAGGTTCCGGAGGGCCAGCAGGTGCCTGTGGGAGGGAGCTGCCCCGGAAGTGACAGATGGGGTGGGGGTGCAGGGGCATCCCGAAAGAGACATGGTCTTCAAACTCAAAATGGGAGATAAACACGGGGGACCAGGGCACCCCACACACCCCAAGTCCTCTCTAACTGGGGCTCTCCCACAGGCCTACACCCAGGGGGTCCCCCACGGAGCAGGTTGGGGTCCCACCCCCACAGGAGGTCTGACGTGCCCATGGACCCTGAGGATCCAGGAGGTGCTGGACTCCAAGTGAGTGCCTGAGGGGCAGCAAGGAGGACACGGGAAGCGGGGGGCAGGGAGCAGCCGAGTTGGCCCATCCCCACCTGTCTACACTGTCCATACCTGTCTCTACGACATCTACACCTGTCCACATGCACACCTGTCTGCACCTGTTCACCCAGCACCCAGGCCCCATCCATGTCCATCACGCTGGGGAGGATGCCGGCAGTCCTGGTGCTCCAGCTGCTGCAGCCTCCCTCACGGAGGGCACTGCATGTTCTCTTGCGCTTCTGTTAAAATAAGCCATCAGGCATTTCTGTGCCAGCCCGGACTCCAGGCGCCAGCTCGTAACTGGAGCCCCTGGGCAGGGCCCAGTTTCTTACACCGGGAAGCGAGCGTGACAGGCGGCTCCCGCTCACACGAGGGAGGCAGGTGTGTCAGGAGCACAGGTCTGTGGTCTGTTGGTTCAAGATACTCGGTCTGTTTAATGTCTTGGCTGGGAATGAAATTCAGCCATCCCCCCCCACCCCAAATCCCTCGTGTCCCGCCAGCCCCCAGCCCCTCTCCCACCTCCCCTGTGGTCCTCACAGTGTGAGCACCCTGAAAACCAGGGCTTCCACTTCCTCAGATGAACCATCCTTTAATGCTAAAAAATAATTAAATTGAAAAGCTCCCTTTGTACAAAACCAGACCAGCTAAAATGTGTGAATAAATTATGTTTGTTTTGTTTGCTTCCAAGAACATCAATGTGAAGGAGCTTTATGTAAATAAACCCACAGAGCTTCCAGGCCACCAGACCCCAGGGTTTTTTTAAAATCCAAAAGCTAGGAAAATGAAGGTGGTTTTCATTTACCTGTGACCCTCGGCTTACAGGGGCCCAGCACCTGGGTCAGAAAGGGTAAGGGCCAATTGGGCAATGGCCAGTCATTCAGAGCACAGACCACCCAGTGCTTTGCTCCCGGCTGGGGTGTCCAGGGGTGTCTCTCCCTTCTTCATGCTGAACTGGGTCTTCCCTTGTGTGGAATCATCCCAGGAAGCACTGGGGACCGTCCCTGCCGCCCTCACACGGAGGGGGCCAGAGTCCGGGGCTGGGTCTGGTCTAGAGCGTCCTATGCTCATGGGGACTCATCTCATGCAGGACAACGTGCTGGGGGGCAGGGGGCTGCAATGACTAAGCATACGGGGAGGGCTGGACACAGACCCAGTGACGAGCGACCAGGGCAGCTGGACTGGCCAGCCCCTGCAGGCGAGCTAGCGTCCGGGAGAAGAAAGGACCTCACTGGGGTCAATCCGCCACCGCTCGGAGGCCCCTCCTCACACAGTTTCTACTCTGCACAAGCTTTTTTCCTTCGAGGGCACAGCAGACACTGGCTCATCTGTCCTCCACCCCAGAACACGGTGCCTTCGGTATGTCCTGCTTCCTCCACATGGGAATCGGGGGGGTTCCAGCAAAAGAGGCAAAGATGAGCATGTGTGGTGTATGGTCTGTTGTTAAAACCCAACCAGGACAATCCAGCCACAAAAAAGCCACAAAACAACCTAATTTAAAAAATGGGCAGGGGCACCTGGGTGGCTCAGTCGTTAAGCGTCTGCCTTCGGCTCAGGTCATGATCCCAGGGTCCTGGGATTGAGCCCCACATCAGGCTCCCTGCTCCGTGGGAAGCCTGCTTCTCCCTCTCCCACTCCCCCTGCTCGTGTTTCCTCACTGTCTCTCTCTGTCAAATAAATAAATAAAATCTTTAAAAAAAAAATGGGCAAAGGTCTTGAACAGACATTTCTTCAAAGAAGATACACACATGGCCAAAAAGCACACGAAAAGATGCTCGACGTTACCAATTATCAGGGAAATGCACATCAAAACCACAGTGAGACAGCATCTCACACCCAGCACAGGGGCTACTGTGAAAAACAGCAGGGGCGCCTGGGTGGCTCAGTCAGCGAGCGTCTGCCTTCAGCTCAGGTCGTGATCCCAGGGTCCTGGGATCGAGTCCTGCATCGGCTCCCTGCTCAGCGGGAAGCCAGCTTCTCCCTCTGCCTCGACCCCCTGCTTGTGCTCTCTCTCAAAATAAACAAATAAAATCTTAAAAAAAGAAAAGAAAAAACAGCCAACAGCTGAGTGGAAATACGAAGAAACCGGAGTGCTTACGCTGGCGGGTAGGAACGCAAAATGCTGCAGCCTCTGCAGGAAAGAGTTCAGCAGCTCCTCAAAAAATCAAACCAGAATTACCATATGGTCCAGCCCTCCACGTCTGGGTGTGTCCCCGAAAGAACAGAAAGCAGGGTCTCGAGGGGACACCTGTATCACAACAGCCAACAGGTGCAAGCAGCCCAGGGGTCCCCCAATGGATGAATGGATAAACAAAACGTGGCTTAACCATCCATGGAACACTACCCAGGCTCCAGAAGGCAGGAGATGCTGACACCAGCCACACTGGTGAGTCCTGAGTCCTGATGCTCATGAAATAAGCCAGTCCCGAAAGGACACACACTGTGTGATTCCACTTCCATCAGGTACTTTAGAGTCTGCGAATCCAGAAGAGACGGGAGGGAAGGAGGGAGGGAAGGAGGGAGGGCACGTGGGGCGCCGTGGGGGAAGGTAGTGTTCCATGGGTGCAGAGTCTTAGTTCGGGAAGACGGAAAGTTCCAGAGACAGACGGCAGTGATGGCTGCACCAGAATGGCAATATACTTTAACTACTGAACTGTACATTTAAAAACAGTTAAAACAGTATGTTTTATATCATGTGTGTTTTACCGCAATTCAAAAAAAAACAAAAACAAAACCAACCAAACCAAAAAACAATGATGAGCTACGGTTCTCTGACCCTTTTATTAAAACATATCCATATCATGCACGTTTGGCATTTTTTGAAAATGGTATTCACAACATTAGATCGTAATGTCAAGAAAAATGAGGTTCTGCAGACTGTACAGAAAGTGAAATTAATATGGTTAAAATATGTGTATGGAAAAAAGTGCACCCAACACGAAGAAACTAAATGTTATAAGCAAAAATGAAAAGCCCCTCCCCTGTCTCCCCCTCCCCTCCCCCCAAATCACGGAGTCCTGGGCTGTGAGGTCCGTTCCGGGCAAATTCTATCCCAGGCACTTCCCCTGATGCTCAAAGGCCGGCCACCCCAGGTCCCACAGACAGAACCACATGTGGAAACAGGGATGGGAAATGAAACGAAGACTCAAAGCTTCATTTCCACGTGTGCGAGGGGCCTCCCGGAGAGGCACCGTGTGCCAAGTCCCTTCTTTCTGGTGCTGCCAACATGTCCACCTGCGGTCACCACTGTCCCTCTGGAGACACTGGGCGAAGATACTGCAGCCCTGGGGCTCCCAAGCAGCTGAACCGCACATGTGGTCTCCCGCAGCCTGACCCGGACAGCAGAGGTGACATTCCACCCAGGCAGCAGGCAGCACCAACGCAGCCCACCCCTGACCAGTCCCAGGATATGGAGACCTTTGGGAACACCCCCAGTGGGAGGAGGGGGAGTCGAGTCATGAGATCCACCACTGTCCTGGCAGCATCTTCACTGAAAGACGTCCAGTAAACGTCCACAGAGGACACATCCTTGCAGAGGCCACACAGGGTGGGGGTGGGGTGAGCTTTCATGTAAGGGGAGGCCTTTGAGCAGAGACTGGAGGGGGGACATGGAGGGAAGGATGGGGTGGCGGGGGGATGGGGTGGCGGGGGGATGGGTGGCGGGGGGATGGGGTGAGGGGGGATGGAGGGAGGGGGGAGGGGTGGCGGGGGGATGGGGTGGCGGGGGGATGGGTAGGAAACCAGGGAATGGGGGAGGCATGCCGACCTCCTGGCATAAGCTGTGTCCAGGCAGAGGGAGGTAGGGCTAAGGCGGTGAGGGGATGCTGCTGACCAGAGAGAAGTGGGGGGGCCGGAGGGGGGTCAAGGGTGGGTAGAGGGCCAGTAGGACTCCTGTTTACAGGCTCCTTCAGCCTGCAGAGGTGGGTCACCCAGGTGAGGGAGGCAGGGCCAGGGCCATCAGGTAGATGAAGAAACAGCTAAGTGACCTTCCTGAGGTCACACCGAGGGAAGCAGCAGAACGCAAGGTGGACCTGGACAGCATGTGAGGCAGAGCCCCCCTCGCTACTGCACAGGGCAGGCAGAGAAAGCAGCTATTCAGAACCAGCCCCGCTCTGGTCCGAACAAAGGATGCCTTCACACCATGTGTCTGGGCAGCCAACACGTGCCAGTCACCAGGCAGCCTGCCCCGCATGCCTGTCCCTGGGCCCCGCCGAGGCTGGAGGGCGCTCCGTGCCCCGTTCCTAAGAGTCAGCTGTGTGTCCGCAGACCACTCGTAGCAGCAAACCCTCCCCCCTTCCCAAAATGCCGGTCCAGAAGAAAGCACCTCTGAGTCACTCATTTGTTCTTTACACGATGAATCTTTTTGATGACATAATTCACATATTACTCAGATATCTTGCTTTATTCCTTGGGTAACACAACACCAAAATTTTCTGGACGGTAGGATAAGACCCAAATAAGTACAGCAAAAACGAGGGCATCATTGCAATCCCCGTGAGCAGAGGCTTCACCTGAGGTGCATTCGCCGCAAGAGCCCCCTGGCATCTCGGGACCCCGTCCAAGGGGCTGACGGTCCAGCTCTCTCCGTGCGGAGGGCCCCTTCCCAGCTGTCCACTCAGTTACCCGTGACCAAGCCTTACCCTGTGAGCCCTGATGCTCCAAACCCACTTTTATTTCCCGTTTCGTACGGACTGCTCTGTGCTGACAACCGACAAGAAGAAAGCTCTCCAGGGCCTACTGCACAACCACAAAGGCAGCTAACCCTCTGAACCGTATGCAGAAACGGTTACAACGTACCCGTCGGAGTGACCAGAATCCAGAACGGTGGCAACACCAAACCTGGGCACGCCCAGTCACTGCTGGTGGACTGCAACGTGGTGCAGCCGCTCTGGGGAACGTCTGGCGGTTTCTTACAGAACTGAACAGACTCTTCCCATACGATCCAGTGCCCTGACTACGCTCCTCAGCATTTCCCCGAAGGAACTGAAAACTTCTGTCCACACCAAACCCTGCACGCAGATGTTAAGAGTAGCTTCACTGACACCTGCCAAAACGGGGAGGCAACCAAGATACCCTCCAGCAGGTGACAGATAAACAACTGCAGTCCATCCAGACAGTGGGTGTTATCGAGTGTCACAGAGGTGAGCTCGCAAGCCGCGAAAAGACAGAGGAGATTTGAATGCATATCACCAAGGGAGAGAAGCTGTAGGATTCCAGCTACAAGACGTTCGGCAAAAGGCAAAACTATGGAGACAGTAAAAAGATGCGGGGTTTCCAGGGGCTGGGAGAGGAGGATGAACAGGTGGAGCAGAGGACTTACAGGGCAGTGAAGCCACGGTGATGGATGCGTGTCATCACACACCTGTCTAGACCCACACCCTGCACAACACCGAGAGTGACCCCAAAGTCAGCTGCAGGCTCTGGGAGATGCCGACGCGTCCCTGCAGGCCTGTCGACCATCGCAAATGCACCCTCTGTGGGGTGCAGATAACGGGGCAGGCTGTGCACCAACAGGGGCTGGGAATATAGGGGAAATCCCTGCGCCCTCCCCTCAACTTTGCCGTGAACCTACATCGCTCTAAAACAATAAAGACTATATCAAAAGAATCGTTTAAAAAAGGTTAAGTGGTAAATTTTATGTTACGTGATTTCTTTTAAAGCCACAATTACCAAAGAAGATGCATGAGGAGGGTGACTGGATGTGGGGCATCGCACGTGCTGGGGGCTCACTGTCCGCCAAGACGCCTTGCACGACCAACAACTGCTTCCCAGTTTTGAACAGAAGTAGTTATTTTGAATACAAATTATAATTAATAATAAAAGGGGACGCCTGGGTGGCTCAGTCGTTAAGCGTCTGCCTTCGGCTCAGGTCATGATCCCGGGGTCCCGGGATCGATACCCGCGTCAGGTTCCCTGCTCAGTGGGGAGCCTGCTTCTCCCTCTCCCTCTGTGCTCGCTCTCTCTCAAATAAATAAAATCTTTTAACAAATGATAGTTAATAATAATAAAGAACTACGTGCCTTAGAACACATAAGAATCTCTGTGTTGGTGGGCACCTCTGTGTGGCGAGCTGTGTTTTGTGCATTTCCACAAAATTACGAAACCGGGTCCTACATTTCACACCTCTCTAAAACATTACAACATGAATGCAGAGAACATAAAACTCACAGATTGTGTCCCACCAGGGAGGGCTCTGAACACAAAGCAATGCAGCATTGTCATCCCAAAGAGCATTTCAGACTAGTCACGCCACAAGAAAACTTGGAATGTCCTAAAGTCTTACCGATCTCACGTGAGAGCAACTGAGATTCTCCCCAAATTTCAAAACAATCCCAAAAAAACCCCTTTCTCTGCGGAATCACCATGGCGGCTGGGACCCTGTACACATATCCTGAAAACTGGAGGGCCTTCGAGGCTCTCATTGCTGCTCAGTACAGTGGGGCTCAGGTCCGCGTGCACTCTGCACCACCCCACTTCCACTTCGGCCAAACCAACCGCATCCCTGAATTTCTCCGTAAATTGCCTGCCAGCAAGTTTCCAGCATTTGAGGGTGACGATGGATTCTGTGTGTTCGAGAGCAATGCCACTGCCTACTATGTGAGCAATGAGGAGCTGCGGGGAAGTACTCCAGAGGCAGCAGCCCAGGTGGTGCAGTGGGTGAGCTTCGCTGATAGTGACATAGTGTCCCCAGCCGGTAACTGGGTGTTCCCCACCTTGGGCATCATGCACCACAATAAGCAGACCACAGAGAATGCAAAGGAGGAAGTGAGGCGAATTCTGGGGCTACTGGATGCTCACTTGAAGACTAGGACTTTCCTGGTGGGCGAACGTGTGACACTGGCTGACATCACAGTCGTCTGCACCCTGGTGTGGCTCTATAAACAGGTCCTGGAGCCTTCTTTCTGCCAGGCTTTCCCCAATACCACCCGCTGGTTCGTCACTTGCATCAACCAGCCACAGTTCCGGGCCGTCCTGGGGGAGGTGAAGCTCTGCGAGAAGATGGCCCAGTTTGACGCTAAAAAGTTTGCAGAGAGCCAGCCTAAAAGGACACCCCATGGAAAGAGAAGGGTTCTCAGGAAGAGAAGCAGAAGCCCCAGGCTGAGCGGAAAGAGGAGAAAAAGGCTGCTGCCCCTGCTCCTGAGGAGGAGATGGATGAATGTGAGCAGGCACTGGCTGCTGAGCTGAAGGCCAAGGACCCCTTTGCTCACCTGCCCAAGAGTACCTTTGTGTTGGACGAATTTAAGCGCAAGTACTCCAATGAGGACACTCTTTCTGTGGCGCTGCCGTATTTTGGGGAGCACTTTGATAAGGGTGGCTGGTCTCTGTGGTACGCTGAGTACTGCTTCCCTGAAGAGCTCACCCAGACCTTCATGAGTTGCAACCTCATCACTGGAATGTTCCAGCGGTTGGACAAGCTGAGGAAGAATGCCTTTGCCAGTGTCATCCTCTTTGGAACCAACAATAGCAGCTCCATTTCTGGAGTTTGGGTCTTCCGAGGCCAGGAGCTTGCCTTTCCGCTGAGTCCAGAATGGCAGGTGGACTACGAGTCATATATACATGGCAGAAACTGGATCCTGGCAGCGAGGAGACCCAGACGCTGGTTCGAGAGTACTTTTCCTGGGAGGGGGCCTTCCAGCATGTGGGCAAAACCTTTAATCAGGGCAAGATCTTCAAGTGAACATGTCTTGCCATCGCCTAGCTGCCTGTACCCGCCCTTCAGGGAGATGGGGGTCATTAAAGGAAACTGAACATTGGAAAAAAAAAATCCCCAAAATTTATGTGACATTACAGTATTAATTATGAGGCTGAAAATAAAGGATTTTGTAAGTGGCCAGAAAGTAAAATTTTGTCAACGGTGGCATGGGAATACTGAGGTCATCATCACTGAGGTTTCTCTACAGAAAACACCGCAAACCTGCCGCTTGAGGACACCGCCAGGGTTCACAGTTCGAAAATCCAGGTGAGGAAGTACAGAATTACGCCAAGCAGATGTTTACTGAGGAGTGTAATTCATGCTATTTTTCTGGATTTTGCGGTGCTTGAGGTGTTCATTGGTATTTAAAAATTCATCACTTCTTTTGATCTCTATTCTCATCCTAAATACACACACGTATTCCTGTTATTAGAAACGCGGATGGGTGCAGGACGTTCAGAAGAGCGTACACACCTGGAGACCGTCTAGGCAGCAAGAGTCACTAACACACACGTTCCTGTGTTTACGAGAAGACGTGCGGGTCGGGGAAATGAGCAAACGGAATGGAGCCATCCCTCTGTGTGGTTTTTATGTCTGAAGTCAGGTTAATGTGTCACACAGCCCATAAGTAAGACAAGCTAGGACAGGGGAAACACCCTAAAACTACGGAAACAGAAGCAGGCTAGGCTGACACCACCACCATTCATTGGACAACAGATGAATTCGAGGTGACCCCCAAAAACACACACAAAAAGTCCACAGACCAGTGAGCCGAGAAACCCCAGCCCCACCTTGGTTCTGGCCCCTAGCTCTGGACCCATCACGTCCACATCTTCTGGGCCCACATGGGAGCCGGCCAGGGCCGCGTGGGGGCTCTGTGGTCCTGGGGGGTCGGGTTGGGGGGTGGCAGGGGGTGCTCCCTGAGGAGCAGGCTGGCTCCAGGCTGGCCCCCAGTATGCGTGGGGATCCCGGAGGCGACCAGGCAGGGAAGTGTTGAAAGGCTTTCAAAACCGCTGGGAAGTGTCAGAGCTCACGGAGCGCACACCACAGCGGTCAGATGTGGGAGGCTTTGAGCCTCAACATCCATCACGGCAGAAGTGTTTTTTAATACACTAGAAGTTCTAGAAAATCTTCCAGGCCACACTGGTATTGCATGGGTGTTTGTAAATAGGCTGGGAAGAAGGGACACGCTTTCCTATGGCATAACGCCAACCGATGCTGGAGAAGGGTCCCCGAACACCCCGGCACGGCGGCAGGAACGCCCGAGTCTGGCAAAGCCGCTGGGGAATGCCAAAACCACCGGCAAGACCTCGTACTTGAAACAAAATACCGGGGCCATCGGCTTGCAGCAGGCATCTTCAGATAAAAAGAATTTTCAAAAAAATACAATAAACAAACGCATGGTTTGGTAAAGGGGGAGGCTGCAGGCACCGTGGCCAAGAACGCGCGTTTGGGCCCTCCTGCTGGTGGGCTGTGGGGCCACAGGGAAGACCCAAGAGGGCCATCCCTCGGGGCCCCGGTTCTGAAGCTCTGGGAACACATCTGCGCACCAACTCCGACTACCCGGGCTTCTGTGGGTGTGTCACCGGCTTCGGCTGGGCCCCAGGTGTTGGCTAACTGTGCCACGTACCCCCAAAATCATGGGGGTCGTGAGAACACAGGACGACCCAGGTCCTTGTCTTCCCTTTAAGTATGCATGCAAAATTACCGAAAATACCATTGATTAATTTTTGTTAGAACAAAATACCATCCAAGGAAGTGCAATTTAGTGACACAAAACTAAGGGCTGGCTGGTGGGACCCACAGCAGACCCCAGCCTGCCTCTGCCCGCTCCCTCAGGACCCCCATGCCACTCCCGCGAGTCCGTTCCTGCCCTCCTGCCACGCGGCTCCCCACGGCACTGCTGTGCCCACCTGAGCTGGGTCAGACACCCAGGAGAACCTCTGTGCATGCGACCCCCCCTCTCATCCCTGCCCAGCGACAGAGCCGTCCCGCCCCATCCCGCCCTACCCATGCAATCACAGAGTAGGGTGCGGAGAGTCAGTCACAGGCTCAGCTTGGTCACTGTGGGGTACCAACAGCACACCTGCGAAGCGCCCCACGTCCAGCACCTGGCCCCACATCTGACCTCCCCGGGGTAACGATTACGTGTGGCCAAGCAGACCCAACTCTGGGTGACCTGAGGGCGGGACACCCAGAGACAGTGGATCCTGAGCATCCTGAGCATCCTCCTCCCCCATCCACACCCCCGGCATAGACCATGGGCTACAGGCTGGCCAGCCATGTCTGCCCTGCCCTGCAAGGGGACGGATGTAGCTGGCTGAGCCCAGGGAGACTGGGGACCCCGGGGGTCCTGGGAACCCCCATGGGAGAGCCCTGCTTGCAAGCTCTCCCCACAGTAGGACATTCTCTGCCTCCTTCACTCTCTCCACACAGTGGAGGGGGGTTTCCCTGCACATCTTCAGGAGATTTGCATAACTCAGTGACATTTTCCAGATGACCAGCGTGTGACATCACAAAAGCATGCGTGGGTCACGAACTTATTCAAATGTAAGAGATCGCAGGATTTGAACCTAAGATATGGTTTCAGATTCTACATGGCAACAAACATGTCAGAAACAACCACTTGTTGAGTTTTAGAGAAATACCAAAGAAGAATACACATGTGTATCTGAAAAGGCTATTCAAACACTCCAAGCTTTTTGAAATGCTACAGTTTCCTTGTACGCTTCAACCCCACATGTCGGGCTGATGCAGAAGCATGCAGGGGATCCGGCCGTCTGCCCTGCACCAGACACCCCTGAGGTTCCCAGGAACATGGCCACCCTCACATGCGATTATTATTATTATTTTTTTTTGGAGAGGAGTCATTTTTCATTAAAATTAAATCTTTTGTTAACATTACTTATATTAACATGTGACAGGCTTAAAATGTTTGAATGAATTAGTATTTCCCATTTTAAGTTTCAAATACAGCCCACGCTCGATGAAAACCACATATCTGAAAGGTCTTTGAGGTCCTCGGTAATTTTCGTGAGCTCATGGAGGATCGTGTGGCAGCTGGCTGGAGGGCTGGAGGCTGGAACGAGACTGAAGGGGCTAGAGCTCTGTGCTGGAGACGGGCCCCGAGCAGCCCGGGTCTGCACCACGGACCCAGCGGCCAAGCTTGTCGCTGCACCTTCTCCCTAACGCCTGTCCCTCCAGGGGCCTGCCGCCGGGTCCCGGCCAAGACCCAGATGCAGTGACGCGGGAAGAAGGTACAGCTAGTGTGACAGCCTTAAATGCCCTTCATATGCAGACCTAGTAAGATGCAGGAAGAGGAAAGTACGAAGAGACAGTTGGGCAGGGCGGGCGCCCCAGGTGCAATACACTGTCCCCCCACCTGCCACCTTCAGGGTCTGCCCCGGAGGCTGCTTGTTACTCGGCTCCCCTGCTCACTATGAACCCTTATGGGCGCCATGCTGAAGGGGGACAGCCCAGAGCCAATCCGGAAGCTGTCCTTTTCAGAGCTGCCATGACCCACCGAACGGGACCCGGTCTCCACGTCACCTTCCCGACCTCCTTCTCTGACCATGGAAGCCCCTCTATGGGGACCCCTGTAGGGCCATGTCCAGCTCTCCAGAGCAAGCGTGCGTCTCTCATGCGGGCTGCCCTCAGTGATGTCGTGACGACCGTGTGCCAGCAGCGGAGGTGGGAGTATCTACACCAGGGAAACCAGGTCTGCCTTGCTCTCTCCCCAGAGAGAACATTTCCAGCACACCGCTGCTTGTATCCCAGGATTAATTAATCTCATATTCACGAAACGATCGGCCGTGTCTCCACACAGATCCGTTTTCCTTACAGGCCCAGGTAAGCGCAGCATACCAGATCCGCTCCCCTTCGTTTAAGGCAGATGGTCAGACGGCCGCTTGAAAGATACAAGTGACCCAGTCCTCCTGAGTGGCCACACAGGCAGCCCCCAGCCTCCCCGCCCTGCACATGTACGCCTCACGACACGCAGCACGGGGTCCCTCTCCCCAGACACGGCCCCAGAGCAGGAACAGGCAGCCAGGACAGACTGAGTGGTGGGAGCCAGGCTCGCAGAAGTAAATGGGACCTCTTCCAGCAGTCCTGTGCCTGTGTCTGCCCGGACAGCAGTGTGAACAGATGCTTGGGCACCTTCCTGCTACAACTATGCAATGTCCAACTGGGAAATTCAGTTAGAACCAGGACAGCCTCGATCAAGCCTGTTTTATGTCACCGTTTCACAGAATTAGGAAATGCAAGAGAAGCGAACAGGGTTACAGAGCAGAAGACTGCCCCGTTTGGAAGTGGCACTGTGATGGGACTGAGCTTCCGTGAAGGCTCATCAGGGCACCGCCTTTGTCACCGCTCCCCAGACTAAGCATCCCACAGAGCTCCAGGGGTGACGCGATGTGAAGGAGAGCCTGTGTCCAGGGCTGGGCAGTTCCACGCCCTGCTCCTCCTCCTGCCTGGCTGGAAGGGGGGCCAGAGATCCCCCACCTTGCCTTCCCCACAGGGGCTCCAGGCCCACCCTCCCAGCCCCTCCCCTCCTGCCAGGTCTGGCCGTCACCACTCCTGGGGCCAACTGCAGCGGCCAAAGCTGCAATAACGTGAGCAACCCAAGTAGGAGGTTGACATCCATGAGTCCACAGAAGTAAAGGTTGTGGGTGAAGAGTCAAAGCTCCCATGCAGACCTCCAGACACCCCTTCAAAGAGGGGGAGCATGCCTCCCTCCCCTCAGTGTGGGCTGTGGGGACACCCTTCCAAAGGGGGCAGCAGTGTCCATGGCAGACACACCCAAGCAGGGTGACCAAGATCACGCCACAGTAACAGGCCATGTTGGGGGCAGGGACCAGTGATTCGATGCAATGAGAGAACACTGCACCTCCAAGGGTCTCCTCCCCGAAACCCACACCCCAGTCTAACCGTGAGAAAAAACATCAGAGCAACTCAAATTGAGGGGCACTCTACAAAACACCTGACCAGCACTCCTCAAAACCATCATGGTCATCCCAAAACAGTAAAGTCTGAAACTGTCACAGCCTCGAGGGGCCCAAGGAGAGGTGACAACTGAATGTCTGTCATGTGGGATCCCTGGACAGGAAGAGGACGTCGGGAAGACTAAGGAAGCCTGAATGAAGCGTGGACCTCACCTAACTGTAACGCCGTACTGGTACTGGGTAGTCTGCCGCAACTGACTACACACTAACATGGACGCTAATCGTGGGGAGGCTGGTATTCTGTATTATCTTCTCAATTTCTCTGAAAACCCAAAACTGTTCTACAAAATAAGTTTATTCACACACACACACACACCCCTGTGCGGCCGAAGCACCTGTGGGTCCACCTAGCTCCATCTTCTCAAACCTACTCGGGGAAAGGGGCTTGAGAGCCAGCCCTGCACGAGTCCACTGGCCATCAAAGGAAAGTAAGTCACAGCCCCTTCCTTTAAGGCTCTGCCCTCGTCCTCTGGTCCCATGGTGATTCAGGGCCTTCCGGACATGCTGATTCACAACATCCACGCACGCCCACATCCACCTGTGAAGACCTTTCTTAGTGCCACTTCTCCTGTGTAATTTAGCCTCAGGAAGGTATAATCTAGATGGTGTCCAGATAAACACAGCAGCAGGAACACAATTATTTACCCACACTCCCTCCCAAGACCAAAGCCAGAGGGAGAAAAACACAAATAAAAAGAGAAGCACAGGAGGGGGCAGCGCCACGCTGGAACCTGGAAAGCAGGTGGCCCAGGGGTCAGCAGGGGACTGGGCAGAACTGAACCGTAAAAGGCCCATGAGTCGGAGGCTCCATGCACCAGGAAGTAGGGTGCTCACAGTGTGGGTTCCCAACCTCTAAAGAGGGAGGCCCCGTCCTCACCCACTGCTGCCGGTGGAGTGCGGGCTTGGCCTGGGGGATGGTGGCAGTCTGCTTACCCAGGGGTGAGACACCCCAGCCCCTCCCCAGGCAGGATGCTGCCCTGGCCATCATACTGCAATGTCCACCAGCTCTACGGCACCCCACGTGTCAACACAGGCAGATGACCAGAGGTCACCCAGGGGCTGCAGAAATCCTCCCAGGCCAAAACAAACTGAGAAAAAGAACTTCAGTGGAAACAGAGTTGTGTCAAGGGCTAAAGGAAACACCAAGAAAGAAGACTTTACCACTCACTCGACAGCACTACCTCATCACCTCGCCTGTGTTTTGCCACTCCGAGTTCAGACGGTGCTGCACTAAGTCAGTCCTCACAGTGATGGGGAGCCACGCCCATGGTCACCACCCCACTTACCACGGTCTGAACCACAGGGTGGACAGGGCTGTGACCGAGGTCACGTGGCTGGCAAATAGCAGAGTGGGGACCTTGCACTGTCGCAAAGAACATGAACTAGGGCCCCACCTGTGGGGAATGAGCCCCAGCTCCACAGTGCATGGCTGTGATTTGGGAAAATCGCCTGACCTCTCTGTGCCTCAGGTGTCATTTTCACCACAGGATGGAGACAACAGCAAATCCCTCATTGGGCATTGTGTGGGTGACACCAGCTTGCACGTGGGGAGCCTTGAACTGTCAAGTGCTTGAGAACTCACACAATTACCTTATATCATGGGGCCTCTTGCCATAATTAATAACCTCAAAGAAACGGTGTGATCTCCCACCTCGGAAACAAGAGCAAAACACTATCTTAAAAAAGGAACCTTTAGGGCACAAGAAAGTGCTCTCGGAATAAAAAACGAAGGGCAACAAACTTAACAGACGGTTTAGACATTGAAAATGGAAAGTATCTCCAGAAAATAAAACAAACAAATGGAAAACAGACAAGAAAATTAGAGGGCCGGTCTGGGAGTGCCAACAAATGACCCATGGTAGCTTTGGAAAAAGACAATAGTAGGGGAGGAGATCATCAAAGAAATAAACGAAAGCATCCCACGCCTGAATATGCCTTCAGTTCCCACACTGTTAACTTCCCAACACAAGAGACAAGAAAGGCCACATCAAGACACAGCATAATGAAACCTGAAAACAATAAAGACAAAAAAAAAAAAAAAAAAAAAGATCCTGAACACTTTCTGGAGAAAATAACACACACAAAAGTAAAAATGGTCCCGACTTCCCAATCAGACTGGAGGCTGGAAGACACTGTTCAATCCTTTTAAAACGCTTGGGGAAAACTGTTTCCAGTACAGATTCTATACCTAGCTAAACTACCATGAAACGTCCAGCTAGAGTAAAAGCACTTTCAAACTAGATCTCAAACAATCTATCTTCAGGGCCCCCTTTCCTGGAAGGTCTGGGAGGATGTCTGAACCAGAGATTAAGCCAAGAAAGGGGGTGGGGGATCCAGGGATGGAGGAAGCAGGCAGAGAAGAGGGGCATGGGGATCCCCAGGATGATGTCAAAGGGAGGGCTCAGGACACACTGTGCTGAGGCCCCAGGGCACCAGGAGGGATGTGGCACAGGCATCAAGGGAGGGCTGCCCTCCTGGAAAAATTACGGGCCAATTTGAGACAAGACTTCCAGAAAACACCAAGGGGGGAAAAAAAGCAAGGCAATTATTATCCCCAAGAAAAACTGAAAGTTGCACAAGAAAAAAAAATATAATGCTAGTGGCTTATGAATACTTTTGCAAATCACCATAATGTAAACGCTGGGTGATTAAACAATAAATGGTGACCTAACCTATTTTGGGGGCAGAGGAAGAGAGAGATGACCCATTCCAGAGACAGAGGGGAACAGGTAATGTCCCAAACAGAAAAGTCTATTAACAGCAGCATAAATGTGTTATTTAGCAATCTGGAAAAAAATGCCAAGAAGAACCTGCTCAGGCTGACTGAAAGCGAGCCCCTCCAGGAGGTGGGAGGGAGGGGCAGGGACATCTGTTCTCTCTTTTTAAACCACATAGGACTATTCAATACCTTAAGATAGAAATATGTCAAACTTGGGGCATCGGGCTCCCTGCTCGGCGGGAAGCCTGCTTCTCCCTCTCCCACTCCCTCTGCTTGTATTCCCTCTCTCGCTGTGTCTCTCTCTGTCTAATGAATAAATAAAATCTTTAAAAAAAGTCAACTCAAAATCAAATTCAATATATGAAAATAACATACAACGCAAACTTTATACACACGCATTTAGCAGTAACAGCATGGTTTCCTGACCAAGACAAGGCACGCCCAGCCTTTCTGTGCTCGACATGACTTTGTTCAGTTCCTTCTACAATCTGAGTAAACAGAGGCACGGCACAGGAGCGTCTGGGGCTGAGAGAACAGGCTGTTCAAGCGGGCACTGACCCCTCCCCCCCGCTTTCCACGCACACGTGGAGAGTCTCCATCTTGTCACAAATCAAACCTTTTTAAATTTCCCATAGAAGAAGCTTAAAAAGAGAAGCAAACTTAAAAAAAAAAAAAAACACACACACACACACACACAAAAAACCCAGACACATTCAAACCACCAAACTGAGCAATAAAACATTAACTCGGGGTCCCCTCCATCCATGGACACTGGGGGTACAATGTCCCATTCACGCAGTAAGCACGCATGCACCAACGTGAAGCTGAGTCAGCCCGCACAGCTATCTGAGCAATACTAATGGCACCTTTGAAATAACCTCTGGAAGAGGGTTTGTTAGTTCTCAACATGGCACTCCTGCCTTGCCTGATTTTGAACCTTGCTCGGGGAAACGGCAGACCGCCCCGCAGTCACCCAGTGTGGAGGGTAATCGGCTGGGTCAGCCTGGAGGCCTCAGAGACAGAAAAGGGAAAAGACGCCAGTCGTAGTGAGGTGCCCTACTCTACGTCTTTAGGAGAATCCTAAAAATAAGCTGCTATTGCAAATACACCTGTGGGGGTTTTGCGGTGCCATCTCTGTGTCATAACTTTATTACCAAAAGCAATCTGAACACTGGATGAGCAATTGGTTCAGGAGGCTTACTTTGGAAAAAGCTTTTCTGTCCCTCCCATAACACACTTACAGAGGGCCTGCTTCGCACCAGGCCCCTGGGCCGGGAGCCGGGGGCCTACAAGGGCACGCAAGGCCCAGCTAACTCTTATGGAGTAGTGGTTGCGGGGGCAGTGGCCCTAAGTGCCATTTACCCGGCAAGAGCAAAGGAAACAGCACAAGCAAAGGCCCAGTGGCAGCAGGGATTAGGCAAAACAGGCCAGACCTACCCAGACCCCAGACCCTAAACTCCTCTTTCACCACGAGCAAGGAGGGGGAGGCACAGAAGGTTACATTCTCTGAATGTAAACACCAAAGACACATCAAACCTGGAGTGGGGTTTACCCTCCGTGGGCCTGGCCCTCACCCACGCACAGCCTCCGGCTCAACGCATCCCCGAAACGGCACCCGGTCAGTAACGGGAACAGCTGCTGCCTCGTCTTTGGATCCGCAGGAGTTAGGAGCCTGACCCCAGGCACCTGCTGACCTGAGCTTCAACCCAATGGCTGGACCTCCACGGGCTCGGCTCTGTAACATCTGGGTGGTCAGAAACGCCCAGGAGACGAGACGTAGCCCCCGCCACTCCCCAAACACCAGAGGGAACGAGACAGAAGTGTGTGTGGGGGGGACAGCTTCTGAAGCTGGGAGTCTCCACCAGAACACAGACGACCCCGTGTCCCCACCATGTTGACACCGACGGACAGGGCCGAGGATGGCGTCCACGGGCAGGTGGAGCCGTCCAAGGCTCTCAGCTGCTCCACGTGACTGACTCAGGGGTGACGTCTGGAAGGTTAGCAGGACCTCAGAGTGGGGCCAACAGCACATACAACTCCTTACATAACCGTCAGCGGCTCTGAACTTTGTGAGGCACCTTGTTGGTGGCTGATGCACTAAGACAGGAGGAACAGGAGGCTCCACGCGGATCTGAGCGGGACAGACACGGGTGACACACTCCACAGCCCCACCTGACAGCAGCAACACACCGTGGGGCTTTTCGGGGCTTCTGCTCCCCCAACCTGGCCCCGTTCGTGGCTCGAAACCCTGCCGAGTCCCCGAGGCCCAGAAGCCACCTGCTCCGGGCCATGCTCGGGGTCCCCCCAGCAGCACAGCTCAGTGAGGGTTCACATCGGCCGTGCACTAGCAGCGCGTGACCACACGGAAGGAAAGAGGCCAAGATGTCCCAGACATCCCAAGAAACTATGACACAGCTAATTTCTCCTCATTGGCAAGCACACACGTGAGCCAACACCCCTGCTCCCTCTTCTCTCCCACGCACCCATCAACACACCCTGAATTTCATAATTCAAGGATCCAAAACTAATGAGTTACCCCTGCGACCCGGGCCAGCGGCAGAGCGGCCGACGGTCCCTCCTGCTCCTGGGGGAGGGGCGGGCTCGCTCGGAGGCCTCCCCGGCACCCCAGCACTGTCCACACAAGGGGCCATCCGCCCCAGCGGCCCGTCCACCCAGGCCATCAGCTCCCCGTCAGCCCAAGGTGGGGGGGGGGGTGCCTGCTGGGGTGGTTTTTTACAAAAACACCTTGCAAAATGGACGTCAGAAAACACCCACATGCCCACATCCCCACCAGCCACCGAGCAGCCCCCGGGTGCAGCTGGGTCTACCTCCGACCATCTCAGAACGGAAAACCGGACGCCAGCACCACGCTCATCGCCGACACCCGAGGACCCCGGTGCAGTGAGCTGGGCACGTCAACACTGGCCGTGCCACCCAGACTCCGCCACGACGCTGTCGTCAACGCCAACACGGGGCCAGGACTGGCAGGAGCACACAGTGGGAGCAGCCCTGCGGAGCTCGGTGCAGGGAGCAGGTGCCGGGGCTCCGGCCTCCAGCATCGCGGCCCCGTGGCCCCCCGGCTTGCAGCAGCGCAGACTGAGGAGCGAGCGGGGCTCACACTGGCCACGGAGGAGCACACATCCACCCCGTAGCAGCACGCACCACGGCCACGCTGCCCTCAGCCAGAGTCCCCGCGCCGGGGCCGCCGGAGGCACACGACACCGCTGGTCCCGGGGCTGCCCAGCCGCGCTGACAGGCCTGGCTTCCCGGGGACATGTTTCCTTCCGGCACCCCCTGCATCGGCCACACCGCCCGCAGGGCGCGCTCCTCCAGGGCCTGTTTTGCTAAAAATCTGTCACCTCAGAAACAAGAGCCTCTCACCGCTCTGCCCCCCACCCCCCTCCGCGGCTCGGAGCCCTGCGGCCGCATCCCTGCCCCAGGCTGGCGGCACCGGCGCCCGTGCCTGGGACATCTGTGCGGCGCCGAGGCTGCGGGCCAGGCCGCTGCCCCCCACCCAGCCTCTGGGCAGCACGGCCGCCGTGCACACGGCCTGCACCGCCGGGCAGAAAGGCACAGGCGACGTGCATTACTCACCGGGCTTTCTTCTCCCGCCTGCTCCGCACAGGGTTCTTTATGCTCTACGGAGCGGTGGGCGTGAAGGGAGGCATCTTCCTTCCCTTTAGTGCGCCGACGCTGCCCTCCACTCCCCGCGGACCCACAATGGGCAGGGTGCGTGCACAGGCGAGGAGCAGATATTTAAAGGAAGGCTGGCCGGCCCGTCCCCCGCCTCTCACATCCCTGCCTCCTCATGTCTCCAGGCCGGGTGGTACCCGGCTCCCCTGGGAAGCTGGAGCCGGCAGCTGAGGCACCAACTAAAACACGGCCTGGATACCAAGGAGCTGACGTCACATGAAAACAAGCATCTCTGCATTAGGACGGTCCTGAAAGAGAACACGGGGCAGCGGCCCAAAGGAGGGTGGCTCAGCCCGAGAGCCTTTCGAATGCTGTGTCTGTGGGAACAGAGCCCAGCCGGCCGGGCCCCCCGGATCAGGCCCCCGGGTGGAGTGTGGGGAAGCGCGGCCACCTGAGTGCGGGTGACCTCCGGCCTGCGTCCACGGAGGCCGGGAAGGCACCCACACAAATGCTCACGGGCTCCGAGGCCTGGGGGCTGTGGCCTGGGAGGGGTGGGAGGGCAGAGGCCACGGATCCAGCCATTGTGGCTGGATGGGAGCCCAACCCCAATTCCCTCCAATTCCAAAAAAAATCCAGGAAAAAGACGGAGCAGCCTAGGTCGGGGCGCTCATCCAGCCTCCCCGGAGTTGCCAGCCCTGCACGGCACTGACTCTACGTGGTCCCAGGGGCTTGGGAGGTCAGGCCAAACCTCTCCCCCCACCCTCCAGCAAACACACAGTGTGGTCAACACACCGCAGGCCCGGGAGATGCACGCTCCTGGCTTGAACCACCCCCGCCCATCTCTTATCTGCAGGCGCCAGGCTCCCAGATCTGTGCTCACTCCTGTGCATGGCACAGACTCAGGGCCAAAGCTCTGGGTTCGAACTCCAGCTCCTTCAGCTGTTCGAGGTGGGGCCTGAAGTCCCTTCGGAGCTCCAATCACCTGGTGGCCAACCAGTCGTGCACGGGCATTTCATCCACTGTGTGCCTCTTGAACACAACACTTAGAGGCGCCGCTCGAGGCCGAGGGCCCCAAATCTCTGCCACTGGAAGCGAGGCCTGGTGAATAGCAGGGCTCAGTGCTCAGAGCAACACGACGCTAAGGGCGGCTTGTAAGTTCTCAAGACACATGGAAATCACACGAAACACAAATTTCACAAATTTCAGTGCCCGTGAATAAAGTTTATCATGGCTCATTTATTTGACTATGGTAGTCGAGCTGCTACAGCACGGACAATGCATTTACTGCCTGAGCCTTCCCAG
Source organism: Zalophus californianus (assembly GCF_009762305.2). NCBI lineage: Eukaryota > Metazoa > Chordata > Mammalia > Carnivora > Otariidae > Zalophus > Zalophus californianus. Next base: position 946,361 of record NC_045598.1, on the reverse strand, counting down.
AAAGTCTGCAGACCCCTGAGACTACAAAATCGTAAAATAACTGAAGCACCACCATGTCTGCAGTGGACCCCACGGGAGATGCGAACGTCTCCCCAGCCCACTGCCAACCCTCACCTACAACCAGCTTCATGGCACCACCCTCGCCCTCCAGCCAAGCGTGAGCACTTCCAATCCAGACCAAAACACCCAGTTCCAAAGAACTCTAGAAAACCCAGGCTCCGCTGGCAGGTTGCTAATTTTAATGGAAGCCTATTTTAGGTGGATAACTAGCTTTTCCGGTTTGTTGCAAGTAATTTGAGACAAAGCTGAATGAAACTGGATTTTTAATAAAACAACAGACATACCTATCAACACCAGGGACAAACAGGCGTATTTCAGAAGGATTCCAAGGTAACCCACCCACCCGGGGCCTGGAGGATGCTCCTGAGGGCTTCAGCGCCCAAGTCCCTGCTCCACCAACCGGTCAACCGAGAGCCCCACACACCCTGGGGCTCCGCTTACTTCCTCCCCCTCCCGCAGACGACAACGCGGGGCTTGAACACACCTGACCAGCTGGGGGTGGGGGCGAACTAGCCTTCCTGAGCGCTTAGCATGTTCCTGGAGCCCTTCGAAACTGTTAATGCTCACACAGCCCCTCAAGGTGGCCATTACTACAGACCCCTTTACAGGGAAAGGAAGCACGGGGGGCCGCACCCACTCGCCTGACACCGCACAGCTGGAGAGGGGCCCACTTCTTGGGGTCCTAGCCCAGGGACAACCTCCTTGCGACTGCAGAGGGTCCTACGCCGGGTGCTGGGCTCAGCCCCAGAACCCACCACCACAGCCACCCTGGGTGACGAGACAGGCCGCCGCGGAATGCTGGGTGCTGCCAGCTCCTCAGAACATGGGATCCTCTCCCCAGAGGGCAGGCCGCAGAGCCCCCGCCCATCCAGGGACGCCCCGTCACTCAGGTGCGGGACAGGCCAGGATCAGTGACACAGAGCACAGCATGTGCCAGGCCTCAGTGGCCTTGAAGACAGGGGCTGCGGCCACCGAACCCCCCAGATCTGTCTATTCTCCACGAACCCTCAGGACCCAGAAACCCAGCCGAATCAGGACCGACTCCACTCCACCCCTGCCCAGCCTTGCTGCAGACACCCTTTACCAGGCAGGCACCCTGAGTCTCCACCACAGGCCACAGGGAGGCCAAGGGGACCTGACCCGGGGTGGGAACCAGCTCATGGGACCACCCTGTCTCACTGGGTCCCCTACCCAGCCGCACACTTCGGGGCCAGCAGCCACCCACAAGGGTCCCCGAAGCCTGTGGTCAGGCGCGGCGGAGACAACCCTGCCTGACGAGGGGGAGAGGCTGCAGGGTCCAGCTCCAGGTGGCCCCCTCAGGGCCGTAGCAGAGGCACCAGGTGGCCAGAACCGCTCTCACTGCCAGGGTGGGGAACCCTCTTGTTAATGACGTTGAAGTCTGCCACCTGCAAGTGCCACCAGCCGCTCCTTAGAGACACCGAATAACCACTTGCTCTGCAGAAGGTCTGGTGCTCGGCGCTTTTGCAAACACTGTTGTTTGTTTGTTTTTTAGATTTTATTTCATTTTATTTTTATTTTTATTTTTTTTAAAGATTTTATTTATTTATTTGAGAGAGAGAGAATGAGAGATAGCACGAGAGGGAAGAGGGTCAGAGGGAGAAGCAGACTCCCTGCTGAGCAGGGAGCCCGATGCGGGACTCGATCCCAGGACTCCAGGATCATGACCTGAGCCGAAGGCAGTCGCTTAACCAACTGAGCCACCCAGGCGCCCAGATTTTATTTCATTTTATTTACTTGAGAGAGCACGCACACAACGTGAGCCGGGGGGGGGTGCTGGGGGGTGCTGGGGGGGGGACAGGGAGAGAGAGAGTCTCCAGCAGACTCCAGGCTGAGCGTGGGGCCCGACGTGGGGCTTGAACTCACAACCCTGAGATCAGGACCTGAGCTGAAATCAAGAGTCGGATGCTTTACCGACTGAGCCCCCCGGGGTGCCCCGGGCGAACACTACTCTATACACAGCCCCATCATTCCCACTTTACAGGCAAGAAAGGAGTCACAGACACATACAGGGGAAGGAGCCGCATGAAGACAGGAGTGGAGCTGGAGGGATGTGCCAACTCGGGCCTGCGCCCACCACCAGGAGCAAAGAGTCGGAAGGCATCCTCTGTCAGAGGACAGACGCCTCCCGCGCAGACTGACGGCCTCCAGACTGATACGGGGCAACTCTGTTCTGAGCTCGTGGCCCTTTCCTGCAGCAGCCCCAGGGGCAGACACCATCATGAGGTCAGGGAGGGGCCTCCCTGTTTGGGAGGGGACCTCAGACCCCTCCCACCGCCAAGTACCTGCTGCCTTTCCCCGGGCCTCTCCCTCACTGGACCGGCCCCACCCCCCCCCACCTGGTGACACCCCCAGTTAAGGGGACTGCTCAGGAGCCATGGCCCAGGCGTGTGTGGTGCATTACCAACGTCCCCACCGCCCCCAAGTAAGACATTTGCTGCATCTTACAGGTGAAGAAACTCAGGCTCTCTGAGCCCCCAGCCGAGCTCAAAGACTTGGGTTTGCTGAATCTGGGGCCAAGAGCTCTGACCACTCAAGACAGAAATGTGTCCCACCAGGCACCCAGGCCAACACTATCCCAGACACAGACTCACATTCCAGATGGATCAAAGACCAAAACACAAGGAACAAAATTTTTCTACCCTTGGGGGTAGCCAGAAAGGAAAATATTAACAGATTTGAACATGCAAAACTCAAACGTTAACATTTCCATGTGACCAGAGACATTAAAAGGCACATGACAGAGGAGGGTTTGGAAGAAGTGGTCTGCAGTGTGCACGCGTTCCCCCGCAGAGCCAGGCCAGCCTGAGGATGGGCATGGCTGCAAAACAACCATGCCCACAGGGAGAAACACAGGGAGTAAGGCCCAAGGCATCCGTGGCCTGGAGGGGACCCATGAGGCCACAAAGCCCTTCTGTGCTGCCATCCACCCTCCTCTGGGTCGTGGGCCGCCTGGAGCCAGCAGGTGCACCTCCCTCAGACACCAGGGCTGCCACGTTATTCCTGCACTTCAACAAACTACCCAGAGCCATCACGGGCTTGCCACACCGTGGGTCCCATCAGGGAATACCGTTCCCCACAGAGCCTTGGCCAACCAAACTGCCAGGATTCTCAATTCCTTATCATGCCATATACCTAGTCCCGGAATGCCCTGAAAATATGCTGCCGCATGGTGGGAGGGACCCTCCTGGGTCTCTTGGCTCCTATGGGGCCCTTGTTGCTGACAGCAGGGAGCCTGGCCTCCCAGCCCAACCTCCCCAGTACGCTCACCTCTGTCACTGGCACCTGACAGGCAACATGGGGCCCCCAGAAGTCAGCCCACATGGTGCCCAGAACTGGACTGAAGTCAGGCCCCCTTCAAAGGGGGGACCCCCATGGGGCCCTGCTGACAGTTTATCCTGATGATGCCTCAACATATACAAACTGACTAGTCTTCATGGTGTGGCCAAAACAAGGCTACCAGTTTAGTACTTTCGAACCTAGAACCTGCACATGATGCCACAGCAGCCCGATTCAAAAAGGCCAGAAGGTGGAAGCAGCTGAGTGTCCATCCGTACACAAAGGGATAAGCAAACTGCAGGAAAGCCACACAATGAAATATGATTCAGTCATAAAAAGGAAGGAACAGCCAGACGGAGAGAATAAAGGACAGAGAGGGCTTCGCACAGTAAACCAACAGGACCTGACAAGACACACACGTGTGCGTTCTTCCCGGGAGCTCAGGGGACATTCTCCAGGACAGAATGCACTGTGGCCACAAGTCTCGGTGGATTTTAGAAGATAAACATACAGGGCGCCTGGGTGGCTCAGTTGGTTGAGCGACTGCCTTCGGCTCAGGTCATGATCCTGGAGTCCCAGGATCGAGTCCCACATCGGGCTCCCTGCTCAGCGGGGAGTCTGCTTCTCCCTCTGACCTTCCTCCCTCTCATGCTCTCTCTCTACCATTCTCTATCTCTCTCAATAAATAAATAAAAAACTTTAAAAAAAAAAAAAGAAGATAAACATACAGTGTCTTCTCCGACCACAGCAGGATGAAGTTAGATAGGAATCACAGAAGGAAACTAGAAAAGTCACCAATGTCTACGAATTAAACAACACAGTCTTGAACAACCAATGGATCAAAGGAGAAATCACAAGGGAAATAAAACACTCAGAGACACATGAGACCAGAAGCGCTGTGACCACCCCTCTGGGACGCGGGGCCACCGTGGTGGTGGTGGTGGGGGCCTTGCAGCTGTGACGGCGAACCCGTAAACCGTGACCTCAACCGCAACCGGTTGCCAGCCAGCTACCTTCATGACTTAAGGAATGGGAAAAAGAAGAACAAACTAACCCAAAGCCAGCAGACAGAAGGGAGTAAGAAGGATTAGAGCAGAGATCCACAAAATTGGAAACAGAGAAATAGGGGAAAAAAAAAAATCAATGAAACCAAAAGTTAGTTCTTTGAAAAGATTGACAAAATTGACAAACTTTTAGCTAGACAGACTAAGAAAGAAAAAAGACTCAAATTATTGAACTCAGAAATTAAAGTGGTACAATTCCTAGCACTGATTCTATAGAAATAAAAGGGTTGCAAAACAGCATGTGAACTGCCTCCAACACACCGGACAGCCTAGGTGGAATGAGTAAACTCCCAGAAACACAAAACCTGCCCAGCCAAAATTACGAAGAAACAGGAAATATAAACAGACCTATAATTAGTAGAGGTTGTAGTCGAAGATCCCCAGGCAAAGAAAATCGCTGGACCAGACGGTTTCACTGGCGAATTCTACCAAATATTTAAAGAATCAACACCAATCCTTCTCAAACTTTTCCAAAACACTAAAGAAGAGGGAACTCTCCTAACTTGTTCTAGGAGGCCAGCATAACCCGATACCAAAGCCAGATAGAGACACTACAGGAAGGGAAAACTATAGACCAATATTCTCACAATCATCGATGCAACAATCCCCAGCAAAATACTGGCAAACAGAACTGAGCAGCATAGTGAAAGGGTTCCACCCCAGGACCAAGTGGGATCTGCCCCTAGAACGCGAGCATAGCTCTATAGACAAAACACGGTTCGATGCAATACACACGAACAGAACGGAGGAAAACTCCACATGATCATCTCCACAGACACAAAAAAGGTATGTGAAAAGCTGAAAATCCTTTCACGATAAAAACACTCACTAAACAAGGAGGAGACCAACACAGCGAAGGGCGATGAGCCAGAAAAGAAGGGGGGATAGAGGAAATGTTGGCAGAGAAAGGGCTGCTGAGGGGGTTCATGGAGACACTGGGGATTGCAAGGTCGCTGGAACCACGTCAGGAATTCCCTGGGCAACCTGGATCCTTCACACAGCCTGACTTCCAGCTGAGCACAGAATCTCTCTCATCTGTGTTACACACATGTCAAGTTCTAGTCATTGGAGACCAGACTAGTTGTCGTCTGGGTTTGGACAGATTCATGTTACAGAAATGGACACTCCATGTTTCCAATCTAAATAGACAATTTTGGGGGTGTCCAGGTGCCTCAGTCAGTTGGGTGTCTGACTCTGGATTTCAGCTCAGGTCATGATCTCAGGGTCATGAGACTGAGCCCCAAGTTGGGCTCTGTGCTGGGCATGGAGCCTGCTTGGGATTCTCTCTCCCTCTCCCTCTGTCCCTCCCTACTGCTCACATGCATGAGCTCGCTCTAAAAACAAACAAAAGGGGTGCCAGGTGGCTCAGTCGGTTGGGTGGTTGGGCGTCTGCCTTCAGCTCAGGTTGTGATCCCAGGGTCCTGGGATCGAGTCCCGCATCGGGGCTCCTTGCTCAGCGGGGAGCCTGCCTCTCCCTCTGCCCCGCTCCCTGCTTGTGCTCTCTCTGACAAACAAAATCTTTTAAAAAAAATAAAATTAAAATAAAAACAAACAAACACATAAATAGGCAGTTTTTATTTAGGCCTAAAAGTGTTGGAAGAGTTAAGGCTGAACTTGCTGCAGAATTTCTAAATGACAGAGTTCCTGACTGCAACTAAGTTCCATATCCTTTTGACAAGCTACTCAACTTTCTTTCTTTTTCTTTAAGATTTTATTTATTTATTTATTTGTCAGAGAGGGAGAGACAGCACAAGCAAGGGGAGGGGCAGAGGGAAAGGAAGAAGCAGGCTCCTCACAGCAGGGAGCCCGACCCAGGACCCTGGGGTCATGATCCAAGCTGAAGGCAGCCACTTGACAACTGAGCCACCCAGGATCCCCTCAACTTTCCAAAACAAAAAAGCAAAATACTCAACAAACAAGGCACAGATGTCACCATGTGTCTTTTTCTCCCCAAACCACCACACAATTAACTCAGTTCTGACACCATCTACTTGGAGATGGTAGAAGATCCCACAGGTGAAGGGCTCAGTCCTACAAGACTGCCTTCCTCCCCAACTTCAGATGGCAGTCACCAATCCAGGCTGTCACCTGTGCTTCTGACAGAATGGCTATAGATTAGACATCGCCACAATCCCCTCGTGGGTGTGATTAATTTGCTAGAGTGGCTGGATTAACTCAGGAACAGACAGATGGAAGAGGCGCTTAGGGAAAAGTATGGGGGAAGGGCACGGGGCTTCCACACTCTCTGGGCAAGCCAGTCTCCCCACATCTCCATGTGTTCATGAACCCAGAAGCTCTGTGAACCCTCCTTTTGGGGTTTTATGGAGGTTCCTTTCATAGGCATGACTGATTCAACCTGCAGCCCCTCTCTCCTCCCCAGAGGTCAGAGGGGAGGGCTGGAAGCTCCAATCTTCTAGCCACAAGGTCTTTCTGGTCACCACTCCATCCTGAGGCTATCTAGAGGTCCCACCCTAAATCACCTCATTAGCATAAACTCTAGTGTGTTCCAAAGGAACTCTTAATGAATGACAAAAGACACTCCTATCACTCAAGAGACTCCAAGGGATTTAGGAGCTCTGCCAGAAACCAGGGACGAAGACCATATACATGCCTCATTATAGCACAGATGAAAACTACCTCAACAGAGTAAAAGCCACATGTGAAAATCCCCCAGCAAACATCTCACTAAGTGGTGAAAGAGTGAAAGCTTTTCCTCCAAGATCAGGAACAAGACAAGGATGCCCACTCTTCTATTCAACACAGTAGTGGAAGTTCTAGCAGAAGCAATTAGACAAGACAAAAAAAAAAATAAGAGCACATAAATTGGAAAGGGATAAGTAAAATGATCTCTGTTTGCAGATGACACAGAAAACCCTAACGATGCCACAAAAAAATTGTCAGAACTAATAAACAAGTTAAGTAAAATAAGATGCAAAGCCAACACACAAACTCAGTTGCATTTTTATGCCCGAGCAATGAACAATTCCAAAAAAGAAATTAAGAAAACAGTTCCATTTTACAACAGTATCAAGAATAAAATACTTAAGAATAAGCCTACCAAGGAGGTGAGAGACTTGCACACTGAAAACTACAAAACAGTGCTGAAAGAAATTAAATGTGATGAAAGTAAGACATCCCATGTGTATGGGTTAGAAGGCTGAATGCTATCATTGTGTTAATACCACCCAAACCAACCTACAAATTCCAAGCAATCCCTATGAAGACATGTTTTGCAGAAATAGAAATACCCATCCTAAAAATCATCTCAAGGGACCCAGAATAGCCAAATCATCTTGAAAAAGAACAAAGCTGGAGGCTTCACACTCCCTGATTTCAAAACTTACCACAGTAACCAAAAAAATGTGATACTGGCATAAAAACAGACATAGGAAGCCCAAGAGAATAGAGCCCAGAAACCAACCCTCTCATGGTGTCTGATGATTCTTGGCAAGGGCACTAAGATTATTCAATGGGGAAAGGTTGGTCTTTTCAACAAACAGTGCTGGGAAAACCAGATAACCACACGCAAAAGAATGAAGTTGGACCCCTACCTCACACCATATAAAAAAATTAACCCAAAATGCATCAAAAACCTAAATGTAAGGCCTAAAATTATAAAACTCTTAAAAGAAAATACAGGATAAAACTTGACCACATTGTATTTGACAATGATTTCCTGGATGTGACACCACAGGCACCAAAAGCAAAAACACACAAATTGGACTTCATGAAAATTTAAAAATTCTGTGCATCAAGAGACACAATCCACAGAGTTAAACACCAACCCACAGGATGGGAGAAAATATTTGCAAATCATATAGCTGATAAGGGATTGAAACCCAGAATAGAAAAAGAACTCCCAAAACCCAGCAACAAAAAAATTAACAACCCAACTCAAAAATGGGCAAAGGACTTGAACAGACATTTCTCCAAGACATACAGATAGCCAATAAACACAAGAAAAGATGCTCAACATCACTCACCAACAGGGAGATTCAAATCAGCATTACAATGAGAGACCACCTCACACCCACAGGGGTGGCAGGAAAACCACAAGCGTAGATGAGGATGTGGGGAAATAGGGACCCCATGCACTGCTGGTAGGAATGCAAACTGGTGCAGCCAGTATGGGAGACAGTGTGGAGGTTCCTCAAAAAGTTAAACATAGAATGACTGTACGATACAGCAGTTCCACTTGTGAGTATATACCCCCCCCAAAAGTCGAAAGCAGGGTCTCGAAGAGATATCTGCACACCCACATTCACGGCAGCATGACTCCCAAGAGCTAAAGCAGGGAAGCAACCCAAGTGTCCTTCTATGGATGAATGGATAAACCAAATGTAGTCAAAATCACGGAACAGAAGGTGGGAGCCAGGGGCTGGGGGTTAGGGTTTAATGGGGACAGAGCTGCAATGTTGTAGATGAGAAAAGTTCTGGAGGTGGATGGTAGTGATGTTTGCACAACAATGCGAATGTAATTCATATCAATGAACCGCACACTTAAAGATGGTCAAGATGGTAAGTTTTATGTTATATGTAATTTACCACAGTAAAAAATTGGGAAAAGAGAGGAATGTCATTGTGACACATGCTAGCACAGGCATGAACTTCGAAAACATCATGCTAAGTAAAATAACCCAGTTACAAAATTCCACAAACCATATGATTCCTTTATAGGAAGTCCAAACCAGGTAAATCCTCAAGAGACTGTTGGGGGCTGGGTGGAGGATGAATGGGGAGTGGCCGCTGATGGGTGTGAGGTTTTCCTTCCAGACAGGTTCCAGAAGTAGGTAGAGGTGGTGGTTGCAACAGCACGGAGTGTACTAAATGCCACAGAATCATTCACTTTACAGTGGTTAAAATAGTACATTTTATGTTACGTGTACTTTACACAATTTTTTAAAGATGGACTTATTCCAGAGAGGGAGGGAGAGCATGCGTGCAAGAGTGTGCATGCATGCACATGCACATGGGGGAGGGGCAGAGGGAGAATCCCAAGCAGACACTTCGCTGAGCACAGAGCCTGTCTCGGGGCTTGATCCCAAGACCCCGAAATCATGATCTAAGCCGAAATCCAGAGTCGGACGCTCAACCGACTGAGCTACCCAGGTGCCCCACTTTACACAATCGGTCTATAGAACCGATTAAATCCAGATTCACAACCTGGATAGAAGGTGCTGGAAGGTGGTTAGGGGAAAGTGGACTCAGGCCCAGATGGTGCGAGGTGGCCTGCTGGATGTTCCCAGGTGCCACCATGGGACCCCATTTCCATTTCTGCCGCCTGTCCATCTCTGGCCACAGTCAGCCGACTGGGTCTATCCAGCCCTCTTCACGGGGTCCTGACACAGCTCAAGGGTGCCATTCACGTGGCACTGTCTGACCCTTCTCACTCCCCTGGCATTAGGCATGCTGCTCGAGGCCAAAAAACTGAACATGAATGCCCACACAGGCACCAAAACCACACAGCACACCTGTCCACCGTGGCCATCAGTGACCAGAACAGACTTGTCCTGATCATCCAAGATTAGTGTTAAAATCAAGCCAAAAGAGTAAAGTACTGGGGAGAACACCTACACTCAAAGAGCCCAGGAGTCCAGGATCCCCCTGAGGTAGGCCCTGGCCGCAAGGTGAGGCCGTTCTGTGCGCCTGGTGCTCGGGTGTGGACGTGTGGAGCAGGGATCCAGGAGCAGGGACAGACGCCCTCGGCCACTCCCTGAGACTCGGCCGCCTCCCAGGGCCGGTGGAATGATCAACAGAGCTCAAGTGGTCACCAAAGCCTGAGAGCCGCCCCTGGTAAGCATCTCGAGGACCGGCTGGCGGGCCCAGGACAGTGCTTTCTTGAAGGTCACATTCTCTACATTCCCCCCCAGTGACGCAGTCGCTTCCCGGCCACTCCCATGGCAGGGACCTCGCGCCCCCGTCCTGTACTGCGGCCAGCCGTGGTGGGGAGTCCAGGCTGGCTCCCCTCGAAGGCTCCTCCGTGGCTGCCAGGGGCCCCTGCAGGCCGTTCTGCATCACCACGTCTGCCCCTCGTGGCCCCCAGGCCCTCCTGGCGTCCACTGCGTGTCCCATCTCACAAACCTCTCTGGACCCACAGCCCAGCAGCTCCCAAGTCCCTCACTCAGCAAAGCCATACAAGCACACCAGTGTCCACTGCCCTGGCCCAGGAGGGCCTGGCTGGCCTCCACTTCCCCGGAGGGGCCACTGCTAGAACGTTCTTTCCCACGGGACACCTTCTCAGTGCAGCCTCCCAGCCTCCAACTCTCAAGCTGCAGCCCCCTCCCAGGCCCCGCCATTCCCACCCCCACACCCTCCCCTGCCCCCGGCTACAATGATCACCGTCTGACAGGGAGCATTTGCGTGTTTATCTGGCCTGTCATCTGCCTTCCAGCTAGGACGTCCTGGGGCTCCCGTGGCCCCCCACCCAGCCTGTGCACCGCCCCCTGCAGAGGCACAAGCAGGAAAGCAGGACTAAGGAAGGAATGTGTCCCTGCGCCTCCTTACGCTCTCCCCGAAACCGCCCCTCGTGTCCACCCCCCACATCGGCTGGCCGTGGCCACAGATCCAGCCAGGCCTGGGCCGTTCTGGCCTCACCAGACCACCACTCCACTGTGGCCAGGATTCCGCGGTCCATGTGGCCCCACGGCCTTGCTGGATGCTCCTTTGGGGTCCCCTACTCTCTTTGGGAGCCCCAGGGCCAGACCCCAATCCCAGCCACTCTTTCCTCTATGCTAAGGGCCCCCAAATCTATCTTCAGCCCCACTGCTTTTCTAAACCCAAGACTGATGCACACGACTGCCCACTTACCATCTCCCCTGGGGCCCAGTGAACAACAAGCTCCGCATGGCCTCTGCCCGAATCTGCTCCGGGCTGAGCCAGGTCCCTGAGACCAAACAACAGCTACCTTTGGTCCCGAGGTCCTTGCTCATGTGATAAGAGACGCCACAGCACCAGGCCAGAGGAGGGTCTGGGTGGCTGGTGAATAATTTATGCCCCACATGGGTGCTCTTCCCTCAAGGACAGAGCGGGCAAAACGGCTCTGACCTGCCTGGGGTCCGACGGTCCCAGGACAAGGTCAGAAGCTCTGTTCTGGACCCACTGCTCCTGGGACTTCCTCCCGTATCAACAGACCCACGTGGAGATGAAAAGGATGTTCCCACCACATCTCTGGGGGCTGGTGTGGGCTGGGGAGAGGGTAAATGACCAGGTCTGGGGGTAGCTGGGGCGGATGCCTGGGAGCAGCATCCAGCTGTCCCGGCCCGGGCCCCTCCCTGCTCGGGGAGATGAGGGCATTTCCTGCACTCTTCATTATGGCACTAACAGACCAAGCCAGTGTCCTGACGGTAGCACTTGTCAGCCAGAACACACACACAGGCAAAGGCAGGTGCACCCGTGAAAACCCCGCTACAGGGCGCATCAACCGCTCACTCTGCCTTCGGTCGCTTCGCAAAGATAAATGTTCCTAAGCCGTGGGCCACAAAAGGCACCCGTCTGCACCGTCCTGACATAATGGATCAAGAAATTCAAGCCGCAACGTGCAACAAGACTCATAGGAAAATGGGAGTACTCACTGTCTTCTCCCGGACAAGGCATGCCTGGCTGCTCGGGGATGCTGGGGAACACTGGACAGAGAGAGAGAAAGAGCAGTCTGTCACTCAGTGCATCTTGTGGAAGGTCCAGCGTGAGTCAGGCTGACCAGACGGACTTGCACACAAAGCCCACGTTGCTGGCCAACCTGCTCTGAGGAGACACTCATTGTGGCAAAACCGTGGAAGCCCAAAACACCTTTTAAAGGACTTCAAGGGGGCGCCTGGATGGCTCAGTCGTTAAGCATCTGCCTTCAGCTCAGGTCATGATCCCAGGGTCCTGGGATCGAGCCCCGCATCGGGCTCCCTGCTCCACAGGAAGCCTGCTTCTCCCTCTCCCACTTCCCCGGCCTGTGTTCCCTCTCTCGCTGTGTCTCTCTCTGTCAAATAAATAAAGGACTTCAAAGTGCACTGAAAAATTCCAGGGGAAAAGCAGTGTGGGGCCCTAGACCAGAGCTGCCCAAGGAAGCCTCCTGACTCGCAGTGGTAAATTAATAAGGAAAGTTAGGAGCTGCACTACTTCAAAATGGACTTTTGAAAGCACATTAGATTCCATTTTGCACTCAAGGTGGAGTTCAAAATTAAATATCTTAAAACATACCCTGGGCTTCCCTCACAGCTTATTAAAACAGAAGCTTAAAAAGTATTAAAACTTAGCTGAAGCAACCACTTCCTTATCTGGAAAATAACACTGGCTTTTGAAAGCACCCACTGTCAGTGTTGAGAGGCTCAGCACCACAATCAAGAAGGTGGGCCGGGCAAGGGCTCTCAGTGCAAACCCCATTTACATACAGAGCTGCAGAAGTTGGATCCTGCAACCAACGCCTAGCCCCACACCAGGGAGAATGATGGTCCCAGAGAACACCGCGGGTAGGGAGCTCCGGCTCCAGCAGTGTTGGGCTTGGGCTCGCCGTCCCTGCCCACCGGCCCGGCCAAAAGTCTAGGCTACACAGGAGTGAATGCAGACATGGCTGGTCAGAACCATGCTCAGACACCCTACAGAACCCCGAGAGTGCTGGAGGGCAGCCTGAAACCCCCAATTTAGGCTATACTGAAATCACAACAATTCGTATTTGCCACCACTCAAATCTGTAACGCAGCTCTGAGCCTCTCTGAAGACAGCTGTGGGCCAGGAGACAGGGACAGGGAGGGTCTCGCCCCCCCCCGAGTGTACTATGGATTGCCTCCTCCTCCGCCTGCCCCCATACGCTCTGGGCCGGGATCCTTCCAGCTTCTGAAAAAGTGGAGGCCGGTAGGAGAGCCCAGGCTTCTGATGCACCCAGCGATCCCGGCCTCCAGGGAACGGAGGCAACGAGGACCAGCAACCAGAACCCAGGCCCCTGTGTCCAGTGAGAAGGAGCTTTTCTGACTCTTTACGACCTACAGCAATTTTTATTTGGGTTAATAAGATGTAAGAGAAGAAACAAACCCAAATTGCGCTATATTCGACACTCTTAAATTCTCCAGCATCCCGAGACTTTAAACCACAATCCTCCTTGTGTTTTCTAGCCCCCTAGGCTGTCTGGAAACCATGCTGGGCTCCCATCTCCCCAGACCACAGTGGGGTCACCCCATCCCTCCAGCTGCCACTGACCGTGAATGATGAGCCCTTCGTCCCTGCGCTGACAGGCCAGGCGGAAGGCCTCCTCCAGCTCCATCTGGGAGGACACGGTGCAGGGGTCACCTAGGCGGGGCAAAAGACATCGCTGAGGCCACCAAAGGCCTGAGGCAAAGGGGTGCGACTCAGGTTGGGAAGGGCAAAGTCTGGCTGCTCGTGACCAGCCGCCCACTGCAGAGTTGGGAGACCCAAGAACGGCTAGCAGCACCGGGGGCCCCATCAGAACCGGCAGATCCCCAGAATGAGCCCCGAGAAGTCCACTGGCAGAGCTACACCAGGCTAATTTTCCTGGCCTGGACAAGATTAAGGACATTCTTCTTAGGTCAGTCCTAAATGAAAAGAAAGGCTCCCTGCCCCCATCCTGGATGGGAACATAGAAACGCACAGAACCAACGCCCCTGGGGGCCGACTCTGCCGCTCCCCCGTGTCCTGGGCTGGCAGCCGGACTGCACCCCCACCCCCCAAGCTCTCTCAGATGTGTGTCTGACTGAGGGGGGGGAGGGAACAAGGGGGGTAAGGGCACAATGGGGCCCTAGCTACTTACCCCCCAGCTCTCCCTGAGAAGAGGGAAGTAAGAACGAGCCTATCCTTCCAAATCACCCACTGGAAAGCCCAGAACAGGAGAGCGGAACAGCAGAGAAGGAGGGTAAGGGCTGGCCCCGGGGGGACAGGGAGACCCTCGCAGCCCCTCCCAGGGTGCCCTTCCCCACACGCCCAACCCAGCTTCTTTTTCAACCAACCTCTCCAGGAAGTGATTCCCAGCGTCCCTACCAGGGAAGATGGCTGTTAACTACCTTAATTCCGTAGTTCCATAACTATGGAATTCCATAATTCCAATCTCCCCAGGGAGGGGCTGATCTAATTTCATACACACGGAAGATTTAGAGATTTATAGTCTGACAGACATAAGACCAAGGGCTCTACCTTCATTGTCCACCCACTTGAGGGTGAGCGGGTGCCCCTGATGGAGACTGCACATCTCTCTCACTTCCTCACAGAGCTCATCGAAGGTCATGGCTGCATCTAGGCTGGTGATCAGGATGTCCCTGAGGCAAAGAGGGTGGACATGTTTCACCAAGGACCACATTTAAATAAAATTAAATACTGAGTTACTGATTACATAGATGAAAATTTTCTCAAACAAAATATCACAGCCCTCCCCCCCCACCATTGAACCACTGACCACAATCTTGTTTTTTAATTACTACAATGAATGCCCTTGCACAGAAAGATCTATCCTGCACCTGGATGTGCCTAAATGGGGGCGGGGGTAAAGAATGAGGCAGGGGTATCAGAAGGCACAGAGAGTGGAAGCCGGGCAAGCACTTGCTCAGACGCCAGGTTCAAATTCAGAAGGTCACAGAGGAGGGGTGCAGGGGGGCTGGACACAGTGTGCTCAGCTTAAGCTTACTGGCTTCATCAGACCTCCCCCCAAAGCTGAGGGTACAAACAGTAGCCCAGGCTTGAGCTGGAAAGAGGGAAGACCCTGCGTGGTTGTGCCTGTGAGCTCAGAAAAGTGGGCGTCTGAGACTCAACCTGGCAAAGCAGGGTCTCTAACTCCAGTGTGCATCACCTGGAAATCCCCTCAAAACACAGGTGCTGCTGGACCCCGCTCAGACCCTGCTAGACCCTGGTGTCGGCACATCCTCCAAAGGCCACGCTGGGGGCCCCCTATTTTTCAGAATGGCGTCTTCAATGGGTCTGACCTTCAGCTGCAGCCGTTGCCCCAAAACCACCTCCCAGCAGCGAGACGGCAGCAACCATCCCATCTGGAGACAGAACTCCACTTGGACCCTCGAGGTTTGGATACAGGAGTGCTGATCTTGGTGGGTGGTTTACTGCACTGAGGCCTACCCCTCCCACGTCGGAGGGGCGAGGTTTCAAGTCCCCCGGCAGAGGGACCTGGGCAGAGGCATTGGGAGGGAGTGAGGAGCTAGGGTAGGGCAGGAACCTCAGTGCAGCCTGGGGCAGACAAGGGGGGGGTGTCCCACAAAGGGACAAAGGAAGAATGTGGGCGGAGGAAAAGGAAGAGGGGAAGAGGGAGGGGAAGGGTGGGAGAGGAGGAGAGTGAAAGGAAGGGGGAAGGGGTGGAGAGAGAGGGAGGAGAGGGGGTAGGGAATGGGAGGAACTGGAGGAGTGGGGCCCTGTCGGCCCCGGGCACTAGACGCAGCAGGTCCCGTTGCTGGCGGTAACCAAAGCGCTCTCCAGAGGCCGGGAAGGGGCAGGGGTGGGGGCGGCGGTGGTTCAGTCCAGGACCCCAAGGGCCCCGGGCAACTCCGTCCAAGGCCCACCTGGCCTGCCTCCATCCCTCCCTCAGTGCCTGAAGGTGCCTACTTGAACCCAGCCTGGGGGCAGGCTGGGGGGTCCAGTTCCCACCCACCCTGGGCTGCGGGGGTGTGGACTTCCTCTCACTGAGGATCAACTCGGATTGTTCACAAAGTGACTTATTGCTCAATCTCACGGTTCCTGGGTGGTAAGAGGACTATTTCTGATACGGCGACAGGCCTTCCACAGTCACCAACCAGCAAGCCAAGATGTTCTGGCGCTCGGATGAGTCTGAGAACCAGTTTTAACAGGCAAACCACCCTTCCAGGCCAGAAGACCTCTTCTGGTGGGCTGGACATCCCTCCCCCAGAAACCATTCCTCCCTAGAGCCCTGTCACCAACTCTCCCACATATATCCCGCTCCCAGGTGGGGATGGCAGAAGGGACAAGAGCGTTCCGACCTGAGACCCCAAACAAGGTGCCCTCGCGAAATCAAGAACCCCAAGCCCCTCCTCAGCCTGGAGGATGCACCACGTAAAGCAGCAGCAGCAGCGGTGCTGAGCTCTCCCTCGAGCGCCCCCGAGCGCCGGTGCTCGGGGCGGAGGCAGGATCCCCGCCTCGGGGCGCCGCCCCACCACAGCCAAGCGCGGCGTGCTCCCCGGGTGGGGCCAGGCGCTCCCCGCCTCTGACCCCTGTGAGGTGCCCGCTCGCCCCATTTTACAGCGAGCAAGTCGAGCCCAGGGCGCCGCGCGCGGACGCGAGCTGGTCAGAGTCCGAAAGATCCGGTCCCAACAGAACCGCGCCTGGAGACTTCCAGGGACCCCCACCCCGCCCCAATTCGCGCAACCGCGGGCTGCTCACGGCACCTAACCTTCCCCTGGGTCGTTAAACTTTTCGTAAACGGAGACCTCTGGCCGGGTAAATTGGGAAAAGTTTAGGAAACCTGATTTTTTAAAACTCTGCCCGCAGTTTTCATTTGGCAAAAGCTTTAGTCCTTACAGGTTTGTGGCCTTAACGTCCAGCCAACTTTGCAGGGAACATGCCAATGCTGCTTCCAGGGCTGTGGAGCGCGCGCGGCGACGGCCGCCTCCCGAGCCGCAACGGCCTCCGGGCGGGTCCGAGCCGGGGGAAACCTCGCCGGGGCGGGGAGGGACCGGCGCGGCCGCCGGCACCCGCAGCGCTCCGAGCCTCGGCGCCAGGGGACCCGGAGACCCCACCTTCCCCGCGAGCTTTCCCGCGAGTGACGTTCCAGGGCGCCTCGAGCACCCGCCGCGTCCCGGGCCGCCTCTACGGCGATGGCGCGTCAGGACCTCCCGGGGCGCCCCTGGGCCCGCAGGGGCCTCGCTGCCCCCTCCCTCCCGCGCCGCAGTAGCAGCGACACGGTCCCCGACGGCAGGCGCGGTCCGGGCCGTCTCCCCGCGCCCGGCTCTGCCCGCGGCCCGCCGGCCCCGCCGTCGGGCGCAACGCGCTCACCCGCTGTAGTGCGCCTTCAGGCGGACGCGGCAGCCGCTCCCGTCCATTTTGGGGCCGGTCCTGCTGGGCATGGCTAGCTCCGCCGGCCGCCGTCAGCGCCGCACCCCGGGCGTTCGGGCCATGGCGCAAGGACCCAGCGGCCGGCCGGGGCGCCAGGTGGGGCCGGCGGCGGAACGCGGAAGGGCGCGCGCGGCGCCGGGACCCAGGGGCGTGGGTCCGGCCAACTCCGCGGAACTTGGGTGGCGGGCTGGGTGGGACGGGGGCACGGCCAGCGGGGACGCGCGAGGGGCGCGCACGGAATCCCGGCGTCAGGCTCGGCGGCGGGGGGGGGGGGGGGGGGGGGGGGGGGATGCGGGGGGGTGGTCCGAACATGGCCGACCCGAGGCCCAGCGGGCGGCCAATCGGCGGGACGGGCGGTCCCGGGGCGGGGGCGGTGGCACCTGCGGCCAATGAGGGTGAGGCGGGGCCGCTACCTGGGCCAATCCCCGGGGGTCCCCGCGGCGGCGACCCAATGGCTCCGCGCGGGGCGGACTACCTGTCGGGCGGGGCGCGGCCCACCTGCGGCCAATGGAGGCGCGCGCGGCCCCGCTCTGCCCGGCAACCGGAGGCGGTGCCCGGTCGGCCCGGAGCGGTGGCCCCTCGGTCTAAGTGGGCTCCCGGGACCGCGCTTCCCAGGTGGGGTCCATGCGCTGCAGCGCCCCGGAAACCTGTCGGAAATGCCCCAGCCCAAACTCACGGAATCGAAACTCCAGCAGTCTGTGCGAACAAACCCTGGGTAATTCGGAGGTGAGCGCGAGTCCGAGAGCCGCTGGTCTAGGGGACAGTGGGAAAGGGTCGCCGGTGACCTGAGGGGCGGGAGCAGAGAACCCAGCCAACGTCCCCGGACGATCCGGCTCAGCTTAGTTTCCCCGGCCCCAGCTGCCCTCCTCTCCTTGCGGAATCCAAGATCCTATTGCACGGAAGTCTTGTCTACCCTAGCTGGGGGTTCCCTCTGTTCCAGTTCATTCCTCGGCCTAGACAAGGACACTGCATTTGCCCACGTCGCCCGTGACCTTCATTTCTGAATTCCCAACCTCCGTGGGTCTTAATAACGGTGGCATTTGATCTTGACAGCCGCGTCTGAACATTCTCCACGGCCCTCAGGGGCCACATCCTACTTGCATCCACAGGGCCCTAATCTGCGTTTGTAGGACCTCACCTGGGCACCAGGTAGGCACCCAGACTCAGGTCTGCATTCCCCTCGTCCTCCCCTTCCCCACACCACCCAGCTGGCAACCTCTGACCCAGGACTCCAGGCCTGGCCAAGCCTTCACACCTCACCTGGACAATCCGAAGGGTTTCCCGTACTCCTCACACTCTCATTCCCCAGACGCTTCCTGGGGTGAGCCTGGAGAACCAAGTGGACGGTCATGGTCATGGGACTCGTATTCTCCCTAGAGACGGACCCAGAGAAACCTGTTGAAAGCCCGCCTCTCACCTACTTAAGACGCTGTCATCTGTCCCTTGGTAAAACACAACAAAAGGCTTTGCACCTCACACCTGTCCCTTTCCCTGCTCCTCTTTACAAAAGTGCCAGGAGTCTGCAGCTCTCATCCCCGCTCTGCCTCCTAGTTTCTCTTGAGCATCCTCTCTCCCCTCACACACACCTGCACTATCATCACCAACTCCTGTGTTTTGAATACAGTGGTCAGTTCTCAGACTTTTTCTTGATTGACCCTTGGCAGTGGTCTGGCCCCTCCTAGAAGCTCTTACCCTGGGGCGCTGCTCTCTGTCTTTTCCCCCTGCTCTCCCCTGCATCTCCCTCTGCTGCTTCCTCCTGGTCTTACTCTTAAATGCGCCCCCCCCACCAGCGTCTCATTTCTACTTAGGGCTCCAAACACCAGTCTGAGCTAAATCGCTCCCCTGAACTCCTGCTGAGCCTGACCCCCCCACCACACACATCTCTCATCCTAGCAGACCTCGCTCAGCTCAAAAACCTCCCTTCCCTCTTATACCTCCACCCGCCTCCATCTGCAAATCCTGGCAGCTCCACCTTCAGCATATTTCCAGATTCCTACCACATCCCACCACATCCCACTACCTCCGTTGCTACCACTGGCCCAAGCCACATCCTCTGTGTGGTGATTTTTGCCGCAGCCTCCAATTTCCTTAAAAGCACAAGTCAGTCCATGTCCATCGATCTGGTGTTCAAAACCCCCAGTGGTTCCCACTGTACCCAGGAAAAGCCCATAGGCTCTACAGGATCTGGGGCCCCATTCCTTTCTGCCTTCATCTCCCACCACCCTCATCCTGTCTCACTCCCCTCCAGATACCTGGCCACTTTGCTTCCCCTTGCCTCGGGGCCTTTGCACATGCTGGCATGCCTCTCCCAGAAGCACCTTTGCCCAGACCCACACTTCTTTGAGTCTCCACTTAATATCCCCGATGCCTGTGTTGCTCTGCTCCCCGACTCCCTGTGGGTGATTCCCCCATAGCCCCAGCATGGGCACATAGAGCTCTGTGGCTGTCAGTTGGGCATGAAGGGAATGGGGCACAGGGTTTGCCAGGCCAGGGGAGCAGCATAGTGCCCGTGGGGATGAGCGGGAATCTGCCATATGAGCAGCACCAAGGAGGCAAGTGTGTGGGATGTACCTGTCCCTGTGTCAGGCCCCTCAACCAGCCCATGGCCAGCACTGTGGCCTTGCCCCCTTGGCCGTGCAGAGCCCAGCCTGGCCCATGGCCTTGGGCAGTTGTGAGGAGAGGAGCAGAAGAGCAGGTTGCATCTCAGTACAGGCCATCTCCGTATGGAGGAGGGGGGGTCCTCTGACACCCCACAGCATCTCCCCCGTGTTCTGATTTCCTGCCTAAAAGGCAGGGAAGGAAGCAGCGAGTCCAGTTCTTGATGCCCACCACCCACTGCAGGCAGGATGGGCCTAAGGATGTCCATCCCACTGCATTACCATTTCTCTGACATGCCTCACCAGACACAACAGCCCAAGTCTGGCCACAGAGCCCTTTCCAACCAGGGAAGCCCTTGCTAGGGTGGGAGCCTCGAGGGTCCTGGTACCCTTGTGGGGGCTGACCTCACCTGCAGATCTGAGCTGACACGGGGAACCTCTGTCCTGGAAGCTGTATGGGCGGCGTCTGGTACTACAGCACCCCCAATCCCAGGGAGGGAAGTGGAGAAGAGAGGCTGAAGCAGCAGAGCTTGAGGGCCAGGTGTGGGGGGGGGGCGGGGTTGGAGTGGGGGGGACCTCTGTTCTCCATGAGGGTTTGGGGGAGGGGAGGAGGGCCAGGGGAAGGTTCCACCCTGAGTCTCGTACACATCCTGTCCCAGGTTGGGGTGAGGGCACATGGGTCATCTGCGGCACCCAGAAAACTTACCTGAAGACTCCCGGGACTGCCCCTGAGTGTGGAGGGCTTTGGCTTTTGCATCCTCCCCCCTAAAAAAACAGCTCTACAAAACAACGGGTCCCCCCTGCCCACCAGGCCTGTGGACAGTCCAGAGGGCGGACAGCCACCTGCGCTGAGCACTCCCCAACCGTTAAGGCCTCAAGGATAGAAGGCGTGGTCCTGATCGGCAGGCGGGTGGCACTGCAGGCCCTGCGCCCTGGCGACAACCACTCCCCGTTCCACATGTGACGGGGTTGGGACCCAGTCAGCATAGGCCACTGCCGTGTCCCCACGGTATCCGGGCGTCTGGCACATCGTGGAAAGAATGAGAGAGGGAATGAGTGGGCGGACACCCCTCAGAATTGCGGGCACAGGCCCTGTGCTGAGGGGCACTGGGCTCCTGCCTCTCCAGTCTGCCAAGTAAGGGGGCCAGGGAGGGCGGGGCAGCGAGGTGGCCTTTGTCGCCCAGGGACAAACCTGCCAAAGGGGCCCTGGGGCTGAGGGCAGGTCCTTCCACCTCTCAGCAGCTTGTGTTTCCCAGCTCTCCCTGTAAACACCTCATGTGCTTTCATAACGACACGTATCATTTCCAAAAGGAGAAAAAACAAAGGTGTGGGCATTTTAAAAGGGATTATAAAAGTGATAGAGGCTTGCTGTAAATCTTCAACATCACAGAAGGGTGTCAGGAAGGAACTCTTGCTGTCCTGCCTCCCTCCTCTCCCAGCAAACCCCACTGGGAGGGTGTCCCTCTCGTCACCTGGGACCCCAGAGCAGGTGCGGTGCTCGTGGGTGACGAGAGTGGCCAGGCCCCACCTAGCTCGCCCTCTGATTTTCTTCCATAAATGTTCTTTCTGAGGATGATTTCAAATGATGTCAAGATGCTTTAGGGAAAGTGTGAAAGCCAGGCGGAGTTTATGCTCCGTGAGACTCTTCAGACACAAGCAGAGGCCTCTGTGCGGGTCCCTCCCAATAAGAACTTCCTGCAGAACCCCAGCCAAGGGGCTGTCTTCCTCATCAAACTTCATGGACTGCATTTGTGCCTGCTTGGGACTACCCAGAAAGAACTGGCTGTCAGGGGCTGGCATCTCTGGGAGCCTGGGGGCTGGGGGACCCTGGCCCTCCTGCCAGGTGTGAGACTGCCCCAGGCATCAAGGACCACAGCAGAGTCGCAGGAAGCCCAGGGCGTGTGCTTGGCACACAGCTGTGGGAGGGGAGGGGCAGCAGGTGTTTCCTTTCTTTGTCATAGATCACGGGATTTGGAAAAACTGGTTCAAGAGACAACATTCACTTCGCTCGCTCGTTAATTTGTTCAACGGATGTTGACCAAGGGCCTACTGGGTACCAGGATACAGTAGGGATTCAGCCAGACGTGGCAGCTCTGTCATGGAACTGCACACTGGTGGAGAGATGGGCCACCGTCATTGGTCACACAGACATGGAAGTTTGTTGGAGAGAGCCAGGTCAGACCAGGTCCCTGGGAGAGAGTCTGGTGATGGGATGGGGATGTGTGCCGTGAAGCAGGAGAGCAGGATGGGCAGGCTGGGTGGCTCCTGCAAAGGCTCTGTGGCCCCAGGGAGCAGGGTTGTCTGGAGGTGTGAGGGCGAGGCTGCAGAAGCTGCTGGAACAGACCCCGAGGGGCCTCTAGGGCCACATTAAGGAGGGTGGGGGAGCCAGCAACAGGGCCCTGGGAGCTTTCAGAAAAGATCACTCCGTTCACTGGGCAAGGTCCTGCCCAGAGGGAGAGGGAGAGGGAGAGGGAGAGGTATGTCTTCATCTCTGTGGGCTTCTGGGCCTGGTTGTGTATCTGTCTCCGTGTGTGTCTGTGCGTATTGTGTGAGTATCCTAATGCAGTGTCTGTGTCTCGTGTTTGTGTGTGTGTCTCTGTATGGATGTGTCTGAGGCATCCGTGTATATCTATGTGCCAGCGACCAATTTATTCCCTCTCTGCTCCAAATTCACCATTTCCTACCTGGGAGTATGGATGGCATTCCTGCAGGACGAGCGTGAGGGCTTCTCGCTCTGGGCACTGCTGACACTTGGGCAGATCATTCATCACAGCGGGGCGAGCCTCTGCACCGCAGGTGTCCGGGCGCAGGTGCTGGGAGCCACGAGCCCCTGTCCTCCCGCGGCAGCGCAGTGCTGCGCTTTCCCAGCAGAGGGCGCCGGAGGGGCGCCGGTCGCGGCGGAGAGCTCACGTGGGCGGCGCTCAGGGCTTCTTGTCTGCCCCCCTCCACCCCCTCCCCACCCGGTACGCAGCCCGACTCCAGCCTGGCGTGGGGCGCCCCCTCCGCCCAGGGTGCCAGGCCTGTCTTCTACCTGCAGTCACTGTCCACTATATTAAGCTTAATCGTCCATGATAGTAAACGGTCCCTGCTCAGAATCCCCGGCGGGCCCCGGGTGGGTAGGATCCGCTTGCGCATGTGCGCGTGTCTATGCGGCCTTCCCCGTGGGGTCCCCGTGTGTGTGTTGCGTTTGTGAAGCGTGTGTGTGTCTGTGTGCACGCCCTGGAACAGGTGCTGGGAGAGGCCTTGGCTGGCAGAGGCAGAGCGGCGTGGGAGGGCGGGGCCAACCACGCGGGACATTGCTCGGGTCTGGATGCGGCGGGGCTGGCAGCTTCCCACCTTCAGCCAGCTCACAGAGACGCCTGCGGTGGCCGCTGTCCTATCGCACGAGCGGGCACAGTGAGGCACCAGTCCCCAGGGTCTACACCCTGCCCCTGGGAGGGTCCCTAGGATGTGGGTATCGTAGGCCCATTCTCTGGATGAGGACACTGAGAGTCTGGGTGGCCCAGTGCTTCGTCCGGGGTCGCAGGGCTGGCAAGGGGAAGGGCTGGAATTGCCTGGGCCCGTGGGGACACGCTGACATCTCCCTCTTCCTGCTGGTGGTGTCCACAGAATGGGTCATGGAAGGGAGCTCCTCTCCTTGGGGCCCAGGACTCGCAGGGCCAGGGCACCAAGGAGGGAAAGGCACTTCCCCTCCTGGAAAATGGAGTCCGTCCCGCTTTCAATCTCCTCAGCTGCCGGGGATTATATTTAAAACCCCAAGCAAGCCTGACACGAGTCTGAGGAGGCAGCACCCAAAACCACGGTCACCATGGCAATGCCACTCCATGGGGGCTGTGTGTGGGCGCTATTTTAGCCACAAGAAAACCATAGTTAACTAGAAGCGTCACAGGGAGACACAGTGCCAGAGCGAGACAGGTCCCCAGCTGCTTGGCTGAGCCCCTGGTCTCCTGGTCTTGGGGGGTGTCGGGTGTCAGGGGACGCACTGGGCATGGGGCCTCCACCTTGCTGAGCCTGCCCTCCACAGTCTTCTTTGCCTTTTACTCAGAGATTGAGATTGGGGGCCCCTGGGGGGCCCCAGAGCCTGGCATTGTGTATAAACTGCCCCAGGGTCAGGCTGGGGTCAGGCTTCCAGGCCACCATGGTATCCAGTCACCCTGTCCTGGGAAGGAATTGGGAGGAGGTGCAGCTGGGACCACCTTCTAGAAAGCAACACGCATCCAGAGCCTTGGGTCTCATCATTCCACTTCTGGAAATCCGCTGTAAGGAAGGAACTGGAGATGCCGACATCTGTGCGACCCAGACGTCTGTCCTGAGAGTTGCAGGGTCGAGGGTGGGAGGTGACGCGGCTGGCTGCAGAGCGGAGGCAAAGTCCACTGCGGGCCCCATGTGACCTTTGAGAGCTAATTTTGCACACAGGCACATGCACGCTTGGGCTCACGCTCACTCGGGCCAGGCAGGAATGGCTCGGCCGGGACAGAAGGAGGTGGGACCCCTGCCGGTGGCCCCAGCGAAGCAGCAGATGGCCCCGCAGCCTGGCTGTGTGCAGGCGCCGCTCTTGTTGGAAAGCGCCCCAGCATCCCCAAGCTGGGGAAAGATTCCCTGGGACCTGGTCACCCACGGTCAGCAGCCTCCTATGGGCAGGGTCCAGGCTGCCATCCCCAGAGGTGACACGCAGCCCTCGCTGACCCCTGACAGCCCCTGTCAGCCCCCAGTGACCCCTCCCAGGGCAGGACAGCTGGAGTTGACAAACTGCTCTCAGGACAGGACCTCATCTAATTCCTGCAACACCCACCTGGGGGAAGGCTTTGAGAGAAGCAGCACCTGACAGGCGTCCACAGCAGGGACCCCGGTGCCTCGGCACACCTGTCCACCTCCTCGCCTCAGCACCTCCGGGGAGCCCCAAGAGCTGTGTCTTCAAGGTTGATCTGACGGGACCAGCCTCCAGGCGAAGCCACCCAGTGTGCCTGACTGTTCCTGGGACGGCCGCTGGGTCTGCAGCTGCTCCAGGGCTGTAACTGGGGGTGTCCTCGGCACGTAGCAAAATGTAGGGCATCCCGGGCTAAGGATGGGAAGTCCACGGCCACCCCATCCA
Organism: Zalophus californianus; assembly: GCF_009762305.2. Lineage (NCBI taxonomy): Eukaryota > Metazoa > Chordata > Mammalia > Carnivora > Otariidae > Zalophus > Zalophus californianus. Next base: position 921,249 of record NC_045598.1, on the reverse strand, counting down.
GATGCTTGTGCACCTGAGCGCACCTGGGGAGGGGCCATCCTGAGAGGGGCCTGGAAGGAGGGACCACCAGGTGTTTCAAAAGGGAGTGGTACATGCAGGGGTGAGGCCCTTTGGGGTGGAGCCTGGTAGCCTGGCTCAGGAGGGCAGGAGGCACTGGCCTGGGAGACACTCAGGACATGGGGAAGTGGCCAGGAGTCATTCCTTGCCTTGCTGGGCCGCAGGTTCTTCACCTGTGAGGTGGGGATGACCAGGGAAGGCAGAATACTGACTTAGCCTCTAGGAAATGGCAAGCAGTTTCTGTCGCTGTCATCGTCCTTCCGTTTATCCAGAAGTGTGTCAGCCCAAGAGGCACAGTTGATGCCACCAGGTCCCAGGCAGGGCTGGGGGCTGCCAGCCGGCCCCAGGGGAGCCCCCTCTGTTGGGGCAGCTCTCAGCCCCTCCCGAGGAGACTCAGCAGAGGGAGTTTGGCACCAGAAGCCAACTGACCAGGAGGGGAAGAGCACGTTGCTTCTGTGCCTTTCCCTCCATCTTCTCTGGTCTCCCTCACGAGCCCTACGCACTCGGCAGCAGGAAAACGAATGACTGAAGTTCTCATCTGACTAAAATTCTCATCTGAACCGTTGATTCAAACAGCCTTCTAGGTTCTGTCCGGTGTCCCTCATCTCTACGTACTCGCCTCCCTCTGCAAAGATGTGTCTGGGTGCCGTGGGAAGGGGCTAATGCGAACTCACGGCGGTGGCCGGAGGGGGCCCTCGGACCCTCGCTGGGCCGGCCTGGGGCTTGCAAGGCGAAAGCAGGCAGCTCTGACCGGAGCATCCTGTCTGCACCCGCAGCTGAGGAGCTTTCTGGGACTGTGACCCTCTGGCTCACAGAGGCTGTCAGAAGACATGAGAGTCCTGGTTCAGAGACGAAGGAATTACTGCTCCCAGCACGGAGAGTGGCACGAACATCAGTGAATTTGCATCAGTCTGCTTGTCTCCGAGTCCCACAGGAGAACACGGGGGGCCTAGGTGGGCACTGTACATGCAGAAATCGAACCCCAAGCTCAGGGAACCCAGATATTCCATAATGGACAGAAAAACCCCCTTTCTCGGGAGAGAGATAATTCCACACTGTTCATTCAACAAACCTCCTTGAAGAGACAGTCCGAAACAAAGGCAGTTGGCATCTTGCCAACAGGATGTGTGGCAACAGAGACTCGTAGAAAACTGTCTCCCAGTGGGCATTTGGGATCCTGCTTCCTGACCTGGCAGGCCCCAGCAGCCTGCCCAGAACGGGCGGCCTCCCCTTGCGGTCCTGGCTGACTCTTCCAGGCCTCTGCCTGGTTGTACTCGGCCCAGGTGGAGCCCCAGCCTCTGTGCTAAGGACACCCCACCCAGCTTCAGTGGACCCAGGGCAGGCACTCCAGAGGCTCCAGAGAGCTAGCCGGACAACCTGCCTGGCTGATCCCATCACGCCCCCCTCAGAACTGTGTTGAGTTCAGAATGGGAGCCGGTGTGCCCTTGACGTATGTCGCTGCACAGCACACATCACATGCCATTCTGGTAAACCAGCTGTCTGAAAAATCAAAGCGCCAATTATAGTGTTTACCAGATTCCATGGTGTGAAGTCACTGAACCTGGAGCTGGATGTTCAGTCGGCTCCTGTAAGCCTGTGGGAGTCCCCTTCCTCCTCCACCCCCTATATGCCTTCTTCCTGCAGCCCCCCCAAGGCCAGGAGACGTGGGCTTTCCCCATTTCTCAGGATCAGTTCTACTCCCCTCCCCCGACCAGCACAGCAGACCTTGGGGCCTGCCCTACAGCACACTGAGGAGAAAATCCAAGTCTCCTAGAATTGCCCTTCCTGTGTCCAACGGGAGCCGAAAGAGTTCAGGAAATTTCCAAGGCACAGTCAGGATTGCGAGGCTATGTTCTGGCTGCAAATCCTATTTCGGTTGTGTGTGTGTGTGTTTAAGATTTTTATTTATTTTTTGTCAGAGAGAGACACAGCGAGAGAGGGAACACAGGCAGGGGGGAGTGGGAGAGGGAGAAGCAGGCCCCCCGCCGAGCAGGGCACCGATGTGGGGCTCGATCCCAGGACCCTGGGATCATGACCTGAGCCGAAGGCAGACGCCTAGCGACTGAGCCACCCAGGCGCCCTGCAAATCCTATTCTGAATATCTAAACCCAAATACTAACTGTGGCCTTCTTTGTGCATTTCTTCTTTAACAAGGCTAATCACTCGCCAAACCAGACAGGTGGGTGCCTTGGGCCAACCAATAAAAAATAATAGCACTTAGTGAGGGGTGTGAACCACCAGGCACCGTTCTAAGCGTTTTTTATTACCTATGCTACCAGTTAATTCCCACAACTGTCCGTGCCATCATTACCCCATTCTACAGAAGAGGATGTTGAGGTCCTGGGCTGGGGGGTAACGAGCCGTGTCTTACCTCCAAAGCTTTCCTTGTCCCCATCACTGTTCTGCCCCAGGACCTTCTCTGACCTGCTCGGCCCAGGGCAGCCTGAGAGGGTGGGGAGTGAATACCCCCGTGGACAGGCGTGGACCGCTGGGGTGTGGGAATCCATCCCTGGAAGGTGGTTCCATGTGGCCCCTCAGGCGGTCTCCAGGGAGGAGCAGGCCACACACCCATCCGTGTGAGCTGCCCCCAGCACACAGCCCGCTCAGGAGCACAGAGCCAACTTCCTCCTTGCCATCGCTCCCCACTGGCTCCCAGCTACCTGCTGGCCCCTTCCCAGGTGAGCGCTGGCACTGAAGCGGCAGACTCCATGGGCAGGTGCAGGGGATGTGGGGTTGGCTCACTCACTGGTACAGTGACAGCGAGGGTACCTGCTGGTGGAACGTGGGGTGGTGACCAGCCTGCAGGGCCCTGGCCGTGTGGGGTGCAGAGCCAAGCATGGCTCGCTGTGAAAGCCAGACGTTCTCCCTGGCATCTAAGGAAGCCTGGCTGCCTCCAGCCAGAGGGCAGATGGTGCTGAATGTTAGGCCAAAGGTGCTTTCATAAGGGAGAGAGATCCCAGGGATGAACAAGGGGTGGCCTTGACCGGTCCCCTGTGCTCGGATCGGCGCCCTGAGGGGAAGGGGTACAGCCTGAGGCCTGGTTTGGGATCATTGGTAACGAGTCCACCTGGGAGTCTTGTCCTCCCGTTTCATGGCCCATTTGTTCGTGGAGAGGAGCTTTGCCTTGTCTGGAGTCGCAGAAAATACCTCATCTGAGGTGGAGACCTTGCAAAATGATTCTCGTATTCGTCCCTGTCACTGCTGTAACAGGTGACCACAGGCTACAGGGCTTACGGCCACGGGACTTCATTGTGTTCCCGGCTGGAGGCCAGGGGTCAGGTCACGGTGCCAGCTGCAGGGCCTTTCTGGAGCCTCCAGGGGCCATCCGTGCCTCTCTCCAGCCTCTGGTGTCGCTGGCCGTCCTCGGGGCTCCTTGGCTTATAGACACTTGCATCTCTGCCTCTGTCTTCACATGGCCTTCTCTGTGTCCGTCTGCGTGTCCTCCCGTATAAGGACACCAGTGGCTGGGTTTAGGACCCGCCCTCATCCAGTATATGCCCTCATCTTAGCCCACATCTTAATTACATCTTCAGAGACCCTACTTCCAAACAGCATCACATTCACAGATACCAGGGATGAGGACTTGACAAACCTTTCCACCTATTACACTTGGCCTCTTAAGAATCTGTGCCCGCCTTCCCTCCCTGCATCCAAACCAACAGCTGGGACAAAGCTGAGCAGGGGTGCCGAGGACCACACTGGAGGGAAGAGCTCACCCTCAGAGGGATTGCAGCTCCTGGCTGATATGTACCGGCAGAAACCTGAGGTCAAGCACGGAGCGGGTCTGAAGACTGTTGGATGGGCTGTGTGGAATGGAAGGCTGGGCAGGGGGCAGTTTACTGGTATGGGGGCACTCACCTACAACTAGGCATGAACACCCCAGCAGAGTGGAGCCAGCCCTAACACACTTGGGGTGCCTCTCTGAGGCTGGAACGTGATGGTGGCCAGTACCCATGGGGTGCAGACACTGAAACATCTTTGGACGAGTATGAGGAATACGCCCAAGGCTGGGGGCGGTGCAGGGTGCGGGCCATAGGAACCACCAGCTTACCGGGTCCCGAGGAGGGCCTGGAAGACACGCCCTTCACAAAAGCAACCAGAAAGGGTACCCGGCCGGCGATGGCTGATCTGCATGGCCGGTGTTAAGGGGAGGAAAGCTGCCATGGGAGCTGCAGCAGGAGAAAGATGGCTGCAGTTCATCATCATGGCCAAGGCGGGGTCATTACGGCAACGGGAAGAGGGTCTGGAAGGAAACCAGGCGCCTGCGGGAATACGTGGTGCCGGCTCGCGGACCATAGCGGCCCTGGGTAACTAGACGAGCCGCTAACTAGGGCACTGCTTGACTTGTATGAGCAGGAACGATCGCAGAAGCCACGATAGAAAACTGGGTCTCCTCACGTTCTGCGTGGAGCACCGGGTGTTATGCACAAGCAATGAATCATGGAACACTACATCAAAAGCTAATGATGTCATGTATGGTGATTAACATAACAGTAAAAAATTAAAAAAAAAGAAGGAAAACTGGGTCTCCTTCCCAGGTGAGCCAGTTCTCCAGTCCAGACCCCTGTTGTGGAAGAGAGGCTGGGTCTCCTCCCGGAAGGGCTCTTCACTACCACACGCACGTTCATGATACAGATCCCCCCAGAGTTTTCCTGCCGCCATTTAGGGGAACGCTACTCTGGACAAAGGACACCCACAGTTTTGAAGGATTTTGGATACAGGGTCTGAGTTGACAATGATACCAAGAAACCGAAAATGTCAAAACTGGCCCCCAGGTAGCACGAAGGCTTATGGATGTCAATGGTAAATGGAGTCCTGGCCCATGTGCCCCTCGGAATGGGTTCAGTGGGTTTGTGGATGCATCCTGTGGTCATTCCCGGGTCCCCACATTCCTCATGGGTGGATTTATTTGGCAACTGCCAGGGTCCTGTCGTGTTTCCCTGTCCTGTGGGGCGAGCGCCCTGTGATGGAGAAAGGCCAGCCACGGTGTGAAGCTGCCCTCATGCCCAGCAGAGAGTGACTCAGAAGGACGCCTCCTTCCAGGTGGTAGCACAGATGTTAAGGCCAACCTCAAAGACACAAAGAATTCGGGAGTGGAGCCCCCTTCATATTCCCGTCCGGTTCGCTGGTGTGATCAGCAGGGCCAGGTTGGGTGCCAGCCTTCCTGTCTCTCGGGCCTTCTGGTAGGAAGTCCAGTGGTGCTCGAGAGGCCGGTGGTGGGTCTCTGCCAAGCCCCTGTCGGAAAGTGTCATGGAAGGGCCCCTAGGATTCTGCAGCAAGGCCACACCAAAGAGCTATTTGCCCCATGAAAAGTGGCTCCCAAGAAGAGACTGGGTCCTGGCACCAACCAGGACCACAGCACCTGGCCACGGAATGTGGAGTGGAGACATACCCAGAGCTGCCCGCCACGGACATTGCTAAGTGGGCACAGTGGCTGTCCGCAGACCGTGGAAAGGCATCACTTGGCTTAGGATCAAGCGAGTCTCGAGGGTCAAAAAGTTACAGAAAAGGTGGCCCAGGTGCCCAGGTCAGCTATCCCACGGCTTCAACGCCTCTCCCCCAGCTGAAATCTGTGGCCTCATGTGGGGCTGGGGTCCCTACAATCAAGTGAAGGGGGGATGCCACCTCCTTCCTGGTATATAGACGTGCCAGTTTTACATGTTGGGTGAAGGTGACACTGGACCATTGTGCCGCCCTGCCCCACTGCAAAGTGCCCATCAGGAGCAGTGGTGAGTGGGAATCCTCCAGCGGCCAGAAATCCGAGCGGGATGCTTGTGTTTCAGTTTTGCAGGATTCACCTCTCGGGGCTTCCACACCCGTGGCATAGAGTGGGTCACCGCAGCAACACACAGTCCAGCTAGGGCCAGGCAGCCGAGGCTCAGCCCTCGGGACCAGGAGACTACCGAAGCAAGCAGAGGTGCTGGGCAGGGACAGATGGGGGCGGTGGGGGGACAGCATGACTCTCAGGAGCACCTGCAGCCACGGGGATGGACTGTGGCCTCTCGTGCCCACCGGGGTTGTCTTTGTTGGTGGCACGGTGACAGCCACCACCTTGAGGAACCAGCAATGTCCTGAGCGGATGTGAGCACTACAGGGATGACTCCCCACCATTGTGGTGCCCGTGCCGCAGCCCCTGCACTGACCTGCCGCAAGCAGCAGCCCCTCTAGAACTTTCCACAGTGCCGCAGGGCTGTCCTGAGCTTGCAGGCAGGTGGCCCTGGGGTGGCAGTGGGTGACAAACGCCCCAGTCCCTCATTCTTCAAAAGGACAATTCAGAGGTGCATTCCACGTGTTGGGCAGAGGCTCCCCAGTGGGATTGGGACCCGACCGCCTCAGGTTGTAAAACACCTTGTCAGCTTTTCCTCTTCCTCCACTCCTGCCTCTGGGATATCACCCCCTATACTGAGTTAAACAGTGTGCCCCCCAGATTCATGCCTACCCAGTCCTTATTTGGAAATAAGGTCTTTGCAGGCACTGCCCCTGACCCTCCAGACTTGGGGAGGAGCTGTCCCAGCTCTCAGGGAGGAATCTCAAAGTCTGCATTGGCCACGTACATTCCAGCCCCTGCCAGAGACAACAGACCAGGAAGCCACCAGCCCCCCAAAACTGTCCCTGCTGCAATGAGGCACAACCGGAGGCAGCCCCCCCCACCCCACCCCCCCACACACACAGCCGGCCCAGATGCCTCTGACACAGGAACTGCTGACATCTCCTTCCCAAGCTGGCCCCGCTCAGCTGCAAACCTGATCCGCCCCGGCCTTCAATCTGCCCATCTCATCACCACCGGAATAGAACTCAGCGTTTAAAAAGCACCAGCCCTTCCCGTCCCTTTTTTCTGGCCCTGTAAATATGTGGGCAGAAATAGCAGCCTGCAGGCTGGAGGGAGTGATTGCTGGTTGCAGAACCAGGCGAAGGCTCCTGCCCGGGTGGGCCTCGCCGCGTGGGTGCCCCAGGCAGTCACAAAGGCCGGCTTTAAATAGCTCCTTGTGGGTTATGTGCAGCAGAAAGAGGGCAGTCAGCAAGCTGCAGGGAAGTGGGGACAGGCGGGTATGGGGTGGGGCAAGGTCCTGCACCCAGGTGAGCTCAGCGGCTCCATGAACCTTGAACCTACTTGCACATCCCCTGGAGGCCCAGGGATGGAGCTTACCCTACCTGGCCTTCCTCGGTGCAGCACAGGACTTGGGACAGGACCCTGGCTGCCTCCAGGGTTGGGGAGGGTGGGCAGCCTTGAGCCCGGCCCGGTAGCTTCAGTGCACCATCTGGGGCTCAGACACGAGACCCCAGGCAGTTCTCCAGGTTCCAGGGAGGAGGGGGCAGTGACCCTGCATGGGATCATGCCGACAAGAAGGTGCCGAGGGGGCGAGGGAGAAAGGGGCCACTGTCCTTGGGCATCGCTGTCCTTGTTTATGGAGTTGGCCAGGCTTGGCTGCCCCCAACACCCCCTGCTGTCCTGAGGTGGCCCGGATCCCCAGCTGACCCAGATCCAAGCTCGGCTGCTCATCAGCCCCTGCTCTCCACTGGCCCCCAGGCCCACTCCATTGGCAGCTTCTGGTCACATTGGATCCTGAAGGTCTTGCTCCTTTGGCCCAGTCCACTGGGATGACTCTGCCAAGCTCTGCAGCCCAGTCCTTGAGAGCAGGGGACAAAGTGGCAGCCTTGCACCAAGAGGGGTCTTTAGGAGGTGAGGGGCCTTGGAGCTAGAGGAGTTGCTGGAGCTGGAGCTGCAGGTGAAGGTAGAGGTGGAGCTGGAGGGGGAAGGGAAGGGAGGGGGAGGGGGAGCCAGAGGGGGAGGGGAGGGGAGGGGGAGGAGGACCTGGAGCAGGAGGGGAGCTGGAAGGGAGGGGAGGAGGAGTGGAAGGGAGGGGTAGGTAGGGGGGGAGGGGAGGGGGAGGGGAGTGGAGGGGGAGGGGAGGAGGAGCTGGAGGGGGAGGGGAGAGGGGAGGGGAGGGGGAGGGGAGGAGGAGCTGGAGGGAGAAGGGAAGGGAGGGGGAGGGGGAGCTCGAGGGGGAAGGGAGGGGGAGGGGGAGCTCGAGGGGGAGGGGAGAGGGGAGGGGAGGGGGAGGGGAGGAGGAGCTGGAGGGAGAAGGGAAGGGAGGGGGAGGGGGAGCTGGAGGGGGAGGGGAGAGGGGAGGAGGAGCTGGAGGGAGAAGGGAAGGGAGGGGGAGGGGGAGCTGGAGGGGGGAGAGGAGAGGGGAGGGGGGGAGGGGGAGGGGAGGAGGAGCTGGAGGGAGAAGGGAAGGGAGGGGGAGGGGGAGCTGGAGGGGGAGGGGAGAGGGGAGGGGGAGGGCTGATAAGCCTGGGCTGTGGTTTGCGCAGATGGGCCAGTGCCCTCCTTTGCCCTCGACGCGGCCGAGTCTTCTGGGAAGCAGCTCCCCTGCAGGGCTGTGCTGGACACTCGATGGTCACTCTGCCAGCTATGGCCTCTGGGAGTAAGCATCCTCTAGCCTCCTGTCCCCACGGCCTCAAGACGCTGCAGACCCCTGGGCAGGTTGTGTGGCTGGAGGCAGAAGGCAGGGCCACCTGATTCACAGAGTCTGATTCATGCAAAGTCACCATCATGCTCCCCTTGAGGTGGCTTGGGGGGGCCCATCAGGAGGGGCACCATGGGGCCAGCTGGGCAGTTGCCTGGCTGCCACCTTGACCACAGCACAGCATGCCCATGGCTGACCTTGGCCACGGGAGCTGGCTGCCCGGTCTCTGCAGTGACCGCAGCTTCTCTCACTGCCGGCTCCGGTTCCCTCTGAGTGTGTTGACTTGCTCTGCTTTGGTGCCATGGAAAATCCGGACCCCCTTATTCAGATCTCCAGTGACCAACAACCCCCATCACCCTGCTGCAGCCTTGTCACCCCACGTCCCTGGTGGCAGCAGAGAGGAGAAGGGGCTGAGTGGTATTTGTGGGGACTCAGCAGCCTCCCTTCGCCCATCACCACGTCCAGGAAGACAGCATTGTGGCACCCTGGCCACGGGACCCAGAGACCAAGGTGGGGTGTGGCTCCTCAAGCTCCAGGTCTCTGCACTTCCACCCCTCCCACCGATGCCCAGGGACGTGACCACATGGCTCGCCTGTGAGACACAGCTCTAAACCCCTCTGTCCTGAGCCCAGGGAGCCCACAGCTCGAGGACAACTCTCTAGTCAGCGAGGTTGCGGCCGCAGCTCAGCCTCAGAGACGGAGAACACAGCCAGCAGCTGAAGGCTTTGTTTTATTTCATGCTGGGACCCAAGGCCTATGGATGCCATTCTCCACCATGTCACCATGAAGGCAGCACCGCCCACGCCCAGCCTCCCATGACCTGGTCCCAAGCCCACAGAGCACATGCCTAGAATCAGGATTGTTTTCTGAATTGAATGCAGAGTTCCTCAAGGCCCCTGAGCCTGTTTGGCTCCACCTCGGGTCAGGCTGGTTCTGCCGCCCAGGAGGAGCCAGGCCGGGGGTCTGCAGGAGAGGTGCACGGGAGAACCCCAGGGTGGTCTTCCAGGTGATGGTGGGGACAGAGCCTGGGGTAATTAGGGAGGCCAACGTTTTCCTCTTGCTTTATGTGGCCTGTTGTCAGGCCCCCTTTGAAACAGGCAGAGCAGGCACATCAACCCAAGAGCCTCCCTCCTAGGGGCTGGGGGCTCCAGGACAGGCGAAGCCCCACCTCCAGCCTCACATGGTGTAGGCCGCCCAGTAGAGGACATTGACGGCCACAAAGGCCGCAGGGAACACCACGCGGGCGTAGATGTCGATGGTGTCTGCGTCAATGGGCTTGAAAAGCGCACGGAGGCCTCCTTGGCCCCCCGCGCGGGCCTCCCCCTGCTTCCTGGCCTCTCCCGTCTCCATGTCCACACACCTATAGGAGCCCATGAGGTTCCCAGGCCTGCGGCAGTGCCGGCGGGACACAGCCAGCTCCTGGGTGGCACCAGCGGCCGACAGGGAGAAGAGCACGATGGCGTTCTTCACATCCATCTGCACGGTGTGGGGAGAGTAGGAGACATGGCTGAGCCGAGGGCAGGCTCCCGCCACCTCAGGACCCCCAACCTGGGCCCGTGTCCAGCAGCAGGACGGGCCAGAGTCTGGACCTGCTCTCGTGCACAGGGGGGCTGCAGATGACCTCCCCAGAGCAGTGGGCAGAGGGTCCTGAGTGGGTCCCAGGAAAAGTGACCCCAGCACTGCTGCCCCTCTGTGCTGGGGGTGGGGCTTGGGGGCACCAGGAGGTGGTAGGAGAGGCTGTCCTTGATCCTGAACACCAGAGGGCCAGCAGGCTCAGCCTCACCTCTGCTTTCTGCTCCTTGACCTTGACCTTGGCCTTCTGCTTCTTCCGGTAGTCAGCATTGAAGTGGGCGAAGGCATACTCCACCAACGCGGCAAACACAAAGACGTAGCAAATCCAGAAGTACACATCCAGCGCCTTGATGGCTGAGGCCCGTGGGAGGGAAGAGCGGGCGCTGACCATCAGCGTGGTCATGGTCAGCACCGTGGTAATACCTGCTGGGAAGGGGCGGTGACATTGCTGGTGCCCCTGTCATCTCCCTGCACCCCTACCCCTGGCCCAGGGGCAGGTCAGGCTCCTCTGGCCTGGCCTGGCCCGGCTGGCCGCTGACCCAGGACAGCTGGGAGCAAGGGGCTGGGAGGCAAGGCCTGAGCTTGTGGCTAGCAGGGTTGGGGTCCTATTTCTGGGCTCCCGCACTCCTGCCACCTCCCTCCGAGGAACGGTCAGGGCCCCGTACCTAGAGACACCCTGGCCGGCACTGCCGCCTGGCTGATCCAGAAGGAGACCCAGGACATGGCGACCAGCAGAATGGAGGGCATGTAGGACTGGATGATGTAGACGCCCCGGTTCCTCCGCAGGTGGAAATGCAGGCTGAGCCGAGGGAACTGACCGGCTGCCGGGGAAACGCTCCCGGTTGGGGCCCGACCCCCACACGTGGCGGCACTCGGGCGAAGTGGGAGGCTTGGCAGGCACTGGGGGCCACTGTGAACCCCAGAACCCTGCCTTCGTCACCTCCCGCACACAGCCTGACAGGCCAGGGGTCTCCCCTGCCCTGAGTCTTGTCCCCGGAGAGAGGCTGGCTCTCTGCAGGGCCACCCAGAGGAAGGAGAGGAGACAGGTTCCGGTGCTGCACGGGCCCAGGGGACCCTCCCCACCGTGTGGCCGGCTCACCTCTCCTGGCCCTCCTCGGTGCACAGTCAAGCTAAAGGAAAGAGCCAGCGGGGCTCACTGGTACCAGTGACCGCACAGTAGGAGCTGGGAAGGGGCAGGAGTGGGCAGGAGACAAGGCAGCCCCAGGAGGTGTGGCCCCTGACGCCCTCGCCCCTCATGTTTCCCAAACCCCAAGCACTGCTAGCCTCCAGGAAGCAGCAAAGGACAGCAATAAGGCAGAGAAAGCCTGACCCACGTCCACACTGTGGCGTCCTGAGTCCCCGGGTCAGGTGCAGCCTGTGCCCATCCGTGGCTTTCCAGCTGCCTCCTCAGGGGGTCCTCAGAGTCGACTAACAGCTTAGTTAAAAGTGCCAGAAAACCACAAGCCAGGCCCATAGGAAGAGGCCGCAAGAAGCCGCGTTACCGGATTTGAAGTTCATCAGCTCTGTGGCGAAATGGTAGCTGGTGATGGTGAACTGAGCCAGCTGCAGCTTGTTCAGCCCGTGGATCTGCTCCTGGTTCTCAGACCAGTAGTAAACGATGTCCTCAGATGAGTAGCCATCTGCAGGAGAGCCCCAGGTGGGCAGCGGAGCCTGGTGTCCCCCAGCCCCTGGAAGCCCCCAGCAGGAGCACCCCGTCCACACGGGGAGCCTGACACAGCAGAGACAGGGGACAGCCCGGGAAGACCCAGCCAGGAGCAAGAAGGCCTGCGGCCATGCCCAGCACCCCAGGCAGGAGGACAGGGCCAGAAGAGCTGCACAAAGGGCAGGTCACCATCTGCAGGTGACCCACAGGGGCTGTCAGGCTGGCCGAACGACACAAATACGTGCCTCATCTGGGCTCCACACCCGTCTGTCCCTGGCAAGGCACTGACCCCTGGGAAGAGGGCGGGGCTGGTCAGGCCTTCCAGCTCTGTCTTCCTTCTCTTCAGCCCAGGCCTCTGACTGCACGGGGCCTGTCCCAGTTGCCTCCTGGTCCCCGAGCCAGGCCAGCTGCAAAGCTCCCCGACAGTGTGAGTTCCCTGTGTTCCCCCAGCAGAGCCACCGGAGATGCAAGCACCGCCTGCCCCGAGCGGAGCCCCACCCTGTCCCGGCCCCCGGAAGGGCACTCACAACTCTCCAGGTGCAGCATACACTCCTGCTCGTCCATGGGGTACTTGGCCAGGTCCATGTCGCAGGCCACCGTGGAGGTGATTCTGCCCAGACAACATGCTGGTGAGGTCTCCAGGAGTGAAGCCGGCGCCCGAGATGCTGTGGTCCTCCTGCCCCCACAGGCACAGACGCCCCAGCCCCCCACCCAGAGGGCCACCTCCAGCGAGGGCGGCCCAGCGGCCTCTCAGGCTCTGTCGGCAAGGTGCTGGCATCGGGGGGAGAACGGAAAGCTGCGGTCCGTGGACAGATACTTGTGGGTCTTCAGGAATCGCAGCTGGGCTTCGTTCACTTTCTTCGTCCTTCAAAGTGCTTGACTGTGTGGCTACGTTGGGGGCTTAGAAGGGAAGTGCCGGCTGAGCACCTGACCTGCACTAAAGGACAGCCTCTGGGCATCCCCACTGACCGGGCCGTGTGGGAGAAAGCCCGGGCTGCCAAACGTTCTGACTTTCCAGAAGAATGTAGATTCTTACATAAATCTCTCGGTTTTTAAAGTGTTGGCAGCTAATGCTGTTTTCAAAAGGCACACGTCAGAAGCTCGTGTTCAAACAAATGCATGTACGTGTATGTTCACAGCAGCACAACCCACGACGGCCGGCACGTGGCAGCCGCCCAGAGCTCGTGAGTGCATGAGGGGGCGCCAGGCCATGGAATGCTGCTCAGCCACAGAAGGGACAAAATACTGACAAACGTCACAACAGGGGTAACCCCAGAAACACCGCTAGAGGAAGGAAGGCAGACACAAAAGGACACGAAATGTGCAGAACGGGCAGGAAGCAAGTGGGGGCACGCGGGGGGAGGGGTGAGTGAGTGCTCATGGGCCCGGGGTCCCCTTTTCGGGGAATGAGCCGTTCTGGAATCAGATAGAGGTGATGTTTGCACAACACTGCAAATCTACTAAATGCCACTGAATCATTCGCGTTGAAATGGTGAATTTTATGTTATGTGAATTTCACCCCCGCATAAAAACAGGAAGGCACCGCGTCGGCCAAAAAGCTGCACCTGCGGGCTTCCGGCGGCCACCTCCGCAGCGGCCGTGTGTGAAGCGGTGCTGGAGGCCGGAGGCTGCCAACAGCCCACCAGCTCCCAGCAGAGCCTCCTGGCGGGGCCGGTCCCGGGCTCACCGGATGCTGTACAGGATCACCCCGTCGGGCTGTAGCCGGATCAGCTTGTTCTCCACAGTCACGTCATGGAACCAGGCGGACTTGGCGTTCACAATGAAGGTGTCCGGGAGCCACAGCTTGTCCACGAAGCGGCTGTCCAGGCCCAGAGTCTCGTTGGTGTGGTTGTAGGCCAGCCTGCTGTCCCTCCAGCTCTGATGCAGGAACACGGTCATGGTGTACTCCTGCAGAGGCCGGAAGGGCCCCTGGCCGTCAGCCCTGCTCCTGTCCTGGGGGCCCAGGGCAGGGGTGCAGCAGAGGCTGGCCAGCACCTACCATGTTCACCTCCGAGATGTGGTCAATGCTGGCTACCTCGATGGCGAGGGCCACGTTCACAGGAGGCCCTGCAAGGGAGGCGCTGAGGCCAGGCTCTCCACCCAGTGAAAACCCAGCCAGGCAGGACACGGCTTAGCCAGGGTTTTTCAGGGAGGACCGTGTTGGTGAGCGTCTGCAATGAGATGCTGAGATCCATCTTCCTAGCTGTCTCCCTGAGGGGACTAGCTGTCGAAGCCTGACTCACCCCTTGGGGACTGCAGATGTACCCCTCAGGGGAGCCATCCCAGAGCCAGCGAGGCTCACACACCCAGCTGGATGCAGGAGTCTACCCGTGCCCCCACCGGCCGCCCTCACCTCCAATGCCAGGCCGGAAGTTGCGAGCATAGCCCTCCATCAAGCCATCCAGGTTGGGAAGCCAGGATATCTCCAGGTTGGAGCCGACATAGTCCCCAATATCGTTCATTGCTCTGGAAACAAAGGCCCACTGGTCACAGTCTGGGTGCCAGGGATGGAGCCTAGGTCCCCTGCTGGGCCTGAGCCACTGTGAGAGCCCCTCCAGGCTGGACCTGGCCAGTCCCAGTAACTCCTGCCAAAACCAGGGAGCCCCAGGGAGGAGCAGGGCCCAAGACTCTTCCACCTCACCCACCAGCCTCTCTGCTCAGCTACCTCCTGCCCACCTGGGCTTGAGCGAGCCTGCTGGGTCAGGCAGAGTGCCCAACCCTGGAGACTCTCGATGAATAACCTCGGAGGACCCTGACGAGGGCACACGGCCTCCCTTTCAGCCTCTGAGGGTAAAGTGTTCTGCAGGAGGTGACTTGAGAGAAGAGATGTGTGACCAGGAAGCTGAGGGCCAGGGAGAAGGGGGGATGGGTGAAGTCCCAAACCTGACCCAGGGCAAGGTGAAGGGCCCATGGGGACACTGTAGCCGACCTCCTGCTCTCTATCCCTTTCAGAGCAGTGGGGGCCCGTGCCAAGGGTCGCGAGCGGGTCCCACTGGCAGCCCGTGCTGTGGTCCTGTTTGTCTGCAGCAGGGCCGCCTTGCATGGGTATGGCCGGTACACACCAGACTGCCAAAGGCTACCCACCCCTGCTTGTGCTTACCTGTCCTGGGGCAAACAGCGTCGCCCAAAGTTCATGTCCACCCAGAACCTCAGAAATTGGGCTATAATTAGTTAAGATGATATCGTGCTTGATTAGGGTGGCCCTAAACCGAATGAGTGGTGTCCTTATAAGAAGAGAAAGCAGACACACAGGGAGAAGGCCGTGTTACAACAGAGGCAGAGATCGGAGAGATGCAGCCACAAGGCAAGGGATGCCACAGACCCTGGCAGCGCCTGAAGCTGCAGAGAAGCACAGGAACGGATCCTCCCTCAGAACCCTCCAGAAGGAGTCGGCCCTGTCCTCAGACTTGATCTCGGGCTTCTGGCCTCCAGAGCTGGGAAAGAATAAATGTCTATGGTCTTAAGCCCCCCAGTTTGTGGTCACTTGTTAGAGCAGCCCCAGGAAATGCACACACCCCGCCCCCCGGCCAGAGGGCAGGGCCCGTCCCCAGTCGGGCAGGAAGGGAGGAGGGCATTCAGGAGGGCGTTCAAGAACAGCACCGTTGTGTCACTCTGTAATAATGCTGAACACCGGGAGGGCTTGCCTGGGACAACCCCTCTTCTGTTTCATATACCGACCCTTTAAAGAAGGTCGAATTTGAACCAAGGGCTCCTTAGCGAAGGAAACTCACAAACCCTGACCTATCCCAAAGGACCGCCTTGGTCCCTCCAGGCAATGACCTGGTCCAGGGCGGGGGTAGGGTAGGTGATCTGGTAACGAAGTATAAGAAGGACTTGAATGAAGTCCTGGCCCCAAGTAAAGCCCAGTTAAAAACACAAATGGAGGTCACCCTGAAGGTCGGATGGAAAGGAACTGGAATTAGGTTTTATTTTTGGACTGGCCCAGCTGCCATCTTGCTGCAGCGGCTAGCCTGCCAGGAACAAGGCTGTCAGGAGACACCATCCAAGCCTGGCCTCAGGGTGGTGGCCCAGGCAGGCGCACTTTTCCTCGGCTGGGTCCCATGCGCACTCACAGGCATGAAGGCAAGACGGTGGGGAAGCCCCTGGTCATGAAGCTCACCTTGAACTGGAAGGATGCCAGTGGACTTCTCAGCCTTTGTCAACCCTAAGGGGGTGCGGAGGGGACAGGCTCCTGGCCCCATCTCATTTCTCACCTAGGACAGGGGCTGCTTGTTTTTCCAGCTGTGAAGAGATGTCAAGGGCCATCCAAGGAGGATGCCCTGCATGCCAGCCTGGGTTGTGGAGGGCCTTGCTTTCCTCCCATGGTTCAGGTAGGCAGCTAAAGGGGTGGACGGGGTCCACATTCCATGTGGGGGTTGCTCAGCATGGGGTAAGCTTATGGGGACTCTGACCAGCACCTTGGGAGAGAGGTTCTGCTTCATCTGATGGCCTTGGACCCAACGATGGCCTAGGGTGGGGGCTCCTGTTGTGTAGACAAACAGAGAAGCTCAGAGACACACGCCCAGACTCCTGGGATGAAGCACGCACCATGAAAACACTTGCGGCTTGCACCTAGCTGTCAGGAACCATCAGGCCTCCCTCCCTCGACTGACCCCTTGAGAAACAAGCCCACCCTGTCACTTGTCTGTGTCCCTGGAGACAGAAAGAAAAGGTGGGTGTCGCTGAGCAAGGCGGCGGGCCCTCTTCCCTCCGAGGATCCTTCCACCGTGCACACACAAGCCCACGGTCCCTGACAGCTGCACTGGCACCTCAGTTACGAGGGGAAGAGGAACACGGCGACAGTCGCACAGTGAGCTGACAAGGCGGGAGCTACAGACAGAGCTTCCCCAGGGAGGTGGAGGTGCCAGCAACCCAGAGGGGGCCAGCCAAGGGGGCTGCGGCCGGCAAGCTCAGGCACCTGCTGCACGAGTGGGTCTTCGGGCTCGGGGTAGGCACAGCTTTGGCCCCACCCGCCGATGCAGCACAGCACTTTCCTTCTTCTCCCGCCAACACCCTCCCACCAGCAAGCCCAGGATCTGACCTGAGCAGCAGCGGCCAGAGCCAGCACCTCCTGTCCTCCCACGCCACTCCAGGGGTGAGGACCAGGACCAAGGGAAGGGAGGGTGCTGTACCCCTGGCTTCTGGCGTGGAGGGAAACAGAAGCTGGTAGGAGAGGAGGCCCCAGGCTGACAGCACGGCGCTGTCTGAAGGTCGCCCACCAAGGCCCACAAAGCCCAGAGGCTTTCCTCCCGGCTGGGGCCACAGCCTGCCGGCCTCCCTGCACAGGCAAACAGACACATCCATTACCCAAACCCCAAGCCAGATGTGGGTCAGAGTGCAGAATGTTTCCGCTTTTAGAAAGGCGATATAATGCACATATGGACTTGGGGTGCGGGGGGGTGTCTGGAGAATTTCCCAGCAGAAAAGTTTAAGTAGGCCCCAAAAGTAGGGTGAATGAGACTCATGTAAGAGCAGAACAGGTTTTGCCACCAAATGAGCTTCGGTGTCAAACTTGGGCTAAGACTTTGGGTTTCAGAGCAGCTGGGATTTCAGAGTCACAGCTACGTGGCTGTGCTGGGCCCACAGCTGATCCCAGGCCTCTAGCACATACGTCCATGGCCACGCCTCAGCGCTTTGCCCTTCCCGTTACCTTGAAGCAAGAAGAGGGAAAGGGGCCGTGGAGCTCGATAAAAGAACAAAGCGCTCCCGAGCACAGGGGTGGCACAGCGCTGCTTGTGGTCTTGGGCACAAGGGCCACACTGTGGCCAGACCCAGAGCTTCCTGGTTCTGCCCCCCAACCACCAACAAGGAAAGTCTGACCACATCTCCCCTACCTCCCTGATATGTGCTGCCTGAGTGCCTACAGACCAAACACAGGCTGATGTTCAACATTTTCCAGTTTCCAAGGATCCAGAAGCCTGGAACGCTGGGGGAGGGGGCTGTCCTTCTGGTTTTCTGCAGCCCTTGTACCAAGAGGATCTTCAAAAAGGCCCCTCACATCTCCCGTGGAAGGTGGCTAGGATAAGTGCATGGGAGCCGGGCTACCTGGAGCCCATTTCCAGTCCCCAGAGCAGAGCCAAGCCAGCAGGGACCCTACTGGTCCCGAAGCCAAAGGGAGGAAGCCACAGCCCAGGGGGACCCTTTTCTTAACCTCTTCCTTCCTCCCCTCCCCCAACAGTTAGAAATCCTGAGTTGTCGTTGCTGTCCCCCACCCCCTCACCCCCTCACTTCCCACCCCACCTCGCCCCCCACCCCCCACCAGAGGCAGCAGGCTCCTTCCCACCTGCATACTCTGGAGTTCAGTGGATTCCATTTGAAACGGCCCCTGAAAGGAGATTCCACAGCGTCCTGGGCCCCAACTTTCTGACGACCGCACACAACCCTTATCTTGTCCACCCCAGCCCTGCTAGCTGCGGCGGAAGCTCGTCTGTGTAGCTCTGCTCCCATGGGAAAAGGAGCAGCCTCCTCCCCCGTGTCCTCAGGATCGCTCCTTCCTGCCTGCCTGCCGCTCGTGCCGAGCTGAGCGCTCAGCCCGCGCCTGGAAGGGCACCAGCCAGCCAGGGACCGGCCAAGTGCCTCTGGGGCCGAGGACCCCAGCGAACCCGGGGAACCCGGGGAACCCGGGAGAATTGGGAGCGTCTCCCACGCCCTCGTCCAGCCGAGCGGCGCCGGTTCAGCACCGGGACGGCGGACAGCACCCGGGGCGGCCGCAGCTGGGGTGGCCGCGGCCCGCGCCCCAAGGGCAGCAGCGCGGTGAGTCCGGAGAGAAGCGCCCGCGGGGGAGACGGGGTGGGGGGGGAGTCCTAGCGGGAAGATGGGGGTGGACACGGGGGGATGAAGACGGGAGTCGGCGGGAGAGATGAGGGGGATGGGGTAAACAGGGGGTGGGGGTGGGGATGAAGACAGAGGGTACTCCCCACCGAGGGCGACCCTGGGAGCACGCGGACGCCGGCTCGCTTACCTGGTGCCGCGGTGCTGCTGCGCGCAGAGAAGCAGGAGCGGGGGCAGCAGCCCGGCCAGCGCGTCCATGGCCTCGGCGCTCGGCGCTGGACGGGGGGCGGCGCCGGGGTCCCGCCGGACGCGGGCGCTCGAGAAGTTGCTTCTCTGGCGGCCGCGGTAGCGGCACAGGCTGGGCGGGAGCGGGAGGGCGCGCAGCGCGGGCGCGAGGGCGGACGGAGCGCGGAACCCGGAGCCCGCCCCGCCCCGAACCGGGCCGCCCCCCAGCCGCCCCGCCCGTCCGCCCCCACCTGCAGCCGAGCCCCGCCGCACTCCGGAGCCGCGCGGATTCCTCCCCGCCCCTGAACCACGCAGCAGCGCCCCGCCTCCAGCTCCCGCCCCGCCTAGCCGCGCCCCCCCTCCGGGGGGTCCGTCTCTCCCCCACCGCAGCACTGCTGCCTGGGAGGCGACCCAGGCCTGGACGCCGCCTCCCGCTGCCCCGCCGGGCGCCTGCAGACCGACGGGCGCCGCGGCCTCCTCCCCGGGGCTGTTTGTGGGGGTCACAGGTCCCGGGAACCTGGTTTAGGCAGTTGAGGAGCGCGGCGCGGGGAGGGGGCTAGCGTTCACCCGCTCCTGGGAGAGACCCCCCCCACCACCACCACCACCAGCAGCTCCTTCCAAACCCCTCGCACCTACGGGAGAGCAGAGCCAGAGCCTGAGCGATCACGGGACAGAGCAGCTCTGCCCATCCTCGAAAGGCCGGCCTGGGAGAGAGGAGGGAGGTGGGCCATGGCGCTGCTCCACCGGCCGAGGTCCTGGTCACGGGATGCAGTGACTTCTCCGTCTGGCCTGATCAGGCTTTGTCACACCTGTCCACACCCCTTTGAAGGGCACTGCGGATGGCTGGGCTGTAACAACGGTGACATCCATGCTCCGCACCCCCACAAAGATCTAAGAATGTCAAGGCCTTGAGCATTTTCTATTTGAATTCTTTTCAATATGAAGTTCTGCGCAGTTTCCCTCAAAACACTTTTATCCTTGTTTGGTCTCATTTATTCACTTCTGGACTTGACATCAGCTGACAATAGAAAGTGAATTCTCATGAAAACACCTAAAAATGGACGAACTTGTTCTGGAGTGGGTTAAGCCTCCTTGTAAGACCGAGGACATTGGCTAGAGCAGGGGCAGGTAGAAAGGGCTTTGCTGCTGGGAATTTCCAACCCAATGTTGAATGCCAAGTATCCAAGGATGGGGCTGGCTCCCAGCTTTCTTTCCTAAAGCCAGGAATGGGTGCTAAGAAAGCCAGGCAGATGTCAGTGTAAATGCCTCCTTTGGAGGGTCCTCCCAGCCCCTTTTGGGTATGGAAGCACTGATCTCAGCGTGTTCCCACACTGCGTGTATGTGCATGTACTCTGGACAAGTCTCAGGGCCTCAGGGCCTCTTTCCTGTGGGTCCTTCTGCACGCGTTTTTGGGAGAGTGAGGAATTAATCCTTCAACAAGTGCCCTGAGCCTGTCCTTGCACAGAGTGAGAGCCGTGAGTGTCCACCAGGATTGTTATCATTCCCTGCTGGAGCAGGGATCTTGCCTGCCTGCTTCTTCAGTGTCCCTCATGTCTAAGCCTCTAGCATATAATGGGTGCTTAATAAATATAGGAAAACACACGGGCTTAGAGTCTCCAAAAGCCAGCAAAACGAGCATGGTCAGCAGCCCCTTTACTGCTCTGGAGCTTCTGTCTTTCAGTCCCAAGCTCTGATCTCTGTGCTGGTCCAGGCAGCCATGCTGTGCTCACTGTCACTCTCCTTTGGGTATTTGAGAAGGTCCAGGTGCTGACAGCCTCTGAGAAATAGCATTGACCTTGAATCACTTGACTCAATTAGTTCAGGGCAAACCAGAGTCTGCTGCTGTTTTCTTCACTTGCCTCTTATTACCTGGGGCATAAAATCAACCTTAAACTTTCACTGCAGAAGGATTCTGGACAGGTATCCTAGCCATAGCTCTGGTTATTTGGTGGCATCAACTTGCCTCTTCTTCCTCAAGCCCTGGAGGCAAGCACGGTTTCAAAAACCACAAAGAGACAAAGAGGTAAAGAAGTCACCTGCTCACACAGCCGACCTGCAATCCGCGCACCTGGCGAAGTTTTCTGCCGGGATAATCAGGATGTTCCATGACCTTCAGTCGAGATCCTTTACTTTCTTCCCCAGAATCTGCAAGCTCCATTTCAGGTCTATGTTGTCCCTAATGGGTTTGTCTGGATCTGAAGAATGGGGTTTTCATTATTCCTTCTTCAAGTTTTTCAAATTAGTTTGTGGCCACTTCTGGACATAACCAGGCAGTGTCCCCTTTTTCATCTTTGATCCCGTTCAGACAAGCTCCAGCTGCCCCAGAACAGAGAGAGCCAATTCTGGGTGGCCCCAGCAAAGATCAGGAAACCAGGCCCTTGGTTCTGGGTGGCTGGCCGCTGGCTGGGCCGGAGCGAGCCCCAGGACACAGGAGCATCCGCGCCTGTGAAAGGGAACTGGCCCACTTCTCCCCCTCCCTTTGAGGATCTGGGAAATGCTCCCCCACTCAGAGATTTGGGGCAAGCCACCTCCCTTCTCTGGAAAACATTGTAGGTTGTTCCCCATGCTAATCCCATGCCTGTTACTTTTTGAGGGGAGAGGGAGAACCCACCCTTCAAGCAGGACTTTGGTGAGACTTTCAAAATCCCTAAGAAGAAGGGTCTCTGCAGTGGAAGGCTCTCCGTCTCAGATGAGATCTGTGCTCTTTGTCTAGACACCTGGACAACCCTAGCCCCTTTTTTGGTACCACTAAGAGTACAGAACAGGAGGCCCGGTACCAGACCAGGGGAATGAGGATGAGAAAGAAACTCAAATTTCGAACCTAAGGCATCTGGTCCCCTTGCGTCGACTTAACTCGTCCATGGTGTCCCTATTGGCTTATTTGACATGGTGGCTTCTCCGTCAGGCAGGATCCGTGCAGAGTCCTCTGGTTCCAAGCTTGGGCCAGTGACAGCACTGTTTCTCCTGTTTAGTGCAGGGAGGCTTATGCTTTCCCCTGTGGCCCTGAGCAGGACAATCATGCATTTGGCCCTGGAAGGTTTGGAAACTCTGCCCCCTTGGTTAGCCCCTGGGAGTCGCCGGCAGCACTTCCCTGGGACCAGGCTCAGCAGCCTGAAGATGCATCTGGAAAAACTAGAAAAGTATGTTCTGCTGGTCTGTTAGAGTCTTGAAATCATCAGCCTGCAGCCTTTTTCGTATTATTTACCTTTTGGGTAATCGCTTTGCCCGGTGCTCACAGCAAATGGGAAGGGATGGCACCAAGTCTGAGGCTTGGGCGGGGAGCTGGCCCGCATCCATCCCAGCAGCAGGATGGGACCCAGGAGGTAGAGGTGAGTCATAGGGATCCGGGAGGGGAAGCAGCACTAGCTAAATTTAAAATCCCTGCCTGATATATTTGTGAGGTTGCTTTATTATTTTCCTGGGGAGAGAAATGGCAGTGACACGGAAGAATTTTCTTGAGCTTAGGCTGTAATTATTAATGCTGTGATTTTCAGATGGAATCCATTCATTTGAGAAGCAGAGGGAACTTGGCAGAAAGGATCAAACGCAAAGCACTTACAGCGGGCTGAGGTTGTCTGTCTACTTAGACGGAGGGCGAAGGCGGGCTCACAGGAAGTGAGGCTTACTGCCATGCTGTTCTCAGGAATCCAGGCCCTGAGAACCGATAAACATCAGACTTGACCACTCCGAGAGAGTTGTTTCTACGCGAGTCAAATAGACATTCCAGTACAATTGGTCATGTTTAACGTGGAGAAGCCAGAATTCTATTCTCCTATTTTATGTTTTTTAAAGTAGTGATTTGAATTCTTTCACGTGAAAGAAAACAGTAAACACAAATTAACATTCCTCACAAAAAGGCTGTCAGTCAAATGAGGAAAACATTCTACTTTGGATAGAGCTGGGGCTGAATCAACTCTCAGGGAGCCTCTGGGGAGAGGGGTTTCCGCCACCAGCCGGCATGAGGCTACTCCCCAAACTCTGTGACAGGAGGATGCCGGCTTCCCTCTTCTCTCTCTGGTCCTCGATGCTGATCCTGTGGGCAGGATGTTGGACAAATAAAAACAGTGATCTTTTTCATACTTGACATTTGATTACCTTTATTAAACTTCCCCAAGAAAAGCCCCCACACAGATCAATATTCATTTAACAAATATTAATGGATTACTCATCCTACTACATGCCAAGTAATGATCTAGACATTGGGTGTGAAGAAGATATAAAAGGTGCCCATCCCCACTGAGCTCACCTTCTAGAAAGGGGAAGATGGACAATCAGTGAGTAAACAAACCATCATTTCAGATGAAATACAGGCTGTGAAGGAATGTAAGCAAGATAAAATAATAGAGTAATTGTGCTGGGTGGGGAGGCGCTTAGACAGGGTAGTCAGGAAAGACCTCACTATAAGGTAATATTTGATCTGAAACTTGAATTATATCCTATCCCTCCTGGAGAAAAAGCTAGCCACATCAAGACCCAGGTAAGTGTTTCAGAGAGAGAACAGAAAGTGCAAAGGTCCTGGGGCACCTGGCTGGCTCAGTCGGAAGAACATGTGACTCTTGGTCTTTGGGTTGTGAGCTTGAGCCCCACGTTGAGTGTGGAGATTATTTAAAAAAATTTTAAGGGGCGCCTGGGTGGCTCAGTCATTAAGCATCTGCCTTCGGCTCAGGTCACGATCCCAGGGTCCTGGGATCAGCCCTGCATCGGGCTCCCTGCTCCACAGGAAGCCTGCTTCTCCCTCTCCCACTCCCCCTGCTTGTGTTCCCTCTCTCGCTGTGTCTTTTTCTGTCAAAGAAATAAAATCTTAAAAAATAAAATAAAATAAATTTTTTTAAAAATATTTTTTAAAAGAAAGAAAGTGCAAAAGTCCTGAGCCTGGGATGAACCAGCAAGTTCAAAAAGAGGCAAAGCCAGGCCTGTGTGGTCAGGGTGCACTCTCCAACTTGCTCTGACACAGGGAGTGAGAGAGGGAAGCAGAGTAAGGCAGGCGGGGTTCAGGTTAGGTCATGAACGGCCTTTTAGGTTGCGGTCTGGATCTAGGTTTTATTTTATTTTATTTCACTCTATATCAGCTTTGTTGACATATAATTTATATACAATAAAGTTCACCAATTTTAAGTATACAATTTCACAGGTTTAATGGGCTACAGCCAACATTACCCATTTCTACCGTCTTTGCGGTCAATCTCCTCCCCAGGCCTGGTCCCTAGTAACCTCAAGCATCTGCATCCTGTCACTTTAGGTTTGCTTTTCTAAACTATAATATAAATGGAATCCCACAGTGTGAAGTTGGTGTGGGCAGCCTTCTACGATGGCTCCCAGTGACCCCTGCCTCCTGGTATTGGGCATTCCCTGGCGTGGGGTCTGGACCTAGTGACTTGTTTCAACGATACCTCAAAAGTGACAAGACATCATATCCAGGGTCAGCTTGTAAAAGACTGTGACTTAGGTCTTGCTGGCTCTCTACTTGCTCACCTTGACGAGCCAGCGGCCATATTGAGAACTGATGTAGCAAGAGGCTCACCAGGCAAGGAGTTGGAGACTGGCCCTTGGTCCGACAGACAGCAAGGAGCTGACGCCCACCACAGCCAGAGTGAGCTGGAGAGTGCAGCCTGACCCTGCTGAGCTTCAAGATGACTGTGGCCCTGGCCAATATCTTGGCTACAGCTTTGCGAGAGTCAGAACTGGGGACCTGACCCTGACCCACAAAAGCTGTGAGATAAGTGTGTTGTTTTGATCCGCTGTGTCTCATGGCCATTTGTTACACAGTGATGAATGACTAATACAGTAATCTTCTGTCAGACCCCTTTCACTTAGCATAACACATTTGAGATTCATTCATGTGGCGGCATGGATAGGAAGTTTTTTATTGCTGAGAAGCATTCCATTGTATGAATATACCCGAGTTGCTCAAACCCACCTGCTGATGGACATTTGGGCTGTACCCAGTTATTGTCTATTAGGAATCAGGCGGCTTTGAACACTCAAGTACAAGTCTTTGTGTGGACACAGGTTTTCATTTTCCTTGAATAAATACCTAGTTGTAGGATTATGGGATTTTAAGGGGAATGTATGTTTATAGGAAACTACTAATCTGTATCCCAGTGTGGCTGTTCTATTTTGTATTCCCACCAGCGATGAATGAGATTTTAAGTTGCTCTGCCTCCTTATCAACACTTGCTTATAAGTCTTTAATTTGGGCCATTTTTGTAACTATGCATAGACATCTCATGGCGGATTTAATGTGCATTTTCTTTTTTTTTTTTAAAGACTATTTATTTATTTGACAGAGAGAGACACAGCAAGAGAGGGAACACAAGCAGTGGGAGTGGGAGAGGGAGAAGCAGGCTTCCTGCTGAGCAGGGAGCCCAATGCGGGTCTCGATCCCAGGACCCTGAGATCATGACCTGAGCCGAAGGCAGATGCTTAATGAGTGAGCCACCTGGGTGCCCCTAATGTGCATTTTCTTAATGGTTTATGACACTGAGCACCTCTTTATGTGCTTGTTCAAATCTTTTGGCAATATTTTTCTTTTAAAGATTCATTTATTTATTTGAGAGAGAGAGCAGGGGGAGGGGCACAGGGAAAAATCTGAAACAGACTCCTGGCCGAGTGTGGAGCCTGATGTGGGGCTTGAACTCATGACCCGAGATCATGACCTGAGCCGAAACCGAGTCGGACACTCAACCAACTGAGCCACCCAGGCATCCCTTTTGTCAATATTTTAAAATGAGATTGTTGGCCTTCTTCTTGAGTTGTAAGAGTTTCTTTGTGCAGTGTAGATAGAAGTCCTTCCTTGGATGTATGTTTTGCCAATCCTTTCTCCCAGTCTGGGGCTTGTCTATTCATTTTTCTTCACAGTTAGTCACTCCTCAAGAGCCAAAGTTCTCAATCTTGATGAAATCCATGTTGTCAATTTTCCTTTATGGCTCATGTTCCTCCTGGGTCCCCCTTCCCTGAGAAGTGGCCTGGGAGCACTCTCCAGGCAATAAGCTGGGATTCTCAGAGGGCTCATCTAATTTGTTCCCGTCTCTCAGGGATCATTGTCCTTACTTCCCTGGTGTCCGATAACCTGACAGTTGGTGTCATTTTGCAAATGTGCATTTTGTTCAGTTTTTTAGTTGTTTCGGGCAGAAAAGTACATCTGTCTCTGTTACTCCATCCCAGTCAGAAGCAGAAGCTTGCCGTCATATAAAAATTTTTAATAACAACTTTATTGAGATATAATTAACATACCGTAAAATTCCCTCATTTTCTAAAGCTGTTTTCTCTGAGTACAGAGGTTCATATCATCAGTGGCTTTTGTTTTTCTTTTTTCTCTTTCAGTGTTTTCAAGTTTTTGCTCCATGGTCTCTGGTTTGAATAGTTTCTCTCAAAGAGATTACTGACATTTCTTTGTTGCTCTGTATGAAATGTGTCTTTTCTCTGAGTGTTTCAAAGAGTTTTTCTTTATTTTTCATTCTCACCAATTTGATTATTATGTGCCCTGGTGTGATTTTCCTATATTTGTTCTGCTTGAGGTTTGTTGAGCTTCTTGGATCTGTGGGCTTATCGTTTTCATCAAGCCTGGAAGATTTTCAACCACTTTGGCAGCAAATTTCACATCCTCTGGGGTCCTTGCCAGGGTATTAAATCCATATCCTGAGAGAATGCCCCACGTCAACAAGCTCTCCCTTTTATAGGCTCAGGTTTGGCCCCTTGATCACGCACCCTCCAAATCCATTCCACAGCCGATACATGCTGCTAATTCTTGCAGCTCCTTTGGCATATAGCCCGTTAGCCTTAAAAATAAAACTTCCAGTTATTTTACCAGCAAAAGATGGGTTTATTTGGGAACAAAAGAGAAGGGCAACCCACACAAGCAAGCCACAGCAGAACATCCAGTAAGTCCAGAAACCAAACGGAAGGAAGGCTTTTTTATAGTGGAAAGGTGGTTATAAGCAAAAAGTCCATTGGAGCAAAATAGGACTTTGAAGTGTAATGTCTTCTCACTGGCCTGACTGTGACAGTCTCTCATTGGCTAAATTGTGGCTGTCTCCCATTAGCTAAATTGTGACAGTCTCTCATTGGCTAAGTTGTGACTGTCTCTCTCATTGGCTGGGCTGTGACAGTCTCTCATTGGCTGGGCTGTGACAGTCTGGCTGTCTCTCATGGGCTAAGTTGTGGCTGTCTCTCATTGGCTAACTTGTAGCTGTCTCTCATTGGCCGAGCTGTTATAGTCTCTCATTGGCTAAATTGTGACAGTCTCTCATTGGCTAAGTTGTGGCTGTCTCTCATTGGCTAAATTGTGACTGTTTCTCATTGGCTAAGTTGTAGCTGTCTCTTAGGCTGAACTGTTGCTGGGCAGATGAGGAAAGCCTTTCTTCCTCCTGCTGCGGTAGTGAAGTAACATCCACCTGCAGGGTCGCTCTCTTCTTGTTGGGTCAGCAGTTGGTGAGGAGATCATTGTACTGTTCTTTTTTTTTTTTTTTTTGAGATGTATTTATTTATTTGAGAGAGAGAAAGAGAGCGTGAGCAGGAGGGGCACAGGGAGAGGGATAAAGAATCTCAAGCAGACTCGGCATTGAGCACAAAGCCTGATACAGGGCTCGATCTCACGACCCTGAGATGTACTGTTCTTGTATGTATCTCCTTCGTCCTCCCAAACACACGTTCTCGTCAATCACTGTACCAACCACTGTTCTCCCAACTTATTACTGGTGAACACTGTATCAGTGGGCCGCCACATAGAACCCAGGATGGGGTACTCATGGCCAGCTGGGCAGTGAGTGATCTAATTACAAATCCCCCTCTTACCATCTACTGTCTAAGACCATTCCTGCTACCAACTGTTAATTTGTGTCCTCCAGTAAGCAGACTATGAAATGGCATTCAAAATACAAGAGATTTATTGGGGGCTCATGCCTGTGAAAGATGGGAGGGGGGTGAAATGAAATCGGGCTGAGGAAACCCACAGACTGCAGTACTGATCTGAAGCCTGTGGATGGACAGTGGGAAGAAGCAGAATTGGGCAGGGAGAACCTAACTCTAACGCAAATCTGACAAAGTTTTGGCCAACCCAAGGGAAGGGGGTGGAGGAACTCTGGAGCAGAGACTGTCCATTACAGGAGTCCTAGGGCTGGTGGGTATGGCCCACCTAGAGCCCCTGCCATATGCTCAATCATTGACCAGGAACTACCCAGAAAGGTGACTCAGCTCAACTATGGCACTGCTGCACTCCTCTCGGCTAAATGCAAAACCTTTCTTGAAGGGAGATCAGAGCAGAGCTTCTCCACGGAAGCTGCAACGGTTTTCAGAATAGTGACGTAGTATTCTTGCATCCTTCAAAAGTGATCAATGAGGATTTTATTTTTAAAACGAACTCATGGATGTTAACATATTTGCTGGGCTTCAATCCACTATATTTATTTATTTTTTTGATACTCAAATTGTCCTTACTTTGGCCAATAGGAGCACCTCCACATTGGCTAGCAAGTCCTCTGACACAATGCTGGACTCATTGATAATTTCCTTGCTTTCTGTTGAGAAGAGTCTCCAAGATCATCTTGTGTGTTTTCTGCCTCAGATCTGAAATCAGTCATTTTTCTAAGAAGCTGTGGTTTCTTTTTGTAGGAATGGCAGCAGGGACAACAAGCTGGGAGCTAAGAGTGCTCACTGCTACTGAACTGGTGATTGTTTTTAGACCAGTGCAACCCAAGAGAAATGGGCACTTTTTATATCTCTGCTGTCTAATATGGCAACACAGGGCTACTGAACACTTGAAATGTGGCTACTGCAACCAAGGAATGGAACTTTATCTTATTCATTTTTTAAATTTTATTTATTTATTTATTTATTTATTTATTTATTTATTTATTTATTTATTTAAAGTAGGCTCCACACCCAATATGGGGCTTGAACTCATGACCCCAAGACCAAGAGTTGCATGCTCCACATCCTGAGCCAGCCAGGCGCTCCAAGGAATGGGATTTTAAATTTTATTTAATTGATGTATCTTCATTGTGGTAAAATATACATGGCATAAATTTTACCATCTTAATCATTTTTTAAAAAGGTGTTATTTATTTGAGAGAGAGAAGGAGAGAGCACAAGCAGGGGGAGTGGCAGAGGGAGGAGCAGACTCCCCACTGACCAGGGAGCCCATCATGGAGCTTGATCCCAGGATTCTGGGATCATGACCTGAGCCGAAGGCAGATGCTTAACTGACTGAGCCACCCAGGCGCCCCTCATTTTAACCATTTTTAAGTGTATAGTTCAGCAACATTACCTACATTCATGTTGTTTGCATCCATCACCACCACCCATCTCCAAAATCCTTCCATTTTCCCAAACTGAAACTGTCCCATTAAATACTAACTCCCCATTTCACACCCAGCCCCAGCTCCTAGCAACCACCATTCCACTTTCTGTCTCTATGAATTTGACTACACTATGTACTTCATAAAAGTGAAATCAAACAATATCTGTTCTTTTGTGTCTGGCTCATTTCACTTAGCACAATGTCTTCAAGGTTCATGCATGCTGTGTCAGAATTTCATTCCTTTCTGAGGCTGGATAATATTCCATTGCATGTATATATCGCATTTGGTTTATCTATTCTTGCACTGATGGACATTTGGGTTGTTTCCACCTTTTGTCTATTATGAATGCTTCTGTGAACGCTGGTGTAAAAATACCTGTTCAAGTATTTAATTTTAATTAATTTTAAATTGAAATGGCCCCATGCGTCCAGTGGCTACCATATTGGACAGTTCTAGACCTTTTCAGTGGACAGAGCTAAGAAATAAATTTTTTATTATTTATTTATTTATAGAGAGAGAGTGTGCATGCAAGCAGGGGCAGAAGGGCAGAGGGAGAGGGAGAGAATTCTAAGCAGGCTCCACGTGCAACACGAAGCTGGACCGGGGTTCAACGTCACAACCCTGAGATCATGCGAGCTGAAATCAAGTCTGAGGCTTACTCGACTGAGCCACCCAGGCACCCCAGAAATACATTTTTTTTAAATTCTATTAATTCATACTAGTATTTCCCATTCACACCCAAGATTACGGTTTTAAACTTATTTTATATTTCTATCTCTTCTCTCAAGGTGAAAATGTTGGTTCCTAATATTACCATACTACTTATTTGCTGTATCTCACTTCATGCAATTCCAGAAGGGCAATAGCAATATTTCTACTAAGACCAGGACTACTGCAAACAATTTGAGATTTCTTTACAGCTCTTTTTGCCCTTACTAGTTAAGTACAATCAAATTGTTGCGTTTTAAAGTCACTTGAATTCTTTTCTGTAAGGTTAAGCCACCAACCTGACATGCAGTTAGGTTCTTTGGCTTCATTTTGTTTCCAATTTTTAGGGACTGATTTATTTTTGGCTCTGTATTCACACAGTTCCATAGCCAAAGGGACAAACACATTTAGAGAAATCTGATTTCTCCATGCAACTCACCTTCCTAACCCTGTTTGGGAACTATTTTTATGTTACTTTTTAACGTAGGAAAAGACACATGTATGTTTTTATTGCCTCTGTCCCTTCTTAGCAAGATACCATACACATTGTTCTACAACTTTTTTTTTTTCTTAACAATAGGTTTTGAAGATCACGCCAGGCAGAGCATAGGAACAGTCGTCACGTCTTCACAGCTGCTCCGCTGGGCGGCTGTTCCTGGTGAACAAGGGGCTGTTTGCAGGCCTCTGCTAGCCTTCCCTTCTGTAGTGGAAAGTGCATGGTTGGTTAATATGGAAAGGCCCAGAGAGGCAAAGCTGGTAAGGAAGAAGCCTGGTCGTGCGGGTGGGGTGGGAGAGGAGAAGTACAATTTCTGTTAGAGAAGCTATCGTGGGCTCATACGGGCCCTTAGTTCTGCTCCTCAGGTCCAGCCTTCCGAGCGGGGAGAAGACCTGCACACCACGAGCGCTTGATGACCGCGGAGGTGCGTGCTGCCACCGGCTAACCGGCACGGTTCCCACCTTTGCTGCGCTTTTTGCAAGGCTTGGTGGCTATCCTGATGGATGGTCTTCCCAGCACAAAACCAAAGCACTTCCTGGACCTCCCTGTGGCACCAGGAGGCACGGGTCAAAGCCAGCGCGTGGCTATAGCAGGGCCAGCCACCTTGCAAGTCAGGTGCAGGCAGCGTGCGGGCAGGCGCGGCGCTCCGCAAGGGCAGGGCTGCGCCCCACGCACTCCCGTGTCCTCGCGTGACCTGGTGGGAGGGGCCCTTCGTCACAGCCCCACGTCTGAGCGGCAAACTCACCCTCCGCGGCCAGGGAGGTCGCCTAATGAGAGAGGAGGGCAGGGGCTACGGAATAACGGCGACACTGGGCCTCGGTGGGGAGGAAGGGGACGTTCGGTTCAGCCCCAGCGCAGCCCGCACGTCGTGCCCGCTCTCCTATCTCACAACAGCAGTGGGAAATCTCCATCTTATGTGAGCACACCTACTTTTTTGCGTTGACAACCAATCTGAACTTGAGCCTGCTTGGGCCAACCCCCCGGCGACGGCCCCGCGCCCTTCCGAGTCCCCTGAGCCCCGGGAGCCCCTGCGGGACCCTCTGCCCGGCCGCACTGCGCCTGCGCGGTGGGCGCGCCGGACCGAACCATCGCGCGAGCAGGGGTGCGTGCGGCGCGCGAGCTTCCCCGCCCCGTGGAGCCGCCCGTTGCCATGGAGCCGCCCGCCGCCAACGCCGCCAACGCGGTTGTCTGGGAGCCCCCGGAGGAGCCTCCGCGACGTCCCGTCCACTGCAGAGAGGTGGGTCCGTCCGCCCCGGAGCCCCCGGCCCGGCTCAACGCACTCCGCCCAGGTTCTGCTAGGCAGGCACCTGCTGCAGTGGGTGTCGCCCCCGGTGGGTTTCGGGGTCCCCGCCCTGGGGCGGCCGCCCCTCGGGGTCGTGCGCCGGCTCTGCACGCCGGCTGGGGGGAGCCGGGCTGGTGGGCCCATGGGAGGCAGGGCGCCCGAAGTCCTCCCCAAGTCCTCCCCACTGGGCTTTTCTTTCTTTTTTAAGTTTACTTTTTAAAAGATTTTATTTATTTATTAGAGAGAGAGAGAGAACACGAGCGGGGGGGGGGGAGCAGCAGAGGGAGAGAGAGAAGCAGGCTCCCCACTGGGCAGGGAGCCCAATGTGGGGCCGGATCGCAGGACCCCGGGATCATGACCTGAGCGGAAGGCAGACGCTTAACCGACTGAGCCACCCAGGCGCCCCCATTGGGTTTTTCAAAGGTTAACCCAGTTTGGGCAGTGGAGGGGCCCGTGCTGTGTTTTCCCATCAGCTGCTACTCCTCTCCTCGCAGCCTTGCCTGAACATCTGCGCTGAGCCAGGTGCTGCGCCAGGTACTGAGCAGGCCCGCTCTGGTCCGCCAGGCGCCGAGAGCTCCCTCACAGGTACTCCCTGCAGGTAGACGCGCGCGCATCCACGCACACAGCGCACTGGTTGGTTTTAGGGAAAAAAATAATAGAGATGATAGATAGATAGATAGATAGATAGATAGATAGATAGATAGATAGTTAGATGATGGATGAAGGAAGGAAAGCAAGAAAGAGAGAAAGAAAAAGAACATCAGTAGCAACTACCCAAGTCAAGAAATACAACCATGTCAACACCGCAAAGGTCAACCCTCCCCTCCCTTGCTGCAGGCCAACCTCACTCACCCCCAGGACCGGGACTGGCTGTTGTGATTCTAATTTCCTTACTTTTCTTCAGGTATACTTCCTGTGTATGCATTCCTAAACAACATAATTAAGTTTCGCTGGTTTTTAAACTTCATATAAATGGAATAATACTGTATATATTCTTTTTTAATTTTTGAAACAACCCCAAGTTTACATAAAAGTTGCAAGTTCAGCACCAAAAGGCTTCTTTTCCTGAAGCATTTGGGAATAAATCACTTACGTGGTGCATTCTGACTGCGCCACACTGTGCAGGGACGTTCTCCCGCGTGACCGCAGGATGGCCATCACAGGACAGTCACATGGACGTGTCACCACCACTGGTCCTCGGCCCCAGTTAAGCATGTTTTGGCAGTTGATCCCATAAAGTCACAAAAGCAAAAGGACCCGGTCTGGGATCACGCATTGCACTCTGTGATCGTTGTGTTTCTTTAATCTCCAGCCTACAACATTCTCCAGCCTTTCCTGGACTTTCGTGAGGGCACCTTTGATGGCTGCAGGCGGGTTTGTAGAAAGCTGTTCCGTGTGGGCTTGTCTGATGTTTCCCCAAGATAAGATTTGCATTATGCATCCTTGGCAGGAAAGTCACAGAATTTATGCACCATTTTCTGCTCATTCCACCCTGTCAGGTGGTTCACGGTGGCCCATTTTTCACATTACCGCTGATGTTCGCCTTGATCACTGAATTAAAGCGGTGTCTGCCAACGTCTGCATTGGGAAGTTACTTTTTCTCTTTGTAACGTACACGTATTTTGTCAGGAGATACTTTGAAGCTATGTGGCCGGGTCATCCCTCCGAGGCTGGAGCTGGGTGGCTCCCAGTGGACACCCCCACACACACCCTGCTTGGGCTCTGATGCCCCCCACAGGGCGGCCCTCCTCCTGCTCGGGTCTGACATCCAGCTCTGGGCTGCGACTCCCCCACGCTGGCATCCCCCTCGGCAGTCAGGCCCCGACACCCCCCCTCTGGGCCGCTGTGGACCCTGCTTCACCTGCTGCATCTGGGGCACCTACTCTGAAAGTGGAGGAAAGGGCAAGGGCAGTATATGTGCTTTTGCACCTTCTTCCCTGTCAGGCATGTTGGTGCACCCGCAGCACGACCCGTGGTGGTGGATCATTCTCGTTCCCATTCTGCTCCCCAGAGCACTCCAGGGGAGGAATCCTGCGGCTGCTGCCATCCTGCTGTGGGTTTCCGGACTTGCTGCCTTTCCGAGCATTGCCGCTCTGGGGGGTCCCGTTATGTGTCCCGATGCCTGAGCATGTTATACGTTGAATTGTGTTTCTTCAAGGAGAAAACATAATAGGTTGAGCCCCAATCCCCAGGATCTCAGAATGCGACCTCATTTGGCAATAGGGTCACTGGGGACGTCATCCATTAAGATGAGGTCATATGACAGGTGTCTTTATTTGGACGTAGATGTGTGCACAGGGAGAACATCATATGAAGGTTGGAGTTAGCCTGCCACAAGCCAGGGGACTGTTAGAACCTCGGAGGGAGGCCTGGAACATCCTCTAGCCCCGCACTTCAGGGGGAGCATGACCCTGCCACTACCTTGATGGCAGATTCCCGGCCTCCGGAAGTGTGAGAGAATACATTTCTGTTGCCCTGAGACACCCAGTGTGTCACACTGGCGGTGGTAACCCCAGGACACTACCACAGCATCTAAGAGCGTCTGTAGGACGCACACCCAGGAGTGGAACCACGGAGTCAGAACAGGAGGCAGAATAATGCCCCCCAAAGGTGTCCATGACCTAATCCTCGGAACTCGGGAATACGTTAGAAGATATGGCAGGGGAGTTCAGGTTGTTCACTGGGGGTTTGAGCTGGGGAGATGATCCTGGATTATCCAGGTGTGCCCAGTGCAACCACAGGGCCGTCTGAAGTGGAACCGGGAGGCGGGAGAGAGAGTCAGAGGGTCCCAGGATAGGACGGTAGCTCACAATGCTGGATTTGACAGTGGGAGAATGGGGCCTTGAGCCAAAGAGTGTGGGTGACCTCCAGAAAGGAATGCGGCCTAGCTCACACCTGGATTTTAACCCAGTGAGACTCATTTCAGAATCTGACCATCAGAATCATAAGGTAATCTGCTAAGTCGCTGGGTTTGTGGTCACTTGTTACAGCAGTAATGGGAAAGTAATACAGAGGTGTGTACGTTTTAACTTTACTTTTTTTAAAAAAGATTTTATTTATTTATTTGGGGAGCAGACTCCCCGTTGAGCAGGTCGATCCCAGGAGACGCCTGGGATCATGACCTGAGCCGAAGGCAGACGCTTCACCGACTGAGCCCCCCAGGCGCCCCCAAGATTGTGGTTTTAATTTGCATTTCCCTAATTACA
This sequence comes from Zalophus californianus, assembly GCF_009762305.2. Lineage (NCBI taxonomy): Eukaryota > Metazoa > Chordata > Mammalia > Carnivora > Otariidae > Zalophus > Zalophus californianus. The sequence goes on along the minus strand of NC_045598.1, from coordinate 886,500 downwards.
GATGAGGTTGGGCAATTTTTATTACCAACAAATTGTTTCTCATCCAAAGCAAGAGCCTGGTTAAGACTTAAAGGGAGCACCGTGAATACCGCCGGGAGAGCAGACATGACTTGGGGCCCGCGGACACACCGGACGTGTGGCTGCCGCACTTACTGCCGTGGGGCAGTTCTGTGGTGTGAAGTGCGCGGGAGTCTCGCTGCTTTGCCACAAGGCTGCCCACCTTTGTTGATTCGTGGGTAGTCCTTATGTGGTTGGGACGGCAGACCTGTTGGGTAACCTGTTGAATTTGTCTTCTGGTTTGTAACTTTAACTCTCCCTCGGGCATCCTCTGAACAAAAGTTTTTAATTTAAATGTACATGACCGTCTGCCGGCTTTTCCTCTCATGGCTGATGTTTTCAGTGTCCTGTGTAGGAAACCGTGACACCGTGAAGCTGCCCACCCCCCACCATCCACTGCAGCCAAGTTTCCCTCTTCCCGAGGGAGTCTTTACTCCTCATGGAACTGAGTCCCTGCGGGAAGCCCAGTTCCTCAGCCCGTGACGGAGGTGTCCACCCTTGCCCGCTGGTGACACACACGTGCACGCGCACACATACACACTCCTGCTGGATTTGGGGGGCGGGGGTTAGTGAATCTGCAGAGCGATTTGGAGAGAATTGGCATCTTGACAGCACTGAGTCTCCACTACTTGAGCCTTATTTGTTTATATTAGCTTTATTCTTTTTTTGCACGTTTACTGTGGAAATGTGTGATCTCAGAAAGGTAGAGAAGGTGGTGACGGGGCCTCGCAGGTACCATGCAGCCCACCTGCTGCTCCCCGCTTGCAGGTTCTGGTTGATGTAGTTTAAAAAAAGCCTAGGTGTGATGTTTTTACCTGTAACTACAGCTCTAACAGGTGAAGATTCACTTTTAGCATAACTGCGAAATCATTATCAACCCCAACAAAATTAACATGAATTTCTTAATAAAATCTAATACCAATCTGGGTTCATTTTCCCACATCATCTCAAAAATGTCTTCTACAGTTGCTCCCTTGAATCAGGGTCCAAACAGGACCCCACACCGCAGGTGGCTGACTTGTTTCTTAAGGCCCTTCTGGTTTAAAGCAGCCTCCCGGTCCCTCTTCTCTACCGTGACATCCATTTGTTGAAGTTTCTGGATCATTTGTTCCATTTATGTATATTGAGGTCTCCTTTAATGTCCCCCAGGGAGGCTCCAGCATTTTCTCCAGAGAGGTTCTGCACCTCTTTGGTTGTCTGTTCTTACGTACTTCAGATTTATTGACGTGACTGTAAATACATGCCATCTCTTCCAAATTTCATTCTCCCATCTGTTTTGATAAATGGGAATACATTTGGTCTTTATGACTGAACTTGTATCTAGCGACATTACTAAATAGTCTCAATAACTGTGGATATCTGTGTGCCCATTTGGGTTTTCTACACACACAGTCATGTGATCTGAAAACATTTCCACTTCTGAGCGCCTTTGGTTCCTTTTAGCGGGTTCTGGCCGGGAGCCCCGGGCAGCGCTGAGTGGAAGCGAACACCCTTGTTTTGCGCTCGGTCCTGCAGGCACGCTTTTCATGGTTAGGAAGACACATGACGCTTCCTGCAAACAGCCTTTCCACATTAACGAAGTCTGTGTCTAGTAGAAGGTTGCGAAGTCTTTTTAAAAAGCCTAAGTGGGATGTTGAATTTTATCAATACTTTTTCCCACATTGATCCAGTTGCTCACCTAATTCCCCTCCTTTGGTCTGTCACCGTGGTGAATTAAGCCGATTTCTAATGCCAGATCAGCCCAGGGGGTCCTGAGGTTTCACCCACGCGCCTCTGCGGGCTTCAGGCTGGGGATTCTTCACCCTGCAGTGTCCTGAGCCAGGCGAGCCGCGAGTCTCTCTCCACTTGCTCTGTCCAGCTGTGGTGACAAAGGTGACGTGAGCACAGGAAATGAGTCAGGGATCTGGCCTTCTGCTCCTGCTTCCCAGAAGCAGCGTGTGCACCTCCCGGGTTTCCCGGAACTCAGCAGGGAAGCCTCTTCACCCCGAGCTCCCATTGCAGGAACATCTCTGTCCATTGAGTTTCTTTTACGCTTATGGGATTCTTTAAGTTTTTTCTTTTCTTCAAACAATGCTGATTAGTAATATTTTTCTAATAACTTGTCCATTGTCTAAATTTTCAAATTTATTGGCATAAAGTTGTTGATTGACTTTTTCACTTTTTAACGTTTCATGAGATATTTGTCACTTTTATAAATCTTTTAAAAATACAAACTTCTGGTTTTCAGGAGCCTCTCTCTCATGTTTGTTTCTGTTGCATGAATTTCTAATCTTTTTAATCTTCTCTCTTCCACCTTCTTTGTGTTTCGTTTGCAGTTCTTTGTGTAACTGCTTGAACTGGTTGGTGAGCACGTTCGCCGCTACCCTTTTCCTGATAGGCGCGGTTAGGGCCGCAAGTCGGCTGGGCTCTAGCTGCCCAGCAGGTTGTCAGGCGCTCTTGTCATTATAACTCAGTTCCAAGTATTGTATCATTTCCACAGTGGTTTTTCCTTTGACCCATGGGTTATTTAGAAGTATGTTTCTTAGGCGCACCTGGGTGGCTCACTCAGTTAAACCTCCGACTGTTGATTTCGGCTGAAGTCATGGTCTCAGGGTCATGGGATGGGCTCCAGGCTCAGCAGGGAGTCTGCCTGGGATTCTCTCTCTCCCTCTGTCCCTCCCCTCGCTCTCTCTCTAAAATAAATAAATAAATCTTTTTTTAAATAATATATTTCTTAGTAGTTCTCAAAAAGTAGTTCTCTATTTATTACTGATTTGGGCCGATGGCTTTTGGTCAGAGAGCAAGCTTTTTAGCATTGTCTTTATTGAGGAATAACTGACATACAATATTGTGTTCATTTCAGGTGGACACCATAGTGATTTGATATTTATCTACCTTATGAAATCGTTACCATGATAAGTCCTGTCACCATCTGTCACCATACAAAGTCATCAGGACATAATTGACTATGTCCTCTACTCTGTACAAAGCTGCGTACCATTCCAGTCCTTTGAAATTGATGGAGACCTGCTCTGGGCCAGGAGATGGCTTTTGTAAATGTTCTGTGTTTGCTTTTAGGGAGCACTGAAAATTCTGTAGCTGTCATGTTCGATATGTCTGTCAGTTCCTTTTGTTAATGATGTTGTCTAAATGTATGTCATTGATGACTTATTTTGTCTGGTTTTGTTACCAGTTCCTGAGAGAGGTGTGTTAAAATTTCCGGTGAGAGTCTTTTTTTTTTTTTTAAAGATTTTATTTATTCATTCATGAGAGACAGAGAGAGAGAGGCAGAGGCAGAGGGGGAAGCAGGCTCCCTGCCGAGCAGGGAGCCCGACGCGGGACTCGATCCCAGGACCCCGGGATCATGACCTGAGCCGAAGGCAGACGCCCAACTGACTGAGCCACCCAGGCGACCCGAGAGTCTGTATTTTGACCTTTTCATTGTTCTGTTCCTCTTTGCTCTGGTACTTTGTGACTATGTTAGTGAATGCACGTGGAGTTAAAATTGTTGCATCTTCCTGGGGAGTTGAACATCTGGTTAGGAGGCTCTTTATTGCTGTTGCTGCTTTTTGCCTCAAGTATTCTGAGTGTTTCTAGATAACTCCACCAACTTCCTATTTACAGTTTCTACCCAGTGCATCTTTTTCTGACTTTTAAAATGCAGTGCTTCCATACAGTTAGATTTTTTGGTTGTTGTTATTGGTCTTTTCATCACATTTAAAAAGAGACTTTTTTTTTTTTTACCTTGGCCATTTAAACCATTTATATTCTTGCCTTCACTTAGATTTTGACCTGAAGATTTCTTATTTTCTAGTCAATTCTTCGAGGTTCTTAAGGCAATTAAAATACAATTTAACCAGCATTTCTGCTTATTTTTAGTGTGATGGCTGGCACACTGGACAGCCACACTGCCAAAACCAGAAATGGAAGTTCCAGCTGCTTCTTAAGCATGTTTTAGCAAATCTCTGTTTTTGATTCTATTTCAGCCCCCTTCAGAGACACCCAGTTCTGGGGCCTTTCACTGGCTAATGATACACCAAGGGGTTTCGTGGTTCAGGTTTCTCTTCTGAAGTGTCAGTCCACGCCTCCACCTGCCGGGGCGATATCATCTCACGCTTCCCAGCTTCTGTTTTGTTCGAACTATGTCTTCTCCTGTTTGCCTTGTCCTTACAGATTCATGTGTTGGAAGAACTGAATCCTTCTGCTGTTGTTTTAGTGAGCATTTAAGAGGGATCAGAGGCCACCTGCTGGAACTACCGTTTTTAACTGGACATTGAAAGTGTGTGTGGTTTAGGGGCACCTGGCTGGCTCAGTCAGTGGAGTGGTGACTCTTTTTTCTTTCTTTCTTTCTTTTTTAGAGAGAAGGAGAGAGAGGGGGTTGGGGAGGGGCAGAGAGAGAGAAAATCTTAAGCTGACTCCATGCCCAGCGCAGAGCCAGACATGGGGCTTGATCTCACAACTATGAGATCATGACCTGAGCCAAAATGAAGAACCCGAGGCTTAACCAACTAACTGCACCACTCAGGTGCCCCATGACTCTTGACCTCTGGGTTGTGAATTCAAGACCCATGTTGGGTGTAGAGATTACTTAAAAATAAAATCTTTAAAAAAAGTATATGTGGTTTAATGTAGTTGTTTTAAATGAAACTGTGATGTTCCACCTCTTATCAGTCATTCATTCATTGGGGGGTCAATTAAACTACATTATCATGAGCACATGGAGTTCATGGGCACGAAGCAGAACAGATTTGACCACTTTATGAATATCTTCTGAAAGCTCTGCCATTCACCGACCAGCAAGTTAATAGACTTTTTCAAGTAGGAGGAACATTGTTGGCATTTTACAAGATGCCTTAAAATTCTGCCTCTCAGAATTGTAACGCATGATTGTTTCTTTGTAGCATTTTAAAAGAATTATTAGCATTGACTTATTAATGATTTATCCAGGAAACATTATTAGGCTTTGAAAATATTTTTCAGGGAGTTATTCTGAAGTAATTGTTAAATCAAGCAATGAAAAACAAATTCATCTACAATTATAGCATCTCCTACATAATACCAACATTCCATACTAAGTTCTACACAGAAAAGCTCCTAACATTCCCAAAATGATAACTGAAGTGTAATGAATATTCTGAAATTTCTTAAGAATCACTTTTAAGGGGCGCCTGGGTGGCTCAGTCGGTTAAGCGTCTGCCTTCAGCTCAGGTCATGATCCCAGAGCCCTGGGATCGAGTCCCACATCGGGCTCCCTGCTAAGCAGGGAGTCCGCTTCTCTCTCTCGCTCTGCCCCTCCCCCTGCTCGTGCTCTCTGTCTCTCAAATAAATAAATAAAATCTTTAAAAAAAAAAGAATTGCCTTTGAACTGTACTGTAACATGCATCACATTCTATATCACGCACACATCTTAAATAGTCACTTGGATGAGTTTGGGAATTATATACACCTATGTGACCACCTCTCCAAACAAGATCTAGAACATCCCCCACCCACCATGTTCCTCATGCTCCCACACCCCATTCCTTGCTTTTAACCCAGAAACCACTATCACTGACGATTAGTTTTGCCTGCATTTGGGTTTCCTAGTTCTCTTTTGTGTCTGGCTTCCTGCACCTGACATAATGTTTCTGAGATCCATCCACATGTTTGTATGGATCAGCTTCATTCTGTCTTGTTACTGAGCAGTGTTCCATTCTCACACTGATGGACACTTAGGTTGTTCCCACTTGGCGGCTCTGTGAGTAAGGTTGCTATAAACATTCATGTACAAGATTTTTTTTAAGGACATATTTTTGTTTCTCTTGGGCACATACCTCAAGTAGGATTTCTGGGTCCCACGGTAAGTCTATGTCAATAACATTTAGTGTTATGACTTAATATTTGTATTTTTTATTTTAGGCATTCTAGTAGGTGTGCAGCAGTGTCTCATTGTGGTTTTACTTCACATTTCCCCAGTGACTAATGCTGCTACACGCAGTTTCCCAAGTTTATTGGCCATTTGTGTATCTTCCCTTACCATGTCTGTCCTAAAATTTCTGTGCCTTTTCAGTTGGAGTTTGGACTTTATATTGTTGCTATTTAGGGGCTCTTTATACATTCTGGATATAAGACTGTTGTCAGGTTTATGTGCTACAAATGCTTTTTCCTAAGCTGTGGCTTATCCATTTTCTTAATGTCTTTTTATAAGAGAAATTATTAATTCTTATGAAATCCAATACTTATGGTTTTTTTTAAACTATGACCTTATTCATCTATATCTGTAATAATTTTTTTGTAGATAATTTCTGCTTCCCAAGATGGAAGAAGATGCTAGCCTATTTCCTAAGAAGGAGCTTTTGGACAATGTCCCACTTGTGGAAGATGGTAATAAGGTCTTTTCACAAATAACAGGTGTTTCAGCAACAATGAAGATAAATGATGTGCTTCCTAGTTTCCGTTAATTCCTTTTCTTCAGAAAGACTACATATTTTAAGTTTATATTTTTTTCTCAAAGAGGGAGCTTATATTTTTCTGTCTTTAGTTGAAAGAAAGATAAATTATGGCTGAGAATCTTGAAAGTGGCAGAACACAGTTTTCTAGTTCTAACATCTTTATTGAGAAATATGATGCCATTTTTATCCCAATCCTTTGAATATGACCTATTTTTGTTTTCTTTCCCTGAAAGCTGTTAGATTAAAAAAAATCACTGATAATCTCAAATTTTTCTAAGATATGCTTTGATTTGGGCTAGTGCTGGGCATCAGGCAGGACAATCCTGGACTAATTTCCTTGGTCCTCCGTTTAACCCCAGGATGGCTCCTTTCTCAGTACGGAAGTGAGGTTTAATGAGGCATGGTGATGTGAGGTGAGGCAAGGTGAGGTGATATGAGGTATGGTGAGGTGAGGTGAGGTGATCAAGTGAGACGTGTTGAAGTGTGATGTGGTGAGATGAGGTGAGGTGTGGTGAGGTATAGCGAGATGAGGTGAGACGAGTTATGGCATTGTGAGGTGTGATGAAGTAAGAAGTGATAAGGAGAGCTGATGTGAGGTGTGGTGAGATTAGTGAGGTGAGGTGAGATGATGAGGTGTGGTATGGCATAGTATGGTGATGTGAGCTGAGGTGAGATATGGTGTGGTGAGGTGAACAGCGTTGAAGTGAGGTGACCTGAGGTGACATGAGGTGAAGTATGGTTTGTGGTATTGTGAGGGTTGGTGATGTTTGGTGAGGTGAAGTGAGGTGTGGTGAGGTGAGGTTTGGTGAGGTGAGGTTTGGTGAGGTGAGGTGAGGTGAGGTGTAGAGTGTGGTATGATGATGTGAGGTGAGGTTTGGTGAGGTGAGATGTGGTAAGGTGAGTGTAGTGTGGTGTGGTTCACAGTGTTGTGAGGTGTAGTGAGGTGTGGTGAGGAGGTATGGTGAGGTGTGGTGAAGTGCGGTTTGGTGAGGTGAGGTGTGGTAAGATGAAGTGGGGTATGGTGAGGTGAGGTGAGTTCATATGTGGTGAGTTGAGGTGTGGTGTGAGGGGAGGTTGAGGTGTGTGGTGAGGTAAGGTGAGGTATGGTGAGGTGAAGTGAGGTATAGTGAGTTGTGGTGAGGTGAGGTGTGTGGTGTGTGGTTTGTGGTGGTGTGAGGTGTGGTGAGGTGTGGTGTGGTGATGTGAAGTGAGGTTTGGTGAGGCGAGATATGGTGAGGCGGGGTGTGATTAGGTAAGGTATGGTGTGGTGTGGTTTGTGGTGTTGTGAAGTATGGTGAGGTGAGGTATGGTGTGGTACAGTTTGTGGTGTTGTGAGGTATGTTGAGGTGAGGTGAGGTATCATGTGGTGTGTTGAGGTGAAGTGAGGTATGGTGAGGTGAGGTGTGGTGAGGTGAGGTAAGGCATGGTGAGATGGGTGAAGTGAAATGAAATGAGGGGAAGGGAGGTGTGGTGAGGTGTAGTGAGATGAGGTGAGGTGTGGTGTGGTGAGGCGAGGTGAGATGTGGTGAGGTGAGGTAAGATGAGGTGTGGTATTTTGAGGTTTGGTAAGTGTGGTGTGGTGAAGGAGGTAACTGAAGTGTGGTGAGCAGAGGCAAGGTGTGGTGTGGTAAACTGATGTGAGGTGTGATAAGGTGAGTTGTGGTGAGGTGAGGCATGGTGAGGCAAGGTGAAGTGAGGCATGGTGAGGTGAGGTGAGATTAGGTGAGGTAAGGTGAGTTATGGTGAGGTGATATGTGGTCAGGTGAGGTGAGGTGAGGTGTGGTATGGTGAGGTGTGGTGAGATGTGGGAGGGTGAAGTGAACTAATGTGAGGTATGGTGAGGTAAGGCATGGTGAGATGAGGTAAGGTGAGTTGAGGTGAGATGAGGTGAGGTATGGTGAGGTGAAGTGTGGTGAAATGAAGTGAGTTGTGATGTGGTGAGGTGAGATGAGGCAAGGTGTGGTGAGGTAAGGTAAGGTGTGGTGAGATCAGCTGTGGTGAGATGAGGTGAGGTGTGGTGAGGTGAGGTGAGGTGAGTTGAGGTAAGATGAGGTGAGGTATGGTGAGAAGAGGTGAGATGAGATGAAGTGAAGTGAGGTGTGGTGAGGTGAGGTGAGGTGTGGTGAGGTGTGGTGATGTGAGGTTTGGTGAGGTGAGTTGAGCCGACATGTGGAGTGTGGTATGGTGATGTTAGATAAGATGAGGCATGGTGTTGTGTGGTGTGGTTTGTAGTGTTGTGAGGTTTGGTGAGGTGAGGTGTAGTGAGGTGAGGTCAGGTGAAGTGTGGTGAGGTGAGGAGAGGTGAGGTGTGGTAAGGTGAGCTGAGGTGAGGTGAGGCATGTTGATGTGAGGTGGTGTGGTGAGGTGTGGTGAGGTGAGGTGAGGTGTGGTGTGAGGTGAGGCAAGGTGAGGTGTGGTGAGGCAAGATGAGGTGACATGTGGAGTGTGGTATGGTGATATTAGGTGAGATGAGGCATGGTGTGGTGTGTGATTTGTGTGTTGTGAGGTTTGGTGAGGTCAGGTGTGGTGAGGTCGGGTGAAGTGTGGTGAAGTATGCTGAGGTGTGGTAAGGTGAGGTGAGGCAAGGTGAGGTGCAGTGTGGTGGGGTGAGGTATGATAAGGCACGGTGTGGTGGGGTGAGGAGTGGTGAGGCAAGGTGAGGAGAGGTGTGGTGTGGTGAGGTAAAATGAGATGTGGTGAGATGAAGTGAGGTGAGGTGTGGAGTGGTTTGGTATGGTGATATGAGGTGAGATGAGTCATGGTGTGGTGTGGCATGGTTTGTAGTGTTGTGAGGTTTGGTCAGATGAGGTGTGGGGAGGTGAGATGAGGTGAGTTGTATGGTGAGGTGGGGTGAGGTGAGATAAAGTGAGGTGTGGTGGTGTGAGGTTTGGTGAGGTCAGGTGAGGTGTGGAGTGATGTGGTATGGTGATTGAGGTGAGGATAGACATGGTGCAGTGTGGTGTGCTTTGTGGTTTGGTAGGGTTTAGTGAGGTGAGGTGTGGTAAGGTGGGGTATGATGAGGTGAGGTGAAGTGTGGTGAGATGAAATGAGTTGTGATATGGTGAAGTGAGGTGAGGTAAGGTGTGGTGATTGAGGTGAGGTATGGTTAAATGAAGTGAGGTGAGTTGAGGTGAGATTAGGTGAGGTGAATTTATTTATTTATTTTTAAAGATTTTATTTATTTATTTGAAAGAGAGAATGAGAGAGAGCACATGAGAGGGGGGAGGGTCAGAGGAAGAAGCAGACTCCCTGCCGAGCAGGGAGCCCAATGCGGGACTCGATCCCGGGACTCCAGGATCATGACCTGAGCCGGAGGCAGTCGCTTAACCAACTGAGCCACCCAGGCGCCCAAGTGAGGTGAATTTAGATTAGGTGTGGTGTGGCAATCTGAGGTGAGGTGTGGTGAGATGAGGTGAGGTGAGATTGGGTGAGGTATGGTGAAGTGAAGTAAGGTGAGGTACAGTGAGGTGAGATGAGGTGAGGTAAGGAGATGATGTGAGATGAATTGAGGTGAGGTGAGATTAGGGGAGGTATGGTGAGGTGTGGTGGTATGAAGTGAGGTGAGTTGAGTTGAGATTATTGAGGTAAGGTAAAGTGAGTTGAGGTGAGGTGTAGTGAGATGAGGTGAGTTGTATAGTAAGGTGCGGTGAGGTGATATGAGATGAGGTGAGATGCGTTGAGGTGAGGCATGGTGATGTGAGGTGAGATGAGGTATGGTGAGATGGTATGAGGCATGGTGAGGTGAGGTGAGATGAGATGCAGTGAGTTGAGTTGAGGTGAGATTAGGTAAGGTATGGTGAGGTGAGGTGAAGTGAGGTAAAGTGAGGTGAGGTAAGGTGTGGTGATATGAGGTAAGGTATGGTGAGGTGAGGTGAGATGAGGTGAGGTAAGGTGAGTTGAGGTGAGGTGAGGTATGGTGAGGTGAGGTGAGGTGTGGTGTAGTGAGGTGAGGTGTGGTGTAGTGAGGTGAGGTGAGGCAAGTTGAGATGAGATTAGGTAAGCTGAGGTGGGGTGAGACAAAGTGAGGTGAGTTAAGGTGAGGTATGGTGAGGTGAGGTGTGGGATATGAGGTAAGGAGAGGTATATGGTGAGGTGAGGTGAGATGTGAGGTGTGGTGAGATGAGGTGAAGTGTGGTGTGGTGTGGTGTAGTGAGGTGAGTGAGATTTGGTGAGGTGAGCTGAGGTGAGATTAGGTGGGGTATGGTGAGGTGTGGTGATGTCAGGTATGGTATTGTAAGGTTAGTTGAGGTGAGATGAGGTATGGTGAGGTGAGGAGTTGTGAGGTGAGGTATGGTGGAGTGTCGTGAGGTAAAGCAGTGCCCACCTTTCCATCTTCTAAAATTGTATAGGATTTTCTTGTCCACTTTCTTTCCCATATTCCTTGTGATTTGCGTTGATGCCTTTTTAAATTCCTTTCCAGTCATTTTCACTGAGATTTAGTGAAGGAGTGGCAATATATGCTATTGGATATTTCCATTGGCCATGTTTTGCTGGAAGTCTACAGAGATTCTCTAAGACAATATTTCTCAAAGTTTTCTGTCAGAGGACCCCTTTACATTCTTAAAGATTCTTGAAGACCCAAAGAGCTTTTATGTTGATTATATCATATAACATTTACTGTATTAAATATTATAGCTGAAAATTTTTTATATTTATTCACTTAAATTAGCAAAACTAAATTTATTATATGAACAGAAAAAATCTGGTTTATCAGAAGACAATTGGATTCCATATCTCCATCTGTGTTAGTCTGTTGTGATATTATGTATCATGCGGCCTTTTGGAAAACTCCACTGTACACTTATGAAATGAGAATAAAAAAGACAAATGATGTTTTAGTATTGTTAGGAAAATAGTTTTTGGTTTTGCAGACATTCTGAAAGGATTTTAGGCCGTCCCACCAGGGTTCCCTGGGCCACACTTTTAGAACCATTGCTCTAAGACACCACCAGCATCATTGCCTATCAGTGTGAGCTTGTCTAGATTTATACCAGTGCTTCAGACTTGAATGTCTGTATCTGCTTTTTGTTTTTTTCTCTTGCCTCAATTTCTAGAAAGAGATGAACTAGAGGATCGAGAGTTTGAGGCTGAATTTCTTCCTGGAGAAGCTGGGAACAGTGCTGACTCAGGATGCCTCTGGTAATCAATCTGGGTGGGCAGCTCGCTTCCTCCCACCCCAGCCTGGGCATCCTCTGCAGAAAGGTGGAGCTGGGCTGCGAGGGCAGTTGGTGTCCTTTCTGCATTAAGCCCAGAGAAACAGCACAACGCTGATGCTGATATAAGTAAGAAGAAAACAGCCATCCCAGATGGACTCCAGGCACGCCACCTGCGAAAGACCTTGAGCCACCTAGAGAAGTTGCGTGAAGAGAAAGAGCTTTTCATTCAGAAAACCAGGTGAGGGGCGCCCAGGTGGCTCAGTTAAGTGTCTGACGGGCTGAGGTCATGATCCCGGGGTCCTGGGATCAAGTACCACACTGGGACCCACCCGCCACCTGCTTCCTGGCCACCTGCTTGGTGCTCGGTGCTCAGTGGGAATCTGCTTCTCCCTCTCCCTCTGACCCTCCTCCCCACCCATCCCCCTTATTCTCTCCCTCTCTCAAATAAATTTAAAAAGAAAAGAAAACCAAGTTAGTGGTGAGCGGAGTGGGTGGTGGACGGGGCGGGGTGCGGGGGGGCAATGGTGAACGCCACACGCGGCGGCAGGCGTGGTAAATGGTGGGCGTGGCGAGTGGTGATGGGCGGGGCCATAGAGAGAGCTGTGATGGGCGGGGGTGAGCGGTGGGTGGGTGGGTGGGGTGGGGCGGTGGGTGGGTGGGTGGGGTGGGGCGCTGGGTGGGTGGGTGGGTGGGGTGGGGCGCTGGGTGGGTGGGTGGGTGGGGTGGGGCGCTGGGTGGGGCAAGCCACAGTGGGCGGGGTGAACGTGGTCAATGGTGAAGGCGGCAGGTGGGATGAGCTGCAGGGGGAGTGAGCTGTGGTGGGCGGGGCAAGGTGGCACAGGGCTGGTGGTGGGTGGAGCGACGGGTGGTGGGCGGAGAGAGCGGGGGGGTGGACATGAGAGGTGGTGGGCGCAGCGAGCGGTGGGCGTGGCAAGCGATGATAGGCTGCGGGGAGGGAGCTACGGTGGGCGTGGCGAGCAGGGAAAAGGTAGGGCGGTGGGCGGGGTGAGCGGCAGTGGGCGGGGCTACCCTTTTCCGAGGAGGCATTGACCTGGCCAGCCCTCTGACCCTGCTGACCCCACAGGCCCCACAGGAGGGACCTTGGCCGTCCTTGATGGACAGACTTCCTCCTGCCTTCTGGGCTGTCACGTAAAGTGTGCAGAGGGTGCCCGCTTTGTTCCTGCTGGGCCTGGGCCTGGCTGGTGACCTGTCTGGGTGGGACTTGCCCTCAGATGGTCCGGTCCTGCCCTTACGGGCCCCTCGAGCTCCATCAGCACTAACACTGATTCAGCGTGCTCCCCGAAAGTCTGTGAAGAAAAGCTGAATCATACAGAAAAGTTGGAAACTTTTGGAAATGTTAATAGCTATCACCGTTACACCACTGTTAACCTTTTCCTGTCATTTCTTTCTCTGTGTATGTGTACATTTATGTGATTTCTTTTTGCTAAGTTGTTTGAAAGCAAATTGCAGAGATCACAATACTTTACTCCTAAATAGTAAAAATACAAAAACATCTTTGTGCAGAACCTTGGCTTGGTTACTTCCCCTAAGGAAACGGACATCTCCTTGCCACCGCATACCCGTCCGTATGGCAGTTCCCTGCGTGTCCTCCAGAAGTCATTTAGAACTACTTTGGTTCTGCTGTTTTAATCACAGGAGCTAGAGTTTTGAATCGGACTTCAGTCTAGACCCACACATCGGTTGTGAGTTCTAGAACACTGAGGAGGGGCTACAGCTGTGTGCCCTGCGCACAGCCCTCCCAGGCCTCTCCCCCGTGCCCTTGACATGCCTGAGCTCATTCATTTGTGTTGATTCATGTTAATTCTCATTTGGGCTGAGGTCACACGGGTGACTTTCAAGAAAACAGATGTCCAAGACCCTGATCATGCAACTTGATTATGTGAGAGAAATCCTTGGAAAGAAGACGTGACCTCAGCCCCTGGCCTGGGTGAGGGGGACAGATGACCATGGCCCCTAGCCTTGGCGAGAGGAGCTGGAGGGAAATGTCAACATGGTCTGTGAGGGCCTAGTCCCCTCACTGCCCTGAGCCCCACTGTCCTTTTCTGAAGATGGGTAACGGTCGGAGGCACCTGGGTGAGCATGCAGCGAGACTGGATTCCAGAGAAGCATTCATCTAGATTCTGGCTTACTTTCAGAGGAGAGCTGCGTGCTTGCCGCCAGAGGATGGATCTCATCACCAAACAGCAGGCGAGCGTGTCGGCTGAGGTGGCTGCGGAAAAAGAGGCCAACAACACGTAGGTCATGCACACTGGGCGCCGAGGGGGGCAGGAGGTTGGGGATCACCAGTGCAGTGCCACAGAGGGGCATCTAGTCTCCCCCAAACCTTGATCTATACTAACACCTGCAGCCTTTAGGTACATGAGGAAGCAGACTAGCTGCCCTTCAGTGTGGGAAACGGACACAACCCAAATTGGAAACAAAGAAACCTGTCATCACAAGACAAGAAAGCTGATGGCCATGAGGTCAGGAGGGGTGATCCCTTTGAGGCAGGTATCCAGGGAAGCCTCCTGAGAAGTTACCTCCAGGCTAGGACCTGAGTGACAAAAACAACTTGCCTGCAATGACCGGGAAAGAACATTCTGGGGGGTGAGGATGTGCAAAGCCCCAGGCGCGCCCAAACAGAGGGGCCACTCTGTGGGGACAATGTAGGGATACCAGTGGGCTAAGGGGAAGAAACATCAGGACTGGCTTTGCCTTGAACAGCCAGCTAGGTGGTACCACTACCAAAACTAGGGGGCAGGGCAGGGCAGGCAAGGGTGTCCGATATCTGCATGGCTACTGCACGGACATGCCAGCTGGGAGCTCTGGGAGCTCTGTGTGCACCTGGGGCTGGCGTCCACAGATGCGCCCTGAGGTCCCCCTGGGAGCCAGATGGCGTCCATGTGCTTCAACCCTGTAATTTTACAGCAGCCCTTGAAGGGACTTAGGGACACTAAGTGACCTGCCCAAGGTCACCCTGCTGAGAAGGGATGCAGCGGGACTTTGGCGGTCTGAGCTGGAGACCTTGGCGGTCTGAGAGTTGCCCCACTTGCTGCCGGGAGAGGGAAGAGCGCCAGCCACAGAGGCGAACACCTGGCCCCACTGGCCCCAGGAGGGCAGAGGGGCTCCTGGCTGCTGGAGGCAGGGGTCCTGGGGGCCCCAGGACGAGGAGCCAGCTAGTGCATGGAGCAACAGCTTCGTGAGGCCTGCAGCCCCAGCCCCCGCCAGGAGAAACAGGCTCTTTTGTAGGGTTTTGAAATCCACCTGATTCTATGGGACACAGCAGGCCGGTGTCTGGAAATGAGGGCCTGACTGACCAGCTCGAAACCCACTCTCCAGCTGCACATGCCTGGGGTCCTGCCCCATGATATCCACACAGCCGGGTCCTGTGGTCAGTGTCAGCCGAGGCTGTTCCCACAGGGCAGCCCCACCGGCCACCCCGCTCGGCCCAGCGCCCCCGTCATTATCTCAGAACACACCTGGGCGCTCGGATGACCGGGTAGTGCACTGGCCAGCCCCGAGTCCGGAAAGCCAGAGGGGAAGGAACCTAATGAGAGGTTACAGAGTGGGCTCGGAACCTAGAGAGTCTTCCACTGGCTTCTCGGCCGCCTGGCTGCTTATGGTCTTAGGGTGAGTGTGCTGGAGCCTTCCTGGATCTGAACGGGCCTGCAGCTCCGACAGGCTGGAACAAGGGGAACCGGCTCCCCGACCCTGGAGGAAAGTGGGCAGTGGCATGACCAGGGCGGGTTGTCTAGCAAGTTCTGTGCCCGGCCAAGCAGCCAGCAGCGGGCATAGGACCTCACACCCATCGCTGTTCCCGCTGGCTGGTTTAGACAGATTTCTCCCAGGAAGATGAAAAGGCCAGGTGAAGGTGGCCCTGGGAAGGCCTCTGTTGGGTGGCGGCTGTAGGGGGCTCTCCCGGGGCCAGGCTGATGCCACCCCCCACCTCCCTTGCTCACCTGCCCTGTGCCTCAGCAGTGCAGCCGTGGGCCGCCTCCAGGCGGTGTCCAGACGCCTCTGCACGGAGCTGAACAACGAGAGAGACCTGCAGTCGAAAATCAGGGCGCTGCTGCAGAAGAGCGAGTGAGTCAGGCGGGAGCGGACGGGCCCTTCCAGCCGGGTGGCAGGACACCGCCCTTCAGTTGTTGTGTGCTTGACCTTCCAGCTGCCCAGAAATTGGAAGGGAGCCCGTTAAATGAAATCACTGACAGGATAAGACTTCACGTAAATGTTTCCCACTTTCTCCATGTTTGTTTACATTTTTAAGAACTATGAAACCTGCTTCTTTTCCTTTTTCCCCTTTCCAGCTTTGTGCTTCCATAGAACTGCCAACACCATTTTTTAAAAAAGTGTTTGGGGGTGCCTGGCTGGCTCAGTCAGCTAAACGTCCAACTCTTGATTTGGGCTCAGGTCGTGATCCTAGGGTCGAGATGGAGCCCCATATCAGGCTCTGCACTCAGTGGGAAGTCGGCTTGAGATTCTCCCTCTCCCTCCACCCATTCCTGCTCGCACTCTCTCTCTCTCTCTCAAAAAAAAAATTTTTTTTTAGATTTTATTTATTTATTTGACAGAGAGAGCAAGAGAGCATAAGCAGGGGGAACAGTAGAGGGAGAGGGAGAAGCAGGCTCCCTGCCAAGCAGGGAGCCTGGTGCGGGGCTTGATCCCAGGACCCTGAGATCATGACCTAAGCCGAAGGTAGATGCTTAACCATCTGAGCCACCCAGGTGCCCCTCAAAAAAAATTTTTTAAGTGTTTCACAACCTTTGTAAAATCATCCCCCAGAAAAAGAGACTGTTGCATTGTCTCCAGTATTTTGCAGACCAGGTTGTAAACATCAGCATTACCTCTAGCTTGTAGAAGCAAGCAAGGGATTTAGGAGGGGCTCGTGTCCTGCTCCCCACCCCCACCCCTGTACAGTGGCCCCTCCCCCAGGTGCTGGCCAGGTGGCCTCTGGGAGACATGCAGGAGGGCCCAGAGAGGACTGGGACAGGGCGTCGGCCACACGCCACCCCTCTGCCGGAAGAACCACAGCTGCCCACTCCCCACAGCAAGTCTTGCCGGGAATCAGTCTGTAACCCATCCCCCCTGTAAGGCAGGCACAGTCCAGTCTGAGCCCCTGGCTCCTGTGGGATAAAGCACAACACCCTCTCCATAATCTAGTGAGAAGAGGGGAGGAAAGAAAGGTGGCCAGGATGGTAGATCCATCTGTGAGCAAGCCAGAAGGATGATGGGCATTTACATGGCCCTTGCTTGACAGTTGGCCGCAAGGCTCAGGCTCATCAACCAGCACCCAGCTGCGCAGTTGTCTTTACAAGAGCCACAAAAACGCTGGCGGTCTTGCCTTGTCAGGTTCCCAGGTGCATCCATGTTCTTGTATGTAGCAGGGGTCCAGGTGCATCCGTGTTCTTGTGTGTAGCAGGGGTCCGGGTGCATCCGTGTTCTTGTGTGTAGCAGGGGTCCGGTGCATCCGTGTTCTTGTGTGTAGCGGGGGTCCGGGTGCATCCGTGTTCTTGTGTGTAGCGGGGGTCCGGGTGCATCCGTGTTCTTGTGTGTAGCGGGGGTCCGGGTGCATCCGTGTTCTTGTGTGTAGCGGGGGTCCGGGTGCATCCGTGTTCTTGTGTGTAGCGGGGGTCCGGGTGCATCCGTGTTCTTGTGTGTAGCAGGGGTCCGGTGCATTCGTGTTCTTGTGTGTAGCGGGGGTCTGGTGCATCCATGTTTTTGTGTGTAGCAGAGTCCAGTGCATCTGCAGTTGAACATGACAAGCATTACCTCAGCCTTCCTAGATGGTCAGGCACCCAGGAGCAGTGTAGCTGAGGGTTTCTGACTCAAGGTCTTCCATGAGGATGTCAGCCAAGGTGGCATCATCTGAAGGTTCACTGGGCTGGATGGAGGATCAGCTTCCAATCACTCAGTTCTCCCCAACATGAGCCTCCCCCTAAGGCTGCTCACAACAGGGCACTGAGCCCCCAGGGTGGGCAATGTGGAGGTAGAGGGGAAGTAGCCAAGCAAAAACCCCAGCATCATCTCGGAAGTGATGTACCCACTTCCGTCACATTTGGATCCATCGTGAGACCAGGTGGGTGCAAGCTGCTCAGGGTGTACACACAAGAGGCAGGGTCACGGGCTGTCATCTTGGGAACTGGCCACCTCATACTGAGTCTCAAGTTGACGTTCCCCAGCAAAACCAGCTGCTGTGCCCGTGAGGTGCCTGGCACGCGGTGAATTGAGCCTTCACCCCACCACGGCACTTTGGTCTCTAAAATGACATCATTGTATGGAAGTCACGGTGATGCACAGTGAGCTGAGCGACTGTGCCTCCTCAGAGAATCACAGCAGTAACAAGGACACAGGTGAAGAAGGAAGCCCTGTGTCCAGAGGAAGTGACCGTTCCTGAGAGCACAAATCGCCGTGCCCAGCCTGGTGCAAGACCATCTGGGTCCTGAAGGGCGTGTACCAGAGTGGGGCCTAGCCTGCTCTCAGCCAAGGGTGGACTGGCCACTCAGCGGGAGTTGAGGCCCGCTCAGCCCTGGAAGGGGCGAGTCTCTGTGCCTCCCCATCCTCCAGCAGCCTCTCTGGCCCTCTGACCTTCCTTCCATGGTCACCTCTCTCTGACTGACCACACTGGTTATTCAGAGAAAGTGAGACCTTAGTAAAAAAAAAAACAAAACATCTTTTTTCAGGCCTAGGGACCCTATAATCAATCAGCCAAACATCCCTGCCACCCATCCATACCCAGAACCCTGACCCTCTGCCCATTATGACACCAGCCCTCGTCCCCTCCATGCCCCGTGCTGCCCCGGCCCTGTCTCTGTCCCAGAGCCACAGGGAGCCCCCTTCAAAGGCAGCATCTCCCACCTGTGTCCCTGGCCTGTCCTCAGGCCTGGAGGGGGCAGGTGCAGGTGAGTGCTCAAGGATACTCAGGAAGTGGAGATCCAGGTTCAAGCAGGGCAGGGGCCGCTGGTGCTGAGGTGAAGGGGGAGCCTCCCTCTCCAGCAGCGGCAGGCCCAGAGGGCTCCCGGGAGGAAGAGATGACCTTCCGTGGTGTTTGTCAAAACTGGATACCCAGGCACTCCCAGACCCCTGGCATGGACACTATGCCTGGGTACGGCCCCAGGTCTCCAACACCTTCACTGACAGAAACAGAAGGGCCTCTTGTTTGAAGGAGCAGCATGTGGCACATTGCAATCCAGGAGCGACCGCTCAAGGACGGCCCCAAGTCTGCCCAGGAGGAGGAGGTGGCTGGCAGGAAGCGGCTCCAGGAGCAGGCGGCCAAGGAGGAGGCGGCCTTGGAGAAGGCTGAGCGGAACCGGCTGCTGAGGGCCAGGTAGGTGGTGAGGCCCTGCTGCAGCGGGGAGGGGGGCTCTCCAGAGCTTCTCCAGAGCCCGCTCAGCTGCGGTCCTGCCTGAGCCCCGCCCCTGCCCCAAGCTCCCCCCACCCCGCCGACCTTACGTCACTTTTCCTTCCCATTCCTGCTCTGGCCGTTCCCAGGGGCTCAGTCCCCGCCCTTCCCCGAGTGCGGCCCGCATCCAGGGGCCTCCTGTTGGGCCAGGCTCCAGAGCACCCCACTCCCACTCCCCATCTCCTTAGCTCTCAGTCCTTACCCGAGGTCCTCGCGACTCTTCCTCTCCCCACCCCAGACAATCCATTGCCAGGTTTCTCTGCTCTTTCCGTGGGAGCCAAGCCCCTGGCCACTCCTGGGGTCCTCACCTGCCCCTCCCCACCAGCGTGGTCCTCGGCCTGCCTGTGGTGCCCACTCCGCCCCGTATCCCCCTCCCGGCCCTCGCCCTCGGCACAAGCACACAGGTGCCGCCAGCCTGGTTCTTAGGGACACCTGTTCCCCAGGTGGGCGTGGCCCCCCAGAGCAGATGCTCAGGCCCTTCTGTTTCCACTGCCCTGTGCCACTGCAGGAAGTCCATATACCTCCAGAGGGAGCACGGGCTCAGGCACCAGAAGCTGGTGGAAGACGCCCAGAAGAATCACAAGATCGCAGTGAGGTTCCTGAAGGCCTCCCTGAGAAGGTAGCGTTCTCAGACTCTCTTCCCATTGATTCCCCAGAGAAGAAATGTAAGAATTGATCCTTTGTTTTTGTTTTAAAATTCCCCAATTTTATTATTAAATCATCACCTTACTGTCAAAAAATAATAAAACTATTTTTAGTTTTGAGCTGATTGCCTGCTTATTTTCAGATGAGGACCTACCGTAAGATGGCAGGAGCCTCCAGTCCAGGGAAACGTGTTTCAGCGTTTCCTCGTAACAGATGTTCAAACAGCAATTTGTGTGTACCTTTCATGTCACCACATTCCGTTATTTCCTTGGCGGACATGACCAACCCCCAGGCTCCTTCTGGTTCTGTACTTGTGCATCAATATGACCTTGGCAGTTCTGGTGAAAAATGCACCTTCCTGCAGAATTCGAGAACAGGAGAGAAAGGAGGAGAGGAAGTCCCGGGCGCACATGAAGAGGCGCATGGACGCAGTGCTGGCTCTGAAGAACAGCATCACCGCCAACAGGGTAGGCGCCCTGGCTCTCAGCTGTCATGGGCCCTGGCCCGCGGGATGCACTGCAATCCGGGAGGGACAGCGTGAGAGCCTCCCGACACCCTCAGGGCCCCGCGCAATCCTCCATGAGCCTGTCCAGGCAGGCATGTGTCCTTCCACTCAGGGGTCCACACCTGTACACTGCTTGGCCCGCCCTGCCCTGTCCTCCTGAATCCCTGCTCCTCCGGATGGGAGTCTTGTGTCCTCCAACTCACCACTCAGTCACTGCCCCCAGGATCTGTTGCCCCCGGGTCTGTGCTGGCCCTAGCCAGGTGACTAGCTGGGCAGGAAGAAAGTACACAGACCTGTCCTCATGGGGCCTGGTCCATGGGAGGCGCGATGACAAGGCTCCAGGAGGACCAGGGCTTGGTGAGGCCGTGTGCAGGGGCCCAGGATCTTGCTGGAGGAAGTGACACCCCCCTGGGGCCTGGGGTGTGGCAGTTAGGCCTCGAAAGTGGAGAGGGAAGAAAGGGATCAGCATTTGCAAAGGCTCAGAGGCAAGAGAGAGCAGGCCTCTTGGAGGGAAGCCCAGCGTGGCCAAGAAACAGCCGGGGGCAGAGGCCAGGGGCCAGTCCTGTGGAACAGCAGAAGACAGTGCACTCAGTTTTCGGGAAGCACCTGAGGATCTTGAGGAGGGTTGGTCAGTAGGTGGGCGGGCCAGGTGAGGGAGTAGGGCTCTGCAGACATCTATTCAGGCATCTCAGAGCTAACTTAACGTCATCCGTGCAATAGAAAGTTCCGGTGTGTGTGTGTGCACATGCGTGTGTCAGTGCCATAAACCTCCCTGCTCTCTGTTCCCAAGGAAACGCTCCGGAAATTTCAAGCATGGGGCCAGGCCAAGGCAGAGCTGGCTGAGCAGAAGGCCCAAGCCGAGAAGGAGATGATTCTGGCCCAAGGTGGGGACGCCTTCAAGCACCTTTTCCATCAACGCCGGTGCCAGGAGCTGGACGCCCAGAAACGGTGAGTGTGAGGTGGCGCTCCAGGGCAGGTGCCCCTGGGCCGTGGGAGGCGTGTCCATCACAGTTAGCCAAGCTGCTTTCCTCCCTGGGCTTCCCCTCAGATGGGGGCTCCAGCCCTCTCTCCACATGCTGCTATCCAGACCCCAGCAGGTGGGGCCTCCCCTGGGCCTCAGAGCACAGACCCTTCCAGCCCTATCACCCCTAGCGCGGCCCCACTCGGGCTCCTGGCCTGGTTGCCTGGTTTCTCAAGAGCTGCGCCGAGGCCACAACATGTCTCGCTCACTCTGTCTCTGGGCGTTCCGGGACCCTCCTCTGGGGGGCTGTCGGCAGCTCACCCTTGGGGGCTCCACTTCTGATCTCCTCCAAACGGGCGCTCCGTGCTGCCTCCTCAGTGTGTCCAGCATCCCCGCCGTTCACCCTGAGACCCCCCTCAGCCCAGCAGGGCCCTGGTGCCTCGCCCCCCAGGCTGTACCCCGCCCTGCCTCCCGCCCCCAAGCCCCCTGCAGGAGTGGGCTTCCCAAGATCCCAAGGTCAGTGTTCTGCCCCTGCCCGCCTCGTGCACTCCCGGCTCCCCCGACCCCTGCCCCCAACCACGGTCACTGTTGGGGTCTACCCAGGGGTGGCCTCCCGGTCGTCTCACTGGGGACGGCATCTCTCGTCTGGGAGTCACTGTGCCCTGAGTGTCACCACAGGAGCTTTGCCATCTCCCCACCCTGCTAGGGTCTCCCAGCATCAGTTCCCCCGAGCCCCCTAGTCTGGCACAGTCCTGGCACACAGGAAGAGCCAGGAGGAAGCAGCTGGGATGAGTGAGTGTGGTGTTGGTTCGTGCCTCAGAGGGAGTGCCCCAGCTGCCAGCCTGGAAGCCAGGAGGAAGGGGCAGCTCCTGTGGGGTCAAGGTTTATTGTGGGGCCTGGGTCTGGGCCAGGCAGGGCCGAGTCCTGGGTCTCCGGCCTGGCGGCCACCCTGACCTCATCTGCTCCCTCAGGAGCCAGGGGGCTTGTGCCAGGACCAGCTCCTTGCAACCCTGTGCCTGGGGGTGCTGGACCTGCGCTGCTGCGGAAGGGGCTCATGAGGGCCGCTGAGCTGAGCCCGGGCTGCCTGGGCCGCCAGAGGCAGCTCGCATCTTGCCTCCTCTGGGCCCACATGGCATTTTCCCACAGCACCTTCGAGGAGGAGCAGAAGCTCAGAAAGCAGGAGATCGTAAGTCGCATTTTGAAAGAGGCGGCTGAGGAAGAGAATAGGAAGAAGAAACAGTCTTCCCCTGCCAAAGCCACAGACCGGCTGACTCTGAGGGATAAGACGTGGAGATGTGTCACAGACGTCTGTGAAGGGAGGGACACAGCAGTGCTTTCCCGTCACCTGCTGGTGAGCTGGGTGCCCTTGCCCGTCAAATGCGCGTACCTCCAGGGAAGCAGACGGATGATCCGAGGGCCCGGGACCTTGAGTCATTGTATAAACCCCTCCAGCTAAGATCCAACAGCAGAAACTGCGTGTCCTGCACCAGGATGTCTGCTTTTCCTCTCCTCCGCATGTTCTTCCGGGGCCGCCCTTGCTGGGAGGCCCCAACGCTGGGCGGTCGTGTCCTCTCCGCAGCGGGTGGGGTGGCAGGCCACCAGAGAGCTGTCCTTTCCCGGGTGACGGCACAGGTACAAGGACAGACCCAGGTCTCTGGTGCCTCAACCATCATGGGAGCCACCCCCTGGGGATACCACTGCAGGTGGAGAAGCCCGTGGCCATGTGTCACCAGCGACAGGGTTGGCTCAGGCCGCCTGACCTGTCCCCACATAACCGAGACAGGCCAATGACCAAAGGCCAGTCCCGGGCCAAGGGCTATCTATGCCCCCAGACACCAGCATCTTCCTTCTTGTGCATTCCCTCATCCATTCACGTCTTCATCCCTTCCAAGGGCCAACTCCGTGCCCGCCACCCAGTCAGGTGACCTGTTTACCTGTCTCCGGGGGTGTGGGGTAGGGACATCAGGACCCCCTCCTGAGCCCAGCGCAGCACTTCTGCCCTTGTGCACCCCAAAACCTGAAGGTCCAGGTCACTGGCTCCAACAAATGCGCGGCCCACAAAAGCGCCTCAGGCCTCTGCCCTCGGCCTCCAGCCTCTGTGGGGACTTCACTCTGTCCTGAGGTGGTTTTCAGTCTTTTCCTGCTTCCCAGCCCTACCCCCACACTGAGCTGGCTCATATCTCCAGGCCTTCACCCCCGCCTTCCTCCCCGGCCCCCTGGGCTGAGTCTCCAGCCAGCTGCCCCAGGAGCCTTCCCTGCCCCTCCACACTAGGTGCCCTGGAGGGAGGCTGCACCCTGGCCCCACTGAAGCCCAGTTCCAGGACCAGGCATCCTCTGGGTGGTAACCACGAAGGACAAAAATTAGAGGCAAAAATCAGACAAAAATTAGAAATAATGCAAAACTAAGGGTCGGTGGAAAGGGTCCCAGTAGGTCCATAAATCAGTATCTTGTGGATTCTTTTGTGGGTGTTGGAGAAAAATTTAATGCTGTGTAAAGATACTTATATTTTAAATGGGAAAAGTTACAAAAGAGACTGTGCTCTGGTCCTCAGGTAAAGAGAAAAAGATGTGCCCAAGTGGCTCACGATGAGGGTTATTTTCCTCTTGCTGATCTGTAGAGTCCCTGTTTTCTGTAATTAGCTACAGAATTCCTTTCCTCAACGGCAGGACAGCGACGGGGCCGCACACCCCAAAGCCCCTCAGTTACTGGAAGCCATTTCCAGTGAGTCTGTCCAGGGGGACCCCGGGAACACCAGCTGGGAAGATGACACGCTGGCTGAGCCCGAGGTCCCCGGGCTCTGGAAGGAAGACTATAAGCCGTACCAGGTGAGCGATTCCTGCTTCCAGGTCCACGAGGTCAAAACGCCCACCCTGCTGGCCCAGAGCCAAGGCCGTGGAGAGAGCCCCCGTGCCTGGTTACTCAGTGTCACTCGGGGAGGCACCGTTATTTGTGCCGTTTGAGGAAACATTGCTTCCTGTTGCACGTTTCAAAACCTTCCTCTTGGCCTGATTTAAAAATCTAGGGAACTGGGGCATCTTAGTGGCTCAGTCAGTTAAGCGTCCGACTCTTTTTATTTTGCTTTGTTGCTACTGAGACTTTAGCTCTTTATTTTATTTTTTTAAGATTTATTTATTTATTTGAGAGAGAGAAAGAGGGAGTACAGGGGGAGGGGCAGAGGGACAAGCAGACTCCCCGCTGAGCACAGAGCCCGACGTGAGGCTTGATCTCTTAACCCCAAGATCATGACCTGAGCCAAAATCAAGAGTCAGACGCTCAACCAACTGAGCACTGAGGTGCCCCACGCCCAGCGCAGAGCCTGCTTAAGATTCTCTCTCTCCCGGGGCGCCTGGGGGGCTCAGTCCTTAAGCGTCTGCCTTCAGCTCAGGTCATGATCCCGGGGTCCCGGGGTCGAGCCCCGCATCGGGCTCCCTGCTCAGCAGGAAGCCGGCTTCTCCCTCTCCCACTGCCCCTGCTTGTGCTCCCTCTCTCTCTCTGTCTCAAATAAATAAGATCTTAAAAAAAATAAAAAGATTATCTCTCTCCCTCTGCCCCTCCCCTGCCAAAAAAATAAAAATAAATAAATAAAATAAATAAAAACAGATAAAGTGAACGATTCAAAAATCTAGAAAACCTGCCCTGCCATTACTTCCCAGAAATCTGCCGGGACCCTGGATGTGTCTGCTTTTCTCTTTTTTCCTTTCTCTCTGAAGTAAGGACCACCCGCCTCGCTGCCACCGGGGCTCTCTCTAAGTGGCCTGCCAGACGGTGTGGGCTGTCCCCTGCCCTGGCTGCTCTGGGCCCTGGCTCTGGGCCACTAACTCCTGGGGCCCCCGAGCTGCCCTCGGCCACAGGGAGCAGAGCATCTCGCTGGGCCAGGGCTCGCCCTTGAGTGTCGGCCGCTGTGTCTCTGGAACCTCAGGTGCCCAAAGAGGAGGTGGCCCGGAAGACTGTGGGTGGGACGAAGATGGACAAGGACATCCTCGCCCGCACCACGGAGCAGGTGCGCTGCAGAGTGACCCACAAGCGGGTGGTGTCCAGGTGCGAGTTCAAAGGTCGCCCCTTCAATAGCAAGCCCAAGCTCATCCACTTCAAGGTGAGCCCCGAGAGCCCACCCAGGCACACAGAAGGAGGGACACAGCCCTACTGGCCTCCCCTGGTGCTGAGGGTGTTGCGGGGGGGTCAGACGCCAGCCCCAGGAGGGCCCTCGTCCCAGGGGACAGCCTCCCTGGGAAGGGACAGTGAGGAGGTCAGTGCTCATGTGTCGTCACAGTCACCAGACTCTGCAGGAGAGGAGAGGACTGCACGTCTGAGTCCGTCAGACAGGGTCGGGTGCCAGCCCTGGGCCCCACACTGGCTGAGGTCCCCAGGAAGCTGTTTCCTGCTCCCGCTCTCTCGGCTCTTCGTGAGTCCCCAGAGGGGCCCTTCCTAAGTTGGGAAACCTTGGGAATTGCTCCTGGTCTCCCAACGCTCCTGGTGCTTGTCTCTGAGACCTTGGTCATGTCATCAGCATGCTGGGCATCGGGGGCACATGAAGAGAGCCTGCCTGTTGCATGCTCGCAGGCGGCTTCCCTCCGACAGGCTCAGAATAACTTCTCTGATTTTTCCAGGATTTTGATATTGGCAAAGTGTATAAGAAAAAGATCACATTGATAAACGCCACCTACACCATTAACTATTGCAAGCTGGTGGGCGTGGAGGATCATCTCCAGGACTTCATCCACATCGAGTGAGAGGCCGCGGGGCGCGGGGGCCGGGGGGCACAGGTCGGGGGTGTGGGGGCCAGGGGGCATGGGTTGGGGGGCATGGGGGCCGGGGGGCACGGGTTGGGGGTGCGGGGGCCGGGGGCACAGGCCCCTGGGTGTCAGACCGCGGTCCACAGCCCTCACGCCCACACAGCACGTGGTCCCAGTGAAAAGCCTTCTGCTGGGAGGCGGCTCTGTCTGCCTGCTTGGGTGACGTTGTCTGAGGCCAGCCCTGGTCTGCGTGATCATTTTTGTCCCTGTCCATGTCCTGGTGCTGCCCTCTCTGGGGAAGATGTCCCCAGCAGTTGTTGGGCCTTTTCTGTGTGAAGGTTAAGGTCCCAGGATTGTCCGTCCAGCTGTCCGCGTGTCCTCTCTGGTACCGTGCTTCCGTGTCCTCCTTCTACAACCCCACCGGCATGCGAGTTGGATCTTCTTTCACATCTATCTGGTGCTCCTTGTTTTTTTTTTTTTAAGATTTTTATTTATTTGACAGAGAGAGACACAGCAAGAGAGGGAACACAAGTGAGGGAGAGGGAGAAGCAGGCTTCCCGCCGAGCAGGGAGCCCGATATAGGACTCGATCCCAGGACCCTGGGACCATGACCTGAGCCGAAGGCAGACGCTCAACGACTGAGCCACCAGGCGCCCCTATCTGGTGCTCTTTAACACTTGCTTCTTCCCTGCTTTATTTTTTTCCCTCATTTTCTCGTGCTGACCTGCTTGTGTCTGCTGCAATGTCTCTCTGCTTCTTCTTCTTAGCATTTTGCCCTTGGTTTTAAAAAAGCGTTTCCTGGTTTCTGCCAGTCTTTAGTCGATGCGTTTGGAGGCCCGCGATGGCCCCAGACGGCTCTAGGACTCCTGGCTGGAGCACAGGTCCCGCGGCCCATCCCCACGACCTGTCTCTGGGATCTGTGATCGCTGACCTGAACTCTGGTCGGCTTCTCCCACGCAGGACACGCTGTTCTCTTCCGGGGGCTGCTGTAGGTTAGACATGGGACCTGCGTTCCCATGTCTGCAGCGTTCTGGACCCTTCCACCATCTGCAAAGCCTTGCGTGGGCAGAGCACCGCCGGAAATCGCTGCTTAGCACCTTTACTCTGTCCTGCAGTCATGCTGGAGGCGCAGGATTTTCCTGTGGTCTACTTGTTCTTCCTGCTGGTCTGCGGGTCTCTGGGGGGCCTCAGGGGCCCAGACTCGGGGTGTCTGTTCCCTTGGCACCTGAAGAAGTCCCTGCCGGGGCTGGAGCTGGGATCCCCACTCTGAGGTTATCCCCCCCCCCCCCGTCTCCTGCTGCCAAGTTGCCTTTCAGCCCAAAGGTACAGCCCTTGGTGGGTTGTCTGGCTTCCCTCTGGTCGCCTTGACACTTCCCTGTCTCCAGGGTCCTGCAGCTCCTCCACAGTGTGTCAGCTGTGGGCTGATTTTCTTAGACGCGTTAGGGCTCACTGAGGACCCAGACGTCTGAACAGCTGAGTGTCCAGGTGTGTTCTCGAGTCCGACCCTCAGTCCATCCTCCTCTCTGTGTCTGACTGACTGTTGAAACTGTCCCCGAGTCTCTTGTTTCAGGGGCCTTACTTCTCATTTCCAGAAGCCCCGCATCCTGCCTCAGGCCAGCAACCACTTCGCAATGGTGACTGGTTCCTTTCTCATGTCTGTGAGTCTCTATTTCTGTCCTTGATCATTTT
Source organism: Zalophus californianus (assembly GCF_009762305.2). Lineage (NCBI taxonomy): Eukaryota > Metazoa > Chordata > Mammalia > Carnivora > Otariidae > Zalophus > Zalophus californianus. The sequence goes on along the minus strand of NC_045598.1, from coordinate 858,944 downwards.
TAACATTACATCTCTCAAAGTCGCCATCAGTCGTTCTCTCATCCAAGGCTCTTGGAGTTTGGCCTTCTGTCTGCACGTGTGTTGCTGGCGTCCACGCTTCCTGTCCAACAAGGGAATCCTATCTTCTCACCAGTGGGACTCTGCCCCCCGGGGTCTCTGTGATGCGGCATCAAGAACCTTCCCTCACAACCAGAGAAGTTTTGGATTTGCTTCTGCCTGGTGCCATGAGGTCATTGCCAGCCAAGGGGAAAACAATTCTATTAAATTTTTAACTTGTATCCTTCTAATCCAAGCACCTTAGGTAAAATCGAACCTTGTGAAAACACACCCCACATTAGAGATTCTCTGGGAGCGTATTTTCCTCACTCAGGATCCAGACCAAAACAAGCCAAATGCCCTCGAATCTCCCTGTGAAGCTGGGGATCTTTCCCCGGATCTTTCCCTGAAAGTGGGGTTCAGAGGGTCCCAGCTGTGTGCAGGGTTAGGGCCCCCTCCCTGGCTCACAGCCCCTCACACTGGTGTTGAAACCCTGCCCTTGGTCCAGGCAGGCACATGCATGTCCTCCAGGAACCCTGGTCACTGCTCACCCCATGGCACCTGGCCCCTCACTCACTCTGTACACATTCAGATGTTACCTGAATGTTTCCTGGGACCTGGGACCTGGGGCACCTGGGACCTGGGGCACGGCACCCAGAACAGTCAGGACGGGGTCCAGAAGGCCCACTCAGTGCCTGCTCCGGGCCGTGGCAGCCACACAGTTGATTCCAGCCCCACGGCGCCTTCCCTGTCGATCTGATCATGTACCCCATGGATGGTTGTGCCTGCAGATTTGATCCCCCTGGTCCCATGTCAGCCGGGATGTCCTGCGAAGTACTTGTCACCTTCAAGCCCATGGTGAGTGTCTGTTCCGAAACCAGATGATGTAAAGGGACTCCCCTCCATCGTGAGTGGGTGGTGGGTGGAACCGGGTCTCCTCCTCGGGTGTTGCGGACACTGATGTGCTGATGGAGGAGGGACACACGGGCCTCAGTAGGGGTCACAGGCCCCTGTTCTGTTTCCAAACATATTCTGCATGTTCCTGATGCTGGGAAGAACTACAAGGCTGTCCTGATGGTTTGCCAGCCAGCCGGTGTGACCTGGTGGTGTTCTTGGGTCTAAACGGGGCATGTTAGAATGTTCTAATGGGCCCTGGCCAGTGCGAGACTCCTCTCAGCGGCTGCCATGCCCAGGTCCAGCCCGTGGTAAAGTTACAAACATTATGGTGGTTGGGGTGTTTTGTTTTTTAGATAAACAAAGATCTGGAAGGAAACATCTCATTTATGGCTCAGACGGGTGGATTTTCTGTTCCGCTGAAGTGCTCCCCGAAGAAATGTGCAGTAAGTCCAGAGATGCCCAAGCCGGCACCTCTAGGGAGGTCCTGGTGGCGCCTATGCAGTGCATCCTGGGTCCGGCCTCAGTCCCCTGCAGCTCAGGTGAGCTGGGGCCGAGCCCTGGGCAGGTGAGAGCTCGTAGACTGTGCTGGGAAGGGGAGCACTCACATTGACGCTGGGAAGCCAGGGCCAAGTCCTGCACCACGCAGAGCCCAGACTGCGGGAGACCTTTGGGCTCATCTCAGGAGATGCGGGTCCCCTCAGCAGCTCTGTGATGTCCCCCTTGATTTCCCTTTTAAACGATAGTCACCGTGCTGGGTGTCACATCCCTAGGCCTGACAGCTGAAATTTGCACCTTTTTGCCCGCCCCCGCCTCCCACAACCACCACGCTGCTGTCCATGTCTATGAACCTGGGTTTTTTAGAATCCACACGTAAGTGAGGTCACACAGTATTTGTCCTTCTCTGGCAGGCTTATCTCACTTAACACAGTGCCCTCAAGGCCCTTCCATGCTGTTCCAAATGGCAAGATTTCCTTCTTTTTTATTCCACTGTATGTATGCCCCATTTTCTTTATCTGATCATCCGTTGACAGACACTTAGGCTGAACCCACTGGTTGGTTATTGTAAATAATATTGCTGTGAACATGGGGGTGCAGATGTCTTTTTGAGTTAGTCGTTTCATTTTCTTGGGTGTATTGCTGGAAGTGAAATTGCCGATCACAGGGTAGGTCTATTTGTAACTTTTTGAGGAAACGCCACACTGTTCTCCAGCCTCGCTGCACCAGCTTGGTTCTCCTTTCTCCACGTCCTCGCCGACACCTGTTGTTTCTAGTGTTTCTGATTCTAGCTTTTCTGACAGCTGTGAGGTGACACCTCATTGTGGGTTGACTTGCGTTTCCCTGATGATGAGTGACGTTGAGTGATTTCCATGTGCCTGTTGGCCGTCCGCTTGTCTCCTTTAGAAGAGCGTGTGTTTAGGGGCGTGGAGAAGAGCTGTGTAGTACCCCCAGGGACTGCCCACCTGATCGCCCCGCCCCGTCAGTAAGAACTACCTTAATTTTATTCTCTATTAAAAAAAAGAAAAATGTCTGTTCAGGTCCCCTTTCCAATTTTAATTGAACTGTTTGTTTTCTCGCTATTGAGTTGTGTGAGTTCTTTATATATTTTGGATGGCAAATATTTTTTCCCATTCTGTAGGTTGCCTTTTCATTTTGCCTGCCTTTGCCGTGTGGAACTGATTCTTTTTAAAACCTTTTAATTTATTTTTTAATATTTATTAGTGAAGTATAGTTGACATACAATGTTCTATTAGTTTCAGGTGTACAACACTGATTCGGCAGTTCCATACCTTATTCAGTGCTCGTCGTGATATGTGTAGTCACCGCTGATACTTTTTTTAATTAAGAAAAATTTCAAACGTAAGGAAAAGCAGGTAAAATAGCACTGAACATCTGTGCGCTGCCTGGCTCCCATCCCTGTCAACGTTTGCCACATTTGCTTGGTCTGTCCATCTGTCTGTTCTGCTGATCCACTTCCAATAATCCAGCAACATCATAACACTCAACACACCCCCCCCAGAAAACTTCCACCGGCCTCTGAGATAAAGAAGGAGATTCTCCTGCAGAAACCACCATGTCACGGCCCCTCCTGAGTGAGCAAGTCAGCACTTACTGCACTCCTAAATTCAGCAGCTGGTCACAGCAGCAAGCATGATGTCTCACAGTCACAGATGTGCAGGCTGGGCTCAGCCGGGCAGCTCCGTCCAGGCTGCAGGTGAACGGGCAGCAGCCTCCCTGGCAGGAGCTTCTCGTGGGCAATGATTGTAGCCCCGGAACGAGGGCCAGCCACACGAGCACATTTCAGAGCACCCCCATCTCATGTCCTAACTACGTTGACTAAAGCGAGTCGCGTGCAGCGTCCTCCATCATTGGGGCAGAGAGAGAAGCCCCCTCCCCAAGGCAGCGCCCGGTCCACACTCACATGCACCAGCGGCCCCACACCAGCCCCCGTCGCCGCTGTTCTTCAGCTAGGACACCCCGCACAGAGGTCACGATCTCAGCCGTATCTAAGTCCACACCTCAGTAGATTACATATAGTCATAACAGGCAGGCACCTCCGCCATGCTTTCCAGAACTCTCCCACTTTCCGGGAGAAGCTCTGTCCCCGGGCAACGCTCTCCACCGCCCCCACCCGGCCAGGACGCCTCCTTGCCACCTTCTGTCTCGGGATTTGAACGCTCTCAGTGCCTTATGGAAGTGGAATCCCGTGGTATTGTCTTTTGTGACTGTCCTCAGGGGTCTGCCACATTGCTGCATGTGTCAGAGTGTGCGTCCCTGTCAGGGCCGACTGGGGCAGAGGCCCTGCTTCTGTCCTGCCGCCCCTCACTTTCCGGCGTCACTGTCTTCTTTTGTGTTACGTTGATCTCTTTTATAGTGAAATGTTTAAACTCCTTCCCATTTCCTTTTGTGTACATTCTGTAGCTATTTCCTGTCTGGTTACCAAGGGCTCACATTTGACATCCTGAAGTTAAAGCACTCCGATTTGGATTTATAGCCGCTTCAGTTCGGCAGTGTGTAGACGATCTGCTCCTTATAGCGTGGCCCCCACCCCTTTCAGGTGTTAATGTCACAGAATTACTTCTCTGTGACTGTGTGTCCAGAACCACAAACTCATAATGTTTGAAATGCATTAGTCTCTTAATTTATGTAGAAAACAAAACGTGGATTACAAACCAAAGTGACAATAACATTAGCTCTTAGACTAATACCTGCTTAAAAAAAAAAAGCATTAGTCTCTTAAATCGTGTAGAGAACAAAACCCACAGTTAAAGCACCTTGACAAGAACACTAGATTTTATGTTGCCCGTGCACTCACCTTTACTGAGGCTGTATTTCTTCTGGTGGCTTCCAGCGACATGCCCCGTGTCTCCGTTTGGCCTCTGGGCTCCGGGCACATTTCCTGCAAGGCCCTCGGCTTTTGTTCATCTGGGAACGTCCTGGTTTCTCTCACTTTGGAAAGACAGTTTTGCTGGAGAAGGGCTTTTGGTCGACGGTTTTTCCCTTTTGGCCTTTTGTACATGTTGGCCCACTGCCCTCTGGCCTCCGGAGTCTCTGAAATCTGCTGACGATCTTGCTGTGGCCTCGTGTGCACCGGGTCACCTCTCTCCCCCTCTGTCTCAAAGGTCTGATTAAAATGTGTCCCTGCGTGGGTCTCTTTGGGTTCATCTTAGAGTTCGGAGAGCTGCTTTGACATTTATATTCATGCCTTTATCCAACTTGGGATTCTCGGGCCATATTCCTCATCTCCCACAGCTGGGACTCCGTGATGCAGATGCTGGTCCACTGGTGGTGGCCCGTCCGTGGTCCCCTAGGCTCTGCTTGCTTTCCTTCAGACTTGACACCCCGTTGTCATGTCTCCGAGTCCCCTGAGTCTTTCTCCAGCCTGCCACTGGGGCTGACACCAAGACCAGTCTCCCGGTAATGTGGCGACAGCCCACACCATGTCTGGAACCCCAGCATGGCACCAACCGCCACCTCCCCAGCGAGCGTGGCCATCACCTCATGGTTTTAGCAATGCCCATACTTCCTGCCTGAAGCAGCCCCTTCCTTAGGCCAGACGAGTCTCCTGGGGCAGCCGGGCTTCCAGGGTGTCACCCCCGGGACCCCGTCCCACTGGGAAGGCCGATAGTTTTCTGCACTAAGTTGTTGCTTTCTCTGAGTTTTCACTTGTTTTCTAGTCTTTAGTGTAAGGAGGAGTTGGGACAATTATCACTTGCGATCGTGGCAATTAGCTTCTCTTCCCGTTTCCTCGTGGATTCATGGGTTTTGCGTATTCCATGTTTTGATCGTTTAGTCTCCATTCTTGGCACACACATTACCCCGCCGTGGCCGTGGCAGCGCTGGGCCCCTGCTTGGGTTCACACACAGCCTGTGGGCTGTGTCCCTGGGCCATGGCGGCTCTGCCGGTGGCTGCCGAGCCTCGCGGAGGCTGTGGAGAGCCCACGTTTGCCGGCGCCTCCTGCCTCCAGGACAACCACCGCCCCCAGGCTTGCAAGCCACCCCCCACGCTGTGTGGACACCGCCTTCTCCTCAGAGTGGCCCACGGCACGGGGCACACTATCTGCTGGGAACGGGCCCTCAGAAAGAGTGACACGTGGTGAGGCCGAGCTTCAGACCCCAGACTTGGCCATGGGAGAAGGCTGGGCAGCAGGAAGCCTGTCACCTGCTGGCCCAGCCCATCGCCAAGTACATAGAAGGCCAGCATCCCCCAGGCAGATATGACCAGCACAGGGTCCCTGTGTCCTCTGGGCTCTTCGGCACTTTGGTCAGGGAATCATCAGGGGGCGCTGCTGTGACGAAGGTACCCAACACTGTGGCCTCGCTGAGCAGGGGCTTGTTTCTGCCCCAGAGGTGAACCCTCAAAGATGGCTTCCAAGGCTTTGTCCCTTCCCAGTCAGAGGGAAGGGGGAAGGCGAGGTGGCCCGCGTGAGCCGGAGGTGATGGTCGCGTGGTGGCCCCTGGCTGCAGGGCAGACGGGGCAGTAGAGTCTTTACCGGGCAGCTCCGTGTCCCGCTGAAGCTCAGGGGCTCTGTCATGAAGAGGAAGAAGGGAGAACGGCTAGAGGGGCACACAGGGGGCCCCGCAGAGCAGCCCTCCAGCCACCCGGTTTCACGTGTGACCTATCACCCCCACACTCAGAACACACAGCCCTGCCCGGGCAGCAACCCAGGCCCACCCAGGCCCTGCCTCCAGCTCAGCATGCGTGGGGAGGGCCCCCTGCATCCTGTCCACGTGTGGCCTCTGGAAGTCTGGTGACCTATAACCCAGAGACAGGTCACCTGCCCCCTACTCCATACACACGTGCACACCCGCACATTCCACATGCCCCACAGTTGCAGCCACACATGAATACACACACATTGGTATTCACACACCCCCGAATACACACACACACCTGCACACCCACATACACACACAGGCTGTTCTGTCTGGTCCCCCTCAGCAGCTTCTGTCGCGCAGGGGCACAGAGGAGAGAGGGGCCCCTGGGCTTCCAAACTTGGGGCCCAGAAAGGCCTGCACACGACATTCTTAGCCTGCGCCCAGATGGCCCGTTGCCAGTGGGCCATGAGGGCGAGGGGAGGCATGCGCTGGAGGACGCACCGCCCCCCGGGAGGAAGCGCGTACAGCCCCCGATGTTCCGGGCCGGCAGCCGCCTTGCCAGACGCTCTGAGCGTGAGCATGCCCTCTCGAGCTTCGTGACTCCCCAGCAAGGGGCACGCTAGCTCAGCTTTTTCTTAAATGACTGTGTTTTTTAGAATAGTTTTAGCATTACAGAAAAAATGCAATCCTAGCTAACCCCACAGCCAGGTTCCCCTATAAACATCTTACGTTAGTGCATCACAACTATTAAAATTATTAACCAATATTAACATATCATGATTATTATTAGCTGAAGAAGACACATTATTCAAATTTCTGTAGATTTTACCTAATGTCCAGTTTCTGGGCTAGCATCATACCCCATGTAACACGTTCCTTATGGTGGTTGTTTTGCGTGGGTCCTCATGGCTGTGACAGTTTTGTTTTTTTTTTTTAATTAACATATAATGTATTATTTGTTTCAGGGGTACAGGTCTGTGATTCAGCAGTCTTACGCAATTCACAGCGCTCACCATAGCACATACCCTCCCTAGTGTCCATCACCCACCACCCCCCCACAACAACCCTCAGTTTGTTTCCTGAGATTAAGAGTTTCTTATCATTTGTTTCCCTCTCTGGTTTCCTCTTGTTTCATTTTTTCCTCCCTTCCCCTGTGATCCTCTGCCTTGTTTCTCAAATTCCTCATATCACTGAGGTCATGCAATACATGTCTTTCTCTGATTGACTTATTTCGCTCAGCATAGTACCCTCAGGTTCCATCCACGTTGTTGCAAATGGCAAGATTTCATTTTCTGATGGCTGCATAATATTCCATTGTGTGTGTGTGTATATGTGTTTATATGTCTATATGTATACATATAGACCACATTTTCTTTATCCATTCATCTGTCGGTGAACATCTGGGCTCTTTCCATAGTTTGGCTATTGTGGACATTGTTGCTATAAACACTGGGGTGCAGGTGCCCCTTCGAATCACTATGTTTGTATCTTTGGGGTAAATACCCAGTAGTGCAATTGCTGGGTCATAGGGTAGCTCTATGTTCAACTTTTTGAGGAGGCTCCATACTGTTTTCCAGAGTGGCTGCACCAGCTTGCACTCCCAACAATAGTGTAGGGGAGTCCCCTTTCTCCGGCTGTGACAGTTTCTGAGACTTCCTCTTTTTTGATGGCCTTGACCTTTTGGAGGAGTGCCAATCAGTTTTGTGTAGAATGTTCCTCCGCTGGGATTTGTCTGAAGTTTATCTCATGAATGGACTGAGGTGGTCGGTTTCGGGAGGAGGACTGCAGGGTTCTGGCCGCATCACGTCGAGGGCACACGCCACCGTGGTGCCTCACGGTGCGATGTGACCTTCATCACCTGACTCGGTGTGGCCGCCAGGTTTCCTCACTGTGAGGTTTCCCCTCTGCCACCCTCCTGCCGTACTGAGGTCTGGGGGAGTACTCGAGGGGCAGGAGGCATGCTCCGGCTCACTGAGGATTGAATAGCCAGACGCGTGAATTATTTGGAATGCTTCTGTAAGGGAGATTTATCTCTTCCACATTCATTAATTTATAAAATCATTTCTTTATTTCACTCTTTGAATTAGAGTCAAACACAACCTTCTTCTGTTGCTGCTCACATTCTTCCTGGGAGCAATTCAGCCGGCTCCCATTCCCTCTGCCATACGGTTATGACTGTGCTGGAACTTCTGTCGCAGAGCTCCTTTCTTTCTAATACCAGAAAAGGCGCCAGGCTCATCTGCACACCTCCTGCCCCCGCCTAGAGGGAGTCCTTTCTCCAGATAGCCCGGTTCCTCGGGCTGGAGAGTGCCGTCAGTAACCGGTAACTGGGGGGCGCCTGGGGCGCAGCTGGTTAAGCTTCCGACTCTTGATTTTGGCTCAGGTTGTGATCTCAGGGTCGTGAGATTGAGCCCCGCATCTGACTCCATGCTCAGCTCAGAATCTGCTTAAGACTCTCTCTCTCCCTCTGCCCCTCACCGCTCCCCCCCCCCCCCCGCTCATGTGCATGCACGCGCTGTCTCTCTCTCAAATAAAGAAACCAGTCTTTAAAAGAGAAAAGAAAGGAAGTGGTATCTGCACAGAAGGTGCGGCTGTTGTGCTGGCGTGTCGGCGCTCCCAGACCTTGGTACCGGCACCTCCACCTCCAGTGCGGGACCGTGTGGACCATCCAGCCTCTTCCCCTTGCTCACCCGCCAATTCCGGTCCAACAGCAAGAGCGTGGCTCCCCACCCCCACCCCCCATGCCCTGGTCATTCAGCCCAGCGCCCTGCAGTGTGGACCGGCAAAGCCTGCCCTGTGGAAGCAGCAGAGCCCCACGCTGGGCCCCGAGCTCCACACCCCGTGCTGGGGCCTTCAGCCCCCAGACTCCACACCTTCGTGGAGCCACTCAGCTCAGCACCTTCTCCCTACTTTCTAGTCGGGTTGTTTCTTCAAACTGTGACCAAGCGAGATTGTTTGGTGACATCCCACATTCCATCCCGAGATTTCCTCAAACTCCCAAATGACATATTTTTCAATAGACTTTATTATTTAGAGCAGCTTTGGGTTCACATCAGACCTGAGGGGCAGCTGCAGAGATGTCCCACGTGCCCCTGCCCCCAGGGGCCATTTGTGACGTCCAACACGCGGCGCGGACAAGTCGCGGTGTCGCGGGCTGCCTGGTCTACAAGAGGGTCGCGTGCGGCCGTGCATTCTGTGGTTTGGACAAAGTTCTAACGACCCGTCCTCACCACTGCAGTCACTCGCAGTAGTTTCGCTGCCCCCAGAGCCCCGGCGCTCCGCCTGACCCTTCCTCCCTCCCCGCAAACTGCTGGCAACCACTGGTCTCTTTACTGTCCCCTTAATTTTGCCTTTTCCAGAATGCCATACAGTCGGAATCACCGCATGTACCCTTTTCAGGTTCTTTCCCTTAGTAATGTACACTTGAGATTTCTCCATCTTTTCATGGCTTGATCACTCATTTCTTTTTAGCTAACTTGACTTCTTAGATTGGAACCCAGGAGCTCCCAAATTGTCACGATCAATCCACAAACCAGTGACTTCTAGGATGTGGACTGTGTCCCTGAGGTGTGCAAAAGCCCCACTGGAACCAGATACAGGACTCAGCCTCGCGCAAGAGGAAGGGACCAGAGCTCCTGGGTCCCCTCAGGGCTGCAGGGCAGCGGGTGGGAGAGGAGAGCTTGCCTAGCAGTCACCCTGGCTCATCCCTGGGTCTTCCGACAGCTGTCCCTTGACAAGGAGCTCATCGACTTTGGCAGCTATGTGGTGGGGGAGACCACGTCCCGGACCATCACGCTGACCAACATCGGGGGCTTGGGCACCAAGTTCAAGTTTCTTCCAGCCTCAGAGTCCTATGAGATGGACATCTCCCAGTCGGTCATGAAAATAGTGAGTGTGTTGCCTGCTCCCAATCGTTAGCCGTGGCTTCTCAGCCAGGGGTGGGGTGTGATGCCCCACTCTGACCCAAGATAGTTCTATGAGTATAAAACCAGCAGTGACAGGAAAGAGTCTGTCAACACAGGGCTGGGTGTCATCGTCAGGCAAAGTGGGAGAGATTAGGCTCCATAAGGGGCCACCTGGGGCCACCGGGCAGGAGCAGTGCCAACAGGACCCCGACCCCTTTCAAGTGGGTAGCAACTGACAGGGCGGTGGCCAAGAGCTCCAGGCCTGAGAGCTGCGGGGGACCCATCTTTCTCCTGATGCACCTGTGAAGCCCCCGCTTGGGGCAGGCCAGCCGAGAGGACACGGCCCGAAAGCCACAGGCAAACCCTGTGCATTCCTGCGCCTTTTCCAGAGGTCTTTTCATGGGAAGGCTGTGAGGACGTACTGCTAAGTCAAGGGGAACAACTCAGAGTGACACAGGTCGGAGCCCATCTGTGCAGACAACTTCCGTCCCGCCCGCGGGCCTGGGAGGTCTGTCGGGGATAGAGATGGGCATGAGAGGGACTTCCTGCAAGAAGCTCTGAGCTACTTTACGGTTTCAGTCCAGTCGTGAAGGGGTCTCAGCAAAGGCCCTGGAAGTGTCTCCCCCAGGGAGGGATGGGACCAATGGGGTGGGGGCTGGGGAGTGAACCCAGAGCAGGGCCAGGAGAATGGTGGGTGAGGAGCGGGGCACAGGCTGGGTCAGCTCTCGGGCCTGCAGGCATCTGAGCTGAGCTGCACTCAGGAGAGTGGGGAGCCGGAACCTGGGGCACCGACCCCACATGGGGAGAGGAGCCAGGTGTCCCAGGAAAGGAGGACAGCGCGTCAGCATGGAGGGAGACCGCAGAATGGGCTGCATGCTGGAGCCCAGCACACAGCCGGGCCCAAGACCCAGCATCAGTGCCGTGGAGAAGCAAGGAGCCAGCCTGAGCTAGAGACAGGCGGTGGGGCCCTGAGCCCCTGGGCCAGCCGCTGCTGTGATCTGCATGCTTGGCTCAGGGCAGAGAGGGAGCCAGGCAGGAGGGCCATGGCCAGGTTCTCCACGTGGCCCTCCTGGCAACAGGGGTCTGGGTAGCTGAGTGGGAAAGGCAAATGGGAAGCTGCCGGGAAGAGTATCATGTTCCCTTTTAGAGCAGTGTGTTCACAGATGAAGATAAAAGCCTGTACGATAGAATCATCACCAGCATTTCTGAGCAACAGATCAAGGGCAACGAGTCCTCTCCCACAGACATGCCAAGCCAGAAGGAGTCTGGGAAGCGGGACAGCAAGGAACAGGAAGAGGGGCGCCCCACAGGTGAGCTGGGCACTGGGGGGCAGACACCTGCTGCCTCCCGGGAGGCTCTGACCAGCCGTGTGGTGCCAGAGGGCTGGACTACACCGGGTTTTTCTAGGACTTTGATGTTAAGTGACAGTAAATAAGGAAATATATACATTCAAATAAATACTGGCTGTGGAGTGAACTGAAATTTGCAGTCACAGTTAAGCTAGCAGAATATTTAAAGGGACTCCCAGCTCTGGACCACCAGGCTGGCCGCCGGAGGCTTGGGGGTCCTTGTTGGGACAGTTGAGGAGCCCTGCCCCAGGGGTGCAGCAGCTGGATGGAGGGAGGGGGAGAGGAGGGAGGGAGACCCAGAAGCTCCGCTGAGAGGGTCATGGGGCACTGGGCCGTCTAGGGCCACCCCCAGTACAGAGCAGCATGTAACATGTGAGGACAGTTTACAGAAGAGGCAAGAAACAGGCGGCTCCCCGCCAGCATCCCCAAGCCCCCGGCGGGAGAAGGAAGAGCATTCCCCGTGGCCCAGCCTCGCCTGTTGGCACCGTTCCCATCACCTCCCTGCCTCCCTAGACAGAATCCCTTCCACACACATCCAGAAGGAGCAGATTTCTCCTAGGAGTCCTGTTGCTTGCGCCGCTGTGTGAGCTGTTCTTCCTGTTTCCGCCGCTGTGTGGCGTCCGCTTTCATGCACACACCTGGAGTCACAGACCTGCTGCCCCCCAGTCACAAGTAGGGGTTCCGGGGTGTGTGCCAGCATGCCCCCCGCACAACCCTTCCGGCCTGAGTGTCTGTCTGCAGGGCCCACCCGCTGCATTCTTGCTGCCTCTCTCGTTCGCTCATGTTAAGTTCTTTTTCAGCACATTGGTGCCAATTCAGACTCCGGCCAGCAGCCTGGGACCGAGCTACCCCACACAGCTGCCACCAGCCACATCTGCGGAAATCGACAGCTGATTCTAAAATTCATATGGATACCCAAAGGACCTAAAATATCCAAAACAATTGTGAAAAAGAAGAACAAAGTTGGAAGACTCGGACTACCTGATTTCAGGACTTGCTCTAAAGCCACAGTGACAAGAGTGTGGTGGTGGCATAAGGAGACACAGACGCAATGGGACAGAACAGAGTCCAAAAATAGGCCTGCACAAATATGGCCAATCCATCTTCACTAGAGATGCAAAGCTAACTCCTTGGAGAAAAAAAAACACAGTCTTTTCAACAAATGGGACCTTAATTAGATAAACATATGCCCCCAAAGAATGAACCTCCATCCATTCCTCACGCTGCAAACAAAAACTACTCAAAATAAATCATAGACCTAAATGTAAAACATAAAACTTCTAAAACAAAACATAGGAGAAAATCTGTGTAATCATGTTGGGCAAAGATTTTTTAGATATGACATTAAAAGTGTGATCCATTTTTTAAAAAAATTATCACCTGTTTTGGGATGCAGCAAGAGAATTTCTAAGAAGGAAGTTTAGAGCACTATAGGCCTACCTCCATAAGCAAGAAAAGTCCCAAACAACCTAAACTTACACCTAAAGGAGCTAGAAAAAGAAGAACAAATGAAGCCCAAACCCAGGAAAAGGAAGAAAATAATAAAGATTAAAACAGAAATAAATGATATAGAAACTTAAAAAAAAAAAAACAACAGTAGAACAGATCAATGAAACCAGGAGTTTGCTCTTTGAAAAGATCAACAAAACTGAGAAAAACTCTAGCCAGACAAGAGACCAGAGAGAGAAATAAATAAAATCACTAATGAAATAGGAGAAATAACAGCCAACACCACAGAAATTCAAACAATTTCACAGAATATTATGAAAACCAAATGCTGGGGCATCTGGGGGGCTCAGTCAGTTAAGCATCTGCCTTCAGCTCAGGTCATGGTCTCAGGGTCCTGGGATCAAGCCCCACATCAGTCTCCCCGCTTGGTGGGGAGTCTGCTTCTCCCTCTCCCTCTGCCCCTCTTCTTTACTGTGTTCTCTCTCTCTCTCAAATAAATTAATAAATAAAATTTAAAAAGAAAAGAAAAAGAAAACCTATATGCCAATAGATTGGACAACCTGGGGAAATGGATAAATTCCTAGAAACACATACCTTCCAAAACTAAAGCAGGAAAAAATAGAAAATTTGAACAAATTACCAGCAATGAAATTGAATCTGTGGTCAAAAATCTCCCAACAAACAAAAGTCCAGGACCAGATGGCTTCACAGGTGATTCCTTTATTTTTTTCATATTTTTTTACTTATTTGAGAGAATGAGCACAAGCAGGAGGGAAGGAGTAGAGGGAGAAGGAGAAGCAGGCTCCCCACTGAGCAGAGAGCCCAACAAGGGGCTTGATCCTAGGACCCTGAGATCATGGCCCGAGCTGAAGGCAGACATTTAACCGACTGAGCCACCCAAGTGCCCCTTCACAGGTGGATTTCTACCAAACATTAAAAGAAGAGTTAATATCAGGGCACCTGGGTGGCTCCATCATTAAGTGTCTGCCTTCGGCTCAGGTCATGATCCCAGGGTCCTGGGATCGAGCCCCACATCGGGCTCCCTGCTCAGTGGGAAGCCTGCTTCTCCCTCTCCCACTCCCCCTGCTTGTGTTCCCTCTCTCGCTGTGTCTCTCTCTGTCAAATAAATAAACAAAATCTTAAAAAAAAAAAGAAGAGTTAATACCTATTCTTCTTAAACTATTCCAAAAAATAGAAAAGGAAGGAAAACTCCCTAATCCATTCTATGAGGCCAGGATTACCCTGATACTAAAACCAGATAAAGACACCAGAAAGAAAAAGAACTACAACAGGCCAATATCCCTGATGAACATAGATGCAAAAATCCTCAACAAAATATTAGCAAACCGAATCCAACAATGCATTAAAAGAATCATTCACCATGATCAAGTAGGATTTATTCCAGGGATGCAAGCGTGGTTCGGTATTCACAAAACAATCAATATAATATGTCACATCAATAAGAGAAAGGCTAATAACCATATGTTCATTTCAATAGATGCAGAAAAAGCATTTGACAAAGTAGAACATCCATTCATGATAAAAACCCTCTGCAAAGGAGGGTTAGAGGGAATATACCTCAACATGATAAAGGCTTTATTTGAAAAATCCACAGCCAACATCATATTCAATGGTAGAAAACTGAGAGCTTTTTCCCTAAGATAAGGAACAGGACAAGGATGTCCACTCTCACCACTTTTCTTCAACTTAGCACTGGAAGTCCTAGCCACAGCAATCAAACAAGAAAAAAAGAAAAAGCATCCAAACTGGTAACAAAAAAGTAAAACTTTCCTATTTGCAGATGGCATGATACTACTATATATAGAAAACCCTAAAGACTCCACCAAAAAACTACTAGAACTGCCAAAGGGATTCAGTAAGTTTGCAGGTTACAAACTCATTGTACAGAAATCTGGTGCATTCCTATACACTAATAATGAAGTAGTAGAAAGAGAAATTAAGAAAACAATCCCACATATAATTGCACCAAAACCAATAAAATGTCTAGGAATAAATTTAACCTAAGAGGTGGAAAGACCTGTACTCTGAAAACTATAAAACACTGATGAAAGAAATTCAAGATGACAAAAAGAAATGGAAAGACATTCCATGTTCATGGATTGGAAGAACAAATATTGTTAAAATGTCTACACTACCCAAAGCAATCTACAGATTTTTTTGTACTTTTTTTTAAAAGATTTTATTTATTATTTATTTATTTATTTATTTATTATTTATTTGAGAGAGAGCACACACGAACGAGAGAGCACAAGCAGGGGGAGAAGCAGAGGGAGAGGAGGAAGCAGACTTCCCACTGAGCAGGGAGCCCGATGTGGGGCTCAATCCCAGGACCCTGGGATCATGACCTGGGCTGAAGGCAGCCCCTTAACCGGCTGAGCCACCCAGGTATCCCACAATCTACATATTTAATGTAATCCCTATCAAAATACTGTCAGCATTTTTCACAGAGCTAGAACAAATAATCCTAAAATTTGTGTGGAACCACAAAAGACCCTGAATAGCCAAAGCAATCTTGAAAAAGAAAAACAAAACTGAAGGTATCGTACTTCCAGATTTCAAGTTATATTACAAAGGTATAGTGATCAAAACAGTATGGTATTGGCACAAAAATAGACACATAGATCAGTAGAACAGGATAGAAAGTCCAAAAATGAACCCACAATTATATGGTCAATCTTCAACAAAGGCAGAAAGAATACCCAATGGGGAAAAGACAGTCTCTTCAACAAATGGTGCTGGGAAAATGGGACAGCCACATGCAGAAGAAGGAAACTGGACCACTTTCTTACACCATAAAAATAAACGCAAAATGGATTAAGGACCTAAATGTGAGACGTGGAACCATCAAAATCCTAGAAGAGAGCACAGGCAGTAACCTCTTTGACATCCACCGTAGCAACATTTTTCTACATATTGTCTCCTGAGGCAAGGGAAACAAAAGTAAAAATAAACTTTTGGGACTACACAAAAATAAAAAGTTTCTGCACAGCAAAAGAAACAACTGTAAAACTAAAAGATAGTCTACCAAATGGGAGAAGATATTTGCAAATGACATATCTGATAAAGGGTTAGTATCTAAAATATATTAAGAAACTGATACCACTCAACACCCAAAAGACAAATAATCTAATTCAAAAAATGGGCAGAAGACACAAATAGAAATTTCTCCAAAAAAGACATACAAATGGCCAACAGACACATGAAAAGATGCTCAACATCACTCATCATCAGGGAAATACAAATCAAAACCACAATGAGATCCCACTTCACACCAGTCAGAATGGCTAAAATTAACAAGTCAAGAAATGACAGATGTTGGCGAGGATGCAGGGAAAGGGGAACCCTCCTACACTGTTGGTGGGAATGCAAGCTGGTGCAACCACTCTGGAAAACAGTATGGAGGTTCCTCAAACAGTTGAAAATAGAGCTACCCTACGATTCAGCAATTTTAGTACTAGGTATTTATCAAAGAATACAAAAATAGTCATTCAAAAGGATACATGCAGCCCTATGTTTATAGCAGCCTCGTCTCCAATAGCCGAACTATGGAAGCAGCCAAAGTGCCCACCAATAGATAGATAAAGAAATGGGGTGTATATATATATAATGGAATATCACTCAGTTATAAAATAGAATGAAATCTTGCCATCAGCAACAACATGGATGGATCTAGAGAGTATTATGCTAAGCAAAATAAGTCAAAGAAAGACAAATACCATACAATCTCACTCATGTGAAATTTAAGAAAAAAATGAGCAAAGGGAAAAATAGAGAGGCAAACCAAGAAACAGACTCTTAATTACAGAGAACACACTGACGGTCACCAGAGAGGGGGAGGTGAGGGGATGGGGGAAGTAGGGGGTGGGGCTGAAGGAATCCACTTCTTATGATGAAAAAAATTAAATAAATAATAAAATAAAAATGAAAGTTATAACCTGGACTTCATCAAAACTAAAAACATCTGCTCTTCTAAAGATAATGCTAAGAGAATGAAAAGGTAAGCCACAGATTGGTAGAAAATATTAGCAAATTACATGTCTGATAAAGAACATGCCCAAAATATGTAAAGAACTTTCAAAACTCAATTAGAAAACAAATAACCCAGTTTAAAAATGGGCAGAAAGGGTGCATGGGTGGCTCAGCCAGTTAGGCGTACTCTTGGTTTTGGCTCAGGTCATGATCTCAGGGTCATGGGATCGAGCCCCACATTGGGCTCTGTGCTCAGCTGGGAGTTTGCTTGGGATTCTCTCTTTCTCCCTCTCCCTTTGCCCCTCCCCTGCTCTCTCTCTCAAATAAATAAATAAAAATAAAAGCTTTTTTAAAAAATGAGCAAAAAACTTAGACATCTTACCAAAGAAGATTTGTGGACACCATTTCAGCACAGCATCATTAGCCGTGAAAGAACCACAAATTAAAACCACAGTGGAATTCCACTACACACCTGTTAGGACGGCTAGATCCAAACCAAAAACAAGGCAAAAAGCTGGCAACACCAAGTGCTGGTGAGGAGGAGCAGCTGTGACCCCATCCGAGCTGCTGGTGTGCGGCCACTCGGAAGAGTTTAACACTTTCTTACCAAGTTGAGCAAACATCATACAACCCAGATGCCCCACCGCCAGGTATTGACCAAGAGAAAGGAAAACGTGTATTCGAAGGGAAAACTGTATGTGAACGTTTCCAGAGGGTTTATTTGTAACTGCCACAAACCAGCCCCCCCAATGTCTGCTGACAGGTGAGCACTCTGGCGCACCCCTGCCGCCAGGGACTGAGCTAGTGATGCACACCACATGCGCAAATCTCAGAAGCATCCATGGTCAGCGAAAGATCAGGCTCAAAAACCGCAAATCGTGAGTCCATTTGCATGGCATTCTGGGAAAGGCGAGACTATACAAATGAGTGGCTCCCAGGGATGGGGGAGGGGTTGGCGACAAAGGGGCGCACAGGGGCGTGGGGGTGATGGACCTGTTCCGTGTCTCGACTGTGGTGGTGGGTGCACACTGTATGCATTTGTCAAAACTTGCAGAAGGTTACACTGAAATGGGTGGATTTTACTGCATGTAAATGATTCCTTCATAAAAAGAGGTGAAAAATCATTCAACTCATGTGAACAGCAGAGAGTTGTGATCTTGCAGGTTTCGGATACTGATATTGTCAGACATTGAACATTAAGTAAGCGTGCTCACTAAATACATGGAAAACCATCACAAAGAAGGAGATGAAGCACGTTGGAAAATGAACCCAATAAAATTTCTAGAAGTAAGAATGTGATCGTTGAAAGGGGAACCCCAATCGATGGGGTAAACTGTAGAGCGACATTGCTAAGGAGAGACCCAGGGAACTTTCTAATTGCAGACAGACTAATTTCGTGGAGACATGAAAGCATGGTACAAGCCATGGAGGACAGAGGGAGGAAGTCTCATCTGTCTCCTCGAGTCAGAAAACGGTCGTATTTAATGACATACTTGCTGAGAACTTTCTAAAATGTTGAAACACATCTAAACTCGTATCCCGGAAGTGAGTAAATATCCCGTGACTGATCGCCGGGAACAACACTGGACACGTGATTAAAGGAAGCTTTCGCAATCATTAACGAGCCCGATTCTAGAACTGATGAAAGTTCGCCATGTTCTTAGCGAACAGATCAGCACAGTTCCACACTGGGACACCAGGAGACCCCAGCCACCAACCACGCAGAATGAAACAGTGACCCCAGGGTCTGCCCTGGCTCAGGCCCGGGCTGTCATAGTGCTTACTCCTGAAGCAGACAGGACTTAAACGTCAAGGTGGTGGCAGCCGACTGGCCCCTCCCCCACCCAGGTGACAGTTGTGGCTGCTGAGGGGGGTGACAGGTCTGCCAAGTTGGAGGGGCCCAGACCAACCCCAGGCCCCAGAAACGGTGCACACTACCCTGTAGGGGAATCGTTCAGCCATGCCGGGCACACTTGGTGTCAGGGGCGGGCCTGGGGCAGGCCACCGGAGGGCACCTGGCATCTCCGTGCTGGCCGGGCCAGGCAGCCCAGGCATGGGACTCGGAAGGGCACTGACCTTCACCTCTCTGGTCAAACTGTGTCTTCACGAGCAAAGCCCACGGAAAGACCTTCTCAGACAAGAGGAATCAGCATCTGCTTTCAGGGGCCTTCCCGACAGGTAGCCACGGGGTGGGTCAGCATGCACAGCCCACCAAGCAGGGAACACGCCAGTGGCACACACACAGGCCACACTAAGTAACGGGGACCTGACATTTGGAAGGCGATATTGCTGTAAACTTTCAGTCCTTGGTCGCTCTGCTCCACTGGCCACAAGGAACGCCTCCCACCCCCAGGCCATCCCCTGGCACCTCTCCCCTCCTTCTGCATCAGCCCTCCTCTCTGCTGGCTTCCTCCTCTGAATAGAAAACCCCTCTGAGCCCACTCTCCAGTCCCCTGGCCCCCAAAGGGCTGGGTCATTCCATCTTCTCTGGCTCTGGCCCTCAGGCCACTGCACCCCCTGGCCACACACAGCCAGCTCCCCTCACTGACCTCACCTCCCCTAGCTGGGGCCTCGGCAACTCTGATCCCCTCTCCCGCCCCCAGTCTCTAGCTCCTGAGGCCGTGGTGCCACTGTCCATGTCCACCTGAGAAGCCCCTCCCCACTCTTCCCCTCCTGTGCCACTGGATCGTTCCTCTTTGCAGAGCAGGGCCAGAGGGAGGGAGCTGGCTGGGAGCTGGTGGTCCTGGCGCAGGAGGGGCCAGATCCCCCTGGGACCCCAGCCAGCCCTCTCATCTGGACCTCCTTCTCTTCCAGAATCAGAGGGAGTGACCGTGACCACTGTCGTGACCATACCTCCCAACGAGGAACAGACAGAGATCTCGCTGGGAGAGGTTAGCAAGGCCCGCTGCCTCACCGGCCACCTTCCTCCTGCTGTGCCCTCCTGACCTGCTGCCCCCCCCCCAGGGTGGCCCTTCCACTTGGGCCAGACGAGGCTTGTCTGGACTCACAGCCTCTGGGCAGCTTGCACTGCCAGACAGCCTGCGGCCACCCCCATCCCAAGCCAGCAGGACTGGAACAGCAGAGTGGCCCTGGGTCCACTCCGAGGAGACACGGATGGGGCCTCCCCCCCTGGAGCATGGGGGATGTGTGTGTGTGCGCGTGCATGTGCAGGGGCCCCGGGTCATCAAGAGAGCAAGTACACACACAGCTGGGGTTCTGCTGTGATGCTGGGCAGTAAGTCCTCCGAGGGGTGGTGGTGACGTGGCCCGCGGTGAGGACGGGGGAAGTGCCTTGATAGAAACGTGAAGCCTGACTGACATGTGGCATTTCTCTTCCCACGCAGGTGACAGAGGGTGAGATTGGCCCCTTCAGCTCCATCAAAGTGCCGGTCATCTTCACGCCGATCATCCCAGGAGAGGTCCAAACCAAGTTCAAGGTTGTGTTCAAGAATCAGCAGTGCCCGACAGTGAGTACCGCCCCATGGCATGGGCTGGGCCCTGGGCCCTGGGGTACCCACCGCTCTGCGCTCGCCCCACCACAACCCTGTGAGGAAGCTGCCCGCGCTGCCCACGCCTGGCAGCCAGTTGGCACACAGATGGTAGCCTCCATAGCCAACACACACGTCCGTGCGCACACGTCCGTGCACACACACACGCAGCCCCTGCTCTCGATCACTAGAAATGCCTCTCCTCATTTCCAAGTTGTAGCCATTTTTACTCTTTACTTTTTGTTATCAATTTATTTACTTATAGGTTTATCAAATTTTGCTCAGAGAACATGATCTGCAAACTCTGTTTTTTTCATTTGTTGACGTATTTGTTGTGACCAAAGGCAAAACTGAGTTTATCGACGTGACGTGTGCACGTGTGTATAAGGCTGTAAGCAAATCCCTGGGCTGGGTGGTTCACATTATTCATGCCCTCCGCGCCTTCCCCAGCACTCAGACCACTGACATGTTCTGTCTTTATCCTGCAATCTTCTTGTCTCTGCCCCAGAGACCCTGGGGCCTAGGGTCTGCCGGCTGGGGTGTTCTAAGTGTCATGAGTCCCGTCCTGTGGGCCGGTGGCCCCCTTCCCAGGCTGGGGGTCCTGGACAAAGGTGTGTGGAGTCCTCGGTTCAGCATCTTCACCCCAGGACACTGCCTCCCGTGCCAGGCCCCTGCCCAGCCCGAGAGGGCTGCCGGGCGGGCACAGGCTGTCCCTGCAGGACCCCCACAGACCCCCAAACCTCCTGAGGGCTAGGACTCAGGGTTTGGCTGGGAGGAGCCAGCAGCTGCAGAGGGGAAAAAGTGGTTCCCTCTGTCCCTGGTCCCTTGGAGACCTCTGAGCCCCCATCTGTATTAGCTGGGAGAGTTTTTATAAAGGGTACGTCTCTCTGTGAGATGCATTATTCTGTAATGAAAGGGTTTTTTTAAACAGCTAAAAATGTTGATCATCGTGAAGCTATGGGATGGGTACATGACAATCCATTATACTAATCTATCTTTTTATATTTAAACATTTTGATAATAAAAAGGGTTGTTTAAATTATATGACATGAAAACTGCCACAGAACTCCAAAACATGGCTGGTTTAATGATTAACCTTCGGATACTTGTTAAGAGTTACAAGACCCCCATGGCTGGGCCGTGTTAGCACTGACTGGCATCCCCTGCTTTGCCGACAGAAGTGTGTGTCACTCACTTTGCACCTTCAAACTCAGTTGTATTTCAGAGTCGTGGGTGTTGCTATCGATGTGCCAGTCTGGGTGCCAAAGCCCAACGTAGATCTGAAGATGTGTATGTACGACCGGCTGTACCAGGACTCCGTCCTTGTGCACACACGGTGAGCCCAGCAGGCAGCGGAGCCCGGGCCCAGGGGACCCACGTGTGCAAGTCAGCCGAGGACCTCCCGTGGGGGTCAACCTCATGGTCATCGTCATGGGAGGCGTGGCAGGGCCAGAGTCGGGCACAGAGGGAATCACATGGGAAGGCAGAGGCAGGGCCACGGCCAGGGATGCAGTGCCTCTAGACCTGGGGAGGGGCCAGGAAAGGGATTCTCCCTGGAGCCTCAGAAGGAAGCAGCCCCGCGCACAGCTGGACCTTAGCCAGTGGGACCCGTGTCTGGTTCTGACCTCCAGAACTCTAGGAGGATAAGTCTGTGTTGTTCCAACCCCTGGGTCTGTGGTGAGCAGCTCCAGCAACAAGGGGACACTACCCCCTCCGCGCCCAGGTCCTTGGCACCTCGTGGACACAGACAGGAAAACCCGAGCACAGCTATGAGAGGAAAAGTGGATGGAGCCCAGAGGAAAGAAGCGAGTTTCTCTCTACAGGGTTTTGCAAAGGCTCCCAGATACCAGAGCAGTAATTTCTAAAAGCTTTTTACTGAACTACAACTTAGCTGGAGAAAAATAGGCAAATGCCGCGGTTAGCATGCAGGGGGCTCTCGTTCCCCAAACAGGCCTGGTCCCAGCACCTGTTGATGCCAGGCCCCCGGGTTTCACGGGCCCTCCTCCAGGTCAGAACCAGCTGGTAGGTGTGGAAGTCCCGCAGACTTCCCCTGTGACCCTGCATCTGTGGGGGACTTGCCTGTCTCGGCTCCAGGACCATAAACGTCAGGGGACTCAGGAGGGGCTCCCGTGGATTTGTTTGGGAAACTAGGGCTACCGGCCTCTGCCAGTTTATCCCAGGATGCCTGGGGCAGCCACTTTCTGGGGGGGGGGCGGGGGGCAGCACTCGGCCTGTGGGGTAAACTCAGGGCGTGTGTTTGTGACAGTCGGCCAGGACACTTGGTTTGGTGGAGACTCAAAGGCAGGCAGGGGAGTGGGGGAACTTCGTGGTAGAAAAAGGAAAGGTTCCAGGTGAGCCCAGATGGGGGCCTGGGAGCCTGAGGCACTAACTAGAAGCAGGCGCCCCACGTGGTTGGTGGGGGGGCCTACGCTGCCTCCTCCGGCTGCCCCAGAGTTGGAGGAGGGGACAAAACGAAGCGAAGCGGCCCCAGGCCTGTTGGGGCAGACCTTGGCCTGGACAGGAGTAGGGCAGAGCCCCCCTGTGCCCACACCCCTCTAGGTCCTCCCACTGGGCGGTGCCTGACTCCACAAAAGTCTTCCCAGAAAACACTCAGGTTTCTGAGAATTGACTGGGGCCGTATTTCCATGGCAGGGTTTCTGTTTGTAGGAACTCCTCTTCAGGAAAGCCACCCCTTAGCAAGCCAGGCTGCGAACGCTCCCTGAACACACGCTACGCGGAGCACCCATGGGGCCTGGGTTGTGCGAAGTGTGTCAGTCCTGTGGGCACAGGTGCACAGTGTCGCTGTCTGGTATCCCTGGGGGTCCTGCAGGTCGAAAGTGGCCCTGCGTCTGAAGTTCGAAGTATGCAAGGAGCTGAGGGAGCACATGGAGCTCCTGCCGGAGACAGGCTACATCCAGGCCCAGTCCTCCTACGCCGTGCAGCTCAAGTTCCTGCCACGGTGAGCGCCCTGGGGAGCACGCTGTGTAGCCCCACTTGCAGGTCAGTTTTAGGGTCCTCTTCCAAGCTAAGTGCATCCTCTCTTTCAGACACTCCCTCCCAGAAGATGCAGGGAAGTATTTCGACAAGGAAAGCAGAGTCCTAGAGGCCCCAATGACAATCCGGGTGGCTGACCAGGTCTGCGTGGGACACTCCCCGGGAACGCCGGGCACTTGTGGGGAGGCAGGGCCCTGGCGGGTTCCCATGGCCTGACCAGCAGATCTGTCTCCCACCCCAGCAGTCCCTGCACAGTGCGATGAGACAGGGTGTCTGTGGATCGGGGAGAGACCTCTGAGGGCTGTGCAGGGCCGGCAGGGTGTCCCCCCCAGCACCGGAACCCATACGTGCCCACGTGCACACTCACAGTGTGTGCATGTGTGTGCACGCGCATGTGCACTCACGCACCCCCCACCACCACATCCACCCGAGGCTCCTCCCCTCTTCTCTGGCACCTGCTTTCCTGTCCTCCCAAGTCAGGAACTACAGGGAAGCGGCTTTTTCAAAGAGAGTCTTGTGTCTGGCCACCAGGTCGAAGCAATGCTTCTGCCTTTCTTATGTGTGGAGACATTGCAAGTAACCAGGGTGCACTCACCCCGTACGATTCAGATCAAGCCGGTGGGGTTTACCGTGCATGCTGTGGTCACCACCTCGGACCTGGAGCTCAGCCCCTCAGCCGTGGACTTCGGCTACTGCACCATCTACGAGGCCATCAGGACACAAGTCAGCCTCTACAACCACTCCCTCCTGCCCCAGGGGTTTGGGTTCGTCGGGCTCCCCAAGGTACCTTGCTCAGTCAGGGAGGGGCACGGGCGTGGGGGCAGAGTCGGGAAGCTCTGGGGATGGGCCAAGGTGGTGCTGCCCCAGGGTCCAGATGCCCAGCACCAGGTGGCCTCACCCCTCTCCGGACCCCACACCCACCTCCAGGCCCCTCCGCCTGGGCTCTCTCCCTCCCTGTCCCCCTCCTCACCCCCACTGCCCATGTCCCCACCTTGCCTTGCTGCTCTCTGTCGCAGCCTTTCTCTCCCTCTTTGGCCCACACCCCGGCAGGACTCCAGACTCCTCTCCCTCCCCTCCTTCCAGAACTCTTGCCTACCTGGCCCTGCAGGGCAGCCAAGATGAGGCTCAGACCAGGCTGCCCTCAACTCTCTCTGGGCCGCTCTGCTGCCAACCCTGCCATCCACTATATATATGCAGACACGTGTGTAAACACACTGACATACTGTGCACATACATGCATGTGCTCACATGCATGCAGACACAGAGACACATTGTATACATACAAACACATCAACACATAGACAACTCACGTATGCACATGTGATCACAGACAGACATTCTCACAAAAATGCTGACACTCACATACATACAAACACACGCACATCCAAATACATACACTCGCTCATACACGAACGCCACTGTGTTTTCACTTTGGCATCAGTGGTTTTCCATTTGCCAGTTTGTGGACATTCAGCCCAATGACGGGTTTGGGACAATCCTGCCGCTAGAAATGCTGCATCTTGACGTGATCTTCCAACCCACCAAGGCTAAGGAGTACAACTTCGAGCTCGTCTGCAAGTCCGAGATCAACCGGTAAGCCTGGCAGACAAGGAGCGCGTGGAGGGCCGGGGGCAGCTGGCTCAGGGGTGGCAGCCCCTCCCCCATCCTCAAGCACTGGCGGCTGGGTAGAACATGGGGCTGGGCTGAGACACGACTGACTTGCCAGGACCTCAGACCCAGGTACAGGCTCCTGGGATCCGGGACCTTGCTTGCTGGGCCAGCTCGCCCCTGTGTGTGTGTGTGTGTGTGTATGTGTGTGTGTACATGTGTATGATAGCATGAGCACAGGAGCTGTATAAGTGTGTGCATGCATGTGAGCGTGTACCTGTGGATGTGTGTGTAGATGTGTGTGTGCATGTGAGCGTGAGGGATGTGCATGAATGTGTGTGAGCATGCACGGATGGACATGTGTGGTGTGTGCATGTGAGCATGCACGTGTGGACATGTGTGCATGTGACCATGAGGGGTGCACATGAATGTGTGTGAGCATGCACTGTGGGTGTGCATGTGTGGACGTGTGTGTGTAAACATGCATGTGAGCATGCGTGTGGTGAGCATGAATGTATGTGAGCATGCATGGGTGGATGTGTGTGCATGTGAATGTGCACGTGTGGACATGTTGGTGTGCATGTCTGTGCACATGTGAACATGCATGTGTGAGCATGTGTCTGTGTGTGAGTGTGCGTGTGGTATGCAGAGTGTCCCTCTACACCCAAGAGGACCTGGACATGAGCCCCACTTGCTCTAATGCACTGTGTGATGGGGATAGTCCCTGGACTTCCCTGAGCTTCCCATTTCCACCCTGACAGATGGGATGGAGGAGATGGTAGAAAGAGAGAAATCAAACAGGGTGCAGAGGGGGTGGTCCGGGATAAGGGCCTGTTCTTGTTGCTGCCTAAGATTATCAGCCCTAGTGAGGAATGTTCCGGAGCATCCTGTGCAGGTGTCCAGCTGGGCACTGAGCCCTACTGACCACCTCCTGCCCTCCTGTTTCCCTTCCTTTCTTCTCCTGTTCCTACCTGCATTCCGGCCTGTGTTGCTGTTTGGCCCTGTCTGGGGACCTGGGCAGACCTGGGTCCCTCTTCTGGCCCAAGGCATGTAGCCATGGGCAGGACCATTGGTTGCCTGGGATCTGACAGGCTTGTGGGTGAGCAGGAATAACTCCACGGGTGGTAATAGCTTAGGGAGTGAAGTGCAGAGTAAGAACCCACAAGGAAAATCAAGAGCCCTGACTACCCCCCACCCCGGCCACATTCCCCATCAGGCTCTTGGGTAAAGCCAACTGCCTCCCAGTCATCAGAACAACAGCATCTGGCAAGTCTCAGTTGAGCCTTGGTGATGCTGCCCCTGACAGGTAGGGGGTTTCTGGTTCTTTCTTTGCAACAAAATGAAGGAGGGCCTAAGTGAGTTGCCAGAGGGGAACTATCCAAAGTAACACCGGGAAGACATGTGGTGCTGTGATGTGGTTGCGGAATGAGAGGCTCATAGGGTTGAGTGATGCTGGGGAGCAAAGCTCCCTCCACGCCCATCCCCAGAGCCCTGCAGGGAAGCCAGGCAGCGCCCCCACCCCCGGTCTCGCCCCTCCTGATGCTGGAACCAGCTGGGGAACAGCAGCTCCATCCACCATCCCAAAACACGTCCAGTGAAATCTCATTTTCTGTACGTCATGATTATCCCATTTCATACATTTATGGTTTTTCAATTAATCGCATACTAACAATAACCTCAATGATATCGCCACACAGAAGGATTTTTGTTCCACATTTAGAGCCTGTGGTCACAAGACATAAAAATATATATTTCAGTACTTCAATGTATGAGCAACATCACAGCTGGGTTACCGTAGCCAATCAACACCAAAGCGTTAAAATGTATGTAATTAGGATGAAATTCGGCACAGAGAGAGCAGTAGAAATCTGGGTCCGAAGAAGATGTGGAATGGAAATGTTCCAGTGGTTAAAATACCAAATATCTGTTCTTTTTTTTTTTTTTTTTGATACATTATCTTAATTCAAATACCAGGCTGATCACACATGGTCCAAAAACACTCAAATAACACACTAAACATAAACCAAAGTTAAAGATTAATCTTCAAACGTCGTAGCCCGTGGTGCCATGCTTGCCTGTGGCCTCACTGACGTAAAGCCACGCCCACACCTCCGTGGCCACCAAACCCATGGGCAGAGCTTCCTTTCCTGTGAGCTGCTGGGAGCTGCCAGCCGGAGCACCTTGACTACTTTGTCCCAGCTCTGAAGAGCGGTAGGGCCTCAGCAGGGGTCACAGGCACCGGCACCACCTGGCCAGGGGCCAAGATGCACCGGCGGAGGAGGCTCTGAGGCTCAGCAGCGCCGGGAACCCTCCACCAGGACAGGGATGGACGCAGCAGGAGGGGAAGCCCGCCCTCCCACATCTCTTCGTTTTCTTTAAAGGATAATGGCAGAAATTAACTCACTAGGGTTTATAGATTCCTGTGCTCATATTTAAAGAGCAATTTATCGGTTTTATTTTTAAAAGTCGATGAATATTTAACAAAATAAGCCAGAAATCACCTCCTCAGCAACTTAGGATGAAATTTTTAGCTATCCACTTTAAATGCACGCAGCAGTCTGCAGTATCTTCAAAAGACAGTAAAATTCACTAATGAGGTAGTGAGCAAAATCTGTGACAACTGCCATCGTGGTCCCAGGCACTGTGCCCATACAGGCCACCGTCTCCCTCAGGGGCCACCTTCCACAGCACAGAGGGACCCCATGGGCTATGCCCGTGCTGAACCACCCACACCGGCCCTTCCAGGTGCTTCCAGCTGGCGTGCCGGGCTGTGGGCGTCCACCCGCCCCTGGAGCTGTCCCACTACCAGGTCAAGTTTGCAGCCACCTCCCTGTATGACATGTCCGTGGCCACCCTGTACGTCATCAACTCTCACGTGAGCATGAACTCACTGACCCACTCCGTGCCCCGCATCGGCTCAGAGGACGCCTCTCCCGTGGGGCCCACATCGTTTGAGTTCCTGCCGCCCCCGGACTCACCCATTACCATCTCGCCCTCGGTGGGGACCGTGCTGCCAGGAAAGGCAAGTGTGGGCCCCGCAGGTAGGCTGGGGGGCGGAGCTCCCCTGGGGGTGCCTGGCTCTGTCCACCCTTCGCCACAGCGATGCAGCCTAGACAGCAGAGGCGGGGTGAGCTCCGCCCCTCGTCAGACCCAAGCAGGGCCAAGGAGGCCTCCATGGCCCGTGAGCTTGGGCGGGGGGAAGAGGCCCGGCCCAGCCCAAGCCCCAGAGGCAGGGGCACCCACAGGTGGCTGACCCCACAAACATCTGCCCGGGAGCTCTGGCAGTGTGGACTAGGGGAGGACGTGCAGAGCCCTGGATCTCACAGCAGATGGGCACAGAGGGTCTGGTCACCAGAAGTGCAGGGTGCGTGTCCACTCAGCTAAGCAAGGGCTCCCCACCCCTGCTCTGCCTGATTGAGCAGAAAGAACCGGGCCTGGGGACAGGGCTTCCTCTCAGCCTGGGCCAGGGCCGTCCCAGCCTCCTGGAGCTTAGATCTTTCCCTTCAAAAGCTCGGGCGGCTCCTGCCAGGACAAAGTGAGGAGGAGCACGTGAGGGGCTGGGCACACCTGGGCCCTGGCAGCATTTCAATTTGTGTGATCATTTAAAATGCATTTTATTCAACTTAGCAAATACTGTGTAAGTACCAGTCCCCAAAGGGGGTATTGTGGTTGGCTTCTGCGTTCTCTCCCTCTCTCTGCTCCCTCCCTCTATTCCCCCCCATGCCATCTGCTCTGCCCCCCCATCATATGGGCACCTCTGCTGTCCTGAGCACTGGGGACACTTGGGAGTGAGCCCTCGGTGGGGCCCAGAACCTCCCTGCAGGCTGTGCCAGTCACAGGACAAGTTGGGGTGAAGAATTCACCCCCAAATCTTGACAGCCGAATGCAAAGTTTCCTTTCCCACGCATGGCATGCCTAATGTGAGCTGTGGGTGGGGTCCTGGTTCATCAGGATCTCCGTCACAGGCCCCCTGCCCTACATGGTAAGAGTGGACTTGATAATTGTGCACGGTAACCTACTTAGCCTGCAGGGGCAGTGGTCAGGGAGCATCTCCCTGGAAAGGGCCTTCACGAAGTGACAGAGGTGTCCTGCCAGGAGTGTCAGAGAGCATGACCTGGGGACATGCAGGGGAGGGTGGACGGGGGGACCTCAGTGGGTGCTGAGGAGGACAAGGCACCAGCAGGGGCCAGCTCTGCCCTCTGGGCTGCTCTCCTTGCAGAGGTGCCTGATCCAGGTGGTGTTCCGGCCCGTGCTGCCCAGCAAGCTGATCCACCAGGAAGCCTCCCAGGCCCTGACCAAACCAGTGGAGGTAAAATTGGTGCATGGGGACTCCCAAGAGGAGGGGCGTGGGGGCACAGAGCAAGCGCTGTGGCTTCCTGCATCCCACCCCGCCCCAGGCTCCAGGGGGCCAGGCCGAGTGCCATCAGAAGTGCTGGGTGGACTTTGTGGAGCATGATGTGTGTCAGCTTTCAGAGCGTCTCCTCCTCCAGGCAGCATCACCAGGCAGCCTAGGTCCCCGGGGGGCGTTCCCCTGAGAAGCAGGTGGAGCTTTAGCGGAAGGAGAGCAGATAAAATGGCAAAGGGGCCCATGACCCTCCGCAAGTGTGGCTTCTTACAACTGTAAAGCCCGTGAAAAAGGCCTCATAAATGTAAACTTGAAAGAAGGGAGGGGCGCCTGGGTGGCTCAGATGGTTGAGCGTCTGCCTTCGGCTCAGGCCCTGATCCCAGGGTCCTGGGATCAAGTCCCGCATCGGGCTCCTTGCTTAGCGTGGAGTCTGCTTCTCCTTCTCCCTCTGAACCACCCCCCGTTCTCTCTCGTGTGCTCTATCTCAAATAAATAAAATCTTAATAAATAAGTAAATAAATAAAATAAAAACATTTCTTAAAAAGAAAGAAGGGAAGCGTCAGCCCAGGGATAAAGCCCAGCAAGCGTCAGGCCCGCTGCCCCTGCCAGCCGCAGAGGCGGCCGCCCGTGGGCTCCTGCAGGGAGAGGGAGTCCCACGGACCCACACGGAGCTGTGCAGCCCCACGGCCTAGAGTGACAGCCGCCCACTGCTGCCCTGGGGACACAGAGGGACGCGAAGCACACTTGTCCAGCGTCTGGCCCACACAGGGAAGCCCTTGTCCTCCTGCAGTGAGGCGTGGGGGGGGCATCAGGAAGGGGGACCCTGGTCCCGGGCGAATCCCCCCCTCTGTTGCCTGTTTCCCCACTGGTGAAGGCAAACGCTGGGGTCGGTGCACAGGCCCATGGGGGTCTCTGGGCACTTAGCTGCCTGTTGCACCTTCGGTCAGTCTTCCGGAGGAAGCCGCTCGCTGCTTGGGTCCCCGTCCGCTCCAAGCCCACGCGTCTGGGGCCCCTGCACAGGGCAGCCTGCCCAGGCCTGTGCTGGCGGACAGCAGGCGGCGAGGGACGGCCACGGTGCCCACGGGGCTGAGCAGAGCTGGCCTCTCTGCACCCCAGCTCCGCAAGGACACAGCCACCCAGAGGAAGGACCTAAGGAGACAGTCCTCCACACCGCGGCTGCAGAACCAAGACCGACTGCACCGGACCTCGACCACCCCAATTGCAGAGCTGTGTGAGCAGGACTTCAAGTTCAGGTAGGCCCAAGAGAAGACCGCCCTGCCACCTCCCTCTGCACCCATGTGACGAGACCCTGTCCTGACCCCCACGGAGACTTTCCCCCACAGGCTGCCTGGGACAGAGCTGTTTTGAGCTATGTGACTGGAAGTCCAGGGCTGTGCTGGCTTCAGGCACAGTTGAATCCAGGAGCTGCCTTGAGGGCTCTTCAGCTCTGACTTCCTGGGCATCTGCCCACCCCATTCCCATGGGCCTCATGTCCCTATGCACAGCCTCACACCATGGACTGGGGAGACCCTGCTGCCCCTGACTCTCGTATTCCCAGCTCAGCAACCCCAGCCTCCCCAGGTACAAAAGGAGGCCAGGAGAGCTCTGAGGGGCTTGTGTCACTTGCCGGTCCTAGACCCTTGCCTGAGGCCCCAGGAACACAGCCCTCTTGTTAGGTGCCTGACCAGGACCCCGGGGTAGGAGGAGGCCCCACAGGAACCAGGAAAGGGTAGGACAGCCACAGCCTGGGGCCCCTTCCCACTCTGGTCCAGGGCCCTGGGGAGCAGGTGTGGCCTTGGGCCCCCCTCCCCACTGCCCCAGGAGAGCATGGCCAGGCCTCCCATCTGCTGGGGCGCGCGCAGCATGGGCACAGGAGTGTGAGTGCACGCTGCTGCGTCATTCCAGTTCCGACGAGTACCAGGCTGCCCAGGCCACCCTGGCCAGATCTTTCCAGGGGAAGTTTGACAAGTTTGTGGTTCCCTGTGTCGTTGCCAGTGGTGACACCAAAGACAGGAAGGGGAC
Organism: Zalophus californianus; assembly: GCF_009762305.2. Lineage (NCBI taxonomy): Eukaryota > Metazoa > Chordata > Mammalia > Carnivora > Otariidae > Zalophus > Zalophus californianus. The sequence continues at coordinate 827,765 of NC_045598.1, read as the reverse complement.
AGAACCCCTGAGCTTCAGGTGCGGTGCTCTGGCAGGAGGGAGGGGGTGTCTTCCAGAAAGTCACCGTCCCTCCTGTGCTACCATCCCAGATCTGGGGCCCCGGAGGGAAGGGCACAGTGGCTGGAGTGGGCAGGACAAGGGCGGGGAGGTGGGGCATAGCGCCATCAGCACACGCTCCCCCCTCCCAGTCCTCACAATACCCTGTACCTGGAGCTGTGGTGTCCGGCAGTGGCACCATCTATCGTGGTGACCTCCAACAGAGGCAAAACCATCTCCAACTTCGGTGACATCGCTGTAGGTGAGCCTTGACTGGGCCCAGCCCCCCACGCACACCCCCACCCCAGAGGTCCAGCCCCCCCACAGTGACCGCCTGGGTTCCCACACCCCACTCCTGGGCCTAGGGCTATAACCTGATTCCACCTTCCCATTTCAGGACACCACGGCATAAAAAAAGTCTCCATCCAGAACATCTCCGCAGAGGATCTGGCTGTATCCCTGTCCGCACCCAGCCCAGGCAGCCTACATGGACGGGACAGGAGCTGGTGGGGGGCTGCAGTCCTGCCCTGGCCACCTTTCCTTGACACTGGGCCCTCAGGTGGAGTTCTCCATGCTAAACCCCAATGGCCCCTTCGTCCTGCTGAACGCCATCAGCAAGCTGCTTGCTGGCGAGACCCACGTCCTGACACTGTCCTTCTCTCCCCATGAGAGCATCCTGGTGAGTCCCAGGCCCACTTTATGCCATGCTGCAGCCCGTGTGCTCGGGCCCCCGGGGGCGGCCAGTCCCCCTAGGCCGTCACCTCTGGTGGGCGGGCAGGAGGAGGCCACGGAGCTCAGAGCAGTGTCGGCTCCAGCCTGCCCCGACCCACTTGCTCCCAGCAGAGCCCCAGCACATGCCCCTGGCAGACGTCTGCCCCATGCTAATGGACGTGGTCTCTGTCCATAGGCCCAAGAGACACTGGACATCATCACCAAGAGAGGCACACTCTCCCTGACCCTCCTGGGCACCGGCGTGGCATCCATGATCACGTGCTCCATTGAAGGGAACACTCTCGACATGGGTTATGTGATTGCCAGAGAGTCTGTGTCCTCAAGCTTCAAGGTGAAGCACATCACGGGGGGCCTGGTGCCTGCCCTGGTCTCCTGGGAGGGGGCTCCACCTGGGTAAGGATCCAGGCCTTGGTAGAGGAGCCAGGGGAGGTGCAGGCCACCCCCACCTGAACCACCCCACCCTCCAGCAGCTGCCATCTCCACTGCCCTGTCCAGCACCCCTCCCTCCACTCCTCGCCTGCTCTGGCTCAGTGCTCCCTGTCTTCCTGCTCAGGGCCTTTGCAGGAGCCATCCCATCTGGGATGAGGAGGAGCTCAGCTCAGGCACTGCTGTGGGGGGTGGGGGCGTGGTCACAGATGGGTCCAGCAAGGTCACACTGCCCTGTGGCCTCTCACTGCCTGCGGAGGGCAGGCCTAGCTCCCCATGCTTCTCCAATGTCTAAGGGACTCACCAGCCTTGGGATCAAGCAACCAACAGGACACCTGCTTCGTCCACTGGCTTAGGTCGGGACCTGGCACTGAACCCAGAACAGGGATTCCCTGAAGTGTCTCACTGAGGAGGGGGCACTCTCAGGAGAAGGGGGTGAGGGCAGGGGAGAGCCTGGGGCAAAGATGCTGGTTCAGCTGAAGGCTAGCCTGAGCCTGACAACAGAGGGAGCTCTGGAGGACAGAGGGCACCGGGGAGCTGCCCCACCTTGAGGCACAGTGGATTCAGCTAGGTATACCAGCCTGGAAAGGGGGGTAACGTGAGGAGGGACGAGATGAACCAACAGCTCAATAAAGTGCAGTGAGCGCAAGGTGAAAATGAGTGAACAGGAGAGCAACTGGACACCCAGCGAGGCGTGACTCCCCCGGGGGGAGAGCGAGCTGAGACCCCCTTTGCAGCAGCCTGCACATGGGTGGCGGGATGGTAGCCTGCTGAGGGTCGCCTGTCCTCACAGCTGCAGAACTGCTCCACGCTGCCCATCAAGTTCTCCCTGCGGCTGGACAGCCTCTCCCGCTCCAAGAGCGAAGACCAGCAGCGGCTGCCGCAGTTCCTGGCCTCTCGGGCCCAGAGGACTGAAGTAGTGGGTGAGCTGGCGCGCGGGGGCGGGGGACCACTGCTGGGGAGGGCCGTTGGGGCAAGGCCGAGGGACGTGGGAGCTGAGCTGCGGGAGGTGGGAGCTGAGCCGTGGGCGGTGGGCAGGGGTGGGGCCCGGGGCAGGGGTGCCGGCAGTGGATTGGTGGGGGTCCAGGAGCTCCGGCTGAGCAGGGACGCCGCCCGGCCCACAGGCACTCAGAACAACAGTGGCCAGAGCGTGTTCAGCGTGATCCCGGTCAAGGGCATCATGGACCCGGGCAAGGCGCAGGACTTCACCGTGACCTTTAGCCCAGACCACGAGAGCCTGTACTTTTCCGACAGGCTGCAGATCGTGCTCTTCGAGAAGGTGTGGCTCCACCAGCCCAGCCTCGACCCCTCTTCCCTCGTGTCCGGGGCCCTCCCAGCCTTCCCGGCCTGCCCAACTGGGGGCTCCGCGCCAGGGGTGTCGTCAGGTGGAGAGGCCACCGTCCCGGGTCCCATGGGCCCGCACCCTCCTGGAGCCCCGGTCACGGGTCGCAGGACAATGCTGCTATGCTCCTTGTCCCCAGAAACTCTCCCACCAGATCCTTCTGAAGGGCGCGGCCCGTGAGCACATGATGTTCGTGGAGGGCGGAGACCCCCTGGACGTGCCTGTGGAGTCCCTGACTGTGATCCCCACCTACGACCCTGAGCGCAGAGAGGGTGAGCCCTGGGGCGGGGGCGGGGGCGGACTCGGTGCAGTAAGAGGACCACTCCTACTGCCCACCTGCACCCTTAGCCCTAGGAAGCCGGAAGGGTAGGGTGCTCATTCCTGGCCCAAAGGGTGGGGCCATGCTAAAGAGAGATTTCCTGAGCACCACCTGACCCTAGGCAGCTCCCTCACTCTCTGGGTGGCAGCCCGACCCCACCCCATTGGCCCCAGCCAGGTCCTCTCTCTTCAGAAGCAGAGGAGCTAAAGCCCATCCTGGTGACCCTGGATTACATCCAGTTAGACACAGACACGCCAGCCCCACCTGCCACCCGAGAGCTGCAGGTGGGCTGCATCCGGACCACCCAGCTGTCCCCAAAGAAGGTGACCACAGCACTGGCCAGGCCCACCCAGCCCCTCTCCAGCAACCCCTGCCTGGACAGCCTGGGCCCCTCCCGGCCTTGCCCCTTGATTGATATGGGGTGGGCAGCCTGCTGGTCAGGGCTGAGAGGGCAGGTGGAGTCAGCCCCCCTTGACCCCAGTCCCACTGCTTCCTGGGAGCTGTGCCTGGCCCGCCAGGGTCAGCAGCTCCAGTGTCCCGCAGACTGTCGAGTTCAGCCTGGACAGCAGCACGGCTCTGCAGCACAAGGGCTTCACCATCGAGCCCTCCAGGGGCTCCGTGGAGCGTGGCCAGACCAAGACCATCAGCATCTCCTGGATGCCACCTGCCGATTTTGATGTAGGTGCCACAGACTCTGGCCAGGAAGCCCCGCAAAAGCCAAAGGCTTGGCGGGATGACAACCCTGCCCCACCCAGGGAAGGGGCTGCTGGGTGGGCCCTGGGCAGGTGAGGCAGGCAGTGGGCCGGAAGACAACCCATGTGTCTGGTAGGCCAGTTGGCTGAGGGTCTCCTTCTTTCCTCCCCCTCCCATTCCAGCCAGATCATCCACTCATGGTGTCAGCCCTGCTGCAGCTCAAGGGGGACGTGAAGGAGACTTACAAGGTCCTCTTTGTGGCCCAGGTGGTGACCGGCCCCTGAGGCCACAGGAGTCTCTCCACAGAACCCCCTCAAACCCTCCTGTTCACCCTTGAAGCCCTCCCCTGGTCTGTAAACCAGGCCAAACCACCCACAGGCCTGGGACCTGGGCATCCCCTGCTGGGCAGGTTCAAATGTGCAGACCTCTGTGTTGCCCCAGGGCCAGGGCACCCCAGCCCCACAGGCATGGCCACTTCCTGCTGCCCCGGACCCAGTGAGTCCAGAGGCCCGAGAGCACCCCCTCCCTGGCCCCACTCAGAACCAGCAATAAGGCTAGTCCTACCCACAACCTACTCTTACTCTGAGCGCCTCAGAACCCCCAGCCCCACCAGTACCCACCTGCCCAGACTTTATAAGTCCTAGTGGGGGGAAGAGCTGCCCCCACAGGTCTGTCAATAAACCTCTGGGCTTCTTCATACAGGCCTTTAGTGTGGGATGTGCCCCAAATCAGAGATGGACACAGAGCCCTGGGGGGAGGCAGCACCCTGCCTTCTAACCCCCCACACCCACACACAAAAGTCAGTCCATAAACAATGAACTCTGCCTCTCTGGAGGGTGGGTGCCTAGATCATTGGGGTAACCGCTAGCAAGGCAGGGTGCTGGGAATACAGGCTGAAGTTGAGACAGGCCCAGACCCAGTGAGGCCCTGCAAAGATGAAGAAGGGTACAGGAGGCTCCAAAGCCAGGGGGACCCTTTAGGATTCTCTGCCCCTCCAAAGTTTCAGGATCCCTGATGACCCCAAGGAAGGAGGGAACAAATGTGGGGGACTCATGCTTAGGGCCTCCCTCAGTGTCTAGCTGGGGGTCCAGGGTGAGGCCCAGAGCATAAGTTTTGTTTTCCATTTTTCTGGACAGAGTCCAGGCTCAGCCTTCTGGGCTCCAACGGCTCTACCTTCGAGGTAGAAGCCCCCACAGGCCATACAACACTCCTTGGAGCTCAAAATGTGCCCTTGCCCCAGCCCCTGCCTTCTGGAGAGTGCTGGCTGGACATTGTCCCCACAGAGCCCATCCAGTCTGGCCCCTCTGTACACAGCATACCCAACCCCCCAACCCTAGTCCCATGCCTGCCAACAGGAGAGCACATGCAACTTTCCCTAGCAAGAATGGAGGGTGTGATGCATCTGGAGACTTTCCTGGGCACAGGCTTCAGGACACCAGCCTGGAACCACCTATCCTAACCCCAGTTCCTTGGTGCCCTTCATGGCTGGAAGCCTGTCATCTCCCTAACCTGAGGCCAGTGACGGTGACTCTACAGTGGAGTTTTGCAGGACTTCTGTCTGTGCCCTCCTGGAGCTGACCAGCCATAGCCCAAGCCACTTTCTCACCAGATGAGAGGAGAAGGCAGGCTCCAGCAGCCCAGGCCAAACCCAGGCCCCAGGAGGAGGTGCTCCCTGAAGGGCGTGGTCCCTGCCTCCTCTTCTGGCTGGTGGGCAAGAGGGGCAGGCCACTCTTCTAAACCCTGGCCTCAATCTCCTGCTAACAGGCCCTGGTGCTCACTGGCCAAGGCCCTGCCTGAACTCCTGTGCACTGGCTGGACTTCTGTCCATCCCCCTCCCTCCCATCCAGTGAAGGGCAGGAGGGAGGAGGAGGAAGGATGGCCAGCAGCCAAGCTCAGCCAGCCTGGCTGGAGCAAGGTGGGCAGGAGGGGCCCTGGGGTGCCATGGCACAGCCTGGAGGTGCAGAACAGCTTCAGGGCAAAGCCCGGGACAAGATCAAGTGAGATCAAAAAGCAGGTGCCTGGCCCATCCAGGCAGGAGAGCCAAGCCCAGGAGGTCCTTCCAGTGGGGGGGACTCATGGAGAGTATATCCTGAATGCAATTAAGAAAGACAGGTCAGGGCACCTAGGGTGGGTCAGTTGGTTAAGTGACCGACTCTCTGATTTCAGCTCAGGTCATGATTCCAGGGTCCTGGGATCAAGTCCCAAGCTGGGCTCCCTGCTCATCTGGGAGTCTGTTTCTCCCTCTCCCTCTGCCCCTCCTCTTCCCCCCGCATGTGCTCTCTTGCTCCTGCCCTCTCTCTCTCAAATAAATAAAATCTTAAAAAGAGAGAGAGAAAGAGAGGAAGGAAGGGGGGGTGGAAGGAAAGGGGGAGGAAGGAAGACAGGTCAGGGGAGCCTGGGTAGCTCAGTCGGTTAAGACACTGACTCTGATTTCTGCTCAGGTCATGATCTCAGGGTCGTGGGATTGAGCCCTGCCTCAGGCTCCAAGCTCACAGGGAGTCAGTTTCTCTCCCTCTCCCTCTGGCCCACCCCCTGCTCATGCTCACTCTCTCTCTCTCTAAAATACATGAATAAATCTTTAAAAAAAGAAAGAAAAGACAGGTCAAGGGTAGCTGCTCCTCCCACTCCCCAGACAAGCCTGATCACCCTGCCCCTTGCAGGGCGGACCACCTCCCTTAGCCTGACCACCAGATGGTGGAGTAGAGGCCGGAGGGAACCTAACAGTACCACTAGCCTGGTGAGAAGAGCAGCCAGATGGAAGAAATGGCCCCCAGTCTTTCCTGGCAGAACGCACAGCAGGCATTCTGTGACCCCCCAGCCCCGGAGACCACAGAGGCCACACGCCCTAGGTTGGGCATGTCTTTCAAGGCGAAGTGCTCTGGAAACGTGGTTAGCTCCCGGGACGCCGCAGGGGCCTGGGGCGACGCTCAGACTCCCGGTGGGCCTGCCGACGGCCAGCCCCAGGCAGTGAGCGCCCGCAGCGTGCGAGCAAAATAAACGTCCTTGAACAACACGCTGGGAACGCCCCAGAATCTTGGCTCTTGCAACCCTTTACCTTGAGCGCCGCGGTGTGTGCGAAAGTCGTCACATTTGTCCTGGCCGCCCCCTCCGGGGCCACACCCTGTGCAGCCGCGGCCACAAAAGGGGTCGCCCGGCCCGCACCGAGCCTGACTGCAGGACAGGCCTGGCCCAGCCGGGATGGGAGTTCTGCCCCCGGGCGGAGGGCAAGACCCCCCTCCCTCCGCCCCGACACCCCAGGCTCGCAGGCGCCGGGGACCAGCGTGGCGGGCGGGGCCGTGAGGCGGGGCCCGAATTGGGCGTGGCTTCGAGAGGCGGTGCCTCTGGCGGGCGGGGCTTGGGGCCAGGGGATCCGGGATGTGGCCGCGGGACAGGCCTCCGGCGGGCGGGGACCCTGGGGCGTGGCTACGCGTCTCGGGGGGCGGGGCCTGCGCGGGGCGGGGCCTCCATAAAGCGGCGCGGCCGGCGGGCCCGCGCTCCGGGTCGGCGCCGAGCATGGTGGTGGGGGCGCCGGCCTCCCGGGCGCTCCTACTGCTGCCGTCGCTCCTGCCGCTGCCGCAGGTGGGTGGCCGGCGCTCGGCTCGGGGACCGCGGGGCGGGTCTGCGCTCGGCGCGCCCCGGCCCGGGCTCACCCCTGTCCCCACAGGTGGCGCTGGGCTTCGCGGACGGCAGCTGCGACCCCTCGGACTTGTAAGTCAGGGGGGTGGGAGCCGGGGCCTGGCCCCGCCCTGTGGGGGAGGCTCGGGCGGGGCCGTCGGCCCGGCTGGTGCCCCGCCTGCTCCAGGTGTCGCCGTCCCCGCAGGTGCCCGCCGCAGGCCCGCTGGAGCAGCCTGTGGCACGTGGGGTAAGTGCAGGCCGCGGCGTTCTCCCCCGGCCAGGTCCACCAGACCCCCACCCCTCCTGGCTCCACGGATGAGGAGTCGCCAGCACTGTCCCCTTCCGGGCGCTGATAGGAAGGCGCTGGGGCCCTCAGCAGCCTCCCAGGCTGGCCCCTGCTTCCTGCCCTCAGCACCAGGGCGGCCTCTCTTGTGGGCCCTGCGCCAGCCCGGGACTGCTCTGGGCACGCAGGCCCTTGGCAGGACTTCCCTTCATAGCCCGCTTTCCCACTTCCCACCCCCTCCTTCCTCACCCCTGCAGGAGGCCCCTGTGAACATGGTCATTGGTCTGGGCACAGGATTGTGTGGATGGCCTGGGACGGTGTGTCCTGGGAATGAGCCCAAGGCACTTGTGGCCAGCCCTGGAGAGAGCCAGGACAGACCCGGCAGCAGGATGCCAGGACGGCGGGCTCCTCAGGCCCAGCTCTGGCCTGGAAGGAGGTCTCCGGCCTGGAGAGACATTCTCTGGTTTTCTTTTATCCTGCCCATTGTCCTGTCTTGGGTGGTGCCCAGTGGCCAAGGGTCAGTCCAGTGGTAGGGTCTTGCTCCTCCCTGCACAGGCTTATCTTACTCGCTGTCCTTCTGCTGCTGCTGTGTGGGGTCACAGCCAGCTGTGTCCGGTTCTGCTGCCTCCGGAAACGGGTACACAGCCAGCCACACCTGCCACCAACACCTCAGCCTTGTGACCTGACGGTCAGCCCTATGGATAGTGACAGCCCAGTGCACAGCACGGTGACTTGTGAGTGCCTGCAGACCTCACCTGTTGGCTTGCCTGCCTGCAGGGGGCGAGTGGGGGGCAGGTGAGAGCAGACTCATCCCCACAAACCCACTCTGGTTCCCTGCAGCTTACAGCTCTGTGCAGTACCCACTGGGCATGCGGCTGCCCCTTCCCTTTGGGGAGCTGGACCTCGACTCCATGACCCCTCCTGCCTACAGCCTGTATGCCCCTGAGCTGCCACCCTCCTATGAAGAGGCTGTCAAGATGGCCAAACCCAGCCAGGAAGAGCCACCCCCCTCTTAGTAACCCAGTCCTCTCCCTGGGGCCTGAGGCCTAGAGACATCGGCAGGGCTTCAGGAGCCAGGCGCCAATGCCCAACACCCCTGGCTATAGCCCTGGTACCCCTCAAAGGCAGAGGAAAACTCTCTTGAACCTCCCAATTCTGCCAGCTACCCTATGCTCAGAGGGGACCGGTGCAAGGACCCTTGCAGCCAGGGACCCCCCAGCACATCCCTGCCATCCTTCCCCAGGGAAGGCCAGCCCGTCCAGCACATTGCTGCAGCCCTGGCCTTGTTGCTTTGTAACGCCAGGCAGCCCAGCCAGCTGGCCCTGTGTTGGCCACACACATGCACCCACACACACCAGAGCATGCACACATAGGCTGCTACATTCAGCCCTGACCCCACAGGCCTAAGCCTCAGGGCTCGGGGCTGGCTGTGACACCCCCAGCTTTTTGGAGAGAGAATAAAGTTTGTACCTAAGTGATCTCCATCTGTAGGAAAAGGCTCTGGGAGGGGCCTGTGGGTAGCCACCCCGCCCCCAGTGCGGGCAGAAGGGCAAGTGGTAGTCTTCGACCTGCCCCCAATCTGGCTTTCAGGTTGGTGTCCAGAGCCCAGAGCTGAGCAGTGGGTGGTGTCAGATGTCACAGCAGGAGTGACGGGCCATGTGCCATGGCTGCCCTAGGAAAACCCTCTCTTTTCTCCAGTCCCAGATCCTTGCGAGCCTTTCTGGGCTAGGTAGGAACAGCGAAGCACACAGCAGTCTGGCGGGAGTGTTTATTGGCCAGAGGTGGGGCCGGATGGGGTGGGCGGCAGCCAGCAGTGGCCTTCTTCGGGCAGGCCTCCCATGGCCACAGCACCTGCTCCTACTGGACCAGCTTGAAGGACTCTCCGGTCATCATGGCCACAAACTCTAGGAGCCGGAGGACAGGTCAGCCACCAGCCTGGCCCCGCCCCCCGCCCCCAGGCCCGCTCCTCACTCACCCTCGTAGTCAATGGTCCCATCCCCGTCCTTGTCAGCCTCCTTCATCATCTGCTCGGCCTCGGCCTCACTGAGGGGCTCACCTGCGTTCATGAGCACGTACCTGCGGGGCCCCCGCGCTGAGTGGCGGCGCCTAGGGTTCTGGCCCTCGCCCACCCCTCCGCGGCCCCAGGCCCTACTTGAGCGCGTCCCAGTCGATGTAACCCTTGCCCTCCTTGTCGAAGACACGGAACGCCGCCCTCAGCTCGCCCTCCTGGTTCTGGGCCTTCTCCCAGTAAATCCCCATCAGGGCCAGGAAGCTGTCACAGTTGAAGAATCCTTTGTCTGCAGGGAGCAAGCAGCAGGGCGGGCCGCATGAGGGGGAGCTGGTGCGGCCCTCCCCGCTCACACAGGTGACACCCCCCCCCCCAGGACTGCCCCCCGCCCGGCCTCACTGTCTCTGTCCACGTCCTTGGCCATGGAGGCCAGCTCACTCTTGGTGGGATTGATGCCCAGCAGGCTCATGAGCCGCTCCAGCTCTCCAGTCTTCACCTCCCCGTTGCCCTCCTCGTCGAACATCTCAAAGACCCCCTTGTACTCCTTGATCTGCTCGGCTGTCAGGCGCTCCGTCTGCAGGGACGCCGGCCCAGCCTCACCGGGGCCTCCTCTGCCCCTCAGTCTGAGGGAGGGTGGAGGCCCCAGCACACACGACACCCCACCCCGTACATCCACTTGGCAACCCTTCAGGGCCTGTGGTTAAAGAAGGAGGCCCCCAGCCCAGAGCAGCTTCCGGATAAGGTGGCACAAGGGATGGGTCTCGAGGGCTGCGTGGGACTCTGTCAGGCAGCTTCAGGGGAAGGACACACGAGGCAGAGGCCAGGTGTGAGGCACCAAGGCTCAGGCCAGTCACATGAGGGAGGGTCAGGTGGGCCCAGGCTCTGGGGCAGAGGCAGTGGACACCAGGTGAGACCAGGTGAAGGACGCCATGGGGGAGCATGACCCGGGTGAGAGCGAAGGACCCCAGCCTGTTCTGGCGTTTCTGGGGGTGGCCTACCACTGCCATGGCAGCTTTCAGAAAGGGCTCCCCCATCCCGGCCACCAGAGCGAGGGTGGCATCAGCAGCCAGCAGGGCTCAGCCATGGCCACCGCACTCCGCCCTCTCCCTCCAGCCTTGCTGAACTTCTCCCTCGGTTCCCAGAGAGGCACTCACACCCGTGGGTAAGGCCCCAGCCTGTGCCTGTGCTTGGAGGCCCTGTCCCGTTCTCTGTGTCCCCCCCACCCCCGGGCACTGCTCCCAGCGCCCACTCCACCACCCAGCCAGCCCACCAGGGGCGGTGCCGGGTGCCGGGAGCAGGCTTACCATGTCTGCGGCCGGCTGGGAGAGCACTGCACAGTGGCACCGGTGACTAGGGGCAGAGGGGTGTCAGCCGCATTTTAGCTGGGTCCAGCTGCCTGGGGTCCCCAGAGTCCAGATTCCACGGTCCTTGTATGGCTAGGAGATCCTGCGGCCCTATTTCGGGACAGGCTTGGCCCTTCCCCACACTCGGCCCCTTTCTGGCCCTCCTTGGCATGAGCATCCCCTCACCCCGAAGCTCCCTTTCGGAGCCTAGGTCCCGGCGAAGGCCCCACCCCAGCCTCAGGCCTCCGGAGCCAGAGCACAGACAGACACCATGGGCTGAGGGCCAAGGGTGGGAAAGGGGCTGCCGGGTGGCCCGGGAGGCCCGGCGTGCTCGGACACGCCTTCTCCCTTTGCTGCCTCCTCTTCACCGGGTCGGCCTCCTCGAATCTCCTTCTCGGCAGCGGCTGCCCTTCCCCCGCTGTGCCGCGGGACCCTCGCAGTGGCCCTGCCGGCACTCACGTACGAGCGTTCTTTCTGAATGCCCACCCTGGCCCCGTGACACCCCCATATCCCTATGGGCCCAGTGCTTTGCAAGCAGTCTCTAAAGACAGGCTGAGAGAACGAATGCATCCCTCTGGCCACCCTGTGCAGAAGGGGCTGGAAGTCGGCAGTCCGGGGAGGGGACAACTGGCCATGGGGTGGGGGCCGGAGGGCAAGACAGACAGGACCAGGGGGCCAGACTGGCCACCAGGAGGCCAGACCAGGTTTCCTCTGAGCAGCCAGGGGCTATTCTGGGGTTTCTCGGAGAAACCTGACCTCCCTTGCACTCAGAACAGCAAAGCTGGCTCCCGAGGGAGCCTCACGGCCTGGCTGTTCGGTGACGAGCTGCCTGAATAGCACGCACACAAGACTGCGGACGTGCGCTCAGCCCCTGGGCACAGGCACCCACCCTCCCCTCCACCGAGGGCCTCCTCCCTCCCACCCCAGCACGGGGCACAAAACCCACTGGCCTGGCCACAGGGCTCAGAGGCTTGCGGTTACAGGTGGGAGCCTCGTGGGTTGAGGGGACTCCTCCCATCCCAGCCTCCAGCTCCCCCCCAGGGATAGTCACAGATGGGTGCCCCCACCTCATACCCTCACGCCTGTGCATGGCCCCCCAGAGTCACACAGACACACGCCTGCCCCAGCCCATGACTGCCTGGTGATCTGAGCAGGTGAGATGTGCCGTGCCCCCACCAGCCCGGCTCCGGGCCTGCCGGAATGTCTGAAGCCTCCGGGACACTCCCCACTGAGGCCCAGTCCAGCTGCTGAGGCCGCAAGATTTGTGCTGACGGACAGCATGGCTCCAGCGGGCACCAGGCCAGAAGGCCCAGGGGACAGGGTTGAAGAGGAAGCGGGCTCCAGGTCTGGGGGGTGGTCCCCTACCTTTGCCCTGGCTACTCTCTCTGGTTCTGGTTTCAGGCTTTGTGACGATGAGAAGAGACTCTCCCACTCCCTTCCCTTGAAAACCTCAAACTAGAACAGGAGTCAGAAACATTTCAATAAACTAGTCCCCTCTACAAGCCCAAACATGTGAGGCAGGAAGCCAATGGGCACCGGCCGCGAGACAGGGCAGGGGCCTGAGGAGAAAGCAGGCAGGAGGGCTAATTTCGTGCGTCTAGCTAGACTGCAGAGCCCAGACTTCTGCTCAGACACTAGTCTAGATGCCGTTAAGAAGGGGGTTTTGTTCATATATTTATTGATTACAGTGGCAAAATCAACATGAACTATTACTCAGGGAGAAGTGACATTTACTGAACATCTGTTACATACCACGATCTTTTTAATATGGTAAAAAAAAAAAAAAACCTCACATATAAAACTGACCATCCTAGAGCGCCTGGGTGGCTCAGTCATTAAGCGTCTGCCTTCGGCTCAGGTCATGGTCCCAGGGTCCTGGGATCGAGCCCCGCATCGGGCTCCCTGCTCCGCGGGAAGCCTGCTTCTCCCTCTCCCACTCCCCCTGCTTGTGTTCCCTCTCTCGCCGTCTCTCTCTGTGTCAAATAAATAAATAAAATCTTTAAAAAAAAATAAATCAGTAGACTTTGAATAAAGCAGATGACCCTGATAATGTGGGTGGGCCTCCTCCAATCAGTTGAAGACCTTAAGAGAAAAAAAGTGAGCTCCCCAGAGGAGGAGGGAATTCTGCTCCAGAGGGCCTCTGGGTTTGAGCTGCAACATCAGCTCCTCCCTGGGTCTCAGCCCGGTGAACTCACCAGCCCCACAATCGCCACAAAGGGAGCCAATTCCTTAAAATAAATCAACCTCTCTCCCTCACTCTCTCTCTCCCTCCCTCTCTTACTGGCCTGTTTTTCTGGAGATTCCGACTGATTCAGAAGGCCCCTGAAGGCAGTATGCCCCAAGCACCTGGGCATCTGTGTCTGGGCCTTCGGGACCACCCTCCCAACTGCAGGGCACATGGAATTTCCTCCGGGCAGGAAGGAGGCATGGGCACCCGAAGGGAGCTGCTGAACTCACAGACTGGAGACCCAGGCCAGGGTGTAGTGAAGGCTGCGTGGGTGACAAAGTGATCCCAGCCCCTTCCCACCAGCAAGTGCCTCCCCAGTGACCCCTCCCCGGAAGAGGGAAGAAACCCATGGACACTGGCGCTGGGGGGTCCCCAGTGAGACAAGAGCACAAGGCCCCCACCCTTCTAGGGCAGCCTCAGGTACAGACCCAGGTCGCCAGCCACTGTGGCCCCAGGTAGAACCTCTGAACGGGTAATTTCATGCAGGCTGAGTCCCCATGGCTGGCCCGAGGCTTCAGGCAGCACAGCCGGACTTCCCTCTGCCCAATCCTGCCTCCCTCCCTGTCTCTGGGGTTGACCCCTTGTGCACAGCTTGTACCCAAACTCCATCTCGGGGTCAGCTTCCGTAGGACCCAATGCACAACTAGAAGGGGTATTAGAGATGGATTCCTCACCGGCCGTCTGCGACAAGCCACCACTGGGGGTAGGCACACACTCCTCCCTGGTGGTTCACCTGCTGCAACAGTCACCGTCCCGGATTGGGCAGGAGGGGGATGAGGGACCAGGTGGCGGCTGCCCAGCACCTGACCTGTTGTCAGGACCCTGCTGGGGAGAGCGGGGACCTTGCCGTGTGTGGGGGGACATCCAGGTGGCTGTCCCCCTCAGCTCTAAGGCCCAGACTCCCCCTGAACCTTCTGCACCTTCAGGGTTTGCTCACCTCTCCCTGGGAAGAGCTGCACCCCCCCCTCAGCTGAAATAGAACCCTGAGGCCTCCCCGCCAACCCCCCCAGGCAACACTTATCCCCATTAGGACATCCACCTCCCCTCCTAGCCACTAGGCCAACAACCAGAGGTTGAAGAAAATATTCACAAATCCTGTATCTGATGAGGGATTATTTATTTATTTGAGAGAGAGCATGAGCAGGGGAAGAGGTAGAGGGAGAAGCAGGCTCCCCGCTGAGCATAACCCAGCTGGGGACGACTTGGGTCTGACAGCTCAAGGACAGTGAAGGATGAAGGGACCAATGGACCGAGGTGGCAGGAGCTGGGGGAGCACGGGCAGCCCCAGGGGCTCCTTTGAGGGGCTGGAGCATAACCGAGGCAGGCGTGAGACTCTACACCTACCAGTGGTTCTCATAGCTGCCCCTCTTCCTGCAGCTTCTGCCTGAGGTGTCCTAAGCCAGCACAGGGCAGGCCACAGTCCAGGACCCACACTCTGCACGGTGCCTGCAGCCAGCCTCCTTGCCCACCAGCGACGGTGCTGCACCCGCGCCGCGGTCTCCTCAGGGTCCCGGTGTGCTGAGCCCCTTTCGTTGCCCACAGTGTCACCTGCTCAGCCCCAGGAATGCCTCCTTCCCACCCCTCTCACCCCCTACAACCCCAGGAAAAACTCCGTGTCCTACAGTCTTGAGTCTTTGTTTCGGGGTCTGCTCGGGGGAGCCCAGCCTGGACAAGGGGCGTAAAAGCAAACCCAAGCTCTGGACCAGCAACCACGGCAGATGGGGAAGGGATGCGAGTATAAGGCCCCAGCAGCGTTCAGGAATGGCCAGAGCTGGTCACCGAGATTACAGTGTATGTGGAACTTTAAGTTAACCACTAAAATAATAGAAATGGATTGTGTGGGGCGCCTGGGTGGCTCAGTCGGTTAAGCGGCTGCCTTCGGCTCAGGTCATGATCCCAGGGTCCTGGGATCGAGTCCCGCATCGGGTTCCTTGCTCGGCAGGGAGCCTGCCTCTCCCCCTGCTTGTGTTCTTTCTCTCTCCCTCTGTCAAATAAATAAATAAATAAATCTTAAAAAAAAAAAAAGAAATGGATTGTGTAACTTCCATATCTAGGAGGGAAAAAAGAATAAAGAAAATGTAATGAACCCAACAGAACTCAGGAAAGAAGAAGGAAGCCTAAGAAAAGCAGCACAACTAGAGAGCAGCAAGTAATGTCGTAAATGTATTTTATTTTTTTTTAAAGATTTTATTTATTTGACAGAGAGAGACACAGCGAGAGCGGGAACGCAAGCAGGGGGAGTGGGAGAGGGAGAAGCAGACTCCCCGCTGAGCAGGGAGCCCGATGTGGGGCTCGATCCCAGGACCCCGGGATCGTGACCTGAGCCGAAGGCAGACGCTCAACGACTGAGCCACCCAGGTGCCCTAATGTCGTAAATGTAAACCCAGCCACCTGACAGAGCTCCCAGGGTCTGAGGCTGGAACAATGTGAGCAAGAAAAGAAATCAAGAAGGATCAGACTATAACCCAAGTATAAAATAAATATCCCTTGTGCATCAAAGCACACCATCAGCAGGGTGAGAAGGCACCCCACAGACTGGAAGAAAATATTCACAAATCCTATATCTGATGAGGGATTATTTATTTATTGGAGAGAGAGAGAGAGCATGAGCAGGGGAAGAGGTAGAGGGAGAAGCAGGCTCCCCGTTGAGCAGGGAGCCCGATGCAGGACTCGATCCCAGGACCCTGGGACCATGACCTGAGCCGAAGGCAGACGCTTAACTGACTGAGCCACCCAGGCGTCCCTGATAAGGGATTCATATCCAGAATATATAATCCCTACAGCTCAACAGCAACAAAAATAAACAACCCAATTCAGAAGTGGGCAAAGAACTCGAATAGACATTTTACCAAAAAAGATACACACATGACAAAGAAAAACATGAAAAGATGCTCAACATCACTAATCGTTAGGAAAATGCAAGTCAAAACCACAATGATCTATCATTTCACACCCATTAGGGTGGCTATGATAAAAAAAAAAAAAAAACACAGAGAACAAGTGTTAGGGAAGATGTGGAGAAATTGGGACGCTGCGCACAGCTGGTGGGACCGTGGAACACTGAAGCCTGCTATGGAAAACAGCATGGAGATTCCTGCAGAAAGCAGGCACAGAATGACCATATGACCCAGCGGTTCCAATTCTGTCTGTACCTAAAAGAACTGAAAATCAGGGACCTGAACAGATATTCGTACACCCGTGTTCCTAGCAGCATTATTCACAATACGTAAAAGGTAGAAACAACCCAAATGTACACCAGTGGACAGATGGATAAACGAAACATCGTATATACATCTGCGGTAGTTAATGGTACGTGTCAGCTTGACTGGGCTAAGGGCACCCAGGCAGCTGGTCAGACCTTACTTCTGGATGTGTCTGTGAGAGCGTCCCTGCAAAAGATAAGCAGCTGATTCCATAAACTGAGCAGGGAAATCGTCCTCGCCAAGGCAGGTGGGCATTGCCCAATCTGTTGAGGGCCCCAATAAAACAAAAAGAGGAAGAGGAAGAACGAGTTTGCTCCCTGCCTGAGTGGAACATCCAGCTTCTCCTGCTTTTGCAAGTCAGCCCTCCTGCCGCTCTGGCCGTCAGACTCAGACTGAACCACACCACCAGTTTTCTGGGCCTCCAGCCCACAGAGGGCAGACTGTGGGACATCTTGGAGACTTGTGGAGACAAGTGCATGGACCAATTCCTATAATCAATCTCCTCGTCTGTCTCCATTTACACACATATCTGTAGGTATGTTCTGTTTCCCAGAGAACCCTAACAATGCAACCTACAATGGAATTGTTATTATTCGGCCTTAAAAGGGAGGAACTCCTGACACCTGCTACCACATGGAAGAAACTGGAAGACAGCCTCAGAAGGATAAATACTAAGAAAACTTCAGGAGTGCCTGGGAGGCGCAGCTGGTTAAGTGTCTGCCTCGTGGTTTCGGCTCCGGTCATGATCTCAGGGTCGTGGGATGGAGCCCCGAGTCAGGCTCCCTGCTTAGCAGGGAGTCTGTTTAGGATTCTCTCTTCCTCTCCTCCTGCTCCTCTACCCCACCCAAATAAACAAATAAATCTTATAAAAGGAAAAGAAAACATACAAATGGTCAACAGACACATGAAAAGATGCTCAACATCATTCATCATCAGGGAAATGCAAATCAAAACCACAATGAGATTAGCACCTCACACCTGTCAGAAAGGCTAGAATCAAAAACACAAAAAATAACAAGTGTTGGCGAGGATGTGGAGAAAGGGGAATCTGTTCTGCACTGTTGGTGGGAATGCAAGCTGGTGCGGCCACTGTGGAAAACGGTATGGAGGTTCCTCAAGAAATTAAAAATAGGGGGGCGCCTGGGTGGCTCAGTCGTTAAGCGTCTGCCTTCGGCTCAGGTCATGATCCCGGGGTCCTGGGATCGAGCCCCGCATCGGGCTCCCTGCTCCGCGGGAAGCCTGCTTCTCCCTCTCCCACGCCCCCTGCTTGTGTTCCCTCTCTCGCTGTCTCTCTGTCAAATAAATAAAATCTTAAAAAAAAAAAAAAGAAGAGGAGGCATAGATATCACTCAGCCATAAAAAAAAAAAAAAAAAGCATGAAATCTTGCCATTTGCAACAATATGGTTGGACCCAGGGAGTATAATGCTAAGTGAAATAAGTTAGAGAAAGACAAATACCATATGATCTCACTCATATGTGGAATTCAGGAAACAAAACAAATAGATAAACAAAAAAACTCTTAAATACAGGGAACAGACTGGTGGTTGTCAGAGGGGAGGCTGGAGGGGGTTGGGGGAAACAGATAAAGGGGATGAGCCCTGAGGAATGTATACACGTGTTGGATCATTAGGTTACATGCCGGAAACTAATATAACACTGTATGTTAATTATACTTCCATTTATAAATAGGGCAGATATTGTATGATTCCACTTATATGAGGTCCCTAGAGTCATCAACTTCACAGAGACAGAAAGGAGAGTGGTGGGCGTCGCCAGAGGCTGGGGGAGGGGGAGGGGGAGTTGGTGTTTAATGGGCACAGAGTTCGAGGTGGGAAGGGTGAAAAGCCCTGAAAATGGACAGCAGCACAACAACGGGAATGTACTCGAGCCACAAAACTGTGCAGTTAAAATGGCAAATTTTATGTTACGTATATCTTACCACCACGATAAACATAAGTAGATATTGATGGGTCGATACTGGTATAAGCGGTGGAATAAACAAATGGAGAGAAGAGTCAAATCTCCCACACAGAAGAATTCTAAATATTCGTGCAGATACCCTAGCCTCAAGCAGGGGGAACACAACCCCGGGCCCCAAGAGTGACTCCCTTCCACAGAAGAGTGAAGTATGGAAGGGGAGAGACGGGTGCTGACTCCGTCAGGTGACCAAGGTCAGCATCGCCCTGAAGGGTCACGGTGACAGCAGGCACCGCTGACATAATGTGAGGGGAAGGGTTCAGTGCCTCCGCAGTTGTCCTCCCGAAACCTGCAGTCCCAGGTCTAACAGCGAGAAAACCCCGGACAAAACCTGGTAGACGCACATTCTACAAAATGTCCTGATCTTCAAAACTGTCAGTGTCATCAAAATAAAGAGAAAGTCTGAGAAACTGTCACAGCCCAGAGGAGCTCAAGGAGACATGATGACTCAATGCAAGATGGGATCCTGGGACAAAAAGAGGATAGTTGTTAAAAACCAAGGAAATCTAGGGGGCGCCTGGGTGGCCCAGTCGTTAAGCAACCGCCTTAGGCTCAGGTCATGGTCCCAGGGTCCTGGGATCGAGCCCCACATCGAGCCCCACATCGGGCTCCCTGCTCGGCGGGAAGCCTGCTTCACCCTCTCCCACTCCACCTGCTTGTGTGTGTCCCCTCTCTGGCTGTCTCTCTCTCTGTCAAATAAAATGTTAAAAAAAAAAAAAGGAAATCTGAATAAAGCATAAACTTTAGTTAATAATAATATGTCAATATTGGTTGACTGTGACGTCAAATGTATCATGCTAATGTAAGATGTTCCTAACAGACCTGACCCCGTGTGAAGTGCATGGGAACTCTGTACTCTCAGCAGTTTTTCTGTAAACCTAAAACTGTTCTAAAAATAAAGTTTATTTTGACTCTTAACTCTAGGGAACAAACTGGGGGTGGCTGGCAGGGACGGGGTAACCGGGTGATGGGCAGTAAGGAGGGCACGCGATGTGATGAGCACTGGGTGTTGTATGCAACTGATGCATCACTGACCTCTACCTCTGAAACTAAAAATACACTACATGTTAATTAAATTGAATTTAAATAAAATATTAATCTTTTTAAAATTTTTTAAATGTTTAAAAGATTTTATTTATTTATCTATTTATTTGAGAGAGACAGAGAGTGAGAGAGAGAGCATGAGCAGGGGAGAAGGAGAAGAGGGACAAGTCGACTCTGTGAGCCCGGAGCCCCACGTGGGCCTGATCCCAGGACCCCGAGATCAAGACCTCCGCCGAAATGAAGAATGGGACACTTAACCGACTGAGCCACCCAGGCGCCCCCTTAAAAAACATTAAGTTTAGGGCACCCGGGTGGCTCACTCGTTAAGCATCTGCCTTCGGCTCAGGTCATGGTCCCAGGGTCCTGGGATCGAGCCCCGCTTCGGGCTCCCTGCTCCGCGGGAAGCCTGCTTCTCCCTCTCCCGCTCCCCCTGCTTGTGTTCCCGCTCTCGCTGTGTCTCTCTCTGTCAAATAAATAAATAAAATCTTAAAAAATAATAATAATAAAAATAAATAATTAGGTTTAAAAAAATTGTTTATTTTTAAAAAGAAATCCAAATAGACCAATAATCAAAACAATGCATTTGAAGCAATCACCGACTGTCAGACTGAAAAACAAAACAAAACAGATCCCTGCGGCTTTCTGTTCACAGGACACAACCTTCAAAACAAGGCTGCTGCAGGAAGGCGGGAGGGAGAGTGGCCAAGAGAGTTGCAGGGGCTGCAGAGCTGCCGGGCTGGTGTGGCTGGCGGGGCTGGGAGGGGGCTACAGGGCTGCAGGGCTGGTGGGGCTGCACGGCTGCACGGCTGCAGGAGCTGCAGGGGCTGCAGAGCTGCCGGGCTGGTGTGGCTGGCGGGGCTGGGAGGGCTGCAGGGCTGCAGGGCTGGCGGGGCTGGGAGGGCTGCACGGCTGCAGGAGCTGCAGGGGCTGCAGAGCTGCCGGGCTGGTGTGGCTGGCGGGGCTGGGAGGGGGCTACAGGGCTGCAGGGCTGGCGGGGCTGGGAGGGCTGCAGGGCTGCAGGGCTGTCGGGGCCGGCGGGGCTGCAGCTCCGCTCCGGAGGGCGCGTCCCGGGATGAGACCTTCCGCACCCCGCGCTCTGCACGCGTGCTGGGTGTGAGCGCGCAGCCCCTGAACATCAATCTCCAGCACCCCCTGGGTCTAAATATCGATCACTTATTGATTCACAAGGAAATCTCCACACTGAAGTCAACATCAATCTGACTGCCTTCTCCGACGACCGAGATTGCGATTAATTTCGAAATCCAGACGCGAGGAGACAGCGGAAGGAGTTCCAGGGGTTTGTTTCTGCTTGGGGGAGTGGGCGAGGGAGGGGCTGCCGGTAACCGGCGCCGAACCGGGGCGGCTTCTGTCTTGGAAGAAACCACCGTGGCCACCGGGCTCTTCCTGGGGAGTGCCAGACTCCCAGCTCCACCGCCCGGTCGGTGTCCGGGAAAGCGCTTCTCCCGCCCCCGCCCCAGCCTAGCTCGAGGCCGCGCCCCGCAAGTCCCTGGGCGCGGGCCCGACTAGGGTCCGCCTCTCGGCCTCGGCCCCGTCCCCGATCCGTCACTCAGCACAGGCCCCGCCCCGACAGGGCACGCAGCACAGGCCCCGCCCCCGGCCCTTCGCTGGCCCGCCCCCGGCTCCCGCCCGGGAGCCGCGCGGCCGGCGGCCTCTCCACAGGCCGGCACTAGGCGGCGCTCGTGGGCCACGTGGAGCCAGGCGGGCCCCGGTTTTCCGCCCGCGGCGTTTGGGGTCTGGGGTCCGCCGTCCCGTGCCGCCCTCCGACTCATAACCCTGCCCTCGAAACCTCACTTCAGGTCCCACCTGTGTCAGGAGAAAAATAGACACAAATATCCCTTTCGTTCACCCCCTAAGGCGCCACACAGGTGGCGGGGAGCCGGGCGGGACGCCGACCGTGGAAAAGTGGAGCTGCCGCGGGCCTTGGGCTGGCCTCCGACCCTGAATGTCCAGGCCCCCAGAGAAGCACCCCGGTCCCCAGATGGCCCTTTGCACCCAGGGGGACCACGGCTCCTGGTCTTGGCGTCCTGGGGCCCTGCCCGGCTGCTGTGTGACCGTTCTGGCCCCCAGGGGCTCACAGCTGGCGCACCCTGTGCCTGTACCCCTGCTCCTCCGAGGGGCTCTGTGGCTCTTCTCTCCCTCAGTCTCGTTTGCATGTGACCACACCAAAGACATTTTGTCCAAAGCTAAAAGAGGTTTCAAATGCATCAAGAGCCTCAGCACCTGGGATGCCTGGGCGAGTCAGTCAGTCAAGCGTCTGCCTTTGGCTGGGGTCATGATTCTAGGGTCCTGGGATCCAGCCCTGCGTCAGGCTCCTTCCTTGCTCCGGGGGGAGTCTGTTTCTCCCTCTGGCTCTCCTCCCTGCTTGTGCTCGCTCTCTCCCTTTCTCAAAGAAATAAATAAAATCCTTAAAAGGAAAAAAAAAAAAAAAAAAAAGAGCCTCAGACCTTTGCAGGGGCGGGTGTTCCAGTTGGCCCAGCAGCCAGAGGGGGGTAGAAGCCTGGAGGTCTGTCCTGCACAGAAGGGAAACTGAGGCTCAAGGTGAAGCCCCTTGCAGAGGGGGACTGCCTACCCTACCTCTCCACTCAGCCTAGCCTAAAGCGGCACCCACAGCCTGTGGGGCAGGGCCAGGCGGCAGGGGTGGGGCACCCATGATCCTGGCCTCCGCCGTGCCCCAGGTGGTGCCCAGTCAGGGCTGACCCAAAGCCCCTCACCCTGCATCCTCTTCAGTGGCTTCCTCCCCATGGTGTATCTCAGAGGTTGGGCACCAAAGTGCCCACCCAAGGTCTGGGCCTCACGGCCACCAGGGGCTGCTGGAGGGGCAATGGGGCAGGACAGACAGGCCCTTAGAAGTTTGATCCAGCAGGCTAAGCCATCCCCTCCCCCACCCAGGTACCCCAGAGCAGGTCTGGGCATGAGCCTCGGGCAGACACCCAGGGGACTGCAGCGGGGCCCAGCTGGTCCCAGACGGGCGTCACAGCGAGAGCTCCAGGGCCCCCGGCACCAGGCAGCCGCCCCACAGGCCTAGCCACACCTGCTGGTTTCCAAAACACCCCGTGCCTGCAGGCCCAGCCTCCTCAGGAGGGGCAGCCCAAGGGCCTGTGGGTGCTCCTGGCTCCTCCCAGCACTCCTACTGCTTGGGGTCCCCGCCCACCATCTCCTCCTTCACCTCCTCAGGTGCCCTGTCCTCCAGCCTCTGAGACCATTGCCCTTGCACACCACCCTTCTCCAGGCCAGATGGCCTCCCTGCCCCGCCCTGCCTCTGATTGCCCTTCCCAGGCATACCTTGCATCACCTCCCAGGTGGCGGCTGGGCTGGCCCTCAGGGGCAGGATTCTTAACAAACAGCCCTCAGGCCCCAGGGGCAGTCTCCAGAGATGAGGCTGTCTGCACCTTCAGAGAGAGCCTGGGCTGGCCCGCACTGCAGGACTGAGACCCCGGGGGTGGGAGACTGCAGTGCTGCAGGGCCCCCCCCCACCCCGCACAAAGGCACTTGCAGTCCCTCTACCCTCTGCCTGCCCCAGAGCACATGCAGTGGTGCCTGGTCTGAGTGTAAAGTGCCCACTCAACTTGGAGCAGGGCCTGGTGACCAAGAACAAGTGGGAGCAGAGGAGTGTGGGGACCCAGTGACCCCACCCTTGCTGTTCCCACAGATACCCCTATAGCTCCCTGAACACCCACCTTCACTTCAGAAGATGGTGTGGGGGGCGCCTGGGTGGCTCAGTCGTTAAGTGTCTGCCTTCTGCTCAGGTCATGGTCCCAGGGTCCTGGGATCGAGCCCCACATCGGGCTCCCTGCTCGGCGGGGAGCCTGCTTCTCCCTCTTCCTCTGCCCGCTGCTCTGCCTACTTGGGCTCTCTCTCTGTCAAATAAATAAATAATCTTAAAAAAATAAAAAAGGAAGAAGAAGAAGAAGATGGTTTGGGGTTTCTGGCTATCGGAGCAGAACTTGGATCCTATGCAGGGGTCCTATGCAGGGGTCCTATGCAGGGGTCCTAGCCAGGGGTCCTAGCCAGGGGTCCTAGCCAGGGGTCCTATGCAGGGGTCCTAGCCAGGGGTCCTATGCAGGGGTCCTAGCCAGGGGTCCTAGCCAGGGGTCCTATGCAGGGGTCCTAGCCAGGGGTCCTATGCAGGGGTCCTAGCCAGGGGTCCTATGCAGGGGTCCTAGCCAGGGGTCCTAGCCAGGGGTCCTATGCAGGGGTCCTAGCCAGGGGTCCTATGCAGGGGTCCTAGCCAGGGGTCCTATGCAGGGGTCCTAGCCAGGGGTCCTAACCAGGGGTCCTAGCCAGGGGTCCTAGCCAGGGGTCCTAGCCAGGGGTCCTATGCAGGGGTCCTAGCCAGGGGTCCTATGCAGGGGTCCTATGCAGGGGTCCTAGCCAGGGGTCCCAAGGCAATCCCATTGTCCTGACAGGTGGGCCGCACAGAGGGGCATGAGTGCCGCTGGTCTGAGGGACGACTGACCGGGACAGGCAGAAGGGGCCAGGTCAACCCCCTCAGCCGCCGGGGTGGGGAAGGGAAAGATGAAGGAGACCCAGGGTGAGGGCGGGTGCCCCCCCGGCGGCTGAACAGTGCGCAGGGGGCCCAGTGGGACCAGGTGCCGGGGGCCCTCCAGGGAACAAGACCCCACCACCACCCGTGCAGCTCATTTATTCAGGGCCCGCCCAGCGTTCGGCCCTGGGTAAGGAGGGGTCTCTGCTCCCCAGACAGCCCAAACAGCAAGAACCAGTAAATAAGGACATGCCACCAGAAGTGGAGAGAGGGCAGTGGTGCGGGGCTGAGGTGGGTTGCTGCACTGGGGGCTTATTGCAGAGGGGCACTGGAGTGGAGGCAAGGTGACAGGAAGCGCGGACCTCCCCTTCCTTCTGAATTGCCCCCAAACCTGGTCCTCAAGGCCTCCATGAAGCTGGCTCCCCACTGAGCCCCTTCCCTGTCCTACCTCCTGGCTGTATTCCAGGCCAACTCTGGGGCCCTGCAGCTCCTGCGTCCATTCCTGGGACACTCCCCCCCCATGCTGAGCCCCACTTCCTTGGCCACACCACCCTTTTGTCTGCAAAGTCCCTTCCCTCTCTCTGGGGCTCTCTTCCTTCTCACCCCTCTCCCCTGGGGGGCGGGGGGACATTGGCAGCTCAGGGACATCCTCAGCTACACACGCTCCCCCACGGCCCTTCACTGGCCTGTGGCTCTGCATGTTCACCACACACCCACTTCTCCACCCAACACCTATAAGCATCTCAGACTGGAGAGATCCAAGACACAGCATACTCTCCCCCTGTCCCATCAGACTACCCCCTCTAGCTACCCCTCTCCACCCTCCCAGCTTGCCACCTAGCTATTCAGACAGGCACCCTGGTGTTACCCCTGCTCCTTCCATGCCGTCATCCCTGACCCACCACAGCCTCCCCATTCAAGAATACATGGCCCTGTCCAGCCTGTCCAGCCCACCGTGCTACCCTCCACACAGCTCACCCTGCCCTGAGGCAGCCAGAGGGGGCCTTTCCCTTGCTTAGACCCCCAGGGGTTCCCATCACCATGACAGGACTTGTCGCCCTCACTGCCACAGGCCCTAAGGGAGCTGACCGCCTCCGAATGGCAGGAAGACCGAAGACATGGCCTTCTCCTGAGTTCATCTTTTTTTAAGAAGTAGATGATAAATGCCAATGGCCTTTTATTTTCAGCAAAAGAAAAGTAGTTCCTCAAATTCCTATGGAATTGCAAGGGACTCAAAATAGCCAAAACAATCTTGAAAAAGAACAGAGTTGGAGAGTCAGAGGACTCACACTTCCCGATTTAAAACCTATACAATGAGGGTGCATGAGTGGCTCAGTCGTTAAGCGTCTGCCTTCGGCTCAGGTCATGATCCTGGGGTCCTGGGATCGAGCCCCATATCGGGCCCCCTGCTCAGCAGGAGCCTGCTTCTCCCTCTCCCACTCCCCCTGCTTGTGTTCCTTCTCTTGCTGTGTCTCTCTCTGTCAAATAAATAAAATCTTTAAAAAACAAACAAACAAACAAACAAATAAATAAAACCTATACAAGGGCGCCCGACTGGCTTAGTTGGTAGAGCATGCAACTCTTGATCTGGGGGTCATGAGTTTGAGCCCCACGTTGGGCATAGAAATTACTCAAAAAATAAAATTGTCCCTCTTGGTCTGCCCTGTGGGCCATATGCTCCGGTGTCCTCCACTAATTGGCCAGGGGTGAGCACCTGACCCAGGACACTCTACTCATGGGCTCCTGAAACGTTTCTGGCATAAAACCCACAAATCAGAGCTTCATTTGGGGCATCTGGCTGGCATAGTCCGTGGAGTGTGCAACTCTTGATCTCAGGGTTGTAAGTTTGAGCCCCACATTGAGTGTAGAGATTACTCAAAAATAAAAATTAAGGGCTCCTGGGTGGCTCAGTTGGTTAAGTGACTGCCTTCGGCTCAGGTCATGATCCCGGAGTCCCGCGATCGAGTCCCACATCAGGCTCCCTGCTCAGCGAGGAGCCTGCTTCTCCCTCTGACCCTCCCCCGTCTCATGTACTCTCTCTCTCTCATTCTCGCTCTCTCAAATAAATAAATAAATCTTAAAAAATAAATTAATTAATTAAAATTAAAATTAAAAATATTTTTAAAAATCTACAGAGTTACAGTGATTGAAAACAGTGTGGTATTCGTAAGAACAGTCATATAGACCAGTGGAGTACAATGGAGAGCCTAAAAAGAAACCCTCACATGTGTGGTCAATTGATTTTCAACAAGGATGCCAAGACCATTCAATGGGGAGAGGACAGTCTTCAACAAACGGTGCTGGGAACACTGGATATCTACACACAAAAGAATGAAGTTGGGGGCACCTGGGTGGCTCAGTTGGTTAAGCGACTGCCTTCGGCTCAGGTCATGATCCTGGAGTCCCAGGATCGAGTCCCACATCGGGCCCCCTGCTCAGCAGGGAGTCTGCTTCTCCCTCCGGCCCTCTTCCCTCTCGTGCTGTCTATCTCTCATTCTCTCTCTCACAAATAAATAAATAAATAAAATCTTAAAAAAAAAAAGAACACTTCAACTTAAAAAAAAAAAAAAAGAATGAAGTTGGACCCCTACCTCACACCACATATGAAAATTAACTCCAGGGCGCCTGGGTGGCTCAGTTGGTTAAGCAACTGCCTTCGGCTCAGGTCATGATCCTGGAGTCCCGGGATCGAGTCCCACATCGGACTCCCTGCTCAGCGGGGAGTCTGCTTCTCCCTCTGACCCTCCCCCCTCTCATGTTCTCTCTCTCTCTCTCTCATTCTCTTTCTCAAATAAATAAATAAAATCGTTTAAAAAAAAAGTGTTTAAAGAAAATTAACTCCAAATGGGTCAGAGACCTCAATGTAAGAGTTAAAACTATAAAACTCTTAGGAGAAAACACAGGAGTAAATCTTCATAAACTTAGATTTGGCGGGCGCCTGGGTGGCTCAGTCGGTTAAGCGGCTGCCTTCGGCTCAGGTCATGATCCCAGGGTCCTGGGATCGAGCCCCACATCGGGCTCCCTGCTCCGTGGGAAGCCTGCTTCTCCCTCTCCCACTCCCCCTGCTTGTGTTCCTGCTCTCGCTGTGTCTCTCTGTCAAATAAATAAATAAAATCTTTAAAAAAAAACAAAAAAAACTTAGATTTGGCAACGGTTTCTTAGATGTGACACCAGAAACACAATAGCCAAGAAAGAAAAAAGAGATAAAGTGGACTTTATCAAAATTAAAAACTTTTGTGCATCGAATGACGCTATCAACAGAGTGAAAAAACAACTAACAGAACCAGAGAAAATATTTACAAATCACATATCTGATAAGGGTCTAGTGTCCAGAATATATAAAGAGCACTTACAACTCAACAACCACAACAAAAAAAAGTTCGAAAAAAAGGCAAAGATCTGGAATAGACATTCCTCCAAGGAAGATATGCACGTGCCCAATAAGCACACAAAGGGAAGCTCTGCATCACCAGTCCCTAGGAAAGTGCAAATCAAACCACAAGGAAGTAACCACTTCACACTCATAGGATGGCCACAATCAAGAAGGCAGATAGTCACAGGTGTTGGCTGTGGAACGTTTGGAACCCTTGTGTGTTGCTGGTTGGGAATGTATTGGGAAAAGTTTTCAATTAGCAATAATCGCGCCTCGGATAAACCTCATTGGCTACGATACTGCCACTGCGCAAAGCTTGCTGGTTGGGAATGTAAAATAGATCAGCTGCTGCGGGAAATAGTTTGGTGGTTCCTCAGGGTAGACACAGAGCTATGTATGACCCCAGTTCCACGACTAGATAAATACAAAAAAAACAAAACAAAACAAAAAAAACCCACAACTGAAAACAGGTGTTCAAACAAAAACTTGCATGCTAACAATTGTAGCAGCTCTAATCACAATGGCCGAAAGGTGGCAACAGCCCAAACGTCCATGAACAGATAAACAAAGTGCGGTGTGTCTGGGCATGGAATTATTCAGCCGTAGAAAGGAATGAAGCACCAACAGCTGCTATAAGGTGGATGACCCTTGAGAGAAGCCAGATACAAAAGATCTCATGTTATATGATTCTGCTCATATGAAGTACTTGGAACAGATGAATCCATGAAAACAGAAAGCAGATCAGTGGTTGCCAGGGGCTGGGGGTGGAACGGGAAGGGACTGCTCAACGGGCATGGGGTTTCCTTCCGGGCCGATGAAAATGTTCTGGTAGGAGACGCCGCGGATGCTGCACAATATGGTGAAAGTACTAAATGCCAATCAACTGTACCCTTCAAAAGGGTCTGAGTGGGGGCGCCTGGGTGGCTCAGTTGGTTAAGCGACTGCCTTCAGCTCAGGTCATGATCCTGGAGTCCCGGGATCCAGTCCCACATCGGGCTCCCTGCTCAGCGGGGAGTCTGCTTCTTCCTCTGACCCTCTTCCCTCTCGTGCTCTCTCTCATTCTCTCTCTCTCAAATAAATAAATAAAAAATCTTAAAGAAAAAAAAGGGAGTCTGAGTGGTAAACTTTATGTGTTGTGTATTGTGCCATTATCTAAAACAGAAAACCCTGTGTGTGGGAGGACCCGAGGGGTGTCCCCTGCTGGTGAGGGGAATATGGGGTGCCTTGTGGGCAGGAAGTTCTTCATGGAGACCCAGTACCATGAGCTGAGCTGGTGGGCTGGGAACACTGGCGCTCGGGCCATGATGTTGAGTCCCTGCCGCCTCAGGGGACACGCGGTATGGAGGGGTCTTTTTCTTGGAGACGACAGTCCTTCCAAGTCTGTGCCAGAGAAGGGGCAATGGGGACAATGACCAGGATACAGGCCCAGAGAAAAGGCTATTCTCATCAGGTGCCCCACGGGCCAGGGTGTGCCCCTGTGTCAAAACCCAGCTGGCACGGGCTGGCAGATATGACCTGGCAGTTTGTGAAAGATGCGGCACGTAATGTGGCATGACTCAGTCCATGCTGCAGCGGCCATGGCATGGCACATAACATGGCCGCACTGGGGATCCACACCCCTTCCCCGCTATGCCGCTGGTCCTGACTCTGTCCTGCTTCCCCAACTCCAGGGAAGGCCGCTCAGTGCTTGCCCACCTGCTGGAAATGGCCTTGAGTGGCATCTTCCTATCAGATGACTGCAGTCCAGAATCCTCGGGGTGCCCCTGGGTCCATCTTTGGGCTGCCCCTTCCCTGGCTGGGCTGGACAGGGCAATGGGTTCAGGAAGGCTTAACAGGCATGCCCGGGCACTGGACCACCCATCCGCCTCCTGCCTGCTGAGCCACAGATGCAAGCTGTTTACCTGGCAGGTGCTGGTGGAGCTAAGTCCCAGAGCACTATCTGTGGGGAGATGAGTCCCCAGAACAGCCAGGGTGCCCCTCCCCAAGGCAGGGCACCGGCAGTGGCAGGCCGGCGGAGCTAGAGACCAGGACAGGCCTAGCACCTCCCTGGGCATGTTACTGTGATCCCCACACCACGCCTCCTCCCATCAGGCCCTGCTCATCGTGTCTGCAGCAACAAGTAAGGGGGGAGGTGATGTGCAGGCTGCCCCCACTCTGGGCGGGGGAGTGTCAAGCCTGGGCTCAGGCTGGGGTGCAGGCAGAAGCCTCAGTCACCCTGCATGGGCCTGCAGCCCACCAAGCTGGTGTGGCCTACCCACGGTATATGCAACCCTGGGGCTGTGTTCCCACTTCCTGGCCTCAGGGACCACCCCCCCCCAAGCATGTTCCAGCCTGTTGGCGGCACCTAGGATAGGAGGCTTGGCCAGGCCAGGGGTGAGGGGGTGCCCAGAGTCCCAAGGCCTGACTGAGGCAGCAGCCACCCCCAGGCCCCCACCCAGCAGGTTCTCTCTCCCAGACCCCATGCACTCTGGGTACTGGGGCCTCCCTGCATTCCCCCCTTTCACCTGGTCCTGGGTGTCAGGGTCTGGGTGTGCCCCTCTCTGACCCTGGTCTCTCTCTGAGTGGACATCACACTTTCTGGGTCCCTGGCTCAGTGTTCCCAGTCCTGGCCCAGGATGCCCGTGGCATGGCTGGTAGCCGTGCTCCCAGGCTGGGGAGGTGAGCATCCAGCTTTCTGCGGGCCGCTGGGGGAAGGTCTGCCAAGGGAGCCACCCAGCCCAGAACTGGAAATGCCCCTGCCCCCGGAGACCGCAGAGGCGGCTGTGGCCCTGCCTCCAGCATCCGGTTTCAGGATGGAGCAGGCAGAGGCTGGGGCACAGGGAACCGGTGTGTCTGCGGGCCTTGAACTCAACAACCAACAGAAGCTTCATTTTATAAGTAGCTCAGCTGTTGCCCAAACCTTGCTTTTAGCCAAGAGGCAGATAGGGACCCCTGTGCATTTCTCTGTCCAGAAGCCCTCTTCCTCCTGGGGACAGCACCCGCTTTTGCTCTGGGGAGTGCATGTTGTCCCCAGCCCAGGGCACTAACCGCGGCCCCTCCTTTCCCTGCCTCCAGGGCCACACAAAATCTGACGGAGGGCCTTCAGAGCAACATACAGATATCTGTCTTGGGAGCACTGTGGCTGGAGATCACAGGAAGATGGGCCCCGACAGCCTCCAGGAACACCTGGATCCAGGGATGCCTGAAGTCGGCTCACAGACTCATCCCCTGAGTGAGCGGATTGCCTCCTTCACATAAGCTGGTTTACACTCCCGCTACCTGTTACCTGAGCCTGGCTGACCCGACTGGCATGTGTACATCTGTGCATTCCTGTGGGTACACACGTTTCTGGGGTACACGTGGGGAATGCTGCTCTGCTCGATAATGGTTGCATCTTTCTCCATCAGAGAGGTTTGTCTCACTCCACAAAGGATGATGTGAAAAGCCTCTGCTTGGGCCAGTCTGTAGCACCAGAGCCATTGGATGGAGCCAGGCTCTCCAGCTCTACGGGTGCAGGTCCCACCCCCCATCTGCGGTGTGACCAGAAGTACCCGCCACACAGATTACCACCGAGGAAGGTGGGCTCTCCTGTTACAAGTGTCCTGGGAAGTCCGCCCCGATGCTTGCTGGAGCTGAGCACGGCCCGCACGGCCTCAACCCACTTGGGAGGGCTCCTTCTGGGAGTGGCAAGGCTCCGGGACCTTCCCTTGAGCGTCTGCTCCAAATCTCAGGGGAAACTTGCCCTGCACTTGCCGTCCCCCCTCACTTGGCACTTTCTGATTCTCCACTGCCCCCCCAAGTTTTGGTGGCCCCCATGAGGGATGTCTGCTTTGTCACCAAAGGGAGGTGACGGGGAGGATCATGGGCTTGGAGGTCCGGTCATGGGAGGCATGGCGGGGGACCTAAGGACAAGGGACAGGCCTGGGAGAGAGAGGGGCTGCTTCTGCTGCATAGGGGGAGGGTCCAGGGGTCCTTCACAGTCTGACAGCAGCCAGGGGCAAATAGCCAGCATCCTCCCTAAGGCCACAAGGCACACTGTGCCCTGCCACCTCAGGCCTTGATCCTTTCCTGGGCTCTGAAGCTGCCCACCGCTCCAAGCCCCGCACCGCAATGCCTGCCACTCCTCAGGCTCTGCTCCACTGACGGTCACCTTTCCGCTGGTCATCCCACTCTCCCCTTGTCCCTTCCAGCAGACCTGCCCCACATCGGGGTGGACCTGGGCCTTCCTGGCACCCGGTGGGCACTTGGAGAGGGCACTGCTGAGAGAAGGAAGGAGGGGCGGGCTTCCTCGCCATCCTGAGCCCGTTCTGCCACAAGACCCTGCCTCTGGCTGCCGCAGAACTGATCAGTGCTTCTTCTGGATTACCTACGTTCTGCACCCTCTCCCTCCCTTCCTCGTGCCAGGCCTGTCCTCTGGGGCCAGGGGCCTCATCTACTAGGAGCCAAGGCAGGACGGCTGCGGTAGAAGAACAGACAATGCCCTGCGGGAAGGGAGCGGCCCCTACAGCCCTGAGACCCTTTAAAGCTAGGCTTGGAGCATAGCCCCTGGGCTTGGGTCCTGGTCATGTGCACAAATTGTTTGAATAATTCAGATTTAAAAAGACCTACTTTCCGGTCAGACCATTTCCTGCTAAAGAGCAGATGAAGGGGGAGCATCTGAATAATGCATTTGCACACCCTAGGTTTTTAGTGAAGGCTGGGCGCTGAGCCAGGACCACTGCTTTCAGCCTCAGGCTCTGCTCAGCCCTGCAGCCACCTGGCTGGCCTGGCCATGGGCTGGGTGCAGCTGACAGGGTGTGGCCATGGACTCAGGACTTCAGGCTGATCTCTAAGCCACTTATCTAGAGAAGGGAGGCGTATGTCCAGGAAATCAGGAGAAGCCTAAGTTCCTGGCCAGCTGGGCACAAATTCTTTCCGTGGCAGCGGGTCCATCATGAGCCCTGACTTATGCCCCACTGAGGAGGAGGCTGGGCGGCAGATGGGAGCCCAAACTGCAGGAGGCCTGGACAAAAGGGGTGGAGGGGAGGGGAGGGGAGGGTGGGCAGGCTCCCCAGAGTGCCCTTCATTTTTTTCCCTTTTTTAAAAAAAGATTTTATTTATTTATTTGAGAGAGAGAGAGAGAGAAACAGCATGAGAGGGGAGAAGGTCAGAGAGAGAAGCCGGCTCCCCGCTGAGCTGGGAGACTGATGTGGGACTCGATCCCAGGACTCCGGGGCCGCGACCTGAGCCGAAGGCAGTCGCCTAACCAACTGAGCCACCCAGGCGCCCCCAGAGTGCCCTTCATACCCTGGAGGCCCAAAGGTCTCTGGCTAGAAGCTAGAAGCTCCTGTAGGTTCCTGAGAGCTGACCGGGGCAGGTGTCCCCAGGGCTAGAGGGCCCCTGCTACTTGGGGACTGGCCTTGGAGTGGGGAGAAGAGCCCTGGGTCCCTGGCTTCTATGCATTGAAGGGGGATGAGGCCCCAGTCTGTGCAGGGATCCGGAAGTAAGGGCCCAGGGCTCTCTACTCCTTTCATCCCGCCTTCCCCTTACCTTTGCCCTCACGCCCATCCATAAACATGTATAGGAGGGTTTCAGGCCTGGGCCACAGGGCAAGTTCCAGGGAAGGCCTTGCCCTCCCCCGCAGACCTACAGATTAGCTGGGGGCTCCAGGTCTACACCCAAAACCTCAGATGGCTGGTGCAGGCTCTGGCCTGCTGTCCTCATGTGTGGCCTTGCTCTGTGGCCTTGGGGTAACTGGGGATGGGCCCAATCAGGGCTGCAGTGGCCTGTGGGACAGGGGAGCCCTGGGCCAGCCCTTTTAGCACCCCTGCTGCCCAGTCAGGCCAGGCTGGTGGAGTAGGGCTTCTGAGCGTCCCCCAGGCTTCTTCCCATCCCCACAGGAGTACAGAGGTCTCCACAGAGACCATCGCTCCCATTTCTTTCTGCTCTGCTGCTGGCCCTGCCCCACCTTGTTTCCCCTTCCTCCTTCTCCTCCTTTCCCATCTCATTTTCCTCTTCTCCCTCCTCATTTCCATTTTTCTAAGTCCTGGGCCTAGGTAGGCCCTGAAGGCTGGCATCCGACTTGCTGGATTCAGAGGGATGTCTCTGACCCTGCGCCTAGGACCGTGGGTCCATTGCTTCTGGGACCCACCTGCCAACCTCAGGACACTCATCCTTCCAACTTTGCATCGTCCACCTCTCCTCTGGAGCAGCGTGCAGCACCGCAGAGTCCCCAGGGCTGCCAGCCGTGTGCTGGACAACAGTGACCGTTCGATTCCGACACTCCCCACTCCCCTGCCCCTCTGGTCGTCATGCTGAATCTTGTCCCTCTCATTCAGAGCACAGAGCATCGCTCACACCCCTCTCACCCATCCCATAAGCTTTCCCTGAGGACCCACTGTGTGCCTCATACCCTGCTTGGTGGCTGGAGCAGCGGACAAGAGAGTCAAAGTACGAGCTTCGTCAGGGGAGATGGACAAAGCTGCCCGCAGATGAAACCGTGTGAGGTCTCAGGAACGAGAGCTAAAGAGAAATGCAGCCAACAAGGCACTGGGGAAGGACAAAGGGGTAGGGGCCGGGGGAGACCTCTCTGTGGAGGTGACTGGAGGTATGGGGGAGACCCTCCTGGGCAGATGGAGCCACAAGGGCAGAGTGTGGATGTGGTGACTGGTATGTTTAAGGAGCGGCAAGGGGGACAGAGGAACCTGGAAGCTGTGGGATGGGCAATGGGAACTGTCATGTCCGCCGAGCAAGGTGGACCTCCTTGCTGGGGTGGGACTGTGGTGGTCCAGTGGAGGGGTTAGGAGGGTGCGGTGGCAGCAATCATGGGAGATTGGTTACATGGTGGGGGGTACTTTGTGTGTGTTTGTGCATGTATGCTTATACATACATTCGTTCCCTAGCTCTGTCTGCTGAAGCAATGGTATTCCTGTAGCAGTGAGCACACCTGGAGCCCTGACCCTGGCTACTAAATACCATTCCCCATTAAAGGACACCAGGGCTCCTTGAAGAAATGGCTGAATTCAGGGCTGGGCAGGGAGAGTGTAAGCTGAGCCTGGAGCATCCGGTACCAGGAACTGAGGAAGGGGTCCAGGAATGATGGGGACATGCTTGTATGCTGGTAGGAGATCCCATGGAGTGGGAGGGGGAGGGACAGGGCGCAGCCCACGCCTGGGTGGGAAGGTATGGGCTCCAGGCTGGAAGGATACACACGGGCCTGGAGGAAAAGGGGCCCGCATCTGGCCTGGGGTGATTAGGGTCAGGGGCTGCAGGATCCAAAGGGAGGGAGCCCGTGGGAACTGGGCTGCCAGGGGCCAGCTTAGCTGTTAGAACTGGGGAGCCAGGGGCCAGTTGGAAAGACAAGAGGTGGTGGTGGGGGACCGTTCCACTGACATTCCTGGGGGTATCTATGGGCTGCACATATATGACCCACGTTCACCTCCTTTCTGCTCCCACCTGAGGGGCTTCAATTCTCAGCAGGCTTCCCAGAGGTTGACCAACTGTCTCCCTCCTGACACTCTTTTCCGTGGTCACACCTCCCTGTCCAGGCGGCCATTCCCAACAGGAGTGCCTTAGGCTTGACCTCCCGAGACCACACTGCCTGCACCTGCCCAAGCTCACAGACTGGCCCTGTTCCCCCGTCCCTCGGTTGGTGGGCATCCACTCGCGGGCCGGGAGAAGCTGGGCTTCCCTAGAGGCCGACCCCGTCAGTGTGGGTCCCTGTGGGATCCAGTCAGCTTGGTTGCACCCCCAGGCCTGAAAGCCGGCCTGGTCTGGGTGTGTGCACGTGCGGGTAGCCGTGCAGAGTGCAGGTACGGGGTGCTGAATGCCGGGTGCAGGATGCCAGGTGGGAGTACTTGGCATGTGTGCGGGATGTAGTGCGGGATGCGTGTATGGGGGACGGGTGCAGGGCCAGGAGAGTCCCAGCTCTGGTCCTGCAGACTCCACCCACGTCCCTTTGGCTGGGAAGCTGAGCGGGTGCGCCGCGGGGAGGCCCACGCTAGCGCAGGGCCCCGCGCGCAGCTCCTGGGGCACCCGCGAGGGACGGACCAGGCCTGGGGTCCTCCGCGATCTGGTTCCCCTAGGGCGGGCGCGGCCCCTTTAAGTGGCTCGCGCACGCTCCTGGGGTCGGCGCTGGGAGAAAGCGCGCTGGCGTGCGCGCGCCTCGGCCGCGGCCGGGCCGTGCGTGCGCGCGCGGCGTGCGCGGTGACGCGGCGTGGGGTTTCCCGAGGCTGCGGGCAGGGGCCGCCGCGCCCATCCCGATGGCTGGAGGCGTCTGAGGGGCGGACGGAGGCGGCGGCGGAGCGGGAGCGGGAGCGGGAGCGGGCGCGGGCGCGGGAGTGGAGCAGCCGCCGCGG
This sequence comes from Zalophus californianus, assembly GCF_009762305.2. Lineage (NCBI taxonomy): Eukaryota > Metazoa > Chordata > Mammalia > Carnivora > Otariidae > Zalophus > Zalophus californianus. The sequence continues at coordinate 792,324 of NC_045598.1, read as the reverse complement.
GACCGGACCGATCCTCGCCGGCGCACCTGCCCGCAGCGCCCGCGGAGCGGCCCGAGCGCGACCACCTCCAGAGCGGCGGCCGAGGCGGCTGAGGCGGCGGGGCGCGGGCGAGTCAGGCGGGACGAGGCGCCGAGGTGAGCGCGGCGGCCCCTGCCCCTGCCCCGCGACCCGGGCCCCGGCCCCTCCCTCGCAGTCGCCTGCCCGAGCCGCCCCGCCCCCACCCTCCCCGCCCCCACCCCGCCGCGGGCAGCGCGTCTTCCTGCCCCGCCCGGGTGGGGTCCCGGGCCGGGAGCGGGTGGGGACCCTGCGGGCTTCGGCTGGGGTCCCGGGCCCTTGTCCTCGGCCGGGTGTCCCAGGTCCGGAGTTCGGGCTCTGCGGCCGGGCTCTGGGCTCTCTGGCCGGGATCGGCGTCCGGAGCTCGGGCTCCAGGGCAGGGGTCGGAGGCGCCGGGGTCCGGGCGCGGGGGCCCTGGGGTCCTGGGTCCAGGTCTGCGGTCCGAGTTCTGGGGTCCCGGTTCCAGGCCCGCGGTCCTGGGTTCTAGGCTCGGCGTCGGGGTCCGCGGTCCCGGGTCCCGAGTCGGGGTCGGGTATCTGGGCCCGCGGTCCTGGGTCCTGCGTCGGGGTCGGGGGTCCGCGGCCCGGATCCGGCCCGATCTCCCCGGGGGCTGTGCGCCGCAGGCTGGCCCCGGAGGGGGTGCGCTGGGCCGGGGTCTCTAGGCCGGCCGGGCCGGTGCCGCGAGAACAAAGGGAGCGGCGGGGCTCTGCAGCGGGTTGAGGCGCTCGCCCGTTTCTCCGGAGGAACGTTGTGTTTTAAATCCACCTTTCCTGGGGACTTTGAAGTTAGTGTTTGGTGGCGACACGGTGAAGGAAGGGGGACCGTGAAATGAGGAAGCTGAGGCGCGGCCGGCGGCCGGGCGCCGCTGACGGTTCGGGGTGGGTTGGAGGCAGACAGACACAAAGAGCCGTGCTGGGAAGACCGAGCCGCGCGACTCTCGGCTGTTTTCGTTTTTAGCGGAAAGTGGGAGGCAGCCCCACCGCGAGCCCGCTGTCGTTTCCCCCTCGCCGGGTGCGGCGCCGGCGGGGCGGGGCGGGGGCCGGGGGGGGGTGCCGGGCGGCGGGGCCGGGCCGGGGTCCCCGCGCCCCCCGCCCCCGCGCCGAATGAATGGCTCGGGCCAGGCCCCGCTACAAGATGGCGCGTCGCCGCCGCTGCCATTGTCAGCCGCCGCGCGCTCCCGGCCTCCTGCGCCCCGATTGTGTTTTGGGCCCCATTTACATTATTTAGAAGGACCGGGGCGGCGGGGGGGAGAGGGAGGAAGTAATCCCGGGCTGCGTGTCCCCCTTCGCCCTGCGAGCTCTGCGCTGGCAGCGGGTGGGGGTGGGGGAGGAGTTGAGCCGAAAATTCCGCCCGGGTGGTGGCCGAGCCCTCGGACTTTTGAAGACACCCCCCCCCCGTATTTTTCCTTGCGAATTGTGATTCAGAAGGTATTTAAACATGTCTTAAGTCCTTTGAATTACATGGTTCGCATACGGAAGTAGTGTTAGCTCTATCTGCTTAATTCCTCTTTATGGAAGCTTTGTAGTTGGGATTGTGAGATCCATTTACTGAAGAGAAACAGCGATGTGTGAATTTTCATGTTGGAAAAGGAAGTTGCTGGACACTGACAGCCACAGAATACTGAATTTATGTGTCAGTGATGTAGACATGTTCATCTGTAGCTTTAGTTTGGGGGGGCTCTTTTCGGTGTGTTTTCGTTTTTACTCTCCATCTGATTGCACTGGTCTCAATATTTGGTGGCCAAGCAGCTGCTTAAGAGATTATTAACTAGGAAAACATGTGCATTATTTTTATGATTAGCAAATAAATGGAAGTACTAGCTTTGTAAGAAGTTCCTTTCAACTCTAGATACAGTAAGGTCTTTAGAGAATTGTTATCAGTGAGAATTTTACATGAATTTTCTGTTTTCGAATTTGAAGCTTCAGTATTTTGGGGGGTTGAGGGGTTCACTATTTTAAAGTAAGGTTTTAGTTTGAATTCTGTTAAGATAGGGTCTATTCTAGATTCTTCCGGAAGGTATATATTGCAACAAGAAAGTGAATAGGCAGTTCCTTTTCTGCTTCCTTACTAATATTGGGTGTGTGGGTGGGGACAGAGTTGGTGCCACCAACATGGAAATGGTCTGAGAACCTCTACACAGCACAATTGGATGGTAGCTTTCGGCTTAATTTAACTTTCTAACAACTAGAACTGGCCAGAAATGGAGAGTATCTGGAATGGTTGGTTAGAGACCGATCCTGTCAGACCCTGTTAGGGCTGTTGTCCGGGGTGGGATCTCTGGAGGCTGTGAGGCTGGGCTGCAAGGCCTCTGTCCAGGTGGAGACTGCTGGTTTGCTTACGTGCTTCTGGATTCACTGACATGAGAAGTGCTACAAGTTTTTCTTAGAAGTGAGAATTTAGGAAAGCAAAGTTAAGTTTTGTGATTGTGCCTGTGACTTACTCCCATTTTTTTTCTGCTGGGGGACCAGTGTTAGGGCTACATTCCATCTTCTGTTGGAATGATTCAAGAGTATGCATATAGAGGAAATTGTTCAACCATGCAGTTTTGACTCAGAATAGAGCCTTTCTTAAATGAACACGTATTGGACAAAAACTATTCCTCTGGTATGGTACTAGTGTTTACCACGGGGCTGTATGGATATCATCACATAAGTACTCAGCCATTTAATTAATGTCTATTGAAGGACATTAATGAAAATAAAGATTTCTCTTTGTTTAATATTTTGAGTTACTTCTGTTTTGGGGGATAGTTGCAGTTAGTTTCCTCAGATTGAATTTTCATCTCAGAGCAGATTTAGAAGACTTTTAAAAGACTGCAGAATAATGTCCTTTTTTTTTTTTTTTTAAAGATTTTATTTATTTGAGAGAGAGTATGAGTCGGGGAAGGGGCAGAGGGAGAGGGACAAGCAGACTCCCTGCTGAGTGGGGAGTCCAGCTCCAGGCCAGGACCCAGGACCCAAGCCAAAGTCAGACACAACTGACTGAGCCACCCAGGCGCCCCTGTACTGTCTTTTTTTTAGAGTAAAACTTAAAAAACTTTTCAAAATTTTTTTTGTGCCTAGTGACTTTGATTGCAAAGCTTGAATAACCTTGGTAGACTTAGAGTGACAGCTTGAGAAAGGGACTCATTTTATGAGGAGTTAACTTACTTTTCAAAGCTCTGTTCTTTTACTTTTTACTTTGCTAAAAGTTTCTGTCTTCCATTGGTTTGTTTGAAAAAGTTGTATTTCTACAGATTGCTTTGAGAAAGGTCTTCAGGATATCTTTAGACTACCTACCTACCATCAGTTGGCTTTTTAGCTAATACATTCTTTAATGACTAACATTGATTTTAGACAGTAAATGCTGTATTGGCATTTATTATACTTTCTTCACTGGATTGTTTTTTTCTCTGCCCATGTTGGTTTCTCTGGCTCATGTTGGTCTCCAAATTGGATTAAATTCTTACTGTCTACAGACTTTGGCTTTTAAGAGCATTAGTGGATTGGTAACAGATATTCTCAGTGTTATTATCTGGGCTTGACCATATGGCATGCTATATTATTTTGAAATCTCTGTTATCGCAAGTCTAGTAAGCCAATGAACAAAAAAATCTTAGAATCTTTAACCCTGGGGATAATTCTGATTTCGGGTTTGCATTCATTGCTGAATGGTTAAGAGAAATTATGAAGTAAGATGGGTCACTTAAGTGTTTGGTTTAGTGAACATAGAATAAAGACGTAAAAAGCTTTAATTGACAGGTCAGAGACGCATTTCCCAAACACAGCGCGTAACGGTGTAACGGTGGAAGGAAGGGGCTGGTCTAAACGTACGTTGGGGGGGGTGTGCGTACATTGGGTAATGCAACATCATGTTGACTATTCTGGTAAAAAAATGGAGCAGCACTTTTTAAAGCTATGTGTTTTGTTCCAGAACTGTTATTTAGGAAATATAGGCAATCTGTAGGCATTCCAGTTGGTCAGAGGAATGCCAAAAGCTTTTTTTTTTTTAAAGATTTTATTTATTTATTTGAGACAGAGAGAATGAGAGAGAGAGAGAGCGCACATGAGAGGGGGGAGGGTCCGAGGGAGAAGCAGACTCCCTCCCGAGCAGGGCACCCGACGAGGGACTCGATCCCGGGACTCCAGGATCATGACCTGAGCCAAAGGCAGTCGCCCAACCGACTGAGCCACACAGGCGCCCTGGTGCCAAAAGCTTTTTAACCCTTTTAGTCCTATGGTGGCAGTGCCTTGCATTAGCTGTCACAGTAATGGATGGGAAAAAACTCCTGCTGGCTTCCAGTGATAAAAAAGCTTCTTTTATAGAGCAGTGTTGCTTTCTTAAAGACTTAAGTAAGTATCCACTTACTTGACTTACTAACTTAAAGTTCTGGGGAAAGCCATTTCTACACACACGGATTTAAAAGACCAGGGACAGCTGGCTGGATCATTCGGTAGAGCCTGCAACCCCTGATCTTGGGGGTTCATGAGTTTGAGCCCCACGTTTGGGGTAGAGATTACTTAAAAAGATAAAAATAAAAAAAGTTAAAGATCAAGTTAAGATTAGGGTAATTTTTAAGAGATTATTCAGTTGAACCTATATTGTCACTGATAAAAAGTTACGATTTAGTAATTAGGCACTCCAAGCTTAAAAATGCATTGTACCGAGAGGGAAAAAGACTTGTATATTCTTTAGCCTGTCAGGACTGGGATTACCAGGGTATTGGTTGAACATATTGGTTACTTGTGGATAATTGTATATTTATGTATCTCTGTCTCCTGACTCAGTCCTGTGGCAATTATAAAATATATTCCTGATAAATATTATAGATTCTCTTGACTGCCTGTCCAAGTGTTGTAGTTGATAACGCTTTAAAAAATTCTGGACTTTTTCTAATTAGACAAGAATGTTAAGTGTTAAAGCCTCTAGGGTAGGTTTTCAAAAAATTGTTGTGGGAACTTTAAAATAATTCCTAACTTGAGAGGGAGAGAAATTCCCTCCTTTCTGAAAGGACTGCCACTGTGGAGTTAGAGCCCAGTTCTGTAACTCAGCTTGCTGGTTTGGGTATGGATTTTGACTTCTCTGTGTCTCTTTCCATAACTGTAAAGCAGGTGTTCTGGAACCGCCTTCCTAGGGTGGGTTTGAGGATGGAGTGAGCAGACAGATGTGTGAAGCTTTTAGAGCAGTGCCTTGCCCACAGTACACCCTTTAGCCATTTCTGCTGCTAGTGGCCTTGCTTTGTAAAAATCCCTTTAACCGTGGTAATGTTATATGTTATTAGAAGACAGCTTACTAAGAGATTTTTTCTTTCTTCCTAACAGTTCCAGAGGAATATTATTAATTCAGAGGATGGAATAGTTGTATCAGCTGTCTTCTTTTTCTTTTTAAGATTTTATTTATTTATTTATTTGACAGAGAAGGACACAGCGAGAGAGGGAACACAACCAGGGGAGTGGGAGGATGTGGGGCCTGATCCCAGGACCCTGGGATCATGACCTGAGCCGAAGGCAGACGCTTAACTGAGCGTTAAGACTGAGACAGACTGAGCCACCCAGACGCCCCTGTATCAGATGTCTTTGCAAATCCCTGTCAGATTTACTACCTCACTTTCTCCAGAGTCTTCTCACATTGTTTTCTTTTCTTAAAGGGCTTTCTTCACCTTTATAGGAGAATTTTGATACTATAATTCATTTTGAAAACTGGCAAAATTATTGTTTATTTTTCAAAAGATTTCACCACACCCCCTATGATACTGAATTTTTTTTGATTTTACGAAACAACTTTTGGTGTCCCTTGATTTGTCAGTTAGAGATAATAACAATGAAATATTTTTCATATATTTTTATGAGTACTATAACTGGAAATTTGTTTAACAGGTGCTTATTCAGCACCTTCTCCGGTAGGTGCTGAGGCTATAAACTGCCATAGAATGGGTGTGTCCCAGGGCCTCACTGAATTTATAGTTTAATAGCCTAACAAGCAGGTGCAAAAGAGAAATTCAAGGGCAGGGGGTTACAGGGACAGCTAGAGATCATGACTGAGTCAGAGGCTTAACCGACCGAGCCACCCAGGCGCCCCAGGAATAAAGTGTGTTTTAAAGTTGAGACCCGAAGGACCCTCTAGTTGGATGGAGCCTCTCTGGCATGCAGTTGGTGGGTGGAGGGGAAGGAAAGTGTGTTTGAAGCTGAGGAGATTGAGTGTTTTTCATGCAGCCACCAATTGGCCTCCTTCACCCACTGTATCTCCAGCACCCAGAACAGTTGTCTATTGTGTGGTAATGGTAGGTGCTCAGTAATTATTTATTGAATGAAAGAGAGCACAGCTCATCAGGGATGGAAATTCCAAACTTTAACCCTGCTTTTACCTTGAGGGCTCTGGGGAACCTTTAAAGGGTTTTAAAGAGGAGATTGACCTAATCTGGGCCATGGCGTGGTACTTGAGCTTGGAGCATGTTCAGAGGAGGGAGGAAGACTGGCCAGAGATGGCCATCTGGGGTGCTGGTGTAGAGAGGAAGGGGTCTGGACTAGGGTGGTAACAGCTGGTGACTGAAAGATGTGATGGCTGCCTGGAAGGCAAGAAGGGAAGAAGACCACAGGTGTCTGTCTGTCCTGGGCATCTGGGTGGATATTTGGCATTTACTGAAATAAGGAGCAGTGGTTTAGTAGGGGTGGGGTGGAGTTTAGTTTATGCATGTTGGGTTGGAGGACTCTAGGACATCTTCCTTCAAGGGTGGATCAGTCCTTAGGCTTTTGGTTCCTCTCCCTGTGAAGCTCTTCTAGGGGTTGGTTTGTTGAGTTCACTGTCTTCATTTCTGTTCAAATATCCCTGCCTCAGAGGTCATTCTCTCATTAATCTCTACCATTTTACCTTGCTCTGCTTTGCTAGTCCTTGTGCTGATCTCCCCACTAGTACTAAGCTCCATGAAGACAAGAATTTTGGTCACTGGAGTATTACAACCTCTGAAACAGGATGCCCAGTAAATAATTGGATTTTGTATATGTGTATGTGGAGCTCTGGAGGAGTGGTCTGGATTGGAGGCAGGCCTTTCAGAGTTAACACTATTTAGATGGTAATTGAAGTTTTGGGAATCATGATTACTGGGGGGGCGGTCTTAAAGTATGATCTGGGACTCTTTTTGTGTGGTTGATTGGGTCAGAGCTGCTTACACAGTCATTAGATGCTATTTGACATTCACTGTGTTGACATTTGAGTTGATGGTACCAGAGCAGTGGTGGGTAAACCGCTGGTTCTTTAACATGAATCAAGGCTGTTGATATCAAACCGGTTATAGTATTTATTGTAGTCATAGTATTCACCACCATGGGCTTGTGTTTAGAAAAATCCAGTTTAATGTCTTTGATGAAGCATAAAAATTAATTTTATTAAACTTTAACCCTGAGTACCCATTTCTTTCCCAGCTGAGAGATGAATTGGGAAGCAGGCATAAAGCACTAGTGTGCCCTGGAGTACTGTAGCAGTCTCCTGGACAAGTGGTTGGGCCATAGCGTTGAAGGTACAGCTGACAGAAGATGGCCCTTTAGATTAGGCTTAGTTATACGGCATATACTGTCTTGAAAATGAACCAAGTGAACTAGATATTTCAAGGAATGTAACTGACAGTATTGTTGGCAGTGATAAAATTTGAGCTTTCAAATGGAAATTAGAATTTTGGAAAACTTGATTCTGCTATCATGAGCTTGACAGCTTCCCAGGATTTAAAGACTTCTTGTAGGTGATGATGCTTAGGAAATGTTTCTTTTTAATATTATGTAATGAAATGTGTCAACATTTGGAAGATTTGCTTAATTTAGTGAACTGATAGTTTCCCAATGGCCTGTGTGTGATGCTGCTAACTCACAGATGGTAAAAGACCCATTCAGAACACAAGAATGGGATAAATCCCATGGAATTTAATGTAATGGTATTAAAAGTTAACTGACATAGTTTCAGATTCCACATTGGAACTTCCCTTTTGTAGGAAACTTACCACTTGTCAAGATTTGATTTAGTATCAAGACTGTGCACATTTATTTGAAAAGGTTGTTAAAATACTTCTTCCTTTTCCAACTGTGTATCTTTGTGAGACTGAATTTTCCTCCTATATTTCAACCAAAGCAACATATGATTGCAGCAGATTGAGTGCACAAACAGACATGAGAATTCAGCTCTTCCCTGTTCAGTGGACATTAAAGAGATGGGGGCTAAAATGTAAAATACTGCTGCTCTTCTCATCAAATGATTTCTTAGTTCTTTTTTTAAGATTTTATTTATTTATTTGACAGAGAGACACACAGCGAGAGAGGGAACACAAGCAGGGGGAGTGGGAGAGGGAGACGTGGGCTTCCCGCGGAGCAGGCAGCCCGATGCGGGGCTCGATCGCAGGACCCTGGGATCATGACGTGAGCCGAAGGCAGATGCTTAACGACTGAGCCACCCAGGCACCCCATTAAGATTTTATTTATTTGAGAGAGAGAGAGAGAGAGCGCATGAGCAGAGAAAGGGGCAGAGGGACAAGCAGACCCTGTGCTGAATGTGGAGCCCAACAGCGGGGCTCAATCCCAGCACCCCGAGATCATGACCTGAGCTGAAGTCAAACGCTTAACCAACTGAGCCACCCAGGCACCCTTCTAGCTATTTTTTGTAAAAATGTCCTTTATGGTAATATATAATAGGCTTACTAAACATTTCATTTATTTTATTTTTTATTTATTTGATAGAGAGACAGCAAGAGAGGGACTACAAGCAGGGGGAGTGGGAGAGGGAGAAGCAGGCCTCCTGTGGAGCAGGGAGCCCGATGCGGGGCTCTATCCCAGGACCCTGGGATCATGACCTGAGCCGAAGGCAGACGCCCAACAACTGAGCCACCCAGGCGCCCCGGCTTATTAAACATTTTAAAACCTTCTCTGTTTTGGGCGCCAGGGTGGCTCAGTTGGTTAAGTCGCTGCCTTCGGCTTGGGTCATGATCCCAGGGTTCTGGGATCCAGCCCCATATCGGGCTCCTTGCTCAGCAGGGAGCCTGCTTCTCCCCTCCTGCCATTCCCCCTGCTTGTGCTTGCTCTCTCTCTCTCTCTCTCTCTCTCCCCCCCCTCCCTCCTTCTCTCTGTGTCAAATAAATAAATAAATAAATAAATAAATAAAATCTTAAAAAAAACACAACTGTTTTAATTTCAAACATAGTAAATATCCATAGATAACCCACGGAAACAAAAGCCCTCGGATCCTCAGTTTATTAAGAGTGTAGAGGGAGCCTAAGAACAAGCCATCTGAGCAGCAGTGATTTGGAGAGCAGTGCAGTGGTTAAACCAACTGGGCCACATCTAGGGAATTGGCCCAGGGTGCCTGCAGGGACCAGAGAGGTCCTCATCTGGACATGAGCACTCTGTCCTGATACGTTCATCTCCCCTCCTCCCCCTGCTGTTTGAGCATTATAAGTGTAGGATTGTGCCTTTTCCTGGGGAGAAGAACCCACAGATTTCTCTATAAAGGTTGAAAACCTGCTGTAGCTGGAGAACAGGCCTTGGGACAGAGTCCTGAGTGGGGTGTGTGGCTTTAAGGGTGGGTAGAGGAAGAGGAGCTTTTAAAAGAGTGATCAGAAGTTGGGAGAGTATCAGAATACAGTGTTAGGGCCTACCACAGTCTTGGGCAGGGGTGGGGGGGGCTGGTCAGAGTAACAAATTCAGCTGAGAGAGGTAGACCAGAGGATTTACTGCCAGGATTCCCCAGGGCCAGGGATTGACAGTGTGGTGTGGGAGGCAGTGAGGAGGGAGGACTCTGCTCTGTTCTGATTTCAGATAGAGTAGCTAGAGCATTGTCAGGTGTGGAGAGGAAGGAACCTGTAGAGGAGAAGGGGGAGCAGCGGTAACGTGCTCACTCAAGGGCCGAGCAGTGTCAGGGAGCATCTACTGTTGAGGCAGTGAGGGGAGACACCAGCTCTGCCCTGGTGAGAGGGACATCTATGAGGTGGTGGGAAAGACTGCTGAGAAACAAGGCAGACAGGGCCATAGGGGTTGCAAGAATTTCATTTTTTTAAAATTTATTTATTAGAGCATGGGCAGGGGGAAGGGCAGAGGAAGAGGGAGAAATAGACTCCCCCCTGAGCAGGGAGCCCCACGCAGACCCAGGACCCTGGGATCATGACCTGAGCCAAAGGCAGATGCTTCACTGACTGAGCCACCCAGGCACCCCTCTAGAATTTCATCTTGAAGCCAGAGGTTGAAGCATTTGAGCAGCGAGCAGGAGATAGAGGATGAACAGGATCTGGGCAAAGAGAAGCCCTGGGCAGGACTGTGCTTGGATTTATACTCTCCACTTGGCATAGATGTTTGTATATGTCAAATATGTTGGGAGAAGTACTCCAGGATTTCCCTGTTGAAATATATTCCTTCAGACCTTGGCCTGGCACCTCCACCTAGCATTCCCTTGGTAGTAGATGGACTTCATTTTGCCCTGTTGGTGATCCCAGTGCTGTTAGCTCATGTTTGTCGTGTACCTAGCATGCCAGGCGCCATGCTAAGAACTTTATTATTACCATGTGATTCTCGCATCAGCTCTGAGGCAGGTACTTTGAATAGCCCCATTTCACAGATGGCTAAACTGACGGGGATTACGCAGTGGGACCGTGTTTGAACTTGAGTCATTTGCCTCTAGAGCCTGTGCTCTTAATTATTACACTGTGGACCATCTAGCATGAGCTCTTCTTCCTTACTCTTTCATCTTGGAAGGCTTATGCGTCGGCATCTCCTTCTTCATATATTATTAAAGGGAAAACTCTTCCACTTGAAAACATATTTACCAGCAGTTTTATCTTTAGTTTCTTCAGGGGCTCTGTAGTAGAACAGAACTTTGTCAAACATGACAAAGTCTCCTTTTTTTTTTTTTAGGTTTTACTTAAGTAATCTCTGTGCCCAACTTGGGGTTTGAACCCACGACCCTGAGACCAAGCGTTGCATGCTCTTCCAGCTGAGCCAGCCAGGCGCCCCTAAGTTGACTTAAGTCTTCTATAACTTAACCTCCTCATTAATTTTGGTGTCTTTTTCAGCTACTCGCTGGACAGGTGATCTGTTCCCGCTGCTTCAGTTCTCTGCCCTGTTCTCATTCTCTGAGGGTCACCTCGTTCCTGTTCCCCTTTGGCCACCAATGTTGTTTTTATAAAGAAGTCCTTCTTGGGGCGCCTGCGGGGCTCTGTTGGTGAAGTGTCTCCTTTCAGCTCAGGTCATGACCTCAGAGTCCTGGGATTGAGCCCTGTGTCCGGCTCCCTGCTCAGCGAGGAGCCTGCTTCTCCCTCTCCCTCTGCAGCCCCCACCCCCATGCTCCCTTGCTCTCTCTCACTCTTTCTCCAATAAATAAAATCTTTATTTTATTTTATTTTTATTTTTTTTATTTTTTTTTATTTTTTTAAAGATTTTATTTATTTATTTGAGAGAGAGAGAATGAGAGCACAAGAGGGAAGAGGGTCAGAGGGAGAAGCAGACTCCCTGCTGAGCAGGGAGCCCGATGTGGGACTTGATCCCGGGACTCCAGGATCATGACCTGAGCCGAAGGCAGTCGCTTAACCAACTGAGCCACCCAGGCGCCCAATTTTATTTTATTTTTTAAAATTTATTTTTTTAAACAAGCTTGTGCTTTTTTTAAAAATATTTCATTTATTTATTTGAGAAAGAGTGAAAGCAAGAGAGATCACAGAGGGAGAGGGAGAAGCAGACTCCCTGCTGAGTGGAGAGCCCAATGTGGGGCTCGATCCCAGGACCTTGGGATCATGACCTGAGCCGAAGGCAGACGCTCAACGACTGAGCCACCCAGGCGCCCCTGTTTTGTTTTTAAAGATTTTATTTATTTACTTGACACACAGAGACTACAAGCAGGGAGAACAGCAGAGGGAGAGGGAGAAGGAGGCTCCCTGTTGAGCAGGGAGCCCGGTGCGGGACTCGATCCCAGGACCCTGGGATCACGACCTGAGCTGAAGGCAGATGCATAACCGACTGAGCCACCCAGGTGCCCCTCAGGGGATACTGTTAAAAAAAACCCACTATAGGGCGCCTGGTGGCTCAGTTGGTTATGCATCTGCCTTCAGCTCAGGTCGTGATCCCAGGGTCCTGGGATTGAGTCCCGCACCGGGCTCCCTGCTCAGTGGGGAACCTGCTTCTCCCTCTGTTTGCCCCTCCTCCTGCTTGTGATCTCTCTCTCTCTCCCTGACAAATAAATAAAAAAATCTTTAAAAAAAAACAAAACTCCACTATATTTACCTAGAGCTTCATCCTTAACCCTGTTCTTCTTGGGTTCCTAACTCCCTGTCTCCTATGTCCTTCCCTTCCCTTCATGCCCAAGCTTGTGAACAGAAGACTTAGTTGCAAGTGAAAGAAACCAGTAGGAGAGAACTTAAGTAGAAAAGTAAATGTTTTATAAGGATTCTCGGTGCCTCACAGAACCAAAGTTCAGGAATAGAGCTGAGCTTTTCAGGTCATTGTGGGGTCAGGGATGAAAAAAATTACTTGAGAGTCTCTTTCCATCTCCTTTCTATTTTCCTTGCCTGTAAGCACCTCTCTGCTTCTGTTTGAGGTGAGAAAGCTCTCTGAAAAGGTTGGTTGGTTTGTTTGTTTTTTCCTATTTTCAGCATATTCTGTCTCTTGGCATTGAACTCCGTTGACCACTACCACCTCTTTAAAACACTCTCCTGTCTTAGTTCCTGCTTACCTTTTGTTTTCCTTCCAGGTTTCCTCTTTTGTGTGCCCTACATGCCCTCAGGTGTCTGGCATTTCTCAGTCTTGAGTCCAGGTTTCTCTCCGTTCTTGGGCTCTCAGGTGATCACGGCCGTTCCGATGTCTGTTTTAAATGCTGTTTACTAATGGTTTTGATGACTCTCAAAATTTATAACTTTCTCTAGCCTTCCGACCTCCAGACCCATCCATCGGCTTGTCCACCTTGCATCCCCATTCTTTTTTGCTGTTTTCAGTACTGAGTCTTTAATCCTTTAGGTTTCAGTTGAGTGTCTCCTCCTCAAATAGGCTTTTCCAAAGGTCACCCCTGTTCTTGGTCACTTTGGCCACAGTTATCATTTCATGGCGTTTACCTCATGTTGGTAGTGACAGTGGTGAAGCCCTGCTTCTTTTTCTCCCTATCCAGCACAGGTTGGAAGCAGAGGGCACACCAGTTGAGCTGGTGGGCAGGGTTAGTTTTCAAACCTGTGAGTCAAGACTCCCTGGAAGTGTCCATCAGTCCATTTGTAAGCCCAGGACTTGCAGGGTTTTAGAGAAGTGCCCCAAGTGAATCTGCCACACAGTCAAGTTTGGGGACAGTGGCCTGTGAAACCATATAATGAGGACGTGAACTTCTAGGCAGTTTTCCTGAGAATGGGTAAGAGAGTTCTCGACAAAGCTTTAGGTTCCCTCCCAACAGGATTTGAGTTTGGGGTGGCTGCTGTAGACTCAGAGACAGGAGAAAGGAGGCCGGAGAGTTTCCTGGGTTTTGATGGACTTAGAGCAGGGGAGTCTTGGTGCCTTACATTGATTGGGAAGGCATTTAAAACATGCTTTTTGAATCAATAAGTGACCATCATGCTCTTTGTACCTTTTCTTAAAATATGGGAACTGACCAGCACACATTTCCCGTAATTTAAAAGGACATATTCAGGAAGATGCTGAGCTGCTGAGGAGCAGACTGCACTTTGAGGAGGTTCCCTTCGGCTGTGGGAGAAGAGCTTTAAAATAGCAGCTCTTCTGGTCCAAACATTTGCTCCCAGATTTAGATAATGCTAACTTAAAAACATAATAATAAAATTAAAAGCTTCTAAAATTGTTGAGATTAATGTTGTAAGTCAGTGGGTAAATCATTCTTTTTTTTTTAACAGCAGAGCAGCTTTGCAGGCTTGATTCCTATATTTGATTGGAAGAACTTAACAACATGTAGGTATTTATATAATAAATACACCTTTTGGTGCTACGTTATTTTTTTAAAGATTTTATTTATTTATTTGACAGAGCATAAGCAGGGGGAGCAACAGGCAGAGGGAGAGGGAGAAGCAGGCTCCCTGCTGAGAGCAAGGAGCCCAACCCAGGGCTCCATCCCAGGACCCCAGGGTCATGACCTGAGCCGAAGGCAGATGCTTAACCAACTGAGCCACCCAGGCGTCCCTCTGTGTTATTTTTTTAAATGACTGTATACCTGTTGGTATGCAGCAGTGAGCACTCTGGATAGAAGAAAGACTGCCCCACTCCTGGAAGTGGTACATTTCTCCATCTCCAGTAAAAACCTTTTTTTTTTTTTAAGATTTTTATTTATTTATTTGACAGATAGACAGCTAGAGGGGGAACACAAGCAGGGGGAGTGGGAGAGGGAGAGAGAAGCAGGCTCCCTGCCGAACTGTGAGCCAGGCTCAGGGCCCGATCCCAGGATCCTGGGATCATGACCTGAGCCGAAGGCGGACGCTTAACCATCTGAGCCACCCAGGCGCCCTAGTAAGAAGCTTTTTACATCGCTTTTAATTTCTGTCTTTCAGATCAGCCTTGTATGATAGAATTCTTTTTCAGTGATAGAAATATTTTATCACCTGCATTGTTCTTTATGGTAGCTCCTAGCCACATGTGGCTATTGAGCACTTGAAATATGGCTCAAGTGACTAAGAAACTTTTAGTTTCTTAAACACTGAAGTTAACTTAAACACTTAACTTTAAGTTAACTTAAACATTTAAGTTTAAAAAACCACATGTGGGGTGCCTGGGTGGCCCGGTCATTAAGCGTCTGCCTTCGGCTCAGGTCATGATCCCAGGGTCCTGGGATCGAGCCCCGCATTGGGCTCCCCGCTCTGCGGGAAGCCTGCTTCTCCCTCTCCCACTCCCCCTGCTTGTGTTCCCTCTCTTGCTGTGTCTCTCTCTGTCAAATAAATAAATAAAATCTTAAAAAATAATAATAAAACCTTTAAAAAATAAAATAAAAAATAAAAAACCACATGTGACTACTAACTACTGTACAGGATAGCATAGTCCTAGACTGAGCACCTGGGTTGCCATTAGTAGAAATTTGGGCAGTATGAGGAAGTCTCCATATGAGGGGGATGGGAATTTGGGAAATTTTAGTCTATTCAGAACTTTTGTTTAGCATCCCTTACATATCTGTGGTTAGGAACCTATGCTGTGTAAATCTTGGGATGTTTGTCAAATGTGTTAAATTTATGTTTAAAGATTTTATTTTATTTATTTATTTATTTTTGGAGAGAGAGAGCATGTGTGCACATGGCAGGGGGAAGAGTCTCCAGCAGAGACTCTTAAGCATATAGCCCAACACAGGGCTTGATCTTAAAACTCTGAGGTCATGACCTGAGCCAAAATCAAGAGTCAGATGCTTAATCAACTGAGTCACCCAGGTGCCCTAGTTAATTTACTTTTAAATATTTTACCTTTTTGTTTTTATTTATTTATTTATTTATTTTTAAAGATTTTATTTATTTATTTGAGAGAGAGAATGAGAGATAGAAAGCACGAGAGGGAAGAGGGTCAGAGGGAGAAGCAGACTCCCCGCTGAGCAGGGAGCCCGATGTGGGACTGGATCCCGGGACTCCAGGATCATGACCTGAGCCGAAGGCAGTCGCTTAACCAACTGAGCCACCCAGGCGCCCTGTTTTTATTTTTTATTATACATGGTTCATAAACTTGCTGGATTTAAAGTATCTTAGATCTCGGTTTTGGCTAGTTTTAGCCATTTCTGTTTTCCATGGTCTTTGGAATTCTCTAAGTAGCTGGGGTTTGAGTATCTGTCGGGGCCCAGGCACTGTGCTGAAAGGGTTAGTTTATGTTTGCATCTGTCTTGTTTCTTTTGTGGTAACAGAAGAGTGATATCCTTGTGGCTGATTTTCACAGGATTAAGGTAGAGGCTACTGCCAGTGTCTGTTTCACTAATTGTCCTTAGGGGACCAGTGAGGAGGAAAAGAACATATGCATCAACTCAGAAGTTAATGGAAAGAGACAGCACAAAGAATGCCCCCAAAAGCAATGAATCCTTCCTTCCCTTGTGGACGTGTCAGTCCCCTTGAGGTGCAGACAGTATTCTGCTTTTGCTTTTCCTGGAGGGAGGGGGTCTGTGTGGGAGGGGCAGTGGGAGAGGGAGAAGGAGAATTTTAAGCGGGCTCCACACACAATGTGAAGCCCAACACAGGGTTCGATCTCACAACCCTAAGATCAATATATGAGCCAAAATCAAGAGCCGGACGCTTAACCTACTGAGCTGCCCAGGTGCCCCTCTGCTCTTGGTTTTTGTCTGACGGCATTTGTAGTTGTCACAGCTTGGGGCGTGCTGTAGGATTGCTACTCCACAGCAGAGGGTTGGGCAGCCCAAGATGTTGGCAGTGCCAATGTTGGGAAGTCTGACTTAAACTAGTATGCATTCTGCAGTTAAGAAAAATTCATCATGGCCCTACGTCAGTATCTGTTGCTGCAAAACAATAAACTGCTCTCAAACATGATGACATAAAAGAGTAACGGTGCGTTCACCTTTGTGTTGGGGCAGAGCTCCCCTGGGTGGGCTCCTCTGTGCTCGGCATGGTGTTGAGTGTGCTCACTTTGTGCACTGGCAGGCATTTGGCAGGTGGGCTGGGGTTGTGCTTCCTGGATGGCCTCACCTGCATGGTCTTTTAGCCAGGGCGCCTCTGTTTGCCACATGACCTCTCCAGCAGGCCAGCTCACCTGTCTTGTGGTGACTGAGATCCAAGAGCGCAAGAACAGAAGTTGGTAGGCTTCTTGAGGCCATGCTTAGAAGTCACATGGCATCACCATAGCTGCATTCTGTTGGTCAAAGCCAAGTTACAAGGTCCAACCCAGACCGTGAGTGTAGGGAAATAGACTCTGGATCTTGATGGAAGGAGCTGCAAAGAATCTGTGGCTATTTTTTAAAGCCCATCACAGACCTTTCTATATAGCATGGCATTTAGAATCGCCTGCTTTAGGATCTCCAGTTAATACTAAGATTTCTGCGGAAAGAATTCCAAAAATGAACTCCTTATAAAAAGTTTATTGGGGTGTCTGGGTGGCTTAGTTGTTAAGCGTCTGCCTTCGGCTCAGGTCATGGTCCCAGGGTCCTTGGAATGAGCCCCACATCGGGCTCGCTGCTCGGCGGGGGGCCTGCTTCTCCCTCTCCCGCTCCCCCTGCTTGTGTTCCCTCTCTCGCTGTGTCTCTCTCTGTCAAATAAATAAATCTTAAAAAAAAATATATATTTCAGGTTTTGTGTTTTTTTTAAGATTTTATTTATTTTTCAGAGGGAGAGAGCGAGCACAAGCAGGGTGAGTGGTAGACAGAGGGAGAAGCAGGTTCCCCACTGAGCAGGGAGCCTGATGTGGGACTCATCCTAGGACCCAGGGATCATGACCAGAGCCAAAGGCCGACGCTTAACTGACTGAGCTACTCAGGTGTCCCAGTTTACTTCAATTTATTTACCAAACACTTGTCAAATACTTAGTTTGAGCAATATATGGTGCTTGTTAATAATCCTAGGAAATAGCTTCTCATTTTATTCTCATGGGGGAGACAACAAATTTATAATGTTAGGGTGAGTGCTGTAGGATACTGTATGGAGGAGAGGGGCTTGGTTTAGGGCAATTGGGGAAGGTTTTTGTGAGTGGATGACACCTGCAGGGTGAGAGGGAGCCAGGTAGGTGAGGGTAGAGAGCAGCGATTGCAAAGGCCTTGAGATGGGGAGAACCGCATGGCCAAAGCTTAGAGGGAAAACATCCTCAGTCACCTGACCCAGTTTGCTCAGGACAGTGTCAATTTACACCTGGTGAGCTGGGGTTCTATCTGGTCAGTGCCTTTGATTTTCAGAAATGCCCTGGTATGGACAGTGCATATTGTGGCTGCCACACACTATGGAAGAAAGTTTGGATTTTTTTCTTGGCACAGCGAGAAGCCATTGAAAGAGTTTAAGCAGGAAGTGACAAGATGTGAATTTTAAGATTGTTCAGATTGCTGAATGAAGAATGGGTTGTTGGGGGGAAAAATAGAAGCAAAGGTCATTTAAAGGCGGCTGTTGATGAGAAATGATGTGACTTGGCTAAGGATGGCAGGGGGTGAGGAGATGAAAGAAATGGGTAGATTCCAGTCTGCTCTGGCGGTTGAGCCAACCCGAGTGCTGGTGCTTATGGACTGGGCATGGGGACCAGGGAGAGGAAGGGATCTAGGATGGCTCCTAAGTGTTTGCTTTGCAGACTTAGGGGATGGTGATGTGAGGTACTGAGATGCGGCCTGATGGGTGGGGCAGGTTTGTTGGCTGTTAGTGAAGATCAAGAGCTATGCTTGGAACATTTGAAGTTCCAAATGGCCATAAGACAAGCAAGTGTAGTGCCTGGAGTCCTGTCTGGAAGTCAGAGTTGGGATTCAAATTCTGGTTTGTTTGTTTTTTTAAGATTTTATTTATTTATTAGAGAGCATGAGAGGGGAGAGGGTCAGAGGGAGAAGCAGACTTCCCGCTGAGCTGGGAGCCTGATGTAGGACTTGATCCTGGGACTCCGAGATCATGACCTAAACTGAAGGCAGTCACTTAACCAACTGAGCCACTCAGGCGCCCTGGGATTCAAATTTTTGTGCGGGGATGCTATCACCTGTGCACGGGAGTGATGAGAGAGGGCAGGAATGCCAGCCATCAGAGGTCTGAAAGAGGAGGCAGGGACAGGGGCAGCCTTTCAGTAGGAGGGCGGGTGCTTAGAGTGCTGTTGAAGAGTCTGGTGGAAAGGGGTGGAGAAGGGTCTCTCTGACTTAAGGACTGCACGTACTAGGTTGTGGGCCCTCGAGGTGGCCTGGTGGCAAGTAAAGCCAGATTGGAGTGAGTTGGAACATGGGAGGTGAGGAAGGGGGGGAGGCCAGCTTTGTAGATGGGGTGACAAAAAGCTTTGTATGGAGGGGCAGGGAGAGAGCTGAGCTGTTGGAAGGTTATGTGGGCGCAGTAGAGAGTTGTATTTTTATTTTTAAAGAATTTATTTATTAGAGAGAGAGCCAGAGAGCACAAGCAGAGGGAATGGCAGAGGGAGAGGGAAAAGCAGGCCCTGCACTGAGCAGGGAGCCCGACGTGGGGCTCAATCCCAGGCCCCTGGGATCATGACCTGAGCCGAAGGCAGATGCCCAACCATCTGAGCCACCCAGGCGCCCCGGGGGTTGTATTTTTTTTTTTTTAAGATTTTATTTATTTATTCATGAGAGACAGAGGGAGAGAGAGAGAGGGAGAGAGAGAGAGAAGCAGAGGGAGAAGCAGGCTCCCAAGGAGCAGGGAGCCCGATGCGGGACTCGATCCCAGGACCCTGGGATCATGACCTGAGCCGAAAGCAGACGCTTAACCATCTGAGCCACCCAGGCGCCCCTGGGGGTTGTATTTTTAAAGAGGGAGACTCTAAGCCGTGTGTTTGTTTGGGTGCATACAAATCCCTCAGGCTCTTGGAAAATGCAGATCCTGATTCAGTTGGTGGGGTGGGGCCGAGTTGGCCTTCCAACAGGCTCTGGGTGCCTTTGGAGTTGCTGGTCCCTGGACCACACATTGAGAAGTGAGCACAGATGGAAATAACTGGTAGGGAAATCAGTGCAGCGGGGAGAGAGGTGGTTACAGCAGGCTAAACCCTTTGAAGCCAAGGGGTTCTCATCTGTCTTTACAGCCCCAGGCCTGTCTCATCTTTGGTGCCAGCTCTTTGGATTGCCTTTCATTTCCGCTGGTCTCACAGCTTTCGGATATGTCCTAATCAGTATGCTATTCTGTCCAGTTGAGTAAGTTAGCTATGACCTGGGACATGTGATGGACCTGTTATCTTTAACTCTTGTGAGGTTAAACAGCAGTTTGACTTAGTATAAAATTTAATTTGTTTTATATCTGAGCAATGGGTTGAACCAACAAACAACACTTCATTTTCATTTCAGCAGCTCTCCTGCACATAAGTCTGCATACATTGCCTGCCAATCTCAGGATTTGAAGGTGTGGAAGAGACAAAGTGAGATTTAGAAAAATGGCTTTGAGGGGCACCTGGCTGGCTCAGTTGGTAGAGCATGCAACTCTTGGTCTCTGGGTCATGAGTGAAGCCCCATGTTGGGCATGGAGCCTACCTAAGGGGGAAAAAAAAAGATGGCTTTGGGAGGGAGTGGGATTGGGTTTCAAACAAAAGATTGTCTTTGTTTCTTAATTTAAGACTCCTCATAAAGCAGCATGACAAGTGGATACACATTAATTTAGATACTCCCTGATAAACTGAACATAAGTAGCT
The DNA here is from genome assembly GCF_009762305.2 of Zalophus californianus. NCBI lineage: Eukaryota > Metazoa > Chordata > Mammalia > Carnivora > Otariidae > Zalophus > Zalophus californianus. The sequence continues at coordinate 772,072 of NC_045598.1, read as the reverse complement.
CTGAAGTTTTATACATATTGACCTATCATAAAATCAGCGACATTCTTGGGGAAGAAAGTTTGAGGGTATTTGGGTCATCTGGAAGGAGAGGCAGAAAGGAGGAACCAGCATGATGGATAACTGTGATGAGACACACAGGTTCCTGTCATTGCCACCCCCTCGCCTTTCCTGCTTTTTACTCATGTGAGTGAAATGGCGGAGACTCAGGGGAGGAAGCCGGGGCAGTGAGAAGGCTCCAGCCGCAGGCACACCTGTGCCGCTGCCCCTGCCCCTTCCGTTAGCCCTACCCCACCTCACAGATTCCCAGGAGTATGAAGACGCCCACTGGGCCCTGGCCACAACGGATGCCTGTAATCAGCTATTCATCCTGAATGTTTAGCTGAAATAAACTTTAGGGTTGCTTTATAGTGAAGTTCTGTTTTTAGTGTTATTACAAAAGTCAGTAACTTGAGTCATGTGTCTTAAATAATGAAAAGACAGAGGAGTAGAGGTTCATGACAAGAGCCGTGAGTCTTTTTAAGTTTGTTTTTTTGTAAATAACTTACTCTTTTATAAAAATTAACTTTAAAGATAACTTTTTATATTCTTAGGCAAGTAGACCACTGCCGTTTTTCATGGTTCTTAGGCCTGAACCTTTTCTCTTTTTAAAGAGAAAAGCATATTTAAGTCAGTCATTAGACGATATGAAGAAAACTTACATGTGTTCTTTTTTTTTTTTTTTTAAGATTTTATTTATTTGACAGAGACACCGTGAGAGAGGGAACACAAGCAGGGGGAGTGGGAGAGGGAGAAGCAGGCTTCCTGCGGAGCGGGGAGCCCGATGTGATGCGGGGCTCGGGGCTCGATCCCAGGACCCCAGGGTCATGACCTGAGCGGAAGGCAGACGCTTAACGACTGAGTCACCCAGGCGCCCCCTTAGATGTGTTGTTGAAGAAAGAAAAGAGAACTTGAAATGCGAATGCAGTTTTCCTGCATACATATGCTGGCATATTTTAAAGATGGCACTTAATTGGGTGGAATAAATATATATATATATATATATATTTTTTTTTAAAGATTTTATTTATTAGAGAGAGAATGAGAGATAGCACGAGATGGAAGAGGGTCAGAAGGAGAAGCAGACTCCCCGCTGAGCAGGGAGCCCGATGTGGGACTCGATCCCGGGACTCCAGGATCATGACCTGAGCCAAAGGCAGTCGCTTAACCAACTGAGCCACCCAGGCGCCCCTGGAATAAATATATTTTTAAAGATTTTATTTATTTGAGAGAGAGAGCATGAGTGGGGGGAGGAGCAGGGGGAGAGGGACAAGCAGAGATTCCCTGCTGGGAAGGGAGCCCCACATGGAGCCATCCCAGGATCCCAGGATCATGACCTGAGCCGAAGGCAGACTCTTAACTGACTGAGCCACCGAGGCGCCCCTAGGGGAAATAAATATTTGAAAGGAGTCCGTTCTATAAAAGGTGAGTGGGAAAGTGTTCCATTTGATATAAATCTTAAAAGTACTACAAAACATAGGTAGGTGAAACAGAGTAGTCTAATGATCTGTAGCCTTATGGGAATTTAGTTCATCATCAGTGTGGCATCTGAAATCATTTGGGAATGGATGGATTATGATATGAAAGATGTTGGATCAAGTGGTAGTCTGTTGGAAAAAATAAAGTTGAAAACTATATATATTCCATAGCCCATACAGATTCTGGATGAATTAAAGGTTTTTTTTTTTTTTTTAAGATTTTATTTATTTGGGGCACCTGGGTGGCTCAGTCGGTTAAACTGCTGCCTTCAGCTCAGGTCATGATTCCAGAGTCCTGGGATCGAGCCCCACATCGGGCTCCCTGCTCATGCAGGAAGCCTGCTTCTCCCTCTGCCTGCCGTTCCCCCTGCTTGTGCTCTCTCTCTTGCTATATCTGTCTGTGTGTCAAATAAATAAATAAAATCTTTAAAAAAAATTTTTATTTATTTGACAGAGAGCACACATGAGTGGGGGGAGGGGCAGAGGGCAAGGGAGAAGCAGACTCCCCGCTGAGCGGGGGGGTGGTGGGGCTCTGTCCCAGGACCCTGGGATCATGACCTTAGCCAAAGGCAAACCCTTAACCAACTGAGCCACCCAGGCACCCCTGGATTAAAGATTTAAATGTAAAAATTTTAAAAATGAAAGTACTAGTTGGGGCACCTGGGTGGCGCAGTCGTTAAGCGTCTGCCTTCAGCTGAGGTCGTGATCCCAGGGTCCTGTGATCGAGCCCCGCATCGGGCTCCCTGCTCCACTGGAAGCCTGCTTCTCCAGCTTCCACTCCCCCTGCTTGTGTTCCCTCTCTCTCTCTGTAAAATAAATAAAATCTTTTTTTAAAAAAAAATGAAAGTACTAGAAAAATATTGGGGGTATATTTTACAACCTTTGTGATTGGGTGTGTTGGGCAAGGGTTTCTTGACCTGACTCCACGGCTGTAAGCCATAAAAAGATTATTTGCTGAAATACTCAGAACATATCTATACCAAAAGACACCTGATAGAGAACCTTTGAACTATAGTTCAAAGGCAAGTAAATTGGAGGAAATATTAGAAATACATATGATAAAGTGTTGGTATCCTTAGTATTAAAAGAGGCATTTCCAAAGTAAATTACTATAGCAACTTTAGTTTTAGGAATTTATCCAAAGGAGGGAGAAGCCAGAATACTTATTTTACTTATTTTTAATTATAAAAACAATATTAAAAACAGTCTTTGTTAGAAACCCTTACCTTGTATTTTTGAGGTAAAAGCAAACAATTGTCAGTGGTGACTAGAATATAAACTCTTTGAGGGCAGGGATCTCCATGATGTGTACTCTGACAGTGCCTTCACTGCAATATAACTCAATAAATATTTGTGAAATGAATACATGGTTGAATCTAACTGCCTATCAGTAGGGATTGGTTACTCACAGAATACTGTGTAGCTCTTAAAAAAAATTTAAGGTGACCCCTTGTTATGGTCATGAGATGACCATGATGCAGTAAATGGGGGGAGGTTGAGAAGAATTTTCAGAATATGTATGATATCATTTGATTCATTTATGAAAAATTATGCACCTGTGTATCAAAGTCCGGAAGAAATACAGGCTCCTGTTCACCCCTGTGGGTTGATGGGGGCAAGGAACACGTTGTAGTAAGATGCTGGTTTCTCTGTATTTTTTGTGGAAAATTTACCAAGATCATGATAATTAGGGAAAAGTTATTTCATATTGGAGGAAATATAAAAGGAAATGATTTATGTTTGAACATATTAGAAGCTCTCTCAAAGAGAAATAAGTGTATTACGGAAATCTCAGTTTGAGTTTGTTTACCTTTATTTTTTTATTGAGGTGTAATTGACTTAAGTTTGCCTTTGAGGTAAAAGGTTTTTACTGGTGATAGTCAGCTCTTTAATAGCATCTTATGCTCATGGTTTGCTTTTTTTTCTTCATCTTTTCATTATGTTTTGTAAAAGAATTAATGCCACGGGTACTGTTATAAATGACGTATAATAACTGCAGGCTGGTGTTTTGTTTTTGGTTTTTTGGAGATTTTAATTTTTAATTTTTTAATTTTATGTTTAATGCTTTTTCTTTTTTTTAAGATTTTTTTTATTTATTTGAGAGAGAATGAGATAGAGAGAGCATGAGAGGGGGGAGGGTCAGAGGGAGAAGCAGACTCCCCGCTGAGCAGGGAGCCCAATGCGGGACTCGATCCGAGGACTCCAGGATCATGACCTGAGCTGAAGGCAGTCGCTCAACCAACTGAGCCACCCAGGTGCCCTTAATTTTTAATTTTTTAATTTTAATTTTTTAAAGAGGAGAGTGGGGGAGGGGCAGAGGGAGAGAAAGAATCTCAGGCAGACTATATTTGTGAGAGAGCTTGGCCTATGGTTCTCCTATTTTTTTAATGTCACTGTCAGAATTTAACATGGAAGTATATTGGCCATATTAAATGAGCTTTTTTTTAATTCTTGAGAAGATTTTACATAAGATTGATATTATTTCAAACTTAATTATTTGGCAGAATTCACCAGTAAAGCCCTATGGGCCTGGAGTTTCCTTTGTGGGAATGTTTCAAATTCTGTGTTTAATTTTTAAAATAGAAGTTGACTATTGAGATTTTGTATTTCTTGTTATCTTTAGTTAAGTTGTGTGTGTTGTTTTTTTTTATTTTTTGAAAAGAGAGAGAGGCCAGAAGCAGAGGGAGAAGCAGGCTCCCCGAGGAGCAGGGAGCCCAATGCAGGATTTAATCCCAGGACTCTGGGATCACTGATCTGAGCCAAAGGCAGACGAATAACCAACTAAGCCACCCAGGCGCCCAGGTGTGGGTTTTCTTTTTTTTTTTTTTAGAGATTATTTATTTGAGAGAGAGAGCGAGCGCACAAGTGAGGGAAGGGGCAGAGAGAGATTATCCAAGCAGACTCCTGCTGAGTGCAGAGCCTGAAGTGGGGCTCCATCCCATGACCCTGAGATCATGACCCAAGCTGAAATCAAGAGTCGAACTCTCCACTGACTGAGCCGCCGAAGCGCCCCTGTTGGTTTTTAATAACAGTACTTTTCAGTGACATCAGATTAGGTAACGCTGTGCAGTCAGCTTGTACAAGGCAATCAGGCAAAACCAAAGACTAAGAATTTAGTCAGTGATGCCCATTGTCGCTGATGAAGACTTTAGGTCATGTGAAAGGGAGAGGTGTCAAGGCCTGTCATGGACCTAAGATAAAAGATGTAGGAAGCAAAAACTATGGGTAGATGTTCAGCTAAAATGTAATCTCTTGGTTAACATATAAATTGTAAGAGGTAGAATTCCACTTAAAGTATAAATTTTGGGTGGAAAGTCTTTTGTATAATGGATTTTCAAGATTGGCAAGATGACATAATTTGATTTAAGGAGTCAAAAGTTGATTTCTTGGAGTGCAGGAGTGCTAGGTGTATCTGAAGTGCCCATGTACTCTTCAGGCCAGCAGAAGCCACTGCAAAGCAGAATGGCTAGGAACAGAATTGGTAGGTGGGAGAAGACCAATTCTTGAGGATATTGGGGGAAGTCAGTGTTTGGTTCTAAGATTTGAGATTTACAGCATGTAGTTACTGTGACCTGTAAAGCTTTCAGGATGGTAATTGTAGCTGTGTATTGACAACCTGCTGTGTGCCAGACACTCTACGCTATGCCAGAGGCTGGCAAGCTACATACAGCCTGCCATCCTTTTTATATGGCCCATGAGCTAAGAATGGTTTTTATGTTTTAAATGGTTACAGCAAATCAAAGAAAGAATACTTTGTGTTACGGGAAAGTTAGGGGAAGTTCAGTCTGTCCGTAGATTGTCGGATCAGCACAGTCTCATCTCTCACGTGTTGTGTGTGGCGGCTTCTGGGACAGCGGAACCGACAGTATGATTGACTAGTTGCCTGGGAGCCCCAGTCATTTGCTGTCTAGCCCTGTACTGAAAAAGGGGCCATCCCTACTCTGAGCTCTTGACCAGCAAGGCGTCTTTTGACCTCTTACCAGCAGAGAAGCAGACCTGAGGATTAAGCAGTTGACCTGAGGTCACAGAGTTGGGACCCAAACCCACCTTCTGATCCCAGACTCTGCGTCCTACCGTGCGACATGGCCTCCACAGAAACACCGCTGCGCGTTGATTTCCTTCAAAAATTTTCTGTTACCAGTTATGTGCTAACGTATACTAAGTTAATGGAGTGCTTTATATGCAAGAAATATAGATAGGCTTTCTGAATTTTTCCAGTTCAAATTTCGTTTGGAAGCTTACTGTGATGTTTGAAATTTGGATGTTTATGTACAGGAAGTGCCTCCTCGGAAGGCAAATTCCTCTGGGACAGTTGAATGAGGAGGGTCTAAAAACTCTGAGGATAAGGAGTGAGTTCTTTGGGTTTATTTTTTTTGATTCTGTTGTAGTTCTCAGGACAACATCTGGATAATATTGGGACTTAATCACTGTGGGTTTAGCCATGAGAAAGGCATTTAGGAGGCACTTCCAGAAAGATGGTTGAGTCTAAAGCTGTCCGTAGTGTGCTTGTTCCCCGTGGCAGCGCGCCTGCCCATCTCCCCTTCCAGGGCACCAGCCATGGAGGGCCCCGTGCTCTGCTTTCACTGGCGGATGAAGCTCTAACAGGTTGCCTTGAATGGTACGGACACAGTTACACGTTCGGGTGTTTGTCACTTACTCTCTTTGTTCTCTCTGGCCCTCGCTTCTGTGTTAAGCCAGCCCCTCTCCTCAGCCTGCCCACTTGAACTGCTCTGACTCTTCTGATTGGTTGGAAAAACTTCAGCCCGTTCACGGGCTCTGTTGACGGGCTGTGGAGAGAACCAGTGACGGTTCTCAGAGGGACACTTGGGGGTGTTAAAACTTGGGGTGGGCTACTGGTATCTGCTGGGTAGAGGCCAGGGGTGCTGCCCACCCCCCTGCAGTGCACAAGACTACCCAATGTGAGCAGTGCCTTGGGGGAGACATCTGTGTTCTGCCTGCGTGCTCTTGGAGGGTTGAGGGCTGTGGGCTGTGCAGGTGTCCCCCTTCAACGTATGGAGGCAGTTTGTGTGGCCTTGGTCCACTGCAGTTTGAATTGCACTGCCTTCCCTCCCCGTGATATTTCTGCAAGTCTCTAAGGGGTGATTTCATGCACTCCACCGAGCTCTCATTGGTTTCTTTATCTTTCTGCTAGGTTCATTAGTTCTACTTCTATAAAAATGAAGTACTTTGCACCATTGGGTAGTAAACTTAGGAAGCGAGGACGGTGGCCCCCACACTGTGGGGAGGAGTTAATGGGCGGCCACGCCCCACTCAGATTGTTGTTAGTCTCCTGATTGCCCCAGTTTGCCAAATCTTGGAGGCTCATGTTCGAGCACTCCACTCTTTTTTTTTTTTTTAAAGATTTTATTTATTTATTTGACAGAGAGAGACACAGCGAGAGAGGGAACACAAGCAGGGGAAATGGGAGAGGGAGAAGCAGGCTTCCCGCCGAGCAGGGACCCCGATGCAGGGCTCGATCCCAGGACCCTGGGACCATGACCTGAGCCGAAGGCAGACGCCTAGCGACTGAGCCACCCAGGCGCCCCTCGAGCACTCCACTCTTAACCAGAGAGCCAGCCCCTCTGGCTGAGACCTTCCTTCCTGCTAGAAGGGGTGGTTCTGGGGCTGCTGCCAGGACTGGGGGAGGAGAGGGTGTCCCCAGTAGTCACTGAGTGGCAGACTGGGCAGCAGAGAATGTTCTTGTTTTCCAGTTCATCCTAAATGTGATTGCAAGGTTGCTGTCCTAATGCACACGCCACTTTTATTTTAAAACAAATGTGAGTTTATTAAGTAGGATGCAAAGTTTACATCACTTTTTCCCCCTTTATCACTAAATACATCCGGTGTGTATTTTTGGAGAACATGGATGTATTTTTATAAAACCACAGTTCACTCATCAAAATTTGTAAGTTAGCACTGATACTAAGCTGTTTTCTATTTTACGTTTTGTTAATTGTCCCTATAATGTCTTTTATGGCTGTTCTCCTGATCCAGGGCCAGTCAGTCCAGAGCACATGTTGTATTTAGAGATCGTGTCTCTTCTTCTTTAATCCAGAACAGCCTTTCTTTCTTTCTTTGTCTTTCTTGCTCTTGACGTTTTAAAGAGTACAGGTTGGTTTTGACCCAACTTTGGGTCTGTCTGGGCTTCCTAAAGGCTAGATTCAGGTTTTGCATTTTGGGCAGAATACCACAGAAAGGTTGTTTCGTGGGCCGCCTCTCTCAGTATTCCTGGTGCTCTGCACTCTGCTTGGAGGGTCCGATCTGAGGCCCTCAGGGCTTGGGCCCGTCTCCTGTCTTCTCCCTCTGCGCCCTCTCTTGGCTTCAGCTGCCTTGCTTCTGTCGGGCCAGCTGGGAAGCCAGCTTCAGCTCTTTTGTGGCTTTCTTTTCCAGCCCTTTTCTGTCTCCTCCCTAAGCGTCCAAGGTCTTTGAGATGCACCTGTCCTCAAGGCTGCATTGCAGATCTTGCTTCCCCTGGGAATGTGTCTCTCTTTCAGTAAGCGGTTACTAAGTCCCTCTTGGGTTTTGTTTAGAGAACAGAAAGTTCCGACTCTGGATAAATTTATAGTTTACAGCCCCCCGAAGCAGAGGGGCAGAGAGCTAGGTGAGGTTCTCCGGGTGGGGTTGGAGCCCAAGTGCGTTGGTGTAGCAGATTCGTTAGGTGCTGCACCCCCCCCCCAAGGTCCATATTTGAGTCTCAATGTAAAGATGCCCAAGTTTGTGACACCTTTAGTGCCACTGGGATTTTCACAGTGCCCCTACGCCAAAATAAATACCTAAAGTTACCTTTATTGAGTCATTAGTTCCAAACAACTGAAGTATTTGTGTCCCAAGAACTTCGTGGTCATTTGAAAAAAGTAATACCCATAAGTTTTTAAAAAGCCTGTTTTTTTATTTTATTCTGGAATAAACCACTTGATAACTAGTAGTCTGTATAGCTTCTCAGGCTTCACTGAGACTGGATACCGCCACCTTCATTTCCTGTTCCATGTTGATTTTCTTGCAGTGCTTGCTTTTTTATCAAAGCAACCACTGAAAACCTAGCTTTGCAAGGATGTGACGTCATCACAGGGTGTAGTGCCATCTGCCGGTGAGCTGTGACCTAGCCGCTCCAGTCGCCTGGCAGGTTTGCTGAGTGTCTCAACTTTAAAATACCTTGTGGTGTGCTGTGAGTTCACCGCAGTATCCCAGGCACCTCACTGTGCAGTTTGGGAGCTGGGGTCTTAAAGACTCACGGTCAGCCTGAACTAGTCACTGCGGCCTGGAGGTGGTGTGTTCCCATGATAAGGGGCTTGCCCACCACAGGTACCTGGGTGAGGGTAGAAGGGGTCAAAGTCAAGTCCTCTCCACGCTGTCTGTCACCAGAGGGGACGTTGGAGGACACACAGAGACAACCAACAGATGTCAACTAAAGAGGCCTCACTAGCATTCATAATGTAGCTTCTAGAGAAAAATGGAATTTATCATCTAGGAAACTCTACTTAAAAATGGATTTTTGGGAGGTTGCCTGTAGTTTTTCTTGACACTTGTGACAGATGAACTGAAAATGTGTGTTGGATCAAAAGAGCAAATGGCCTCCTTTCTTAGATGCTTTCTGATTCTGGCCGTGGCCCTTTCTCCTAGATTTGGCACAATCAGTGGTTAAGACCTTGGGGATATTCATGAATGCTTGTAAAGAAAAAAAAGATTTAAAGAGATTTTGTACTTGTCTTTTTTCTTTTTTAGGGCCACATGTATCTGTTCACCATAAGTTTTGGGGAACGGAATTATTGTGTATTTGGATTCGTGTATGATACTTTATGACTCATCCTTTTCAACTAGTTAAATGATGACAGAGTAAAGGAATGAATGCTTATATAACTTAAAGGGGGACATTTGTTACTATATTAAAGACACCAGTCAGTGCTTGGCCCTAACCTGTACTCCCTTCTACAGCCCCCATCCATAGTGCCTGTGGCAGGGGGCCGCCATCCTCTCTGCCGCAGCTGGCTGACTGACCACCTGGTCTGAGGACAGGCGGCCAGTGAGCTGGTGCAGAGGACTCTTTCTAGAAACAGACATGGCTGTCATTGGATGGTGGTTAGGATGTGGCATTGTAGGTGGTTTTGGACTGTACACAGGGTGACAGTAGATGGTCTGGAGAGAGGGTGGTAGAAGGATAGAGAAAGTATACCCAGAAAAACAGAAACTTCCCTTGGAGCCCACTGTGCTCCCTGTCTTTGGGAACTGTCAGGTACCTCTCCACTTCCCAGTGGGAGTTCTTTCTGGCAAACAGAAGAGCCTTGACTAAGCCAGTTAAGCTTTTGGGGGTGGGGCAGGGTAGTCAGGGGGAAACAGGAGTCATTTTAATTTTTCACCTCTAGAGTTAACCATTTCCCAAAAGATGTAGTTGTTAATGACAGATTTCTTTTTTCCTGTGAGGAAACAGGAAAGACAGGACAGATGATTAGACGATGAAATTATCCCATGAAAATATGTAAAGTGCTTAAAAAATCAGAATATGGGGACACCTGGGTGGCTCAGTTGGTTAAGTGTCTGCCTTCGGCTCAGGTTGTGATCACAGGGTCCTGGGATCAAGCCCTGCATCAGGCTCTCTGCTTAGTGGGGAGCCTGCTTCTCCCTCTGCCTGCCACTCCCCCTGCTTGTGCTTTCTCTTTTTCTCTGGCAAATAAATAAATAAAATCTAAAAAAAAAATAAAAAATGCAGCATCTCAGGTCACCAGTGACCTGCCCCCCGCCCCCCCAAAAAAATCAGGAGCGCCTGGGTGGCTCAGTTGTTAAGCGTCTACCTTCAGCTCAGGTCATGATCCCAGGGTCCTGAGTTCGAGCCCCGCATCGGGCTCCCTGCTCCGCGGGAAGCCTGCTTCTCCCTCTCCCACTCCCCCTGCTTGTGTTCCCTCTCTCGCTGTGTCTCTCTCTGTCAAATAAATAAATAAAATCTTTAAAAAAAAGAATCAGAATATGCCCTCCGTGGAATCTTTCTTGGGTGCCTTTTCTATGTCATTGTTTTCTAGGTTACTTCCCTCAAGAAGGTTTGGTGGTACATGAACCTCTCATACTTTCTGAATTAATGCTATTATTTGGCTTTCAAAGAAAAATCAACCATTGTCAGAATTCATATTCATGATCGCCCCAGTGCATCATCAAATTGCTAATTACTACGTTAGGTAGGATTGGAAGGAGGAAGAATCATTCATTGAAGAAAGAAGTAAACTGACATTAGACAGATACTTAGGAGGCCACTTTGTGCCAGCCCCGGACACTGAGAACCACGTGAAGAATGAGCCGGGGTGGTGGCGGTCCTGAGCACCGTGCGTCCAGGTGCTGTCCTCCCCCACAGTCTCTCCCAGCTCAAGAGTCCCTTCACTCACGTCACACTCTCCAGTCTGCGGAAGGGTCCCCCTGTTCCCCCCGCCCCTGCCCGCCCCCCCCCCCATCCAGGAAACAAACAGCAGGTGACCTCCAAGTGCTTTCCTCCCTGCATAGCCCACAATGACTCTATGTCTGTTATCCCTTCTCTGGGGGTCTTGTGTGTCTCCTTGGCTTTGTAAACATTCCTGATTAATGAATAACTTGGAATTTGGTTTACTTACATTCAGTAAGCTTGCTGAATTCCTAATGATTAAGGATTCTTTGATCAAGGAATTTTGTCTTACTTGAGTATTTGCTTCTTTACTGTGTTCCTCTACCTTCCCCCATTTTTTTTTGACTGAGCTTTTTTGTACCAACAAGGTTTCTTTTAAGAGAGGGATCCAGTTGGACTAAACATCAAGGGAGGGACAAAAAAGTTAATTTGTCAACTTGCCGTCACATCCAAGGATAAGTGGCAGAGTTTATCAGTGTCTAAGGAGGTAGGAACTTGAGTAGCCGGAAGAAGTCAGTGTCCCAGGGACTTTGCACCTGCTTACCCCGCTCCTCAGGACTCTGCTTAGACATCTCCACACTTTCGCTAGCCATCTCTCTCTCTCTCTCTTTCTCTCTCTCTTTCTTTCTTTCTTTTAGATTTTAAAATTGTCTCTAATTCTTCAAGGCAAAAATGCATTTGTGTTTTTAGGATTTATGTTTAAGAGAAATTCTGTTGAAGTGGTCAGGATCTTGGTCCAAATGGCAGAGAGCAGCAGACTCTCCTGGTGTGTTTGTGTACATCTATCTGGCCCTCCTCAGACTTAACGATCAGAGCCCTGAGTTGGGGGGGTGGGGGACACCTGGGACACAGTGGGTAAGGTGGAGAGCTTTAAATTAGCCTGGGCTGAAAAGTTTGATTTTCTTCCGTAGGAGGAGTGTTTGAAGACTTGAGCGGAGGAGTCAGATGTCAGAGCTGTCCTTCAGAAAGATAAATCAGGCAGTGATGTGTAGGGTGGGTTGAAGAGGAAAAGAGACAGCTGGGGGAGCGAGTCAGTAGCAGGCTAGGCAGAGATGGAGGCCAGGGGCAGCGGGGGTGGAGTGCAAAGGGTGAGAGAGGGGACAGGTAGAATTGAGTGGCAGCTTGGTGGGAAGGGTATATTTGAGTCTGTGCTTAAGGAGGGCGGTGAAGCCACCGTTAGTCTGTTTGGAAAGGGGAGGCCTGTAAAGGTAGCAAGAGCTTGAGCCCTGAGAGCACTGCAGTGTTTAGGATTCTAAGAATTGAGTGCAGTCGGCGGAAGGAGAAGTGCGAGAGAATGGTGCCCCTTAAACCAGCTGGAGACGGGACTCGAGGAGGAAGTGATTAGGTGTGTCAGGTGTTGCTAATACAGGTCAAGTAAGAGGAGGGCTGAGCCTCTGTTGTTGCCATCATCCCGGTGGGAGACAGACGTAGGGCATGTAATTGCAGGCAAAGAAAGCATTCCAGTTTGGAAAGGAAGAAGGTGGAACTTGGGAGACCTTCCGAGACCATTGGTGAAGCCATAAAATGAGTTTCTGCACTTATCTGCAAGCACCTAGGGGATGCGTGCTTGGTGCTGGCACAGGTTTGGTGTACAGACCGTGTTATTAGAGTTACTTGATTGCAAGAAGCAAACAGCTGAAGCTCTAGATTAACAAAACACAGGGAGAATTAATTATAAAGACTGGCATGTAGAGGAGCCTGAGGAGGGACAGGAACAGGGACGGTAGAGAGTGTGTGCCTCCTGTGCATCTGTGTTGCTCCTTCTGCTGCTCAGAAAGCTGTGTCCAAGTTGTGAAGGGTCACCAGCTCCAGCTTGCAAGTTCATGTCCCACTTCCAGACATGGGCAGTCTGCCCCACTGACAGTCTCAGTTTCCACGTTTTTGGGGGATAGAGTTTTGTTGTGTCTGATCTGAGTTGGGTACCTATTCCTGGTCTGGTCAGCTATGATTGGGGTCAGTGGTGGGGAGACAGGCTTGTGTAGTATAAACATGCTGTCAGGGACTGGTGGATCACCCCAGAACAGGTTGGGAGAAGGAACGCTGGGGGTAGCTCCTAGAAAAGGTTGTTCATAAGCTGAACAGATCGCTCCCCCACCCAAGACAATTGTCAGAAATACCAATGAAGGCAAGGCACAGTCCCTACTTACAGTCTTGTAGGATAAAAAAATAGAAATGGATCAAGAGAACGCAAGGGAAAGTGGTTAGTGGTCAGGAAGGTTTAGTGATGTGTCTTTAAGCTCTGATTTTAAGGTTGAGTGGTGTTTCCTGGAAGAAGGAGGGAGAGGACAAAGAACATTCAGACCTGAGGGGAAAAGTATGAGCAAAGGGACAAGACTGAATTGTTGTATCTGGTTTTCTTACTTTTTAAAAATTTTATTTATTTATTTTTTTAATATTTTTTCTTTTTTTTTTTAAAGATTTTTATGTATTTATTGAGAGAGAGAGAATGGTAGAGAGCATGAGAGAGAGGAAGGTCAGAGGGAGAAGCAGGCTCCCTGCTGAGCAGGGAGCCCGATGTGGGGCTCGATCATCGTGACCTGAGCCGAAGGCAGTCGCTCAACCAACTGAGCCACCCAGGCGCCCTAAAAATTTTATATAGACTCGGGGCACCTGGGTGGCTCAGTTGGTTAAGTGTCCGACTCTTGGTTTTGGGTGAGGTCATGATCTCATGGGTTGTGAGATGCAGCCCTGCATCATTGTCCTTGTTGTAATTGTCATCATTGGCGGGCTCCACACTCAGTGGTGGTGGGGTCTGCTTGAAGATCCTCTCCCTCTGCTTCCCCCCCCACACTCCTGCATGCTCCCCTCCCCCCAAATAAATAAATCTTTAAAAAAAATTTTTTTAATATTTAAAAATTTTTTAAGACTCGTCAAAATGAGAGTAAGTATAGCATCAGGGTAAGTCCCTGGGCTTGTCTCATTGCTGGGTGTAACACGAACTCTTTGAATAACTTTGAGCTAGTTACTGACCTTTCTTTGCCTCGGATATCTTTTTTTTTTTTTTTTTTTAAGATTTTATTTATTTATTTGACAGAGAGAGGGAGAGAGCACAAGTAGGCAGGCAGGCAGGCAGGCAGAGGCAGAGGGAGAAGCAGGCTCCCCGCCGAGCAGGGAGCCCGATGTGGGGCTCGATCCCAGGACCCTGGGATCATGACCTGAGCCGAAGGCAGACGCTTAACCGACTGAGCCACCCAGGCGCCCCCGGATATCTTTTTTTTATAATTTTACAGATTTTTTTTAAGATTTTATTTATTTATTTATTTGACAGAGAGACAGCGAGAGAGGGAACACAAGCAGGGGCAGAGGCAGAGGGAGAAGCAGGCTTCCCGCGGAGCAGGGAGCCCAATGTGGGGCTCGATCCCAGGACCCTGGGATCATGACCAGAGCCGAAGGCAGACACTTAATGATGGAGCCACCCAGGCGCCCCTAACTTTACCGATTTAAAATTATAAGAAGTGACGGCAGTTGATACCTCATTGGGTTACTGAGGGGTTAATCAGGTGATGCATAGAGTATTTAGCACTGTAATATCTGGCATAGAGGTACATCATACATTTTAAGGTTGACTAAGAATAATTTAAGCTGTATCTTCTTTCCAGTTATACTTTTCTTTTTTTAAGATTCTATTTATTTATTTGACAGAGAGCAGGAGAGAGAGAAAGCACAAACGCGGGGAGGGGGCAAAGGCAGAGAGAGAAGCAGACTCCCCACTGAGCAGGGAGTCCAGTGCCATGTGGGGCTCGATTCAATGCGGGGCTCCATCCCAGGACCCTGAGATCATGACCTGAGCCGAAGTCAGACGCTTAACCGACTGAGCCACTCAGGCGCCCTTCCAGCTATACTTTTAAAATCTAGTTCGGTGACTTAGAATAAATCTATTTAGTTATCCCTAACATAACAGTTATACTCATAAGGCTTACTCATTAAATTGTTGTGACTTCACTGAATGACAGGCTCAGTGAGTGGAGCAGTGCCTGACAGACACCTGAGAGCCGCATGGACCAGATCTTCCCATGTGGTTACTGTATCAGCGAGCACACTGGCTGCCTAGTCAACTAGAAGGGACCAAGAAGCAAGTCCTGTCTCCCCTGGACCCTCTGAGTTGAGGATGTAGTGTCTTCCTCATTTGTTCCCCTTTTGGGAGGAAATATCCCCTAGTAGCTTCCTAAACTTTGTATGTCCTTATTCTGACCTTACACTTGATCGTTTTGTTGAGTATGGAATTCTTCTTTGGAATTAGTTTAGAACATTGCTCTGTTTTCTTCCAGTGTCCAGTGTTGCTGTTGGCAAGTTGGATGTCATTGACTTTTGGTCCTTTGCATATCGCCTGTTTTTCCATGTGGAAACTTGTAGGATCTTAACTGTGTCCCTATTGTTCTGAAATATGACATGTCTGGAGAGCAGTCTCTTTTCATCCATTACTCTGGTCCTGGCCTGTCTTCTCAGTCTGGACAGGCCTCAGGCTGCTCTAGAAGTCATCAGCCACAAGGGGTGGCGTCTTGCTCCTGCCTCCACATTTCTTTATTGAATTTAAAGTGCTCTCATCGTATTGCTGCCTTTTATATACTTTTCATATTGATGTATTTTCCTTGATGGTTCCTCCAAAAACATATTGAATGTTTAGTGGTAACTGCTGTGCTTGATGACAAAGTTGCTTTTTTATTGCAAAATTTGAGCTGTTCATCTAGGCAAAACCTAATTTGGGAGAAAGTTGGAGATATCTTTTCAGTGCTTATTGCATAATCAATACCCTTTTGTAAAAAATAAAGCATTTCCAACATAACTCTTCCTTGAAAGATTTATTTTGTCCCATATAGAAACCACAGTGAAATGTCAAAAAAACAAAACAAAACTTTTAATGAACACAGGAATACAGGATAACTAAAAAAACAACTGAACATGTTTGGAAATTTATTACTTAGCAGTTAGGGTCAGCCAAAACTGTTTCATGTAGGCACTATCACAAATGTTTATTTTAAATTTTTTTTAAGATTTCATTCATTTGACAGTGAGAGAGGGAACACAAGCAGGGGGAGTGGGAGACGGAGAAGCAGGCTCCCCGCCGAGCAGGGAGCTCGATGCGGGGCTCGATCCCAGGACCCCGGGATCATGACCTGAGCCGAAGGGAGACGCTTAACGACTGAGCCATCCAGGTGCCCCCACAAGTGTTTAAATCCCCTGGCATACCTTAATATATAGCTGGATTCACCCCACACTGTGGTGGTTGAGATAGCAGCTCCAGTATGTTCTTATATTTCTCAGGCCTGAGAAAAAGGCAGTATAAATGTGAGATTCTCGATGTATCACTGTATGAAGTCGTTGCAGGGTGTGAGTTTGGACGTGTGGCTGGTATTGTTTACAGGCAGCTATAGGTTTTGTACGGAATCTTCAGTGTAGCACCTTAAGAGAGTCATCGAGGAACCTCTGGATGCACAGTGGAAGCAAGGCAGAGCCCCAGCTTGCTGTGAGAATGGGGTCATTGGAGACTTCCGTAGCTGTGGGGCGAGGTGTGCTTTCTGCTCGAGAGTGAGCCAGAGACTGTGTGCACAGCCCGGTGTTAGACACTAGGTGGTTGATGAGTCTTCTGCGTGCTCGCTCAGATTCCAGTGCCCTTTTAATAGACATTAATGTTCTGCCAAAATAAAGTGACGGCACCCTCACACTGAGGCAGCTTGCAGTCCTCTACGTCTTTTTTTTTTTTTTTTAGATTTTATTTATTTGACAGAGAGAGACAGCGAGAGAGGGAACACAGGCAGGGGGAGTGGCAGAGGGAGAAGCAGGCTTCCCGTGGAGCAGGGAGCCGGAAGCCGGATGCGGGGCTGGATCCCAGAACCCTGGGACCATGACCTGAGCCGAAGGCAGACATTTAACGACTGAGCCACCGAGGCGCCCCACAGTCCTCTACATCTTGATGTAAATCTGAATTTGGAGCCCAAGCTGGATGGTTTGCTTTTCTACCTCACATCCAGCTTGCAGCAGATGTGGAAGAAGTTTCTTTTTTGGCCAGTAATTTGTGAGAAAAGAGTTTTGGCGTGAAGGTGAAGGCAGCTTACCATGGGAGCAGTTTGAGGCCTGTCGTGCACTGAGCTTTGTAAACACAGAGCAGCTCAGCCAAAGCCTAGGTGGACCTAACTGGCCGTAGCAGGGGAAGAGGTGTGCCGTCCTTCTCTGCAGACACTGTTTACTTCTGTTGCTGTTGATCTTCTATGGTACTCAGTAAGAAACAGTGCGGTCCACAGAAAGCAGTCTGTTGTTGAGAAAGAAATCAGTGAAGCAGACTTGGAGGTGAGCCCGATGTGGGGACGTTAGATGGGCCTTCAAAATGGCTGTGGTGGCCATTGCTTTACGTTGGAGATCAGCAACAGAGCACTGCCTGGAAAACCCTCAAATATTGGGAAATTAAACACGCCAAAGATGACATCATAAGGGAAATTTGAAAATACTTTGATTTGAATGAAAGTGAAACAAACACCTCGGCTTTTGTGGGGCTCAGTGAGAGCAGTGCCACAGGGACTGTGGTGGAATGAAGTGCGTGCTGTAGAAACTAATGAGGTCTCGGCCAGCTAAGCTTCCGCTCTCTGATGCCAGAAGGCACGTTGAACACAAAGCAAGCAGAAGGAAGAAACAGTGAAGGTAAGAGGAGAAATCCGTGAAAGTGAAAACAGGTGCAGCAGAGAAGATCAGTGACACTGGAAATTGGTGTTTTGAAAAGAACAAATGGATAAATCTCTAGCCAGCCTGAGAAAAAGAACACTGAAACACTGTTAAAAGGAGGAAAAAATTAAGTACGAAAATTAAACATGAAATATTGATTCATCTGGTTTCCACAGTGGCCTTAGAAACAAAGTGCAGTCACTGATGGTGTCACTAAGTCACAAACCCATGCTGTGCCCAGTTTCCTGGCTGGGGGTGGAGTTGAGAGTTCCCAAAACAGTAATTTCCTCCGATTGATCTGTAGGTAATCTCATCTTTTGTTAGATAAGGTCAAGGGCATTTTAAAAGAAATTTTTTTTGAAAGATTTTATTTATTTGAGAGAGAGGGAGAGGGAGCACGAGCAGGGGGAGGGGCAGAGAGAGAAGCAGACTCCCTGCTGAGCAGGGAGCCCGATGTGGGGCTCGATCCCAGGACCCTGGGACCATGACCTGAGCCGAAGGCAGATGCCCAAACGACTGAACCACCCAGGAGCCCTTATATTTACTTTTCATTGACCTTAATATTCTTACCTTAACTTTTAGTTTTGAATAATTTTAATTTTGAAGCTACAGAAAGTTGAGAAAATAGGTCAGTGAACACTCTGTACCTTTTACCAAGTAGTTTGTAACTTTTGGGGGGTCCACATTTTCTCTGTCTCTCTCAGTGCTTTTGGTGAACCATTAGATTGTTGCAGATGTCATGATAATTTTATTCCTTTTAACTCCAGCCTAATGTCCCAAGAACAAGGATATTCTTTTGTTTCCACAGTAGTATCATTATATCCCAAACTTGAACATGGGTTCAGTAATACCTGATCCAGTCTACATTTAAGTTTCTTTAGTGTTCCCCCCAAATGTCTTCATACTCTTTTTCACATCCAGGATTTAATCAAATTCATGTGTCGCGTGTTTGGTTACCACGGCTCCTTGGGCTCACCGTATCTTGAGTACTCTTCCCACCTTTTGTGCCTGTCCCGACATTGACAGTTTTTGAGTTCAGGCCAATTTCTTGTAATGTCTCACATTCTGGATTTTTATAAATGTTTCCTCATGATTGGATTCAGGCACAACATTTTTGGTAAGAATGCTCCATAGGTGACCAATTATTCCTATTTTATGATAAGATACCTAATGTTGTTTTGTTCCATTCTTGGTAATACTAAGTATAATCACTTGATGGTGGTATCTGTCAGATAATAACTTCCTTTTTATAATTAGGAAATGATCCATGAGTGACACATTTAGGCCTTGTGAATATCTTATAACTTAACATACTTCAGCATCTGTTGGTGATCTTTGCCTGCGTGTGTTACTACTCTGGAGGCCCCCACATAGTTTTTTAGGTCTGTCATTCCTTATACATCAATTTATGTTCCTTTGCAAAGGAAAGCTTTACCTTTCCTCTTGTTTCTGTATTTTTTATTTGAGTGTTATTGTATGTGTGTGTTTTCAATAAGCTATATTCCATTTTACCCTCAGATTTTCCTAAATTTGGCTAGGGGACTCTTTCACATTATCATTTCACCTTCTTGTTCAGAACATCTTTGTAATAGAGAGTTATTCAGAAGTGAGAAGTTTACTTTGTTTCTTATAATCCGCCCAGTCCCTCATGCAGAACTCTGAAGGCTGGTTGTGTTCTGGAGCTCTGCCTTTTTGAGGGTTTAGAAAGATAAAGTGGTGTATTCATGATGCACACTACCTCCAGCGGGGTTTGTAATCAGACACCTTAAAGCCTCTGATAAAACATGACTGCCCACACTGAATGGGATGAGGACTAATGAATGCCCTTGTGTCTGTTCTGCTCTGGTGTTGGGATCTCAGAATTGCAGGGAAGTAATGTTCTTTGTCTTAGGGTTATGTTGATACAGAAGAAATCATGCCCAGCAAAGGTACTTTGCTTGATTTGAAATTTTAATGCAACCTGTAAAGGAATTCTTCAGATATGTCTTAAGAGGATTTAGTTTTTATTTTTTAAAGATTTTATTTATTTAATAGAGAGCGAGAGCGAGAGAGGGATCACAAGTGGCAGAGGGAGAAGCAGGCTTCCCGCCAAGCGGGGAGCCGGATGCGGGGCTCGATCCCAGGACCCTGGGATCACGACCTGAGCTGAAGGCAGTCGCTTAACCGACTGAGCCACCCAGGTGCCCCGAGGATTCAGTTTTTAGATTTAAAAAAAAAGTAATAATACTTATATGAATACTAGTATTTGATACTTAAAACCTCATGATGTAGTAGAATATGTATAAAGAAGTTCATCGCAGTAATATTTAATATTGCTAAGTTAACAACCCTGTAGAGTCAAACATAGGCTCAGCTGATTTTTTTAAAGATTTGTTTATTTATTTGAGAGAGAAAAAGAGTGCGCTTGCATGCTCGTGGGGGGAGGGGCAGAGGGAGAGAGAATCTCAAGCATACTCCGTGCTGAGCGTGGAGCCTGATTCATGACCCTGAGCTGAAACCAAGAGTCAGACACTTAACTGACTGAGCCATCCCAGGAGCCCCTCAGCTGATTTTTTTAAGAGCCTTCAAAAGGTACATAATCTTTGACATAATAATTCCATCTTTGGAAATCTGCTCTGAGGATTTTAACTTAGTCACCTTTGCTTTTGGGCATCTCAGCTAAGTGAGCCATGATGCCCACAGTCACTGAGTCCACCATACCTCCCTCATTTTCTTGTCAAGTGGCCTTTCCCACACTGGCCCGTGTCTTTCCCTCTGACCCCCAGAGCAGTGGTCAGCTACATGCTCTGCCTCAGCTCTTTCCTCCCTGAGCCTTGGAGTCTTGTACTGGCCTTTCACCTGTGGCGCAGGTTGTCCTGTGCATGTTTCCAGGACTTTGTATGGATCGCAGAGGCTTGAGTGAAACTAGCCCTTTTGATTTTTTATTAGTTCAGCTTGTGTGGGTAGAGCCCCTCTCTCTTTTTTCCCCCCTCTGTGCATCATAAAACAATGTCCCATGCTCTCCCCCCTTGCCTGTGAGACCCATGGGGGCAGCTAGGCTGAGCATGCCTGTTTGGCTTGTGTTCTCAGCATCCAGCACACTGTCTTACTTCCTAGGCATTAAAATGTATTGGAGTGAGTAGATGGATGTTCAGGGGATTTGATCCATAGATCACTTAAATGAAGCCCACGTATCTTCAAAGACTAGTGTTTGAGGTGTAGCCAGAGGCAGCCTGAGACAGTGCTGGGAAGGAAGGGGTGTAGTGTGCAGCAGTCTGGTCCTTTTGTGAGGGAATGGTCTGGAAGCTTTGCACCGTGTCAGCTTACACAGGTAGACTTGTCTGCAGGAGACAAGAGGGAGGCACCGCAGGGCTCCTGCCTTCTAGCGAAGAGGAAGAGGGTTTCAAAGCAGCAGTATCAGGGTGGGTGAGGAGTAGTTCATTTGGATTATTAAAAATGTTTGGTTTGCTCATAAAATCGATGAGACATTTGTATTTACTCTGTGATTTGAATTTTACATATTTTTTTTTAAGATGTTATTTATTTATTTGACAGAGAGAGATACAGCAAGAGAGGGAACACAAGCAGGGGGAGCAGGAGAGGGAGAAGCAGGCTTCCCGCCGGGCAGGGGACTCGATCCCAGGACCCTGGGACCATGACCTGAGCTGAAGGCAGACGCTTAACGACTGAGCCACCCAGGCACCCCTGAATTTTACATATTTTAAATTTTTACTAGAATTGGCTATATAAACCGTTAAACTTTTTCTTGAGTTTTATGTCTGTATCTTCCCTTATCTTCCCCCAGCTTCCCTTATGGATTACTTTTTAAAAAGATGAGAGAAAAATTCAGCATGTACATATGTCCCCCCCGATATCCACTTCTGCAGCACCCCTCCCTTGTAGCCAGGCTTCAGAGTAACCAGGGAGGGTTCTTCGCTGCCCGCCCTGAGAACCATCTTTTCTCACCCCTGGCTAGGCACTGCCCTGCTCCCCCCTTGTGGGCCCTAGGCACCCGTCAGCCAGCCTCTCCGATCTGTCTTCAGTCTGAAGATGCACCTTGCCTCTCCACTTACTTTTGCCTCCAGGAGGCAGAGTAGCATTGTGAAACTTAAGCTTTGGTTTTGTTAAATCCCCAGTTTCCTTATTTTCTACAAGGGTGATGCTTGCTTCTGGTTTTGGATCACACGAATGTGTGCTACCATGTGGGACAGTGGTCTTGTCCTCTGGGCTGGTTAGTCAGAAAAAGAGCCCCACTTAGGTCTGATTTTTATTTTTTAAAAGATTTTATTTATTTATTTGACAGAGACACAGCGAGAGCAGGAATACAAGCAGGGGGAGTGGGAGAAGTGGGGCGGGGAGCGCGATGTGGGGCTCGATCCCAGGACCCTGGGATCACAACCCAAGCCGAAGGCAGACGCTTAACGACTGAGCCACCCAGGCGCCCCTAGGTCTGATTTTTAACCAGAAAAGAGTCCAGATAGCTGTACATGTGAATCCAGGCTGAGGCGGTTTGATAGTGGTCTCCACACCCTTTCTCCCACTATGACCATGCCCATAGGAGCTGCACGGCAGACAAATGCTCATGGAGGGTTGGCTCCCCATTTTCTTCTTCCAAAGAAAAAGAATAGGGAACTTTAACTTTGTTTCATG
This sequence comes from Zalophus californianus, assembly GCF_009762305.2. Taxonomy (NCBI): domain Eukaryota; kingdom Metazoa; phylum Chordata; class Mammalia; order Carnivora; family Otariidae; genus Zalophus; species Zalophus californianus. The sequence continues at coordinate 749,914 of NC_045598.1, read as the reverse complement.
CCTTAAGCCACAAAACAGTCTAGGTATTTGAATTAGAGCAAACTATGATACATTTTTCCATTTTAATTTTTTCCCTCCTCTCTTGATGTGGCAAGTACCGGAAAGAATTTGTATTTGGAGATTGGGATAATTGTGACAACCAGTTTGAAGAAAAAGCTCTTACCTAGGCTCATATTCTTTTCGGGGACATCTGGTGGTGTCTGGAGACAGTTTTGGTTATCACACTGGGGAAGGGGGGGTTGCTGCTGAATATCCCACAGTGGACAAGACAGCCCCCACTGCAAAGAATGATCCAACCTAAAACTCCACAGTCATGCTGAAGTTAAGATTATCTGCTTAGTAATTCAGTGACAACGTGGGTGTGCACTCCTAAGAGCTCCCCACTGAGGGTTTGTGAAAGCCAGTAGTTGGCCACCATTTGCTGATTAATCTCCAGCTTCCGCTTCCATACCCACTGATTTGGGTGTTCTTTTAAGTACCTTTCATGGCATATTTTTTTAAAGGAACTAGTTTAATGTGAACAATGTAGTGGCATTTAGCACACTCACTGTGTTGTATAACCATCACCTCTATCTAGTTACAGAAGGTTTCCGTCTTCCCAAAGGGTGCCCTGTACCTGTTGAGCAGTCTTCATCCCACACACATGTACACAGAGCCCCTAGCAACCACCGCATTCTGTCTCTGTGGATTTGCCTCTTTCATATAAACAGAATATTTCATATAAATATCCCATTTAAATGGATATTTCATATACATGGAATCATACCCTTTGTTATCTTTTGTGTCTGGCTTCTTCAGGTAGCCTAATGTTTTTAGGGGCCATCCACACTGTAGTATGTGCCGGTGTTTCACTCCTTTTCATGACTGAGTAATATTCAATTGTGTGGCTGTGCCACACCTTGTTTATCTGTTTATTTATGGATGGACAACGAGCTCTTGCCACCTGTTGGCCACTGTGGTGAGGTGTGAGTACTGTTTTTCAGTTCTGGGGGATATATGCCTAGGAGTGGACTTGCTGGATCATACGGCAAATCTGTGTTTAACTTTTTGAAGAACCTCCATACTGTTTTCTTTCCACACTTACTTTTTTTTTTTAAGATTTTATTTATTTATTTGACAGAGAGACAGCGAGAGAGGGAACACAAGCAGGAGGAGTGGGAGCGGGAGAAGCAGGCCTCCCACTGAGCAGGGAGCCAGATGTGGGGCTCGATCCCAGGACCCCGGGATCATGACCTGAGCCGAAGGCAGATGCCTAAGGACTGAGCCACCCAGGCGCCCCCACACTTACTTTTATTGACAAAAAGCTTGTGCTTGCTAATAACATTTGCAACATAATTCCAAAATAAAACGATTTTGTTAAATAAATGCCTTAGAATTTACAGTTCAACTGGGGGACATTTCAGCTTGTTAATACCTCTCCTGACCTCCAGACTAGATGTGTGCCTGGGAGTTTTAGACGCATGAGATAGTGAATCCATCAACAGGCAGGTGGTAATCTGTGAAACATCCAGAATGGGACTTTTCACACACAGTTTAATTTGGAGAGATCACAAAAGCCTTTTCAAGTGTTTTGAAACTTAGTTTATGAGAAAGAACAAGCAGATATTCCAGAAAAAATCTAGAACTAAGTGTACTTTGGTTCTGGCTGCAGTACTGAGAGAGGAGAGTTGGGGGCTCTTCCAGGGGGCCTCCTGGCCATCAGGGCTAGGGCTGGTGGTGGGAGTGGCCCAGGGGTGGGTTGTACGTGTGCCCCTATAGACCAGCCACACTTGGAAAGTGCCAGGCCTTCTTTTGAGGTTCAGATGCATTCCTTTACATGTCTAATGGCAGAGTCTGGGTAAGAGTACTTCAGAAGCTTCTTGAATTGCAGTGATTGTTTTTACTGTTACTGTAATTTTTCTAGTAACAGAATCTAAGTATGCCTTCCCCAGGGTACTGTTCATTTGGGTTCAAGGTATTTTGCATGAGGCATTGCTAAGGATTTTTTAAAAAGAAATTGAGATCAGAGTCTTTTCCACCCTGAAAAGCCAAATAGTAAGTGAAATGACTGGGACAAGAAATGGTGATAGGGAAGGGATGGATTTATATGCTCCTTCAAATGTATGGAATGTTGTTGGTCGCAGCCTGAATGCAATGCATATATAGCTTTTTCTCTGTCTGTTGCAGACAACTTTTCATGCATTGGAGACCAGACCAGAAGCACTTCTGAATTAAGGTAATGTTGATGTAATTGATCCTTATCAGTTTTTAAAGCACAATGTTTACATTTCTTCAGGGTTTCTTATTTTAATAACCTGGTCTTTGTACAGTTTTGCCCATCTCTTTTTTAAGCCCATAGTTGGTTTTCAGAACAGATTGTTTCTGAGAGAGCATTTCAAAAAAACATGCTTATCTAGTGTTCAGAAGGAAGAGATTATGGTTCACATTCTGGACAAGAGCAGAATTTCTCCAACTTTTTTCATTAGAAAGCAGGAGAGCCCTTTTATCAAATCAGATCTTAGAATACCAGTAGATCATGCAGAAAAAGGGGAAGCCACATGATTCATAAGAAAATCCCTACAAATTTGGGGCGCCTGGGTGGCTCAGTTGGTTGGGCGACTGCCTTTGGCTCAGGTCATGATCCCGGCATCCCAGGACTGAGTCCCGCATTGGGCTCCCTGCTTGGCAGGGGGTCTGCTTCTCCCTCTGACCCTTTCCCCTCTCATGCTCTGTCTCACTCTCTCTCAAATAAATAAATTTTAAAAATCTTTACAAAAAAAAATCCCTATAAATTTGTGGGAAGTGGGAGTGATAAAGCAAATGTGTCACAGAGCCAGGGGTCAGTGAATCTGGTTGAGGGTACAGTTCTTTGAGTAATTGTTACAACTCTGTAAGTTGAAAGAATTTTTTTTGTAAAGCTGTTAATTTGAGAGAAGGGAGAGCGCGTGAGTGCGTGTGCACAGGGAGAGAAGAGCGGTGTGGGGTGGGGAGGATCCCAGGCAGACTCCTCACGGAGGCACAGAGCCCGACTCGGGACTTCATCCCACGACCCTGAGATCACAACCTGAGCTGAAACCAAGAGTCAGACGCTTAACAGGCTGAGCCACCCACACAGCCCAAGTTGAAAGAACTTTAAAAAGCAAAACTAAATTAGGGGCGCCTGGGTGGCTCAGTTGGTGAAGCGTCTGTCTGCCTTTGGCTCAGGTCATGATCTCAGGGTCCTGGGATGGAGCCCTGCATCGGGCTCTCTGTTCAGCGGAGAGTCTGCTTCTTCTCCCTCTGTGCTCACGCTCTCGCCTGTGCACGCACGTGCTCTCTCTCTCAAATAAAAAAATAAAATCTTTAAAAACAAAAACCAAAAAAAGCAAAACTAAATTAAATGACTTCATTGCTTGAACAATTGGTTGTCCGTATGCAGAAGGTGAACTTGGTACCATAGACAAAATTTAACTCAAAGTGAATCATAGACCTTAAATATTCACCCTAAATAGAAGACGTTGGAGATTGTTAAGACCTTGGGTTTGGCAAAGATTTCTTAATTATGACATCAAAGATACAATCCATAAAAGAGAACATTTATAAATTAGACTTCGTCAAGATTAAAAGCTTCTGCTCCTTCAAAGACACTGTTAAGAAAATGAAAAGACAAGCCTCAGGCTGTCAGAAAGTGCTAACATGTGACACATCTTAGATGACTTGTATACAGAGTAAGTAAAGAACTCTTAAAATTTAATGTGAAGGAAGCAAGTGATGTGAACAGACACTTCACCAGAAAGTATAGAGAAAGGTAGCAGATAAGCATGTTTGAAAAGATGCCCAGGGCACCTGGGGGCTTAGTCGTTAAGCGTCTGCCTTCAGTTCAGGTCATGATCCCAGGGTCCTGGGATCGAGTCCCGCATCGGGCTCCCTGCTCAGCGGAGAGCCTGCTTCTCCCTCTCCCTCTGCCCCTCCTCACTGCTTGTGTTCATCTCATCTCTCTCTTTCTCTTGCTCTCTTTCTCTTCTCTCTCTCTCAAAAATAAAATCTTTAAAAAAAAAGAAAGAAAAGATGGCCAAAATCATTAGCTGTTGGGAGATGGAAATTAAATCCATAAGGAGACACCACTGTCCAGCTCCTAGGTAGATCAACAGGTGCTCACATCAAGTGCTGACGAGGACGTGCAGGAACCAGGCTCTCAGGCACTGCTGGTGGGGGTGAAAAATGGTGCAGGTACTTTGAAAACAGTTTGGCAGTTTCTTAAAATGTTAAGCATGTGCTTACCATATATGTTCCCTCCTCAGTGTGTCCCTAAGAGAAACAAAAGGAGATGTTCATATAAAGACTTGTAAACACAGCAACATGGATGAGTGTCAAAATAACGCTGAATGAACAGAGCCAGATCGTAAGAAAGTACACACTGTATGACTCCGTGTGCATAAAATTCAGGAAGTGCACACTGGTGTGTAGTGACAAAAGGCAGATGAATGGCACCTGGGGGAGGGGTGGGATTTCAGAGGGGCACAAGGAGACTTCTGAGGATGGACACGTTCGTCACCTGAATTGTATCGGTGGTTTCAGAGATGTGTACATGTGTTAGGTATTAAGTTGTTCATATTTATTGTGTGACTTGCATTTCAATAAGATATTTTATGTTTTAAAAACTAAATGAACAGAATCATGGAACACTACATCAAAAACTAATGATGTAATATATGGTGATTAACATAACAATAAAAAATTAAAAAAAAAAACCTAAATGAACAATTAGAAATTCATGTGAGCAGGTCTCATCTCTACCTGGTGAACCTCCTGTATTTCACTCGCTGCCACTGTTAATTGTGTTCTTGATTTTTGCCTACTCCACTGACTCTGGGCAGGAAGCCTGGCAGGTGAAGGAGGAGGTAATTTTCTTAAATCATTTCAGGCTAAAAAATCTTGCTACTACTTTTACAAGTCCTATTTAGTGAGAGTTTAGTGAGAGAGAAAGATGCTGAAATGAATCCACCCCCAGTTGAGGATCTCCCACAGGAATGAAGACGGGGGGAAGGGTTCAGTGCTATGCTGGCCACTGTGGTAGTTGGTGGCCACTGGCCATGTGTGACTGAGGAGCACTTGGAGTGAGGCTGGTCCAAATTGAAATGTAAAATATACACTGGATTTCGAAAACTTAGTACAACACATGAACACGAAATACCCATTTATAATTGTTTTATGTTGTTTACATGTTGAAATAACATTTTTGATATATTGGATTAAATAAATATATTATTAAAATTACTGTTAACCTATTTCTTTTTACTTTTTTAATATGGGCACTGGAAAATGAAAACCTCCATATGTGGTTCACGTTGTGTTTCTATTGGACAGCACCGGCGAGCTGATTGGACAAGATGTAGGAGCCTGTGAGCATGGGGGCTGGAGGGGATATCCAGAAACTTATCCCTGATGAATGGGTTTTCCTGAACTGATGGTATTCAGCTGGAGAAAGCAATTTTAAGATGCTTCTCCTAGAAGTGGAGAAACTAAGATCTCTTGCCCCTGATGGAGCATCTGCAAAGGAAGAAAAATGGTCTCCACACTATCCAGCTCAGAAGGCTGTCTTGAGATGCTAACTTCTGTTGCATCAGTATCCAAGAGCTTGCCCTGGTGGGGTGATATGTGGGTACAGGTGACAAGGAAGTGAAATATTTTTTTATGATCCTGTGAACATTGCAAGCCAGTCAGACTGCTTTGGCACCTGGCATGGGTAACTCTGGAGGTAACCCGCATCAGAATGGGGGCCTTGCCATTTGTGACTCCATCCATATCTCTTGTTTACCATGTGGACAATTGGTAGGACTTCTTCCCGAGATAGTGAGGACACAGTATGTGCTCCTGAATCACAGCTGTGACCTGGGAGTAGATTATAAATCCCCTTTTACTTTTTTTTTCTTTTACACATTAACATTCTTAGTTTATTAATCCTTTCATGAAAAACCTGCACAATCACCACAGATAAAACCACTGCAGCATCTTGACTCCTTCAGTTGTCCAATCTCCAGCTCACTCTTTGTCAGCACCAACATTGGCTTTTGCAGTCCCCCTGACTTTTTTCATTCTGTTCTTGTGGTCCTTTTGCTGTTTTCTTGATGTTTTTTCTTCTCATACAGGCTGTGTCTTGCTAGTCGGTGTTTGGGTTCATTTTTCTTCGCATAATCCAAGGAATCATAAATCATGCCAAAGCCAGTTGTTTTGCCACCACCAAACTGGGTTCTCAATCCAAATACAAATATGACATCTGGTGTGGTCTATACATTTTGGCTAGTTTTTCCCAAATTTCTGTCTTAGGTACTGTTGCCTTTCCGGGGTGAAGGACATCAATGACCATTTGTTTCCGCTGAAGTGTAGTCGGTTGGTCATGAAGTTCCTGGTCTGGATAGTTACTGTGTCGTTCATGATGGCAGCCCCCCCCCTTTTACTTCTGAAGTGGTTAGGTATCCAAGTGGTGAAATCATCAAGATTCTCTGAGTCAAATCCTTTTATTTTATTTTATTTTATTTTTTAAAGATTTTATTTATTTATTTATTTGAGAGAGAGAGAATGAGATAGAGAGCATGAGAGGGGAGAGGGTCAGAGGGAGAAGCAGACTCCCCGCTGCGCAGGGAGCCCGATGCAGGACTCGATCCCGGGACTCCAGGATCATGACCTGAGCCGAAGGCAGTCGCTTAACCAACTGAGCCACCCAGGCGCCCTGAGTCAAATCCTTTTAAAAGGACGTTTGACTGTCACTCTTTAGACTCTAGTGCATGAGGACAGGGAGTTTGTGTTTTTCACCACAGTGTCCTCTGTCATGGCAGGTGCTTAATACACAGATGGGAGTGAATGAGTAAGGTGTTTGTAGAGCAAGGCCAAGACGGCTGCTGAGAAGAGAAAAATTCTCCTTCTTTGGACTCAAACTGGACATGATGCCTAATCAGAAAGCAAGCAGGCTGCACCTGTTCCCATCGCAACAGAAATGGTCTGATGGTGAAGAATCCCAGAGCTGTTTGGTGAAAATCAAGACATATTCAGAAGAAATTAATATATATTGATGAGTATGAGTCATACTTTTGGTTTCTGTAATTTTAGGGGGAGATGCAAGCTGCAGGCTGTCTGAATTTACAATAAGTTTTGAGGGAGCAGCTTAGGATGGCTCTGCTCACCAAGACTTTGGCTCCCTGGGGTACCAGTTAGACCATCCTCCACCACTGTCAACAGGAATGTATTTATACAACCTGTACATATATGTTTCTGCTCTCACGGCTTGCTTTTCAAACCGTGGACAAACCTTGGCCATTGCCTTCAGGTGGGTAGGAAGAATCAGTCGGCCTTAGAGGGGAGCATAACGGCAGCCTGGGCACAGGTGGAGAGAGTCTCCATGGATGAGCTCATATGTATATATATCTGGCTCTGGAAGAGGCACATCAAGGTGAGCTGCATATTGGGGGAAGAAGGGCTGCTAGAAGATGAGGGACATTTTTCAAGGGGCAGGAGAGTGAGAAGAATGTCCCTAGAAGCTCCTGGGCAGAGACAAGCCGTCATCAGCATGTCATACTTTCTTTGGCTTCCTGGGACTTGTGGGGCGGGTGCTGTGTAAGAGACTGAGGCTGGAGGTGGGCACAGGTGGTCTCTTTCCCTTCCTTGAGGCCCCCCTCCGAGAGGCAGCACTACAAAGCACTCCCTTGGGCTCTGTCAAGTGCTGGGAGGTCCGCAAAGGGTCCTCCAGGTTCCATTTGGTGTTCTGTCAGCTAGAAATACGAGGTGGACCAAGTTTCAAGTTCTTGTCTAGTTCAAGAGTTTAAATAAGCCTGAGTTTACAATTATCTAGTACAGATAGAGAATAATGAAGTGCCTTCTGGCCTCTGGTCTCGGCGGCAGCAGCGAGATGATGAAGGGGATGCTGTCATTTGGAAAGTGTCACAGTAAGATGCACATGTTGTGCCATCACTGTGGTTCTGAGGCCTGCCACCTTCAGCAGTCAACCTGTGGCAGATGCAGCTACCCTGCCGAGCTGAAGGGACCTCTCACTGAAGTGTCAAGGCTAAAAGATGAAACTCCTACAGGACCAAACAAGGCACCTAAAAATTGTGCACCACAGATTCCAGTCTGGATTCCGTGAAGGAGTAGCACCTCAACCCAAGAGGGCAGCTGTCGCGGCACCCGGTTCCTCTTCAGGATTTCAACAAGTAGTCACACAATAAGTGTTCTCCTTTAAAAAGAAATTATTTAGGGGTACCCAGGTGGCTCAGTCAGTTGAGCGTCTGCCTTCAGCTCAGGTCATGATCTCAGGGTCCTGGGATTGAGCCTGGCATCTGGCTCCCTGCTCAGCGGGGAGTCCACTTCTGCCTCTCCCTCTGCTGCTCCACCTGCTTGTGTTCCCTCCCCCCTCATAAATAGAGTCTTCAAAACAAAACAAAACAGAATCTTTAAAAAAATAAAAATAAATTATTTAATACAATCACAGGATAAAGTTGACCCTTGAGTGACAAGGGTTAAGGGTGCCAGCCCCCCACTTCATGCAGTTGATAATCCGCAAAGAACTTTTGAGTTCCCAAACACTTAACGACTAAGAGCCCACTGTTGACCGGGAAGCCTTACTGATAAGGAATATGTGTTATGTACTGTATTCTTAGAATAAAATAAGCTAGAGAAAAGAAAACATTACCAAGAAAATCACAAGGAAGTGAAAATACTTTATAGTACCACATTGGTTTTTTTTAAAAAGATTTGTTTATTTTATTTTATTTTTTACGATTTTATTTATTTATTTGACAGAGAGAGATACAGTGAGAGAGGGAACACAAGCAGGGGGAGTGGGAGAGGGAGAAGCAGGCTTCCCACTGAGCAGGGAGCCCGATGCGGGACTTGATCCCACGACCCCAGGATCATGACCTGAGCTGAAGGCAGACGCTTAACGACTGAGCCACCCAGGCACCCCTGATTTGTTTATTTTAGAGAGGGAGAATGTGCAGGTGGGGGGAGGGGCAGAGGGAGATAGGGAGAGAAGCAGACTTCCTGCTGAGCAGGGAGCCTGACACGGGGCTCAATCTCAGGACCCTGGGATCACAACCTGAGCCGAAGGCAGACACTTAACCAGCTAAGCCACCCAGGCGCCCCTAGATTTAATTTTAATTTGTTCTGAAGTATAAATTCTTTATAGTAATTTTAAATGTAGCATTCCATAGCAGCCTGTAAATAACTTGCATGTGTAGGTAAAAATAGTACCTTCTGAGAAATGGGTTTAAAGGAACCTTGGAATTTCTGATTGTCAACACTGCTATCTTCTCAGTCAAGCACATCTCTGTGTGTGAAGGGGTAGGGGCGTCTTACCAAAGTGGCTTGTCTTACTTTTGGTCATAAGAGAAACTGTGTTCTCTACAGTCTGTCCATGGAGCTGGATTGCTTTCCTGGTGTTGGCCAGGTGCATGGTTGATTTTTGTCAGACAGTAGGTTCTATTTGGTGCACATACCCTATTACGACTCCTCACTCGAGCACTGGCAGAGAGCTGGGAAATCGAGGGAGTGCGTGTCAGAGTGGTGTTGGCGCTGTTCACAGGGCAGCGGGCTTTTCCACTGCATTGGTACCGGGGTTGAGCATGGACTTCTAGAAGGACACCTTAGGGTTCCACAAATTCAGTGTGAGTGTGAGTGGCATTTGGCTTTCAGTGACTTTATGAATTATCTGTATAGGTTTTGTTGTCATTTGAAAAGTATAAGAACCTTTATTTTTTAAAGGTAGTAAACTGAAGTGAGTGAGGCTCCTCCTGTCTTCTAGAATGTCAGCTGGGGACCCCGGGGTGGTCAGACCGTTTGTAGAGCTAATAGGTATGTTCAGTGTATGTAGAGATTGTTTCTTGTGTCTTATTTTTCTGTTTACAGAACTAACATGATTGTTGTATGAATTTATTTCTGCTGAGGATGATTAATTTTTTTGTGTTGTCCTAATGTTTTAGGGGATGCACTTTAAATGGGGCTAAACAGTAAGTTAAGAAAATTATACTGCATTGTGCATAAATGTAAAATGTGCAAAGTAGAAGTCTCTTGTGTTGTGCATTATCTAATAGTAAGCCACTTAACTAAGTAGGGGGCTGTTTAAAATTTGCATCAGAAAATTGAGAAGCAGGAAAATCTGAGGAGACATCCGCGATGTTGAGGGCAAACTATTTAAATACACTGCATCCTAATAGTGTAGTTTTCAAATAACATGTAAAAGTTCGCCGGATTGCTAAACCAGAGCCAAATGAGAGTGTAACATGTGATTGCATTTCCCTTCTGCATCTTCATTACCATCTGGTTCCCCATATAAAAACTAGTCATGGTTTACTTTTTATTTCATTGAATGTTCTGGTATCTGCTACTTTATCAAAGCTGATTGGTGATAATATATCATCAAAATGTAATATTAATTTTTTATCACTTTTGAAACATGGATACAGAAGCCTCCAAGGTTGACCATTCAGTTGTTCAGACAAATTTGGAAATTACTGGGCTCGAGTCCTTCTCACAACCCGCTAAAGTGGCAGGCAGTCCGTGTCATTATAGGAAAAAAATGTGAGGATATCACATGATGTTTGGGGGATGCCTGTGCTCCCAGACTTTTTTTTATTTAATATTTTATTTATCTGAGAGAGAGCAGGGGTGGGGGCAGAGGGAGTGAGGGGACAGAAGAGGGAGAGAATCCCAAGCAGACCCCGCACCCAGCATGGAGCCCGATGCGGGGCTTAATCCCACGACCCCGAGATCATGGCTCCAGGCCGAAATCAAGAGTTGGACACTCAGCAGACTGAGCCACCCAAGCTCCCCTGTGCTCCCAGACTTTTAAATCAAGAGGTGTTTGTTTTTTTTTTTAATTTTATTTATTTATTTGACAGAGAGAGAGAGACAGCGAGAGAGGGAACGCAAGCAGGGGGAGCAGGAGAGGGAGAAGCAGGCTTCCCGCGGAGCAGGGAGCCCGATGCAGGGCTCGATCCCAGGACCCTGGGACCATGACCTGAGCCAAAGGCAGACGCTCAACCGACTGAGCCACCCAGGTGCCCTTAAATCAAGAGGTTTATGACAGATTTAACACATGTTCATAAGGTAGTCAAACAATACCAAGAAATACTTTGAAAAAACTTATTATGAGAATTTTCAAATGTAGATAAAAATATGTAATCTCGCATCTGTGACATTTATAGAATTTTGCCAATTTCGTTTAATCCTCTTCCTCCTTCCTTCCTTTTTATCCCCTTGGAGTTTGTTTTTTTTTTAAGATTTTATTTACTTGACAGAGACACAGCGAGAGCGGGAACACAAGCAGGGGGAGTGGGAGAGGGAGAAGCAGGCTTCCTGCGGAGCAGGGAGCCCGATGCGGGGCTTGATCCCAGGACCCCGGGACCATGACCTGAGCCGAAGGCAGACGCTAAATGACTGAGCCAGCCAGGTGCCCCTCTCTTGGAGTATTTTAAAGCAAATCCCAAAATCATATCATTTCACCCATAAGTAAGAAGTATTTCTAACACTACGGACTTTACTGCCACTGTGACACCAAACAAAAGAACTCCACTCTCATGCCATCAAACACCCAGACCATACTCAGATTTTCCTGATTTTCTCTGAAGTCTGTATGTTTGGATTTTGAATCAAGATCCAAAGTTACTAACATTTAAAAAAAAAAAAAACTGTTCTAATGGAAAATTGAAATGCATACAAAAGGTAATAGTATAGGAACTTCATCATCAAACTGCAGCAATGACCAGCTCACACCCAATCTTGTTTTATATCTGCCTTTGCCTATTTTCCTCCTTTTTGGTTGTTGTAAAGCAAACTTCAAACATGTCATTCTATTAGATATGTTAGCGTATACCTTTAAGTGACAGGGGAGGCTGCAGATAAGTCCTGTTGGACAGAAGTATCCACGGTGCACGTCACTGTGTACCTGCGTCAGCCATAGTACCTATTACTGAGCATGATACCCTTGTCGTGCTGCCTTGTGTTGCTCACAGTTGTGTTAGGGTAGTATGAATGGAAGGAGGGTTTCTGTACTTTCTGTTGCCCTTTGGATTTTCACGGTAGTAATTTTGGAGATAAACTTGGATTTGGGAATGAACGAAAAAGAGAAAAACTGATGAAATTCGTTTAAATTCCTCACGCAAACCCCTTTCTCTCAAAGTGCTTCTTCGACTTGGAGATGATGTGGGGCACTTTCGTGGCTGAACTAGTTAGCCAGCTTCTGCCTCTGGATGACACTGGATGCTCAATGGGGCTGCTTTTGATTTATGAAGTTTCAGAGGTGTGTGAAAATTGTGGGAAACCTCACCAAAGTGCCCTGGGGATACTAGAAGGGGTGATTGATAGAGGGAGTCTGTAGCACTCACTCAATGGCAGTCGTCAGTTACAGGCCCCAGTGGGAAAAGATGTGCATTGTGTCTATCCTACAAGAAACCCACCGCCTCAGGGTGCCCACCTGGCTCAGTTGGAGTGCATGACTCTTGACCTCAGGGTTGGGTGTGGAGCCTACTTAAGAAAAGAAAAGAAAAGAAAAATCCACGCCCCTGCAACTCAAGCAGTGAGAAACCATCATCATTCCTGCTTCTCTCCCATGGGCTTTCGTTCAAACAACTCTTCCAACTCCCCCCTTCCTTCCTTCCTCCTTCCATAAAATACTGTTCCTTTCCTTTATTTGTTGGACTTGTCTGTGGTTTTGCTTTGGCTTGCTTGTCCGGAATTGCAGTTTTCTGCTCTTCCCGAATAAACCCATCTTTTGGTGGTAAAGTAACTAGCAGTTTTATTTTAAAGGTTAACAGGTGCTGCAGCTGTTCAGTTCACTGTAGCACTGTGGGCCCAAGGGCTATGCCCTCAGCTAAGTCTTGGGCTGCCCTCTTTTTGCCCTTGAGACCAGTGTATGCATTTGTGGCCGCTCTCTTGAAAGGCATACTTCATAGTCCAGTTGCTCAAAGGCTTACAGAGCACGTTCCCGCTGCTTATTTAATTTTCATTTCAGCCCTGGGATGTAGGTAACACCATTCCCTGATGGATCAGACTGAAAAGTGATTTGATGTCACATTCCTTGTATGTGTCAGAACCAAAACTTGGAATCATTTTTTTATATAATCACCCCATATTGTCATCAGCAAGCTTGCAGCTTGAATGTCATTGTTAGTGACTGGGGTGCTGGGGGTACCCTTGAAGTTCCTTCCCACACCTTACTGGGGTCTTCATGAGAGGGAAATGATGTGATGGGGGGCCACCTGAAGCAAGTTATATTGCAAATGTGAAATATTTGAATAAAAAATTTGTGTTAACGCTTTGACTTACAAAGATGTTGGATATAATCTAAATTAGGGCAGATCATATACTTTTAAGTTATTTAAATTTCTATGAAAAGTATTTCTAGAACAAGTTCTAAATAAAAGCTAGTGGCAATGTGGGTCATAAAGGACAGATGTGAGGCTCTCAGCAGGTCCTGTCTTAGTGGATTAGATGGGTGAATGCACTGAGTCAGCATGGCCAGAGCTTAGCCTTGACTTTAGCAACGGGAGGAGAGAAGGAACCCAGGCCACGGAAACCTGATGGTGGGGTTTTCAGAAGGCTTTGGGGAACTAAGGATAGTGAAGAGAAAAGCAAAGTGATTCCATGTAAGTAAGACTTTTAAAATGTACATTTTTTAAAAAGTCAAAGTAACTACATTATCAGTGTTTGGAAAATGAAGAGGGAAATATGACCAATAATTCTAACAAATGCTATTAGTCTTTTTAAATGTCTTTTTAAACTAAAACATATTTTTTAATCTTCTAAAACAGCTAAAATTAGGGACACCTGGGTGGCTCAATCAGCGTCTGCCTTCGGCTCCAGTCATGATTCCAGGGTCCTGGGATCGAGCCCCGCATTAGGCTCCCTGCTCCACGGGGAACTGGCTTTTCCCTCTTCCCCTGCTTGTGCTCTCTCTCTCTCTCTCTAATAAATAAATAAAATCTTTTTAAAAAATAGTTAAAATTATTACACAACTTTGTTTTTGATTTAATATACATCAGGCATTTTTCCAAGTGTTTATTCCATCTTCATTATTGTTCTTAGCGATATGTAATAGTTCTTCCAATTGAAAGTTAACATTTTGTTTTTAAAACCAAAAAGTATGGACAAAACAATGTGAATGCTCCTTGGTTTCAGGGCCCAGATAACCTGTTAATATTTTTTAAAAAAGAAAAAATATGTACATGTATTAAAGATAGTGTGAAAAATAAAAGCTGCCCCACTATTCCTGTGTCATTCTCTGAAAACAACCACTATTAACATTTTCTCACATGCACAGAAAAAAACATTGCTTAGGTTAACATAGATGTTTGTCCTTTTATGTACACAAAGAGAAACACATCATCGTTCATACACTATTCTGTACCTTGTTTATTTCATTTACTGTATCCTCATAGAAGAGCATTTGAGGTGAACTTTTAATTTATGGGAATTAGAAAGTTTTTTGCTTCCTCTTAGTTCCACTCTATTTGAGTGTGCATGCTCCTTGCTGTCTGCCAGTTTCTCTTTGGGTGACTATTGACTACCTGGTTTTCTGTGACAGTGGTCTTATCCGAACCCTCCACGCTCAGGCTATGGCTCCAAATCAGTGTCCCATTAGCTTTGAGCAAAGGGTGTACACCCATATCTCATCAAGGTGGTCCTGGACAGTGCCCACTCAGGGACAGTAAGGCCAGTGTGCTAGAGACCCTGAGTGCCCCTTCATCATTAAATCTGTCCATCTATAAAAAAAAAACTTCTTTTCCAGATTTGATTTCAGAAAATACACCTTTGACATGGAGAATAGAGAATGTAATTTAAAAAAATTAAATGCTTAACCGTGGGTTACTCTTTACAGCTAAATAAAGATTAAATAGACTTATCTTTATAGATATAAATTAAATAGGTCTTACAGGACATTGATTATTATTGCTAGTAGCCACAGGAATACCTCTTTTCTTAAAAATGAACAAATGTGGATTTTGAGTCTCTCTGTTGAGACTCAGATGCGGACACTGACTATAGAGGGATATGTAATTAAAAGCGGCATTGGGGCACCTGGGTGGCTGAGCCTTCAGCTCAGGTCATGATCCCAGGGTCCTGGGATGGAGCCCGGCGTTGGGCTCCCTTCTCAGCAGGGAGCCTGCTTCTCTCTCTCTCTCTCTCTCTGTCAAATAAATAAAATCTTTAAGAAAAAATAAAAAATAAAAGCAGCATTAATAATTTATGCTATTTACTGATGAAAAAGAAATAGATCTGGTTTTGTTTTCTTTGCTTGTGACTAAAGATTCAAGTCAGCAAGTATTGCTTTTGAAATTTTGTGGGGTAAGTGAATTAAATGGATCTTCTCATTTTAAAGACACTTTGGGGGGCACCTGGGTGGCTCAGTCAGTTAAATGTCTGCCTTCAACTCAGGTCATGATCTCAGGGTGCTGGGATGGAGCCCCGCATCGGGCTCCCTGCTCAGCCGGGAGTCTGCGTCTCCCTCTGCCTGCCTCCCCCCTCCTCCCCCGTGCGCTCGCTCGCTCTCTGAAAATAAATAAATAAAATCTTTTTTTTTTTTTTTTTAAGATTTTATTTATTTGACAGAGAGACACAGCGAGAGAGGGAACACAAGCAGGGGGAGTCGGGGAGGGAGAAGCAGGCTTCCCGCAGAGCAGGGAGCCCGATGCGGGGCTGGATCCCAGGACCCTGGGACCATGACCTGAGCCGAAGGCAGATGCTTAATGACTGAGCCACCCAGGCGCCCCATAAATAAAATTTTTTTAAAAAAAGTTACCTTAACCTTTTAGTGTTTAAATTATAAGCAGAAGTTAATGTTTGTTGACTAAAACTAACAATTTAAGTGTTTTTTTTTTTTTAAGATTTTATTTATTTGTCAGGGAGAAAGAGCACAAGCAGGGGGAGTTGCAGGCAGTGGGAGAAGCAGGCTCCCCGCTGAGCAAGGACCCAATGCGGGACTTGATCCCAGGACCCCGGGGTCATGACCCGAACCAAAGGCAGACATTGAACTGACTGAGCCACCCAGGCGTCCCAACCATTTAAGATTTTATTGATTTATTTTAGAGAGGGAGAGCATGCGTGCAAGTGGGGGGCAGGACAGAGGCAGAGGGAGGGAGAATCTCCGACACCCACTGAGCACAGAGCCCAACATGGGGCTTAATCTCAAGACCCCAAGATCATGACCTGTGATAGCAACAGTGGGATGCTTAACTGACTGAGCCACCCAGGCGCCCCCCCCATTTTTTTTAAGATTTTATTTATTTATAAAACTAACAATTCAGTTCACCCCATGACAACCATTAGCTGTTACTTTCCTGCAACATTGATTTTAGAAGGATTGAATAATACGGCTTCTTTACAGACTAAGAACAATTCTCTAACATGGGTTGGTTGGTGTTGCTGGAATAAGACTACCCCTAACTGCATAATTGTGTATGAGGTATAATATCACATATAAATGCATGTGAGTGGTGGTAGGATGTCCTGGTGACAGAAAGAACACAAAGCAGTCCACAAACTCGGAGGACACATCATCACAGCTTTCTGTTGTAAAAATTAGCTCATATTCTCTTGGCACTGTTCCTTTGCATACGTTAATATTCATGAATTGCAGTTCTGAAGAGTTTGTACATGAAGACTGGAGAGAGCATTAGCCAGTGGTGTCACAGGGGTAAAGTGTTTGCAAGTGTAGCCTCTTCTACACTGAGCTTCAGCAAACTCCTTTTGACCAGGGAGGCTTGAAGTATTCTTTGAAGCTTTCTACGTGCTTCCAGCATCCACTTAAAGTAATGCCTTTAGAAACAACTATTTTGGTCTGAAATATTTCTGAAACTGTGTCACCACAGTATTGCCTTCCCAGAGGCGCCTCCACATCCCGTCCCGTCCCTGTAAGGCCTTTCCTGGTGGTTCTGCAGACTTTCATTGAAGGTCAGTCCTAGCAACTGTAGATTGCTTTCTGGAGGTCCAGTGTGCACCCCCTTCTCCCCTCTGCCTCCTGCCTGGCCTGGTTTTGTAGCTGTGAATAGACAGCACAGCTGAAAGCAAAAACCAAGAACTCACACACACTCTTTAAAGATATTCTTTATTGGGAAAGATATTTTTGTTTTCATCAGTAAGTATACATCAAGTTTCTGTAATGTAAACCATGTAAATTTATTTTAATTTGTGCAGAATAGGGAAGTTTATGTAGACTGGGAACTCTAACAAATATGCTTCCTCTGTCCTCCAATTTCCCCCAGATATGTTTCAATCTCAAGAAAATAACTATTGTTAATTAAGTATCTGATGTATATAATATTAACTGTCATTTTTGCATAAAATCTCCAGTGTGTGTTTGCATAGGATGTTGAGGCCCTTTGATAAGCCATATTTGCATGTGGGAGCTCATTGTAGGCTTAAGCGATTAAGAGATGTTGGTAATTATGTCTTCAGCTTTGTGATACATTGGTCATAATTATGACTGATTTAACAGTCATGTTCTTGGTCAGAAATGCAACCCCAATTACATTCCCTTGGGAAAATCAGTCTCTAGTTTAACAGGGTGATTTTGTTTGAGTCTAATGTAAGGAATACCTAACAAGACTGGGGTGGAGCACCGTTAAGAGTGGGTGGCAGGGCTGCTTATACTGAGGTGCCTGTAAGGGTGGAGTTACTGCTTCTGTTTCCTGGGACCCCAGGGCCCATTTTGGTGGGAGAGTGAGATGTCCGTGAACCAGAGGCCTGCTGGATACCACACTGAGTGCTTTCAGAATTTCTGTGTAAACATTCTGACATCATCGGGGGCGGGGGGTGGTCATGGGTTCAAGTTCATGGATATGGTGTTGAGGTTCTGGGTTGTCAGGTTGCCACTCTGCTCTTTTCCCGAACAGACTCCCCCTCGGTTTCTGTGTGAGACCTATTCTAATGTCAGTCTTATGTTCTTGGGTTTAGAGTGAGATTCAGATCCTTCATGAAGAATGCTCCTTAACAGATTTTTCCTTTTTCAATTCACCACCATCTTTTGAGTGGTCTATTAGACAGTGTCATTGTAAAAGCTAGTGGATAGTAGTAATTATATTTTATTAATCCAGCCCTTGGTAAGCACTTTAAAAGTTTTGGTGAACGCTGAAAGAAAGTGCTCTGACCTGTAACAAAATCATAGCTCTCAAAATTCTAATTTCCTTT
The DNA here is from genome assembly GCF_009762305.2 of Zalophus californianus. Taxonomy (NCBI): domain Eukaryota; kingdom Metazoa; phylum Chordata; class Mammalia; order Carnivora; family Otariidae; genus Zalophus; species Zalophus californianus. The sequence goes on along the minus strand of NC_045598.1, from coordinate 731,782 downwards.
TCTCACCTGCTTCATTAAATTACTCAACCATTGTTTATTGATTTTTTTATGCTTATATTTCCGTTTCAGATCTGAGATTCCTTGAGGTAGCATTGAAGAGCACTAGGACCCGAAGATGAGTGAACTTGACCAGTTACGGCAGGAGGCCGAGCAGCTTAAAAACCAAATTAGGGTATGTAGCTACATGTGTGCTTAGTTTAGTTTATAAATCATTTGGATTTCAGGTAAGCTCTTATCTGTTTTGGGAAAGGTGGGTTTCAGAATGACTACTCAGTGTTTTGGATTGAAACTGAATTTTTGCTGACCCAGGATATGGTAATTAGAGCCAGGTATTTGGCCTAGCACGTGGTTTTCAGGGTTTTGTTTTACAGTATATCATTATTTGAATGTACAAAAAATGTTTTCATAGAATTTATAAGTGTCTCTCTGTATATTTTTCTTAACCTTGGGAATTCATTCAAGACATTTTTTCCCCCGTTCATGACATTCTCTTGGTCACTGTGTAGAGTGTGGTGTCTGCTTCCCTCCCTTGTGACTGTTGAGGGCAAGGAAACTTGTTTAAAACAAGAGTTAGCAACAGCAGTGGGAAGTGTCTCGGGGGTGCCCAAGGCGCCCTGGGGAACGGTCCTGGGGCGGACACTGGCGTCTGCGGTGTTGATCGGCTGTCAGGGGAGCGGGCGCATCTAGCTGGAGACGAGCACAGCCGTGCGTCCTTCAGCCACACCCGGTACACGAGGAGCTCCCAGAGCCCCACGGCTGTAAGTCCCAGCCTGTCCCACCGCAGAGCCCGTGCGCTTCTGAGAACGTGGGACTAGGAGGGGTCTGGAGACGGGAATTCCACTCTCCTCCCATTTTGTGAGACAGGACTTGTAAGGAACATTTTCTAGAGAAACAGTAAGTACAAGTTTTTGTTCCTGTTCTCACACCATGATTAGAAGACTGCGACAAGGGCGCCTGGGGGGCTCAGTCGTGGAGCGACTGCCTTCGGCTCCGGTCAGGATCCTGGAGTCCCGGGATCGATTCCCGCATCGGGCTCCCTGCTCGGCGGGGGGCCTCCTTCTCCCTCTGACCCTTGTCCTGGGACCATGACCTGAGCCGAAGGTAGACGCTTAAGGACTGAGCCACCCAGGCGCCCCTCCAGCTTTTCTTAAGCTTGAGAAAAGATAATGGAATTTTTAAAGATCTACAGCCAAGAGGAAACAAAGTATCTTTCAAATTTCAAATCCTAACATTTAAAAGCTCAGATATATGGGGTGCCTGGGTATCTCAGATGATTAAGTGTCTGCCTTCAGCTCAGGTCATGATCTCCAGGTGACCGAGCCCCCCGTGCAGGCTCCCAGCTCAGTGGGGGTTCTGCTTCTCCCCCACCCCACTTCCCGTGCTCATGCTCCTGCTCTCTTTCTCTGTATCTCTATGTCTCAAACGAATAAATAAAATCTTAATGAAACAAAAAAAGATCAGATATAGCTCAACAAAAATAAGCAGGACTTGGTGCTTTTAATAATAGTTTGCTCTGATCAGACTTATTTAATATTGTCTGTCCACCTTCCAGAATACAGAATTCAGAATTTTGTTTTTCTAATAGCTATAAATTATTGTTTAGAAGTTGTTCATAGTGAGTTCAGATCTGTTCATAGCAGATAAAAAAGTCTGTATGGGGACGCCTGGGTGGCTCAGTCAGTTGGGCGTCAGCCTTCAGCTCAGGTCATGATCCCAGGGTCCTGGGATCGAGTCCCCCATCAGGTTCCTTGGTCAGCAGGGAGCCTGCTTCTCCCACTGCCTGCCGCTCCCCCTTGCTTGTGCTCTCTCTCTGACAAATAAATCTTTAAAAAAAAAAAGATTTCATTTACTTATTTGACAAATTTGGTCTCGAGGTTGTGAGTTTGAGCCCCATGTTGGGTTTAGAGATTACTTAAAAATAAAATCTTACGGGCGCCTGGGTGGCTCAGATGGTTAAGAAGCATCTGCCTTCGGCTCAGGTCATGATCGCAGGGCCCTGGGATCGCGTCCCACATCCTGCCACTCCCCCTGCTTGTACTCTCCCTCTCTCTCTCTGGCAAATAAATAAATAAAATCTTTAAAAAAAAAAAAATCTTAAAAAAATAAAAGTGTGAAAAGAAACATGCAATTTTTTTTTTTAGATTTTATTTATTTATTTGCCAGAGAGCGAGACAGCGAGAGAGGGAACACAAGCAGGGGGAGTGGGAGAGGGAGAAGCAGGCTTCCTGCCAAGCAGGGAGCCTGATGTGGGGCTCGATCCCAGGCCCCTGGGATCATGACCTGAGCCGGAGGCAGATGCTTAATAACTGAGCCACCCAGGTGCCCCTGAAATCAATTTTTAACAGACTTTGTCTAAACCACTGTATCTAAAATATTATCATTTCAACATAAAATGAATAGATACTTTTAGGGGCGCCTGGCTGGCCCAGTTAAGCATCTCCCTTCAGCTCAGGTCATGATCTCTGGGTCCTGGAATCCAGCCCTGAGTCAGGCTCCCTGCTCATCGGGGAGTCTGCTTCTCCCTCTCTCTCTGCCCTTCCCCCCTGCTCGAGCTCTTGTGCGCGCGCACTCTCTCTCTCTCTCTCTCTCTCTCTCAAATAAATAAAGTCTTTTTTAAAGAATAGATACTTTAAAAAAATAGATATTTGGGGCACCTGGCTGGCTCAGTCAGTAGAGCATACAACTCTTGATCTCAGGGTTGTAGGTTCAAGCCCCACACTGGGTGTAGAGATTAGTTAAAAATAAAATCTTTTGGGGCTCCTGGGTGGCTCAGTCTGTTAAGCATCTGCCTTCGGCTCAGGTCATGGTCCTGAGATCAAGCCCCACATTGGTTGGGCTCCCTGCTCAGTTGGGAGTTTGCTCTTGCCTCTCCCTCTGCCTCCCCACCGCCCATGCGTGCTCTCGCGCTCTCTCTCTAAAAAAAAAAAAAAAAAATCTAAAAAAATAATAAATCTTTTCTTTTTTATTTTTATTTTACCAATTTTTTTTTTAAAGATTTTGTTTGTTTAAGAGAGAGGCGTGCGTGTGCACAAGCTGTGGGGACAGGCAGAGGGAGAAGCAGACTCCCCACTGAGCAGGGAGCCCGACTCGGAACTTGATCCGAGGACCCTAAGATCATGACCTGAGCCAAAGGCAGACGCTTAACCGACTGAGCCACCTAGATGTCTCAAAAATAAAATCTTTTAAAAATAAAAATTTTAAAAATAGGTATTTTTATTATTTCACATTCCTTTTCTATACTAAGTCTCAAGAATTCAGTGTGTCCTACATTGAATGACAGGCCTCAGTTTGTCTTGGCTGCGCTTCATGTGCTCAAAGCTTCCACACTGGTCTCAGGAGCTAAGTCTGTGCTGGTTTCTTTGTACAGCACAGGGATGGACGGCAAAGTCCCATTACACCAAACAGGAAGGGAAGACTTTCTTTCAAAAAGAAAAAATACCCTTTTCTTTCTGACTACCCAAGGAATACATACTAGTTAAAGAATGCAGGGCATAGGGAATCAAACAGTGGTAGGTGATTCTAAGAGGCCTTGCTTTCTTAGATTTGTTTTTAAGCTGAAAGGCCCCAAGGACCATCTCATCCCATTATGCATGCATGCATGCCTGTAGGCTCTATGCCCAGCTTGGAGCCCAGTGCAGGGCTTGAACTCACAACCCTGAGATCAAGACTTCAGCTGAGATCAAGAGTCTGTCACTTAACTGACTGAGGCACCCGGGCAGCCCTCATCGCACTTTATTTTTATTTATTTATTTTTTAAGATTTTATTTATTTATTTGACAGAGAGAGACACAGTGAGAGAGGGAACACAAGCAGGGGCAGAGGGAGAGGGAGAAGCAGACTCCCCACCGAGCGGGGAGCCCGATGTGGGACTCGATCCCAGGACCCTGAGATCATGACCTGAGCTGAAGGCAGATGCTTAACGACTGAGCCACCCAGGCGCCCCAAACCACTTTAGATTGTGAGGAAACACAGGCTCTCAAAGGGATGCTGATCAAACAATGGCATGTCTTAGAGGAACCATGAGAGACTGTGGACTCTGAGAAACAAACTAAGTGTTCTAGAGGGGAGGGGGTGGGGGGATGGGTTAGCCTGGTGATGAGTATTAAAGAGGGCACGTCGTGCATGGAGCACTGGGTGTTATACACAAACAATGAATCATGGAACACTACATCAAAAACTAATGATGTAATGTATGATGATTAACATAACATAATAAAAAAAATAAAAATATATATACTTCTCAGCTTGTTTTCAAAAGAGAAAGAAAACCAGAATGGCATGTCTTAAAAGTACATGAGCTAATTGATGGATTAAGGAAAAACTTGGAACGTACAGGTGCAAATTATTTACAAAGCAACTGTACCAACCCATGCAAGTGAGAAGACTCAGCCAAGTGTTGCTGTCCAGCGACTGAGCAGAGCAGGTGCTTTCCCTGGGGCCCAAGTAGGAAGAAACCTCGCTGTGTGGGGAACTGAGTGATCACTGGTTTGGATGTACTCTGGTTTAAAGGGGCAAAAGAGTTGGCCTGTTGTCTTCAGTGGCATTTCTCATCATAGCAGCATGGAAGCCTTTGCACTAAATAATATACCCATTATGCACCTTTTCACCAGTCCATTCAATTGGAAATTAATCTGAAAGATAGTAGAGATTTCTGTCTTTATGAAGCAGTTACAGAGATTGCTTCTATTAGAAGACTTCTTTCTGCTTGTTCTGAGAAGTGCTGCACTCAGTGACATAAGCACTTGTAGGTTAGAATGAAGACTGAATTGGAGTTCTCTGTGTTTAGTTTTTTTTTAAAATGGCTTTTCCCTCCGTTTATCAGTAGTATCACCACAGTCTATTGTATGATACAGTGTGAAAATCCAGGTTGATCTTCGTACACTAATCAAAGTGAAGTTGCTTAACTCCCATGGCTTATTTTTCCACTTAAAATATTCTCATTTTTTTTAAAGATAAAGATTTTTATTTATTTCTTTTGTCAGAGAAAGAGAGAGGGGGAGCGCACAAGCAGGGGGAGCGGCAGGCAGAGAGAGAAGCAGGATCCCCACCGAGCAGGGAGCCCGATGCAGGATTTGATCTCAGGACCCTGGTATCATGACCTGAGCCGAAGGCAGATGCTCAACTACCTGAGCCACCCAGGCGCCCCGTCATTGTTCTTTTTTAAAACTAAAAGCCGTGTATAACATCATTAAGAGTGATATTCAGAAATAAACGTTAAACTCAGTAGTTGACAGGTAGAATCCCCTGTTGAAAGACTTGCTACTCTGGACCTTCCCTCGGCTTGCTCCTTATGGCAAATTTAGGTGCTGGCATAGAAATACTTGATGATGTAATTTTTGGTGTTTTAATTATTTAATCCATTAAGTAGAATTAATTAAGCAGAATGACTTTTTTTTTGACAGAACACAGCAAGAGAGGGACACAAGCGGGGGGAGTGGGAGAGGGAGAAACAGGCTTCCCGCGGAGCAGGGAGCCTTATGTGGGGCTCCATCCCATCATGACCCGAGCTGAAGGCAGACGCCCAAGGACTGAGCCACCCAGGCGCCCCAAGCAGAATGACTTCTAAGAGTATAATTAAAGCTGAATTTGAAATCTAGATCTTTGGCACATTTATGACAATAATGTCTTTGAGTATTTTTCCATGTTCTCAGTTGATAAATATTCCCTCCAGCTTCATGCAATAAAAATAATTCACAGTGAGGCAGTTTGCCCCTAGAGAATGGTGTCCCATATTACTTTTGTACTCAAATTTTTACCCCTGTCAAGCTGTTGTCTCATTTTCCTTCATAATATATGGCTTTCTATTTTCTGTATTTCCTAGGAAGTTTGATCACTTAGGAACAATGAAAATGTCTTAGACTATCCCTTTATAGTTCTTACCTGTTTCACAAGGTCATTTTATAGATAAGAAAACATAATAGATACAACAGCCAGAGTCTTACCTGAATTTGATTGTCTTGAGTCCAGATCCTTTGCTCATAGAGTTTAGCATCGGTTGTTATTTGGCTTGAAAACAAAGTCCTTAGTTAACATGATCTGGAGGGAAAGTTCTTTGGGCTGGACATCTAGTGCTTTTTGAACTTCTTTCTCTGGGCCCCATGGCTACTGGGCTGTTAGAAAGACAGAGCGAGGCGCACGTGCACGTCTGTGGCAAAGTACAGGAGCCTCGGCAGGCAGGAGAGGAAGCAGCACCCAAATCTGGGTTTCTCCAGTACCACCCAGCTTCCACTGTGGTCCTCCCAGCACAGGCTCCATTTCTGAGGTCACAGGGGTATTGTGCTGGTTATCACATGCATGGGGTGCCACTGGTGCTCTGTTCATTAGAACCTGAAGCACAGAGTGCAGGACCTCTGGTGGCCCTAGACTGCGTTTGAGCCAGGGGAGTGGGGAGGGGACGCCATCCCCCTCCTTTCTGCCTTGGCTTCTAACCGTTTGTAGAGGCGCTCCGAGACTTTGGTGTGAAGACCTGGGACTGAATGTGTGTGAAACGTTACTAACTTCCTGCTTTGTCATTCTTATTTCCTAGGATGCTAGAAAAGCATGTGCAGATGCAACGCTCTCTCAGGTAAGGACCCCTCTACACAGAGGCGCTTGCCTGGCATTGGGCAGGTTCTCAGGGGCGCCTGCAGTCGGTGCCTTGAGAGTGAGCTGTGCTCTGGTTCTCTCCTTTTGCACAGTGAGGGTGTAAACACTGCTTGAAGCATTTTCATTCAGAATGCACAGGAAGTCATGTTTTTTTGGGTGATAGATGTCTCACAAGCCTTTCTAAAGTCCGGTTGGGCAGATCCTCAAAAAGTTGCACATAAATTATGAACCATCAGTTCTTCTCCTAGATGCACACCCAGAACTGGTGCTCAGACAAGCACACGTACACGTGTGTTCTCGGCGGCGGCACTGTTCAGTTTCCAAACAGTGGAGACGAGCACAGTTTCTGTGAAGGGGTGGGTGAATAAGAAGGTGTGGTCCATCCACATGGCGGAATGTTAATCACCCGTAACAAAGGATGCATTACGACATGTTTAGCAGCATGGGTGAGCCTCAAACATGATGCCCAGGGAAAGAAGCGGACATACAAGGTCACACAGTGTAGGATTCCACTGATAGGAAATGTCCAGAACTGGCAGCTCCAAGGAGACGGAAGTTTAGGAGTGGTTGCCAGGACTTAGGAAGGGGAGTAGGGGGTGACTGTGGGGTCTCCTCCTGGAGGTGAAAGCTGCTGGAACAGGTGGAGGCGGTGTGGTGGTCGCACACAGGTGGGCAAGTGCTGACCACCACCAAATCGTTCACTCTGAAATGGTGAGTTTCACCTCATTAAGAAAAAAGTTTCTGTCCATAGAATTAAACAGAAATGTGAAAGAAAAATTATATTCATACTTTTACTAAGGATGACTAAATGTTTTACATTGTCCCAGTGCTTTAGGGGATGTGGTTTAGTTGGGGTTAAACAGTAAGTTAAAGAGAAACTTACATTGCACAGAAGTCCTAAATTTGAATTCTCAGATATACTTCGTATACTTTGGACTGTACATTTTTTCAAACCCATTATTGGGGTGCCTGGCCAGCTCAGTAGGCAGAGCATGCAACTTTTGATCTTGGGGTTGTAAGTTTGAGGCCCATGTTGGGGATTAAGTAGAGATTACTTAAAAATAAAATCTTAAAAAAAAAAACATTGTGATACACTTAGTCCAGTTGTCAACGCAGAGTCGTTAATGTCCATTTTTTACATGTTGGAGTATATCCGCAGGTCTGCACATCCAGTTCTGTGCAATAAGCAACAGCATTTCTAGTCACTACTGACTGTTGTCCAGATCAGTGCCCAGCCTGGTCGCTGTGGACAATGTGTGAGCAGCGGGCCTGTGTTCAGTGTGATGGGGGCTGATGGGACTGTAACTTGGAAGGAGAGCAAGCCTACAAGGACTGAGGGGCAGGAGGAGCTAGGCCTGGATGAGCAGTTAGAGAGAGGAGGGAGGGAGACCCGGGGAGGTCAGCGCACCTGTGGACCGGTGCTGTTGCTCATTATGGGGAGAGGGGTTGGGGGAACAGAGGTCTTGAACAGCAAGTAGAGTGACAGACTTCATACAGACCATGAAAGGAAGGTAGGTGCTGTGGTGAGCAGGAGAAGTCACAGTGGAGAGCTGCAGGAACCGGGTGGGCACAGCCAGAGCAAGGGCTGTGGGGCTGCCAAGGAGGGTGGGAGAGGAGGCCTCAGGGGAAGTCATTCCATGACAGACTGTTAATTTGCAGTAACTTTTATTTTTAAGATCACAAACAACATCGACCCAGTGGGAAGAATCCAGATGCGCACCAGGAGAACGCTGAGGGGGCACTTGGCCAAAATTTATGCCATGCATTGGGGCACGGATTCCAGGTGTGTGGGAGCATGAGCAAAACATAGTGCTTGAGACACTCAAGGATTGTTCTGTTTTTCTGAGGAAAAATAACCTGAATTCATTTGCTGTTGTTTGTAAAGACAGAGTGAGGACGTTGGCAGAACCTGGGCAGGCCAGGTGTAGCACCACAAGGGCACACTCCCTGTGCATGCGTCCCTCACCGGGGCTGATGGCCCACTGGCTTCACCACCCTCATCATGTTTATACCAGCTATGCCTGTGTGACCTTGGGGGGGTTATACAGCTTCTCTGTGCCTTGACTCCTTGCCTTTCCAGCCTGTTCTCATGACTCCTTGGCCCCTACCTTCTTGTGGTTTTAGTGTCCTGGCGCAGGGATCATAAACCTTCCTTGTGGTGTGGGGAAGATTAAGTGTGTTGAGCCTTACAGCAGCGACTAAAGCATCCTGAGTGCTGTGCATAGCTTTGCTGCTGGTTTTCTTGGCGCCCACAGCGGACGTGTGGGAGTGCATGTCTTAGCTGCTGCCCCGCCTTCCTTTTATCTACCGTCCCAACAAGAAAATGCCCTTCAGGCGCTCATTGCTTTTACTTTAACTTCTGCCCCTTATTTGGTCTTCTTTCGCCTCTGGGTGGCTCATCTCCATCACGTCATGGGTCCTTCCTTCCTTTCCCCTCTCCACACCTCCTTCCCTTAACCTGCAACATCACCAGAGTGCAATCTGTTCAACTCTCTCTTTCTTTTAGAGGCTGCTGGAGAATCTGTCTCTTCTACCTTTTCCACCCGAATAATGAAGTAACATGGTGTGGGACTTAGTGGCTATAACATGCTCTTTCAAATACCTGATGTGTGATTCTCAGAATGCCTTTCTTTGAGTAGCGTTATTTTGTGTGTGTGTCAGAGAGGAATTGCTTGGTTTCTCTTTGTTCATGAAATTGTCTACTTTAGAGTGTAAACAGCTACAGAACAAAAGAATCTATCTTTAGTTTGTTCTATATGCTGTTCAGTACAATTTCAAATGCAAATGAGAGCTAACTTTGATCATTTTAATGATGGCAATAATCAGAAAGACTAAGAAAGGGGAAAGAAAGAAAAATGCCCTTGCTGATCAGTCCACCTTGGAATTTGTTATCAAAAGTAGACGGTAACCAAATGGTATATTGCCTCCAGGGCTTTTCCTCCATCTGTAGGAACATCATTGTCCTTACCAGACAGGACACTTGATAGACACTGCAGCTAGGTTGTACTCAGAGCCTGGTACTCAGGAATCCAGCACTTGGAGCCTGGTACTCGGAACCTGGTTCTTGGTCTAGTACTTGGAGCTTAGTGCTCAGAGCCTGGTACTCAGGAATCCAGCACTTGGAGCCTGGTACTCGGAACCTGGTTCTTGGTCTAGTACTTGGAGCTTAGTGCTCAGAGCCTGGTACTCAGGAATCTGGTACTTGGAGCCCAGTCGTTGTCTTGACTCCCTAAGCAATTTGCTCTCCTGCAACAGCCGGGTTCTAGTTTGGGGATTTGCATAGGTGACACGTCCCTTGTGCCTAAGGGTCACTGGGAATACCAGGTCAACCTGCAGGCAGCTGTGGAAATGAGGACTGGGGCTCAGCAGGAGGACACCAGATCATCTAGCTTCCCAATCACTATGTGCAAGGCTTTACGTTCCATCTGGTTCAGACACAAATTGCGCTTTGAAAGCCTCAGAGTCAGAAGGAAGAAAAGCAAGGGCATGAATAAGTAGCACCAAATTCAGGGTCTTGGTCACATGGGAGGCTGGTGGGGGGTGTTGTTGGTCTTGTTCTGTTTCTTGGACGGGAAGGTGGGCAAATGGGCACTTGTTTTATAACTGCTTTTGAAACTGCACAGTTACGGGCGCCTAGGTGGCTCAGTCGTTAAGCGTCTGCCTTCGGCTCAGGTCATGATCCCAGGGTCCTGGGATCGAGTCCCACATTGGGCTCCCTGCTCCGCGGGAAGCCTGCTTCTCCCTCTTCCACTCCCCCTGCTTGTGTTCCTGCTCTCGCTATCTCTCTCTGTCAAATAAATAAAATCTTTAAAAAAAAAAAAAAAGAAAGAAACTGCACAGTTACATTTCACAGTGCCCTTATATGGGGGCCTTATTTTATAATCACAAACAAAAGAAAACAAAAAATGATATTAAGGAGGATCTCTGCTATTCAGAGCCTTTCAGATATTATTTTTTTCTAGATAGCCATATTTTCTGGATAGGTAAATTTTTGTCTTTTTAAAGTCCAAAATATTTGTTTTTCATGATTCAAGGCTGTAATTCATGAATACCAGTTATCTTATCATGTTTGTATAATTTACAGATGCTCTCAAACTATTGTACTGACTAGCAGTTTATTTTTCAAAACCGTAGGAGAGCCCCACAATAAGAGGTTTGTGCAGTATGCGTGTGTATACGTTTATGTTTATCGACATAATATATTCATTTATACTTAAATTCTACTTTTTACAACATTTGAGAGTCTCTTTCAGTTACATGAGTTAATGTGAAACTTTTTCTCCCCTTTCTAAAGTCTGCTGAAGTTTTGTTATGATTGAGAGCAAAACACAATTGGCCCAGCTAAGTCTGAGAGCCCTCCCTCCTCCAAGTAAATGGAGGGGCCAGAGGCATTTGGATGTGGGCCTCTATTCAACCTCTATTCTCAGCTTCCTGGAGCCCTCACTTCCTTGCTGGCTCTTGCCTGTGTGTTCTGGGTGGATGGTGCCTCACAGTAACTGACTTGTGAATAGCTGAAAGCTCTAGGGCCAAATTAATTCACTTCTCCAACAGTTGTCCTGTCTTGGATTAAGAAGTGTCCTCGTTCACCTTCTCGAGGATCATCAGACAGCTTAACATTTCTCTAACCCCTGGGCGAGTCAGCAAATATTAAGCTCTCTGACCAGGAGACTTTTCTAAAGGTGACCCTCCGGGAAGATGAGCTTCTTTACGTTGGCTTGGATAGTCCATTCAAAGCCTGTGTAAAGGGCCAACCAGAAATTGAGCAGCAGACTGAACCTTACTCTGTTTCCTGGAAGGAAATAGTTTTAAGTGCCTAATAGGTTTGTGACTGAACCTGGGTGCAAGACTTTGCTTTAAGAAACTGCATCTGAAAAATGATAGGTTAGACCTGCACTTAGTTTGGTTCTGTGATAAGTTTTGCAGTGCATCATTGACAACATTTGTGTTCTTTTTTTTTATGAGGTTTTCAAAGTTCTTTTTTTTTCTAAGATTTTTATTTATTTATTGATAGAGAATGGTAGAGAGAGAGCATGAGAGGGAAGAAGGTCAGAGAGAGAAGCAGACTCCCTGCTGAGCAGGGAGCCCGATGAGGGACTCGATCCAGGGACTCCAGGATCATGACCTGAGCCGAAGGCAGTCGCTCAACCAACTGAGCCACCCAGGCACCCGACAACATTTGTGTTCTTTTTGCCAAACTCATTGTTGACTCCCTGTAAAGGAAGTTTGTGCATCAGAACATAGAATTTGATGGAAAATATCACAATTGTTAGAATGTCTTGAGTAAGTTTTACCTCCAGGTTTTGATCAGTTAGTAAGTCAAATATGCTCTTGGCTGAAATGGTCAAAACCTGTGTTTGATTAAAATCTTTTTTTTTAAGATTTTATTTATTTATTCTACCAAGAGAGACACAGCAAGAGAGGTTCAAGCAGGGGGGAGTGGGAGAGGAAGAAGCAGGCTTCCCGCTGAGCAGGGAGCCCGATACAGGGCTCAATCCCAGGACCCTAGGATCATGACCTGAGCCAAAGGCAGATTCCCAACAACTGAGCCACCCAGGTGCCCCTTGACTAAAATCTTTAAAATTAAAAATCTGTTGGGGCAGTGGCCATGCAGCCCTGTCCCCACCTCACCAACTGCCCTGTTTCCAGGTACCTAGAGTGTTCTGGTGCAGAGATTTAAAGACCCTTGGGGGTCACCTGTCTCCCTCCAGTGGGGCAGTTGGGCCCACGGGGAGTTCGGAGTCTCTCCCAGGTCTGACCCTGCCACTGTCCTCTCCTACAGTAGGAGGGCCATCCAAAGCCTGGCCCTGCACACATGTCCTTGGGGGAGATGGAAAACCCTGGGCTCTTGTGCAGCATCTGAACTCACCCCTGGGGGCATTGCTGGAATGCTCTGCCTAAAAAAAAAAGGAAAGAAAAAAATGTATCATTATTTACCATACTGTGTCGTATCTCTGCGTAGCCTTATGAATAGAGCCTCCTTGCCATTGCTTGAAAACAGCACATTCTGTAGGACAGAGTTCTTAGGGTATCTTATAAGTAGCTGTGGTTCCCAGAATTACTCTGTCCCTTTGCCCATTAGTCATGCTTTCCTTCTGCAGTATCCTGTCTTAATTCTGCAAATATAGACAGAGCACCTTTTCAACACAGGATCCCAAACTTAGCAGTTATCCAAAGCAAGAATCATGAAGAAAATTCATGACAGTTACTAGTCTCTTCTGGACAAGACACGATTCTGGTGCGGTTTGTCATCTCTTTGCAAAGCAGGTGGGAGGTTAAGCACCTCCTTAATGTTTCTAGGAGACCTGGATTCCACATTTAGCTCAGTCTGGGAAATTTTCATGATTTTTGTTTTGTTTCGTTTTTTGGGGGAGAAAGGTCTCATAAATTTGGAATATCTAAAAGCTGATTATTCTTTACTATTGAAGCTTTCTATATGTCAAATGGAACATAAAGTTGTATACTAAATATTTTCTGCCACCTTTGGTTCTAAAAAATCTATATGTCTGAAATTTGATTTATAATGAACAAAAACCAAACATAAGCAGTTATAAGAAATCAACCTGTTGGGGCGCCTGGGTGGCTCAGTCTGTTAAGTGTCTGCCTTTGGCTCAGGTCATGATCCTGATCCTGGGATCGATCCCCATGGAGTGGGGAGCCTGCTTCTCCCGCTCCCTCTGCTGCTCCCCCTGCTTGTGCGCTCGCTCACTCTCTGTCAAATAACTAAATAAAAATCTTTAAAAAAATGTAAAAAAAAAAAAAATCAACCCGTTAGCTCACCAGAGAGTGGCTTTGGTGATCTAGTCTGCATTTGAAGGCAAGCACTCTTGAATCTGAACTATTATTTATGGGAGCATTTTCTGTCATGCTTTCAAAGTTGAGCTAACAGTTAGACCTTTTTATTTTTATTTATTTATTTTTAAGATTTTATTTATTTATTTGACAGTGAGAGACAGAGCAAGAGAGGGAACACAAACGGGGGGTGGGAGAGGGAGAAGCAGGCCTCCCGCGGAGCAGGGAGCCCGATGCAGGGCTCGATCCCAGGACCCTGGGACCATGACCTGAGCCGAAGGCAGACGCTTAACGACTGAGCCACCCAGGTGCCCACAATTAGACCTTTTTAATTTTTTCTATAAATCAGTGTGCTCTGTCTCAAACAAATGTGTGTGTTCGTAGTCACTCAGATTTAGTTTGTACTGTTGCTGTGGTACTGATCAGTTGTCTTTTGTCCTCTCCCTGCAGGCTTCTAGTCAGTGCCTCCCAGGATGGCAAACTGATCATCTGGGACAGCTACACAACCAACAAGGTAAGGACTGCAGAACCCCCTCCCTGGGAAACCAACCCCGGAGGGGGCGGGCTTCTGACCTCTAGTCCAGTTGTGTAAAAACATACCACACAGGATGGGGAGGGGAATCACAGTGAGTTTTGTTTTCAGTGTGAAGCCGAACCACGTGGCTAGCACATGCTACTAGTGTCTTCTGCTGTGGGTCATGGTCTCATTGCATGGCAGGGGGGAGCTAAGTCCCTCCTTAATGGTTCTGAAGGACCTGGATTCCAGAGTTAGTTCAGCCTGAGAAAGTTCATGTTTTATTTAAAAATGTAGAAATCCAGCTTTTCATTTAGTTATTCGTTTTTATAAGAGATAATCTGAAAGGCACTGTACTTTGAAGTATAAATTAAATTCTTTTAAATACTTAATCCAAGGTTGTAGTGAATGAGGAAGTACTTACTGTCACTTGGTCCATATGTAGGAAAAGATCAGACTCAGTCACTTTTATTGGAGAGTCCTAAGATTGCAGTATTTATAACAAATCTACCCCAAACGTGGGGAGGACCGTGGCAGGAGTAATTACAATGTCGTTTTGTTACTTCACTAAAAACGTTTTGTTTCGTAAATCAGTTTATAGCCATTTTGACAGGTTTGTGAACTGTTTTCTTTTTAATGTATAATCTGGATTAGAAGGCTCTAAAACTATTACTTAGGTGCATACCTAACCATAAATTGTGACCTTAACAAGATTGCAGATTAAATTGGTGTGCAGCACTGGATTTTTTTTTTTTTTTTTTTTTAAGCTGAGATCAGGAGTCAGATCACTAATCGACTGAGCCACGCAGGTACCCCATGGATTTCTTATTAAATTAGTACTTTATCTGACTGGCCACATGTATAAATTATTTTCAAAATAATTCTGGCCGTTATTTTGTCGTGTCACCTTCTCTGCAATGAAAGTTGAAGACTGAAAATAGAATCATAGTGTCCTTAATTAATGTTTTTGAACTTGAGTGTGTCTGCATCATCTGTGTTCTGTCATTTAGGTCCATGCCATCCCTCTGCGTTCCTCATGGGTCATGACCTGTGCATATGCCCCTTCTGGGAACTATGTGGCCTGCGGTGGCCTGGATAATATTTGCTCCATTTACAATCTGAAAACTCGTGAAGGGAATGTACGTGTGAGCCGTGAACTGGCCGGACATACAGGTACATGTTCTCACCAGTAACTTTAGAGCGGAAGATATTTGTCTGCCGTGCGTTATATGCTTTGGACATGCACCTCTTCTCAATAATTATTTAATGAGTTGGTTGTAATAATGGCCAGAAACATTCTGAAAATGAAAGCAAAGACAGGCTTTGATATGTCTTCACTGGTAAGAAACCTTTGGATTAAGGTCACCATAGCATCCTGTTTTCAGGGATCTCAGGGACTTAGGTCACTGCCTTCATAGCTGGCAGCCACCCTTTTTTGTTTTATAGTAACGTAGTTCAATCTCTTAACCTTTTTTTAAGCCGTCCTGTATCTTGAGTGCCTTTCCACCAAGGTTTCCTCATCTACACACGCATGTATGCATACACACATATGTACACGTACAGATCCAGCCTGGCCCCCTTAATACACTTCATACCCACTAGCACTCTTGTTGAAAAGGGAACAGAATAGAGTCCTCTAGGTTGTTCTTTTGAACACAGCCAATTTTAAGGATTAGGTGGTATATTATTTTGCCAAGTTTAGTTTACCTGTGACACTTGTTATTCATAACAAAAAGCATAGTGTTGCTTTTTTTTAAGATTTTATTTATTTATTTGACAGAGAGAGACACAGCAAGAACAGGAACACAAACAGGGAGTGGGAGAGGGAGAACCAGGCTTCCCGCGGAGCAGGGAGCCCAATGCGGGGCTCGATCCCAGGACCCTGGGATCATGACGTGAGCCGAAGGCAGATGCTTAATGACTGAGCCACCCAGGCGCCCCAACCATAGTGTTTCTGAAAAAGGAAGTCTTGTCCTAATATTTTACTTAGGTGGCTGTCTGCTCAGTTCTCGCAGTTACACCCCACGAGGCTCACCTACAGCACATGCAACCAAAGAAATGATCATAAGTGAAGGAGTAAATAATACTGCTTTTGACTCTAGTTAAGCCTTTTGTTATTTATTTATTTAAAGATTGTATTTATTTATTTGACAGAGACACAGTGAGAGAGAGAGCACAAACAGGGAGGAGTGGGAGAGGGAGAAGCAGGCTTCCCATAGAGCGGGGAGCCCGATGCGGGGGCTCGATCCCAGGACCCTGGGATCATGACCTGAGCCGAAGGCAGACGCTTAATGACTGAGCCACCCAGGTGCCCCAAGCCTTCTGTTAAATTAACTGTAGCAAGATAAGAGTATGTCTGTGGTCCTTTTTTTTTAATTTGTGTGACTTTTTGTCTGTTTTTGTTAAAGTATAAATAGCATACGGTATTCTGTTAGTTTCAGGTGTACAGTATAATTATTTAACACTTGTGTACATTGTTCAGTGCTCATCACAGTAAGTGTACTTAATCCCCTGTATCTGTTTCCCCCATTCCCCTCCAACCTCCCCTCTGGCAGCCACCAGAGTTCGATCGTATTGCTTGTCCTTTAAAGATGTGCTCCCTGCATTTCATCCATTTCTGTCCTGTGTTACCTCCTGCTCTCTGCTTGCTTTAGGGTTGCTTCCTTCGCAATTTTCTAGCTTCTTAAGGTGGAAACGAGACCTTTCTTTTTCTTTTTAGACCTTTCTTTTTCAAATAGAAGCACTTAAAGCTATAAATTTCCCTCTAAACAGGGCTTTAACAGTGTTATCATTCAGCTTGAAGTATTTTTAATACCCTTTTGATTACTTCTTTGATTCATATGTTGCTTAGATGTATGATGTTTAGTTTTCAAGTACCTGAAGTTTCCTTACACAACTTATTACTGATTTATAATTAAATTCCATTATGTTCAGAAAACATACTCTGTGGCATTCAGTTCTTTTCAGTTTATTGGGACTTGTTTTTAATGGAGCAGAGAGTGTCAGGATGAGCAGGCCACATACACTTGGAAACCGAATCTGTTTTGCAGTTGCTGGGCCGTGTTGTCAGTGTGTTGGTTCGAACCAGACTTTTGATCCTGTTCAAGTCTCTCGTATCTTTACCTCTGTGAACTGCTGGGGGTGGATGTTAAGGGCCCTGATGATGGACTTATCACTTTCTCCCTTTAATTCTGGCAATTTTTGCTTCCTATGTTTTGAGCTCTGTTAGTAGAAGTATATAATCATGATGAAATGTCCTTTTTTCTCTCAGAATATTCGTCATAAGTCGGCTTTATCTGATGTCAGTAGAGTCACTCCCGATTTCTGTTGTTTCCGCATGTTTTTTCCATCCATTTTCTTTCAGCTTGACTGCGTATTTATAAGTAGGGTCCCTTATAGACAGAGTATCGTTGGGTTGTGCCTTTTATCCGTTCTAAAGGTTCTGCCTTTGTAGTGGTACACGGGCCCGCTGCTGTTGCGCGTACAGTCGGCTTTCGCTCTGCCGTGCCAGGACTTGCTCTGCTTTCCTGCCCTCTGGGTTCGATACTGACCTCATCTCTTAGAGTACTAGCTGAGTTTATCTGTTGGCCCATTTGGTTTCCTCTGTGCATTAATTTTTAGTGGTTTATCTAGGGATTACAGTGTACATTCATAACTTTTCATGGCCGACTGAGAGTTAATATTGTATCAATTCATATAAAATACAAGAGCCTTGTAGCCGGAAAGGCCCATTTTTTCTGCCCTTTATCGTTCTTTTTCTTTTTTTGAGAGAGAGAGAGTGCACAAACAGGGAGGGGCAGAGGGAGAGCAAGAATCTTAAGCGGACTCCACACCCAGCTTGGAGCCTGGCAGGGGGCAGGGACTCAGTCTCATGACCGTGAAGTCCTGACCTGGGCCGATATCAAGAGTCAGACCTCAGCTGACTGAGCCGCCCAGGTGCCCTCTGCCTTTCCTCCTTCTTTATCATGTTTTCATGGCTATTGATCTGTATGCCCCCATCATACATTGTTCTGCTTCCCCCTTCTTGGCCTTTTGAAGAAACTTGAATTGTCTTTTACTTTTACTCCAATATTTACCATCTCTAGTGCTGCTCCTTCCTTTCTGAGGATGAGAGTTTTCTTCTGCATTCTCTTCAGCTTGATGAGTTTGCATTAGTTTCTTATAGTTAGTGGAGGTCTGCTAGAGTGACTACTCCATTTTCATTTTTCTGAAAATGCCACTTTTCTTTCATTCTTTTTGGAGGGGGTGGAGGGGAGAGAGCAGGGGACGGGGGAGGGGCAGAGGGAGAAGGAGAGAGAGAGAGTCTTAAGCCAACTCCACGCCCAGCGCAGAGCCTGAGCAGGGCTCAGTCTCGCAACCCTGAGGTCATGATCTGAGCAGGAAACCAAAAGTCTGGATGCTCAACCGACTAAGCCACCCAGGTGCCCCAAAGAGGTGTTTTGTTTTGTTTTCTTAAGTTTTTATTTTATTTTTATTTTTTAAGGATTTTATTTATTTATTTGTGAGAGAGAGAGAGCACAGACGGGAGAGGGAGAAGCAGGCTCCCCGCTGAGCAGGGAGCCCAATGTGGGGCTCGATCCCAGGACCCTGAGATCATGACCTGAGCCGAAGGCAGACACAACCAACTGAGCTACCCAGGCGCCCCTATTCTGTTTTTTTTATTTTTTTGTTTTGTTTTTTGTTTTTTAAGATTTTATTTATTTGACAGAGAGATACACAGTGAGAGAGGGAACACAAGCAGGGGGAGTGGGAGAGGGAGAAGTGGGGAGCCCGACGCGGGGCTTGATCCCAGGACCCTGGGACCATGACCTGAGCCGAAGGCAGACGCTTAACAACTGAGCCACCCAGGCGCCCCACTCTTCTATTTTTTTAAGTAAACTCTGCCCCGAACGTGGAGCTTACACTCGTGACCCTGACATTGAATGTTGAGCACTCCGTGGACTGAGCCAGCCAGGTGCCCCTGTTTTCCTTCATTTTTGAAGAGTATTTCTGCTGGATATATTGATTTCTGGGGTTGACATTTTTTATCCTTTTAGCACTTTAAAGCTTTTTCTTTGTTTTCTAGTAGTCTGGTTTTCATGTGCCTTGGTGTGATTTTTCTTTGTATTTATTGTGCTTCAGCATCTTGAATTTGTAAAGTTTTTGTTCTTTACTAAATTTGGGACATTTTAGGCAATGTCCTCAAATATATTTTCTGTTCTGTAGTGTCCTCTCCTTTTGCACTCCAGTGTGTGGGTTTTCATACGGTCCTGTGGGTTCCTGTGACTCTCTTCTTTTTTCTGCAGTCTCCGCCTTCTTCAGATCTGTCCTCAGGCTCATGTGACTTCTGTCACCTTCAATATTTTGACTACCCAGCAACTTGTATATGTCAGCTGTTCTGTTTTTAGGTTGTGAAATTTTTGTTTGCCTTTTAAAAAATATTCTTATTTTTCTGCTGAGGTTTCCTGTCTTTTTATTTATTACATGTATATTTGGTACCCTTCATAGTTACAAGAGCTGTCTTCAGAATTTTTGTCTGCCATTTCAACAGCGAATCCTCTTGAGCTTGGTCTTGGTGTCTCTTTCCTCTTCAGTATGGGTGACATTTTCCTGTTAGTACGATTAGTACTTTTGAGTACTCCCCTGGATGTTGTGATGTGTCATGTTCTGGCGCACCCATGCTGCATCCTGTCAGGCCACCACAGAAGCCTTCTCTGTCCTTTTCCCGTCAGCCAGGCCACGTGGAGCGTGCTCTTTGCCTGGGTGGTTCAGATGTAAGCTTTGGGCACGTAGGCGTGTGATTGAGGGCTCCTCTTATGTGGATTTCTCCTTTCCACACTTGCTTCTTTCACTTTCTGACTGTGGGTGCCCGCAGATCTGTCCACTGGCTACTCAAGAAGGTTGGGCACAGATCTTACCCACGTGCTCTAAGATAGGGGCTGGCCATGAATACAGACTCAGGCCCTTTCTTTTTTCCAAGTGTAGCTCCCCTTCATTGTGTCTGTTTTTGTTTCCTGTGCCTTTAGATGTTGGTTGGTTTGTTCGTTTTAATGATTTTATTTTTTAGCAGTCTCCACACCCAACATGGGCATGAACTCATGACCTTAAGATTAAGAGCTGCACACTTCACTGAATGAGCCAGCCAGGCACTCCTGTTTGTCCAGAGCTCATAGTTGTTTTCTGTGGGAAAGTTGCTCCCGTGGTAGTTCCTACCCGCTGCCCCACCACTGGAAGCCAGAGCAGGCTGTCTGCAGGTCCTTGTAAGCTGTGTGACTGTCCAGTGAGCACACTTCATAAACCACTTTGTTTATCGCATTGATGAACTTCCAGCACGTAAAACACATACGTTCTTAATGTTTACCAATCCCTGATTTATCATCAGATTCAGTATATTGACTTCTATTTTTAATTAAGGCTTTAGATTTTTTAACACTGCATTTGTCGAAACAAATAAAATGAGTCTTAGAGGAGATACTTTGAAATTTATTTCCTTCCTATGTCATGAAATTTTACTTCCTGGAAGTTGAGTGGTTTCTTTTTTTTTTTAAGATTTTTTTTATTTATTTGAGAAAGAGAGCATGAGAGGGAGGAGAGTCAGAGGGAAGAAGTGGGGGGAAGGAGGGGAGAGAGCTGGTGGGGGGGAGGGGCAGGGAGCTGAGCAGGGAGCCTGATGGGGGACTCGATCCCGGGACTCCGGGATCATGACCTGAGCCGAAGGCTTTTGCTTAACCAACTGAGCCACATAAGCGTCCCTGTTGAGGGTTTCTTTCTTTCTTTTTTTTTTTTTGAGGTTTTATTTATTTATTTGAGAGAGAGAGAGAATGAGAGACAGAGAGCAAGAGGGAAGAGGGTCAGAGGGAGAAGCAAACTCCCTGCTGAGCAGGGAGCCCGATGTGGGACTCGATCCCGGGACTCCAGGATCATGACCTGAGCCGAAGGCAGTCGCTTAACCAACTGAGCCACCCAAACACTTGGTCTCTAAAGAGTATGTGTTCCTTTCTTCAGACATGATACATAGTTCTCAGCTTCAAGTCAATAAAAGTTTAAATCTCACAAGCTGAAACTAGTCTTATTTTTGTCAGAGAGTAAAGGTGTGAACTAGTAGTGGGTTCAGCATCTGAGGGTTTGCTGTCTTTGTCTCGTCTCAGACCTGAGCATCCATTCATCACTTACGATGCCTCTCTCTGACCTGAGCATTAGGTTGAGAACTCTTGGTTAAGCCACGGTTGGGACATTTTCTTGTAGAATCTTAGAAACCCGGTTGCACAAAATATGCCTGTGCATGCTTTCATCCTTCCAGCGTACTGAGTCCTTCCTAGTCGTATCTGATAGTCCCAGGACAGGAATCATGTACACTCAGCTTCAGGGGTAAGGCTCTTCGTAATCAGTTGTGTTCTGCTATTGTTTCCATGGAATATAAAGGCGCATATGGAGCAAACAGAAGCGTCTTTCTCTAGAGTCAGCTACCCAGGGTTTGGAAACTCTCTGCCAGTACTTCAGAGAGGAACTCTAAGATGGTGCTCGGTCTTACAGAGTAAAGGATGCCCTCTGGAAGCGGCTCATGGACTGAATTCACAGTGATTGAGATGGGACATTTATTATCATTAGTATATGGTATAAATTTATATATATATTATATAGTATGAATATAAATGTATTACATACAGAACACAACTTTCTGAGTGCTGTTTTGGTGGAAATCCTAATGTTTGAGAAATGAGGAACTCCCTGAAGACTCATATCTGACCAAGGTGTCAGGCCTGGTGTCACAGACTGTTCTCAGAGCAGGCCCCTGCTAATGAGGAAAGGACTGACACCTGCACTTAGAGGTTCCTTCCTTCCCAAACGTCTCATTGCAGTGTGGACACACTGCCCTTCCTGACATCGTTCTGGTCATGATGGCTACAGAGGCATAAACATTTTGATCAAGAGTTTAGTCAGAGGGGCGCCTGGGTGGCTCAGTTGGTTAAGCGACTGCCTTCGGCTCAGGTCTTGATCTCAGGGTCCTGGGATCGAGCCCCGCATAGGGCTCCCTGCTCCGCGGGAAGCCTGCTTCTCCCTCTGACCCTCCCCCTGCTTGTGTTCCCTCTCTCGCTGTCTCTCTCTCTCTGTCAAATAAATAAATAAATAAAATCTTAAAAAAAAAAAAAAAAGTTTAGTCAGAGGTTTTCTGGTACAACGTGGTATGTTCCTCAGTGACTGCCTAGTATTCCTGCCAAACCAGCAGTGGTGGCTAAAACTTTGTTTCCTAGGGATAGTTTGTTCATCTAATCTGAGGCTGAATATTTTACATTCCTGTGAAAGCACAGTGGACCGGACACATCGTCTGTTAACCACTTGTTTCTCTAGCACACGCCAGCAAACTTGGATGTAGGGGGAAAGATGTCTCCTCGTCATTCTGCTCCAGGGGTTATCATTGGGCTGCTCTTTGGCACCCTCTTCATTGGCAGTTAGTTAAGTGTGATGTGGTGTGTGTGTCACAGTCTGGGAAACTCAGGTCCCACTGCTCACTAAATAACCTCACGGACCATTCCCAGGGGGTTGGGCTGCCTGACACCTGGCTGGGTGCAGGGCTCACAGTGCCATCTGGGCGTGCTTGCCCCTTGGCTTCCCTCTGGATGGCTCCCTTGGCCCCCTTTCCGCCTGCTCAGCAACCCCAGCAGAGAAAGAGCCTCTTTTCCTAGGGTGGCTGCAAGTCCTGGCCGTGCCTGCCACTGGCCACGCTGGGTTCCACACCCACCCCATCCAGCCTCCTGGATTGATTGCCTGGATCCAGACCTCACACCATCCTGCAAGGATGATGGCAAACTGCCCAAAACCCTGAGCTCTGAGAGGACGAGACCACACAGCCTTGTGAATGCATCTGAAGGTGTTTCTAGTCTGTTTTTGTTTTCATCTGATTCCATCTTCTACCATTAACGTTTTATAAGTTCGTCTCTCTTTGGGGACTGTAAACTCTCTTAACTTTTATTTATTTATTTATTTTAAAAGATTTTTATTTATTATTTGACAGAGAGATTGACAGCGAGAGAAGGAACACAAGCAGGGGGAGTGGCAGAGGGAGAAGCAGGCTTCCCTCAGAGCAGGGAGCCCGATGTGGGACTCGATCCCAGGACTCCAAGATCATGCCCCGAGCCGAAGGCAGCCACCCAGCCAACTGAGCCACCCAGGCGCCCTCTCCTAACTCTTAATAAAACCCTTCTTAGGCACTTCCTCACTCTCACATCTTCAAGTTACTTCATCCTGTCTTTTTTTCCCTTTCCACCACACTCTGTGAACAGTGTGCTCTCACCGTCTGTGCTCGCCAGCTATCGTGTGCACCGCAGAGTGGGGCAGGTGGCTTTCCCTCCAGCTCTGGGCTGCAGCGCGCTCCCTCCCAGAGCGGAAGCTGCAGCGGACGCTGTGCAGGCACCGGCCTAGTGGGCACCCGCAGCGGAGCCTTGTGTCTCTGACTCCAGCTTCGACTTAGCCAGAGCACCCAACCTGGTGCTCTGGTGCACTCTAGGGCTGGGCTGGCCTAAACCACCACCATGTGCTCACTGTTGAAATTTGGGGGAATAACTTTAAATTCGCTTCCTTTGTGTTTTGAACCTATAATCTCACCCAGAACTATGATGTTTCTAAAGAGTTGAGAGAGTTCCATTACGTGCTGTTGTGTTCCTGTTGCTGGATGTCTGGATGGTTTCCAGTTTGTCAGTAGTGTGAACATTCGTGTAGGTGAATGACCCCTCAAGCTCACAGCCATTTTCTTGGGATAACTTACCTTAGCTGGGCCTTTTGGTCTTGGGGCAGGGGTGCCACACGAGTCACTCTTCTACCCACATTGGTGCTCTTGGCTTTGCTCTGTTGGATTAGTAGCGTCTCCAAACTCAGAAGTAAGTATATTTGCTTCCCTGGCAACAGATTCCCATCCAGGCAACATGCTCTGTCACGATGTCCTGCCTCTGTCCTCCAGGCCTCAGCTGATAGCACTCCCTGATCTCCCCCCTGGTCCTTGACCCAAGCACCTGCTCTCTGCACTGCCTGTTTCAAGCCTCCTGTCTCTGGACTGTGGCAGCCTTGTCCCTGCACCATGCTGTCCCCAGCATGTCCTCACACTGTCATCCATGGTCTCTGTGAGGTGCATAGGGACACCCCATGCCAGTGCACCTCCAGACTCAGCACCCATGCTTGTTGGGGTCTGTTTTCCCAGCCCCTCTATAGGCTCCCAAAAGACAGCAGCACCACTGGCTGGCCGCTATGTAGCACACCTCCAAACTTGGGGCAAACCCCACATACACAAACACACACACACCTGGTGGGGCTATCTTCACCTGAGGTAACCCCACTGTACACACATATATACACGTGTCTACACAAACACAGCCCTCCCAGGTAGTTTATTCGTTCTTCAGTAACTGCCGCCGATTATTCCAAGCTTCTTGAGTGCACAGATAGCTCTCCTGGGACCGTCCCCAGTTACTGGGGAGACTGCAGCTCATCAGAGAACTCAGTGCTGGTTAAGCCACTGCGAGAATTGAGCCATGTATTTCTGATTTCAGAGCCCACATTCTTTTTTCTTTCTTTTTCTTTTTTTCTTTTTTGAGAGAGCACACGAAAGCAAGGGTGGGGGGAGGGGCAGCCGGAAAATCTCAAGCAGACTAGCCACCCAGCACAGAGCCCTCTATCCTGAGATCGTGACCTGAGCCAAAATCAGGAGTCCGCTGCTTTAACCTACTGAGCTACCCAGGCGCCCCTCAAAGCCCACATTCTGAAACCACTGACTGTGTTCAGCCCGATGGCTCCTGTGAAGCTGTGCTGGTCTCGGAGCATATGGAGCGCAGTTGGGCCCCTCTGGAGGCTGGCCTGGTGCCGTCCGCCATGCTCACAGGCCATGTGACCCCGTGTTAGTGTTGGTGGGCCCCAGCCCAGTGCTCTTGAACATTGATGGCGCAGCACTTGTCCGTTAGTGCCATTTACAAGGTGGTTTCTACGCTTTCTGTCTGGAAGAAAAAAACTTATAAAAATATAGTATCTAGGGGCGCCTGCGTGGCTCAGTCGGTGAAGCTTCTGCCTTCGGTTCAGGTCATGATCTCAGGGTCCTGGGTTCAAGCCCCACATCGGGCTCTCCACTCTGTGGTGAGTTTGTTTCTCCCTCTCCCTCTGTGATCCCCCTTGCTTTCACTTCCTCTCAAATAAATAAATAAAGTCTTTAAAATATATATATACATATAGCATCTAAAAAGATATAGATACGTATAAAATATCTAAAAAGATGTAGGTACATATAAAATACCTACCTAGTTATTGTTTTGTTCTGTTTTTTAAGGATATCCCTTTATTTTTGTTTATAAGATTTTATTTATTTGAGAGAGTGAGCGGGGAGAGGGGCAGAGGGAAAGGGAGAAGCAGGCTCCCCGCTAAGCAGGGAGCCTGGATCCCAGGACCCCGGGTTCATGACCTGAGCTGAAGGCAGATGCTTAGCTGACTGAGCCACCCAGGTGCCCCCTGGTTACTGTTTTTTGTCTCTCAACGTACAAAATATAAAGAGGACCAAGAAATGAGTTACAAGATTGTGAGCAGGCAGCCCTGACTTTAATTAAAAGTAGTATTTGTATATGTATTTTGGAAGCTCCAACTATGGAAAGTTAGGGAATGAATGTGGAAGGCCGCCCTCGCTAACAGTGCCTCCCGCCTCCCTCTACATGAACACTGTCCAGCAGGCCTTTAGGACCTAGAGAGGGGAGACTACCCTGCCCCTCCTCTTCACCTGATGGGTCTTAGTGTCCACAACCTGCGTGGTGCACAAGGTGGACAGAGACCATCTTGGAGATCATGTTTCTTTGGGCCATTGACCTAGGTGTGTCTTGCCTGGCCTTCCAGCACCAGCTGGAGTCTCCACGACTCTCCTGTCCTGCCTTCCCTGCACCCCTGAGTCAGACAGGCTGAGCCTAAGATGGTGCAGCGTGAGGGTCAGTGGAGGGCCCGCTGGATACCTCGCGGGATGGGGTTGGACACCCAGCACTGGCTTCTGAGAAGGAGGGGTATGTGAGTTGACTGGAGTAATGTCAGATGCACCAGGAAGCAAATGCTGTTCTTGGAGAAGAACTTGGGCCGGAGCTTCAGCAGTCTGTCTAGACCAGGACCTGGGGGTCCACAGAGCGGGTGGGGGCCACGGGTCAGGCGCAGTGTGGATTTGGTATCAGGTGATCTCTCAGCACAGGCCACTCCTCACCTAGCTGGGCATTGATTCACCCCTGGGCTCCCTAGTGTCCCTATGGATGGACATGACCTGGGCTCTGGGAACTGCTTGACCATACATCCTTTTCTAGGCACATAGATAATATTTGAAAATCGTCATCCCTAAATATTTTGATAATATTTCTTAGATAAATGCTCTGTTTTCCCTATATTCTTTTTTCTTTCAATGTTTTATTTATTCATGAGAGAGAGAGGCCAGAGGCAGAGGGAGAAGCAGGCTCCCCACTGAGCAGGGAGCCTGATGCAGGACTCGATCCCAGGACCCTGGGACCACAACCTGAGCCGAAGGCAGCCGCTTAACCATCTGAGCCACCCAGGCACCCCTTCCCTGTATTCTTATACTTTCCATACCAAAACCCTTCTGTGGTTTTCTTCCTTGTGTGGGTTTTGTTTTTATTACCCTGTTTTGCCCAGCATCGTATGTAGCTCTGGTGTGGACCAGGAAGAGAGGTGTCAGGGCCGATCCGGCAGGGGCGTCCCGTCCTCTCAAGAGAGGCAGTGTTGCTGCCCCTTCAGTCGGACGTCTGGCCAGCCCACCCACTGGGCACACTCCTCCCGGGGATAGATTGGTTTACCCTGCATTTCCAGTTTTTAGGGTCACTTACAGTGGAACAAAATTACGAACCGTGATAAACAGCTAATTAAGTAGAAATCGTAATGTATAGGTCCTGCAAAATCGGTTTTTTGTTCTACCTTTCCTCATACGAAAAGTTGATCAAGGTTAGGGATCTCAGCATGTCCCACCCTCAGCAGCACAGTCTTGGCTCCACACGCTCGGCAGGGTGGGTACTCAGGCAGCACACGACTGTTTCCATGCCACCTGGACTACTGTAGCATCCTATAGAAAACAAATCCACTGCTCCGCTTGGCACCCCAATCCCAGCCCTGACCATGCCTTCCTGGAGGGCCCAGGAGGCCTCTGCAGACCACCCTCTCCCCTTCCTCACGTGTGCACACTCCCTCTCCCCGCTGGAGTGTGAACTCCGGGAGGGAATAAAGCGCTCCTCTGATCACGGATATGTTCCATGCGCTGGGGTACGTTGTTGTGGGATGAGTGGGTGTGTGAATGGGAAGGGAACCTCTGTCCCCACATGTGGATAAGACGAGCAGAGATGGAGTGTGTTCCTTGCACCTGCGCAGTGTTTGCCGGTGTGCAGGACAGGTTGCTCGCCACCTCCCGTTTGTCCTGGAGCGCACGCCTCCCGGCCTGTGGGCTGTCAGCAGTGCCTGTGCTGCCTCCTTTATTCGTTACTGCGTGCGTGTGAGGCCGCGGCTGGGGTTGCTGACAAGGCAGTGGTCTTCACCTACATGTGGGACTTCGAGGTGCAGTCATCCCGCCAGTGTGTTTTTCTATTTACAGGACCTTAGAATCAGGGTGGGATGGGGTGGGGTGGGGCTTGCATATCAGGGTCATCATCTGTGTCTGTTTTCCAGGTTACCTGTCCTGCTGCCGCTTCTTGGATGACAATCAGATCGTCACCAGCTCTGGGGACACCACCTGGTGAGCATCTGAGCGCCATGCCTTTCTCACACTGCTCGCCTTAGATGTGTAGGAAATAAGATTCTTGACATTAATTAGGCCATCTTTTATTAGTTTGAAGTGGCCGTGAGGCGTCAAACACAAGTGCGTGAGTGATGAGTGAGTTCATTTTACTCTACAGATTTTAAAGCTCAAAAGTTTAATTTTGAACAAGGAAGAACTGACTCATAGACGTTGAAGCTGCAGCTGCACAAGAAATGCCTGCTTTTCTTTCCCCTGCACATACTCCCTGGCTGGGCGACACTCAGCAGCCCCCTGGGGGAGCGAGTGTGCTTGCATCCCCCTCAGTAGAGCGCCGTGCCATGTGGACCCAGCAGGGCTCAGAAGGAGCAGGGGTCACAATTGCAAGTGGATTGTGTCAGACTCCTGAGTTCAAGCTGTTCTCTTACTTAGGTTTAGAAGCCCACTTACACAACCTCTAGAACGTTTTCATTTATGGCCCCAGGGCGTGCAGTTTAAATGATCAGATAGGTTGGTTGGTTGGTTGGTTGCTTGGTTTGTTTTGGATGCAGAACACATTTTTAATAGTTTCCTGTTTAAAAGAGTAAGCCATCTGCTGAGGCTAGAGGTTTGACTTCAGGGTTTCTACATTGTTTTGTTTGGTTCAGATAGGTATTTTATGAGTCATTTTAGACTTAAACTAAACTGTCCTGGGGGCTTTTCTGGTCTTTGAGGCATGATGTGGTGGAATGCCCTGTGCCAGGGCCTGACTCCCACATCTAGCTGTCCTGGTCTACAATGCGTCCTTTTTGTATAAACTGTGTAAGTTCACAAAAGATGTATATTCTAGACTGTCAGTTTTGGGAAGAATTTCTTTATTAGAAGATATTTTTTAAAGCTTTTTCATTTATGAATAAGTGTTTTTCGGAGTCCTGGGCACACCTTATTTCCTCCCTATAGTCCCCCAGGCCCTGAGCAAGGAAGCCCTCTACCCACTGTAGGTGTAAACGGTGTTTGCGCCTGAGCCAGATTTCCTGGGAGGCTGGGATGAACTGAGCAGTTTGCAGTGTTGACGCCTCCTAGAGTCTGAAGCGCAGAAACAGCATGTGCCCCACTCATAGCTCTGTCCGCATCTTACCTGACACCTGTCAGTAGCCGCTCACGCTGACACCACGGGGCACCAAACTCAGGGCTGCCACCATGGCGCACTCGCCACTCACTCTCCCACATGTGGCTCCAGGGGAGGGCCGTGGGGTCTCAGCCTTGCTCTGAGCCATTTGTTTACCTGGTGGTGTCTCCGTGTCCTAGCCTCTGGCCTTGGCATGCCAGAGGCCACGGAGCCACAACAGTAGACTCACGTTCTCTGCCTCATCTGGGACACCTCCAGGAGCTCCCTGCTGCTCCTTGCGAACCCACACAGAGTGCAGGTCACTGGCTTCCTCTCGGTTGGTGTCTGAGTTGGCGTAGAGATAACAGTTACTCCGAAGCCCGTGGCACATTCTCATCTTGTATTTTGTTTGTTTGCTTTGTTTCCCTTCCAAACACAGTCACATTACAAAATTTAGAATTGTCAGGCAAAAAAGCGCAGAGGTTTGCTATGGTCCTAGATGGTTTGAAAGACAGTCCCTGACTGTTTGCCTGACAAAGTGAGGTGACTGCTTGTCGTGTGTTCCTGCTGCAGTGCTCTGTGGGACATTGAGACCGGCCAGCAGACGACCACGTTCACTGGACACACTGGGGATGTTATGAGCCTTTCTCTTGCTCCCGACACCAGACTGTTTGTTTCTGGTGCTTGTGATGCTTCAGCCAAACTCTGGGATGTGCGAGAAGGGATGTGCCGGCAAACTTTCACTGGCCATGAGTCTGACATCAATGCCATCTGCGTGAGTAGGGGGTGAAGATGTGGGTTTGGGGGCCTTTGCCAGCCATCAGCAAGTTAGATTACTTCTTTTTTTTTTTTTTTTTTTAAGATTTTTATTTACTTATTCATGAGAGACAGAGAGAGAGAGAGAGGCAGAGGGAGAAGCAGGCTCCCAAGGAGCAGGGAGCCCGATGCGGGACTCGATCCCAGGACTCTGGGATCATGACCTGAGCCGAAGGCAGACACTTAACAACTGAGCCACCCACGCACCCAAGTTAGATTACTTCTTGTATGCTGCTGAACACATCAAGTTTTAAAATGTGTTCAGGGTTGGATGTTCTGTCTTTTGTATGCAACTATAACCTATTTCACAAAAACTCCTATGGAAAACTTAGCTGTGATGCAGTCTGTCCTCGTGACACCAGCTAATTCTGTGCTAACTGTTCACCTCACAGATGTTGGGGATGGGCCTGTTGTGTGCAGGTACCTGCTCCCAGCCCCGGGGCAAGCCAGGGATTGGGACCAGCTTCCCTCCAGCTGGGGGGCAGTGAGGCAGTAGCTAAGCCAGTCAGCACAGCCTCTTCGGAGCAGGAGGCCAAGGCTGAGCTGTGAGCAGGAACCTTGCACCCTCAGCCCCTCCCTGTGGCTGGGGCACAGCCAGCAAAAGGAGCCTTCCCTTTGCCTCGTCACCCTGACGTGAGGGGCTCTTGCGAGAAGATGTGAAGGGTGGTATCTGGTTGGTTGGGGCTGGGGGTCCCTTCTCCATGAGGCTTGTCTGGCTGCTGGCGGCCCTCAGGGGTGACCATACTCTTCCTGATCCCCTGGAAAACCGTTAGTCATGAAATGAAGTCTTCTCTGGGGACAACAGTGGCTGTGGCTGCCCCGGTACCGATGCCCTCAGGTCAGGGTGCCCAGGTGGCTGCCGCTCCGACCCGCTGGCTGCCCGAGCCCAGCCCCTGCTGACCTTTCCCTCCTGTGGCAGCGGCAGCCCTGCTGTCGGGCAGTCCCATTTCCAGTACTTCTCTGTGCATTTGCATACTCTCTTCACTTGCTTTTCTAGTTCTTTCCAAATGGCAACGCATTTGCCACTGGCTCGGATGATGCCACCTGCAGGCTGTTCGACCTTCGGGCGGACCAGGAGCTCATGACTTACTCCCATGACAACATCATCTGCGGGATCACCTCGGTGTCTTTCTCCAAGAGTGGGCGCCTCCTCCTCGCAGGGTACGATGACTTCAACTGCAATGTGTGGGACGCACTCAAGGCCGACAGGGCAGGTAGGTGTTTGCTGGGCCTTCCCGGGCCTCCTTACGTTCAGGTAGCACTTTGGAGGATGGACATGATGCACCGCGGCTGAAATGTTTAGGTTTGTGCCCGTCGTGCCGCTAAGAAACATGTGCCATGCCTGAGTACACCTGCCTGCCCCACAGCATGGCCTGGCGGAGGGAGGGGGGACAGGCCAGGGCATCCGTAGCCGGGCTCTCAGGGCACACGGGCTTCCTTAGCACCAGCAGTTCTCCTTGCACGCACCGTGTGAGGTGCGCATGGACAGCCGCAGTGGGCAGGACGAGGCGAACTGCTGGGTCTTCAAGGCCCTCACTTTGCCTTCTCTCCCCTCTGGCTGTATGTGGTGGAACTGTATCATCTAAGTGTGGGGCACAGGCTTGGGCAGGTGTGCCCAGTGAAGTATAAAGTCTGAAGTTCACACATTGAGGGCAAGGGTGTGGTTGTCAAGTGCATTAAAACACACCTTGGAGGCGCCTGGGTGGCTCAGTCGGTTAAGCGACTGCCTTCGGCTCGGGTCATGATCCTGGAGTCCCGGGATCGAGTCCCACATCGGGCTCCCTGCTCGGCAGGGAGTCTGCTTCTCCCTCTGACCCTCCTCCCTCTCATGCTCTCTCTCCCTCAAATAAATAAAAAATAAAATGAAATTAAAAAAACAAAAACAAAAAAAAAAACCACAGCTTGTACAGGGGCGTCTGGTTGGCTCACTGGGTGAAGCGTATGACTCTTGATCTCAGGGTTGTTAGTTCAAGCCCCACACTGGGTGTAGAGAGTGTATATATATATATATTTTCTTAAGATTTATTTATTTTAGAGAGAGCACGAGCAGGGGGAGGGGACAGGGAGAGAGAGAAGCGGACTTACCCACAAAGTGTGGAGGCAGACATGGGGCTCAGTCTCACCACCCTGAGATCATGACCTGAGCCAAAACCAAGAGTCGGATGCTTACCTGGCTGAGCCACCCAGGCGCCCCAAAAATAAAAATCTTAAAAAATAATAATAAAACACAACTTGTACAAAAGATGAGAAACTTCCTGTATTAAACACAGACAGGCGACTGAATTGAATTGACACTTTCAGAATCTTTCAACTCTGTACCTTGGCAGGGGGAAGAACGGAGCATGACTGGGGGTCTCCTGGGGTTCTTTCCTTGACCTCCCACTTTCCGATGGATCTTTTCCCCCTGGGCTGAGCTCCCCTCCTGCTCCCCCTGCTCCCTCTCGCAGACTCCCTGCCCCCACTGCCTCTGCCCCGACGGTTCCCCGGTCACAGTGCCACGGCGGAAAACACTGTTCCGTCCAGCTGAGACTCTCTCTTTACTCAGCTGTGAAAGTAAGGAGTGTGGGAAAGAGACAGGAGTTCTCTGAAGTTAGCCGTCAGAGTCTTCTGGACGGACATCGAGTGTTCGGGCTGATAATTATCCGGGCACAGACGCTGAGTGTCAACAGGGGCTTTTGTCTCCCTGTGGGTTCAGCGTGGGGTCACCGTGTGACATCCCGTTGGCCCTCCCCCTCTTGCATCTGTCACCAGCCCTCTGTGTTTTGTGCCCTGTGCTGGGCTTCAGGGATTATAAACAAATGAAGAACAGCCCACGGCCTTATACTCTTGGGTTGTAATTGCCCTGAGATTGGGATGGTTGGATTTTTTTTTTTTTTAAGATTTATTTATTTTAGAGAGACAGTGCACTAGTGGGAGAGGGAGAGGGAGAAAGAGTCTTGAGCAGACTCCACGCTGAGCGGGGAGCCTGACGCAGGGTTCGATCTCATGACCCTGCGATGATGACCTGAGTGGAAGTCAAGAGTCGGGTGCTCAACTGACTGAGCCCCCTCAGGCGCCCCTTATTTAAGCTTCGTACCATCATGAGTATACTCAAGAGTTGGTGCAAGAGGCCCTGAGTTGTTCACTGTGTGTTTTGTGCCTTTTTATCATGTCTGTTCCTAGTCATCATGCTGTCTTAATATGTTACCAGGTGCTCCAGTATATCTTTATTTTGTTTGAATACTTCCCCTGCTGTAGGTGCCTTCACATTGTTTTTAAGAGAGGAGTGTATTGAGCTTTACTCGCCGTGGCGGAGCGTGGCTTCTCTTCCTCCTGGCGTCCTTTCCTGCCAGGGAGGTGTTGCGGGGGCTGGGCCTCAGCGTTTGGGGCCTTCCTCCACGCGTGGTTTTGCACCGCGCCCTGCAGAGCATCAGCACATCACTGCTTGGTGGGGCACCTCTGGGTCCCGGAGTGACTGGGCTCTCATCTGCTCTCAGGTGTCTTGGCTGGGCATGACAACCGCGTCAGCTGCCTGGGGGTGACTGACGATGGGATGGCCGTGGCGACAGGGTCCTGGGATAGCTTCCTCAAGATCTGGAACTAACGCGGACAGGTAACACAGCGGCCCGGCGCCCTCCCTGCACATAGCTCTGTGTACTTCTCACAGCACAGAGGAGTTCACACTTGCTAGATTAATTTTGATGTTGAGTTGATTTGGAATTATGGTGAGGCGAGCCTTGCGTCCACCTGAAACAACATGCCCTTGGCAGCAGACAGGCGGTGCGTCCACCTGAAACAACGTGCCCTTGGCGGCAGACAGGCGGGGCGGGAGGGAGAGCAGTAGCACTGACCTTAGATGTTCTCTTTCTACATTTCTTTAAACTCTGTTTGAAACAGCAGCTGGACGTCGTGGCGACTGGAAGACCATTCCAACCTTGAAGCGTTACAGTGATAGCATTTCCAATCCGCCCCTACTAACGTGGACGCCCTGCACCCCCTCAGAACTTCAAAAGGGCAAGACCTTTTCCTTCACTTATTGCTGAAACCAAGAGCACAATTCCCATGAAGAGAAGAATCTCTGTGCTGTAAACTCAAACAAATTGTGCATTCCTCCCGGGACCATTGTCTTTGTTTTCTTTTTTGTCTTGAAAAGGAAATACTATAATAAACGTGCTAACCAGAAGGTAAACTTGAGTGTAATTGCGAGGCAGACACACCTTTTCACTAGTTCATTTGAATTTTAGGTCAGTGACCCTGTTTTGTGCTGTTGATGCAAAACAAGTTGAGGATTTTATCTTGTAATCAGTTCTAAATTTCAGGTTGTGTTTGTAACAGAATTCTGCAAACATTCATATTTCCTTTTTAAAATATATTCCTTTACGTTCAGTAGTTACACAGAGGAAGAGGGTCTGGTGCAGCCTCTCTGAAATTGTTAATGATGTAAATTGAGTCCCTTGTTTTTTATTTTTTGTCTCGTGTCACATAATTGTTACGCACAAACACGGCATAGAAAGGAAGATGCTAATAAGGAAAGGAACCAAGCACATGCTGTGGATGGTCTTGAATGCGTGATGAATAGTAAACTCAGATTAGGCACCTTCTGCTCCCCGACCTGTCCTCCCTACCTTCTCAGTTCAGTCCTTAATCTCACCTTGGGTTTCCTTGTGAAGTCGGAGGGACGTTCGTAATAATAGCCTAACACTACCCTGCGCCCCACCCCCAGCCGTCAGGAACCTCTGTTTTCCAGAGAGGCGCCCGTCCTGTGCTTGGATAGTCAGTCAATTATTTGTGTATGAAACCATGTACAAATCAATGTTTTGAAAATAATGATCTCAAACTTTCTAAGTTAAATTTTAAAAAATTTGATCGTTTGCCATATTGGGTGGGTTTACTCTTAGAATCGCATGCTGTAGAAATGCTCAAAAGCGCATATAGGACTCAGTCCTTAGATGTTCTTTTTCTTTTAAGAAGTAACCTCTTTACAGTGTAACCACTGCGGCTCTGTCCACTCACGTCTGCACAAGTGTCGGGGGCAGGGCAGCCCGCAGGCTTCACGCTTGGGCAGCGGGATCAGTCACTCTTTCTTTCTTTCAAAAAAAAAAAAAAAAAAAAAGTCCTGTTCCAAATGATCACTGTTGGATTCGGGGGTGGGGGTGGGGGGCAGGGAATGGAGACCCTGGCCTTCCTCTGTGAATTCCTCCTGGCCTGTCTTTGCCGTGGAGCCAGCCTTTTGCACCTGAGGCGGATCGTTGTCTAACACGCAGGCCTCCCTGGTCCCACCGGAGGCCGGTGTCCAGCAGCCGCGGTTGGACGGCAGTGCTGTGGGCTGCCTCCCTGCACCCTAGCCCCCTTCCCGCAGCAGCGGTGGCTTCTCTCTCCTCTTTCTGCAGCAGCCTGTGCACAACTGTGCTGTGACATGCAGGAGGCCTGGATCTGGCAGAGAGAATAAACACGAGCCCTCCTTCCTTCCCATCGACACCTCTGTAGAGCTCTCTGCACCCTGTGCCCCTCACTGTTTGTATTTAATTTTAAAGTCAGTGTATTGCAAGGAGGCTGGATGCAAGATAGATACTATATTAAACTGTACCGTTATTTAAGATGTAATAAAGCAGTTTGACATGAGGGACTTTGGTGTGGCTGCTTATTTGCAAGGCTGTTTGGGTTCCTGATGACAGCCATCGTCCCCCGGACGCCCTGCTCGGTGAGGTCGGCCTGATCTGGTCATGTGGGCAGCGCCGTGGCTGCCCGCTCCTCTGCCAGGTCTTTGGTCCCCATCACCAAGAGTCCATGAAAGAAGGGTCAGGTCCTCTGTCGGGTCCCAGCAGTTCTGCCACCACCCAGACCGGCCCCCCACCCCCGCTGCCCAGGCCCCTGCCCAGGGTGCATGGACTGTCCCCAGCGGCCATCCCTGCGGTCTCTTGTCTTCCAGGCCTGAGCCCCTTGCTTCCTCTTCCCTCTGTTAGGATGTCTGAGGACGTTACTCCTGCTGACTGAGTGGTTTTTATCTCAGTCTGGATAAAAAGAACTGTAGTGTGGAAGAAAAATAAGCATCTGCCACCAAAGTGTGCGAAACAAGTCAGAACGGGCATATTCCCAAAGGACCTCCACCTGGGCAGGCCTGTTCCTTCCTTACTCTACACGGTTGTTGGCCGTAACTTGGTAGTTTTCGTGGGTTAAATGCTGGTACTTTTTCATAAATAAGTGAAGACTACTCTCCATGGGAAGTACTGCCACCTGAGGCTCTGTTCTCCAATTATCAGCAAGATGGAGCAGCAGGGGCCTCCTGTCGGTTTCTGCGAGGACCAGGGGTGCTGTCTCCTCGGAGACTGGCAGCCTGAATGGTGGGTTTGCCTGGCTTCAGCCTCCTCCCCAACGGCTCCCTGAAAGACACTGCCCGTTGTCTTAGAAGAAAATGCCAGAGAGCATCCGAGGTGCCCCTGGGGCTGACAGCCGGAATCCTTGGGAGGGATGTTCTGGGATCAGAAAGCAGGTGGTAAGCCAGCCCAGGGGCACACCCTAGGATGGGCACAAGGTTGGCATGGGGTAAAATGGAACCTGGTAGTCTTCGGATGCCTACCTCTTCCTATCTCCTTCAGTGCCCCAGCCTGGCACCCAGCATGACCCCCTGCCTAGGGCACAGAGCGGCCCTTTGCTGGCTCTGAGATTACTGTCCCACTTTCTCAGCAAAGCAGTCCCTGCAAACAGGCATCAGCCGGGGCATCTATCAAGGAGCCCACGCTGCCAGGGCAGACTGCTGGTTCTCAACCTTCAGGCACAAAACAGTCTTGTACGGACTGAGCAAACCCTTTAGCACTTGGCCTGAGCTGCTTGGGCAGTCCTGGGAAGTGAGCTCTTGCTCTGTGCCACGCGTCCCCTCCAGGGTGCCCACCCCGCTCCCTTCCACTCCTCCAGTCTCCCCTGCAACCACTGCCCCTCCTGGTTCTAGTCATGGCTCTGCCCTTGGGGGCACACCTGTTGCAGGTGCGCTGTCCAAGCTCACGGAGCCCTCGGAGGCTGGACTCCAGCTGGGGCCTCTGACTTCTAGGGCCCTGTCCCCACCATGCCCACTCAGTGTTGTGCCCCACGTGGACACTGGGGTCTCCTGCTGCCCCTCATAGCACCTGACCCTCAACCTGTCCCCACCAGCCCTGGGACTGCCCAGAGGAGTGTGCTGTCCAGGCAGGGTCTCTCCTCTAACTAGCACCCCCATCTACCCCCCCTGCTGCCTGCTCTGTGAGTCCAGTCAAAGCCCTCTCTGGAGCCAAGCCCAGACTGTACCCACCGTGTCCTCGCTGCAGGTTACTTGGCCCGTCTGTGCCCAGGATTCCCCGAGTGAAAACCGCAGACAACAAAAGCACCCGTTTCCTAGAGGCCTCGTGAGAATTCCTTGAGCCCCCTGTATGCAGGTGCCAGACCCCACCCGCCCCAGACTGGCACTGCCTCTGCCCCACAGGGCTCCTCCCAGCTGCCGGCAGGGCATGCCCCCCTTCACTGACCACCCTGCTGAGAAGCTTACAGTCCACTCGAATGTCTTGTTCCCTGCTGAACTGTGTGCATGGCACTTCACAGGCCTGCACGAAGAGGGGCTGCTCCGCTCCACCCCCCAAAACCACTCCAAACAGGACAGTACCACATTGGCAATTCCAGACACTGGCCCCTGGGGAGGAATGGCCATGCAGGAGGGGCTGGACTTGTCCCACGTGTGCTGGCTAGAAGCCTGAGGCTGGGGACGGACAAGATGACCTCTGCATCCCCCAAGACACGCCCAGGGAGCCTTGGTCCCTCCCTGCCACCCGTCACCCAGGCTCCTGGCCATTTCCCCTTTTGAATACCAGGCAGCCTCTGTTCACCCTCCTCTCACCCCTGCCAGGCACAGTTGAGGCGAACTTCCCTGTGAGCTGGGAGCAGGACTGTGAGGAGAACCCCCTCCACCCTGGAGCCACCCCCCAGACTGCACTCAAAATCCAGGACCACCCACCCTACTTGAATGAGTCCAGCTCTGAGCAGGCAGCCTATGTGGCTCTACCTTCCATGGCCCAGGCTTCCTTCTCCCACCACCTACCCCACCCACTCTGCTATCTCCCATCATTCAATCCTCAGAAGAGGGTGCATCTAGGTTTTAGGGGTCTGAGGCGTCTAAAACCGGAGTCACAAGTCATGTTTCAGAAAAATACAAAGAAACCAATACTAGTGGGCACCTGGGTGGCTCAGATGGTTGAGCGTCTGCCTTCAGCTCAGGTCGTGATCCCAGGGTCCTGGGATCGAGTCCCACATCGGGCTCCCTGCTCCTTGGGAGCCTGCTTCTCCCTCTGCCTCTCTCTCTCTCTCTCTCTCTCTCTCTCTCTGTGTCTCTCATGAATAAATAAATAAAATCTTACAAAAAAAAAAAAAGAAAGAAACCAATACTAGTGCTGGGAAAGGTTACCTGAGAGCCTCTGAGGCAGAACCCGCAGCCTCAGCCCAGCCTAAACTAGCCCTTCTGGCATCCATCCCCACCCCCACATTGGCCTTTGTCCCTGCTGCTGGCCCTTCCCTCTCCCCAGCAGGTCTGGCTTATTCCTACTCCGCCTTTGGACTCAGCCCAAACAAAACTTCTAGGAACCTTCCGGATGCCCTAAAGAACCCCTCCCAGCATTGGTTTCCATTATTGCTGGTCAGCCCTTGAGGGTGCTGGGTGGGACCAGGGCCTGCTGGGAGAAATTGCACAACCTGGTCAGCGGAAGGAAGCCACAGCCCCTGTGTTCTCATCTCTGAAATGGGGAAGCGCTCCTGTGTGAAGTCTTTTTTTTTTTTTTTTTAAAGATTTTATTTATTTATTTGAGAGAGAGAGAATGAGAGAGAGCACGAGAGGGAAGAGGGTCAGAGGGAGAAGCGGACCCCCGCTGCTGAGCAGGGAGCCCGATGTGGGACTCCATCCCAGGACTCCCAGGATCATGACCTGAGCCGAAGGCAGTCGCTTAACCAACTGAGCCACCCAGGCGCCCTCCTGTGTGAAGTCTTGAGGTCTGGGGTGGACAGAGGCTTTCCATTACTACGGGCTCCTGCACAACTTCCCTTTAGAGAGGGACACAGGAAGGGCCCTGCCGTGTGACCTTGGCTAGTTACTAGGCTGCTGGCTTTCCTTCCTTCGTGCCTTCTCTATAAACGTCCGGCTCTAGAAGGTTCTTGGGAGGCCTAGCCCCGTGCCTAGAACATAGTAAGTGCTGGATCAAGTGTTACTATTCTGTTAATGATCATATCCAAAATACACAGCTCAAAAGGCTTCTTCTGTGGGTGTGGCTGGCTGTCACTTTAGGGAAGTGGTTGGATTTCCAAAATAACCAGATGGGGAAGTTACAGAGCTTAAGAAATCCCCCCAATTCCTGACACCCTTGCCCCCCTTCCTACTTACACTTGATGACCCCACTGCCCAGTGGTCCCAGGCCAGTAGTGAGACATGTCCTGTTTTGTGCCTATCTGAGTTTGGAGTCTCTGCACGTAGGGCCGGGAGACCCCACCAGAGGAGCCTGACCACCGCAGGTATGGGGGCAGGGGAAACCTGGCGGCCACGCTGCTGCAAAGGGCTCCACACGACACAAGGTGTGGGAGACGTGCGCTTACACAGGGAATAACGGTGGGCACTTGGGAAGCCAGGCAGATTACCAAGAACCGAACAGGGCACTCTCCCGGCTTCCTCTACGGGCACCCCTTATTCACAGACGAGTCCCAGGAGCCTGGCACACTGTTGGGACACTTGACTTCTGGGTGCCCTGGGGGAGGCCTGCAGCTCCACCAGAAGCTACCAAGTGGGTAACTAGGTCCCCTTCCTCTCTCCTCTCTGGGTCCTCCGGTGGTGATGGTGAGAGGGGTGGGGGACGACGGTGCTAGCAGGTCACCCTGGAGGGGCCCCCTTTGACATCCCGGGCCTACAGCCCCTGTAGTCCAGGTGGTGTGCAGGGCCCCGCCAGGGGGCTTGGGGTGGGAGAGGCCCGCGGTGGCCCCGCCCCGGCCGCCCCCTCCCTCTGTACCAGCAGGGAGGGGTCCGGCTGTCGCAGCTGCTCGCAACCAGTTTTGGTTCCCCAAACATGTGCCTTCTAAGTAGATTCACACCCCGTCAGTTATGGAATCCTAAGCGGGTGCTGTCACCACTCGCAGGGGTCCGCAGCCAGCCCACCCGGCCCGCGGTGGAGGGGAGCGGGAGCGACAAGGGGGCAGGGGCAAGGGGCGCGAGCGGACGTGCTTGCAACGCGGCGGGGTAAGTGGGGACCAAGGTTCTTCTTCAAGGCGGCCGCCGTCGGAGTCGGGGCAGCCGATGGCCCACCGCGAGCCTCCCGCCCCAGCCCCACCGACCCCTGGGTCGCAGCCCCCAGCCGGGACCCCAGGTCCTTGCTGGACGACCCACGTGCGCGGGGCGCGCGGGCGGGGCGCATGCGTGGGGCGGGGCGCATGCGCGGGGCGGGGCGCGCGTGCGCACTGGCTGCATTGCTGCTCGGCGGGCCGGCGCCGTGGTCCTGGCGGCCGTGGGGCGGGGGGCGGCCATGGGGCGGGGGGCGGCCGCGGCGCCGGGGGCCGGCTAGCGACGGCGAGCGGCAGCGGGGTGGCGTGGCCCGCGGGCTCGGCCCGGAGAGGGGACGGCCCCGCAGGCGCCCGGGGCAGCGAACGGTGAGTGCGCGCGGCCGGTCGGCCCAGCCCTCCGCCCGCGGTAGCCGCCGCCCGGGGTCAAGGGGCGGCCTGGGGGTCTGGGGGTGCGGGGTCGTGGGCCGGGGCGGCCCTGTCCGCCGCCCGGGTGTGGGCCTGGGGGCGCGACCGCCGACCTCGCCCGCGACGGCCGCCTCCCGAGTCCGCGGGTTGGCGGGCAGTCTGGAGGGTCGGGCCCTCGGGGGCAGGTCGGGGTCGCCTTGTCGCGCCCTGTGTCGTCGGAGGGCGCGCCGCTCTGGGACGCCAGACACCCGCCCGGCGACCCGCAGCCGGGGCCCGCGGGGGTCTCGGGCCGGGGCCGCTCCGAGCAAACGGATGCCCTGGGCTTTGATTTTGAGTAACAGGTTACTTTTCCTTTCCCGTCTTGGGGCGCAACTCTGCCTCACATGGAAGACTTAGGCATTCGTTTTGGGAGTATGCCCTGGCTTTTAGAAGGGAGTTATTTTCCATCTTTCGGGATGACGCCCTTCAAGGACTCGTTCCCCGGAATCCCGGGGCCCTGTTGTCAGCGGGCGCACCGAGTCCGTCCCTCACTGTGACCTTTGCCCTCGCCACCGGGCGACTTGAGGACAGGGGCAGGTGCCAGTGCAGTAGGCACACAGTGGCTGCAGCTGGAGGGGAGCCCTCGTGATGGTTCCGGGTTTTTTGTGTTTAACTTGTGGGTAGGTCTGCGCTGCTAGCACAGAGCCCCGCGGGGTTCTGACATGATGGTGGAGGGTCTCCCAGACGCTGGCCCGGCAACTGGCACCCCACTACACGGGGAAACAACAGTCGGTGCTGTTGTTTACCGCTTGAGAAAAGGTATGATGAATGAAGAGGCAGGTGTTTTTTTAATAGGAGTTGATGGCCCCACATCTTTATTCCTTCAAATCACAGGGCTTTTCTGTAAGCATGGATATTACAACAGCCAAGGGAGCTTCAGGAAGCAGGAGAGGCAGTGTGCAAAGGGAGGGTGCACCTGAGGGCGGCCTCCTCCAGCAGCCTCACTGCGGCCCTGTTTACACCGAGTGACAGGCACTCCGCTGCTTTCGCCCGTCCTGGGTTAGTACGGGTCAGCTGGTAACTCCACGACTTCATTTCTGTTTGTGCTGGTGGCTGGCCATTTGCAGTACCTCCAGACCCATGATTGCCAGGCTCCTGAGTCTAATGCACAGCCACTCAGATTGTGGTCTGAGAACTTTATTTCAGTGCACGATGACAGTGCCTGGCTTTATTCAGAGCTGCACAGACCCTGGTCTTCCTTGTCTGCCCAAGGAAGGGTGCCACCGCCTCTCTAGAACAGCCCCCTTCAGGTCTCAGATCCTATTCAGTTTATGGGGTTACAGGTCAGGCTCCTGGCTCATGTTACCAGAGAACTTTCCAAAAGGTCTTCCTTGGTTCACACACTGCCAGTGTGGATGCCCAGTTTTATCACAACCTTGCCAGCATTGGGTACTATCGATGGAGAAGGGAAGGGCGATTTTAGAGGGACTTGTTTTCCACCTCAGTGTCAACTAGTGAGGTTCGGCATTTCCTATTTCTGTCACCAAATAAGCTGTCCTTTTTCATTCAGTATTTTCTTTCTTTTCTTTTTTTTTTTTTAAGATTTTATTTATTTATTTGACAAAGATACCGGGAGACAGGGAACACAAGCAGGGGGAGTGGGAGAGGGAGAAGCAGGCTTCCCGCGGAGCAGGGAGCCCATCATTCAGTATTTTCCACAAATACAGTTGAGAGCTCTCACTGGATGTCATGGGTGTCACATCTGTCTGTGGGCGTGTGTCTGACTTCTTTGCTGGATGCCATCTCAGCGTGTCCCCTCCCCACCATGTGTGAGTTCTAGGAAACATTGCTGCCCAGCACTATTTTCCTAATAAAATTTCCCAATGCCAAAGTTGTTTTTTAAAATTAGGGCGCCTGGGTGGCTCAGTCGTTAAGCGTCTGCCTTTGGCTCAGGTCATGATCCCAGGGTCCTGGGATTGAGCCCCGCATCGGGCTCTCTGCTCCGCGGGAAGCCTGCTTCTCCCTGTCTCTCTCCCCCTGCTTGTGTTCCCTCTCTCGCTGTGTCTCTCTCTGTCAAATAAAAAAAATCTTTAAAAAAATAAAAATAAAAATAAATAAAATTAGGGCGTCAGGGTGGCTCATTTGGTTGGGCGACTGCCTTCTGCTCAGGTCATGACCCTGGAGTCACAGGATGGAGTCCCGAGTTGGTCTCCCTGCTCAGCAGGGAGTCTGCTTCTCCCTCTGACCCTCCCCCCCTCTCATGTTCTCTCTCTAATAAATAAATAAAATCTTAAAAACTTAAAAAAATAAAATTAGATTTGTGCTGTGGCACTTGCCTGGCTCCTTCGGTGGAGCGTGCCACTCTTGATCTCAGGATTATGAGTTCGAGCCCCATGTTGGGCGCAGAGATGACTTAAAAATTAAACTTTTTTTGTTTTAAGGTTTTGTTTATTTATTAGAGAAAGAGAGGGAGAGAGAATCTGAGGCAGACTCTGCACGGAGTGCAGAGCCTGACGCAGGGCTCGATCCGCAACCACGAGATCATGACCTGAGCTGAAACCCAGGGTCAGATGCCCAACTGACTGAGCCACCCAGGCACCCCTAAAAATGAAACTTAAAAAAAAATAATAAAAAATAAATCAGATTCGTGCTGTCAGGAATGTGCATGAATTTGGATGGAATTCGAATTTCATCCTTCTCAAACAGTTAACATACCGGAACAAGCTTGTCATCACATTAGTCTTTGCAAGTAAATATTAACAGCTTCTAGATAATGAGTAATAGAAAATTTTTATTATTTTTTTTAAAGATTTTATTTATTTACCTGACAGAGACACAGCGAGAGAGGGAACACGAGAGGGGAGTGGGAGAGGGAGAAGCAGGCCCCTCGCTGAGCAGGGAGCCTGCTGCGGGGCTCGATCCCAGGACCCCGGGATCATGACCTGAGAGGAAGGTAGACGCTTAACGACTGAGACACCCAGGTGCCCCATGAGTAATAGAAGATTTTTAAGTACATTTGCCTTTTGTGATTTTGATAGGTTTATTCCTTTTTTTATTGTTTTGAAATAATTAGAGATTCACAGGAAGTGAAATAGTCCAGAGAGAGGGCACCTGGGTGGCTCAGTTGGTTAAGCGACTGCCTTCGACTCAGGTCATGATCCTGGAGTCCCGGGATCGAGTCCCACATCGGGCTCCCTGCTCGGCAGGGAGTCTGCTTCTCCCTGTGACTCTCTTCCCTCTCGTGCTATCTCTCATTCTCTCTCTCTCAAATAAATAAATAAATAAAATCTTAAAAAAAAAAAAAAGAAATAGTCCAGAGAGACCCTTGTAACCCCCCCCTTTATTTTACACACCCATAGTGCAGTAGTTTTTATAACCAGGAAATTAGCATTGGAAAACTGTCGTTAAAAAAAAAGAAAACTGTCGTTAACTACACTACACTCCTTATTTAGATTTCACCAGTATTTATGTGTATCTGATTCTCTGCAGTTTTATCCATTTATACACTGATGTACCCACAACCACAGTCGGGACTCAGAACCACTCCGTCATGCCGAGGATGCCCCACTCATGCCCGACCTGTATGATTTTACCATCTTGAGAATGTATATGGGATCATTCAGTTTGTGACCGTTTGACATTGGCTTTTT
Source organism: Zalophus californianus (assembly GCF_009762305.2). Classification (NCBI taxonomy): domain Eukaryota; kingdom Metazoa; phylum Chordata; class Mammalia; order Carnivora; family Otariidae; genus Zalophus; species Zalophus californianus. Next base: position 687,983 of record NC_045598.1, on the reverse strand, counting down.
TCACCCCGTATAATGCCCCTGACATCTATCCGAACTGCTGCAGGCATCAACAGCCCGCTCCCGTGTGTTGCCCAGTTGTATTTTACTGTGTGGACAGACCACGGTCGGTTTAAGCAGCAGGGAGGCATTGGGGCGGCGGCCAGCTGCAGTCTTCGGCTATTGCACATAAAGCTGTCGTGAACACTCATGTGCAGCTTTTATGTGGACATATATTTTTATTACTCTGAGATAGATGCCACCTTGCAGTTGCTGGGTTCTGTACTTCTCTTTTTTAAGATTTTATAAGAAACTGCCCAACTTCCAGGCTGTACCGTTCATGTTGCAGCAGCGTGTGAGTGATGGTTTCTCTGCTGTCTGGCTTTCGGTTGTCTTAGCCATCCTGAAAGGTGTAGTGATACTGTTGTTTGAATTTGTATTTCCTGTGGCCGATGGCGTGGAGCTTCCCATGGTTTTTTACCGTGTGTGCATCCTCTGGTTTGTTCATCGTTTTTGCCCATTTTCTAATTGGATTATTTGTTTTTTTACTTTTGTTTTTGAGATTTCTTTGCATATTCTAGATAGAAAACCTTTGTTGGATATCTCGTTTGCAAATATTTTCTCCCACTCTGCAGCTTGTTTTTATTCTCTTCACAGAGTCTTCCACAGAGCAAGCTTCTTTTAATGAAGTCCAGTGTATTGATTTTTTTTTTTTTTTTTACCTTTTATGGACTGTATGCATCATGTATAAAAAATTCTCTCTAGTCCTGGGTTCTAAAAACTTTCTCCTTTTTCTTTCTTTCTTTCTTTTTTTTTTTTTTAAGATTTTATTTTTAAGTAACCTCTCCACCCATCGTGGGGCTTAAACTTACAGCCCCAAGACCAAGAGTCATATGCTCCACCGACCGAGCCAGCCGGGCACCCTGCTCCTACTTTTTTTTTTTTTTAACTTTTTATTTATTTATTCATGAGAGAGAGAGAGAGGCAGAGGGAGAAGCAGGCTCCCAAGGAGCAGGGAGCCCGATGTGGGACTCGATCCCAGGACCCCGGGATCATGACCTGAGCCGAAGGCAGACGCTTAACCATCTGAGCCACCCAGGCGCCAGCTCCTACGTTTTCTAATAAAAGTTTTATAGATTGTGTTTTACACTTGACATAATCCATTTTGATTTGTTTTTAGTTAATTTTTGTTTAAGGTGTGAAGTTCGGGTTGAAGTTCACTTTTCTTGCCCCAGTTTTATTGACAAATAATTGACATACATCCCTGTATAAGTTTAAGTGGACAGCATTTGTTGGGTACAAAATATTGTCCCAAGACTCAGTGTAGTAGAATTCTTAAGCAGTGAGTGGAAGCTGAGACAGCATCACCTATATATTTTACTATAGAGTAGTTTGTCTTCACTTTTCCCAGGGACAGGTGAGGAGCTGGCTGAAGGTGATCTGGGCCTGGTTGAAGTGCGGCTTAGCCGACCATGCCCTGCATGTTGGGTGGCCTCCCTGCTTGGTTGGGTCCTCTTGTCTGTGTACTGTGGCCTTGCACAGGGGCTTAGGAGCATTGGCCCAGATGCCAGCCCTGCCCTGTCCTAGCTGTGTGACCCTGGGCTTCTGTGTCCTAGACACCCCATGTGTCTCATTGTGAGCACGAGGCAGGTGATACGAGGTGAGCGCTTGGACAGCGCCTGGCAAGGTGGGCGCTGGACCTTGCCATGGGCCCTGGCTCTGCGGGATGTATTTCTGCTTCTAGCCAGTCATCCTGGTTTTGGGTAAGTGTCCATATTCCCGCAGGCAGTCCTGCTTCGGCTTCTCCGTTCTTGGACAGAGAGAGGGCAGTGCGTGTGCAGAAGGGGCCGTATATCCTGGACGCACTTCCCTTGTTGAGCTGTGGCCGTTACACATCTGTCCACGTTCACCCGTGTTTGGGTCATGGCTTATACATCATTGGTCACCCTGCCTTTTTCTCAGACATCATTGGCTCCAACATTGGTGATTATTTCCTTTTAATGATTGCATTGTTGGGGCGCCTGGGTGGCTCAGTCGTTAAGCATCTGCCTGCAGCTCAGGTCATGATCCCGGGGTCCTGGGATCGAGCCCCACATCGGGCTCCCTGCTCCACAGGAAGCCTGCTTCTCCCTCTCCCACTCCCCTGCTGGTGTTCCTGCTTTTACTGTCTCTCTGTCAAATAAATAAATAAAATCTTAAAAAAAAAAAAAGGTTGCATTGTTACAACTTGCCTAATTGACTCCTTTAATTTAAGTGCCTCTTTTGTCCTTTCTTGGCAGTAAGTTGCTCTAAGTCCCATGCAGAGTGGGGCATTTCAGGTAGCCTTGCCCTGATTCTACATATTAGAGGAGAGGAGTTGGTTGGTTTTACTTCTCAGAATGGCAGGGTGAGGCTGCTGCAAGACCTCTTGGTCACAGCTCAGAACTGAAGTTTTTACCCTTCTTTGCTGAGGTTCTGTTAGTAAAGAATGTTAGGTATGTGTGTTTGCTTGTTTTAATTGACGTATAGCTGTCGACACAAAGTGAACAAACTTTTTAGAGTCTCTAAAAGTAGGAGCGCCTGGATGGCTCAGTCGGTTAAATGTTTGACTCTTGATTTCGGCTAAGGTTATGAACTCAGGGTTGTGAGATCAAGTCCCACGTCAGGCTCTGCCCTCACCAGGGAGTCTGTTTGAGATTTTCTCTTTCCCTCTGCCCCTCCCCCCATGTTTGCGCACGTGCACACTCTCTTTCTCAGATAAAACGAATCTTTAAAAAAAAAATTCTCTAGGGCGCCTGGGTGGCTCAGTTGGTTAAGCGACTGCCTTCGGCTCAGGTCATGATCCTGGAGTCCCGGGATCGGGTCCCACATCGGGCTCCCTGCTCGGCAGGGAGTCTGCTTCTCCCTCTGACCCTCTTCCCTCTCGGGCTCTCTCTCTCTCATTCTCTCTCTCTCAAATAAATAAATAAAATCTTAAAAAAAAAGTCTCTAAAAGTAAAAAAGAGCGTTTTATTCGAGCTCAAGTTAGGACAGTTGCCCTGGAAACACGTTTTCACACTCCAGGAAATGAATGGTTTTTACAGTGTAATATACTTTTTACATCTTGTAAAAGCTCAAAAGATTATAGATTAGCATATAGGCAGGAATTAGGAGTTTTGTCATAAAGGAATGCAGGGAGTAGGGGTGTTGACTGATACCTCAAAGACAAGATGATTTTCCTTTAGGCTACTCATTCACAAAGCAGATGTACAGTGCTTGCGTGGGGGGCCATAAATCAGGCTTTGGGTTTGAACGAAGTTTATGTACAGTCATGTTGACTTAGAAAGAAATCTAAAATAGTTTCTCTTGTATGTCAGACCTTTAGAGAGTTTTTCTCTCATAGTTGGCATACAGTGTTATATCAATTTCAGGTGTACAACATTGATTCCACAGTTTCTGTAGATTACTCGGTGTTCACCAAGGTAACTGTAGTCACCGTCTGTAACCATACAACATTATTACACTATTACTTTTTTATATAGATATATTTGTTTTTTAAAAGATATTTATGTATTTACTTGTCAGAGAGAGAGGGAGAGCACACACACACACAAGCAGGGGGAGCAGCAGGGAGAGGGAGGAGCATGCTCCCCGCTGAGCAGGGAGCCCGATGTGGGGCTCAACCCCAGGACCCTGGGATCATGGCCCGAGCCCAAGGCAGACACGTAACCAACTGGGACACCCAGGCGACCCTATTACAGTATTATTAATTTTATTTCCTATGCTATACTTTTTCATCCCTGACTTATTTATAACTGGAAGTTTGTACCTCTTAATCCACTTTACCTATTTTGCCCATCCCCCATCCCCCTCCCCTCCAGCAACCCCAATTTGTCCTCTGTATTTGGTTTTTTGGGGCATCTGGGTGGTTCAGTCAGTTAAGAGTCTGCCTTCGGCTCAGGTCATGATCTCAGGGTCCTGGGATCGAGCCCCAGATTGGGCTCCCTGCTCAGCGGGGAGTCTGCTTCTCTCTCTCTCTCTCAAATAAATATTTATTTGAGACAGACAGAGAGAAGGAGCAGGGGGGAAGGGACAGAGGGTGCCCCAATAAATCTTTTTTAAAATAAATAAATAAACGTTTGGTGGTTTTTTTTTTAGATTCCACATAGAAGTGAAATCATATGGTATTTGTCTTTCTGACTTATTCCACTTAGCATAATACCTTCTAGCTCCATCCATGTTGTCACAGATGGCAAAATCTCATTCTTTGTGTTTTTTTAAAACATTTTATTTTTTTACATAAGTTCTACGCCTAGTGTGAAGCTTGAACTCATGATCCCGAGATCAAAAAATTGCATGCTTTGGGAGCACCTGGGTGGCTCAGTCAGTTAAGCGTCTGCCTGCAACTCAGGTTATGGTCCCAGGGCCCTGGGATGGAGACAGCGTCAGGCTCCCTGCTCAGCGGGGAGCCTGCTTCTCCCTCTGCCTCTGCTCCCCCTGCTTGTGCTCTTTCTCCCTCTCTGTCAAATAAATAAATCTGTTTTTAAAAACTTATTTATTAGAAAGAGTGCACGTGAGAGAAAGCAGAGGGAGAGGGAGAAGCAGACTCCCCGCTGAGCTGAGAGCCCAATGTAGCGCTCGATCCCAGGACCCCAGGATCATGACCCGAGCTGAAGGCAGATGCTTAACCAGCTGAGCCACCCAGGCGCCCTAAAGATTATTTATTTTAGAGCACGGGGGTGGGGGGCAGAGAAAATCTTAGGCAGACATCCTGCTGAGCATAGAACTCGACACAGGGCTCAATCTCACAACCCTGAGTTGACCTGAGCCAAAACCAAGAGTTGGATGTTTAACCAGCTGAGCCACCCAGGCGCACCCAAGTGTCTGACTCTTGATCTCAGCTCAGGTCTTGATCTCACGGTAGTGAGCCCAGCGTGGAGAGAGAGGAGAGAGAGAGAGAGAGATGCTTACTTTATTGCTAAAAAATGCTAACTATCATGTGAGCAGCAGGGATGGCTCCCAACTTACCAGGGTAGTGGTTGCTGGAGGCTAGGGTGGCCATGGTGATTTCCTAAAATAAGACACTAATGAAATTTGCCTCATTAACTCTTTCACAAACGATTTCTCTGTAGCAGGCGATGCTGTTTGATCACATTTTACCCACAGGACAAGTTCTTTCAAAACTGGAGTCAGTCCTCTCACACCCGGCCGCTGCTTTATCAACGCAGTTTATGTGGTGATCTAAATCTGTTGTCGTTTCAACAGTCTTCACAGCATCTGCACCAGAAGTAGGTTCCACCTCAAGAAGCCCCGTTCTCTGCTCCTCCGTAAGGAGCAACTCCTTAAAGTTTTATCCTGAGATTGAAGCGATCCAGTCCCATCTTCAGGGGCTACTTCTGATTCTAGCGCTCTCACTGTTTCCACATCTGCAGTGACTTCCTCCCCTGAAGTCCTGACCCCCTCAGAGGTGTCCGTGAGGGTGGGAGTCTACTTCTTCCAACCTCCTGTTCATGTTGATGTTTTGACCTCTTCCTATGAGTCATGAATGTTCTTAATGGCGTCTGGATGGTGAATCCTTTCCAGAGGTTTGCAGTTTACTTTGCTCAGATCCATCAGAGGAAGAAGCACTATCTGTGGCAGCCATAACCTTACAAAATGTATTTCTTAATAGTAAGACTTGAAAGTTGAAATTAATCCTTGACCTGTGGGCTGCAGAGTGGATGTTGTGTTAGCACACATAACAACATTAATCTTGTACATCTCCATCAGGGCTCTTGGATGAGTAGGTGCACTGTCAGTGAGTAGTAATGTTTTGAAAGGAGTTTTTTTTTTCTTTTTCTGAGCAGTAAGTCCCAGCAGTGGGCTTAAAACATTCAGTCAGCTGGGGCACCTGGGTGGCTCAGTCGGTTAAGCGTCCAACTCTTGGTTTCAGCTCAGGTCATGATCTCAGGGTCATGGGATTGAGCCCCACATTGGGCTCTGTGCTCAGTGTGGAGTCAGCTTGAGATTCTCTATTCTCTCTCCTTCTGCCCCCACCACACACACTAGCATGCATGCTTGCTCCCTCTCTCTCTCAAATAAATAATCGTTTTTTAAAAATTCAGTCCGCCACATTGTAAGCAGATGACTGTCATCCTGGCTTTGTTGTTCCATTTCTGGAGTGCAGGCAGAGTACTTTTAGCATAATTCTTAAGGGTACTTGGATTTTCTCAATAGTCAGTGAGCATTGGCTTCAACCTCAAGTCACCAGCTGCGTTAGCCCTTGACAAGAGAGTCAGCCTATCCTTGGAAGCTTTGAAGCCAGGCATTGACTTCTCTCTAGCTATGACAGTCCTAGATGGCATCTTCTCCCAAAGTAAGGCTGCTTTGTCTACATCGAAAATCTGTTAAGCACAGCCACCTTCATTAATGATCTCAGCTAGATCTTCTGGAGAACTTGACACCGCTTCTACATCAGCACTCGCTTCTCCACCTTGTACTTTTTTTTTTTTTAAGATTTTATTTATTTGAGAGAGAGAGAATGAGAGATAGCACGAGAGGGAAGAGGGTCAGAGGGAGAGGCAGACTCCCTGCTGAGCAGGGAGCCCGATGTGGGACTCGATCCCGGGACTCCAGGATCATGACCTGAGCCAAAGGCAGTCGCTTAACCAACTGAGCCACCCAGGCGCCCTCTAGCTTTGATTTAAAGTGAGAAGTGTGTGGAGTGCCTGGCTGGCTGGCTCAGTCAATAGACTGCGTAACTCTTGAGTTTAGGCCTCACATTGGGCATGGAGCCTACTTTACAAGAAAGAAAGAAAGAGAGAGAGAAAGAGGAGAGAGAGAGAGAAAAAGAAAAAAGAAAGAAAGAAAAAGGAAGGAAGAAGAAAGAAAAAGAAAGAATAAATAGAGAGAGAGATGGGTGACTCTTCCTTTCACTTGAACACTTAGAGGCCGTTGTAAGGGTATTGATTGGCCCAATTTCAGTACTGTTGTGTCTCGGGGAATAGGGAGGCCTGAGGAAGGGGAGAGACGGGCCCTGCTGGTCAGTGGAACAGAGCACACACAGCACTTCCCTGTTAAGTTTGCTATCCTAAATGGGCGCAGGGTACCGGTGCCCCAAAACAATTACAATTGTGATCTCAAAGATCACTGATCACAGGTCACCATAACAAATATAATAGTGAAAAACTTTGAAGTATTGCAACAATTACCACAATGTGACACAGAGATACAAAGTCAGCAAATGCTGGTGGAAAAATGTAGATGTGCTTGGTGCAGGGTGGCCACAGACTTTCAATTTGTAAAAAATGTAATGTGTGCAAAGCACAATAAAGCCACGTGCTATAAACTGAGATACGCCTATATTTGGTGTGAAGAAAGAGTTTAACTTTATTCTTTTAGACGTGGCTGTCAAGTTTTTGTAGAATTACTTGAAGAGGGCGCCTGGGTGGCTCAGTCATTGGGCGTCTGCCTTTGGCTCAGGTCATGATCCCGGGATCCTGGGATCGAGCCCCGCATCGGGCTCCCTGCTCGGTGGGAAGCCTGCTTCTCCCTCTGCCGTTCCCCCTGCTTGTGTTCCTGCTCTCGCTGTGTCTCTCTCTCTCTCTGTCAAATAAATAAATAAATAATCTTTAAAAAAAGAAAAAGAATGACTTGAAGAAAAGATGATCCTCTCTCTGTTGAATCACCTTGGCTTCTCTGTTGAAGATCCATTGATTGAGGGGCGCCTGGCTGGCTCCATTGGAAAAGCATGTGACTCTTGATCTCAGGGTTGTGAATTTGAGCGCCACGTTGGGTGTATAGTTCACTTAATTACAAATAAATTTTTTTAAAAATCCGTTGATTGTACCTGTGTGAGGGCATCATTTTGGAATCTGTTCTGTTTCCTTCATCTGTGTGTCAGTGTCAGTGTCATGCTGTCTGGTTCCTGTAGCTTAACTATAGATCATGAAGTCAGGAAGTGTGAGTCTTACTTCGTTCTTTTTCAGTTTTTTTTAACTATCCTCGGCCTAGGTTGTCCACATTTCCATGAGTTCTAGAATCAGTTTGTCCTTTTTTTTTTTCTTGGAGAGAGAGCATGGGGTGGGGGGAGGTACAGAGGCAGAGAGATTCTCAAGCAGACTCCACACTGAGCATGGAGCCTGATGCAGGGCTCTCTCCCAACCTCGAGACACGACCTGAGCTGAAGTCGAGAGTTGGACACTTGAGGCTATGCAGTGTCCATACTTCACAGCATGGAGTCTGCTTGGGATTCTCTCTCCCTCTCCCTCTGCCCCTCTCGCTGTGCTCCCCCCCCAAATAAATTTTAAAAATTAAAAAAAGAAAAGAGTTGGATGCTTAACCTACTGAGCCGCCCAGGTGCCCCAGTTCATCATTTTCTGGAGAAGAGTCTTCTGGGGTTTTGTAGGTAGGAATTGTGGAGAGTCTAAATCAGTTTGGGAGCTGAGATCTAACAATATCAGCTTCTCTGATCTGGGAATGTGCCTTTGTCTCCATTTCTTTGCTTCCTCATTTCTGTCAGCAGCGTTTCTAGTTGTCAGCGTACAGGTTTTGTGCTATTTCCTATTAGTGAGATGTCATTGATATATGCCCTTCTAGTTTCAGGTGTACAGTGTAATGATTTGATGGGTATGTATTGGGAAATGACCAGTAAAATGGATCTGGTTAACATCCATCACCACATGGAGTGACAAATTGTTTTCTTTTCTTTCTTTAAGATTTTATTTATTTATTTATTTATGTATTTATTTATTTATAACGATTTTATTTATTTATTTGACAGACACAGCGAGAGAGGGAACACAAGCAGGGGGAGTGGGAGAGGGAGAAGCAGGCTTCCCGCGGAGCAGGGAGCCCGATGCGGGGCTCGATCCCAGGACCCTGGGACCATGACCTGAGCTGAAGGCAGACGCTTAACTGACTGAGCCACCCAGGCGCCCCTACAAATTGTTTTCTTATGATGATAACTTTTAAACTCTTCTCTTAGGAATGTTCAAATATATGCTCCATTATTATTACCTAGAGTCACATTGCTGTACGCTACTTATTTTATAACTTGAATTAGGTTCTCTACTTTTGTCAACTATATCCCTATGTAGCTTTTATTTCAGTGTTATTGTAAATGGTATTTTTATTTTTTTTAATACTCATCTATTTATTTTAGAGTGTGCACGAATGGGGGGGAGGGGCAGAGGTAGAGGGAGAGCATCCACAAGCAGACTCCCTGCTGAGCATGGAGCCCAACGAGGGCTCAACCCCAGGAACCCAAGATGATGACCTGAGCTGAAACCAAGAGTCGGCCGCTTAACCAACTGTCTCCTGTAACCTTGGTAATAAACTCACTTAATTGGACAGAGTCACTTTTTTGTAGATTCCTTAAGATTTTCCATATAGAAGACCATGTCATCTGACAGTACAATTTTTTTAAGTAATCTCTACACCCAATGTGGGGCTTGAACTCACAACCCCAAGATTAAAAGTCACACACTCCACCAGCTGAGCCAGCCAGGAGCCCATGACAGTACAATTTTACCAGTTCTTTTTCCATCCTTATGCCTTTTACTTCATTTTCCTGCCTATTAACACTGGCTATGGCCTCCAGTACAGGATTGAATAGGAGTGGTTATATCAGTATGTTCTTGTAGGTTTGGGGTTTTATTAAAGATTTTTTCATGTTTGGGTATTGATCCACTAGGGTGGTGGTGTCAACTCTAGCTAAAATTTAGAATCACCTGGGGAGTTTTTGTGTTTTTTTTTTTTTAAAGATCTTATTTGAGAGCGAGTGAGAGAGCACAAGCAGGGGGAGCAGCAGAGGGAGAGGGAGAAGCAGGCCTCCCGCTGAGCAGGGAGCCCGATGTGGGGCTCAATCCCAGGACCCTGGGATCATGACCTGAGCCGAAGGCAGATGCTTAACCCACTGAGCTGCCTGGGCGCCCCCACCTGGGAGCTCATAAAACTACTGATGCCTTCAGTCTGGGTGTGGGCATTACTCTCTGAAGCTCCTCTGGTACTTGTCAGGTGCGGCCAGGGTAGGGGTGCAGGGGCGCCATCACCTTTCACCTTAACACCGAGGCCCAGGCTTGTCTGATCTCTGAGCTTCCCTTCCGTCCGTTCACCTCCTGCAGTGCCATCCTCTGACACGCGCTCACCCCTCTGGGAGAACTTTTGGCCTTACCATGTGTGTTACAGTCTCTTTTGGGGTGACCTTGTTTGCTTGGCTTGTCCCTGCAGCGTGGGTTGTGCGGCAGGTTACCCTGCTGGTTCCACCTGGGGTGCCGCCTTCTCACCCCTGCCCTGGGTGGGGGTCTTCCTCTGCGAGAAGCCTGCCCTGCCTGCTCTCCCCCTCGGGCAGGTCCGGGTGGGCTCCAAAGCTGCAGGCACCCTCGCCGTGACCCTGTGGTAGCCCACCCTTCCTGTCCTTGGAGGATTCCCTGTTTTGATCTACACTGGCTTTTGTCAAACTCTGCCCTTCTTTTTCCATTGTTCAGTGTACTGATTTCTGCCTCTGTCACTGCTTCTGCCTTTCTTAGACTTATTTTATTCCTTTTCTAGCTTTATAGGAATCTCGGCTCGTTTCTCTTCATGCTCAAAAACTTCAGCGCACCTTAATGGGGCCGCATAGACTTTGCTTTGTGTTTACTTTATCCTGGTCGTTTCGATGTGTTATATGTTGGTTTGATATCCATTTTGAGCCATAAGTTGCTTAGGAGGAAGTTCAGACGTTCCCAGGTGGTTGCAGGATTGTCTTCTTTGTTCCTACTTTTTTGTCTTTTCCTGGTTTTATTGTACTGCGGTCGGAAGGTAAGGTTCTCTACCTTCACTAGTGTTTGGAAATTGAAGTTTTCTTTGAGGCTAAAATAGGTCAGTTTTGGGAAATGTTTTATTGGCTCGTTCGCAGGGCTGGAGTCCAGTGTGTGTCTCCGAGGGGCGTTTAACACTGCACAGCCCCATGTGATTCCTTCCACAGTAATGTGCTGTATCCCCACTTGTGACTTCTTCTCTAGCTGGCCCCTGGCCTTATCTGTGGGAGAAACGCCATAGCTCCAGCCTGCTAGTTCTTTCTTACTCTTTGACTGTTAGCTCTTCTAGATTCACTAGAAACCACAGGTAGGTTCCTGAGTTCTTAAATATCTTTGGGATAGAAAGAGACTGTTCTCAAGTCCTTTGGCAAATGGGACTTAAGCCATTTTTGTCCCCTGATGGAATGGTGCGTGTATGTGTATATATGTTATTTTCTGCATGCATATTCATTTACTTTATTTATTTTATTAAATTAAGGCGTCAGTGTTTTTCTGATCGAAGTCCTCGTTTAACAACTATGGAAACGGAACAAGAGAAGGCCAACATGAGTAAGGCAGTGAGTGCAGATTCGGCCTCGTACCGCTGCTCCGCGTGCCACGGGGACGAGGACTGGGCGCCCAACCACCCCATCCGGGGGCGGGCCAAGTCCCGCAGCCTGTCTGCCTCGCCCGCCCTGGCGAGCACCAAAGAGTTCAGGTACGAAAGCCCTCCTCCGAGCACCACCCTCACCTGCACACTCCGACTGCTCCAAACTGCGACCAAGGGTTCTTTTAAGGCCTTGGTACTGCTGTGTGTAAATACTGACTCATACCGTGTGTGTCCAGACGGTGGGGTGGGGCCGAGTCCCGGGAGCACAGGACAGACCCCGCCTGGCACGTCTCCCCAGATGGTACCAGCGCAGGGTGATTTTCCTTTTCTCTCCTCAGCCAGTGCCCACTCTAACTTTTGGTGTTTGAGGTGTGTGGGTGGTGCCTGAAGGCACGTCAGCGGGGCCCACGCGGTGACGGGGCTGGCGGAGGGCTGAGTGTGGCCGCAGGGGTGTTGGGCAAGCACCCTCCCCTGACCCGGCCTGCCCTCTGCCGCGACCCGCAGTGCGTGTGCTTGCACAATGCGCTTGAGTAACAGTGCTTAGAGCTGCCCACGCAGCGGCCTGCCGGGCAGCGTTGTGATGGCACCTGTCGACGCTGCCCTGGCTTCTGGAACAGTAACTGCAGTGAGTTTTGGGTAGAAGCTGCCAGAGCCGGCCCCGCTTCTCAAGCAGGGCTCACGTCTCTCAAACGCAAGGGGAAGTTTTCAGTAAAAAGCGTGTACCTCTGTCAGTGGTGGAGGGCGGAGCGGGGACGGGGTGGGGGCAGTTTTCTGTGTGGAAAGCTCTAAGGCGCACGGCGGGGAACAGTGGCCACGGCCGGGGGCTGGGGGCCGGAGTTTCCGGGGTCTGCTTCTGGCCGCCGCCGAGCAGGGGCTCCGTGCTCCCGGCAGCACCGCTTCTGCTTGCGGGTTCTGGGGGTTCGGCACAGGCCCTTTCTGGTTCCGAGGCTGTGGAACGTGGTGTGGTGACAGCAGGCCGGAGGGAGCCTCCGCGGGGGGCGCTGGCGGAGGAAGAAGACAGGCGTGTGCCCGGTCACAGCGGTCCTTGAGCGCCGAGCGCTAACCGTGCGTGCCTGCTGCTGAGGCCCGCTGGGAGCCGCCCCTCCTCTGGGCACTCGCGGGGCCGTGAGGTGCGGTCTTTAACCCGACCCCGGGCTCTCTCTCGGTCTGTTGCCCTCTGTAAGACAGCTAGAAAGTCTGTTTGGTCTGCGTTGAATTTGAAGATTTTCTTGACACCATGAGACAGTTGAAGATGAAGTCAGCTCCATTTGGCCATCTTTGGGTGCAGAAAGGGACGGTGAGGCCGTTGGGGTTGGACACATCCCATAACCCTGTCACTGTGGGGGTGTCCTCGGCGCTCCCGCGAGCATGGGCCAGAGCGGGCGTTGGGCCCTCACGGACAGGGAGGGGGACAGGGCAGCCAGGTGGTGGTGGCCCCGCAGCATGCGCTGGCCACAGCCCCTTCATTTGGTGATTCAGTTATGGCTGAGTCACTTTTCAGTTATTGGAGAAGTTGGGTCATTGAAGTACTATCTTTTTTAGTGACTATGCAACTCAGCATGAGCAGTTTTGTTAGAATTTTCATCTAGGTAATTTAGGGTTGGTCTCTAAGGTCTTAATTCCCAAGTATAAGCCAGGGGACTGATCCCCAGACAGACTTGATCAGAGAGACTGCTCAGATTCAGATTTCCAGGCCTGTCCCCAGAGGTGGTCTTCCCTTTTTTTGGGGTGGGGCCTGGGCACCTGCCCGGTTTGGGGTCCTTTCTCTAAGGAACTCTCTCTAATTGCTGATGCTGCACAGTGGGTGGTGTAGCTCTGTGGGCCAGGGCGGGGTCTCCTGGGGCCGTCACGTGGGTACTGGGCCGATGATGGACGGAAGGTTATTACGATTAAAAGCCTTTCTGAGGGTCTAACAGTCTGTACCTAGGTCTGCTCACCCGCTGTGTCCCCTCTCCCCACAGGAGGACTCGCTCTCTGCATGGGCCATGCCCGGTGACCACGTTTGGACCAAAGGCCTGTGTGCTGCAGAACCCCCAGACCATCATGTGAGTGCTGGGGGTGGTGGGGGGGGCGCTCCTTGGGCGTGTGTGCTGTTGTGGGATCGCGGTGCTGTGGAATGTTCCGACTCGGGGTGAGAAGTTCACTTTTCAAGTCAGCAGAAGCCACAGGGCATCTCCACCAGCTCCAGCGAGCACGGGGCTCACTGCTCTCCAGAAAGCAGATGGGGGTTGGGCCAGGCACCATCTTTAGAGTTAGTTTTGTTTTTACAGTAAAAAGTCTAGGAGGAAACCAGTGTATTTCACACAATACGCTGGGTGGTTCAGACTTGCTTCTCCTTTAATTATTATTTTCATTTATTTATTTATTTATTTATTTATTGAGAAAGGGAGAGAGCACAAGCAGGGGGAGCACCAGAGGGAGAGGGAAAAGCAGGCTCCCCACTGAGCAGGGAGCCCGACGCAGGACTTGATCCCAGGACCTGAGCCAAAGGCAGACAGACGCTTAACTGACTGAGCCACCCATGCGTCCTCCTTTAATTATTCTTAAAATACAGAGACATCATTTGGCTATTTTGAAAGCCTGCTTTTACTTTTGAGAGACACTCCTCCTTGCAGGTGCGGCTGTTACAAGTGCTACCAGACCCCCAGTGCATCTTTGGGGGCCATGCAGTGCCTGGATGAGAAACTGTAAAAACTAAATGATCAGGGTTATTTCTCTGGACTCTCAGTGACTCTCCGCTTCTCCCGTCCGAAGAGTCACTAGGTGGTTCCAGAGAGGTGGGAGCTCTGTAAAGGGCTCCGTGCGGTGCTCTGGGTGTGCTTTATGTCTTAGGAAAACACACTGACATCACTTACTTGATGTTGGCGCTTTCTGTTAAACAGTCCAGAATTCCATCCCACCCTGAGCCTTGTGCCTGGCATCTCGTGCCGAGCTCCCCACCCTCCCTGCAGTCTAGGCCTTTCGAGGAGCCCCCACAGGGTCCTCTCCTTCAGGGCACGCTGTGGGGGTCCCACATTTTGCACAGCAGTGAGGGCCGCGGGCTCCGGTGTGCTTCCTCAACTGACTGCCTGGGGGTCCTTGCTCTCTCTGAGGCGGCCCCAGCAGTGGGGACCCCAGGCCGCAGGTCACGGCCTGTCTGAACAGGTTCCAGGCCGTCAGCACAGTGCTGCCACCTTCGGGCGGCCCAGGCAATTGCTGTACAAACTGGGACGTCTGTGACTATGAAACCCAGTGACATGGCTGCCCTGCTTCTTAGGGGCGCAGGGGGCTGGGCCTGGCGCAGGAATGAAGTCCTAGTGTCTCTGCTGGTTCCACGTGCTGTCTGCGCTGCTGGTTACTGCACCAGGGGCAGGCCCTGTCCAGACGCAGCCCCTCTAGTACCCCACAGCCTGCCCTGCTCAGCAGCCACATTGGTAACCTGGCCCACCCAGGCGCCCCCATACCCGAGCCCTGCCCTCTCCCGTGCCCCATGCCTTCCTGTTTGCTCTGGCCCAGCCTGGCCCTGCCTAAGGGCCCCTCCCTGGGCTTCCTGGTCTTGGCAGAGCTATTCTCTCCTTGTCATTCTACTTGGCCTAAGTGCCACCACAAATGGCCTCTCGCTGTCTAGCCTTGATTAGCCATCATGTCCTCGCAGCTGAGCCACAGTCGCTGTATGAGGGAGGGGGGTGTGGGTTCACTAGGGCTGGGGTGCTTCAGGTGGGGTGCTCCAAGCAGAGGGGCCAATGCCCCTGAAGTGTCCCTGGGGCTGCAGGTTGGAGCTGAGGAATGAGCAGCTTTGTCTGCCCTTTCTAGCTCATGTGCCCAGCACTGTCTGGTGGGGCTGCCGTCTCTGGGGGACAGGGCTCTTTTTCTCCACCTTGTACCTGCCCCCCATCCAGCGCTGCACCTGGCCGGGGCGGGGCTCTGTATGTCTAACCTAACGTCTTTTCTAATGTTCAAAAGTAAGATATGATAGAGATCACAAAGAACTTTAACTTCCTAATTTATTGTCTGAAATTTCACCATGAACGTGTGTGTGTTTTATGTCTAAATGTGTGGAATTGCCAGCATGTGATTGCCTTTGGCTTACTAGGCAGTGGCTCAGATTGGTCACCTGCTAGCTCTCAGGCGTCCTCACTCTCCCGTCCGGCACCCACAACCTGTGTGCTAGGGAAAGTCGGCATCCCCACCTTGTAGGTGACCCAGCAGGAGGCTGATCACAATTGGCACCCAGGCCTGTGCAGGACACATTGTGGTGGCTTTGGCTGGGCACAGCTGAGTCTGCTGAGTCTGAGGGCCAGAAGGGCCACAGGCCATGCCCTCCTGGGTCAGCGCAAAGGGGCTTCGACCCGGGCAAAGGTCCATGAGCCGTCCATGCTGCTTCTGAGGCCCACGGCCAAGCAGAGTGACGAAGTTTGGAGAGTGCACACCCCTTCACCTGACCAAGACCTGATAGCTCTGCCCATGGGGCCAAGCCGGTTCCACGGCCCAGCTCGGATTCCTTTGTGGCTGGGATGTGTCACCGCCCCTGGGGCCCTGAACAGCCGAACTCAGCCAGCCAGTTTAGTGAGGAGCCAGGCTCCTCACGTCCGGCCTCCTTGCTGCTAAAGGTGATCCTCAGGACTTTTTGTTTTAAATAGGTGATTGGCCAAGAGGATCTTGTAAACGGTGAAAAGATTCAGTAAGATTTGCTTGATTTTTAATTTTAGGGACCTTTGTTGCCATAGTTGTTTTATATAGCCTTTCAGAAGTCACTTTAGGATAGTTTTGCTTTCAGTTTTGAGGTTGCAGAAATTAAGTTTATAGTGCAAATGAGCACAGTTGGGAGAGTTCGGGGGCTGGTGTGCCCTACACTCCCGTTGTTAGCAAGGTGTGACTGAAACACTGTGACCAAAGCAGCCGTACCTACTCATGAGCCACGCATGTGACCTGGGCAGATGATGAAGCTCACAGAGGGTGTTGTGAGTGACCCCTCCCCTTGTAGAAACGCCTGGAAAGGGTGAGTGATGCTCAGTAACTAGATGACGTCAGACACCACACCTCTTATATTGGTGGTTTGTGTCATGGTTTTGGATGTTTTTATTGGGGCTAGCACACGGTCCAGGGCCTGAGAGACATGCCTCCGAGGTTGTGGTGTGCCTGTCCTCTCAAGGGAAAGCGTGCTCCTGGTGTGAATGCTCCTTTGCCCTCACAGGCATATCCAGGACCCTGCCAGCCAGCGGTTGACGTGGAACAAGTCCCCAAAAAGTGTTCTTGTCATCAAGAAGATCCGGGATGCCAGCTTGCTGCAGCCCTTCAAGGAGCTCTGTGTGTACCTGATGGAGGCGAGTGAACCAGGTTGGGGGGTGGCAACCCAGAACTCCCCTCTGCACCCCCACCGTGTCTTTGTCAGCCGGATTCCACCCTGGAGCTCGGGGGGTTCCATGTGCTCCTGGGCCATGTGGCGGGGGCAGGCGCGGAGCTGGCCTCCTAGCCAGGTTCTGGGTTTGTGATCTCAGAGCTGACCAAGTCAAGAAGCCAATTTCAGGCAAGTGACTTCCATAACTGAGGGTCACACAGCCTCCAGAAGGATAGAAATCTGTGCATGAGCAGGTCAAAAGCAGTCTGACAGCCAGGACTAAGGAATCCCTTTTCCCCTCATCATAAAGTGCTACGGCTTAAAAGGAGGCTTCATGGAAGACCAGCAGGATCTGAACTGGGTCTTGCGGAGCTGACATGCTTGTCTCCCTTCCAGGAGAATAACATGATTGTGTATGTGGAGAAGAAAGTTCTAGAAGACCCTGCCATAGTGAGCGATGACAACTTTGGACCAGTGAAGAAGAAGTTCTGCACTTTCAGAGAAGGTGAGTTTGTCATCGGCTCTGTCATGCGGCGGGTTGGCATCACTGCCCTGGACCTGGCAGAAGCTTCTAGCGTTCCTGCCCCATCGTGGGCAGGGTGCCCTATGGCATCAAGGGCTGCCGAGACACCTTTTCTTATGTTTGTTCTGTTTTCTAGATTATGATGACATTTCCAATCAGATCGATTTCATCATATGCCTGGGGGGGGATGGGACCCTGCTGTACGCATCCTCACTGTTCCAGGTGAGGTCTTCAGGGGGTTCTGGCCTCGGCACTGTGTGAGGAGGTGCTTTCCCAGTGAGGTTTTCCATCCCTTCTTGTACCTCATGCCTTTATGCCATGGGGATGCCGAGTTCTATGGTCTTCTTACTCTGATATTGGCCATAGAGCAGGTTTGTAAATAATGCCAAATGGTGCATCTGCTTTGTTAGGGTCTCCGTCCTCACGGGGAGTGCTACTGACGTGGAGCCTGGGCTGGGCAGCAGAGTGACTGGGAAAAAGGGGGGCAGTGGTGGAGAAACTGTCCTGGGGGGCTGCTGCAGATCCACAGACGCATGGCACCCATGAGGAGAAGCGGGCACCTCGTGGCTGAGGGGACGGGGCCCACAGCAGGATGAAGGCGGCGGCTCCAGGCTGACCCTCCAGGGCACCCAGGAGGCCTGTGGAGGCACCAGAGTGCAGGAGTTTGCCTGGGAGCCCGCTGGGACCCCCCGAAGCCCGCCTTCACGCTGCACAAAGCGGGAGGCTCTGGCGTGAAGGCTTGCGTCCTTCCCTGACCAGCTCTCTCCTGTCCTGCGTGGTCAGCAGGCTGGCTGGTCCTGTTCCACTGGTTTTTCATCAGCTCCTCCCGGCCTCCCTGACTGCTCGCTGACCTCCCGTGTGATCACTTGGAATCAGCCTGCCGGCCCACCCCTCAACCCCCAGCACTGACCGAGCACTCATGTGCCTGTCCCTTCCCAAGGACAGTCGGGGGGTGGGTCTGTCGGTGCTGGGGACAACTGGGGTGGCTTTTGAGTGGATTGGCTAGCTGACTGACCTGCCTCATTGGCTCATAGGGCAGCGTGCCTCCGGTCATGGCATTCCATCTGGGTTCTCTGGGCTTCCTGACCCCCTTCAACTTTGAGAACTTTCAGTCCCAAGTTACTCAGGTGATACAGGGTAAGTCGGAATGTTCTGGAACTCACAAGGAGTTCTGAACATGGGATTGTCTTCTCACTTGGTTTTGGGGTTTTTAATGATGTGTAGAGCAATATTTAAGTGTTTCAAGATTCAGAGATGCAAGATTTTGAACACTTTTTCTTCACGTTGAGAAGTTTGAGGAGGTCACATGTTGAAACTGCTGTGTGTGCTGGTTGGTAGTGGTGAATTGGCTTTCACAGAAGGCCGAGAGGTGCTGTCCTTAATTTGGGAGAGGAAGGGTGCTCCCTGGTGGAGCAGGGGTGTCTGCTTCCTGCAGGGTGCTGCCACCCCTTCCCTGCTAACCTCCCTGGGTACGACCCCTGCTGGCTCCCAGGGAACGCAGCTGTTGTTCTTCGGAGCCGGCTCAAGGTCAGGGTCGTGAAGGAACTCAGAGGGAAGAAGATGGTGGTGCCCAACGGGATCAGCGAGAACGGCATGCTGGCTGCGGACCTGGATGCAGAGGTTGGGAAGCAGGTCATGCAGTACCAGGTCTGTGGATGTGTGCCCTGCCTGTCATATGGCCTCAGGAAGAGGCACAGGGTGGAGGGACTCTGGGCTGGACCCAGTGGGGGCCCCCTGACCTCAGGACCTTCCCGAGAGCCCAGGAACAGTGTAGGTGCCTATGGGGCAAACCCCTCCCGCAGGGCAGCCCTGCGTGGCCCCTCCCAGGGTGCAGTGACCTTGTCCTCCCAGGTCCTGAACGAGGTGGTGATCGACAGAGGCCCCTCCTCATATCTGTCCAATGTGGATGTCTACCTGGACGGGCACCTCATCACCACGGTGCAGGGTGACGGTAGGTGGGCGCCTGGGGTCTGCAGGGTGGGGGTGGGGCAGAGCCCACAGAGAGTGACACTGCGGCCTGTCCATCAGGGGTGATCGTCTCTACCCCGACGGGCAGCACAGCGTATGCGGCCGCCGCCGGGGCCTCCATGATCCACCCCAACGTGCCAGCCATCATGATCACGCCCATCTGCCCGCACTCGCTGTCATTCCGGCCTATCGTGGTCCCCGCGGGGGTGGAGCTGAAGGTCAGAGTCCGCCCTGTACCCTTTCTGCTTTAAGCTGTTGCCTGGGGCCTGCCATGCTAACCACCCCCTTTGCCCCCAGCTGTGACCCCAGCACCCGCTGGGTTGTGGGCCCCACCGGGCTGGGTGCTGGAAGGGGCTTCACGCTCGTCCTTGTCTGTCTGCTCGGCAGGGGCAGCGCTGAGAGCCGGGCCAGCCCCTCCAGCTGGGCTGTGGGCCCTTGGGGGGTGGGGGTAGTCCCCACTGGATGGGGGCAGGGTGAAGCGGCACCCTGTGAGGAGCAGTGTCTGTCCTGGCGTGTGGCCCGTGCCCTGCTCCTCCATCTCTGTCCTTTGCCTGCCTCGCACTCCCTGCTTTGGTCCACCCTAGGCCAGTAGGCAGGGTGTGGCTGTGAGCCCTGGTAGGCAGGGCCACATCTGCAGGTCACAGGGAGAGAGGGCTGGAGCCAGACCCCTGGCTGGTGTCCCTGGCCCTGGGTGGATGGTCAGCAACTTGGCCTGATGGCCTGCCTATCTTATTTCCAGGGTTGGTTTTGGCAAGACATAAGTTAAGGCCTTCATGTCCTGGAACTGGCCTTGGCATAGAGTGGGTGGTAGGGATACCCTCAAGGGTCCTCCTGGCCAGTGCTGCCCTCCCAGGGCGGGGGTCCAAGGTGCTCAGCTGCACTCACGAACCTGCATCTGTCCTGCTTGACCCCCTCCAGATCATGCTGTCACCGGAAGCAAGGAACACTGTATGGGTGTCCTTTGATGGACGAAGGAGACAGGAGATCTGCCATGGAGACAGGTATGTGAGCCTCGGGGCCGGAGCGAGGAGTAGGTGTGAGGGGTATGCTTGCCTTCATACCCCTGTTGAGGTTGGCTTGTGCAGGCCCCACAGGCAGAGCTCTGTGACTGAGAGCTGCTGGGGGGGGCGGGGGGAGACGCGAGCCTGTCGGGCAGCTGGTCACCCATGCAGGTGGCAGCCCGTTGCCCCATGTTCTGCTGTACGTGGGGGGCGGCGGTGACAGATCCACAGCCCCTCACCTCGGCCTGCCCTGGTGTCCCTGCTGGCTACACCTGTCCTTAGGGTGAGATGGGCCCCGGGCTGTGCAGCAAGTGGCACCAGCAGAACTGAGATGATCCCCAGCTGGGCTGGGGTGGGCATGGCCCCTGGGAACGGGTCTTGGCCTGATGCTGTGGGCTCACCTGTGCTGTGCTTGTCTCCCCCCGCCTCAGCATCAGCATCACTACCTCTTGCTACCCGCTCCCCTCCATCTGCGTCCGAGACCCCGTGAGCGACTGGTTTGAGAGCCTGGCGCAGTGTCTGCACTGGAACGTGCGGAAGAAGCAGGCGCACTTCACGGAGGAGGAGGAGGAAGAGCTCCTGCCATCCACACTCGGGACCCCAGAGCCCCAAAGCTGCTCCGCTGCCTCGTTCCCACTTGGCCTCCGGGAGCCGGCTGACCTGAGCACGTGTGCTGTGAGCCCCGAGTCAGGCGTCAGAAGTCACAGCACTTTTGTCTGTAACCAGGGGAAGAGCCGGGAATCTGCCTTTTGTCGACCAGATCAGCCATTTTTAACATTTTAAATCTGACTTCTTTTTTGCATTTCTAAATAAGAAAAGTGAGTGCTGGTGGGGCCTCCTAAGTCCACACTGTGTGCCTGTGCTGTCGCTCAGAGCCTGGTCCCAGGGCAAGGACGCCAGAGCTGGATGTGTGCTTTGTGATTCCTTGTCAGGCAACCTGTGCTTCAATCAGTCTGTTGAAATTCAGAGGGGATCAGAATGGATTGATTTGTCTTTCCGTGTTGAAAATAAATGTCTTGTAGTCAAAACTCTTCCTTTAGCTACCACGATTTTCCCCTTAAATCCTGCACCTTTTCCCCTAAAAGGACTCGGAGGGGACGCTTCAGCAGAGAGCAGTCTGCTATTTGATTGGCTGATGGGTCCCCTCTCCCTCCTGCTCGGCACCTGCACCTCCTCCGGGCACACCTTCCTGCCTTGGTCCCAAGGTCCCCCTCCCCCCCGCCCTGCTGTGGTGTGACAGGTGCTGGCAGGGCTCCACGCTATGGCCCCCGCAAGCCCAGCGGTGGCCTGGTAGGAGGTCAGACCCATGCACATTCCTCATGAAGCAGGGACGGCCCCCTCTGCACCCTGGAAGGTATTTTAAATCCCGTGTATACCTTGTAGAGATTATTTTAAGCTTTCTGAACTGCTTATATACAGATTTTATTGTACACACTTTGAAGATTTCAGAGCGAACGGGATTTGTACTGTTGTGAAATGGAGCCTTGCTCCAATGTTTACACGTGTTCTGTGTGGCACTGTTGCTGGGACCACTGTTCAGCATGCTCACCGTGGGGGTGACGGTCCACGGAGAGAGAGGGTGCTTCTCGGTTAATAAGCTGTGGTACTTTGTGACTGCAACTAGAAGACGGGGACACATTGGTCAGTGAGGAAAGAGGTGGTTGGGGACGTTTTTTGTCGGTTCTGCTCTTCTCCCCGTGGGTCTTGGGCTTGCAAGGAAACTCCCATCATTCCAGTGGTCGTTCCTCGGCCAGCTGGCCGCGTGGGGCGTGGGCACATGTGCTTGCCACGTACGACCCAGAGCCCATGTGGTCTGGTGGGAGTCGTGGCTCAGTGCACGTGGCTTCGGCCCCTGGTTATTGTTCCCTGACAGATGTCCTACACTCGGGCATGTGTTTCTGAGTAACTGATTTCTCTGAGCTGCATTTTTAATCTGTTGAATTGGCAAGAACAGAAGGGACAGAAGCTGCCCTTTCTTGGACCCACTTCTGGAGTGACAGGGACGGGCCTGTGCTTTGCCTCGTGGAGGGTCACGTGCCTCATTCTTGGGCTGATGGAAAGGCTCTGGGGCCACACGTGCAGCCGCCCTCAGCCAGGGGCCTCCATAGAGCAGGCTCTGCAGCCTGAGCGTGGTCTCCCATGTCCGTGTTTCAGCGCCTCTGGCCCTCGGTGTGGTGCTTGGCCGATGGCCTGGGGTTGGAAAGGGGGGTGGGCCCTTGTTGCCATCGGCCAGGGGCGGGGCACGGTTCAAGGCTCACTGCCCCGCCTCCCTTGGGCTGAGAGGGGGTCGAACCAAAACTCCCAGCTTTAGGTCCAAAAGACAGTGGCGTTTGGGATTTGGGTCACTGGTTTAGACAAAAAAGCAAGTATTAACCAAGTCCGAAAGCAGCATGATTTGGAATGATCTAGAAAACCTTGGATTTTTTGAAGTAAATTCTTAATGTTTCATACTGTTGATATCTTGAAAATTTGTTAGATGTTGTTGAAAGCCTTATTACAATATTTTCAGATCCTTTCAATAAACAGACTTGTTTAAAAAGTTGGGTTGGTTGACAACTTTATTTGGTTCTTTGTAACCAACACAAATGCTCAGAGAGGTGGGCCAGGGCTTCTGGAGTCTGTGGACACCCTGAGCACGCCGTTGGCATGCACGCAGGAGAGGGGGCCTGCCCAGGCAGCCTCCACATTGACTCCCATCCCAGGTGCCCACGTCAGCCTTGCCATTGGCACCGGTGGGCCTGGGGCTCAGCAGCTGGCCTCCCCAAAAGGGGTACAGAACTGGATATCACCACCTGTCCCGCAGGGTAGAGCAGAGGCTTGGGAGGGAGCAGGCTTGAGCCTACAAAAAGGACACGCTCCCAGGTAAATCAGAGGGCTGGGCCAAGGGGACCCCTGGAGGGGGCTCTGGGAGACCTATAGCCCCCAGAGGCTTCGGAAGGCCTCACCACAGCTCAGTTCAGGCCTGTTGGGGTCATGGGTCATGGGTCATGGGTCAGGCCCTGGTGCACACTCATTTCTCTCCTCCCCTGCTCCCTTATCCCGTTCCACATGGTCTTGACCAGGTCTCGGTGAATGTGGGGCAAGGCTTTGCCAGGGGCCAAAGTGAGCACTGCAGACACGCAAGAGAACACGGACAGCCCTGTGTGCTGGGACGCTGGGTGGCCCCAACCATCCGCAGAGGCCTGAGGCCTAGGGGGAAGGCAGGGAGCAGCTGAGCTCTCCCCCAGCCTCCCTGTCCGTCCTCCCAGGCCAGTCCTAGAGCATCAGCCTCCTGGAGCCGTGTGTGGCCTTGGCCTGCCCTGCCCCAGGAACCCCTGCTCTCCTGGCGCATGTGTGGGAGCAGGCCACCTTACTGCTCAGGTGTCTCAGTGGCCAGGAGGTGTCTGCTGCCCCTGGGCTGGCCTGCTGGGAAATACAGGCACCTGTGGTCAGTTTGCACAGGTGCCACGGGCAGCAGGGTGGGGCAGGCGCCTGACCTCAACCCTGGCATCCGGAGGTTCCCAAGATTCGAGCCGGCAGTGCTTGCGGACCCCAGGCTGGGCCTTGTCCCCTCTGGTGTCAGAGGGCCCACTTTTGAGGGCCAGGGCCAGAACCAGCGAGCCAGAGGGACTGGCTTTGCCCACAAGGCCACATGTCTCAATAATGGCTTTTGACCTGTGAGCCTTGGACTTTCCTGCTTTGGGGAAAGGAGGAGGGTGGGGCACAGAGGCCACAGGCCAGGGGCCCCAGGACATCTGAGTGGGCTGTGGGCTCGGGTCTCAGGCCACCCCAAGCTTCCAGTCTTCAGGGCGTTAGCCTTGGAATCCTTTCTGGCCTTTGCTGGTTGGGCGGGAGCAGCACAGGGCCAGACCCCAACCCAGGCCTCTGCCGAGCGCCCCGCCTGGCTGGCCTCCCTTCCTCTCAGGCCAGGCCACGGGCCATGTCACAGCAGTGCTGTCCCAAAGAGCAGTGGCTCCCCTCCTGCCCAGTGGTTACCCCACCTGGAATAGGTACCAGGAACCAGCTAGTCTGCCTGGGGGGTGCGGGGGACCCAGAGTGGAGGACCAGTTGGAGGAGCACAGCGAGGACAGGTGGGGGGCGGGGGGGACATGGGAAGAGGCAGGAACTGCACAGTGACTGCATGGAGGTAGCCACTTCTGGCACGTTCTCCTCCGGAAAGATCCAGGCCAGAGCTTGGGTGGTTTTCAGAATCATGGAAACACTGAGGATTTGGGAGAAGAGGTGAGGTGGGGTTGAGGGTGGGGTGGGGCGGGAGACAGGGACGGCAGGGTGTGTCCCGAGCCGCCTGCAGACCTGCTGGCCAGTGCCCCTCCCACAAGGGGCCTGGATCAGCTGTGGGCCTCCCATTCTGCCCCTCCCGTGGAGGCCTCCAGTCAAGGGTGGCCTTCCTCCCCAGCAGCACAGAGAACAAAGGCAGGACTTGACCTCAGCCCAGGGCTTCCTGTGAGCACAATGAGGCCAGGCGTGGCCCCTCGCGCACCAGCACTGCTCTCCAGACACTGGCCTGAGATAGCGAGGGACCTGCTCCCTAACCCTGTGGTTTTGCTTCCATGACCTTTAACCCCATGGTGCCCAGAGGCTGAATCCCAGGGACAGAGGCTGCAGGTGCCCCCACCAGGTTCAGGCCAAGGGGTCACACTGTAGGGTGTGGGGTAGGGGTACCCAAAAGGCTCCCAGGAAGGGCTCACGTCCTTGGTTTGGGAACAGGAGCTGTTTTTCCAAACCAGCTGCTGGTCAGTGCTTCCTGACAACCTTGGCAGTGGGCCCTGGTAGCACAGGACAGGGGGCCTCATCCTTCCCACCCAACAGAACATGACCCAGGCCCCGTTCTCTGGGCTTTGGGGGCTCCTGGGTCCCTGCCCAGACTTCCTTGCTGTTCTCACTGTTGCCTGGGAATGGGGCTCCTCTGGGCCTGCAGACCTCATCGTCCCACCCAGGTGGGGCCATCAGACCAGGGCCCACACGCAGATGAAGCCTGGTGAGAGGTGGGTGAGGGCCAGGAAGCCAGGAGGAGGTGCACACAGTGCAGCCCAGCCATCTGGGAGGGACCCATGACCTTGTCATGGACGCTTTCCTTCCTGCTTTCCAGAAAATCACCCTTTAAACGTCATCCAAACCCTAAAGGAGAAAGAGATAGTTGTCAGAAGGGGGCCCTAGAGGTGAGACGACCCCTGTGTCATGGAGGGAGGCAGGGCTTGGGCGGAGGGCCTGACGGCCCCGATAGAGCTTCGAAGACAGGTTTCAGGGGAACCTCAACCTCAGTCTCTTTGTTGGTCGTGTCTCCTCCTTCACAAGGACTGCATGCTAACCGATTCATGTCTGCACCGGGATCTACGCTGGAACATTGGGTGTGCAACCTTGGGTGTGGGTGGGCGAATCAGCAGAGGCATTATTTAAATGAACCCATTTGAAACTGAGCAGAGTATGGAGAATCCTGGCCAGTCTATATTCTTTCGCCCAAAATTCTGCTTCCTGGAATCCAATCAAAGGAAGAAGTTGGAACTCCAACAAGTCTAGATAAAAACACTTGTGCGGCACCCGTCACGAATGAAACTCAGACATGACCCAATGGTGAAATCACTCACGCCAGCTTAATAAGCAGCAATGTTTCCTTTGAATATTTAGAGACAGGAAGAATTGTTGACAGGCAAAGGGACAGGTTACTAACTCTGGAATGTGTCTGCGGAGCAAAGGCCTCCTCAGGCGGTGGCTGAAGGCCTGGGCAGCACGGCTTGGAGGCCAAATGGAAGGCCAGAAGGGAGGGGAAGGTCCCCAGGCTCACATGACATTTCTTTTTTTTTTTTTTTAAAGATTTTATTTATTGGGCGCCTGGGTGGCTCAGTTGGTTCGGCGACTGCCTTTGGCTCGGGTCATGGTCCCGGGGTCCTGGGATCGGGTCCCGCATTGGGCTCCCTGC
Organism: Zalophus californianus; assembly: GCF_009762305.2. NCBI lineage: Eukaryota > Metazoa > Chordata > Mammalia > Carnivora > Otariidae > Zalophus > Zalophus californianus. Next base: position 661,956 of record NC_045598.1, on the reverse strand, counting down.
TCGGGGGGAGTCTGCTTCTCCCTCTGACCCTCCCCCCTCTCATGCTCTCCCTCTCTCTCATTCTCTCTTAAATAAATAAATTAAATCTCTAAAAAAAAAGATTTTATTTATTCATTTGAGACAGAGAGTCATGACCTGAGCCAAAGGCAGATGCTTAACAATCTGAGCCACCCAGGCGCCCCACATGACATCATTTCAAGACTGTTTCCCCAGATGAAATGGAAGAATGGTTTTGCTGTAAAAATGTTGAGTTTTTATAAATTTGCTTTTGGAATTATTTGGCTACAAACGACTCACAGACCACCAAAACGCAGGACCACCGGGAAGTCATCAAGCATCTCAGGGTTTTGTGCAAAGAAGAAAAATCTACTCTCTGAACTTTGTTCAGATGGATGAAGTCCTCCTAAACACTTTAGGGATGATGAAGATGGCACCATATTATGTTCTGAAGTGGGCATGTAAGTAAACACTAATTTCACTTTTGCTGCTTTCTTCCCGTATTTTTCACCTCCGGCCGGCCCTTGGCCAGCCCTGGGAGCTTGCTGCTCTGCTCGCCTACCCTGTGGAAGAGCCCAGGAGGGCCCGGCCTGTGGGCACCTTCCACTAACTGGTCTAAAGGAGAACATGTGCCAATTTTAAATCACTGTAAGGAAAAATAAGTACGAACTAAACGGCACTGTCGTCTTGAAGGAGAGGCCATTAGCCTTAACCGTGCTCCCGAAAACTACGTGGGCAGGTACACGGTTGGAGGCGGCAGGCGGTGCAAGTGCGGCCCTCCAGGTGCGGGCCTCCAGCGCCGCTCGCGGCCCCGGGACCCAGGTGTGCGGGACGCTCCTAGGCCGCTCGTTCCACCAGCCAATATGCGCCCTTCGTCTTTCTCTTCTAAAGTTGGCCTGGTTGGACCGGATTTGCTGTCCCTCGGAATCAAAACGTGCGTGGCGGCCCCCAGGGGAACGAGGCCAGCGCCTCCTCAGATTCGCGGGACCCACCCAGAACACCCCCCATCTGGGCCGCGGTGGGACGGCTCCAGCCAGGGCAATGGGCGGGGGGGTGTCGATGCGGCCCCCGGCTCCGGCCCCCATCTGGGCCGCGGTGGGACGGCTCCAGCCAGGGCAATGGGCGGGGGGGTGTCGATGCGGCCCCCGGCTCCGGCCCCCATCTGGGCCGCGGTGGGACCGCCCGGGGGCACCGCCGACAAGCCGCAGGCCCGCTCCCATTTCCGGCAGCAGGGAAGCCCTGGCGCCCAGGACTCCGAGGAGCGGGGCCGCAGGACCGCCGTCGGCTCCCGGGTCGTCACTTCCGGCGCGTCGCTTCCGGGAGCACTTCCGCCCGAGGCTCGGCCCGCCCCCCGGCCCGGCGGTGGCGTAGAGCGGGGCGGAGGGACGATGGCCGCCCCACGGTGAGGCGCTGCTCGCCTGGCCTCCGCTCCGCAAGGGACGGAAGGGTCTTCTCGGGGCTTCCCGGCGCACGCGATACGACCTCTCCTACACCTCAGCCTCGCGCAGAGCGCTCGGGGAGTCGGAGCCCGACCCCCAGGCCGCGTGCCGGGCGCGCCCCGGCCAGCAGCGGTCGGCCCCGCTTGTTTCCCCGGAGGCCGCTCTCTCCCGCCCGCGGTCCGCAGCCCACCTTAAATGCCGCGCGCCCTTAAGGCCCCGACGTGGGGCGGGGTCGCCGGGTGTCGGGAAGGCGCCGCGCCCCCCACCCGCCCTGCTCTCCCCCTCGGCCCTCCCCAAAGTCGTGCGGCTCAGCTCCGAGTCCCGCTCTTGGGGAGGGCCCTGAGGCGACCCTTGCCGCCGGCGCAGAGCCAGCCCCTGGGTGGGCGCCCTGTCCGCGGCTGCGAGCGGCCCGCGAGTCAGCGATGCTCGCAGGCGGCGGCCCCGGGAGTCCCCCGCGCCCGCCGGATGCGCACGGAGACCCCGCGCTGGCTGTCGTCCCGCGGCCCTGCTGCGACCGGTGGGTGGAGGGGCCGCGGCGTGGGGGAAGGGGCCGCGGGCGAGCCCCGGGCCGGGCCCCCTGCAGAGGCGCGGGGAGGCCGCTTTGGCCCCCGGAAGGCTCCCGCAGCCCTCTAGCTTCCCGGCTCACACCGGGAGAGAATCCTTGATGCCACCTGTCTGGGTCATGAGTCTAAGGGTGGGTGGCCAGTTTACCCGGAAAACGCTGAATAAAACAAACGGTAGAGGTTGCCTCCGGTGGTCGCCTATCCCGCTCCGGACCTAAGCCCGGCCGGCCTGTTCCCGGCCCCCTCCTACGAGAAGCCCCCTGGTCCACCCCCATGGCCTTTGCGCTCGCCGTGCTGCCCGCGTCCCCAGGCTGACCCCTCCTCTGAGAGGCCCCTCGCCTTTCGGCGGGTAGCCTTGGCCCGTGTTCTCCATCTCGCCGGGGACGCCCTCTTCCACGCGCCTGCTCCTCCCACTTTTAGCCCCCGCCTCTCTGGTCTGAAGGCGCGGCCCGCGTGGGGCGCGCCCGTGTCCGCCCTCCCTGGCTGCCGGGGCCCAGCGGGGGAGGTGGGGTCAGCCCTGGGGGCGCGGGCTGTGTTGTCGGTCCCCGGGGCTTCTCGCGTTGTAAGCCCCTGGACCCAGGCGCCCCCGAGGCGGGCACGACCCTGGAGCGGAACCAGGTAACCGACGCTGCGTCCGCCCTGGGGCCTAAAGGCACGGTCGCTCGGGAATGTATTGCAATTGATGTCTTTCCTGCCTAGGATTTTGGAAAGCCGTCCATTGTGTAGCGGCTGAGCTCCTGCCGAGTGTTGGTTTTAGCACACTGCGAGTTGGGGCTCAGAGCTTCCTTCATTCCGGTCCTCAGGTGACTTCTACTGGGTTTGCTGGGCCTTGTCCAGCTAATTCCGTTGCAGTCACATCCTGCTTCAGCCTTTGACGCATTGCCCACCGCTGTCGTAAAAGGGGGGAGGGGGGCAAGCCTGTTTAGAGGTGGATTCTTTGTTCAGTGGTTTTTTTTTAAAGTTTGGGTTTTTTTTAATGGAGTGGGATGTACTTTACCAAAAGTATTTGAACTTGCGAGGAACATTTCAAAGCAGAATGAAAGCGTATTAAACAGAATGGAAAGGGTCATTAAAAGCCGGAATAGAAAGGATTTTAGATGAAAGAAATCCTCTTTCAATGTAAACAAATTAGAAACAGGAGAGAAACAAACCAAGATTTTAATGAACGTGGGACTCCGCCTCCCAGATTTGCGGGCAGCCCTAACCTGGCATAGATAGGCTCCTCGGGATCGTTTGTGCATTTTAAGTCAGAGCGCATCTTGCAAAGGTCTTATAACTCTGCTCTCACTTAATCTATGACAAATATTTTTTTGTCAAAACTTGTTGGGCTACATTGTGTCACCTTGGTGATGGGCCAGCCTTTATTACACACATACTCCCTATCGGATACTCGGACAGTGTCCAGTAGTTTCTCCGTCTTAAAAACAAAGCTGCTGGTCTGTGCTGGTATGTACAGAGGTCCAGCAAGACCTTTGTTAAATTGTTTCTTTAGGATAGATTCCCAGAGGTGGAATTTTTAATTATACTGTGTAAAACTTGTAGACTTCCAGTACATCTCCTAAAATGCCCTGTTGACAATTTGAACCAATCTAGAGTTCCTTACCCAGTGTTTGAGAATATCTTGCATTGTTTGTTCTAGAACAGGGATTCTTAACCTCAGGCTGTGAGCCTTGGAATTTAGGACTCTGCAAAATTGGCTGGGGAAACATCGACATCTTTATTTTCATCAACCTCCTGCTGAGCTTTTCTTCATGGTGGCAGGAGCAGCACCCATGGCTTCGTCTCCATTTTGGAGCCCAGGGAACCTTTCTGGCTGGCCCTGAGCCCCTCACTGCAGAGTTGAGCAGAGTCCTGACCCCTGTTCAGGACATGTTACGTAGTGGGGCGCTCAAACCAAGTCCAGATGTCCCATGTTTGTTTCTTGAGGTGTTACCACATCTCAGTAGACCTGGTTTCCTTTTAGTCCTGCAGGTGCACATTCTGAGGACAGCTCTGGGCAGGAGAGAAGTCAAGAGCTGCTCCCTGACCTACTCCATGCTGGTCAGAAAGGGTTATGGTTTAGTTCTTGTTCTTTGTGCTATATAATCTGAGAGGGAGATAATTCAGACCTTTATCCCCAGTGACCTGGGGGTGCCAGTGCTCCACCTTGTTTCCAAACTACTGTTGGCTCTTAAAGCCAATTCTTGTCAGATTAAGGTTGCTGACTTTTAGTTTTTGCAGGACGAGAATTGCTTCCCTCTGAAATCTCCTTGAATCACGTGGTCTATGAAAGAACAGGCCGTGGAGACACGTGAGCTGGAGTCCAGGAAGGCATCTGTGACCCCACCGGGACTTTGGTGAGTGGGACCTTCTGAGCTCAGGACCAAGTGACCAGCGGCTTTCGTGTGTCATGCCCAGCACAGCCGCTCAGGGTCTTCACTGCATCCTGGCTGGAGCGGGATCTGTTCAGATTTAAACTCCAGGCTCACGACAGATGATAAACATGATTTTATCTCATCCATGTTGAGAAGACCTTCGTGTCACTCACCTCCTTTTGTGTATTGCTGTATGTTCCCCGTTTTTACTGCTCGATGTTGCATCATGTGAACATTCCTGCCTGATGTGTTGGTTCTCCCACGGACAGACAGCTGGGTTTCTGCTGTGGACATTCTTACGTGTGTCTTCTGGTGCACACGGGCAAGACTTTCTCTAGGGGAAGGTCTCTAGGATGCAGTGGTTCGTGGGATCATGGGGAAGGTGGCCAAATGGTGATTTTTCTAATTCTACCCTCCCTTTGACATCAGTCCGTTGACTTTTTAGTGTAAGCAAGAGCTTTCTTCTCTTCCCCATTTATCACTGTGGATGTTTGGGTACTTATTTTGTTCATTGAGTTCTGATCCTGTGCTATCCTTACTCACTTTCTCACTCTGCCCCTAGATATCTCCAGAGGGTGTTCCCTCATGTGCTTCTGTGTCCTTTGACCTGTCCTGTCAGTGTTTGAGCACTTCCCTTTCTTTTGGCCCAACTAATGCCCCGGCCCTGAAATCAGCCATTTCTCCGAGGAGGCTGGTTCATTTCAGTGGAGAATGAGATTTAGAAACAAAGACCAGGACAGGGTGCTCACTGCGGATGGGCCCTCAGTGGCCAGATTATGAAGCAGATACAGAGATGAGTGTACTGTGGGCAGGTGTGATGTGTGTGCCTCCATCTGTCCACACCTACGAGTGCTGATGCCTGATTCCTCCGCTCATCGCAACAGCGCAGTCCACTCCACCCTCCTTCTCTGCATCTGTGCTGTCTCCAGAGGCACACTGCGGTCTCACCCCCAGTGGCCACAGAATAGTCACTGCTCAATCCTGACACATGAGTCAGTAAAAAAGCCCACCATTTAGAGTTCAGTGTTGAGGTTCTATTTGTTTTTAATCTGAGCACATATATTTTGCAAACTGTGTTCAGAAGGTATGTGGATGGGTTGTCTCCTCTCTTCAGCGTGACTACGTTATTTATTTGATTTGTGGTTTGGTTCACCTCTTTCCATTTGTATCGCACTTTAGAGATTATATTGATTTGGTTATTTTTGTTTTATAAGCATGTGGAACATTAATATAATTCCAGAAGTCGTAAGTGTCTGAACAGGTGCATTTGAGAACTGTTGTTGCTCTGTGGTCCCGCTCTGTGGTCCCTCCTCCCCCACCACCAAACAGTCTCCTTGATTGCTTGATCTTGGGCTTACCGGCCAGCATCTCTTGTTGCTCAGTGTGATTTTATTTATTTATTTGTTTATTTATTTATTTATTTTTAGTCTTCTCCACATTTATTTATTTTTAGTCGCCCAGAGTGGGGCTGAAACCCATGACCCCAGGACCAAGAGCTTCATGTTCCCCATCTAAGCCAGCCCCGTGCTCCTGCTTTATCTCTTTAAATCACGATTCTTTCCTGTTTTTCTCTGCTGGAACTTTCCTTATTTTCTCCATACCTGGATTACTGATTTCACATCTCTTTGCTGCATTCCAGATAATTTCCTCAGATGTTTTTTTCGAATGCAGTAACTTTTATCAGCCCTGTCATTTCTGTGTAACCCATCGATTGAGTTGTTTTGTGTTTCAAATTTTCCAAACTTTTCATTTTGAGGAACTTGTAGACCGACAGAAGAAACAACTATACCTGTATGCCCTTCCCCCGGCTCCCTCCGCTGATGTCTTCCGTGGCGCGCTCCGCCGGTCTGGGTCCGACTCCACACTGCCTTCAGTGGCCGTGCCCCCGTGGTCTTCGCCAGTCCTTGACTTTGATGACCTGCGTACTTTTGGGTTTGTCTGACATGTTCTTTCGACTAGATTTGCAGTCACGTGTCCATGGCATGAAATCCACAGCAGTGCCATGGTTTTAGCACATGGGATCAGGGCAAACAGGACGTCTCTCTGTCTGTAGTGTTTTCAACTTTGGTCGCTGGGTTGGGGTGATGGCCGCCAGTGTCTCCGGGTAAAGTCACGCCTCCTCTTTGTGATGAGTTGGCACCTGTAGGCAAGCGGTTTGGATGCAATCACATCCTTGTTTCAGCTCAGCAATCAGGTGACTCATCTCTGGACATTTATCCCTGATGGTGTCTTGGGCTTGTTCACCTGCATGACTGTCCTATCAACCTGCCACACTTGGGCTCTGTCCCTCCCTGGAGCTGCCCGGCAGCTGCTCCTTCCCCACCGGCCACCCCTCTCCTCGGATGATCTTTGATCTTTGACCCACATCCATTGATCTTCAGCTGCAAAAATCTTCTGGCCTGAATTATGCAAGATTTTCTCCAGAGCCATTGCTTCTGGCACCAGTGGCTGTGGGTGTGGCTGGGAGCCGGACCCAGATAGCTAGTCCAGGTTCATGGCCCACCCGCCTCAAGCACCCCCGGCTGCTTTTTGCGGGGTCCTGTCCTGAGTTAGAGCTTCCTGGGAGCCTCTGGTGAGATTTTGCTTCTGCTGTCCAGTTCTTGATTTCCAAGGGTCCTTGTCTGGTGGCATCTCCTTGTGACCGGGTGCTTCAGCTCTCTGGTACCCCCCTTCCTGGGACCTGCTGCCTCCTGCTGTGCACTTCTTCCAGCCCCTTCCTCTAATTTCTCGTCTTACTTTTCTCCCATCTTAACTCTCTGTCCAAGCCTCTCCTTGGGGCCCTTATTTCCATACTCAAGCTCTGACCTTTGCCTGTTGAATTCTCCAGAGAAGAGCCATCTTGTCTCCCGCCTGGGGGGGTGCAGCTGCCTGGCCGCTCTGTGATCCTCAGTCCCCGCATTCCCTGCAGGCCGAGGCCTATTTCAGTCCCTCACCCTGGGCCCCTGGAACCCGGGAGGAGTCTGAGTGCGGTCACTCTCCTGGCCAAGCCCCTTGACATTCTTTTTTTTTAAGATTTTATTTATTTTTTGACAGAGAGAGACACAGCGAGAGAGGGAACACAAGCAGGGGGAGTGGGAGAGGGAGAAGCAGGCTTCCCGCGGAGCAGGGACCCCGATGCACGGCTCGATCCCAGCACCCTGGGATCATGACCTGAGCCAAAGGCAGACACTTAACGACTAAGCCACCCAGGCGCCCTGCCCCTTGACATTCTTGCTTTCTTGCTTCTCTCCCCGACCTCCGTGGGTTTCTGTCTCACCAGACAAAAGCAAGCAAGCAGCCGGGCATCCCGGTGTGATTAGTGAGTCTTGATGTGAAGGACAGAGGCAGAGCCGGTGTCTGGTATGCCTTGGACTGCTCCAGACCTGATTTTCATATCTGGACTTGGTGTGGGAACCATGCGCACGTGGAAGGCTCCGGCCCCTCAGTCACCCTGCTGGACATGAGGCCCTGGGCCTGGTTGTCACATTGATTCATCACCGAGCTGGGTGGGCTGTCTGTGGAGATGTTGATGGTCACAAAAAGAGTGTGCTAGCAGGTGAGCGTGTCTTGGTGGCCTGAGCATCTGCCCTGGGATTCTGGGCCCTGTTGGGGGCATGGGCGATGGGAGCACTGGTGTGTTGCCTGCTGGTCGGCGTGACTGGGCCTCTGGGTCCCCAGCACCTGCTGCACCCCGGAAGCCTGGTGGCTGCCTCCGTGTGGGTGGAAGGAGGAAAAGTGCAGCCCCCCCCGCGCAGAAAGAGAAAGCTCCTGGTCACCCAGGGGCAGATGGTGAGGGAAGCAACCCCCGGTTATCAGGGGAGGCCCTCACACTCTGAAGTCTGGTCCAAATGACTGGACAGCAGGCTGCAGGGAGCTAGGGAAGGGCAGGCAAGTTGGGTCTGCTAGAAGGTGCTGCCAGGCCTGCCTTTCTTCCCGCCAGCTTGAAATCTGAATCCATCATTGGAAGGAAGATTTGGCTTTAACCAAATGGGCTCTGGCCTAAACAAGCATCATCCGAGTAGATGCAGGGGCTTGGGAATGTCAGCCGAGGTCTGGGAGAACTGCTTCCCGGTGCACTTGATGCTTCTCCACACGTCAGTCTGAGCTTATACGACAGTTTAGAAAATAGCACGATGCCTCCCTACACACACGCATGCACTTTGCAACGCCTTTTGTTTTTCCCCTGGGCCCCGTCCCTACCAAGTAGCCCACCGCTTGAACTCTGGCCTGAGTTCCCTGCTCCCCACTCTTTTTCAGAACTTTTTATATTTTTGTTTCGAAACAATGTTGGGTGTTTTGGTATGTTTAACAGCCTTGTGGGGAACATGTTGTGTATTTCCTTCCACTTCCTGGTCTTGTCATTTCAGACCGCCAGCGGTTTTAATATTTCCCATTGGCTCTTGGGCAGCGGCCCTGCATCCCACTGCTGTAGGCCTTGGCCTCATGATGTGCTATGATCTGTTCTCCTTCAGTAGGCATTTAGGTTGTGTGTTTTTTTTTTTTTTAAGATTTTCTTCATTTATTTAACAGAGAGAGAGAGGGCACAAGCAGGGGGAGTGGGAGAGGGAGAAACAGGCTTCCCGCCGAGCAGGGAGCCCAATGTAGGGCTCGATCCCAGGACCCTGGGACCATGACCTGAGCCGAAGGCAGACCCTTAACGACTGAGCCACCCAGGCGCCCCTAAGTTGTGTTTTGCTACTGACAGAAATGCTAGGAGTGCCTGGGTGGCTCAGTCAGTTAAGCGTCCAACTCTTGATTTCAGCTCAGGTCATAACCTCGAGGTCCTGGGATGGAGTCCTGCACTGGGCTCTGAGCTCTTCAGGGAGTCTGCTTCTCCCTCTCCCGCTGCCACTCCCCCACGTTGTGCTTGCGCACTCTTGCTCTCAAATAAACGAATAAGTCTTTTTTAAAAAATGCTACGTTAACCCCCCATCTTCTGGAGATTTTTATGAGCATCACACACAGGTCCCCCCAGGACCACCTGTCGCTGCAGCCAGCCTCAGCCACACGCCCTGGGGGTCTTTTATTGTTTCTTGTCACTTGCAGAGACACTGATTAGGTCTGTGTGTGTGCTACTGGATGTTTTCAGCCTGGGACCGTCAGTGACAGAACCGTGGGCTCCTTGGAGGGAGTGCGCTCCCCCCCTCCCCCACGGTAGCTCTCTGCTTGACGCGTGAGAATCAGCCAAGGAGCTAAAAATCATTCTGGTGCTTGGGTTGCACCCACAATTCTCTGAACTCACTGGTCTATGCAGAGCTGGGCCCCTTTCTGTCGGCTTGTTTGAGCTCTGGGCATGTGAGCGTGTAACCAGCATCGAGGACCTCTGCTCAGGTCGGAGTGCTTCCCCATGTGACCCTATAGGAGCAGAACAGCCGGACATGGGGACACAGAGCTTGAGGGCGAGTAGTCAAGTGCAGGTCGGCAGTGTGCGTGGACGCCCCTGGCCAAGCAGTCACTTCCGAGCGCAGATCCGACAGAAACACATGAAAAGACGCTCACAGAGCATTCCTAGTGGCACAGTGTGTGTTTGTTAGCAGAGGTGGTGCGTTCACTGGGGTTCAGGCATGAGAGCAGGACCATAGCTGTGTGGAGCCATGTGCATGGGCCCTCCTTTTTGAAAACCAACTTCTTGTCAAAGGTCTTTATACAAAGGGAATATATGTGCCATCGAATGGTGGTTTCTGGTTTCTTGAATCTCTGACCAGAAGCAGATGGGGAGCAGGGAGTATCTGGCCCTCGAAGCACCTGGTCCTGGGGCTTCTCGGTGGGGGGAGCATGACATGGACTTTAAGGACAAGGAGAGTGAGGGCGGCCTAGAAGGTTGTGAGTTTCTCAGATGGAAGCCCAGTGGAAGGGATGCTTAGCCTGCGAGGGGTCAGTTACCCACCAGCATGTTCTTCGCTGTATTTGTTGGTCCTGTGGGTGCTTCCGGAATGTCAGCCCCTTGCCCTGCAAACAGTTCAGCTTTGGAATCTCAGCAGTGGCTTCCGGGCACCTGTGACCCTCCCTGACGGGGTCTCTGAGGAGCAGGACCTGGTGGTGCTGGGGGCCTTGAACTTAGGATTTGGCCCTGACGGGGAGGCTTTCCTGAGGAGGCAGAGCCCACAGAGGCAGGAAGAGGCAAGGAGCCGGGATCTGGGGCCTGGGGACCCTTGGGGTGGGGATGCTCTCTCTGTTCTTAGGGACCCTGTGCCATAGGTCGGGGGTGTGGAACACAGACTCTCCACGTCCCCTCTGGCCTGGCTGGTCCTCGCTGCATGAGCATCTCATCACCCCGAACAGAGCAGTGGGACTGGGCTGGGGAAGAGGAGGCTGAGCAGGGGCATTTTAGCAGAGCCCTGAACGAGAAGAGCTTATCCTCATGTGGGGGCAGTGGGAGCCCATGGAAGGGCCAGGTACACCCTATTGTGATCTGCAGTGCATTTTGGGGAGGCCGCTCCGGTACATCCACGGTTGGGATGCATGTGGGCAGCCTGGGCGAGACGCAGGTGCTCGCTGGGGCCTGTGATGCTGAGCTCATGGCGGACAGAGGGAGGAACACCGTGGGCCAAGGCAAGGTCGGGGGAGGATGGCCAAGTCTTGGTGCCACCTGTGCCTGGGGGCAGGACAGGAGCCAGCTTTCTGATGTGGGGAAAGTCAGAGTCTTAAGTTTGAGGACCCTTTGAGCACTTGCCTGCGGATGAGCAGGAGACCAGTGGGGTGGGCAGCCTGTGCTCCTATGGGAGGTCCTGCTGGGGGTGCCAGGGTACAGGAGAGGAGCTGCCAAGCCCCAGCTGGTGGTGCAGCCAACTTAGCCCCTGGATGCCTCCTGCTGCAAGCCCCAGGAATTAGGGATGAAGTGATGGACGTCCTTCTGGATGTGTGCTGACAAGAGGTTTCCCCCAGGTGTCAGAAACTGAGGGAACAGGAAATCTGAGTGCTCAGCCCGTCTGAGGCTGGGTGGGGACTCGGGTCTGATGTCCCTGGGATTCGGCCTAAAGCAGGAACTTGGAGTTGGAGAATTTGCCTGACTGCCACAGGAGAAGCCAGGTCTGACTAAGTCTGTGATCCTAGGAGAGAGGACAGAGGCTCACTTGCAAAGCCGTGACCACAGGTCTGACAACAGCAGGTGTGGGTTCCATATGCTGAGGGTTTGTCTAAAAAGTAGCATAAAATTGATCCTGGGCCAGTGACGCCCTGGAGCGTGTGACAGAGGCATACCCCAAACCCTCACTCTGGAAGGAACCCCCAGGGCACACGGGGCCCCCTGCACAGCAGGATCTGCTGGAGGTGACTAACGTATGCCACATACAACCCCAAGGCCAGAGCCCGCTAATACACAGAAAATCAGGGTGGCGCTGCTGAGGCCTCAGGTAAGGAACGGCTGGAGAACGTAAGACAGAAGACGTAGGAAGGGAGGAAAGAACAAGACACTGGGGGCGCCTGGCTGGCTCAGCGGAGTGTGCAACTCCTGATCCTGGGATCATGAGTTCGAGCCCCACATTGGGTGTTGAGATTACTTTAAAAATTTTTTAAGTTAAAAACAAAAAAGAACAATACGCTGTGAGAAAAACAGACCAATGTCAGGTGGAACCAAATAGAACATCCACAAATGAAAAATAGAGTGATTGTAATTTAAAACCCAGTGGACAGATGAAAAACCCAGCGTCTCTGGCAGATCAGTGCTCCTGCGAAGAACTGCTGGGAAAGTGGGGTAAAGTATCAACTGTCAGGTGCATGTGTGCAGATAACAGCACCGAGACCCACTGGGCGGGCCAGGGCCACGGCCTCTCCTCGGGGACTTTGGCAGGTGCCAGATCGGGCGGGAAGGTGCAGAGCCCCTGGGACGGCTTCAGGGGGGACAGCAGCCTAGATGGGGGCCTCCTGGGTCTCTGTGCAGACAGTGGGCACATGGGGAAGGACAGCTGTTGGAGCCTTTGGTTTTCAGTATGCTGGGGAGAGGAGACGGGGTCTGTCGGGGCTCCTGTCCTTGCACGCAGGCGCCCTGCCCCGTCCTTGCACGCAGGCGCCCTGTCCTAGCATGCAGGCGCCCTGCCCCGTCCTTGCACACAGGCGCCCCGTCCTTGCACACAGACGCCCTGTCCTAGCACGCAGGCGCCCTGCCCCGTCCTTGCACACAGGCGCCCTGTCCCGTCCTTGCACGCAGGCGCCCTGCCCCGTCCTTGCACACAGGCACCCCGTCCTTGCACACAGACGCCCTGTCCTAGCACGCAGGCGCCCTGCCCGGTCCTTGCACGCAGGCGCCCCGTCCTTGCACACAGGCGCCCTGCCCCGTCCTTGCACGCAGGCGCCCCGTCCTAGCACACAGGCGCCCTGCCTCGTCCTTGCACGCAGGCACCCCGTCCTAGCACGCAGGTGCCCTGTCCTTGCACGCAGACGCCCTGTCCTTGCACGCAGTTGTGAAGATAAGGCCAGAATTCCATGTTTGCATTTTCACACTTACCTCAACTTGGTGGTTAAAACTTCTAAGGACATGAAAATGTTCACAATCAATAATGCAGTTTTTTTTTTTTCTTAACATTTCAGCCTGCACTCGCTAGGGAGAGGCAAGTCGTGGATGGCACTCTCTGCTCCCTGCAGGCCTTCACCTGGGAGTTGGCCTGACCCATGCTGCCTGCAGTCTTGAGGGGACAAGCATGTCGGCTTCAACAAAACCCCTGGCACTGGCGGAGCTGGCCCCCTGCCCCGAGGACAAGCCCAAGGGGAAGCCACTCCTTACCTGGGGCTCTCTCTTTGGCCCCCGCAGCGAGAAGGTGGTTTTCACCAGGAGTGAGGGAAGCCCCGAGGAGAGCGTGCTCACCATAACCATTACAGAGACCACCGTCATCGAGTCTGACCTGGGCGTGTGGAGCTCCCGGGCTCTGCTCTACCTCACACTGTGGTTCTTCTTCAGCTTCTGTACCCTGTTCCTCAACAAGTACATCCTGTCCTTGCTGGAAGGGGAGCCCAGCATGCTAGGTAACACGGGCCCCCGGCCTTCTGGGGGTGAGGGCCACTCCCCTCGCATATGCAGATCAGTGCTGGGTCCCTGTGAGAGGCACACGGAAGTGCCCACAGCCCCGGGGAAGGAGGGCACCGAGGGTACTGGCTGTGAGCCGTGTCTGGGATGCAGAACAGCACATCCCGTCTGCCTGCGCAGTAGGAACGGAGGCAAGTCTCTCCTCTCCCTCCTTCAGGTGCTGTACAGATGCTGTCAACTACGTTCATTGGATGTGTAAAAATACTGGTTCCTTGCTGTTTATATCAGCACAAAACCCGGCTTTCTTATCCACCCAATTTCCTCATGATCATGCTGTTTGTGGGTCTAATGAGGTAAGGGATCTGACGTTTGGGTTGAGTGTTGTGTAAAAGGTCTTGGCCATCACTAGGAGTGGGAGGCCAGCTGACTGACCCTATAATTATGGGGTCACAGGTGTGTTTTCAGTGCAAACTTTATGTAATCCCCAGGGCTGTCTAGATTTTAGGACAACAATGTATTGGTCTTGTGGATCTGAATGCAGTCAGAGTCCTTCTGGAACTGCCATGAATCTAAGAATGGTTTGAGAGGGGTACCCCTCCTCTGCCTGGGCTCGCCACTCCGCGCACAAAGCGGCACCTGGCGGTTGCGGTCGCGGGGCCGCTCCCTGCGGGGCCAGACCTAGGTCTTCATGGGGGAGGCCAGCAGGGCGGGGAGCGGGAGGGGGAGAGCAGCTAGTAGTGGACTTCTCCATCCCAGCGACACTTTTGGCTTATTTTTAGGTTTGCAACAGTGGTTTTGGGTCTGGTCAGCCTGAAAAATGTGGCGGTTTCGTTTGCTGAGACAGTGAAGAGCTCTGCTCCCATTTTCACTGTGATCATGTCCCGGATGATCCTGGGGGAGTACACAGGTGAGGGGTCCTCTGGCCCCGGCGCCCCTTCCCTGCCCACCTGCGCCCCCTGCCCCCGGGCTGAGGATTCTCCCAGCAGTGGTGTGTGCTGGGGCTCACCTCTCGGAGGTGGACGTTTTCACCTCCGTCCTAGAACATTCTCTGAGCAGCCGCAGTGCCTCACGCACTCACTTCAGCAAGTGTTCACCTCCGCTGAGCGCAGGGCTGTTCGGACATGTGCAGGCCTCGTGGTTGGTGGGGGACACAGGAGCAGGGGAAAGAAGTAAAAAGCAAGTAAAGGAGAAGTCACTGGTCCCGGAAGGTGAGACTGCCTTCTGTGTCACGCGAGGGGCTGCCTGGTGATGGTTGTGTGCTGGCGCGCCCAGCGGTCTGCCCAGGTCGGCCACCTCCTGCGTCCTTCCCGAGCTCGTCTGACAGCCTCCTGCTCTTCAGTGCTTCTCAGCTGCACGTCTCTGTTCTCCATAAGGCCCAGAAAGCTGATTTATTTACAAATCGCCAACCTTCAATGACAGCGGACTGTTTCCAACTCCACGTCACACACGTTCCTGTTTTTCCCACCAGCCTTTTCAAACGGAGCCCATCCAACATTGTTCCGTGAAAATGACCAGAGTGCGGAATAATGCATATACTGCGTAATCTCTCATCTAAGAGCAGTACCGATAGGTGTTTAGATACAGATATGCATTTGCTTCAACTAAGAAAATGACAGGATCTCGAGGCGAGTGGTAGGGAGGAGAGCGCCGATTCGCAGCTGGACCCCTCCCAGATGTGCCTCCGGAACCACACTCGTGTTTGAGGTGGTGGTAAGACGATCCAATCAGAGTGTAAACAGCAATCCCTAGAAATCACAAGCAACAGGAAACAAACGAAGCTGATTGCATATCAAGTGGGTGGGGGCGCTCAGCCACACTAAGTTTATTTCAGTGACTTGAAAACAGCATGGTTTGGCTTCCAGCGGTGGTGGCTAAGCTTGTGGCAGACCAGCTCTCTTGTTGAGAACAGTGAGAACATCTTGATAAAGCTTAGCAAAAAGGATCTGTCGAGGAGAATGACCGAGGGGCCAGGATTCTAGAGCTGAGGGTCACCCGCTGCAGGGACCCTGGTGTGTGGCTCCCTCCCCACAGAGGCGTCTGCTGATTCTCGAGCAGTGGCTGGGATTTGGGGCAGAGCAGCCTTGTGGGGCTGCAGGGCTGAGGGCAAGTGGGGCCTGCCAGGGGGACACCCCAGCAAAGCCCTGGGCTCTCCCCCGGGACTCCGAGCATGCCCACACCCGTGGGTGCCTCCCAACAGCAAAAGCAAGTCCTTCCTAAGGGTGAGACGGCTCTTGTGGCCTTGCGTTCTCCGGGTTTTCACACGTACAGTCTGTCATGCAGCAGACATTTCTAGGAGGACCGGAGGCCAAGACCACATGCTAGAAAACTAAGGGTGCTGGCCCGCGGAGGCCCAACATGCCAGGTTCCCTTCCTCTAGCTCTCAGCCTGGCAACTGTGTGGGCCTGGGGGCTGTTCCTCGGTGTGATGGGGGCTCCCTAGTGACTGGAGTCTGGCCAGCACGGTCCTGTGCCGGGAGGTGGCCATCGTCTGCAACGGTCAGCATGGACCTCTCCCACGGAAGACTTCTTCCCTCATACTTTAAATTTCAAAGTAAACTAAATAGGATCTGAAATTGAAGCAACATGAGGCCCAGTGTCCTGTTTCCAAAGTGAATTGCTTTTCTCTTCTGCTCAACTTAAACCCTGTGTCAAGTTTGTTCCTTGGATTTCAGAATGAAGCAAAGAGAAGTGACCTCCACATCGTTGGCAGATTGTGGCCGGAGACTCGTTGAGCCAGGGCGTCAAACTGCCCCCACCTCTGGCTCCCCCTTTTGGACAGACTGGTCCAGAGACCATTCGCTCACCCTCCTCATTCTCAAGCGAGAGTTTGTGCTATTGCAGTACCTGGCAGGGCGGGACTTGGGGCTCAGGGCCCCAACCTCGTGCATCCTGCCCGCAGGCCCAGCAGATGCACCTCACGGAGAAAAGCCTTGTAAGGCCCCTGGCCTGGGAGAGGGTGGTGGGCTTGGTGCAGACGTGGATGTGTTGTATTTCCCTCCAGTGTAAAGAACTGGTAGCTGCTCATTTTTAAGCGAAAGTGGAAGTTAGCAGCTTTCGTGAGGGGTATGAAAACGGCCTTGGCGCCCAGAAGAGATTTTGCAGCGGGCAGACTGCCTGCGGCATCTCTTCTGTATCTTTTGCCCTTTCCAGGGTTGCTGGTCAACCTCTCCCTCATCCCCGTCATGGGAGGCCTGGCACTGTGCACGGCCACAGAGATAAGCTTCAACGTCCTGGGGTTTTCGGCTGCGTTGTCCACCAACATCATGGACTGGTGAGTCAGGAAGAGCGTGGGGACACATGGTGTGATCAGGATGATGGACATTTAGGTCCAGAGTAGCTTAGAATTACATCCCATAATTCAAAGCCGGACACATCTGATGCTGCCTTTTGCGAAATACCAAACACCTTGTATCTCAATAAGATAACCTTTTCTCAAAAAACAAGCCAGAGTTTGGCAACACGTGGTCTTGGTATGAAGAACACTCATCGTAGGGACGTGGTTAGCTAACATGCCGGAGTGCCCTTGTGGGTTCATGCGTCTACATTCAGCTAAGCAAAGGGGAAGAGGCCGTCCTGCAGCTGGAACAAAGGGGCAGTTTCTGGTCTGTGCCCAGGGCCGGCACCAGGGAGGGGGCAGCCTGAGTCAGGTGCTGGTGGGAAAGCACCACAGGGGTGGTTCCTTGTCCCGCAGCAGGAAGGGGACGGATGTGTTGCGGGCTGCTCTAGGATTCGTGCAGCCGCCCTGTGTCGGGGCTGTGGTGTTGAGTCCACACTAGGCCCCCGCTAGCCCTGCTCTTTGAGAAGTACTGATTGCCTCTGGAAAAGAGAGGAGACAGCCACACAGGAGTTTATCATTGCCTTTACTGTTAAAGTCGGACAGGCTCAACCTGAAGTTTTCGACACTAGGGCCAAGTAAACATTTAAAAGTCACCTGTAATTTCATTTCTGACGTTTAGATGTATTTCTTTCTGGCTTTTTCCCTCTGTGTTTGTAGCTCCTAGAAATCTAATACGGCCTCATCATGCATTTGGTCTGGTTCTGGCTCTGCTCCCTCTGTGGTCCCGTGAGTGTCACGTGCCGGCACCAGGGGCTCTCAGAAGCCTGGGCCTTGTGACCGCCTCCTTGTGTGGCTCGCAGATGCCTGCGAATTAATGACTCTTTGTCTAGATGTGCAGGGAGCGTCTCCATTGCAGTTTCTGACGTTGTTGGGGTAAATTCCCACTGGAGACACAGAGCCTGAGAGTGTCTGGTTTCTAGTTCTATAGTGAGAGCTTTGGTCTTAACCTTGCCCTCAACTAAGTTTTTGCATCAGAACAAAATGAAACAACCACTGCTTCCGGAGCCCAGAGGGCAGAGTCCCTAGTAGAAGTGGCAAGCCCTTTGGTTCCTGGGGAAGCAGGACACTGTTTCATTTTCTTGTTGGCCACATGTGTGTTTCCCTTGTGGCTTTTCTGTTTGTTTGGGGGTTTTGTCCATTATTTTTCCACTGGAGTCTTTGTGAGCTTAGACTGTGTTGTTCACCCGCTCCCACACATTCAGCCCGCAGGTGCCCAGCCTGTGGCAGTTACTGGCTTATGGGAACTCTTGGTTCAGGGCAGGGTTTTGTGCAGCACTTTGAGCAGGGACATTGGGATCCTGTGACCCCTAAGAGCTACGTAACCTCAGGCACATCGCTCAATCTCTGAGTACCTCAGTTTACCCTTCTGTAAAAGGGGCCAGTCATGGGGCCCCCCTCACAGCAGAGCAATGCCCAGGAATCCCCCGGCATGGGCCCGCCGTGCGGGGGCCATCCCTGAGGTCTGCCATCGTTGTCACCGCTTTGGAAGGATGCAGACGCTCGGTTCCTTTGAGGTCCATGCTGACCCCTTGTATCAACAGCTAACCTCTTCTTTTCTTTATTCTAGTTTGCAAAATGTTTTTTCAAAAAAGCTGCTCAGCGGGGACAAATACAGGTTCTCGTAAGTATCATTGGCCTGTGAAACTCCCAATTTTGTAGGCCCGAAAGGACTTCTTTCCCATTTGAAGGTTCAGAATCCCCTGTAGACCTGACACTTTTCCCACTTTGGCTTACGTGGCTTTTAGAAGTACTTTGTGGAGGGGGTCCCTCGCCAGCCCAGTCGGAAGAGCAGGCGACCCTTGATCTCAGGGTGTGGGTTCGAGCCCCATGTTGGGTGTAGAGATTACTTAAAAAAAAATAAATAAACTTTAAAAAATAAGTAAATAAATAAAAGTACTTTGTGGAAACTTGGAAGAAAAGCCCCACCTGTTTCCAGCTGCCTCACTGAAGCAGCTGAAGGGCTGGCTGGTTCATGGCTGCGGGTTGGCCGGCACTCCGACCCTCCCCATCGTGCCGCACAAAACAGACTCTGGTGTGCCAGGCGCTTGGGAGCACGCTTGCTATGAGCTGTCTGCTTGAAAGCTGGCCTCTGCCGTGCAGAGGGAGCGTCAGGAGTCTCTGTTGCCTCCGCAGAGCTGCAGAGCTGCAGTTCTACACCAGTGCCGCAGCCGTGACCATGCTGGTCCCCGCCTGGATCTTCTTCATGGTGAGTTTCAGGATGCCGCTGGGCTCCTGTGCCGACGTTTCTCTGTGGTGACGGGCGAGTGGGACGATTTAACTTTCCAGGCCATGGGGTGGCTCCTTGCTGTGTCCCTCACAAGGTCAGCAACGTGCACTTGAGGAGAAGGGAGAGAAGGCTGGAAACCAAACCTTGGACAGGCCTCTGTGCCCGTTGAGGCCAGTGTGTAGCTGCGGAGTTCCCTGAAGTTTGTGTGTGAGGGTCTGGAGGCTTGCTTATTTTATTACTATTTTAAAGTAACATGTGCCCACTTAGAGCCAGCAACAGGGCAGGAGTATGTAGACCAGAGACAAGGTCTGGCCCCTGGTCCCCTGACCCACTCCTCCAAAGCCCCTTTCCAGACCTGTCTGCTAGACTCGTACTCGGATACACGTGTACGTAGTACGATTCCACTAGTCTCATGAAAGCACGTGACCGTGTCCGTGCAGACGTTTTTTTTTTTTTAAACACAAATGGAACTGGGCTGTTCTGTCCTATGCTTGTGTTCTGGGGTGTGACTGCGCCCTGACCTGTCATGGCCCCTTTGACAGACACCTGACTGCCTGGCACATTTCACATGGAACAGGGAGTTTCACGTGTCGTGTCTTTAGCAGACGAGTGTTTCTCTAGGATACATTCTTGGAATTGAAACGGTTGATTGAAAGAATGTACATATCTAAAAATATTTTTATTGTGATAAAATGTACATAAACATAAAATTGACCATTCTACCCATTTTAAAGTGTACGTCAGATGTGTTCATGTTGTGGCGCAGCCACCGTCACCGTCCGCGTGCAGACTTTCATTATCTCGGACTGAAACTCTGTCCCCATTAAACAGGAACTCTCCATTTCCCCCATAGGGGAGCGAGACTTTACCTCTCCCTGCTAGGGTCTCCGGCTGGGTGATTAACAGGGGACGAGCCCACAGACTGATTTAACATAAGCTTTATGTGACACAGGAGCCTCATGAGGAAACCAAAGGAGGGGCGCAATCTGCATGCGCAGCACGTGCCAGGCTGAGCAGGGAGAGGTGACTGTAGGAGAGTGGGCTGTGCGTGGGGTGGAGGCGAGTGAGTCCGCCTGACTCTCGGTCTCTGGTGATGAGCATGTTTCGTTCCTCCTGCTGTGTGGGCGACCTCCATGTGGGGCCTTTGTCTCCTGCTTCTCAGGGAGGAAAAGGGAGGTCTGGGCCCTTCTTGCTCTTGCTCTTCTTTAAGGGTCTTCCGCCCAAAATAATCCTGATGCCAAAGCGGCATATTTGAGTTCTGAGCTACTTCACCGCTCCCTTAGCCCTGGCACCTACACTGTGTTTTCTGTCCATATGGATCTGTCGACTCTAGGTCTCTCATGTAAGTGGAATCCTAGGGGATTTGTCCTTTGGGGATTGGCTTATGTCACTGAGCACGGTGTCCTCAAGGTCCCTCCTGCTCTAGCAGGTGTTGGCACTTGTCCTTTCTAAGGCTGAGTCATAGTCCCTGTGTTGTTGGAGCACGTTTGTCCGTCCATCCACCAATGGACACCTGGGTTGCTTCCACATTTTGGCTCTGGCAGACAGTCCTGCTGTGAACCTGGGCATGCACATAACAATTCAAGACACTGCTCCTGGTTCTTTGGGGAGTGTACCCAGAAGTGGGGTTGCTGTTCTTGCAGTAATTTTCTCTTGAACTTGTTGAGGGCCCACCAGACTTTCTGCAGCGGCTGCACCATTTTACTTTCCCGCCAACAGTGCTCGAGGGCCCCACATCCTTGCCTGCACCTGACCTTCCCGTTTTCTGTGTTTGATGGTCACCGTCCTAATGGGTGTGAAGCAGTCTCCCGTTGGACTGTTGGTTTGTATTTCTCGGATGGTCAGTGATGCTGAGCACCTTCTCATGGGCTTATTGGCCATGTGTATATGCACGTTCAGAGTGTTGATGGGTGCCAAGTGATTGTCCCCAGAAGGCTGTTTTCAGAGCACTGCTTAACATCAGTCTGTAGACCCGGATGACTGGGTACCTGTGACCCCACACTTCTCTGAGGGTGAGTTGCGGAAGGAAGCTGGGCAGCAGCAGAGTGTCGTTCCTGTTCTGACTCACAGGACTTGCCGGTGATCGGCAGAAGTGGGAAGAGCTTCAGTTATAGCCAGGATGTCGTGTTGCTGCTGCTGATGGATGGCGTTCTGTTCCACCTGCAGAGTGTCACGGCCTATGCCCTCATGGGCAAAATTTCCCCTGTGACGTTCAGGTAAGCACAATAGCTTCCTGAGAGACAAAGTGTGCGTCCAGGTCATTTGCAGAGGAGTGGACTTTAAGCCCAGGTATTGTTAAACGGTCTTTGTGTTTGTCATATGTGAAGTGAGGGCCATGGCCACATGGTGTGACTGCTGGGCTGTGCTGTTCGGTGCCGTGTAAAATATGGTGAAGCACAGGATGTCCATCTCTAGGGAAACCCCACCTACACATTAGCATGGAAACTGGAGCAGTTCGAGTGTTTTTCTGTCTGGGACAGCATGCCAGGGGCACTGCCTGTGATGCTGGAATGTTCTGGGCTGTCCAGTGGGGGGGTCATGGGCACCTGACATGTGGTGAGTGCAGTTAGGAACAGAATTATTTTATGGTTTTATTTATTTACTTATTTATTTGAGAGAGAGAGTGTGTGAGCACAAGCAGGGGGAGCGGGAGAGGGAGAAGCAGACTCTCCACTGAGCAGGGAGCCCGATGTGGGGCTCGATCCCAGGACCCTGGGACCATGACCCGAGCCGAAGGCAGACGCTTAACGACTGAGCCACCCAGGTGCCCCCAAGGAACTGAATTCTTAATTTTATCTAATTTTAAGCGATTTTAATTCAAATAGCCACACGTAGCCATAGTTCCTGTATCAGAGGCACCGCTATGGAAACAGAGGCCTCTCTGCCTTCTCTTCCTTCTGTAACTGGAAGAGTTTAATGGAAGCACCATTTCAAGACTGGAGAGTTTTCAGTAACAAGCAGAAAAGCATGAGCTTCTGTCACCAGCAGCCTAGAAATCCACATCCGCAGATTTGGCCACATCGTGTCATGTAAGTCAGTGGCCTGTTTTTTCAACCTCTGAGCTGGTGGCAGAGCAGGGGAACGGCCCTCAGCTGCAAAGTCCCCGCTGCACTTGCTAGAACTGCAGCGCCCTGAGGCCTCGCCGAGCCGCGCCAGCCTCTGTCTCCCCCGCGCCCCTCTGGGCGGCTAGCGCTCCTCCCTGCCCACGCCGTGGGGCCCAGGTCGGCGCGACAGCCGTGTGCGGCACCAGTCATGTGCCCTGACCTGTGACCTGTGCGGTCCTTGCACTTGGTCTGCAGGAAGGTCAGCAACTGTCATGATCTTCAGATTTGAAGCCGTGGTGGTCACTGTCTCTATCACACATTCTGATATCCATTTGGGGCCAGGAATTATTTCCAAATATCCCTGAAACTTTTTTAATGATTGTTAGTGATGGTTCAGAAAAGGGCAAAAAGCAGAAAACCAATTCTTTTTACAGAAAATAGTGTTTTTTGTGTGTTTTATTCCTAAGAGCGATACTTAATCCATTATAGGAAGTTTGGAAAAGACAGAAAAGTACAAAAAGTAAAGCATGTGTAGTCCATGATCCCCAGACACAAGCACTGTGAAGGTTTCAGTGATTTTGTATGAAGTTCCTTTTTACAGGGTCCTACCCAGCCTTGCTCTCACAGTGCTGTTTTCACTGGTCCAACGGTCTCCCCGGGGCCTCCCTGGGTGGCTCCCTCTCGTCTCTGCCCATGTCGGTCAGCCCTGGAGTAAGGGTGCTACAACCATTTGCACAATTCTCCTGCTCTTTAACAGCGAGCTGAGCTATGTAGGGGCAAATGTCATAATGTCTGTGATTTACTTAAAAATATTTCGGTCCCAGAAAAGGATGAAGCCGATAAAGCAAAATGTTAATTTAGTCTAGACAATGGGAATATGGCTCTTCATTATAACCTGTCCCTGCTTCTCTGTTTGACACCTTTGCTAATAAAGGAGGAGGGAGCCGGTGAGGGAGCGCCCCGGGCCAGGCGGGCGGGCGGGCCGAACCCGGGCCGTAACCCCTGTCATTGCAGTGTCGCCAGCACCGTGAAGCATGCCTTGTCCATTTGGCTCAGTATTATAGTGTTCGGCAACAGAGTCACCAGCCTGTCGGCCGTCGGCACCATCCTAGTGACGGCCGGTGTCCTGCTCTACAACAAAGCCAAGCAGCATCAGCGGGAGGCCATGCAGAGCCTGGCTGTGACCGCCAGCCGGACACCAGAGGATGACATGGAGCCACTGACCCCCAAGGACCCCAGACCACACCACTGAGCTCTGGAAGCCTCGGCAGGTGCCCAGGGCCCCGAGGTGCTGCCCACAGCGGCTGTCCTCGCTGACGCGAACACCCAGCCTCCTTGTGTCCGTGGGGTGACGTGCCGCCTTCCCTCCTCCTTTCTTGGGTTTTCAGTGAAAACCACCAGGAACGGGTGTCAGCTTCCCCAGGTGGAGACCAGAGCCCGCTGCTGCTGAGCCTGTAATGTGAAAACCCCCTCCTGCTGGCCCTGTGCTGAGCGCAGGGGAGGGCGTCAGGACCCACACTGGCCTCCGCACGCCCTCACCAGCGCACAGGGCCGGCTGCACCCGGGGGTGACAGCCACAGGCGCCCACTCAGCGTCCCGGGCCTGCACACTGCCCTTCAGCCGTCAGGGGTACTGCCATACTGAGACAGAAGGCTGAGGCACCCACTGCCTGGGCCGGAGGCCACCGCAGCCAAGTGACCACAGAGCTAGGAGAGAGTGGAAAGGGCACAGAAATAAGGGTTCCTGCTGCTGAGGGCAGGCTGTGGGGCCCTCACCTTCCTGCCCTTCCACCCACGGCATCCTCCACACCCCAGAGCTGCCAGCAGCTGGTACAACTTAGGGAAAGGCCACTGGTGAAAGGGAAGGTGCCCCACCCCTTTCAGGGTCTCTGCTGCACTAGCCCCCCCCCATCCTGAGGGTCCCAACCCTCACCCGTGGCTGGCCTTCAGTCAAGGACCCCCGAGGTGGTGATTGCTGGTCACTGGTGGAGGACAGACAGACATCTGTGGTGTTTAACTCAGGACAGGGATATACTGACATTCCCTTTTGTTTTTGGGTCCCCTGTTTGTAACACTGGCTGTTCTGAAGGGTTCCCTAGAGGTGCTCCTGCCATCACCCTGCTGGTCAGGGGCCACACCACACCTTGTCTCGTGGGCAAGGATGCTAAGGGTTTCCCTCATGAATGAGTGGGCAGGGGGGCGCTGGGAAGAACATTTGGTGTGTTCACAGTTTTTTGTCACATTGCATTTACAATGACAGTGGAGTTTTTAAAGAAGGAAACAGGTGGCTTCTGGAAGGCGTCCTGTATAACAGGTAACCCACACTGAACTCACAGCCTGGCTCGGCCTGGCTCTCACCTCCCAGCGCAGACTGACTACCATGCTGGGCGTCTGAGCCCTTTGCTGGGTTCAGGCTCCTGGCCTCTTCACTCTGCTCCTCATCTCAAATCCTGGTGGAATTTCCGATCGGGGCTGCCAACCAGGCTCTAAGACCTCTCCATGGCGCCAAGACCTCTCCATGGCGCCAAGCTCACGTGCTGGGGCATGTCACCTGCAGCTGACGCGGAGGACATCGGTGGTGACACAGCCATCTGAGGCCTGCCTGCCACGGCTCAGTGAAGTAGCCGACAGGAGGGCCTCAGGCGCTAACGGCCCCCGCGTCTGAGTTCCCCTCCCTGTTCAGGTCCTTGGCTCCCGTCATCTCTTCACTGGTTTTCCACTTGGCTTCTCAGCTGGAAAATATAAAAATAGGCCCTCCTAGAGATCAAATCCCTCGGAAACAAAGAGCAATAATTACATCTCATTAACTTCTTCCTACTTGAAAAAGTTTGCCATGATGATGGGTTACAACAAGGCCTTTAAAACTACCTTTTATCAATGCCCACATTTTCCACCAAAAACAAAACAAAACAACTACAACCTTTTTATGAAGCTGACTTCATAAAGCTGACTTCAAAATTTTATGAAGCTGTGCCCAGAGGACAAGCAGGTGTGCGTTCTACTGCATGTCAAGCTCAGCTCCGCTGTGATGTTTATCATGAGACTTTCCCCATTCCTGTCCCCTTTCCTCTCTGCTTCCTCCACAAACAACAGCGAAGGGGACTCGTTGGAGGTGGCTGGGGCGGCAGGATGTACATGCATCTGTGAGGACCAGCGTGAAAGCACGGCCTCCACAGCACCCTGCTCCCCCCTCGAGAATGTGGCTGCCATGACCAGCTACTGACAGGCCATGAGCAGAGAAGAGGACGCAGCTGTAGTCATCTTGTTGCAAGACAGTTTCATGTTGCCTCTCTCACGGATGTGGTCATCTGAGCATAGCCAGATGGGCAGCGCCTGCTTCTGAGCCCCATGAGGGACCAACCACCCTGCACGTCACCTGTGCCCTGTCTCCACTGAAGTGGCTTTCTGCCAGTTTTGATTTTCCAAATTCTTGGATCAGAAACAAAATGAAGATTTTCCTAAATTATTAGCAAATGAGATAATTTCCAACAAAGCTGCTTTTGAGACATTTCCTCAAACACAAGCTGTGGCCAGCACTGCGCTGGCCCGGGGCTTACGTTTCTTCTTCCAGTGTCTAGTCTCCACCCTAAAGCATGTGCAGGACAGCCCTGCCAGGAGACAAAACCCATGGCCTGTCTTGGCCATTTGTTGAATGAATGTACAGACATGTTTTTTATTAACTCTGTGTAGTAGTGTTTTTACTAGTATGTTCTTACTGAACCATAGCAGACATGTTTGCATTAACGTTGACACTGGTGTCACCGCTTCCTTGGGTCAGTTCTTCCATGTCCATGATCGTCGTCTGTGCCTTTGCAAAGAAAAAAAACACTTCAAACAGGTGTCAAGTCAGGTCACCTGCTTACCTACATTGATACTTAGAGATGTACGTATGTCTGGCTTTCAAGGAAACTTCCACTGAAGGGCATAAAAAGCTTTTTTTTTTTTTTTTTATTCCAGTAGTCATAATTTCCTCTATATCAGCATTAAAAAAATCTGCCTTGGAAAGCTTAGAGTATCTTGCACAATCCAAAATTTGTCTTTAATTTGAGAAAAATACACATGGTGAATCAGAAACAGTCACACGCTGCACAAAGAACATTAGCCAAGTACAGTCGTGCACATAACCCACGCTGGAAATGCTTTTCCCAGAACCAGTGGGTTCTGCCTGTGAATGGTCACTTGGACGGGCCGGTAGGGATGACACACGCACCACATGGCTTTTTACATCTGTCTGGTGATATGCTTTCCCAAGGCCTGGAAGTATTTTCACTGTTTCCCTGGGTTGGAAAAATAAAAGAGTGTTACTGCAAATAGAAATCTTCTTTTCTTTTGCCTTCGACCAACGTTGTACTAAGGGCTTCATTCTTTCACAAAATCCATACATGCTCTGGTTGGGGCCTCTTCATTCCTTAGTTTATAAATAAGAATGCCCCCAGCTCCCCTGGTGAATCTGCCTGTTTCCCTCTCTCCTGGCTGAGGAGCCAAGAGCAGAGGTGAGGTTGTGCTGACCTCCCTGCGACTCCGGTTGAAAACCTTCAACTTTGCCATCTCTGAAGGATTTCTTCCAGTTTTCCTGAGGGTTCTCATTCTGGGTTTGATGGGCACTGCACCCATGCCGATTCGAAACAGTTGAAAACTATTCTAATTGGTAACAATTTTATTTTTTTAAAGATTTTGAGAGACAGCGAGAGAGGGAACACAAGCAGGGGGAGTGGGAGAGGGAGAAGCGGGCTTCCTGCAGAGCAGGGAGCCCGATGTGGGGCTCCATCCCAGGACCCTGGGATCATGACCTGAGCTGAAGGCAGATGCTTAACCGACTGAGCCACCCAGGCACCCCTAAAGATTTTATTTTTAAGTAATCTCTACACCGAGTGTGGGGCTCCAACTCACACAATAAGATCAAGAGTCACATGCTCCACCAACTGAGCCAGCCAGGCGCTCCCAAATTTTTCCTTTTTTTTTTTTTTTAAGATTTTATTTATTTATTTGAGAGAGAGAATGAGAGACAGAGAGCACGAGAGGGAAGAGGGTCAGAGGGAGGAGCAGACTCCCCGCTGAGCAGGGAGCCCGATGCGGGACCCGATCCCGGGACTCCAGGATCATGACCTGAGCCGAAGGCAGTCGCTCAACCGACTGAGCCACCCAGGCGCCCTGATTTGAGTAAAACTGACATTCATTGGCTGTTCCTAGTCTGTTTGCAGATGTGTAAGTTGATTCTGAACCCGCCCAGGGGGTGTCCTGGGCTCTAGGCTGGGGAGGGCCACAGTCCCGGTGACTTTCCCACACTGGAAAACTTGAAAATTACGTCAATAACTGTCTACATCTGAACCAAGTTTTATTTGCTTTATACCAAACAAAACTGGAGAACCGAAAGTGCGTTGTAAAAATGTGTGTGCCGCTTTCTTTCACCGGTTTGTGTTCAAGTGACTGGACCAGTACTTTCTCGACATGGTTGTTACATCTGCGGCGGTGAAGCATCGATGCTCCGGGCCGTTCCTGTCCAAATCAACCACCTGGGACTCTCGTTCTGCAGAAGTACAATAAACGCGAACCGTGTCCGTCCGCGTTCTCGTCCCTGGGGGACCGTCCTGCGTCTGCGCTCCCGAGCTGATTCCACGGCCGCTTCCTGTGGCCTCCCCAGTTTTCAGCATGGAGGGAGGGAAAGCGAAGGTTTTCCTGTCCCCAAGAACTCAGGAAAATCGGTCTCCGTTCCACTCGCCCTCTTTATGCCCGAATTCGTCACAGTCTGCATTTTCCATTTCAAACGTCACTAATGTGGACGCCTATCTTCCGCTCTCTTCCCCGTCTCCGCGGCCCTCTGAAACCACGAAGGCCGGCGGGGTGCCGAGCGGGGCAGGGACAGGACCCGGGGAGCGAGGGTAGGCGCGCGGCGCAACCAGGCGGCCCGGGGCGGCGGCTCCGGGTCGGTGGGCGGCGGCTCCGCGACGGTGGGCGGAACCACCGAGGGAAGCCCAGGGCGGAAGTGACGTGAGGCCCGCGCGCCGGATCCCCTCGCTCCCGAGGCGGCGGCGGGCTCCGCCCTCGTGTGTCATCAGTCCGCGCCGACGCAGGAAGTGGCGACGCTACTGGCGCGCGCCGGGCGCTGTTTCTCCTCAGGCTCCGGGACCGGTAGCGGCGGCGGCGGCGGCGGCGGCGGCGGCGGCGGCAGCGGCGGCAGCAGTGCAGGGGTGAGTGGCGGAGGGCCGGAACGAGCGGCGGGCGCAGCCAGCTCCCTGACCTCTCGCGTCCGGGCGTCGCTTGCCGCCCCCCGTCGCCCCGCGCGGAGCTGGGGGTTGAGGCGGCGGCTGAGCCCGGGGGGCGAGGGTCCCGGCGCCGCGGCCGTGTCGCAGCGCCCCACCCCGGCTCCCGGACCCTGTGACGGGGGCCGCGACCCTCCTGACGGCAAACCCCGTGCGCGGGGAGGACCGGGGAGCGAGCTGCGAGCTCTGCACGGAGGATCTCACGTAGCCCCCCGCGGGGCTGCTCTTAGCTTTGGCGGAAAGGTAACCGGGGCGAGGGAGCTTGCCCAGGACCGTGCGGGAGTGGCAGGAGTGTGACAGGGGTGCGAGCGCGGGCCTCGCGCCCCGCCACGGGGCTCGCCCGGCAGCCGCGCGAGGCGGAGCCGGAGTTGCTGTGTCCTGACGGAGTTTCACTTCCCCTTCTCTCTGCAGCGTTTTGACTCCAATGGGTGATGAAAAGGACTCTTGGAAAGTGAAAACTTTAGATGAAATTCTTCAGGAGAAGAAACGACGGAAGGAACAAGAGGAGAAAGCAGAGATAAAACGCTTAAAAAATGTAAGCCATGTTTTTTAAGTAAGTGGTTTTCTTAAAGGAGATTTAATTTCTTTGCCCTCGTTTTTCCATTAGAACAACGCTTCTTCGGTGAAGTTCTTTTGTACTTCCAAATGTCGCAGGTGAGCCCAAAATCTATTCTAAAAATTAACAAAAACACTCAAATACTCAGTTTACAAGTTGAGGACAAATTGATAACATGCTGCAGCTGTGTATAGATGGCAGGCTCTACATGGAGAATGAAGTACTTTGAGCCGACATTCGTTAGCACAGTTGGACTAATTTTTCTCATACTGATATTTTTCTGTCTGTGCCACCATCTCTATGTTTAGTGTAGGAGGAAGTCACGTTGAAATTAATACTAACGTTTTATCTTTTCCTCCTTCGGTTTGCATAGTAACATATTCAGAGAAACTTTTGGTAATTCTGAAAGGGATATCGGCAGAAGTACCTCTTCTGATAATATCGGTCACTGACCCTTGTTAACGATTGGTGAAATATCACGGACTGTCTGGCGTAAAATGTATCTTAGGGCTCAATTTCAGCTTACATAAACAACTAACATACTTGGCATAGAGTCTAACATTCCTTGTCCTGTATGCTGGTTTCACATTTTTCATCTCAGGTTCTGAGTCTACAGCGAGTTTTAATTTTAGCATCATGTGATTTGACTGAAAGTTTTTTTTTTCATATTTTGTAACATTGGTCCATTCAAAGCATATGTGAAACTTTGTTTTTGGATGTTGGCAAGGTTTGATTATCATTTAAAAGACACTTATCTGTGAGGAAAATGACTTTCTCCTTGCTTTCTTAGTCTGATGACCGGGATTCCAAGCGGGATTCCCTTGAGGAGGGGGAGCTGAGGGACCACCGCATGGAGATAACGATACGGAACTCACCATACAGAAGAGAGGACTCCATGGAAGACAGGTGGGGGCGAGGTGTACAGCAGGGAAGGGCGTCCAGGCTGCACATGCACTTCACTGTGGAGGCCAGCTGGGTCCCACCGCATAGCAGGGGTCCTGTCTGATTTTTGTCAGTGTTACTTTGAAAACATTTGTAGTCATGACTTCAGATTTACCTCACAGTTGAGATAGACTCTGTGTGTTATCACTTGCCACCGCAACCCTGTTATGAAAATTGAATGAGTGTGTATCTCTTTCCTTGCAATTATCCTTCAGTTAAATCCACAAACTACGTTTGTTTATTTGTTTGTTTGTTTTTAAGGATTTTTATATTTTTGAGAGAGTGCAAGAGCAGGGGTAGGGGCAGTGGGAGAGGGAGAAGCAGATTCCCCACTGAGCAGGGAGCCCAACACTAGGCTCCATCCCAGGACCCTGGGATCGTGACCTGAGCCAAAGGCAGACATTTCGCTGACTGAGCCGCCCAGGCGCCCCTCACGAACTACATTTAAATAATTGTTCTGTGTGCTTTTGATGATTAATAAAATCACTGCCTAAAATTGTGCACAGATAAACCACACTAGAGTACTGAAGTATAGCGAGCAAGTCCTGTAAGCAGAAATGGTCCTACCCAGGCCTGTGTATTCCAACATTTTTCCCTGCACCACTTGATTCCTTCTTGTACCCATCATCAGCACCAGATTATCCATCATCGGATAATTAAAGCCAACCTAACCAGCAATTAAGGTACAGAGACATAGATCAAGAAGTCTCCCAGGATTTCAGTCATACAGGCAGTTGAAGATATTGTTGAGGGACCTTTTGGGGTCATTAAGTTTTATTAAAATTGTGGTGCCTTTTTTTTTGTTTAACAGCTTTGTTGGTATATAAGTGACAAATGCATATATATATGAAGTGTGCAGTTTGACATATTTGTACATACTTGTGCGGTTATGATCAGGGTAATGAACATGTCTGTTGCCCCCTAAAGTTTCCTCAGAGAGGCATTGTTCCATATAGACGTGGATTTTTCACTTACACTTTTGATCTGAGTCTGTATTTGACAAGCAGTT
The DNA here is from genome assembly GCF_009762305.2 of Zalophus californianus. Classification (NCBI taxonomy): domain Eukaryota; kingdom Metazoa; phylum Chordata; class Mammalia; order Carnivora; family Otariidae; genus Zalophus; species Zalophus californianus. The sequence goes on along the minus strand of NC_045598.1, from coordinate 631,292 downwards.
TTGGCTTAAGTTTCATAGTTAATAATGTTTAAAATGATAGTTCAGATTGCACTCCTTTGTATTCTGAACGCTGCATGTTTCTGGGTTAGAGAAGCTCCACAGTACCCTGAGGCTCCTTTCATCCCTCTCTCTAGCATGGTGTGATGCTGTTGTGTATTTCAGAGGAGAGGAAGATGACTCTTTGGCTATCAAACCACCGCAGCAAATGTCTCGGAAAGAAAAGGCTCATCACAGGAAAGATGAAAAGAGGAAAGAGAAACGTAGGCATCGTAGCCATTCAGCAGAAGGGGGTACAGAAGCTTTTTTTTTTAATTAAATTTTTTTTTTTTAAGTTTTTTGTTTGTTCATTTGGTTTGGGGTTTTCTTTTTTATTTTTTTTTTTGGTTTCCCGCTTAAGTGTGGTCTGTTTCCTATATCATGATCTGCTGCCTTCTCCAGAACACAATTGAAAGAGAAGAGAAAGTAAAATTTTAGCTGAAAGCATAAATTTATTGTAGATCATTCTGAATAGGTGTTTCATTTTTCTTCTGGTGTTTTTTCCCCTTGTTACATTGTCGTGGGTTAGTTCGTTTAAACGTTGTATTGTCTTAATTCAACAAATACAGGTATTTATTATGCAATTTTTATAGTAGTTCAGTGTTGAATTAACTGAAGGGAAAAAAGATGTTTGATGAAGTCCAAATGGGTTTGATCTCCTACCATTAAGAGGTTCTTAGGGGTGTTGGGAAACATGGCCCTGGCACCTGGTTTAAGTTTCGTGTTATCAATGCGGTTGATGAACATGGTTCTGTCACACAAGATGGAAATCCACCAGAAGGAGTTGAACTTTGTCCAGTGTTCTTTATGAATGATGATGATGTTTAATTACGGAACTGGTGTACACCTGACCCCTGAACAGCACGGGCTGGAACTCCATGGTCCGCTTGCACACAGATGTTTCCTGGTAAATGCAGGACAGTGCCGTAAACACACTTTCCCTTCCTTCTAGTTCTTCTAATGATAGTCTCTTTTGTGTAGCTTACACAGTTTAAGAGTACAGTAGGGAACACGTGTGACACAAAAGATGTGTTGTCAGTAAAGCTTCTGGTCAGCAGTAGGCTGTAGTAGCTGACTGTTCAGGATTCATAATTACCCTTGGATTTCCGGCCACAGGGGTGTCGGTGCCCCTGCCCTGTGTTCATTGGTCAGCTATAGTCCAATCATAGTTTATTTAATACAGAAAGTTGAAAAACAAGATGTAGTTACAATTCTATTCAGTGGTCACCACGTTGTTTTTCCCTGATTTGGAGGCTCCAAGTCATTAATTAAGTATTCTCTTCTTCACTGGGTATTTGCAAATTAAGTTTTGGGAGTTGGACCCCTTTGCATGACACTCTCTTCCTCCTTAGGGAAGCACGCTAGAGCAAAGGAAAAAGAGCGAGAGCACGAACGCCGGAAACGGCACCGAGAGGAGCAGGACAAGGCTCGCCGAGAGTGGGAGAGGCAGAAGAGGAGGGAGATGGCCCGGGAACACTCCAGAAGGGAGAGGTGAGCGAGCACAGTTTGCTAAGGAGCCTGAACGGAGCGCTCCTGGGGCCAGTAGGCCATCAGAGTGGCAGAAGAGACCATCTTGATACACAGTGACCCGGCAGCATAACACAGATGTGATGCAGAAGTGGTTTATGAGCCCAGAGTCATGATGCAGTAAACGTGGTGGTGCAAACCAAGAGATTTGTCCTGAAGGGATTGAGTTTTTACTGCATCTTGAAGACTGAAATGGGTGTGAATCTTCCTGAGAAAAGATAATGAAGGGAATGGAACTCTGTGTGTCGGTTTCTCCAGGTGGAGGCTGGTGAGGGAGGTACTCAGGAGCGAAGCCATGCTGGCAGTTGCTCGAGACCCCGTGTAAGAGTGTGACGTGGACCTGAAGGAAGGGGCATTGCTGGCAGGAGCTGGGTCTGAGATGGGAATTCAGACACAGGGAATGAAGTTTTGGGGCCAAACACCTAACAGTGGAGAGGGAAAGGAAGGTAGAGGAGGGAGAAGTGATTTTCCTAGGCCTCTCAGCTGATGATGGGTGAGGGGGAGGAGGGACTGTAAATACCTCTGAGCTTGGTGCCTCAGGATGGGGCGTGCCTCGTGAGAGGAAGGGGAGCACTGTGTTCGAATCATAGGGAGGCGCTCTTGGAGATAGCCCAGTGCACGTATAGAAATCCTGACACAGAATCTGTACCCAAGAGAAGTCTGGTTTAGGGTAATTACTGGGCAAATATTTATTGAGTGTGTGCTCTGGACCAAGCTCTGTTCTAGATGGCCTAAGCCAGGAAAACTAAGGAAGTACATTGCTTCGGGTTCTCTAATAGACTGTAGGCTGCAGGAATAGACTGGAGTTCTTTCAGACAGACAAAAGGAAATCCCAAGGGCTTGGTAGCAGCCTGGGAGCTGAGACACCAGACTCTCGGACATGTCTCCCAAGTACACCTCTGCGGGCTCAGATTCCCAGGAAAAAGCATCTGTTTAGCCCCAGATCTGTGATGTGAATAGTAGGGCCACCTGTGTATATTGAGGTCATTTCCAAAGAAAGCTGGTGGGTGTTCTGCTACAAGGAAGGGAGAAGTAGGGGGGTAGATGTGCCAACATTCCCAGGAGCCAAGGCTGAGGGCTCAACTGACGAAGATGTTACAAGAGCCTTTGTTCTCTCGTGGAGGCGCTGTGGGACGAGCTGTCTTCAGGTAAAAGTCTGAGATCATGAGGTTAGCAGAGCTCTGTGTCCAGGTTCACTGCTAGCATGTGAAACACCCATGTTTGCCAGGCCTTGTGCTGACTCTGTTTAGGATGGGCTGACCCCACAGCTGTGCACACACAGCAGTAACTCCAAGGAAGCCAAGCCTGAAAATAAAAAACGTATGGGAAAAAAACATCAGTGGCTGCACTCTAGTCGGGAGACAGAGTTCACAGATTAGCATGGCGTGTTGCCAAACAAATGGCAACTGAGAGAAAAAATGAGAATCCAAAGTTGCTACAGTATGTTATCTGAAATATCCAATTTTCTTTTCTTTTTTTTTTTAAGATTTTGTTAGAGGAGCACCTGGGTTGCTTAGTCAGTTAAGCATCTGCCTTCAGCTCAGGTCATGATCCCAGGGTCCTGGGATGGAGCCCCACGTCAGTCTCCCTGCTCAGTGGGGAGTCTGCTTCTCCCTCTCCCTCTGCCTGCCACCTCCCCCACCCCGCTTGTGTTCTCTCTCTCGGTCAAATAAATAAAATCTTAAAAAAAAAAAAAAGTTTTGTTAGAGTGCCCCTGAAATATGTCCCAATTTTCAACAAAAAGGTTTTTTGTTTTTTTTTTTTTTTTCAAAAAGTTTTGAGATATAAAAGAAATAGGAAAGTATGACCCTGTATCAAGGAAGAAAAGCATCAGTAGAAATCAAATGTTCCACATTAGCAAGGAATTTGAAACGGAGTGATAGAAATTATGCTTTCTAAAGAATGGAGAGAATTGACAAAAGATGAACAGAGCCTCAAAGATGAAAAACATTTGGGGCACCTGGGTGGCTTAGCCGGGATCCTGGGATCAAGCCCCACGTCAGGCTCTTTGCTCGGGAGGAGGCCTGCTTCTCCCTCTCCCACTCCCCCTGCCTGTGTTCCCTCTCTCGCTGTCTCTCTGTCAAATAAATGAATAAAATCTTAAAAAGAAAAGAAAAGAAAAGAAAAACATTTTATCTATACATCCTAGAAGCTCATACCCCAAGTAGGATAAATAAAGTGACATCACAGTGAAACGTGAAAGCCAAAGAGAAAATTTTGAAAGCAGGAGAAAAAATCTACATAGAAGGGAGGCTTCAGTGTGATTGAGGCTGACTTCTCAGAGTCAGTGGGGGCCAGAAGGTGGTGGAATGGCATGGTCCCACTGCGGAAAGAAAGCCTGGCAACCAGGAATTCTGTATCCAGCAAAACTGTTCTTCAAAAGTGAGGGGGAATAAGGAAGATAAACTGGTGGAATTCATTGTTAGCAAGACCTGCCTTAAATACTCAAGGAATACCTTCATGTTGAATGAAATGACAGCAGAAGGTATCAGGGAAGAAAAGGAAGAAGGAAGAAAAGACCACTGGAAATGGTAAAGGCTCAGGTTAACATAATAATCTATAAGTGTTTCTTCTCATGTCTTCTCTTAATTTCTATAAGAAACACAGGATTGCATAAAACAGTGATTATTAAAATGCTCTCATGTGACACGTAGCATGTGTAGGCTGCACAGAGAAGGGAGGGCTGGAGCTGTGTCAGAGCAGAGCCTCTACATTCAGTGGAACGATAAGGTGCATACTTCCGTGCTGGAGCAACCACTAAGAAAATAACTAATAAAGTAATACAAACAGAGGAATTAACATGGTATTCTAAAAATCCTTATTTAAACCAAAAAGGGAGAAACAGGACCCAAAAAGACAGAAGGCATAAAATTAAAACAATAACAACAAAAAGTAAATTCAGCCAAATCCATGATTACGTGAACTGTGGAGTGTTTTCTATATCCCGGAGGAGAGGTCCTTTGATAGCAAAGCAAGATACAGTAAGTTGTCTGTAAGGAGAACCTCTGAGTCCAGGACAAAAACAGGTCAAAAGTAAACATATGGGCAGAGATGTCCCATGCCCACAGCAGGTGCAGAGCACAAGTGGCTCAGGCGAGACATCAGAGTTACCTGACAGAAGTCAGACCGGCGCTGACACAGGCTTCCCAACGATGGAAGGGTCCATGCAGCAGAAAGAAGTGATGGTGGTGAACATGTCTGTGCCTGATAGCTGAAAGGGGAAATAGGCAGTTCATCAATTCTAGTTGGAAATTTCAATACCACGTTGTCATCATTGACAGAACTAGAGAAAAGGATATAAAACATCTGGAAAATAACCTGCACCAGCTCAGTCTCACTGACTTTGCATTTAGCACTCCACCCACAGCTGCAGAGTACACACTTGAGAGGGAACAATGTCCAACATAGATCATATGTGGGCCACACAAGTTCTGAATCTGAGAGAATTGAGATTGTACCAAGTACACCCTCTTACCACAAAAGGATTAAAGTAGAAATCAACACAGAAAAAAAAACCTGAGGACATGCTCAAATGGAAACCCAACAGTCCTTTCCTACATAACCTACGGCCCAAAGAAGAAATTAAAAGGAAAAACGGATGCCTGGGTGGCTCAGTCGGTTAAGCATCCAACTTGATCTCAACTCGGGTCTTGATCTCAGGGTGGTGAGTTCAAGCCCTGCGTTGGGCGCCTCACTGAACATGGAGTCTACTGGAGAAAAAAAAATTTTTTTTGAACTGAATGAAAACAAAAGGAGTGTGCCAAAAGTTAGTGATGCAGAAAAGGCTGTGCATGGAGTGAGATGTTTTGGCTTTTAAGCACTGATAACAGAGAAGGAAGTTGTCAGGTCAGCATCCGAGCTTCTGCAGAAAGCAGAACAGAGAAGCAGACTCAACCCAAAGCAAGCAGAAGGAACATCCACAGAATCCCAAGCAGACAGAAGCAGGTTCATGGGGCAGGCTAGGAGCTGGCCACAGGTGGGCGTGAAGGGGCCTGTCAGGCGATGGGCATGTTTTAAAACTGGCTTGTGGTGACGGTTGCACAATCCCATAAACTTATGAAAAATGGAGTACTGTGGTTGGATTTCATGTTACGTTACAGTTTTTATCTCACAACAGTTTGGACTCAGGCACTTAGAGAATAGTTTCTAGAAGCCCAGCCTTCTGCAGTGGTGACATCTGATGGGCTCCAAAGTTGTACAGTATTGGTGACTGGACCACGGGCTATGTTCCGTTTTCGCCATTGTTTTGCTCATTTCTGTTTGTGTGTACTGGTACTTACTTTTTTTTTTTATTAAATGTATTAGCTTTTTATATTTGGACATAACCGTAGGGACATGAAACTAACTGGCCAGTTTTCACTATCTGCCGCGTTGTGGTGCAGTTAGCCACACACACCGCAGTACTCGAATGACTCTTGCCGCCTTCATGAAGCAGCTTTCCCCGCTGCCCTTCACATATCACACTCAGGCCCGCTGACCTCCATGCCAGGCTGGGCTGGGGAATCGCCTGGGGGGTCCATCTGCCATAGAATTGAGTAAGGAGGGTCGACGGGGCCCGTGGCCTGAGTCTAGATCCTCCTCCCGACCTCCCTCAGCTGGACTCTTCTACCCCCTCTGTAGCCCCTGAAAACTTAGTGATAAAGGTGGATTTAAATTGTGGTGTCATCCATACCTAGCAGATCTGCTAAACGCATCTGGAAGCAGTAGGCTCATTCCTCATTGGCACTTAACTCATTGTGCTAGTGTTTTGCTTTATTATTATTATTTTTTAAGATTTTATTTATTTGTGGGATGACTGGGTGGCTCAGTCGGTTAAGCGGCTGGCTGCCTTCGGCTCAGGTCATGCTCTCGGGGTCCTGGGATTGAGTCCCACATCGGGCTCCCTGCTCCGCGGGAAGCTTGCTACTCCCTCTGCCTGCTGCTCCCCCTGCTTGTGCTCTCTTTCTCTAACAAATAAATGAAATCTTTAAAAAAAAAAAAGATTTTATTTATTTGAGGGGCGCCTGAGTGGCTCAGTCAGTGAAGCCTCTGCCTTCAGCTCAGGTCATGATCCCAGGGGCCCCCACATCGGGCTCCCTGCTCAGCGTGGAGTCTGCTTCTCCCTCTCCCTCTGCCTGCCGCTCCCCCTGCTTGTGCGTGAGTGCACGCACTCTCTCAGTCCCTCTCCGTCAAGGAAATAAAAATGTTTAAAAAAAAAAAAGATTTTATTAGAACGCACAAACGGGTGCGGGGGGCAGAGAGAGAGGGAGACAAGCAGATTCTGCGCTAAACACGGAGCCTGACGTGGGGCTCAGTCTCACGACCCTGAAGTCATGACCCGAGCGAGCCGAAAGCCAGAGTCAGATGCTTGGGGCGCCGGGTGGCTCAGTCGTTTGGGCGGCTGCCTTTGGCTCGGGTCATGATCCCGGGGCCCTGGGATGGAGCCCCCCGCATCGGGCTCCCTGCTTGGCGGGGAGCCTGCTTTCCCTCTCCCTCTGCCTGCCTCTCTGCCTACTTGTGCTCTGTCTCTATCTCTGTTAAATGGATAAATGAGAATCTTTAAAAAAAAAAAAAAAAAGTCAGATGCTTAACTGACTGAGCCACCCAGGCGCCCCTAGCTTTACCCTGCTGTGGTTGTCAGGGTGTGTGCACGTCTGTCTTCTGCTTTTCAGCAGTCGTCCGTGGTTTGCATAATCTAAATGGACGGCTTTTAAATTTGAACAAAAAAGCACTCGGGGCAAAAAAGGAAAACGTGGTGTCTGTGGAGAGAGAGTTGGCCTGTGCTTGTTGCAGGGACCGCCTTGAGCAGCTGGAGAGGAAGCGGGAGAGAGAACGAAAGATGCGCGAGCAGCAGAAGGAGCAGCGGGAACAGAAGGAGCGGGAGCGGCGGGCCGAGGAGCGGCGCAAGGAGCGCGAGGCCCGGAGGGAAGGTGCGGGTGGGCGCCGCTCCCACGGGTGAGCCCAGGGCTGCGCCGGTGACGCTGAGGGACGGGGCGCTCAGGACGGCGGCCGAGCAAAGTGGGGATGGGCCGTGGGGCTCCGCAGTTAAGCCTGACCCGCGTAATTCCCTGCCGAGGAAGGCTGCGGCCGCCGCAGGTGCGAGGTGAGGGCGTGCGGCTGGGGCCTTCCCGGGCCTGGTGCTGGACAGCTGCGTCTGCGGCCCACGCTGGTCAGGCACAGGCTCGAAGAGGTGGGTCGTGGCCCCTTTTTGACCAATGGAGAAGAGTCTGGAAGGTCCCCATGGGTCCTCAGGGACAGCTCACAGCCTCCAGGCCTCTGTCACCAGGGCACGTGTGGTGCATCACCACCGGCAAGGGTGCGGGTGAGACCTGACCGAGGTGGGCCCCTGCCGGAGAGGACGCTGCCGGCTCCATGTCCCGCTGTGTTCTGTGCCCCAGTTTCTACGCATCACCGAACAATGAGAGAGGACTATGGCGACAAAGTGAAAGCAAGCCACTGGAGTCGCAGCCCGCTCCGGCCACCCCGAGAGAGGTTTGAGCTGACAGACGGCCGGAAGCCAGGTGAGGGTGCACAGTGCGCGTCTGGGGGCCGGCGTGGCATGGCACTCCGCTGACGGCTGTTTTAGCACAAGCACTTGGTGTTTTTGTGTACGATGAGATGATACGCTCCGGTTGTCCCGTGTCGCGTGACGGGGCCGTCACTTGTGTGAAGTACGTTTGTGTCTGTCGGTGGGGACGTTTGCCACGGTGTCTTCCAGCTCAGCTGGGGGGAGCCGTGTGTCACGCAGACCAGTTAGTCTCTGCGTGGAAGACGCCGTCGGGGCTTGTTTATTGTAAGGCACTTGCCACGTTCACCTTCGGTGGTTTGTTCCACAAGTAAAAGAAGAGAAAATGGAAGAGAGAGACCTGCTGTCCGACCTACAAGACGTCAGCGACAGCGAGAGGAAAACCAGCTCCGCCGAGTCCTCGTCAGGTAGGCGCTGGCTCCGCCGCCGCGCGGGGAGGGCCCACCGGTCCCCACCGTGCACTTCCGGCTCTTTTCTTCCCGAAGCGGAGTCGGGGTCGGGCTCGGAGGAGGAGGAGGAGGAGGAGGAGGAGGAAGAGGAGGAGGAGGAGGAGGAGGAGGGGAGCAGCAGCGAAGACTCGGAGGAGGAGGAGGAGGAGGAGGAGGAGGAGACCGGGAGCAACTCCGAGGACGCGTCCGGACAGTCGGCTGGTGAGGGCACAGGGCCCGGCGGTTGCGCTCGGTGTCTAGAACCTGCACAGAAACCGTTTGAGCTCTCAATTTAAAATATTTCCAAACAGAAAATGCCTTGGTATCTGGGACTCACATGAGACCCCAAAATGGACGGTTTACAGCGGCTCTTGCTTCCGGGTAGCTAAAGCAGACCCTTGTTTGTGCTCGTGGGGGTTCTGAACGGCCCTGCAGGTCTGAGCAGACGCCCGCTGTCTCTTGCAGAGGAAGTGAGCGAGGACGAGATGAGTGAGGACGGGGAGCGGGAGAGCGAGAACCACGTCCTGGTCGGTGAGTGGCACCCCCCTGGGCGGGCCTTCCCTCGGGCCTTCCCTCGGCTGCCCCTCAGCGACCGTGACCCTTTCTAAAGCCAGTAGATCACCATCTTGTGTGCGCGGCCCTCCCCCGAGGCGCAGGCAGCCGACTCCGAGAGACGCGCTTGTGACCGCGGAGGGCCAGCACCCCTGACCAGGGGCAGTGCTAAGTCAGTGTCATCCTCAGCGTCCCAGTGGCTTAGACACGGCAGGGAGGCGCCCTCCGCCCTGGCCTCTGAGCTGCGCTCCATCCGCAGGGCGGGCACTTCCCGTAGGCAGCAGCCGGGCCATGCCCTCGGGGGCCTGACAGGCCGCCCTTGAGCCCTGGCCCCAGTCAGTGGCTCCCAGTGCTCACGGCTGAGGTGGCGAGCCCCAGGACCCCCCCCCCCCCGGTGCCCTCTGTCCAGAGCGGTGGGGTACGCAGCTGTGTGCAGCACCTGGGGTCTCTCCCGTGCGGCTCTGCTGGGCACTCGGTGTCCCCCCACCCCAGAGCAGGAGAGGGGTGATGACCCTGCTTATTCCTGCTTCCACAGTTGGGTTTAACATTTGAAGTTCCAGAGTCCCGATTTGACCGAGACTCCGGAGACAGCGAGGACGGGGAGGAAGAAGCCGGCGAGGGCACCCCGCAGAGCAGCGCCCTGACTGAGGGCGACTTCGTGCCCGACTCTCCTGCCTTGTCACCCATTGAACTCAAACAAGAGCTGCCCAAGTACCTCCCTGCCCTGCAGGTCAGGCGTCCCCCACCCCAGGGCTGGCTCGACTTTGCCGACGGTGGACAGGGCTGGGGGCTGAGAGCGTGAGCGGGGCCCCTGGTGTGGCCATTTGCCGCCGGGGTCACCTGTGCCTCGAGGGAAGGTGCCGGGGCTTCGGTGGTGTGCTGCCGCGGGCGTTCCTGTCCCCGTTGTTAGCGCAGGGCGGCCAGGCCTGGCTCTGGCTCAGGAGGACATGCCCGGGACCAGGTTGTGTCCACGTTGGTTTTATTTCTTAAGCCAAGAGCATGTGCTCACTGAAGAAGCCGGGAGGAGGGCTGCTGCTGGCCCTGCCACCAGACACGTTCTGGGCAGGGACTGCTGCACCAGCTCAAGCAGGTGTGAGCGTGGCCACGGCTGCTGTGTCCCCACGGTGTGCTTCCTTGCAGGGCTGTCGGAGCGTGGAGGAATTCCAGTGCCTGAATAGGATCGAAGAAGGCACTTACGGGGTGGTGTACAGAGCAAAGGACAAGAAAACAGGTGCGTGCAGTATCAAGTGAGCCCCCGAGGCGGGAAGGGCAAATGCGGGACAGGACCCAGGCGGCACAGAAGACCTGTCCTCGGGCAGGAAGGAGTTTCTCCTGAGGAGCATTGTCTTTGGGTGCACCCACCGCCCTTTCTTAGGCCCAGCCTGGCGTTTGCTGGGCCCACATGCGGGCTCTGGGAGGGAGGGAGGCAGGGCGTCTTGCTCCAGCCACAGCCAGCTTGCAGGGACTGAGATCCAGGCCTGGACTGAGATCCAAGCCTGGGCCATCCTGACCCTTGGCACCCTCAGTATCAAGGTCACTGAACACACAGTTCCTATAGTTCCTACTCTGCTGAGAGTCTTCCCTCCCCAGATGCCCGGTCATGGCCTTGCCTTACCTGGCAAGCACGGGCCCCTGAGCAGTTGACTCCTTGATGTCTGTGGAGTCCAGAGGTCAGCCTGACTGTAGGCTCTGCTGCTTGCTTGTGACGGCAGGTGCCTCGGCTCCAGAAGGGACTGTGGAGTCTGCTTTGAGTGCTAGCACCTGAGCAGGCGTGTGAATCGTGGACCAGAAGCTTCCCTACCGCCCACATCTGGGTCTTGGAAACTCAGGGAGGCCACCTGAGATCCTGAGACCCTGATGAATGTTTCCGTGTTGGGATGTTGAGGTTTGCCGTGTCTCCTGGCGAATCACAGTAGGGCTAGAGAGAGAAATGGGACAGTCCTCCTTAGCTGTTTTGGACAAAAGCTGGTCTGGAAATAGGCCTCATGTTTCTGTCAGGCAACAGGGTTGGGTTTTTTTCTGGGTGCTGACATGTTACGGGACTTTCCAGTTAAAACGACTTCTCGGTGCACAACAAGTGCTTCCCAAGCCCCAGGCAAGTGTGTGTTTGTGGAAGGTTTGCTCAACCTGTCTTTGAATTGTTTTCAGATGAAATTGTGGCTTTGAAGCGGCTGAAGATGGAGAAGGAGAAAGAGGGCTTTCCAATCACATCTCTGAGGGAGATCAACACCATCCTCAAGGCGCAGCACCCCAACATCGTCACGGTCAGGGTAAGGCAGCGCCAGCCTGTGCCCCGAGAGCAGCCTGTGAGTCACACTTAACCCGTGTTGTGCAGAAACGAGGCGCGAGCCCCCTCACCCCAGATGTCAGTCCCTTGATGGTCATCGCACTTTACAGGCCCTTGCCGTCTCTGCATGTCTGTACTCCTGGAGTCGGTGGTTGCAGAGGTGGGGCCTGGAGGTGAGCATGGCGCCCACAAACTTTTGTTTTTTAGGAAATAGTCGTGGGCAGCAACATGGACAAGATCTACATCGTGATGAACTACGTGGAGCACGACCTCAAGAGCCTGATGGAGACCATGAAACAGCCGTTCTTGCCAGGTGGGGCCCCTAGGCACGGTGGGGCCCCGAGGTACTCCTACGGATGCAGCCCTCTGGCGTCCCCCACGAGGAACATCCCACCCGTGGGCTGCCCGGCTGCTGGTGGTGTCCCTGACCTTGTGACTCTGAGCCCGTCACACCGTGTGCGTGAGTGTGTGTGCGTGGGAGGGCCCTGCTGAGCTGGGAGCGCTCCTGGGGTGAATGCACCCCAAGAAGCCTGGTCGCTGCTGAGGCGAGCAGATGACCTAGGACAGTAACCCACTGCCCTCTAGGGGAGGTGAAGACCCTGATGATCCAGCTGCTGCGTGGTGTGAAACATCTGCATGACAACTGGATCCTGCACCGGGACCTGAAGACCTCCAACCTGCTGCTGAGCCACGCTGGCATCCTCAAGGTGAGCCCCCACGGCTCACCCCACAGGGCGCCCGACACCCGGGCCTCAGAGGTCTGCCCACAGCCTGCCCTCCATCGTTGCAGGTCGGCGACTTCGGGCTGGCAAGGGAATACGGGTCCCCTCTGAAGGCCTACACTCCAGTCGTGGTGACCCTGTGGTACCGTGCCCCAGAGCTGCTGCTTGGCGCCAAGGTGAGTGCTGGGGGCTGGGGGGCCTAACCCGTGTTTGCTGCCCCACCAGCCCCCTGAGTGCACCCCTGGCCTCCCAGGAGTACTCCACGGCTGTGGACATGTGGTCGGTGGGCTGCATCTTTGGGGAGCTGCTGACTCAGAAGCCGCTATTCCCTGGGAAGTCGGAAATCGATCAGATCAACAAAGTGTTTAAGGTGCGTCTGTGGCTTCCGCCCGTGGGGCGCCCTGGCAGGTATGTGCAGGCCCCCCGGACCAGACCCCTCCCCCGCAGGCTGTGGCCGTTCTGAGACTTGCCTGTCTGTCTCTCTCTCTTAGGACCTGGGGACCCCCAGTGAGAAAATCTGGCCTGGCTACAATGACCTCCCCGCGGTCAAGAAGATGACCTTCACCGAATATCCCTATAACAATCTCCGTAAACGCTTTGGGGCGCTGCTCTCAGACCAGGGCTTTGACCTCATGAACAAGTGTGTCAACCTGTGGGCGCCCCGCCCCCCCACCCCCGCCCCCGTGCTGGGTACCAAGTGCTCTTGTTCCCCCAGGTTCCTGACCTACTTCCCTGGGCGGAGAGTCAGTGCCGAGGACGGCCTCAAGCATGAGTACTTCCGAGAGACCCCCCTCCCCATCGACCCCTCCATGTTCCCCACGTGGCCCGCCAAGAGTGAGCAGCAAAGGGTGAAGCGTGGCACGAGCCCACGGCCCCCAGAGGGAGGCCTGGGCTATAGCCAGCTGGTGAGGGGCAGGGCCGGCAGAGGAGGGAAGGGGGGTGGGGGCTCCCCGGGGCAGGGCTGGCGCAGCCAGGGCCCCACAGCACCACTTGCTCCCCAGGGCGACGACGATTTGAAGGAGACGGGTTTCCACCTCACGACCACAAACCAGGGAGCCTCGGCCGCGGGGCCCGGCTTCAGCCTCAAGTTCTGAGGGTCGGCACAGAGCCTGCACCAGCCCTGCGGGGGCTGCCCGGTGCGACTCAGCCGGGCCCCGGGCCGGTGCCGGAGGCAACGTGTGCGGCCAGACCCGGGCCCTGCTCTGAGCGGACACAGCCAGCGTGGCCGTGGGTCTCCACCTCAAGTCTCAGACTGCCCGTCTGTTTGCTTTTCCACGTTTTATTTTTATTTTATCTTGGCTTGTAAATTTGTAGAATTAAATCACATTTTCCTTGTGGAAGGAAAGGCTGTATTTTTTTTAGATGTGTCAGACTTGCCCTGCAAGGAGTGGGCGGGCATCCGTTGGCGGCCGGTGTGGACAGCATACCCCCGGACACGCAGACTCACGTGGTCACCACCGGGGGCTGTGCCACGAGGGTCCTGGCCTTGATGTGGAATGGGGCGGGGGTGGGAGGCAGAATTTTTCTACTTTAATCTTCAGGCCCCTGCTTCACACCTTCCTGCCCCTCACTCAAGGCATCCATGGCCCCCCAGAGCCGGGCATGCGAGCTCTTGGCCACGGTGGGTTTTGCGCGAGGTTGTTAACACGTTTTAAGATGCAGTAAAATAGTCTTGGAGGAAGGCTCTGGCATGTCCTTTCCACAGCTGGCCCCTGGCAGACTAGTTGTGCGCTCGCGCCGCCTGGGGGGCCTCAGGCCCGCATTCTCGGGGGGGAGGACGGGGGGAGAGGGTGGCCTTGACCCCATGTTGCCGGGTTCTTCCTGGCCCGCCAGGTCTCCGGCTCCCGGTCTAGCTGGACAGGGCATCACTCTGGCAAAGGGGGGTGCTTGCCAGTGCTTGGGGCGTCTGCCTGCCCCACGTCCCTTCTGGTGGCACCACCAGCCTCCTCCCCCAACTGCTGTCTGGGCTTTCGCTCCCGGGCCTCACTTGCCCCAACCCCCATCCCACTCCCTCTGGAGGCCTTGCAGGCATAGTGGCCTGCCCTTCTCAGCCTTCCTGCCTCACCCCAACCCTGAGCAAACCCAAGACCCACCAGGGACCCTGGACTCCTTGGGCTCAGCCTGCTCTCCCAGAGATGCTGTTTACATTTGGGCCTTAGTTTACCCCATTTCTCCAGGACCAGCCAGGAAAAACCCTCTTTGGTCTTAGCCTCTCAGAACCGCATCCTCACCCTCAAGGAACTGTGGGGAAATCGGCCCCCCACATCAACCTGAGCACAGGCTGAGTGCCCCCCCCTCCACGGGGCCCAAGGCTGGCCACCCTCCCTCCCAAGAAAGGGTGCGCAGACTTCATTGAGAAAGTGCTTTATCAGCAGCCTCAGCCCCGCAGGGCGCTCAGCCCCGCACTCGGACTCGCCAGGAGTAGGTGCTGAGCACACGCTGCCGCCGGCGCACCACACACGTGTACGTGCCCTCGTTGATGGCATTGGCGATGATGCTCAGGTGTGCCTCGCCCAGCGCCAGGTAGCCAGGGTAGGAGAACTCCAGGGGTTCCTGGTCCTTGTACCAGCTGCGGGGAGGGTGGCAGGGCTGGGCAGGGTCCCGAGCCCCTGCTGCCCACCCTCGGGGGGTCATGGGGCACAGCCACTCACTACACTTTGCCTTTCTTGTGGAGGATCTTCTGGCCACAGCGGAAGGTCACATTCCGGCCCTCAGGCACCAGCCTGGTCTTGGTCCTGGGTGGTGGTGCAGTGGCGGCCACCGTGGGGAAGGGAAACTCTGCTTGGCAGCGGAAGGGGGCGGGGTCAGAGGGCCACATCAGTGTCCCCCCCCCACTCCCCCCGACCAGAGCCATGCCCCATGCCCAGAGTGGGGACCCGGCCTCACCGTAGCAGAAGTCACAACTGCTGGGGCAGAGCCTCTTCATAAGCCTCCGGCGGGTGTCACAGAAGCCCCTCCGAGCCCAGGATGTGCACACGAACAGCCGGTCCAGGCAGCCTGCCGGAGGGCATGGTGGCCTTAGGGCCGGCCCACCAGCCTGCCCGCTAGCCCGCCCCCCCCCCCCACAGCACTCACCGTAGAGTCGGTGCAGCCCCCACAGCTCGTCCTGTGACAGCGTCTTCCAGCCACGCAGAGTGGCATTGAGGTGCATGAGCGCCCGGCCATGCTGCGAGTGCATCAGGCCCAGCGCGTGGCCAATCTCGTGGGCCGCCACGTGCACCAGGTCGGTGAGCCAAACGCCTGCAGGTCCGGCGGGTCAGCCCCTCGAACCCTGGCCCAGCCCGCCCCACTCTGCCGGCAAGCCGTGCTTGCCGTGGCCACATCTGCTGCACTGTGGCCACGGAGCCTCCCTCAGCACAGCCATGGGAAGATAAGAATGTTCCAGAGGCAGTGAGCTCGGTGCCCAGGAATGTAGCTCCAGCTCCGTCTCCAGCAGCAGGGGGCGGGGGCGGGGGGCGGGGTGCTCAGGGCTCCTGGAACCCAGGCCTATGGCCGCCTCCCAGCACCCCCCTTCCTGCCTACTTGACCCCAAATCACAGCCACCCCCCCCAAAGCCCTCTTGCTGTGCCCACCGTGGTGCACAGGGCCCCACAGGAGGCCAGGCCATCACCTTTCTTCCAGCTGTAGCGCGTGGGGCCCAGGACCCAGTATTCGCTGTCATCAAAGTGGATGCCGCCGTGCGGAGGGAAGAAGGCATGAGCCAGCTCGCCTGTTGGGCCATCAAAGCAGTGGTGCAGTGCGGAGACCAGGCAATCCGTGTGGTTGACCGGGTAGAAGCCTGGGGGAGCACAGGGCTGAGAGGGGGCCGCGGGGCCAGGTGGGGGCGGGGGCACGGCGCCCACCTATGCGGAGGTCGCTGGGCTGCTCAGGGGCCACCTCTCGGAAGCTGAAGGGGGACACGTCACTCCACATGCGGAAGGCGGTGGCCAGGCCCCGCCGGGTCTCCCTGGGGCTCAGCAGGTTCCGTGGGAAGGAGAGGATCCTGGGATGGAGACTCAGGTCAGGGGTGGTGGCCAGGCTCCCCCACCCCCACCATCCTGGGCCTTGGTCACACCTGTAGGTGAGGTTGAAGTGGTCCCAGCGCAGCCTGGCTGGGGTCAGCGTGTAGCGGCGTCTGCGGGGCCCCTGGAGGGGCAGAGGACCGGGTCCTGGGGTGGCGAAGACACCAGCGGGGTAGGGTGCGGCGATGTCTCCCTTCAAGGAAAGCGAGTGCTCGTGGGGACGGAGCAGGGATCATCCCCACGTCTGAAAACACTCGGAAAAAGAACTAAAGAAAACAGGGCGGGTACGTGGTTCAGGGAGCGTTGAAATTCCCTCCCTCGGTCTTTCTGCGTTTCCAGGTTTTCTACCCCAGTCTGCTGCTTTTACAGCCAGGAAAAAAAAGGTTACTAACCACAGGCCAGGTCGGAGTGGGCGGAGCTGGAGGCCCGATGCTGGCTTCCCCCTCCTCCTGCACCGCCCCCCACTCCCGCCCCGGGACACGCAGGCTCTTGGACCCCCCCCCCCCCCCGGCCCCGGGCGCCCACCCCTCTGCCCATCCCCACCCGCTCTCACCTGCGCCGCGCTGGCCCCCAGCCGGGCCGCCGGGGCCCCGAGCCGGGCCAGCAGCAGGAGCACCGGCAGCAGGCACAGGGCGCCCAGCACGGCTTCCAGCCGGCGAGCCTGGGCTCGGGCCCCCGACGCCGCCAAGGACATGCAGGCCCCGAGGCCCATGGCGCCTGCGGACTCGCTGTCGGGGCCTAGCGCCCAGTGGGGCTGCGCGGGGAGGCGCTGTGAGCAGCTCGGGTTACAGGGGTGGGTGCAGGGGGAGGCGCGTGCCCCTGAAGGGAACCAGCTGGCCGTCCGTCCCCGCTGTCAGGACAGCCCGGCCGCCAGCCTGGGGTGCGGACCCGGGGCCTGCGGGTCGGTGGCAGCAGCATGGGCAGGGCCTGCTGGGCGGGGTCACTTGGGGAGGGGGGGCGAGGAGAGACCGGCAGCGAGGGAAGGAATAGATGTCAGAGGCTCAGGCTGAGGGAAGGGTAGTCAGTTGGGGTCCTGAGACCAGCTTTTGTCCTGGATGGAATTCCTCCAGCCCCCTGGAGGCTGCACGAGACCTGGGAGCGGAGCTTCCATTCTAGGCGACTCAGGACCTGTCCCTGCCCGCGCGGCTGCCTGACCGGGTGCCCCAGAGAGGGGTGGGGATGAGGAGAGTGAGTACTGGGCGCCGGGGGGGGGGGGCGGGTGAGAGGCAGGGGAGGGGGCAGGCGGCATGGGGACAGCGCTACAGAGGATCAGGCTGTGGGCGCTGGAGAGAAGAGATCCCACGGGGAGTAGAAGGGAAGCGAATGAAGTGCGGGGTGGGGTGGGGAGCCAGGAACCCCTGGCTGGAGCCAAGGGCTGGAGTGGGCCTGGGTGGGGAGGCAGGGGAGCAGTGTCCTGAGGCCGGAAGCCTCGACGGGACGGCCTGCAGGCTGGAGGAGCTGAGCCAGGCGGGAGGGTGGCGGGAGGGTGGCGGGAGGGTGGCGAGGGCTCCTCCGGGCTGGGGGAACTGGGCCCCAGGAGGCCTGAGAGGGTGAGAGCAGGCGGGGATTGGTGGGGGGAGGGAGTAGGGAGGCAGAAGGCCAGACCCGGCCGGGGGGCTTGGCGTTCCGCTCTCCATCCAGGCCTTGCGCCCAGAGTGACGGCAGCACACCAGGCCAGCGGGGTCAGCGCCAAGTTGCTGGCCCACAGCCGGGAGACTGGCGGCGGGGGGGCATTTCGGGTGGTTCTTGGAAAGCGCCCTGCCTGGCCGCTGAGCCCAGCTGAGTGGGAGCTGCGCCCCGCTCTTCATGGCTAAATATTTGCCCCAACAAACTGCTGCCTTCCGCCCTGTGTCCGCCCTCTCTTCAGCGCACTGTTCCCGCCTTCCACGCTCTACGGTGCTAAGACTTTATGGGGCCCCAGGCCCGAAAGAAATACCTCCCCCAACTCCCTGCTTAGCAGGCACCCGACGGACCACAGATAGAACAGGGTCAGAGCCGACTACACAGCCCGCCCCGGGGAAAAGAGAAAGGGGCAGTGAGGACGACGCAGCAGGGAGTCGGGAAAGCCCACCAGCTAGGCAGACACTGGGATTCTGGCCGCCCCAGCGCTTCTGGCGGACACCACGCTCCCAGGCCCCATCCTTCCCCGGCCCCAGGCCAGGAGCGTGGGAGGCGGCCTGCGCCTCGGCCCGGAGGACCCTAGCTCAGCGGACGAGGTCTGGGCAGGGGTCTGGAAGCGTCAGCGCTGTAAAGGAGCAGGACGCGCAGGGCACGGGCCAAAGCGCAGAGCCTGGGGCTGGGGCAGCGGCGGAAGAGAGGTGGGTCAGGACAGCCCGGGGGGGGGGGGTGCAGCGGCGCGGCGGGGCGGGACCCGGGTGCGGACCCGCCCGGCCCCCGCCCCAGGCAGGCACCAGGCGAAAAAGTCCGAGAATCTTTTTATAAAACATGGGGTGGGGGTTTGCGAAGGCGACGGCGGGACGTGGCTCCGGAACGTGGCGGGGCGCGGCCGGGACGCGGGGCGGGCGAGGCGGGGGGTGGGGGGGGCGCGGGCTACACGAAGATCTGGATGCGGTCGCGGATGGGCTGGCGGCAAATGGGGCAGGCGCTGAGCGCGGCGCCGCAGGGCGCGCACGCGCCGTGGCCGCACTGGAACACGAGGCGGATGTGGCTGTCGATGCAGATGGGGCAGGTGATGCGCTCCTCCATCTGCCGGTAGCGGCTCTGCAGCTCCTCCACCAGCTGCCGCGGCGGGCCGGGCGCCGGGGTCGCGCTGGCCACCTCCGTGCCGTCTGCGGGCCAGGATCCCGGGCAGGGGTGAGGGGAGGCGGGACCACGAGCTGCCGGCCTGCGGTGCGGCCCGCGGGTGGAGGCGGAGCCGCGCCCGTGGGGGCGGGACGTGCGCGCACACGCGGGTCCTGGGCGAGCCACCCACCTGGACGCAGCTTCTTGCCGATGACCACCTGGCACCTGATGCACTTCTTCATCCTGCGCGCACATTCTGCGGGGGGTGGAGGGGAGTGCGGTTGGGCGGGCTCGCGCACACCCCCCACCACCCCGACACACACACGCTCACCCTCGCGCGCACGCACACACACCCGCGCTCATCCTCGCGCGCGCGCACATCCGCGCTCACCCTCTCGCGCGCGCACACACACCTGCATTCGCCCTCGCGCACACAGCCGCACTCACCCTCGCCCACACTCACCCTCGCACACGCACACACCCGCGCTCACTCTCAAGCGCGCCCCCACATACCCGCACTCACCCTCGCGCGCACACACACAGCCGCACTCACCTCGCACACGCGCGCGCACACGCGCACACACGCACATCCGCGCTCACCCTCTCGCGCGCGCACACACACCTGCACTCACCCTCGTACACACCCGCACTCACCCTCGCGCGCCCACACAGCCGCACTCACCTCGCACACGCGCGCACACACACACACCTGCATTCACCCTCGCGCGCACACACACACCCCCGCACTTACCCTCGTGCACACCCGCACTCACACCCCCACACTCACCCTCGCGCGCGCACACACACCCGCACTCACCCTCGCACACCGTGCGGTGCTGGCACGGCGAGAACAGCACCAGCAGCGCTAGTTCCGAGCACACCAGGCACTCGGCGGCCTCGGGCCCCGACGGCGCGGCCACGTGCAGGTTCGTCACGGTGTTGGGGGTGCCGAGCACCAGCCTCGGGCCCGAGGCCGTGCCCCCGCTGCCGCCAGCGTGCCGCTCCCTGCGGTTGGAGGAGGGGGCTTGAAAGGGCCCCGAGGCGCCAGGGACCGCCCCCCACCCCGCCGGGCTCACCGGAAGCGCTGCGCGCAGCCCTGCAGGGCCTTGAGCACGCGGGCCTCGGCGGCCAGGTCCAGAGGGCTCCGGCCGCGGTGGTTGGCGTAGCTCACGTCCGCACCCTCCAGCGCCAGGAAGCATGCGACCGCCGCGCCCACCGTCAGCTCCCCGCTGCCCGGGAGGCCCGAGGCCTGTAGCTGCGCGGCAGACAGAGGCCGGTGAGGACGGGCGCCGGAGCAGGCTCCAGGGCCGGCCCGCTGGCCTGCGGGGAGGCTCTCCCAGCACCCGGCTGCCCGGGGCCTCGGGTCCGAGGCACCGGCACCCCCTCGCCGTCTGAGGCCGCTGGAACAGGAGGGAGGCAGGCAGGAAAAGCGCCCGACAGCAGGGGCTGAGTTCCCAGAGAACCCCGGCCACACGGGGCCCCATCCCCTTTTCCGGGCTGGTCAGGCCACGCTGCAGTGACTGGGTCGCAGAAAATGCCTCTGGCAAACCACAGCCCCCGAAACTAACCCACCCCCAAGAAGGCCGGGCTCCCTGGTCAGACACCCACAGTGGAGGCGGACAGCCCCTCAGACCCTGCCTGTTGCCTGCAGCCGGGCACTAGGGCCCACCTCCTCACCCAGATGCACATTTCCTCACCCTGGACAACAGCTGCAAGGGCCCCGGGTCCCCCCCGGCCCCATCAGCCGCCAGGGGCAGCAGCTGATGACGCCGCAGTGCCACGTGCAAGGCCGTGTCCCCCTCCTCATCCTCGGCGTTGACGCTGCAGCCCGCGTCGACCAGCAGCGGCACCAGCCCCACGTGCGCCTGCTGCACAGCCAGGTGCAGTGGGGACTGGAGCTTCCGGTTGCGGACATTCACATCACAGCGGCCCTGAGGAGGGAAGGGGCCGGGCACGGGCTCAGCCCAGAGACCCCAGATGGGCCCTACCGCCCCCGCCACGCCCCCGGGCTGGTCCAGGGCCCTGGGTCCACACCTCTCTGATGAGAATCTGGGCCACCTCCCGGTGGTTGTTGAGGGCAGCCAGGTGCAAGGCCGTGAAGCCATCCTCCTTCTTGGCATCCACCAGCTGTCGCGCGCGAGCGAGAATCCTCCTGACGGCCCTGGGGGAGCGGAGACACATGCCTGGGGTCCGGAGCGGCCCCAGAGTGGCCCAGCAGCACCACGGGAACCTGGCCACTGGCTTTGCCCCCCCAGACTCACAGTGTGTGGCCCTTGAGGGATGCATGGTGCAGCAGGGTGAACCCCTGGCTGTTAGTGGCAGTGACATCGATGCCCGGCACCTCAGTGAGGACCTCCACGATGCCACTGGCGCCAGCACCCGCCGAGATGGCACAGTGCAGCGGTGTGTCGGCATGGGCGTCCTGCCGGGGGGGAGGGGCGAAGCAGTCACTTGGCAGGAAGATAAATGCCGCCGTATCCTTGACCCCGGGGCCAGAGCCAGGGGACCCAGCACTTACAGGCAGGTTGACATCACAGCCGCGTTCACAGAGGACCCTCACCACCTCCAGGAAGCCCCTCTGCACGGCCACGTGCAAGGCTGCGCTCCGGGTGCTGTTCAGGGCATTGGCCCCGCACCCAGAGCTCAGGAGCAACCGGGCAGCCTCAGGCTGGTTCCTGACAGAAGAGGAAGCAGGAGGGGCCCGATGCCCACTGGCTGGACCTGCGGGCCACCCAGCCCCCACCGCGTCCCTGTGCGGGCCTCACCCCAGGGCGGCGTAGTGCAGTGCCGTGTTGCCCTCCTCGTCCGGCAGGTCCGTGCCCGCCCGTGCCTGTAGCAGCAGCCGCACCAGCTCTACCTGGCCAAGGTAGGCGGCCACCTGCAGGGCAGTCCTGCCCTGGTTCTTGGTGTCCACCTGCCAGGAGAGCCTGCAGGTCAGTCCCCGGCCCTCTTCCCCTCTCCCTGGGGCTGGCTAAAGGGAGGACGGGCAGGGCGTCGGGAGCTCGCCTGCTCTGGGTGCCTCCTCAGCAGGTCCAGAGCTCCAGCCATACTGCCCAGGGCCACCTCCACCACCAGTCTCCCTGGGTGCTCGAGGTCACTCTTCTGGGCTCGAAGCTTGTCCAGGGCGACACTCAGGGAGCCTGGGTGGGGCAGGGCTCAAGTTAAGTGGCGGCCAGGGGTGGCCCTGCCTCCCGCCGGCCACCCAAGCTGGGCACACGCACTTTTGTTCTCCCTGGCGCGCTCAGCCACATCAAGGTTGGCATCCTCCTCGGGCCGGTAGGCCACCAGGCAGGAGGGGCTGAAGGTCCACAGCTGACCACCGACCGCCACGCGCAGGTTACCGTCTCTGAAAACTTTCACCACCTTCCCGATGCGGCCCAGGGCCTGAATCGGGAGAGAGCAGGGTCATAGGCAGGCCTCCCACAGGGGAGGGAGGGAGGGGGGTGGGGGTGGGAGCCGGGGCACTCACAGGGGCCATGTCATCTGTCCACTCGCCGTGCCCGGCCTGCAGCCGCTTCACTGTGTCAAGGTCGTCGATGACCCGCACCACATCGCCCACCCAGAAGGCATTGTGCTGAGTGACAGAGAGAGGCACGTGAGGAGCACCCCCAGGCAAGTGTGGCTGCCCAGGGCCCTGGAGCAGGAGGGCACCCTCACTGAGCTCCACAGGACAGGCAGACCTGAACTTGACCCCAGCCCCTGCCTCAGAGCTGGATGAGGGTCACACGTGACCAGGGCAGTCCTGGGTGGCCAGCCCCGGAGCCATGAGGGTGACAGCCAGAGAGACAGCCAGGCAGTGGCATCCAGACCAGACTAAAGCCAACTCTGGGGTGAAGGTCAAGGCGGGCCTGTCCCTACACACTGATGCATGGCCGAGGCCAGTCAAGACAGGCACAGGGGGTGGGGGTGGGGCCCTGGTACAACCAGGGGGCAGGGTCAGACTGCCATGGGAGTGGGGGTCAGGAGCCACTCCTCCCCCATCCCCAAACCTTTCCTGGCTACATCCCCACCTGTGCCCTCCTCTATGCAAGACTTACTCTGCAAACCATGGGACTTATGATACCCCCCCCAACCCCCTGGGGCCAGGACTCCAGGTCCAGAGCTGAGCTCTAGGAGTACATGCCTCCACCCAGGGCCCCTATCCGCACAACCCTGCTTCCCAGAGTTCACTGTGCCCACCACTGTCCCCAACCTCTTCCTAAAGGGCCTTTCCACTGTCCCCACGTGCTCCCCACACCACACCCACGGGGAGCATTTTAGAAGATCACCTCCCACCTGTAATGCAGCAGTGGCTTCCTGAGGCCAGCAGGTTAAGGCCGGAGTCTGGGCTGCCAGCCCCCAGCCTCCACCAGCCCCCAGCAGGCGCCTCACCCACCTGTGTGTCCCTTCATGCCTGGATCCCCTCTGTGGAACTCAGCCCCTCTGGACCCCACAAAGCCCTCCCCTGTTCCCTCAGGGCTGGAGAAAGGCATTCCCAGAGCCGATCAGGTACGTGGAGGGGGTGCAGAAGCGAACAGACGGGGCTCAGCCCAGCCCCCCATGCACCTTGGTGAGAGCCCCAGGATGGAAGGTCCAGCGGGTCTCATGGCCGAACTGCACACGCACATCCCCACGGTCCGTGATGCGGTGCACGGTGCCCGTCTGTCCGATAAACTGTGGCGGGTCATGGAGGCTGTGGCTGGGTGGAGCGGGAGGGCTGGGGGTCCAGAGGATGTGGGGAGGGGAGGGGACAGGGGGCTCGGCAGGTGGGGCGGCTCACCTCCGCCATCCTGGGGTTCCACCCGCCGTGGCCTTCCTGCATCTCCCTCAGGATGTCTGTGTCCAGCAGACACTTAACCTTGTCCCCGTGCTGGAAAGGCTGTCCGTCAGCGCTCACCCTGCGCTGCAGCTCTGCCGGTTTGCCTAGGGGTGGGCAACAGGCCCCCCTCAGCGGCATCCCTTCCACCGGCGGCTTCACCGGCCAGCCCCCGCCCAGCGCTGCCCCCGGACCCGGCCAGGGCAGAAGGGCAGCTGCGCAGGCAGGTGTGGGGTCCCTGGGGCCAGACCCTACCGAGCCTTGGGAGGTGCTCTTTGTAGTAGAAGCCACCAGCCGCCTCGCCCACACACTTGAGGTCCACCTTGCCCTTGTGGCCCACACGGTACACATTGGTGGTGCCATCGGCCCATGTCACACTGGCCACGCTCCGGCCCGTCTCCACGTCCCAGCCACGGATGTCCACCACGCGGCCCGGCTTCCCTTCCCCTCCTGGGGAGACAAGGGCCCCATCGCAGGCCGAGCCCGTGCCACGAGCCGTAGCCACGGCCAGTGGCAGCCCAGACCCGCACTCACCGTCTTGCGAGCCCCACTCCCAGTCAGGGCCCCGCACCACCTTCGCCCCCTGGAAGATGCCCCTCAAGGGGACCCTTGGGAGGCCCTGGCGGGGGCTCAGCGTGACCCTGCAAGAGAGGGAGTGGGTGCTGGGCCACGGGGGCGAGGAGGGCGAGGGTGCAAGCCCTCTGCCCCACGCAGCTCTCGCCCGAGGATGGCTGGCCCAGCTGGTCAGCGGCCTCCACCCTGGGCCCCCTCACGGCACGGCCTCCGCACGCGGTTCCCCTCCACACCTGCTCCCTCCCAACGAGCCACGGGCCGACAGGGTCTTCCCCAGAGCTCAGCACACGGCCTGGCCCGGAGTGGGGGAGGGGTCGGCACAGAGAAACGGAAGAATGAGGAACACAGGCTTGCCCAGAGGTGCCCAGGCAGCTGACCCCTGCTCCTGCCCTGGCCAGTGGGCAGCTGGGACCAAACACACACCTCCCCTCCACGTGCGTGGGAAGCGTCCAAGAGACAAGGGTGGCAGCATCTCGTGGGCGGGGCCTCTGGGTGGCCACCCCGGCCCAGGAGACCCTCCCAGTTTCATTCCCTACCCGCCGGCCCAGCAACGGAGCCCCCTAGGCAGGCCAACAGGGTCTCCCCGGCATGGCTGCCGGGGGGGGGGGGGCGCCCCCAGGGGAGGCTAGCCATACACACACACTGGACGTTTCAGCGCCCCCGGCACAGCTGCACTGGGGAGCCAGCAACACTGGCTCTAGGGTTGGCGCCAGGACCCCACCCGCAGCACCCGCCTCCGCAGACCTGCTCCAGTGGATAGGGCTACCTTCCACGGCCGGGGAGCGGGGAGGAGGAGGGGGGAGGGCCAGCGGCCACTCCTTCAGGGCCAAGGCCAGCTCAGGTGTTGTGTGTGCTTGTCGTGAGGCCGGGGGTGTCACAGGCCAGGACCCAGGGCCCCGACACCTCCAGGCCAGCGCACGGCGGCAGGCAGGGGCGGCGGGCAGGACTCACGGGCGGGAGTGAGCCGTCTCGTAGCGCTCGAAGGCGTGGGCGAGGTCGTGCTTGTTGTGCATGTAGCACTGTGTGCACAGGTCATAGTCGAAGCAGACGCGGCACTTCCAGCGCATGCCCCGCAAGCCGTGCTTCTTGCAGCAGTCACAGATGATGTTGGGGTGGCGGACGCCTGGGGGCACGGCAGGGTCAGGGAGCGCGGGGCCTCTGTCCCCACCCCCCAGGGCCCTGCGGCAGCCGCACGCACCGATCTGGGCGTTGTCGTACAGCAGCAGGTCGTGTGCGCCCTGGTAGCCTGCGCGGTAGTTGGTGCGGGTGCCGTGGTCCCACTGCACGACTACCGTGCGGTCAGGGGTCGAGGGGCTACCGTGGCGGCCAAGCTCCACCACGGTGCCCACGCCGCCCTCACCGCCATCCTGCTGGCCCCACTTCCAGTCCACGCCGCGCACCACACGCATGCCCACCTGCACGCCTGCCTGGGGGTCTGGGTCCATGGCGGGCAGGAATGCTCCGGGACCTGCAGGCAGACGGCACCCTCAGGCCACATCAAGAAGGCCACACAGGCTCTCGCCAGCTCTGGGAGGGCTGCCGGGGAGACAGGTGGGAACAAGTCTGGGAGAGCTTGGGCGGGAGGGGGAGGAGGGCAAGTGCAAATGCCCTGAGGCAGAGAGAAGCGGGTGAGCACGTGTGCTATAGCCCAAAGGAAGCTCACCTGGCCACTGGCCGACAGCAGGGCACACGAGCTCAGAGGTGCAAACAGCACCTGTCCTGGAGGAAAGGTGGGCACCTCTGTGGAAAGGCCCCTCCAGCCACTATGAGACCCTGCCTCGTGGTGAGCACGGGCAAAAGTAGGGGGGCAGTCCCAGTGGAGAGGTCGGTGGACCCCCAGGGAACAAGACTTGGGAAATGCCCACAGAGGGTCCACCTGTGCTGGCAGATCCAGTTCTGGGTGGCTGGCACACAGTGGCCCCGCAGCACGTATTTGTTCTAAAATTAATGGATTTGGATTGCAGGTATCAACGTGAAAGGTAAGGCAACAAAGCTTTCAGAAGAAAACAGGCTCTTTGCCATGCAGCCAGTTGGTAAGTTGGGCTGTGCCAAAGTCAGGAACCAGCATCCACACCAAGAGACTGACAAGGCCGCGGGCCCGAGAAGACGCCTCTGCCCACAGAGGTCCTGTCTCCGCGCGCACAGAACTCAGACGTATACAGAGCGGGCGCCCCAGGGTGAAGGGACACAGCCTGGCACAGGTGCCCCCCGCCAGACTCACCAGGCCACTGCGCATGAGTGGGACGCTACCCTAGGTCAGTGGACAGCACCTCAAGGTCACTCGAGGCCCCACTTCCGGGGTCTTCTCTGGAGAACTATGGCCCACCCTCTCCAGGCTGTACCAGAGAGAGGGGCGCCTGTCACCTCAAGGGCGACCTGGGTCACGAGATGTGGTTTGCCCACCATACTCTACACAGCCAGAAGCTGGGAGGCAGAGCTCAACAGATGTTGAAGGCAGGCAGCCACTTGCCCACTATCTGAATTCATTCACAAAAAGTTCACAAAGCCAGGAGCTGGCGGCAAAGGCCGCCATGGGGGCTCTGGGACCCAGGAACATCCCACCTCCCGATCTGGGGGCTCCTTATGTTGCCAATCACTCATGACCTGGGGCCTTCACTGTATGTTTCTTCAATAAAGGTTTGTTTAATTAATGACACAACTGGATTTGAATGACAGTTAAGAGGGAAAATCAACAGGACTTGGAGAGGGCCCAGGGCCCCCCAGCCTGTAGGAGAGCAGTCCGCACTCCATTCTGGAGAGGGTCTGCCATGCGGCCAGCAGGGCTCTGAGGCCAGGAAGCAGCTGGCCTGGGTGTGAGCCTGGCCGTCCCCTCAGAGCTCCCGGGAGGCTGGATGGAGACTGAGGCTACTGCCAGCTTCCATCAGGGCCCAGCGGCCCCGTTCGCCACAGGACACTGGCCAGGAGCACGGGGGGGAAACCACCTGTCACCCCCCCACCTGGGCCCCACCCCCTGGGTGACACTCGGCATCCCAGGCTGGGACCCCCCAGGAAACACTGCCACCCAGCTGAGGCCACAGGTGGGCAGTGAGGAGGGGTGGCAGCCAGGCTCTGCCAGGGGCAGGGGCCGAGCCCCACAGGCCATCTGACGCCTACCCTCTGCCCAGCTCCACTCTGAGACCCGTGTCCAGCACAGGGTGGGCAGCGTAGGGGCACCGGGCCCACAGGGCTGGGCCTTAGTCCATGCCCAGCCTGGCGTCTGAGCCAACGACCCCCGCAGATTCTCAGGGCAGGACCCATCCGGCCAGCTCCGACTTCTGCAGATTCCCCTCCCTCCAGACAGGCCCCTGTGGTGGCGGCCTCTTCACCCTGCCCCGGCAGGACCCTCGGGGGGCTTCCGCAGAAGCAGGTGGATGTTTTAGTAGGATAAACCTTCCCAACCCATGGACTAATCAGGAGCCTTTCCACAACAAAACTCCTCATTGCTCGTTCATGCAGAGCCTCACCTCTTGGGCCACTCTCCCTGTTCTGTCACTTCTCAGCTGTCTTCCCTTCTGGTCTCTGGCCTCTGCTAAGATGGGGCACTGGGGCCAAGAGCTTATCTCTTCCACAGAGCACAGCCAAACCCAGGCCTGCCCTAGCAAGAACGCCCCCACGAACACCGGTGACCCTCGGGTGCCAGCAAGTTCCAGACGAGGGGAGGCATCCTATGGGCTGCCACCGTGGCAGTGAGGTGGTGCCTCCCCATCAGCAGCTGCTACAGATGTGTGACCTGGGCACAGCCGCACAGCCTGAGCTGGTGGCCTGCTGGCAGAGTGGTGGCGTGCCCTTCATGCACAGGCCCCACCGCCTACCCTGCCTGCCTCAGCCAGATCCTCCTGCATGCTGGGAACCCACCAGAACTACCGGCGGTGGACGGGTCACACTGAGCTACTCCTTGCCCTTCCCACGCACTCCAGCCAGAGTGCGCCTCATCCCAGGCAACCACAAACCCAACCACGTGCGGACAGACAGGCCCAACTAAAGGTCCCTGCTAGCAGGGGTACCCCACCTGCAGAGCCCAGAAACCGGCTCCACACTGAAGTGAAGGACTCAGAGCAGGAAAGGACCCAAGTGCCATGAGCCATTCTGTGGCCAGCCTCTCAGCCTGCCCAGCCAGCCACCACACCTGCCCACCCACTGGCCTTATGGAGCCACTGGCCACATGCTACAGGATCATTTCCAACAGAACACGGGGTCACCCCGAGAAGGAGAGCAAGTTGTGGCCCACGCCTGGCCCTGCTCTATGACAACGGGCAGAGAATGAAGAGTGGGGTGGAGGGGAGCCTGGAAGGGTCTGTGTGAAGCTAGGACTGGGCCTCAGCTGGTGACAGCTCCACGTGGGGCAGCAGAGCAGTCCAGCCTGTGGCGAGAGGCGCTTCGGGCCAGTGCCTGTCGCACTCACACTCGGAGACCCCCACAGCCCTAGGAGCCTCCTTGTCTCCTCCCCTCCAGCACCTGATCCGCACAGGTCTTGAGGTCTCCCCTCTGCTTCAGCGTCTCCATCCAGCATGATGTCACCTCAGCTCAGGCCTGAGCAGAGCCTCCAGCAACAACCCCCTACTGGCCCTTCCTACACGTCCACCCAGCTCCTGGGCCTCGGAAGCATCCTCACATGGCATTCCAGCACGGTGCACCAGGTAGCTTTCCAGGTCTCTCCATCCCTTCTCTGCACCCACCTCTCCGCCTGTCTTTATCACTGGTGTCCCTGGGGCCCAGCACATGCTGAGCATGCTCCACATAACATCAGGCGCCCAGCCCTCCTGGTATTAGGACTCACTACTTTCCTTCAGCAGGTCCCACCGGGGTGTGTGGGGAGGGGCTGGTAAATGGGGAATGGACCAGGGTCAGGAGTTGGGAGGCAGTGACCAAACCCAGAGAGGCTACGGAGTAAGGAAGCACCCATTTCAGTGGGAATATTCACCCAGAGAGTTCTTCCTTTCTCTTTCTTTGTCAGAAATGCTGTACTCTAACGTCTTCCTCAGATGGCCATACCCCTGCCTGGCACCCAAACCCTCACAGAGGCTGTCACTACAGATGTTTAAAATGACTCTGAAGCAGGGCGCCTGGGTGCCTCAGTTGGTTAAGTGTCTGACACTTGATTTAGGCTCAGGTCATGGTCTCAGGGTCATGAGACTGAGCCTCCTCAGGCTCCACACTCAGGAGGGAGTCTGCTTAAGATTCTCTCTCCCTCTCCCCCTCCCCCTCCCACTGGCGTGCAAGCACGCTTGTGTGCATGCTTGCCCTCTCTCTCTCAAAAAAAACAAGACTCTGAGTCAGTCAGAGCATGAGAACTCAAGAGACAGATGCACACTTAGCAAAACTTAACTTACCTTAGAACACAAACCAGCCTCGAGTCAGCATTCCAGACACTTAGCAGCTACTTCTTGGGTCACAAATTGGACAGCCACCAAGATTTCCTGTTGGAAACTAGCAGCCATGCCGACACAGAACACAGCAAACCAGACAGGCAGCCAGCAAGCAAGTCTGGAGAAAATGGTTTTTAAAAGGCAGTTTTACACTTTTAGCATTTACCACTTCAACCAAACAGGCGGACATCTGGGTCTGTTCTGTTGGGTACTAGTTTCTCTTGTCTCAAGGAACTGCCAGCTCTTGGAGGGCAGAATGACTTCCAAAACATACACTGGGACAGTGTAGCAATAAAAGGTTTTCCCTATTTGTGAATATTTTATTGGAAAAACTTGTAAAAGCCATAAAGGTTAAATCCCATTTAGCTAGGAAGTTGGCAAATTGCCTTTATTCAGAAGAGTGCAGTTTACGTGATGCTGAAATGACATACGACAGGCGGCTGCCACCCCTTTCCTGTGCCTCCGGCTGTGCCTGATGATGCTGTTTGAATCCACACCATGTGGGGCACAATCAACTGGCAAAACTTGGTGAATCACGGGCTCCTGTCATGTAGCAAGTCTGTGGCTAAGCCAAAGGTGGACATCCTGGGTGCTGGGGAGTCTGGCCCATTACGGACTGGGGAGAAGCTCTGAGACAGAGTGCCCAGGAAACCCAACTTGGCCCAGCACGAAGACACCTGCTGGCGGAAGGCCCAAAGGAAGTACAGGGCTGTCATCACCTGAATGTTGGCCCTGAGATGGAAGCCTTCAGGCACCCTGCAGACTGGGGTGTCACGCCCCAACCACTGCACAGGGCCACTCCGCGCGGGAGCAAGGCATTCAGATACTTGCTGCATCTGGAGCAACAGGCCAGGAGGGGACCTGCCAGAAAGGACTGGGTTTGCCAAGGCTTTCCATTCGGCCTGCCTCATCCCCAGCCCCTGCGGGTGCCCACCAGGAAGAAGCTTGTTCAGCACCTCTCCTTATTTCTTCAATGGGTTCTGACCGCACAGGACTGGTAGGCAGAATTAACCTATCTCACACACACACAAACACACACACACACACACACTCAAAAACAACCAAAACTCCTCTGACACGGCCATCAAACAGAATCCACAGGATGAAACAATCAAATCCAAACTATCACACCACAAGCCTGTCAAGAGCTCACCTGTCTGGCTGTCCAGTCGCTCCCCCCCTCCCCCGCCCCTGCCCGCCTTGAGCCTGCTGGGCTGCAGCCCTTGACGCCTGGAGACTTGGGGACTGGCCTCTAGTCTTGCTGAGCTTCAGCGCAAGCCCTGAGCCATCCAACCCTGTGGCGCCTGGGAGATGCCAAGACGCACAGTTAGCACCTCCGACGGGACGGGACGCGGCGGGCGGACGGAGCCGGCCCGTCTGCTCCTGCGCTGCCTGCTGTCTACATGCCCATTCCCGTGCCGACACCGTGGTACCCAGCGCTGCCCCGGGGGCCTGCCTCCCGCCTTGCAGGGCTCCCCGGGCTCTGGCGGCCTCGCTCCTGCTGCAGCAGTCAGTCTGGTGCGCGCAGGAGCCGCAGCGCCCGAACACGACCTGCCGCCGGGAGTGGAGCCGGAGGGCTGGCGGCCCGGGCGCTGCAGACGTCAGGGCCCGGCACTGCGCCCCGGCCGAGGCTCCGCGGGGACAGCGGGGGCGGGCCGGGCCGGACTGGGCAGGGCCGGCGCGCAGCCCCAAGCGTGACCCCGCCCCACCCGCCCAGGTCCGCCCCGCCTCCTACCATCCCATCCCCCTTTCTCCGGAAGCCGCCCAGGGCCCCGGTGGCGGTCAGACCCTAGTGCCCCCATCGACCCCTCCACTTGCCCGTAAGTTTGCGTCCCGCCCGCTCGGCCTGGAGGCTCCGGGGGCCGAGAAGCGCCGAGTCTATCTGCCAGTGGCCTGCCGAGCGACCTCGGTGTGTGACAGCCTGCCCGCAGCCCCTCTGCTGCTCAGCCCCCGCCAGCCAGGCCGCCCTGCCGCGCCGAGACCACCGGCTGAGACAGCCGAGGACCCCGAGCTCGGGACTCCTGGGGCCGCCGCGGGGCCTGCCGGGAGTTGTAGTCTGCAGCCCGCTGGCGCCGGATCCCCGGGGTCGGGCCCAAACCACAACTCCCAGGAGGCCCCGCGGCGGCGGTGACGCACGCGGCCGCAGGAGGCGGGGCGTGAGGGAGGGAGTCCCGGCCCGTGCCCCGACAGTGACGGAGAAGCCTCCTGCTCTGCTCCCGGGAAGGGCCCGGGGCTGGGCTGGCCTCTGCGCCAGACGCGGACGGAGGGCGCGTTCACATCGGACAGCGTGTAGTACACGTCGTCAAAAAGCGGCGGCGGCGGCGGCGACCTCGGCGGACCTGTCAGCACGCCGAGGGCGGAGAGCCGAGCAGCGTGCGCCTAGACTGGAAGGAGCCAACCTTGGCCGGTTGGGCGCCGGGACTCTGGCACCCCGGAGGCCACCGAGGACCAGGCTCGTGCGGACCGGGCGAAGTGGGGCCACGCCCCCGGTGCGCGGAACTTACGGCCACGCCCCCTCGCGGGAGGGGGCGTGACCCTCGCCGGAAGTGCGTCACCCTCGCGTCGGCCCTACGTGGCGCGGTTCTGAGGCTCGGCTCGGAGACGCCGCCCGTTGCCGTGGAGACGGACGCTGCGGCCGGGCGAGGCGGGCCTCTGCGGCGCAGAGCTGAGGCGTCCTCGCCACGGACTCCTCTGACTGGATTTGTCTTAAATTAAATCAGAGTGACGCCGCTATGTGGCTTTGATTCTCGCAGTGAAGA
Organism: Zalophus californianus; assembly: GCF_009762305.2. NCBI lineage: Eukaryota > Metazoa > Chordata > Mammalia > Carnivora > Otariidae > Zalophus > Zalophus californianus. The sequence continues at coordinate 598,999 of NC_045598.1, read as the reverse complement.
GCAGCGGTCCCCTGCCGTCCTGCCCCGCGGCAGATCCTTGTCGGGAACCTCCAGTGTCCACAGCGGAGGCCGGGGGGCCGTGGGGTTTCCAGGGCCGGCGGCGTGGCCCTGCCGCGGCCCAGGCGTCCCGAGCTCGGGCCCGGGTGGGGCTGCCCCCCGAGCTCGGCCCCCCGAGCTCGAGCTCGGGCCCGGGCCGCGGCCTCCCCTCCTGCGCGCAGGCGCAGCTCGTGTTTTCCTCAGGCCTAGATGGGTGCCCCCCGCAGCGGCTTGGCCCGGACGCGCCGGCCTTCCTGCCGCCCGCCTGGCCGTCGCGTTGTCCGGAGGCTCAAACACTGGCTCTTTAATTCCCGGAGCCCCGCGTGCGGCGTCCCCGCCCCGGGGCCAGCGCCCAGCCCCGCGGCAGCCTGCGGCTCGCGGCCGGGCTCTGGCCTGGAGCCCGCGCCGTGCGCGTCTCGGCGTGCGCGGCGGTGCTGCTCCCGGCCGCCGTCCCGCCCTCTGGAGGGGTGCGCGTCTCGGACCCAGAGTCTGGCGGGGGGCGCAATTCTAGCTTGGAAACGCTTGGCCTTTCAAAACGTCTCAAGGCGCGCGTTCTGCTTCCAGCCTGCGGGCATGCTGTTCGAAGTCCGAAGTCCTGATTCCTGGCCTTCGGCTTCTTACCCGTTCGCGCGCTGAGAGCTGTAGGATCTCCCCTTTATGCTGCTCTGCAATGTCGCAGACGCACGTCTTCGTGGGAGCCTCGCTCTGTTCTGTGCCCACGGTTGCCTTCGTCCCGGAGGCCCTTGTCCTTCCTTCAGCTCGGGAACTTAAAAAACATCCCCCTGTATTTTCCTGTTTGCCCGCTCGCTCGCTCTCCAGGTTTATTTATGTGAGAGCGAGCACACGCGGAGGGAGAAGGAGAGGGAAACCCAGGCCGACTGCGCGCCCCAAACAGAGCCCGACGTGGGGCTGCCCCCGAGGCTCGATCTCATGACCCTGAGATCAGGACCCGGACGCGTGAAGGACTGCGTCGCCCAGGCGCCCCCTGGGTTTGCTCTTGATGGGATTCCTGTTTCTCAGATTCTCATTGGACTTCTTGGACTAATCCTGTAACTTTATGCTCTAACCTAGTGTTTTTTTCTGGTAGATATCTTTAAATTTACCATCCATCCCTTCTGTTGATCAGTTAACCTCTATGATTTTGTGACTTATAACAAGAAATGAACACTCGGTTTTCATCCCCTGTTTCTAGCACAGAGCTCCTAAAACCTGAATTTCCTAAGTGAAGAGAGCCATAAAGGTTGTGTTTTGATACTCACGAAAAGCCTCTTTCAGCCACATTTGAGTTTAATAAAGTTGAAAAAGTGATTTTCGGAAAGTCTTTGTTAACCTTAAAAATAAAACAGTTAGGGGCGCCTGGGTGGCTCAGTCGTTAAGCGTCTGCCTTCAGCTCAGGTCATGGTCCCAGGGTCCTGGGATCGAGCCCCGCATCGAGCCCCGCATCGGGCTCCCTGCTCCGCGGGAAGCCTGCTTCTCCCTCTCCCGCTCCCCCTGCTTGTGTTCCCTCTCTCGCTGTGTCTCTCTCTGTCAAATAAATAAAATCTTAAAAAAATAATAATAAAACAGTTATTTTACCCACAAAAATGGGTTTACTTGGGAATAAGAGAAAATCACAATTCGGGACCTGCAAGCTATAGCAAAACTACAAGCAAGTCCAGAGAACAAAGGAGAAGATCGTTATTTTATGGAACAGAAAGAGGTTGGGAGGGTTGTTTTGGTTTTGTTTTTAAAGATTTTTTTTTAAAGATTTTATTTATTTGACAGAGACAGACACAGCGAGAGAGGGAACACAAGCAGGGGGAGTGGGAGAGGGAGAAGCAGGGTTCCCGCCGAGCAGGGAGCCTGATGTGGGGCTCGATCCCAGGACGCCAGGATCATGACCTGAGCTGAAGGCAGACACTCAACCAACTGAGCCACCCAGGCACCCGGGGGCACACTTCTAGATCTTCTCTTAAAAAGATGGGACGCATGGGTGTCTCAGTTGGTTAAGTGTCAGCCTTTGGCTCAGGTCATGGTCCCAGGGTCCTGGGATCGAGTCCCTCATCAGGCTCCTTGCTCAGTGAGGTGTCTGCTTCTCCCTCTGCCTGCCGCTCCCGCTGCTTGTGCTTTCTCTCTTTCTCTCTAATAAATGAGTAAAATCTTAAAAAAAAAAAAAAAGAAGAAGGAAAGAAAGAGACCTAGTAGGAGTCGCTCTCTGACATTAAAGCGACACGTAGTAGGAGTACAAGTTACTCCCCCAGAATTACAATCTCGCGCAGTAGGAGTAACGACGGGGAAAGGCAGACATCGCGAACCTTCCTGGGAGAGGCAAAGAAGGAGCTCAAGGGATAGATGAATCCATGGGTCCAGTGGCAGTAGGAGCCGATATGGGTGTAAAATTGATGATCAGTGTGGACACTGGGAGCAGCCGTAGCGTGAAGACCAGCCACCCTCCCTTGTCATGAGCACTGAAGGATGTGGTGAGCATGACATGACATTTCAAACAACCCATGCGGGGGCGCCTGGGTGGCTCAGTCGTTAAGCGTCTGCCTTTGGCTCAGGTCATGGTCCCAGGGTCCTGGGATCGAGCCCCGCATCGGGCTCCCCGCTTGGCGGGAAGCCTGCTTCTTCCTCTCTCACTCCCCCCGCTTGTGTTCCCTCTCTCACTGTGTCTCTCTCTGTCAAATAAATAAAATCTTAAATAAATAAAAATAAAATCTTAAATAAATAAATAAATAAAACAACCTATGCGGGGCGCCTGGGTGGCACAGATGATTAAGCAACCAACTCTTCATTTCAGCTCAGGTCATGATCTTGGGGTCTTGAGGTCAAGCCCCATGTCAGGCTCCCCACTCAATGGGGAGTCGGCTTCTCTCTCTCTGCCCCTCCCCCCTCTTTCTCTCTCTCAAATAAATAAATCTTAAAAAAAAAAAAGACAATAAAACATTCCATGAGGTTCAAGGGCTTGTCTCCATACAGAAGCACACTGTGGCTGTGTATGTGAAACATTTTTTTCCTTAAGTTTTTGGTTTTTTTTAAGATTTTATTTATTTGAGGGGCACCTGGGTGGCTCAGTCAGTTAAGCGTCTGCCTTCAGCTCAGGTCGTGGTCCCAGGGTCCTGGGATCAAATCCCACATGAGGCTCCCTGCTCCGCGGGAAGCCTGCTTCTCCCTCTCCCACTCCCCCTGCTTGTGTTCCCTCTCTCGCTGTCTCTCTCTGTCAAATAAATAAATAAAATCTTAAAAAATATATTTTATTTATTTGAGAGAGAGAGCACTCAAGAGAGCACAAGCAGGGGAAGGGGCAGAGGGAGAGGGAGAAGCAGACTCCCCGCTGAACTTGGGGCTCAATCCCAGGACCCTGGGATCATGACCTGGGCCAAAGGCAGACTCTTAACCTACTGAGCCACCCAGGTGCCCCTCTTAGTTCATTTCTGCTAATTTTTTTTTCATTTTCTTTTTTGGTTAAATTGTAAAGCACCAATGAGTATCACTGCGAGTCCCAGAGCTGCTTGGCCATGCTGGAAATGACACATCAGAAACTCTCATGTATTTTATCTTTCTGAGTGCTTGTTTATTTTTTCTGATTCTTTTTCACAGATAATGTTCTTTCATAAGTGCACTTTTTCTCATTTATGGAGAAATTAGAATTACTTGTATAATTAATTATATATATATGTATAATTATAATTAAAGATCGAGTTTTCAAGCCTGTTTTCTCTGCTTCCTGCACTGACTCTCCATCCAGTCACCTTTCCTCTATGCGCTTCGGTCTCTCCGCTCCAGGTTGAAGGCTTTCCTCAGATATCTGATGAGCCTTCTTTCTCTGTTCAAATTTAAGAGACACTGCAGTGGGTAGGCTCAGGCTCAAGCAAGCATGTCAGAAAACCTCCAAACAAAAGTGGTTTAAAGAAGACGGAGGGGGCACCTGGGTGGCTCAGTCGGCTGGGCATTTGCCTTCGGCTCAGGTCATGGTCCCAGGGCCCCGGGCTCAAGTCCCGTGTCAGGCTCCTTGCTCCGCGGGGAGACTGCTTCTCCCTCTCCCCCCTGCTCATGTTCTCTCCCTCCCTCTCTCTCTCAAATAAATAAAACCTTTTAAAAAATAAATAAACAAGAGGGACGCCGGCCCGCTCAGGCCTCGGCGCGGCCTACACGCCCCGCGCCGCCCCGCGCCCCGCGCCACCCCGCGCCGTGGCGGAGCCCTCGCCCGCCCGACGCCCGGTGCCCCTCATCGAGTCGGAGCTGTACTTCCTCATCGGCCGGCCCGTGTCGGAGAGCCGCCCAGGCGCTGGCGCAGGAGCTGGAGCAGTACCAGTTGCTGCCGAAGAGGTTGGACTGGGAGGGCAACGAGCACAACAGGAGCGACGACGAATTGGTCTTGTCCAATAAGCATGTGGCTCCTGATCATCTCTTGCAAATCTGCCAACGCATTGGTCCCATGCTGGATAAAGAAATTCCACCCAGTATTTCAAGAGTCGCTTCTTTACTTCGTGCAGGAAGGCAGTCTTTGCTACGTACAGCAAAAGGTACCTTAATTTGAAGAAGTGTTCTGCTTTGTAGCTTAATAATAATTATAATTGTGTGGGGCGCCTGGGTGGCTCAGTTGGTTGGGCGGCTGCCTTCGGCTCAGGTCATGATCCTCGAGTTCCAGGATCAAGTCCCGCATCGGGCTCCCTGCTCAGCAGGGAGTCCACCTCTCCCTCTGACCCTCCCTCCTCTCATGTGCTCCCTCTCATTCTCTCTCTCAAATAAATGAATAAATAAAATCTTTAAAAAAAATAATTATAATTGTGAAGTAATGTATGCATTGTGGAAAAAAGGCGATATGTAACTATAAACCATGCTGTGGGCTATAAAGTTTTCTGCGTTTAGCATAGACATTGAATTTCACTACATAAGTGTTTAATGGGTCCTTCTGCATTTAAAAAAACGATAAAGGTTTAGATGTTAAGTGAAAAAGCTTGAACTCATTCTGAGATGTGTTTGAGGTTTTATCGATGTGAGTTCTTAATTTTCCATTTTGTAGCTCACTTATAACTTCATTGAATGTAATTGTATGTGTCTAATAAACTCTTTAAAAGCTAGAAGTATTTTATTTGGTATTTAGATTCTGAAAGCCCTTTGTAATAAGGGGAAGTGACTTTTTAAATTGGTAGCAGTTTGAAACAAGCACCAAGGGCGCCTGGGTGGCTCAGTTGGTTAAGCAACTGCTTTCGGCCCAGGTCATGATCCTGGAGTCCCGGGATCGAGTCCTGCATCAGGCTCCCTGCTCCGTGGGGAGTCTGCTTCTCCCTCTGACCCTCTTCCCTCTCGTGCTCTCTATCTCTCATTCTCTCTCTCTCAAATAAATAAATAAAATCTTAAAAAAAAAGAAACAAGCACCAAAAATGTACAATTGCATAGTTCTTTTTCATCAATTTAATTTTTTTGCAAAGTTATGTGGTAGCAAAATGTTTGGAATTGCTGTTCTTTTTCTGCTAGCTTGGTATAAATCACCTAGACTAAGTATATGTATGTGATATGATCTATGTATACAACGTGGCTTAACTGCTAATGGGCAAGAATGTTGGCTCTTCTGATTCTGAGTATATGTCAAGTTCATTCCCCATGATTATCTTTAAGATCCGTTGCTGATACGGTGCTGCCTCCTAGGTGCACCAGCAGCATAAAGCTTGACTGAGAAAGAACAACCCTCTTTCTTGGTTCCATGCCAGACTGGTTTGTCAGCTTTAGTTATTTCTTAGTGCTCTGTAGCCCTGCCACACTGTGGCTTGGGTCAGGAAACTGTTCTCATTCTCCCTTCTCTGTGTCCCCATTCCCCTTGTAATTATTCTATTTTAGGTTGTTATGTAGTAGTTGCCTGAGTGGCCTGTTTTCCTCTGTTTTCTTTACTTGTGTCAGGCTCCGTGTCGTTTTGTGATGAGCACTGCTTTAGAACTGGCAGACCTTAGAAGAGACTTAAGCCAGCTGCCCTAGGGCAGGGGCCCATATTTCTGTTTTGTACTGGTGTCAAGAGAGGATGCCTTGTAACTGCTCTTTGGTCATGATAGTGGTAATGAATCCGTTCATGTAAAAAGTACTATGTGTGTTAGATTGGGGCACCCGAGGCTCAGTAGAGGTTTATATGATGCCTTCCTTCCCTTCCTCTTTCATTTGTGAAGAAGCTAATTTCTGGCACAGCATAATCTGTGTTCTGCTGCTATCTCCTATAGAGGGGGCAGATGTTTCTTCTTAGTGTATTTGTTGATAGGTCAAAAAGGGACGGGACTCTAGAATTAGCGTTCACACTCACAGATCCTATGTGCTCTTGGGTAAAGGCTTATCATGATCCTAAAACAAGAGGAAAGCCATTTAATTTTGTCAGTATTTCCTAGGGAGCTTAAAGTCATGGTAATATTGGCCAAAATTGATTTTGAAACTCCATTAGCATTTTAAGGATTTTCATATCAGTCAAATAAAATTTTTCTTACAAAAATTTCCATTTTGGGAAAGTTGGATCCGTTGTGATTAAGATCTCTTACCATTCATATTTTGTGGTGTAATTCTGCCTTGACAAATAAAAACTTACTCGGCATAGACTAGGACTTGGGAGTCAAAAGATCTGGTTTTACGGTCCGTCTGGACTTGGTCATTGGCAGTGGGTCTCTTGAAAGTTCCCAGAACCTTTCAATAAAAAAAAATTTAAAAAAAAAGAAAGTTCCCAGAACCTTTGAGCCTCAGTTACCTCACTTGTGCGTTAGCGATCACACCTACCTCACAGGGTTGTTGTGAGGGTTCAATGAGATGATGTACGTGGAAAGCACTTTGTACACTGTAAAGTGCTATACTCATGTTAGCTGTTGTTGTATCTGAGATGTCTCAATTTTTTTTCCCCTTCAGAAATAGTCTAATAAGCCTCTAGGGCTTTTCTGTTAAAGTATATTAGTTGGTAAAACTTTGAATAAACAGTTTGTTACAATATAAAAAAAATTAAAAATAAATAAATAAACAAGACAGAGGATTGTTGCTTTCTTTAGTGGAGGTGGCCCAGGGCTGGTGTCAAAGGTCCCTGGGCCCCAGGGACCCCGCCCTATTCTCCTTTGCTGCTCTCCTTTCCTCGTGGGCCGCGATGGCTCCCCAAGCTGCGGCTCTCCTGCTGGGGAGCCAGCTGGTGGGAAGGAAGAGTGACCTCTAGTAGCTGGCATCCAGGGGCCAGCACTTGGCCCAGCCAGCTACAAGGAAGGCGGGGATGTGTAGTTTTTATGGAGACATGTATCCGGGTAAGCCGGTGCTGGTATTACTGAGGACTAAGGGAAGAATGGATATTGGAAACAACGGTAGTCTCTGCCCCGAGAAGCTGGCTGGACACTCCGCACGCCTGAGCAGGGCTCACCATCCCCTAGCTCCTCCAGAGTCCTCCCAGGCGAGCTGACGAATCCTCCACTGCCTGTAGCTGAGTATCACCTCTGCTGCTTCTGAGACTGTTCGGTTTTTGCCCTTGGAGAGCGTGCCTGACAGGCTTCCTGCTGGAAGCAGAATGGGGGAAGAAGCTTGGATATTATGCCCCCCTGGGTGCAGATTTCCACCTAATCTCCCTCTTTTCAACACTTTCCCTCCATGATTCTCTCAAGTTAAATCATCAAGATCATTATTTTCTGTGCTCACTGCAAGTGGTCACTGTTATAACTGCCTTACATGTTTTTTCACACATAATTCTTACTCAGCCCAGCGATCTGGGAAGTAGCACCCGTCCTGTTTTACAGATGACATGGAGGCTGAGCAGCCTGCCCAGGGTCATGCTCCAGGGTGGTGGTGCTGATAGACATGTAAAATGGTGCAGCTACTTTGGAAAATAACCTGGCGGATTGTTGTATTAATCATACATATTTCCTCTGCCCCATAAATTCCACTGCACCCAAGTATTTACGTAAGATAATGGAAAACGTAACCACACAAACACTTGTAGTGGTTGTTTGTAGCAGCTTCTTCATAATTGCTAAACCCTGCCCATGCCCACCAACAGGGGACCGTGTGAACAAATTACGGAGTGGATGGTGCTCAGCAGCAGCGGGAGGAGATGACCTGCAGAAACGTGCGCCACGGAAAAACCTCAGACCCATTGTGCTGAGGGAAAGATACAGACACGAAGGAGAATGCACATCCTTTGTGGGACAGCCTGGAACAGCAAGGCTTTAGTGACTGGAGGCACAGCAGGCATGAGGCAGTGGAGCGCTGAGGGGCTCAAGGTGACTTTGCAGGAGCTGTAAATGTTTGTGTTGGGGTCAGGAAGTGGCTGCACAGGTGTCCACCTTTGTCAAATTTCATTAAACTTTAAAAATGGATGCATTTTTTAAACACTTATTTTTAGAGAGAGCGAGCATGTGCACACACGTTGGGGGGGTGGAAGGGGGGAGGGGCAGAGGAAGAGAATCTTCAGATTCAAGCAGACTCCCAGCTGAGCGCAGAGCCCTACGATCATGACCTGAGCTGAAATCAAGAGTCCCATGCTCAATCAATTTGAGCTACCCAGGCGTCCCTTATCTTAAATAACTTGTACCTCAATAAAACGTATGTTTTTTTTCTTTTTGTTTAAAGATTTGTTTATTTTAGCGAGAGAGAGAGAGAGAGAGCAAGTACAAGTGTGGGGCAGAGGCAGAGGCAGAGAGAGGAGAAGGAAAGAGAATCTCAAGCTGACTCCTTGCTGAGCGCGGAGCTCGATGCGGGACTCAATCTAACAACCCTGATCATGTCCTTAGCTGAAATCAAGAGTCAGATGTCCCACCAACTGAGCCACCCAGGCGCCCCAATAAAATGTATGTTTAAAAAAAGACAGTTAAGGGCCACCTGGGTGGCTCAGTTGGTGAAGCGACTGCCTTCGGCTCAGGTCATGATCCTGGAGTCCCGGGATTGAGTCCCACATCAGGCTCCCTGCTCAGCAAGGAGCCTGCTTCTCCCTCTGACCCTCCCTCCTCTCATGTGCTCTCTCTCATTCTCGCTTTCTCAAATAAATAAATAAATCTTTAAAAAAATAAAAATTAAAAAAGACAGTTAAAATAGAACGAGAGTGTATCATGCTAAGCAAAATAAGTCAGTCCCAGAAAATCAAGTATGATTTCACACATATGTGGAATTTAAGAAAACAGATGAACACAGGGGAAAGGAGGGAAAAATAAGAAACAGGGAGACAAACCATAAGAGACTCTTAACTATAGAGAACAAAGAAAGTTGTTGGGAGGCGGGGGGATGGCGTAACTGGGTGATGTACTTGTTGTGATGAACACTGAGTGTTGTACGTAAGTGATGAATCACTAAATTCTACTCCTGAAACCTATATACACTATGCATTAACTAACTTGAATTTGAGTTAAAAAAAAAAGATAGTTAAAGGCCATATATTAAAAAGCAAGAATACCCAGAACATTTTCAACAAACAAAATAAAGACGCATGAGCCCGACCAGATGGTAAAGCATATTCAGATCCAAATAATTAAAACAGTACGCAACAGAGCAGAAGCCAGAAACACTGCATGGAGTTCCTGTAGGGTTGGGGGTGGGCCCCCCCATCATAAACCCCCAGGGCAAAAGAAGACCATTTAATCAATGAAGCTGATTCTGGAGCTTGGGCTTTGTACAGAACAAACCCCAAGTCGATCAAAATCAGACCTGGAATAAATAAATAAAATTATGACAGCATGGGGGAAACCAAAGGAGAACCCCCCCGTTTTTCCCCTGAAGAGTTTATTTTTAAGTAATCTCTACACCCAAGGTGGGGCTTCAACTCAGGACCCCGAGACCAAGTCCCACACCCCACCAACGGAGCTGGCCAAGCGCCCCAGAGAATCCTTTTGTAACATCCACTTGGAAGGCTTTTCTAAATGTGACCCCAAATCCACAAGTGATAAAGAAAGAGGGTTACATTTTACCACGTAAAAATATAGCATTTCTGCCTGGCAGACCCGTTAGGCACAAACCCAAAAGACCGCAAACCCCGAGAGCTATTTGCAACTTACAGTGCCGATAAAAGGCTGGGGCAACACAAACTGGTAAAGATGGAAAGGAAACGGGGCCAAGGACACAAAAAGGACAGGGGAAAAAAAATTTTTTTTTCTTTTTTTTTATTAAAGTGAAAGTTCATGTAGGTTTTTTTTTTTAAGATTTTATTTATTTATTTGAGAGAGAGAGAATGAGAGATAGAGAGCACGAGAGGGAAGAGGGTCCGAGGGAGGAGCAGACTCCCCGCTGAGCAGGGAGCCCGATGCGGGACTCGATCCCGGGACTCCAGGATCATGACCTGAGCCGAAGGCAGTCGTTCAACCAACTGAGCCACCCAGGCGCCCTCATGTAGTTTTTTAAAGGCAAGAACCGCCCCCCCGCGCCCCCCGGCACCAAGACACTTCCTGAAGGGGAGAGGCCCGCGCGCTCCCCGGCCCCTGACCCTGGGAGCTGCGGCGCCCCGAGGGCCGGCCCCTTGCAGTATCCCGCGCGGCCAGCAGGTGGCAATGCGGCCGGGCCCGCAGCCCAGCGCTGCGCCCCCTCCCGGAGGCGACATGAAGCGCGCGCTGGGGATCCCCGAAGCCGTTCGTTCATAGGTGGCAGGGCTCCCGCGCGCGGGTGCGCACAGCGTCTGTTCCCGAACCGTGTGCGCAGCCGTGTGTATAGTAGCGAAAGGCGGAAAGCAAAGCTTGCTAGCCACAGAGCTCCCACGGGCCCCCGAAGGCATATCATCGAGGGGAGAGCATTTAGTATGCTACGGCTGTAAACACGGGGGAGCGGGGGCCTGCACACCCTCATCTGCAGATACGCTAACCGCCTCTGGAAGGAAACACACATTTGCTGACCGCGGTTGCTGTCTGGGCCGTAGCACAGGGTTCCCCAAACGTATTTTTTTTTTTTTAAGATTTTATTTATTTGACAGAGAGAGCGCACAAGCAGGGGAGGTGGCAGGCAGAGGGAGAGGGAGAAGCAGGCTCCCCGAAGAGCAGGGGGAGCCCGACGCGGGGCTCGATCCCAGGACCCCGGGATCACGACCTGAGCCAAAGGCAGTCGCTTCACCAACTGAGCCACCCAGGCGGCCCAAACGTATTTTTTTTAAAAGATTTTATTTATTTATTTGACAGAGAGACACAGCGAGAGAGGGAACACAAGCAGGGGGAGTAGGAGACGGAGAAGCAGGCTTCCGACGGAGCAGGGAGCCGGATGCAGGACTCGATCCCAGGACCCTGGGACCCTGACCTGAGCCGAAGGCAGATGCTTAAGGACTGAGCCACTCAGGCGCCCCCAAGATGTATTTTTATGACGTCGTATTGGTGAGCCAGGTCTTGCCTCTGCAAAAAATAAAAATAAAAAATAAAAATAAAAAAATAAAATGATGAAATGAACTAACGACTGAGAAAGAAGAGTCCCATTTTCAGCAACAGGGTGGATTCAATCACTTGAACGACCTCAATGAAATGGTGGAAAATCTGTGTAGAATAGAGAAAGCATCACTTCAAACGCCTGGCTGAGCTGAGAATTGCACGGAGGGAACCGGTAACCCCGGTGACCCCGCAGAGGCTCACAACTGGGACCGGAGGAGAGGAGGGGGAGCCGGCAGAGGCAGGGCAGCATCGGCTCCCACAGGGGGCCACTGTCAGCAGTGGGCCAGGCAGGGCGGCGGAGGACCAGTGAGCGGACTGAGCGTCGCGCAGAGAGTCGGCCTTCCCTCCCTTCTCCCCCGCCAGCAGGGCCCGTGTGCGAGCACGACGGTGACAAGCGAGTGGTCCTGCTTGTTTAGCCTCCAGCGCGCAGGGCTGGCGTGGCCACGCCGGGCTGGGAAGACTGCCCCTTTGCAGGGGGGCTGCGGCTGCAACAAAGGCAGTCTGCCTGTGCCCGCCGACCTAGACGTGTCCCTGGTGGGGGGGGGGGGGTATGCTGAGGATGACGCATTCAAGAAAAAAAGAGACTTTCAACCCTTTTCAAGTAGCGAAAACAGCACAATTGTGAGATTCAGCATAACTTTTTGCAGAAAGGGAGAAGAGGGAGGTTCCAGAGCTTTCTTCTGGCCTCACAGGGAAATGGCTCAGATGCCCTTCAGAAAAGACACATGTAATGTAGATAGTGGTATCAGGGCATGACGTCACTCAAGATAGGTCCAACCAGAATGTTGGATTTGGGGGTGACAGGTCACACTCTTAGAAGTCCAGGTGACGGAGAACGTGCCTTTGTGCAGAGAGCATGACCAAGAGCAGCTTTATAGCATCAGAAGGAAAACAGGAGAGGCTTCTCCCATGTCTACATGACACAGGAGGAGAGACACCGAACGTGCCCAGTACCCAGAGAGAGCAGGGGCGGTGAGGTCTCCCCCACTTGTCCCCAGAGACCCCTCTCCTCCAGCAGCTGGGAATGAAGTGAGGCCAGAGGCAGGAACTCCCCCAGCAAACCTCCAGAAAGACTGGCCTGCAGAGCTCAAACTTACCAAAGGGCACCAAAGGGCAGAGTAGAACTTTCTTAGTGAGAACAGGGCACGCGATGGTTTTCTGCCACATTTAGGAGTGGCAGAAAAGAGCATATAATTACATACGCAGCCAGAATGAAAACACTGTAGACACTTTTATGCCAAAACGTTTGAAAGGAAACGAACAATTTCCTAGGGAAGCTAAGTAGACTTAAGCCAGTAGAGTGGCCTGAGATGGGACAGCGAGGAGCCGAGCTGGTCAGGGCCAGCTGAGCTGCTGAGCCCTGACGACTTGTCCTGTCTTCCTGATGTCCTGGGCCACCACTGGCTCCATAAGGGTCTTTGTATAAGAGCAGAAACAACTGTGACAGATGGTAGCTACACTTGTGGGGGGCACAGGATAACTACAGACTTGTCAGATCATTACATTGTACCCCTGGACCTAACATAACATTGTGTGTCAGCTACACTTCAACTTAAACAAAATCCTATATGAAGGAGAAAAAAAAGCAGAAATGAACCAAATGGAACCCAGGTAACTTCTGCATGTGCCTTCTTCCTGATCCTTGGAAACAACACACACAGATCATACTCTGCTCACCACACTCTTTTTGCTCAATTTAGGGCATTTGAGGCAAAAGCAGCTGCCAAGGCCTGTCCTAGTCTGTGCTGGGAGGCGGGCTGGAAGGTAGAGAGCCATAGGAAGGAATTGCCAGGGAGCCTCATAGGTCCCTGCACCTCCTGACTGCCTCCACGGGGTCCTGGGTGGGACTTGGTTCCTCGTTCCAGCCTCACGGACACTCTGAGCCTCAGTTTCCCTTCTGCACTGGGGGGCATCTGCCTGCTTGCCCAGCTGGTGGTCAGGTGGCCCTTTGGACCCAGTTGCTGCCCCCTCACACTGCTGGTTCTTGGCTGCCTGCACTCAGGCACAAGGGGTTGGGGTCACAGGTGAGGCTCACGCTCCTGCATGTCCTGGGAGCCTCAGGCATGCACTCCTCCCCTAAAGCTCCACGAAGTGCTAGGCTCCCACCTGCCCATGTCTCACGAAGTCGCTGGGAACCTGAAGCAGCTGCCCAAACCCCAGAGTTCGGGGCTGGGCAGACCACAGGGCCCTGGAAGTGGGGACTTGCCCTACAAGTGAGAAAACAGGACTAGGGGGTGGTGGGGACGACAGATGCCAGCCTGCTGCACATACGGCCCTGGAGAGGTGCTTGCAAACGCCCAGCACATCTCCACCCACGAGGAGCACGGAAGCAGCTATGTCCAGGCTGGGGTGCTGGTCTGCCCCCACCCATCAGGGACAGTGGCAGGAGCGGTCACCCTCTGCACCAGCTTCCTCCCACGCAGAAGCAAAGGTGATGGGTGAGGTGGGCAGAGGCTCGCACGGCACAACCTCAGAGCATCATCAGGCACCAGGGCACCTGTTGTTGCTGTAAACAGTCATGCCTCAGGCCCGGAGGTGGCCCGGGCACTGAGGACTGGCCCTGGGGCCCTGGCATCCAGGAACGTGAGCAGCCGTTCGGAAAGTGTTCTCTCTGCACACACACACCCCCACCCCTGTTGGCCACTAGAGGCCACCATGCCCCGGGCCTGGGGTCTGTGGGGCACCTCTCCCAAGTTCACCTGTCCCACACGTTGATGCCTCCTGTGGATGCCTGCTGGGCACAGGACATTGGGAGAGCCGTGGAGACCATCCCCTCACCTAGCTCAGGCTGCGCAGATGCCCAGGCCACGGCGTGGTCTCCAGTGGTGGCCGAGGCACGTGCACTGTCCTGCTCTCTTGTGGAGGGAGGCCACCTCGCAGAGAGGAACTGGGATCTGCTGTCCCCTTGAGGTGAAGGCTTTGCCGACTTCTGGGAGCCTGAGTCAGAATGGAGTATGGCTCCCACCAAAGGCCCCTCTGCCCTGACTTGGGTCCTGGGCCCTCCCCAGGGAGGCGCACAGTGCAGGGCCCACCCCTCGTCTCGCCAAGGTCACTGTCCCGCCCTGGTGCTTGGGCTTTGACTAGAGGTTAGCTCTCAGGGCCATGCTTCTCCAGAAGAGAAAGATGTCCCCTGCCGCTGGAAAAAGGGAGTGAGACAGTGGTCCTCAGAGTCCCGAGGGTGGTGTGTGCCACACACCAAAACTGCTGTGCCGGGGAGGCCCAGAGGGCTGTGGGGGCCGTGGACATGGGCAGCCGCTGCCCTCACCGAGCCTGAAGAGCAGCCAGCCCAGGTCCCTATGTCTCCGTGCTCCCCGTCCCAGCAGGCCCAATGCCCGCCTCAGGGAGGCCCGTGGCTCTCTCCAGGCCCTGGCCAGGGTGAAGGCCTTGTCTGCAAGCCCCACCCCCCGGGGTGGGGTTCGGTCCCAGGAAGTTGTCACTTCAGGCTGGTCTGGCTGTCCCGATGGGCAGAAGCATTTCTGACAGGCCCTGGAGTTTAGGCAGGGGACCATGAGGGCTGGGCCCCCACTCTGCGCAGGAGACAGACACCAACCCCGGGCAGCCAGGATGTGACCTGGGTGGGTTCACCTGGAGGCTCCCTCCCCAGGTAAGAGTGGCAACTAAAGAGATCCCATGGGTGGCCATGGCCCAGCAGGCTCTGGGGCAGGCCTGGGAGGCTCTCAGGCTGCATGCAGCAAAGGGATGGGCAGCATTGGGGGTGCAGAGATGGGGGTGGGGACACCCTTTTTTTTAAAGATTTATTTAGGGGTTCATGGGTGGTTCAGTCAGTTAAGCGTCTGCCTTTGGCTTGGGTTGTGGTCCTAGGGTCCTGCGATCAAGCCCCACATGGGGCTTCCTGCTCAATGGGGAGTCTGCTTCTCCCTCTGCCCCTCCCCCTGCTTGTGCCCTCGCACACTCTCTCTCTCTCCCAAATAGTCTTTTAAAAATTTGTATTTTTGGGCGCCTGGGTGGCTCAGTTAGTTGGGCGACTGCCTTCAGCTCAGGTCATGATCCTGGAGTCCCGGGATCGAGTCCCATGTCGGGCTCCCTGCTCAGCGGGGAGTCTGCTTCTCCCTCTGACCCTCTTCCCTCTCGTGCTCTCTATCTCTCATTCTCTCTCTCTCAAATAAATAAATAAAATCTTCAAAAAAAATTTGTATTTTTGGGGAGCACCTGGGTGGCTCAGTCATTAAGCATCCACCTTTGGCTCAGGTTATGATCCCGGGGTCCTGGGATCCAGCCCCACATCGGGCTCCCTGATCAGCAGGAAGCCTGCTTCTCCCTCTCCCACTCCCCCTGCTTGTGTTCCTTCTCTCGCTGTGTCTCTCTCTGTCAAATAAATAAATAAATAATTTTTTGTATTTATTTGAGAGAGAGCGAGCGAGCACAGGGAGGGGCAGAGGGAGAGGGAGAAAGAGTCCCAAGCAGACTCTGCGCTGAGTGGGGAGCCTGAGGCGGGCCTTGATCCCACCACCCTGAGATCAGGACCCTGAGCCAAAACCGAGAGTCGATGCTTAACCAGCTGGGCCACCTAGGCGCCCCCTGGGGACACCCTTTTTAAGGTCAGTCTGGTGCATCCAAGCCGGACAAGATGACTGTCTGCTATTTATTTTTCTGGCATCTTCTATTTATATTCATGGTATGAAGTGTCATTTAAAAAAAAAATCTGTAAGTGAAAAAGTGAATGGACTTTTTAAAAGGTTTTATTTGAGATAGAACAAGTGAGAGGCAGAGAGACTGAGGGAGTAAGCATGAGGGGGGCAGGGCAGGAGAGGGACAAGCCGACCCCCCCCCCCCCCCCGCCACGGTGTGGGGGTGGGGCTGGGGGAAGATGCTCAGATCTGCAGGGAGGGCCCGTCAGGCTGAGCGAGTGACCTGGGGGTTCTAGGAAAGAGAAGGGGTCAGGGTGCGGGAGTGGGGGAAGTGGGTAAGGTTGGTGGCGCCTACTTAGGGCCCGTAGGTCATGTGTCCAGTGGGACTCTGAATTTCCACAGTTGGAAAGCGGGTGTTTCAACGTTTACACAAAAGAAGTTTTCCTGGCTCTGGTGACTTTGAAGTTCAGGGGATTCTTTGCTTCAGGCGAGGCTGGATCCGGACGTTTGGAGCAAACACTCTGGCCGGGTTCCTTGCCCCTCTCAGGGGTTGGCTTCATTCTCAGACCAGCTCTTCCCACACAACATCTTTAGGCAACAGCGGGCAGTCCACCCCTCCAGCAGGGAAATCCTCTTCCCTGTGAGCTTCAGCAAAGGCGTCAAGGCCAAGGAACCGAATGGTCTCACTGGCCAAGACCTGGGGGCCCCGCCGAACCCTGGGCAATGGTGGGTGAGCCCCACCCAAACCCCCATGGACTGAGGACGGAGAAAGGAGGTTCCCAGAAACAGGGGTCACTAGTACTGGAAGTTGGAACGGTTGCGGAGCAAGTGGGCACCACCCTGGCCATGATGCTGCAGGAGGGCCCTGGGGTCAGCTTTGGCGAGCGGGCTGGGCCTTCCCTCTCTTCTGTCAGCCTGGCGGCACCCCAGCACTCAGCCACCAGCCGTGCGGCACGGCCCAGGCTCCTGCCTCTGGTTCCCAGTGGGACTGCCCAGGAAGATGGCTCCAGGCAGAAGTGGGGGGCCACCTCTTCCAGCCCACCTCCACCTCGCCTCTGGGATCCTGAAGGAGGTGGATGAAGGAAAAGCTGCTGGTGCGCGTGGGAACTTGGAGCAGTGCACCACACATTCTCTGCACGGGGGAGGTGGTCCATGCTGAGTGGTGTGCAGGGGGCCCTCACCTTTGCAGTCCTGCCCACATGCCCTTTCTGGTGGGAGGGAGGCCACCAGCGCCACATTCAGCTACCTGGGAAAGGCGGGTGCTAACCCTCAACCTCCTCCTCCCCTCCCCTTAATGGAGCAGAGATTACAACAGGCTCAGATGCTCCTGTAATCCCCATTAGCCCTTATATTTCCGGGCAGGGGGCTGCTGAAGGGGCTCTCCCTGGAGGCTCTCAGGACTTAGATCCAGGATCAGAGAAGGACTGTCTCTGTGACGCCAGGAGAAAGGGTGCCAATCCTCCCACATTCCCTTCGGGCTGTGGCTGGTGGCACAGGTTCCAGGCCCTCAAAGAGCCAAGCACTGGCACTGGGCCTCAGTAGGACCAGAGAAGGTATCCCTACTGGCCGTTGGCAGGGACAGCTGTGGAGACCAGTATGGAGGCTGATGTGGGGTAAAGGGTGGGGGAGTCCCTCACAGTCTCTGAGGACATTTCCTTTGCTTCATTAGCCCAGGTCCCTCACGTGGGAAGAAAGGCTTTCTTCTCCCCAGTCCTGCTGCAGCACGACAGAACCTGCACAGGGGTACCTGGGCACAGCTCTCCCCACCATCACCTGCTCTGTGCTCCCAGTAGGCAAGACGCCCTGGAGAGAGCAAACGCCCACATGGCAGGGAGTGGGGGACAGACAGCAGAGCCCTCAAACTCATGGTAAGGCCTTCCACCCGGCCAGGAGTTGCCCTGACCAGGAAAAGCTCCGCACTGGTGAGCCCTCAGCCTCCGAACAGGCTCAGGGTATAGGCACCAGATTCCCCAGAGAGGCATCAGGCCAGATCTAAGTGGATCTCTACTTTGCCAGCTTTGCAAAACCCTGAACAGTCCTCCTGTTTCTGCCTGGCTCTTCTCTCTGGAGTGGACTGCCAGACTGGCCATCCAGGGGTCCTCAGGTCCAGAGATGCCAGAGTAGTGATTTGGGCCACTGGAGACTATGGGGCCTCCCCTCTCCCCAACCCTGTCACCTGGGGCAGATGCAGTTGTTTCAGGCTCCCACTGAAAACTGAGGCCCAGGGAGCTCAGGGTAGGGACATGGGGTGCCTAAATCATCATCACTTTTTGCATCCCTATGGAAGCTCTTAAGTCCCCCCACCAAGCTGGGGCAGGAGTCTAAGCCCAGGGATCTCTGGGCCTGAGAGTGGGGTAGAAGTCAGGGTCAGGGAGTGCCCCTCCCCAAATCTTTACCTCCAACCCTTCCCCACTAGGTACAGAGAGGCCTGCAGAGACCCCATTCAGGGTCCCAACTAGCTAAAGGGTCCCAACACTGAAGGGTGTTGGGGTCAGGGTCCTCTAGGCCGTAATGAGGCATGCTGGGCCTGGGTAAAGGGCTTCTGACCCTCAGCCTCCAGCTTTGGTAGAGGCCTTGACATCTGGTGCTGACCTGACCCAGAATTTTTTGGGATGACCAGGACTTAGTAAGGCTGGGCGTGGGTGTGGACTCAACGATCTGTGCAGGCTACATAGTCCCTGTCCTGTTCCCCGCCCCCCCCAACCCGTGAAAACCGCACCTGGGAGGAGCTACACGGAACCCAGGGCCCACAGGACAACTGCCAGGGTCCACTCTTCACCTCCCTGCCCAGGGCACAGAGTGGCCCCCCTCAGCCAGAGACGGGCCCCCCCGCACCTGAGGTGTTTCTGCGTCAAGTCCAGTCGGGTCAGGCGGACCCCTGGCCCTGGAGGGGTGTCCTGAGAGCCCGGTGCTCTAGGAGCAGGGGTGGTACTGAGGGACGGGGCGGTCTTGGGCAGGTCCTGAAGACAAGAGACAAGGAGAAGGGTGTGCGTCCCTCCTTCCCCGGTCGGCGCACCACGTGAACTTGTGGGAGACTGTTCTTTTTGTTCCGCCCGGCCCCCTTCGCGGGATATCGGGAGAGCTAGCCCAGGGTCGTATCTGTGAAGGGAAGAGAGGCGTAAAGGGCTGCTCAGAGCAGAGGATGCTCTTGGACGAGAAGAGCGATTCAAGTTTTCACCAAAGGAATCCTCCTCTCTCCGGCGCCCCTCCCATGTGGGCGCTGTCCGTCTCTAAACGGGCGAAGGAAAGTTTCCGTCCTCGCCCCTCTCCTCGTCAGCGCAGACCGACCCTTACTTTGGGTCCCCACCGCGGATCTGGGAGGGGGCGGCCCGGGACACAGTGACCCGGAGTCCTGCACGCTCCAGACCGCTGTCTCCCCTCCCTATCGGGAGCCACGGCCACGGGCAAGTCGAGGGGCTGCCCTCGGGGGCCACGACTGGGGCCCCGGTCCCCCGGAAGGCCTCAGGAGAGGTCCGGCAGGGGCGAGGAAGGGGCGGGAATCCGCCCACTCGGCGACAAAAGAAGGAACAGGCGGCGTGGACTGCGCGCGCGGGGCCTGCAGCACCGCCACCCTGCCCGGCCCCACGCGCTGGCCGTCCCCTCTCCTTCGCGATCCTCCCTCCCGGGCCCGCGGGCCGGCGAGGGTTAAGGGGGGCGGGGCACGGGGCGGCCCCGCCCCCGCCGCCACGCCGGGTCCTAGCGCGCACGGGACGCGGGGGCGGGTCGGAGCGGGCGGCGGCGGCGGCGGCGGCGGCGGCGGCGGTGGAGGGCGCGGCGCGCCGGGGAGCGCGGGGAGCGGCGGCGGCTGCGGCGGCGCGGCCCGCGTGACCCTCCGCCGCGCCCGCGAGCCCGCGCCCCGCCGCGCCGCCCAGCCGCAGGATGCGCGCCCCGCCGCTGCTGCTGCTGCTGGCTGCCTGCGCCGCCGCCCCGACGCCGCCGGGCTGGGAGCCGGCGGCCGACGCGCCCTGGTGCCCCTACAAGGTGCTGCCCGAGGGCCCCGAGGCGGGCGGCGGGCGCCTGTGCTTCCGCAGCCCCGCGCGCGGCTTCCGCTGCCAGGCGCCCGGCTGCGCGGCGCACGCCTCTGCCGGCCGCTCGCTGCGCGCCAGCGTCCTGCGCAACCGCAGCGTGTTGCTGCAGTGGCGCCTGGCGCCGGCCGAGGCGCGCCGCGTGCGCGCCTTCGCGCTCAACTGCTCGTGGCGCGGCGCCTACACGCGCTTCCCGTGCGAGCGCGTGCTGCTCGGCGCCTCCTGCCGCGACTACCTGCTGCCCGACGTGCACGACGGCGTGCGCTACCGCCTGTGCCTGCAGCCGCTGCCGCTGCCGCTGCGCGCCGAGCCCGCCGCCGGAGCGGCCGCCCCGGAGCCCGCCGGGCCCGCCGAGTGCGTGGAGTTCGCTGCCGAGCCCGCCGGCATGCGGGAGATCGTGGTGGCCATGACGGCGGTAGGCGGCTCCATCTGCGTCATGCTGGTGGTCATCTGCCTGCTCGTGGCCTACATCACCGAGAACCTCATGCACCCGGCTTTCGGGCGCCCGGGCCTGCGCAGGCAGCCCTGAAGCACCAGGCGGCGGCCCGCCGGGGCCCTGCCTGCCCGAGATTGGCGCCCGCTCCCCACTCCTTGCTCCTGCTCCCTCCTTAGGATCTCCACGCAGGGCCTGCTGGAGACCGGTAGGGCCCCGGCCCGCCAGGGCCTTGGAGTCACTGCACGACCTTCCTAGCCCGGCATCCGCCTCCCAGACTCCAGCTCGGGACTGACCCTTGGGCCTGCACAGGGGTGCCAGCCTCGTCCAGGGCTCTCCCTGCTTTCCAGAGGCCTTTACAGGGGCCGCCAGGACATACAGCCCCTTCTGGCAAGAGCCACTGGCATCCCTGGGTCCATCACCCTTCACCTCCAGTCTGTGCCGAGTTGGAAAAAACAGGCTGTCATCATTGCTTGGTCACTGTGTGCTTTGCCGACTCGAGGAGGCCCCTTGGAGCCTGTCCTCTCCCCACCTCACCCCAGTGGGCTTAGATTAGCGTCGTGCCTTAGTGTCTTGGGCCCACTGCGGGAGCCAACCGCCTGTCCAGTGCTGTCCGAGGGGGTCTGTGGCCCTGGCACTGGCTGGCTTGTGTGTGCTTCCGGCCAGAGCCTCCTGGGAAACCCTCCTTCAAGCTTTGCAGGAGCCTCAAGTGTGGGTAAGCAGCGTCTGGTGTTGTTTCCCTACTTGGGTGTCTGACATGCTGCGAACCATGATGTGGCCTGGCGGGTGGACCCAGCCTCCGGTCGTCGCGTTCCGGGCCGAGTGTCCCCTGATACTGGGGGAAGCTGGCAGTTATCCAGGGCTGCCTTTCATTCTCTTTTGTGGGTGCTGCTTCTGATGAGGGATTTTCATGGTGAGTGCAGGCAAGTGGCTGGGAGGAGAGGGCTCGTCTCAGACGACAGTGTTGTATCCAGAGAGCAGAAGGATTGAGGCCAGCGTTGCCCAGCACACCTTGCCGCTGTGGTCCGGATCCCAAGCCTCAACCACAGCACGATGGACAGCACCATCCCACCCCTTACTCGCGTTGGCAGCCGGGAGCCCAGGATCTGGCTGGTGATGCGGCTACCCACTGGACTGAAGGCTGGCTTTGTCCCTTCCTGGGAAGACCTGAGCACCCTGGCCAAGGTTGCTGCCAGAGCCGGGGACCTGGCATCACCAGGAGGGGTAAGGCGCACTCGGCTCTCCGTGAGTCCCTGACTGACCATCTTGGACCTGGCACTTGTGGAGTCCCTGTGGCTAACCCCTCCCCACCCCACCTCCCGGCAGCCACCAACGACCCCAGGTCCTGGCTGGTGCCCCCACAGTGCCCGCTCCCTACCTCTCTGTCTTTGCTTGGCCTGCCCTGGCATGGCGCTGGTCAGGCAGGAGCCTGGCGTCAATGTCTAAATGTCCATCATTTTAGACCAAAACCACTGTCTTGTGTGCTTACTGGGGAGAGGGGAGGGAAGAGCACAGGGTGGGGGTGGGGCGAAGTGGGCCCCTTTTTCCCTGTTTCAGGCAGAGGGACAGGCAATTCTGTCCACCCTCAGACCTTGAGAAAGCATCTTTTCCTGGGCCTGCTGTGTTGGGTAGGGGCTGTGGGGACGGCATTTGCTGCAGTTAGAAATAGCCCAGTCTCCTGGGTGACCCAGTTGAGCTGTGACATGCGGCAATTAGGCAGCTCCAGGAGGGTCCCCTCCCCAGCCTAGGCCTCACTGTGCAGTGCTAGAGCTAGGGAGGGCGGACCCCTGGCCCCTGTGGAGTGTGCACTTGACCACCACCCACCCTCCCAAAGGCCCTCCCCCTCCTTGGCTGTCCTTGAGATCCTGGAGCTGGCTGTGACCCTGAGGATCCAAAACAGCTGGGGCGGGCCAGGCTCTGAGGAGTGACTCATCCCTTTGGAGGGGGTGGGGCGCAGCAGTTTGTCTAGACAGCACAGCAGAAGCGGCAGGTGTTCTTCACTCTGGCTTCCTAGGGGCCCTATGCCTGTTGCAACCCCTCTTGACCTGTTGTGCACGTGGGTGTCCTCCACAGGGTAGAACTGGGAGCCCTTGGCAGCCCTGGTCTGAGGAACCCGGGTGTGTCGGCTCCTGGGTGCAGCTGGGTTCCAGGACTAGAGCCACTGTGAGGTTCTTTGAGGCCTGATATCTCTTATCTTCCCCTCCCCTGGCCCCCCACCAGGTTTGGGGTCCCTTTGTGGGCTTGTGCTCAGACCAGCTAGAGCCAGAAGCCTGTCCCATCAGCTGCTCTGCAGGGCTGGTCAGCATGGACTTGTAGCCTTTCTGCTCCATAGGGTTTCATTCCAGGGACTTCTTGAAGGACTTGAGTCCAGCTTTGGGTTTGCAGAGGTAGAGCTGAGCAGAGGCAGCCCCAGCATGGTCCAGTAGGTGAGCCTGGGCTTGGGAGATGCCCTGGAGCTGATACCCAGGCCAAGTACTTCTGCTTCTGAACTCACTGTCATCCTCAGAAGCTGCTCCTTCCTCCCGTGGACCACCATTCTCCCAAGGGTGCTGGGGATGCCCAGGCTTTTAGCTCACCGAGCCCACCCAGTCCACCTGAAAGACTGACCATGTACCTGTCCAGTGGACCTTCTGCATCCCTACCACCTCCTGGAGGAGCCTCCCTCTCCTGCCCCCTTCTCTCCCACTTTCTCTTCTCATCATGGTCTTGGCTCTGTGTGGCCAGTGGATGGACACACCACTCTCCTGGAGCATCTTCATGGCCTCCCTGTGCCCTGCAGCTGGGGTCTAGATGCCTCAGTTGTTGGTCGAGACTTTGCCTTTCTCCTTGGTGCCTGAAGATACTTCAGCTACAATTTTCTGACGTGGAACAGAAACCACTGGTCTGATCCTGAAACACTGAAGGGTTTCCAGGGCTGTCAGCCCAGCTCTGCCTTTGAAGAGCCATGCGGCCTTTGAAAGCCTCTTTCTTCACCCGTAAAACAGTAACAGTAATGGAACCGAATTCACAGGCTTGTTGCAAAGCTTACATGAGGTCAGGCAGGTAAGAGATGAGTGCAACTCAGCTGTCGTTATTACTGTCCGTGCCACCACTGGAAGTAACCTCTGGGCCGAGCCCCAGAGCCACATCCCCAGCCTAACCCTACGCAAAATCTAGACGTGACCTTTCTTGAAATTCTCATTATGATGGCTTCCGTGTACAAAACAGAACTCATTCCCTGCTCACTCCCCAAAGCTCACTCACAGCCTGTGTTCCTTGCACTGCCAACAGGAATGATCCACCATCATTCTGTGAACTCATGCTGAACGCCCCGTGTGGCCAGCTCTGGGGCCCCAGCGGTGACTGTGGGATGCCGACCTGCCCGCCCAGACCCGTCCCCACAGCCTGCGGCAATTGCTTGCTCCCCTGGTCCCTGAGGGTGAGCCCAGCTCCTCCCGCGCTGGGAGGCCATTCAGGCCTCGGGCTTCCTCAGTGTTGGCCCTTGGGAAGGCCTCCCGCTCTCAGAGCCTGCTAAGCTGGAGTGGGTTGGGGGAGGGCAGCAAACGGCAGCCAACAGGACCAAAGGCAAAGAGAGGAAAAGTTTCTTGAGCAGGTCGTAGAGCTGGCATTTCCCTGCTCATCTCAGGATTGGGGGTCAGGGCTGTTGGATCTGGCTCAGGGACAGCCAGGAGCTGCCAAGGACCCTGGCCTGGGGGACTGGAGTTCTGGCCACGTCAACCTGGGTCTAGAGAGAGGCCGGGCCCCTGACACCCCCAGCCTCCCAGCCTTGCCACAGCTCTGGTGCATCCATTTCTTTCCTAACTGGACCATTTCCTGTTTAGCTTTGATAAAAGGCGGTTATGGTTTTCATCTGTTTCTGGGCGTGGCTTTCTGCCATGACTCTGGAGGGATGTTACTATGCTTTTCTCTCCGTGAGCCTGCGTGGGATTCAACTGCTACTCTGTTCTTTTGGTCATGTGTAACAGAGACGGGTTTCCCTAGGCTCTTAGGTGAGGAGTGGGTGGGCTGAGATAGCTTCCCTGACTTCCCAACTCCGTTAACACTGTTAAATGATGTGGGAAACAAAGGCAGAAGAAAAATTATTAAATTTCCTACTACCTACAGCCCGTTACAGCCCATCGACAAGTCCTTGAAACAGGCAGGGTGACATTCCTCTAGGAACTCAGCTGCCTCAATGTTGGTACTTTGCTAAGGGCAAAAGGCGGTCTTAGGCTGACCCCCAGGATCCTGTAAGTCTACTTTAACATATAGAAATTCTTTTGGAGGGATTCCTGGGTGGCTCAGTCGTTAAGCATATGCCTTTGGCTCAGGTTATGGTCCCAGGGTCCTGGGATCGAGCCCCGCATCGGGCTCCCTGCTCCGCGGGAAGCCTGCTTCTCCCTCTCCCGCTCCCCCCGCTTGTGTTCCCTCTCTCTCTGTGTCTCTCTGTCAAATAAATAAAACCTTAAAAAAAAAAAAAAAGAAATTCCTTTCGAAACTTTATCTCTACCCCCCAAGATACATGTTGGCAATCATCTCCCAAGCATGTGACCCACTGATACACATCTGAAGGGTCTCATGACTCAGGTTTTATTAGATAGTAATAAACGACCTTTCCCAACAACAGCTAGCCCCTCAGGATCCTGGAAACCTTGCTTCCAAGATTCCTTCGAGACTTACTCTATCCCTAACCCCTCCCACTTGAAAGTATATAACGGGCCACTCCTCATGACCCCGGTGCAACTCTTCTGTCCATGGGTCCTGTCCCTGTGCTAATAAAACCACCTTTTTGCACCAAAGACGTCTCAAGAATTCCTTATTGGCGGCTGGCTTCAAACCATAATGATCTTCTTACATCATTTTTTTAAAAAGATTTTATTTATTTGAGAGAGAGAGAGGAGAAAGAGAGAGCACAAGCTGTGGGGAGGGGCACAGGGACAGGGAGAAGCAGACTCCCCACCACACAGGGAGCCCGATGTGGGACTCGATCCCAGGACCCTGAGCTCATGACCTGGGCTGATGGCAGACGCTTAACGACTGAGCCACCCGGGTGCCCTTTCCCTACGTCGTTAAACACGTGGCCTCGCGGTGTCTGGGATCCGCCTTTCCCCTCATCCACTTGTATCTGGACTTCCTTGTCCTTTGCCCTGGTGTCTCCATCCTGCTCAGTTTGGATTCTAGCCCCACAAGTTCGTTCATGCCCATCTCCTTCTTCCCTCATTAGCAACCACTCTGATGTGTTCTCAGATACATCTGTTTGTTTGTTTTAACTTACCTCAAAGTTCCCTCAATCTTTATTGTCTTTACTCAACACCACACCTGAGATTTATCCATGTTGCAGAAAGCACAAATATTTAATCGCTTCTCTCTGTTGCATAGGATTTCTGGTGTGTGCACCCACCCCACTCGCTTGTCCCCCCCTGGGAAGAACACAGGTATAACTGCGGAGTACTAATCACGATTCTCCATGAAAACCCTCAGTCCTGCTCTTCAGGGATGTGTGTGAGAATTGAGGGGTATGCATCCTTAATTTCACCAAGATTGTTCTGAATGACTAAAGCAGCTAACATTCCTACCAGCAGTGCACTTGGGTTTTTATTTCCCTAATTTCTCAGAAATACTGAGTATCAGGTTTTTTGTGTTTTGTTCTTGCCAGTCTGCTAGCTATTTAGCAGTGACCCAGTTGTATTTGAATTTGCTTTCCTCTCATGCAGGAAAGGCCACAAGTCACTTACTATTCTTTTTTCTTTTTTTAAGATTTTATTTATTTGAGAGCGAGAGAGTGTGAGAGCGAGCGGGGAGGGGTGGGGGAAGGAGAGGGAGAAAGAATCTGAAGCAGACTCCTTGCTGAGCGCAGAGCCCGACTCGGGGCTTGATCCTACAACTGACCACGAAATCATGACCTGAGCCGAAACCAAGAGTCTGACATTGAGCCGTCCAGGCGCCCCACTTACTATTCTTATTCGACACTTAAATTTCCCCCTGAATGAACTGTTTATTCCTATTCTTTGTACATTTTTCCATTGCCATGAATTTTTCTTTTGGATTTTCAAGAGTTCCACAAATATTCTAAATCAGCACTGTCCAGGGGCGTCTGAGTGGTTCAGGCGGTTAAGCCTCTGCCTTCGGCTCAGGTCATGATCTCAGGGTCCTGGGATCAAGCCCCAAGTCGGGGCTCCCTACTCTGCAGGGAGTCGGCTTCTCCCTCTCCTTCTGCCCTTCCCCCCTTGTGCTCTCTCCATCCTCTCAAAAAAAAAAAAAAAAAATTAAATTACCACTGTCCAATAGGAGTTTCTGAAATTACGAAACTCTTCTTTATCTGTGCTGGCTACTGTAACAAATCACCATAAACTTGGTAAAAACAGCAGACATTTTAACAGTTCTGGAGGCTGGAAGTCTGAAATCAGAAGGTCAGCAGGGTTGGTTCCTTCTGAGGGCTTCCAAGGGAAAATCTGTTTTGTGCTGCTCTTCAGCTTCGGTTGAAAAGAAATCCTTAATTTTGGTGACATGAGACCTATCGTTTTCTTCTATGTGTTGTATGCATCTTTTTAGTCTTAAGCTATCCTTGCACACACAAAGAATATAAAAATATTTTCCTGGGGCGCCCAGCTGGCTCAGTTGGTAGAGCGTGCAACTCTTGATCTGAGGGTCATGAGTTCAAGCCCCATGTTGGGCGTAGAGTTTACTTAAAAAAATATTTTTTCCTGTGTTTTTTAAATTGTATCTATGATTTTACCTTTTATGTCTTTAATCTATCTAGAGGTCACTTTGTATATGGTGTGAAGTCAAGATTCAGCTTTTTGTATCCATACACTGAGCCGATTTTCCTAACCCAGTGTACAGAAACAATCCATTCTTTCCCAGTATGTGGTGCCCCCATATCATTCACCACATTCCCCCATTTACATGGGTCTGTTTATGGGCTATTGCATTCTGTAGGTCTGTTTGTTTTTTCCTACAATGGCACTATATTATCTTTATTATTATAACTTTAATATCTTAGTATCTGTAGGGTAAGTTTCCACATTTTATGCTTTTAAAAATGGACTTAAAGAGGGGCACCTGGGTGGCTCACCCCATTGAGCAACTGACTCTTGGTTTCAGCTTGGGTCGTGATCTCGGGGTCATGGGATCAAGCCCCGGGGCAGGTTCTGCACTCAGCGTGGGGTTGGCTTGGGATTCTCACTCTGCCTCTGCCCCTTTTCTCTCACAAATAAAATCCTTTTTTTAAAAATTTTTGTTATGTTAATCACAATACATCATTAGTTTTTGAAAATCCTTTTTTTTTAAGATTTTATTTATTTATTTGACGGAGAGAGCACAAGCAGGGGGAGCAGCAGAGAGAGAGGGAGAAGCAGACTCCCCACTGAGCAGGGAGCCCAATGTGGGACTATATCCCAGGACCCTGAGATCATGACCTGAGCTGAAGGCAGATGCTTAACGACTGAGCCACCCAGGCGCCCCTCAAGTAAAATTTTTTTTAAAAAATGGATTTAATGAGACTTCTGGTTCCAGCCAAGATGAAGTAACAGGAACTAGCTATTTTCCACCTGAAAACTAAAAACACAAAATATGTGAAACAACAGTTCTAAACAGTGAGGGCCCATGACCCCTGAGAGAAAGGAACTGAGTTGAGTTCTAGGACTGCTGCAGCTTTCCATCTGGTGTTCAGAATGCACAGCAAGGAGGGAGAACGCAGGCAGAGCCCAGTGGTCTCTGGGAGTTGAGTGGATGGATCTGGGAAGCCAGGAGGCCAATGTGACCAGAGTTCACAGCACAAAACACGGAAGAATAAAGAGGACCCATGGATGTATAGCTTAGCACTGACTAGCATTTGTGTGAGGGGATTATGAGGCCAAGAAAATAACCAACAAAAAGGATTCGAGGGAAAACTCCCAGAGTTCAAGCAGGGCCAGGAGCAGTGCCTCTAACAGCCGGAGTGCACACCTGCTCCTTGGGGCCTAACAACACATGTGTCGGCTGTTTGATATTGCAGTTCACTGATGCTGTTTGTTTTTATCTTCTGTTCCACTTATGGTTTCTCTTTGTACATCTTCAATTTCACCAACTTTCTCTTCCGTAATGTCTAATCTACCATTATTTCCACCCAGTCTATTTTTCGTATAGATATTTCAGCACAAATCATAAAACAACAAATTGATTAATGTAGTGTATCAAGCTTAAGGACTTTTGTCCTTCAAAAGACATTGATGAGGGGCACCTGGGTGGCTCAGTCAGTTAATTATCTGCCTTCGGCTCAGGTCATGATCCCAGGGTCCTGGGATCGAGCCCCACATCGGGCTCCCTCCTCAGTGGGAAGCCTGCTTCTCCCTCTCCCACTCCCCCTGTTCGTGTTTCCTCTCTCACTGTCTCTCTCTGTCAAATAAATAAAATCTTAAAAAAAAATACATTGATGAGAGGTAGAAGATACTTGTAAATTACATATCTGGTATATATGTGTGTGTGTATATATGTAAAATATAGAGAGAGCTTGAAACTTAATAACAACATGATGATAAATACATAAATGGTTCAGGCACTTCACCAAAGATGTAGAGATGGCCGAGAAGCTATGTTCAATTTCATTAGTCATTAGGCAAATACACATTAAAACATTAAGATACCATAAGATACCACCTATTAGGATGTCTAAAACTAAAAAGACTAACCATACCAAGTGTTGGTAAGGTAACTGCAACTGCTGGTGTGCAAAATAGCACATCCACTTTGAAAATCGTTTGGCAGATTCTTAAAAAGTTAAATATGCACACAAACATGATCTCACCATCCTAGGTATTAACCCACGAGAAATAAAAGAATCTGTCCAAAGACTCACATGTAGATGGTCAAAGCAGCTGTATGTGTAACAGCTAAAAAGTGAAAACCCAAATGTCTGTCAACAGAGGAATAAAGGCCCACACATAAGATGGAATACTTTTCCATGATAAAATGAACCACTACTGATTCATGCAACATCGGCTGTACAAGCACTCAGCAAGTGCCTCCACGGGGACAACAGCTCTAAATAAAGCAAAAAAGCATCTCATCTGGAAACAGAGACCTGAGGCCTTTAGAGCTGCGCCTGTGAATGTGGTGGTAAGAGGAACAGAGGGCTAAAAAGAATGTTCAGAGTCACAAGAACTAGCTGAATGTGGTGCTGGGAGCACAGGAAGGCCAGTGGGAGAAGAGAGGGAGAGAGAGTAAACCTTCTTCAAGTTGGTGACATTTATCTGAATCTCAGTCCCTGGACTAAGACTTGAGTTTGGGGGGTGGTATGTGCAGAGGTGAGAAAGGCATGCCACAAGCAGTTTCAGTTGTTGGTCCATTAAGTTCCAAACAGGGAGTAGGAAGAAGGTAAGAGAGCTGGTACTGTTGGACCACAATGCATTTGAATTCAGGTTAGTATGTTCTGGGCACACTGGGGAAGCCATCAAGGTGTTTGTTTTTAAAATGTGAATAGCTCTAGTATTTGTTGTGAATGTAAAAGAAAATACATGTTCAGGGGCACCTGGGTGGCTCAGGTGGCTATAGTGTGGGCTTTCGGCTCCGTTCATGATCTCCGGGTCCTGGGATCAAGCCCCACATCCAGCACCCTGCTCAGCAGAGAGCCTGCTTCTCCCTCTCCCGCTGCCTCTCCACCTGCTCATCCCTCTGTCTCAAATAAGTAAAAAAATTCTTAAAAAATAATACATGTTTGGGGCGCCTGGGTGGCTCAGTCGTTAAGCGTCTGCCTTCAGCTCAGGTCATGATCCCAGGGTCCTGGGATCGAGTCCTACATCGGGCTCCCTGCTCCACGGGAAGCCTGCTTCTCCCTCTCCCCACTGCTTGTGTTCCTGTTCTTGCTAGGTCTCTCTGTGAAATAAATAAAATCTTAAAAAAAAAAAACATGTTCACCATAAAAAACTAAGTCAAGGAATTAAAAAATATATACATAAAGGACATTCAAAGCACCCTTAATCCTACCACCCATGAATACCTGCCACCCCACATTAACATTTTGGTGTCTTTTTTTTTTCTTATGTTCTGCATATATTCAAATAGAGAGCAGGCAGGGAAAGTGTCCTCATTCCTTCTGATTCACCCTCGAACCCCCAAGTCCTTCCAAGTAAATGCTTTCTTGTTGCAGTTATGTACTGTCCTCCCCTCACCCCAACCCCGCCCCCACCAATTATGTCCAGCAGTCCTGCAAGATTCTGACAGCCTAGGGGCGCCTGGCTGGCTCAGTCGGAAGAGCATGCGACTCTTGTTCTCGGGGGTTCTGAGTTCCAGCCTCACGCTTAGTGTAGAGATTACTTAAAATCTCAAAAAAAAAAAAAAAAAAAAAAAATCTGAGGGCCTCACTCTCAGCTTTTTTTCTCCCTGAAGACATGAGCAATGACAGGAAACTGCAGTCACAGTGAGGGTGGTCCCTCACCACCTGACTTGAGTTTCGTGTCTCCTCTCCAATAGGGAGCTTCTCCTCCATCGCGCCAATCGTCACACCTAGCCCAGAGGTAGGTATTCAAAGAGCAGCCACCTTCACGTCCTCGATTCCAGGCACCCCACTCTACCACAGCGGTCTTCCACTCCGGTGGGACCTCCAGGTCAACGCGCAGGGTGCCTTTCCACTGACGCCATCCTTTCACGTCCGGATTCTCCTCGTACTCAGTGCTGAGCCCACGGTGGAGCATCGCCATTCTTCTGCCTCCCGTCCCCCTTTGTTGCGCTCCCCTAGAAAGCACCAACTCACTGCCCACTCTCAGCCTGCATCCAGGCGGCTGGGCATGGCTGGAGAACAAAGCCGGGCGCGCGCTCTCACGGTCATACCACGACCCTGTATCTCCAGCCCCCAGTGCCTCCAAACCAACCCGAGGACCTAGTCAATTTGCTCTCCCACCCGGGAGGTCCTTCACGACTTCTCTCCAAAAGCTGCCACAGCTTCGCCTAAACGTTAAACTTTGCAGGGTTTTGAGGAGGGCGGTGTGCTGACGTTTGTGCGAGCCCTGGGGACGCGAGGCGGGTAAGCGGCTGTTGCAAAAGCGGCGGGGGCCTCTCGGGGACTGGCTGAGAGTGAGCGAAGAGTGGGCCTAGGGCGGCGTGACGGCCCGGGCCGCAGGAGCGAGAACCCGTCGCCACCCAGGACGCAGAAGCTGCACTCGAGCGACTCCTGCCTCCGACGCCGCGGGCGCGGCGACCAGCGCGTCACTCTTGTGGACGACGGCCGCACATTCCCGGCGTCATGGGCGACGGCGCGACGCCTTCGCGTCACTCCCGGCGACGGCGGCAGGCTTTTGTGACGTAGGGTGCCATGGCGGGGCTCCGGGCCGAGGGGGGCCCCTGCGAGGAGCTCGGGCCGCGGCCGCGCACGCCCGGAGCAGCAGCGCGCTCGCGGGGGCCTCGGCGCCCGGGGGCGGGGCCTCCCTCCTGCCTCCTCCCTCCTCCCGTGGCCCGGCGCTGTGGGCCGGCGCGGGTAGGCCGCCGGGACGCCGTGCACACGCTTGCGCCTCGCGTCCTGACGCGACTTCTACGTCGCCGCCGCCGCCGCCGCCGCCGTGGCGTCATGACTTCCGGGCGCCGCGGCCGCCATATTGCTCGCGCGGAAGCGCTACGGTTGGGTGGGGGTCCCGGAGCGGTTGCGTCGCGGTCGGTGCGGCCGCCGCTATGCCGTCGTCGCCGCTGCGGGTGGCGGTGGTGTGCTCGAGCAACCAGAACCGGAGCATGGAGGCGCACAACATCCTCAGGTAGTTGGGGCCTCCGCCGTGGCCTAGCGCGCCCTGTCGGACGCCGGCCGACCGGCCGTCCCTCCGCCGCCCCTTCCCCCCGTCCCGCCGGTGCCGGGCGGCGACGGCGGTGGTGCCGGCCGCGGTTCCCGGCCCGGGCCCGCTTTGGGCGGCCGTCGCGGCCCCCGCTCGCTTAGGCCCGATGCCGGCGGCCGGGCAGGGGGGGCGAGGCGGCCGCCGAGGGACGCCGGATGGGCCGCGCTGGGCTCGTTGGTTCCGGGGCGGAGCGCAGCGAGGAGTCCGCAAGGCTCGGTCGTCCGCGGGGGGCCCCCCACATGTTTCTAAGCGTCGCGGGAAAATTTAGGTTTTGAGCTGAGAGGTTCCCAGTCGCTCAGAACTCTCGATAAACCCGAAGGGTTGGATTTGCATCCACTTTGCTGGCATATCTGTGCCTCTGAAAATAGCGGACCTCCCGTAGGATTTCCCCCCGTGGGGCGGTAAGTGCCAAGACCGGGCTAGGGCTCTGCGAGATGGCCGTGTCCGACGACTGCCTCCAGGCTGTGGTCATGTATCAGGTCTGCTGGAAAACGTGCACTACGTAACCTCGGGATAAAGCCAGCCTTAAAAAGACAAAAAAACAGCCCCAAACCCCAAGACACTGAAACGGCCTGTTTTGTTAACTTCGTGGATTTGTGTACTTGTTCCTATTTACGTTCAATCTTGAGCGGAAAAATGCCCTCCTCCCCAAAGCCTCCGGCCGCCAATTTCTGGACTACACGTGAATTCAGCTTTGCCCTTCTAGTTTATATGTCAGTCCTGACTTCTTTTTTGTGACCCTGGCGTTGTATGTTGCTTAATAAAAGTTTATTCCCGCTTGGTAAGTTTTTTCGTTCAAAATCACTTCTCAGAGTGTGAAATTGACTGCTCGCATTACAGTTAAACGTTGGTAGACGTGTCAGCTTTGATAGGAAAGCAGAGTTGAAACTGCCTCTTTTCCCGAGGTTTCCACATGGCGTAAAGGACAACAGTGCCGCTCCTCCTACTTACCCCATTCCGACTCTAACTCTCCTCAGTAACTTGGAAAACTTAGAATTGCCTGCCCCTTCTCTCCTTTTTTTAACGAAGGTAGGAGTGTCAGGGTTCCAGGATCTGCTAGCTAGTTAGGAGTTTAATTTTTCCTAAGCCCACAGTATTCAGTTACTGTCATTTTATGTTCAAATGGGATGCTTTGAACCTAACGATTCAATGTGAAGGTTGTTTTTAAACGAGAACCTTTAAAATTGCAAACTTGTTTTAAAACTAGGAATGTGCTAGTATTAAGTTTACAGTCATTTAAAGTCCAGTAAATTTAAGGAAAAGAATGTAAGGTTAACACTCCTGGAAAGTTACTCAAGGAAGATGAAGTGTAATGTCCTCAGAACAGGTGATCTGGAGACCGCCTCATTCTGCTGGTTCTGGCTGGTGATCTTTAGTTTAAGCTAAAGATGTTATCTACATAACAAAGTTGGGATGAAATCTAACAGAAGAGATGTTTCTGTAGTTAATTTGAAGCAGCTTTGTAATGAGACCGGTTCCAAAACTTGCCCATCTGATACTTCCCTAAGAGATCACTACAGGATGACATGTCCTTGTGTAGTTCAAAGCAGTGGTAGCCGGCACAGCATTGGGTCTCCTGTGGAAATGGGGGTACAGAAGAACCCCTCCAAATAATCGCCAAGTCGAAATGCTTAGGTGCGCTTGTACCCATTTTACCGTGTTTCAAATTTACTTCAAAAACACTCAGAACAAAGGCAAAAAGAGGTAAGTTTAGGGTAACCTGTATTACTGACATCGTGAATGTGACATTAATTTAGGCATAAATCTTTAATTGCTAAAATACCTATATCTGGGGGATGTTTTCCTTTGTTAGAAAATAGTGTTTGCTTATAAAAAGATCTCTCTGTAAACAGAATACATTGAAGAATGAGGAGACGACCGTTCCTCACGGGACCGGTGTGGCACCTTCTGGGTGTGTCCTGTGTGTACCATAAACTGAAAGGAGACTAAAATGTTTGGGAATTTCTCTTCACATAATGTTACATTTTAGTTCTTATTTTGATGTATTGAATTTGAACACATTGATTCATATTGAGTAAAATCAGGACACGGTAATCCAGAGGAATTCTGTGCAGCAATTAATTTTGTAGCCAACCCCCGCTTAGTAGACATTTTGGCTGTTTTTTATCTTTCACTCTTAAAATGTTAGCATCCTTGTGCCATATAAATATTTTTGCACAGTTTTCTGATGGTTTCCTTGGATGAATTCCTAGGGGGTAGAATTGCTGAGTCAAAAGGTAGCCATATTTTACATTTTCATATATTTTGCCAGACTGCCTTCCAGAAAAGTACCTGTTTATATAATTCCTGTTTTTTCTTTTTCTTTTTTTTTTTTTTTATGAACGAGGATGTGATCTAATAGTTCAGTTGTAATTCCTGTTTTTTCAATCTGAGCATTATTTTCATTTTTTCACGCTGCGAGGGCAAAAGAGGATCTCACCCTCCTTTAGTTTTGAAATAGCTATTGCGATGGAAAAAGTTCTCATGTCATTTTCACTTTTGACAATTATTTATGGCTTTATCTCTATTTGGATTATTTACAGCATTTGAAAGCATCCCTAAGAACTTGATACGGTGGTTTTGTTACCACCTGAGACCTTACGAACGTCAGGACCTTACAGGGGATGTTTGTGAAACACAGGAAGACATATCAAAAGGAATGCGGTTAAATGAACCCGCACGGGGTAGTTTTATTAATGAAATCCTATTTTATTTTTGCCCTATTGAAAATCAGCTTTGACCGTTTTCTGACAAGTCAAATACAAATGGTAATAAATGTTGGCATTTTTAGTCATAATGTTCCCTGGGGTGATCATTTTTGATCTTTTGAGACTAAATTGTTTCAAATACCAGCCCTGGGAGCTCTTTAGGTTTTTTAGGAGTGTTTTCCACAGAGGCTTCCGTTATTTGTGCACTGTAGATTGAGATTTCCCTTTGGAGCCAATTATTTTTAGTTCAGAACGATCTAGATGTTAAGGGGCATGTTGATTTTCGGAAGTTCTCTGATTGTAGCCATTCAAAACAAATTTTAAAGACAGACTTCTCCATATTGCTGAACTGAGTTCTCAAGTCTGTTTTCAGTCCTAAGGCAGTGTGATTTGGGGAACATGAGCAGAGGCTGCAAATGAGGAAACCAGGTTGAGAGTCAGTCTCTTGAGCTGCTCTCTGTCAGGTGCTTTCTAAAAGCCATTTGATTTCATCCACACTTAACACAGGTAAGAAGACAGTACCCAGAACAGGAAGACCTTGCTCGTGAGTGACAATAAGGATTTGGACATAAGGGGCTCTGGTTATCATGAGTACAGAACTGAGACTTCAGATGGGAAAAGCATGGGCTGAAGAAGGGTGTGGGGTGAGGGGAGGGCAACAGAATCAGCTAAGGTCCCATGGTTCTCCAATTTGGGGTAGGGCTATCAAATCATGACAAGAGCATGTGGGCTCCCAGCCACACTGTGTTTGAGGCAAAATTGGATGTCCTCTCCCAGATGGGACCAAGTCTCAGGCTGCCTGTGGTTGTGCTGTAGGAGTATGCCCAGTCATGGTGCTAAACTTACTCCCTGGTCTTGGACCCATTTCCGGAAGTCTCTTGTCCTTTACCAGGGAGGGATAGTCAGTTATGCCCTGCAGCCTCTGCCTGCATCTTTTGATATTTTGGTTCTGGGTATCCTTGAAGAAAGGAAACTGGGAACCATTTAAGAAGGTGAAAGGGGGCGCCTGGGTGGCTCAGTTGGTTAAGCGACTGCCTTCGGCTCAGGTCATGATCCTGGAGTCCCGGGATCGAGTCCCGCATCGGACTCCCTGCTCAGCGGGGAGTCAGCTTCTCCCTCTGACCCTCTTCCCTCTTGTGCTTTCTATCTCTCATTCTCTCTCTCAAATAAATAAATAAAATCTTTAAAAAAAAATAAGGTGAAAGGATTAGAAATCATGACTCTTAAGAATGGCAGAGAATGCAGAAGAGGTGCCTACAGAGGAACACATTTGCCTTCCCAGGTTTTAAGGGACTGTGTTTTTTTATCTTCCGGAGGCAGAACTAAAGTAAGGAGGATGGGTGGAGGGAGGTCAGTTTTTGTGCAAACATGGGTTCAAAACTGGGTAGACCAAGCAGGGTGACAGCACCAACAGCTCAAACATTCTTTGCTGCATCTCCAATCTTTTACAGATGAGAACAGGTTGAGCCTAGAGCAGGGAAGATCGTTCAGCAGTTTCACACCTGTTAGTAACACATCCTTGCTTGGGGCCACTTAGGGTTGGAGCAGGAAAGCAGCACACTGGTGGTCGTTTGTCGCTGGACCATCCAAAGTACCAGATCTTGAGGGCCTGCTCTGCCGGCCCTGGGTAGAGGGGGGGACACTGGACAGGCTGACAGCAACCGGCAGAGCAAGGTGGCCTGCAAGAAGCCGAGGTTGAGGAAAAGCAGCTGTGGAGGGAGAGACATCTAAGCTGGGGTGCTGATGGGGGAGCTAAACATAAAGGCGTACTTGTCACAAGCTTAACACTGATCTCATGCTTAGCTGCTCAGTTTTGTTGTTGACCTTATCCTGTGGGAGGATAAGAATAAGGTGTAAACCCTAGAAAATATGTACTGAGATGTGTTTACAGCCCACATTTAGCAGGTGATGACATAAATTTTACTGGCGCACTCACATTTCAGAAGAGTTCATTTTGCAGCCTTCTGGCTGTGCCACAGTGACACTGCAGGCAGGCATTCAAGTTTGGTAGCTTGTGAGCAGTTGATTTGTGTTCTGTAAATACAAGCTCATCGCAAAGCTACATATCGGGCTGATTATCAGTGAGTGATGTGCCTATAGGGAAGGTGACCTGGGATTGTGAGTGCATCGTGCCCTACTTAGAGTCAGCATGTGCTTTCTGAAGTTTGGCTGGAGGTCTAGGATTTCAGTCTTGCCCCCCCCCAAAAAAAAAACAAAAAAACTTGAAATTGATTAATAATCGCACTATGGAAAACAGAAAACGTAATGTAACCCATGCTGTTAATTTGGATGTTTGTTTATCCTTTTTTTTTTTTTTTTTGAAGTGTAATCGCCATTTATTTTTTTTCTGGAGAACAGCTTTTCTTCAGTCCTTAAGGACTTAGCTCCTTACATGGGCTTTGGTGGAGGTCGTGGGGCAGCACCTGCAGGTCTAAATCAGGGTGGGTGTGTTCGGTCCTTCCGTGCTTCACGAGAGCGATTCCTGACTACCTTGCTGTGAATGGCACAACTCACACAATAATGTAGTTTCACATACAGCTTGGGAAGCACATAGGCGTCGAAGACGCTCGCTTCGGAAATGTCCCTGACGGCGGCAGCCTCTACTATGTTCCGTATAACGAACTTCTTAATGGCCTTATCCTTGGGCACACAACGGGCGCAGTTGGTGCAGCAAATAGGCTGCACGTGGCCGCGGCCCTTTTTGGCACGACCATTATTCCTTCTTTTCTTGGTCATCTTGGTAGCGAGACCCGAGAGTGCTTATCCTTTTTGATGTTCATTTTACCGTTAGCCATTGGGATAACAATGGAAACAATTCTCTTTCCCAAAATTTGACATTTTCTGTGATAGGTTCTTTTTTTTTTTTTAAGATTTTATTTATTTATTTGACAGACAGCGAGAGAGGGAACACAAGCAGGGGGAGCGGGAGAGGGAGAAGCAGGCTTCCTGCGGAGCAGGGAGCGCGATGTGGGGCTCCATCCCAGGACCCTGGGATCATGACCTGAGCCGAAGGCAGACGCGTAACCGACTGAGCCACCCAGGCGCCCCTGTGATAGGTTCTTTATGATAGGGTTGTTGGTACTTGTGAAGACATTTGATAAACATCTTGTCTGGAAGCTTAGTTAAACATACAAAATAGTTGGCCTTTGAGACAAAGCCTCTAGGTTGTCAGGAATGTTTTTATGGCACTGGTTCTTTTATGTAAGATGGTTGTCACGCTGCAGGATGGGCTGCTCTGTCAGTTGCATCGGTTTTGAAGAAAGGCGCTTCGGTTGCTAATTAGCCTTTTTGCCACTTGGGAACATTTCTCTTGGGGGAAGAACAAACTGCACTTCATTTTATTTTTAAATACACTTGACTGCCATTTCCGAAAATTGGGGTGGGCGGTGAGGACAGGTCCCTAGACTGTTTCTAATGTGGGGGGTCAGCTGACTTCATTCAGAGTCGTCCCTGTCCCTTTGGAGATCCAGCAGTCACCCCCTCGGAAGCCTTGTTAAGGATCAGCCAGGTGGAATGTTGGGCTAGGTTATCTTTGGGATGATCTACTTTTACGGATATGAACAGACTAAAGTGGAGAATCTTCCACTCGGACACCTAATGCAAGCCTCAAACCCTACTGTGATAGAAGCTGTGTAGAAGAGATAGGTGGTCCTGCCAGATGGCATCGTCCAGGCGATTCAGACTTGGGCTGCCCCAGCAGGATGGGGGATGTGAGTCCCTGCACCAGGGGCTCTCCATCTCGAGCCTCCCAGGAACGCTGTGGGTAGGTTTCAGGTGGCCTGTCTGCCCTACCCCAACCTGAAACACCCCAGGGCCCTGTCCAGGGTCTCTGCATCACGGGGTGTGTGCTGTGAAGCACTCTGAGGTGCCCTGTCTCCTATTTCCCACTCCCCCAGGACCCTCTCTGCTCCTGCCCTGTGGCTTTTTCCATCACTGTCTTTCACTGTCTTGTGTACCGGACGTTTTACCTACTTTGTCGCCCACCCCCCCCAGCTGTCGAAGAAGAGAGAGTTGGGTCTGTTTTGATCACTGTTGTATCCCCAGCACATAGTAAGCTCCAAAACATTGTTGAATCAAAATGGAGTGGTAAGCCTGCCACCAGTGGAAGAGGTGGTGGTTTTTAGCTTTTGAAGCTTTAGCCCCGTCCTTGGGTGTCTTTATTTCTGTGGGCTCTGTGGTTTCATAGCACACGTCTCTCCTTTCCCCCGCCTGCTGGAGAGGCAGTACCTTGACATACAGGTATTGGGTGTGTGACCGGCCCAGTGCCCAAAGTAAACCAGCCCTGGACACAGGTGAAGTGGTCGGTAGAGTTGGCTTTACCAGCGTCCAGGATACTTGTGCCGCCTCTGGGCTCCTTGCTTTTCCATGAGTCACACAGGAAACTCAAAGGAGACGTTGAGGGCTGGCAGGCTTCAGGGAGGGTTATGCTGCCGACCCAGGGTTAGTCTCAGGAGCACGTTGTGATCAAGTGTCAGAAACATTGGTTGTCTTGAGGGTTGTTATAACGGTTCAGGTATACGTGGGCCTTGGTTTGCTAACCAGAAATCTGCTCTTAGCTGTGTTCTTTGTCACGAGTGATGTTCTGGGGCCAGCTTGCACAGCTTGGACTTTAGGGACGCAGGCAGGTGACTCAGCTCTTACCAACCTCAGAGGACTCAGGTGAGGTGTTTAAATGAAACTTGACAAGAATGCTCTTTAAAATTACTGTTTCAGTATGTGCTTACTTGATACTTTGTGTAGGTGCCAGGTGTGGAGGCTTCTCTTCCTCCGGGGACATAGCGCCTGCCACTAGAGCTGGACGTGTTTCCACTCTTTGCTTTTTCTGTGAATAATTGCAGGAGATTTTTGGTGTGTGTGGCACCCCTCACCTTCCTCACGTTGGCAACAGGACCCTGCTGGGTGGAGGGACACACAGGTTGGCTCTTGTCTTCTTTGGTCACATTCGGGGCTGCAACGAGTGTCCTTTGGTGGGGCCGTTTGCACATGTGTCTGCATGTGTCTGCATGTATCCCATAGGATGGACTTGCAGAGTGAAGTGTCTGTGTTGGAGGGGACAGTGGTTTTCACTTGCTGGATGTTGGTGCCTTCTCCAGAGGCTCGCAAGTCCTCTGAGTGAGGTTCTCCTCCCTTGTAAAATTGTTATTCATTTGCCATTTGCCAGATACTTTTTATGTGCCTGCTGTGTGCTGCTCTGGGTGCTGGGGACACAGCAGTGAGCAGAAGGGACGATGTCCTTACCGGATGTCCTTACCGTGCGGCGCTGAGGAAGCAGTGGGAGAGCTAACCCATAAGCAGACTTTGACCTTCATATGATGCATCTCTCTTACGATGAGTGAGATTAAGCTATTTCCTTCCCTGTGACTTTTATGCTTACACCTTTTCCCCTCTGTGGGGTTTATTCATTTCGTTCTCTCTGTCAGGGTGCTCTCCACGTTGGCACTGTTGACAGTTTGGATTGGAGGGCTGTGGTTTAGCAGTCTCCCTGGCCTCTAGGTGCCAGGAGCACCTCTCTGTTGTGAAAACCAAAAATATCTCCAGACATAGTCAAATATGAGTTGTTGTAA
Source organism: Zalophus californianus (assembly GCF_009762305.2). Taxonomy (NCBI): domain Eukaryota; kingdom Metazoa; phylum Chordata; class Mammalia; order Carnivora; family Otariidae; genus Zalophus; species Zalophus californianus. The sequence continues at coordinate 558,555 of NC_045598.1, read as the reverse complement.
AACCTAGAAAAGCTTGAGACTGTTATCACGGGGGATTTCAGAGCCAGACGGGCCTGTGAGAAGGATGGAAGCACCAGTGGAAACACGTGTCTTCTCCGCGAGTCCTGCCACCCGGGAAGTTCCTTCAGATGCAGAAGTTAATACGGTTTACAGATAGAGAGCTGTGATGAGAAGGCTGGTCTTTTTCAGACACTTTTAACACTTAAAAGTTTTACTGACTCTAAAAAAAAAAAAAAAGTTTTACTGACTCTGAGTTTGGAAGTTTGCAAGTTCTGCGCCAGACTAACTTTGGCACGTGACTGCAGCCGACCTGAGAGAGGTTGTCCGTGGTGACAAGGCACCATAGGCCCTTATGTCTGTGAGGTTTGTTTTCAGATGACATTTGTTACAGTGCAAGTTGTCACTCACGGGCTGTGCTTCATGCACAGTCCCCGGGTTCAGGAGACACATTTGGTCCCTTCTCTTCCCTTGGACTCCAGGTTGCAAGAGTCTGCACAGCTTGGGAGCTGTTTGTTCTGGAGCCTTGTGGCCGACGTGACAATGTAAGAGGCTGCGGGGGTGCCCCCATGGGCCTGACGCCCCTGGGCTCTCAATTCTGGTTTCCCGGCAAGCCCCGGCTCACAGGAAGTCAGGGACTGGACGCGTGGCGCTTGCTCCCTGTGGTGGCGCGTGCTGTCAAGTCTGTGGGAGTTTTGTAGGAGTCACACACTGGGGGGGGTCCTGTGAACCTGAACCCTCTACAGAGATCAGGGCAGTGGTCAGATATGTTCCAGAGGAAATCTTGCCTAACTCTGCATGTCTATGGGGCCTCTGAGGGTCAGAGAGGTTCTGGAGGGATGCAGTGAACAGCTGTGGTACTCACACGTCACCTTGTAATGCGCTGGCAGACCCTTTGTCTTCTGTCTTGATTGGTTTCATCCAGTTTTTGTGTAATACGCTACAGGATTTTTTTTAAAAGATTTATTTATTATTAGAGTGCATGTGCACACATGTGAGTGGGGGGGAGGGGCAGAGGGAGAGAATCTCAAGCAGACTGCCCGCTGAGTGCAGAGCCTGATACAGGGCTGGATCCCATGACCCCAAGACCATGACCTGAGCTGAAACCAAGAGCCGGACGCTCAACCGAGTCACCCAGATGCCCCAGTATGCTATGGGATTTTTTAAAATTTGTGACGAAAATGCTTAAAGTTAAGAATTTAAAAACATGTCAGTAGTATCAACAGTTACTCATTTTGTCTGTTTTCCATTTCATATTCCTTGGTTTTAGAATTTTGTGTCTTAATCCAACTGTGATTTTTTTCTTCTCTCCTTCTGTGTCTTTCAGCAAACGGGGATTCAGTGTCCGGTCCTTTGGAACAGGAACTCATGTGAAGCTCCCAGGACCAGCACCCGACAAGCCAAATGTTTATGATTTCAAAACTACATATGATCAGATGTACAATGATCTCCTTAGGAAGGACAAAGAACTGTATCCCAGTGGGTCGCCTTTTTAAAACCCTACGTGCTTGTCTCTGGCAGGTGTCATCTGACGTGTGTGTCACTCTGACCTCCAGTTTAGGGGTGTCTGATGCAGGTACTTAGCGGCTGCCTCTGCATGGTGTGCTGAGTCGCGGCACACGTGACGCGGAGGTGGACGTGTAGGGCATGGAGGTGCAAACGTGGAGCCCATGTTGACAAGGTGAGGGCGGGTTCCGACGTAACATCAAACAGGGCCGCGTAGGTGAGGAAGGCAGAAATCACAGAGTGGAGTTGCTTTTCTCACTGCAGGGCTGCCCACTGCTCCCCTCCGCGGGTAGGTGTGTGTATGCACACATGAGCGCAGTGTGCGTTGAGGCACATGTAGGCAGGCTGCCTCACACATCTCTGCCATGTTTGCTACCAAAGGAAGCATGTTAGAAGCACATAATTTGAGAGAACTTCATTTCAGGAAGAGGCAAAACAGACTGGATCTGCTACTTAAGACTCATGTGAAAGAAAGGTATTTTTTTATTATTATTCATTTTGAGAGAGAGAGAGTGTGTGCCCAAGCGGGTGGGGCAGGGGGAGAAGGAGAGGGAATCCCAAGCAGACTCCACGCTGGGTGCAGAGCCCAACGTGGGGCTCAGTCTCACGACCCTGAGATCACAACCTGAGCTCAAACCAAGAGTCGGACGCTTAACCGACTGAGTCATCCAGGCGCCCCCCAGAAAGGTATTTTTTAAACATATGTTTATGAACGTGGTGTCAGGCTGTACAGTGGCTCAGATCATTGTTGCCTGGCCTTTGCCCAGGACACTTCATGATCACCCATGCTGCTTTGGAACTTCTGGGTGTTCCTTGTTACAGTGAGGGATTTCTAGTTCTCAGGACGGAGCCCAAACATCTGTCAAGTGAAAGGAATATAAACACCAGAGAGAAAACCCTGTCTTCATGTTGGTGCTTTTGCAATTTTTAATAAACTACAAATGTTTTCTGTAAATCTATAGATTACTTAGCGGGGAGTGTGGCCCCAAAGGTCATTCTAGCAAAGTGTAAAACTGGACCCTGACAGTCACTCCATCTGCCCCCGGTGCTCTCCCTCTCCTACAGTTAGAAAGCTGTCAGGGGCGTTGAGGCGGAAGTGCCGTAGCGGGGCATGTGGCGCTGTCTGTGGGAGGCAGGAGTCCAGGACTCGAGGTGCCGCATCCCCAAGGTCGTCCTGGGAAGTCCTGGGTGCTCCCCCCCTTGCCCAGAAGCCGCAGAACCTGCGCTGGGGAGAAGACCCTGCGTATTTCCGGTGAGCTGTGCCCTGGTCTCTGTATTGCAGGGCCGTGCACTGCTCACGTCCTTGGGCGGAGAGGGAGGGCCGGGCTCTGGCTCCGCTAGAGGCAGCATCTCAGAAGGCTACTTTCTGTGAAATTCCCCTTTGTGTTGAGAGCTGCCCTTAAGCCTTGCAGAGAAGTGTTGACCACTAGCCCCCTTATCCTGGAGAAACCTGGGATCTTACCTCCAGGTTTCTCTAACTCTTCATGTGTCGTTAAGCTTATCTCGAGACTGCATCTGTTTTTGAAGATTCTTCAGCTAGCACCATTCATTTTTAACCTCTCGTACTCAATGAGAAACGAAAACATAATCACTCATCATATTCCCTTACTTATTACAAGTGAGGCCTTCTGACGTTGGAGCTGACCGTGATCTTTCTGTTTCTAGGAGTGGGCAGCACTTAACCACTCTTTAAGACTGGGACAAGAGAGATTTGGAGTGGGAGGGTTGATGTGCGTGTCTTAGCAGTTCTGAATGAAGGAGCAGAGGCTGGCTGCTCAGAATTCAGAATCTCCTTTGTGGGCTCACCTTGTACAGATGCATGGTCTCCCCACGGAGCATCTAGTCCAGGAGACAGTCACACACGTGTGCCTTTGCTGCATCGTGGGGAAGGTGTGGTGGTTGGGGGGACATGGCTGTTCCCACTGTCACCAGCAGTATCTGCCTCCTGAGACCCTGCGTAGGAAGGTCACCTTCACGGACCCCCCCTTTTGATTACCCCTCATGAGGCTCTGGAAGAGAGACACCTTTGTCGGTTTGTTGACTTCACTTGGGTGGGATTTTGTCTTCTAGGAAGGGTGCCGAGTACAGCCCTGGGCCAGTAAAGAAGGGGCATCTGCTCCAGCAGGTCGGCGTGCACACTGGCAGGACTCTGGGAGTAGGGGCACAGGTCTTTCACGCCCGAGGGGAACACAGGGAAGGCGGCGGTGGAGAAGGATGGGCTGTGTGTTGGGAGTCAACACCTGTCTTAGGAAGTGCCCCGAGGACACGGGAGGGGGTTACTTGACTAGGGATGGCTGTGGGAGGGGGGCCTGGTGTTTTGGTTGCTTCCGCCTTGGCATCTGAGAGAAGAAGCAGAGAAGCACTAGAAGCCAGGTCTGTAACCCAGAATACTGGAGCTTCTGTGGAAGCCAGGAGGTGAGGGGGAGTGGCCTGGTGGCGGGGGTTGGGCTCCCCCGTGTGTGCGTGCTCGGTGCTCCTGAGGCTGAGTGTGGGGCCCTGACGTTATTAAGCTCTCAGTATGTTTTGGCCAGCGGTCCTATTAGTGTGAAAGCACCTTATTTCTGAAACTATTTGGCTCTTTGTAGGTGGTTTTCCCTGTGGTTTTCTGTCTGTGAGCAGGGCGGGCCTCGGGGGCCAAGCACTGGCCTGCCATCCCTGCAGGAGGACCTGCCCCTGGGAGACTGAGGAGGCCAGGGACGTGATTTGGGTTAGAAACCTTGTTAAACTAACCCTAAACTAATGAGTGAAGCTAGACTGGGCTGGTTACCAGTTCCCTGTGGGGTTTATCTGCTGGTAGTACAGGGAATCCAAGTTGGCCTGACCCTCCGCAGGCCACCGGAAATGTCCGGTTTCTCTCCAGTGAGGGGTTGCCGTGGGTTTTATACAGAAGAGCAGTGTTGGGAGAGAGTCCATGTAGCAGGTGAAGTGCAGTCTGTGGGCGCCAGTGTGTCTCACGGGGCTGTGCAGCCATTGCCACAGCAGATTTTAGCACATTTTTAAATCTTACTTTATTTAAACTCAGTTAATTGACAGTGTATCATTAGTTTTGAGGTAGAGTTCAGTGATTCGTCATTTGTAGACCACACCCCATGCTCATTCCATCACGTGCCCCCCTTCATGCCCGTCACCCCATTCCCCCTCCCCCCCACGAAAGCCCCCTGCCCCCAGCAACCCCGGTCTGCCTTCTGTCTCTGGGTGTGCCTCTCCCACACGTTTCCTACACGCTGAGCCCTGCAGCGTGTCGTGTCTTCTGGAGTGGGCTCCCTCCAGCATGTTTTTGAGGCTCACCTATGTGGTGGCGAGGATCAAGCTATTTTTAAATGTAATCTTTTTTCTCTTAACCTTTTTTCCTCCCTTTGCCTTGGAGTTATTTTGAATACAGAGCAGCCTTAAACTTGGTGTTTTGCCCTGTGGGCTTTAGCGCAGCTCCCAGGGTGGACTTCTGGATTTTTTCTCCTTTTCCCTCCGGAGCCGTGTGCCAGGCTGGAGCTGCCCCGGGCTACCCTCACTGAGGGAGCGAAGTCTGCAGCTGAACCCTCAGCCTGCCTGGAGGACCCTCGCTGGAACGAGAACGTCGTTCCTTCTCCACGTACGAAGGGCCCGCTGGGACCTCACGCCCAGGATCGCTGGGCTCCGGGGCTGGGGGCGGGTTCTGCATGAGGTGTAATGGGGAGCCCATCTCAGACCTTTCAGTAGACCATCGCTTTGTGAAAATCACTTAAAATCACTTATCTTAAAAAGCAAGTAACTGTATCTTTAAATAATAGTGGGATTTTTAATACGAGAGACCAGTTGCTCCTTAAACTCTGATTGGAAACACAAGTAAAACGAGCACTTCCTGGGATCCTGACTTTGTCCACGCAATTAGGAGACACTTGTGAGCCTGTATCCAGCACATTTTTCTAATTGTTCTCCCATCTTTTGTACTCACCTGAGGGATTTAGCCTTTTTTAAACCACATACTCATTTCCATCCTCTGGCTGTGCTTTTAGGCCTTGGGCTTCTGTACGTGTGCAGGTGACCCCAAGCAACAGAGGTGTGCACTGCACAGGGCCACGGATGCGCAGTTTTCTTGATGATCAGCACAGTCCTGTAAATGTCTTTTCTCGTGATTTCCCTAACATTTTTCCCCCATATTACTTTATTCTAAGAATAGAGTATATGATGTCTACAAACTGTCTTAGTGCGCTTGTTGATGTTACCAGTGAGGGTTCTGGTCAACGAGGCTATCAAGTTTTTGGAGAGTCAGTCATACTTGGATTTTTGTCTGCAGGGGGCGCCCCCATCCCAATGTCGTTCAAGGGTCCGCTGTATGTATACCCGGTTCTTCACGGTGCACTTTTTCTTGCTTTGGGGTAAAAGCTGAAAATAAAGATGATTTCTGAGGTTGTAGATTCCCCACAGCCTCCTGACCCCTGTTGTTCTGCAGTAAGGCCACTAGCCTTTTCCTTTTGTTGGGGTCTCCCGGGGCTCTTGTTTGAAGCTCAGTGTGCCTTCCCCTGCTGGGCCTGTCGTGGGAACGGTTCCTGCAGCTCAAGCCCATGCTTTGTTAACTTGCCCCGGGACGGCTCGCTGCCCTTGAAGTGTCGGGCGGTCTGCGCTTCCGCCGTATCATTGGACCCTATCTTGTTTCACGCTGGTTGGCAGCTACGTTTTTAAGTAGTTTCTGAAAACAGTGTTTATCTGTTTAACAAATGAGCGTGTTCCTAAGCCAAACCCTGATTTCTAGAGAAACTCTGTTCTAGTTTTGCTGATATTTAAGCTTTCAAGTTTTAGGAAAGCACTCATGTTTTAAAAATACAAGTCATGGCCTTAAGATACTCCAAAGGAGGCAGAAGAGCCGCCATCATGTCTCATCTGGGGAGATGCTGGTTGTTGAACAGAGACGGCTGATTAGCTGCCAGGGGTCACTTCAGCATCTGGGCATAACAGCCACGCTGACCTCGCCCACGGCTTCCAGAGCTCGCCCAGGGCAGGGAACAGACCTGGTCTTCCCAGCCCACGGTAGGTGAGATGCTGACACGAGGTGTGTTGAAAGTGGGTTATAGGAAGTAGATCACACCGGTGGCGTCACATTGTCCGGTGACCTCACGGGTGGTGCGAGGAGGACACTGTAGACCAGCCAGGACTCCTGGCCGCCGAGCCTCACGGTGGGGCAGCGGCTAGGTTGGGTGCCAGTGGCTTAGGAGCTGACGGAAATTTCCTCCAGGGGTTCCCAGGTTCTCGTTTGTGCAACCTACGTGTTTTGCAAAAACCGCTTTGATTTCCAAAATGAGTTTATTTCTTAATAGAAGGAAGTCCTAGCTCAAAAGCTTTTTATTTAGTGGTTCTCAGAGTGTGGTTCTGGGATTCCAGCTGCCCCCACAGCCCTTTCAGAAGATGCCGGGATCAAAGCTGTTTGCTCTTTGCCTTTCCCACTCTCCCGAAGTGTGCCAAGGGCTCTGTCCGAGCCTCCCACCTACCGCGAAACAGTCCCTCTGGTGGCTGGTGGGCTGTGTTTGTATTGTTGTGAAGACCTGCGACGCCCCAGGGTGGCCCCAAACCCACCCCCTCCCTGAAGCACTGCGCTCTGCCTCTCCAGCTGTCTTTTTCCTCTCAGGACAGGGAGGCAGGGGGACAGTCAGAGCTGCTGGGTGCGGTGGGCCCCTGTGAGGCCTGTGGAGACCAGACCTGTGGGCTGTGGTGAGGCCACTGTGCGCCACTCCTGCCCTACGGTTTGCTGGCTTAAGAGCAGCCGTGAGAAATCTCTTGCTTCCATACTCTTTAGTGCTTTGCCCTGAAAACAGGCTGAAGGGTGTCTCCTGTATCCATACAGGTTAGGGGTGGCCCGGGTTTCCGCGTGTCTCCCTTTACTTGGACCTTTCCTCTTTGCCCTCTGCTTGGTAGCACTTGGCATGCTTCTACGTGTGGCCTCCTTTGGCCTTTCGCTCCTGAATCTAAACTCGGGGCTGGCACGGCCTGTGGCATGTAGCCAGCACTGGTTGGTGGAAATCAGGTGAGCTGCCACGAGCTCTGATGGGGGTGGGCTCGGTGGGCATGTGGGAGTGCATGCTCTTCCCAGGGCTGGGGGGTCCTGGCCAGGCCTTGAGCGGCAGGGCTCCAGGGAGACGCCCGGCTGAGCAGGAGTTGTGGGTCTGAGTGCCAGTGGTCCTTACAGCAACAGGCACGGCTTTCCCGCCAGCCTCGGGGGCCGAGTGCCCACTGAGGGAGCCCCAAGTGGAGACGCTGCTCCAGCTGCGTCCCCCTTGGTACAGACGGCGTTTGGGAGTGTAGGGTAGGCACCACATCAGGGCGTCGTCCTGCCCACACTGTGTCGCCAGCAGATGCCCTCGGCCCTCTGTCCAGAAGGGGCTGCCAGTGGGTGTGTGACCTCTGAGACGAGCTTCGTCGGAGTGCCTTTGAGGACGCACGTCGTGAAGAGTGGGAAAGGACTGTCATCAGCACCTTCCTCGGGCCGGGCCTGGTTCCTGCCCTGGCCCCAGAGCAGGTCTGAGCCACACGTTCTGCGCCTGGACGACGGGCCTCTTCCTGGACGGCAGCGGTCCCTGCCCCAGCCCCACTCAGGGCACACCAGGCATCACCGTTAACCCCAAGAGTAAGATTTTGAGGTCTTTATAAGGAAAAGCCCCTGCCAGGCCCTGTTCCACGCAGTTCTGGGTGCATCCCAGGTGGCGGGAGATGCTCAGTGACGCCCTTCTCTCTCCATGGCCTCTGCTCAGCTTGGATTTCTCCTGATGGTGACCCTTGCCATCCGCTCATCCTTGGCCACGGCTGTTCTCCCCACTGGCTGTCCCCACTGTCCCCAGAGGCCTGTGGCTCTGGCCTCCCCCGTTGGTCCCCATGAGGAGTCTGCTGGGGGCGGGTGGGTTGGTTTACCGTGACCGTTGGCCCCTTGGATGGGCTCCTCATCCTCCCTCTGAGGCAGACAGGTTTATGGTGCCAAATGCGTTGTTTGGACGGTGTCGCAGCTGAGCTGGGGGCGGGGGTCAGGCAGGGACCGTTTCAGCTCAGTGACCACCCTGGGCTTCGTCTAGTTACTGTGTCCTGTTCCTGCTTTTGGCTTACCTTTTTTTTTTTCTTTTTTAAGATTCTTAAATTTTGTGGTAAGACAACTATTTTTCTTTAAATCACTAAGTAACTAGAATTTCAGTGAGAAAGAGGGGTCATTTTATTTTTCCCTTGTACTCGGTTGCAGTCCTGTCGGGCGTCTGGGCAGCTGCAGGCCGTTCCCAGCCCGCAGGATGCTGCCTTTCGCCGGCAGAGCTCCGTGTGCGCTGTCCCCGCGGTGGCGACCATCCCCTGCTGCTGGGCTCGGCCTTCCTCTCCACGGGGGCCTTGGTTGGGACTTAGTCCCGTATCAAACCATTTATGTAGAAAAGACATGATATTGCAGACTAATTCATAATTTTATAATTTTTTCTTCAAAAAGTTTCAAAAATTCGTGTTCACTAAAAGTCTTCATCTTCAGGCTCAGCTTCTTGTTTTGAGGTTAAATTTTTTAGACAATTAAACAGCTGGGGGTAGGTGCACGTGTCTTTGAAACAGGGACTAAGTGGGGGCACCTGGCCGGCTCAGTTGGTGGAGCAATGACTCTTGATCTCCGGGTTGAGACTTCGATCCCCACGGTGGGCGTAGAGCCTACTTTAAAAACACACACACGCACAAAGACTTAAAAATATTTTTCCCACTGTAATTTATTTTCCAGCCAAATTATTTTAAAAAGTTTTTTTTGGTGAACATTCTCTCAGATTTAAATGAATATGGTATTTTACCCTATTTGGACGAGTGGTCATCTACTACTTCTATTACTTAAAAGTCTCCTACAGTGACTAAAACTCAGCCTTGCTGGACCGTGCATTATGATGGACCCTTGTCATCTGCTCACATCTGGCTGACTTACCCTCGCTCTCTCTAAAGCTGGAGGAGCCTCAGGCGAGGTCCTGAACTTTGACCCCGCTACCCCCACCTCCAGGTTTCAGAGCAGGTGGCTGCCGGCACGAAGGATCGAAGAATTGTCCGGCCAGTACTTTTAGACCCCATTCAAAGGGGGGGTGTTTCCTTTGAAGAAATGGGATGGCTTAACCCTCCCCTGCACAGTCCACCGGTGCTTGGTGCAGATCAGCCAGAAGGGAGCAGAAACTGCTGTGCTGCGTGGGGGGGCAGTCTGTCCACGCGGGGCAGCCGGCACCTTCCAGAAGCATCTGTTACAAGCAGCACAGCTTGCAAAGTGCCAGGTTAGGCAGATCAGGCAGCATCTTTCTGCGCCCCCCCCCCCCCGAGTGCTGATCAATCAAATGAGAGCTGCTCCCTCAGAACTGGAACGGTCCCCAGTGAGGCTGGGGGCTGCCCTAGACAATGCTGCGACTGGGGCAGGCCCGGGAGCCAAGGCTGGGCTGCTGCCGCTGGCACGCGCACACAGCGTGGTCGCAAATGCAAAGGCCTTTGTCCCAACACGTTCTCTGCCAGTGTTAGCCCAGCAAAAGCGACTTCGCCGCCACTGCAATTCTGTGCACGGTCGTGGGTGCCTCTGCCTCGGTGTGACTGCTGTTGGCCCCTGCTGCGCGCGGGCCTCACCTCCCAGGCCTGGGTCCCCACTTAGAGCATTCGCACCGTCACGTGGCAGGCTGGTGGCCCCGGGAGGCCTCGGATCCCCACACCCTGAATGTGCAAACCCAGAGGCTTGTTTTCCTAATGTTCTTTATTTTTTCACATAAGTAACATTTGTGCCTAAAAATGGTGCTGTTGACATCTGGCGGGCTCTCGGGGGCTGTGTTCTCTGGGAGGTGCCGAGTGTGCAAAACGGCGGTTCCCTGTGGTCACTTGTGTATATGCAGGATCCAGTGTGTTCCTCACTGTTTGGTTTGGGGACATGGCCATTTGACTAACATGAAATGATCCTGAAAGGTCCACATGGAGGCAGGCGTGCGCCTGTCCTGCTGCTTTGGTGGCCACTGCCTGTGGTTCTTGGGGTTGTGTTTTTAAAGAGGCCTTCAGCGAAACCCTGGAGGTTTTGTTCTAACAGATTCTCGGTGACAGGACCCACACAGCGTCTGGCCCTGGGCGTGTGGGGCCGGGCACCACTTCACGCTGTGGCCCTGAGCAGACCGTCCTGGCCACGCTGTGTGGGCCAGGGATCAGGGAGGGCAGCCACCTGTGTGTCCACTGAATGCTAGAGCTCGCGGGGCCGCAGGCCCACCCCATTCACGCCTCAGTTGGTGCTGATTTGAAGTGAAGGCAGAAATGTTGCCACTACATAATCCTGAGATTTGAACTAAACACTCTGATTGTTCCTGAGATGGGATGGGGAGACCCAGTTCCCTGTTGAGGGGCTGCCCTTCCACTAGGTACCTGTAGGGGAGCAGGTGCCTAAGAGGCTCCAGCTGCATGGAGGGGGTTCCCCGGATGCCTCCCCCCTTTCTCATGTGTCTCACACTCCAGAGGGAAGCCTCAGGGGCAGGAAGGAGTTCCAGTGGACTCTTGAGGCCCGCAGAGAAGAGAAGAGAAGAAAGGCAGGCTCCTGACTGGGGGTTCTAATTTCTTGGGCCAGGGAGTTGTCCCTCGTGGTGGGTTTGGGATTGGGAGATTGCCCCGGGCTCCCTGGGGGCATGGCCCTGCTGACCTGGGTGCTGTATTCTGTCCTCGAGCCTTTGGGGGGTGTTCAGAAGCTCCACACTCTCCTGGGGTGCGGCTGGCTGTCATCCGTCTCGGGACCATGGGCCTGGGTTCAGCTCGGCATCGACCCTCTCAGCATCACCCACCCACCCCCGCAGCTGTGTCCGGAGTGGCTCCGGTGGCCCAGCCCGCAGGGCAGGTGGCTGGCGCTTGGGCACTTCTGAGCTGAGCTGCCTTTGAGGATCTTCCCCCAGAGGGGACTTGGGTCCCCACATATGAATTCTTGCTCCATGTCTTATGTTTCCGTTTGATCAAGCCTAAAACGGAACTAAAACTAGATTATAGGGTTCAAAAAGATGAACAGGTTCTCTAGGTGTGGCTCACTCCTGGGGATCCTCAACTACATAGGATTTGGGTTCACATCCAAGGCCAGAAAGTGGAAAGACCTGAATTAGGCATGGCAGCGTTTGGGACAGCAGGTGTTGATACCCCACCAGTGTGTCCTCGGGGCTGTTCGCTCAGCATCTCTGAAATAGGCTTGCTTTTGCTGGGCTAAAACCGGTTTGGTCCAACCAGGGCCTGACCCCACCGCCATGAGCAAGTTAACCCCTGTGGTGGGTGTAAGGGGAGTCCAGGGCCCCCCGGGGTGAAGCTTCTGGCTTCCCCTGGTTGCAGAGCGGGAACACTTGGGGCCTGTGGGGCGGTGGTGCTCCTGCCCCCACCCACGGGAGCTGTGACGCTGCTTGGTCCCGAGGCCCCTTTGGGCCCAGGTGCCACCTCGCAGGGAGCGCAGAGCTGGCCCACCGCTCACCTCCCCTGCTGGAGTTGTCTGCACTCAGGGACCCTGCTTCTGTCCTCGCTCTTCCCAGCCTGTCTCACCTGGGTTTGTCTTGTGTTGGGCTGGTGACATTTGTGAGGAAACGAGGCTTGAGCTGTGCTCACCCGTCCTTGGCAAGACCCTCTGCCCGGCCAGGACTGGCAGAGGCCCAGGGGGCCAGGGGTAGGAGTGGGTGCCTGCGGCAGATCCCTGCCTCGTCGCGACTCAGTGAGGATGTGGGGTGTGGGGGCTCCACTGGTAAACCCATGGCCTTGGAGAGTGAGAGTCTGGTCCCTCGTTTGGATTTCTGTCGGCACCTTTCCCTTGCTCTGGAAACGGCTCATCTGCTCATCTCCCTTGTTTGTTTGCCTTTAGCTTACACCTCTGCCCTCCATCTTCCTTCGTGGGAACATCTCCACGTTTGAGCCAGCATTCTGCAGGTGGGCTCCACGGGCACAGGCCTTGCTCTGTGCCAGCCCCTGGCTCCCTCCATCCCTCCTCCCAGGACGGCACATGGTGCTTCCCCTGGACGGAAGGAGGCTGCCTTTGTGGTGAGGGCCTTTCCCTGGGGCCCCAGTGTCCATGTCCACAAGATGGGCTGTCGAAGTCAGCGTCTTTGGGACATCACTTTAAAGATGAAAATGTCCAGCTAAACCTCTGTGACTTGCACTGAGGAGAACATTGTGGTTGGAGTTAAATCTGATGTTTGAAAAGTTGCCCTGAGTCAGACCTAGACTCATGTGCCTCAGCTCTCAGGATTAGAGCAACTGTGCAGGAGGACGGATGCCCAGGGTCTCAGAAGGGCGGCCTTCCAAGGCGCCCCCAGACCCTAGGGCCCCCGTCCTTCTCTGCTGCGCGGGACTTGTTTGCATTTCAGCTTTGTAGAGAGGACAGATCCGTTGTGGCTGCTCGGTGTCTTTTCTCGCTTCCCATTTCTCTTTCTGGGGACAGTCTCCCATCCTGCATCTGATGTGCTTGCCCTCGGGTTTCGTTTGGCCCACACACTGATGTTTATGTAACAGTTCTTAAAGAGCGCGTGCCCTGGAGTGACAAGGTCTGAATCATTCGTCGGATGGTTAAGACCCCAGAGTGTTTCAAGAGGATCCTTTCTGTGCTTCCTGTGGTGGGACACAGAGCACCAGGTCCCTCCAGGTGCCCCCAGATCTGTGCCAGCCTCGCAGCTGTGGGAGGGGGTGGTTGGATGGACAGACTCCTCACGTGCTCCTTCACCTGTTGCAGGTGAGAACAGGGAAGACACGTGCCTTCTGAAGGCTGGGGGCTAGGAGTGTATGGTGGCTCCTCGGCCTCAGACCACATTGCTCAGTGGGGCGGGGGTGGGGGGGCCTCACCCAGAGGTCTGCATTGCACAAGAGCCAGAATGTGTACCTGTGGCTTCATCCCCATCTCCTCGGCCTTCGGGAAGTATCTCAGGTTCACGTGGAGGCTGAAGCTTCACTAGGAGGCTTCCCCCGATCCATCCCAGGGCACTTTTGGTCAGGGTGCTGGGGAGAGGGGGTGCCCGCATGCCACATCCTATGCCCCCACCCACCTAGGAACCCAGTTTCCTAGTCCGGTCAAGGGAGCTCCTTTCTCAGGAGAGTGTGACCTGCTGGTGAGACTCTGGCCTCCTGCCGTGCCGTCCCTGGCAGCGCCGTCCTGCCTTTGGGAGTTGGCTGGCCACTCACTCAACACGGGCGGCCAGGCTGGTGGCTGGTCCAGGCCTGTGTGTGCTGGGGCATCTTGCTGCACTCTGGTGACCTTCACATCCTGTCCCTGTCCTCGCGTGGTTTCCAGGGGGGCTCTGGAGCGGCCGGTGGGTTTGTGGGTTCATCTTCAAGGGCTCCTAGCTTGTGCACTTCCACCTGGCCCAGCCTGGGCCTTGCATCGCTGTTGTTTGCCAGAAAACAGTCCAAAGGGTTACTGTCGCTACTTTCTTCATCCACTACTGAGGGTTGGGGTTTGATCCCTGAACTAGGCACTTTTTCTTTCGTTTGTTCCTCTTCTATATAAATCACTGAGGCTTAAGTAAAGGAGGGGCAGTTTTGCGGGGCCCTAGGGGCACTGCTGCGGAGCGCGTGGTGGCCCCATCCCTCCTCAGGGGCAGTGCCTGGGAGCCACAGCCTCGCTGCCAGCTGCACACCCCTCGGTGGTGGTCTGTCTCCGAGGACACGCTGGAGCTCGGCAGTCTTCATCCTGCTAGCAGGAGTTCGGACAGTGGGACCCCGGGCCCTCCTGACTGCCTCGGCCGCCTCTGTCCTTCCAGCACCCACACGGGGCCCGTCCTGAGCCGTGTCTTCACACTGGACTCTGACGCCAAGCGTGTGAAGGGCCGAGTGCTGCACGGCCTGCGTGTGGCCGCACAGCCGCCCCGGGCAGGCGCAGCAGGGGGGTGGCGGGCCGGCAGCAGGGGGGTGGCGGGCCGGCAGCAGGCCCATCCCAGGGACATGTGTGGTGGATGGGACGCTTGGCCAAAAACATGAGCAGATGCAAAAGCACCTCCCAGTTAACAGTCACGTGTCTTTTCAACTTAGGAGTCTTCTGAAGACCGCTTGAATACATTCTGGAAGCTCTCTGGAAAGGCAGGAAATGTATTTTGAGTAATAGGAGCTTAAGCAAATTGTTGTAACTTAACATCTGGGAAAGCCATTAAATGTATCACTCAGAAATCCCTCAGTCAGCTAGTCTATGTCTCTTAAATAGAATTAACGAGATGCTTGTCCCCAGCTGTCTGGAACGACCTTTAGAGACCAGGGCTGTGTCTTTAGGGCCTTTGTCCCAGTCTCTTGAGGGCGGGGAACCCTATCCCTGGGGCCCTGAGTATAGACCGGGCCACTGGGGTTGGGTGGGGGTAGGCCACACACCTCTGCTGCAGGGCCTGTGTGTGTCCCCTCAGCCCCGCTGGGGACTCTGGGCCCTGTAGGCTCTGGGCCTCCCTCACTGTCTATTTTCAGTTAACCTGGGGCTTCTGCCCCCTGCACCCTCTTCTTGCTGCTGAAGTTCCCTTTCTTGGTGGTTTCCAGATTTTTCTGGTACTGCTGTAACTGAGCAGACTTGGGAGTACTGGCTTTGTCTTTGCTGAAGAGCTTGTGCTCAGTGTGAATGGTCACCGAGTTGCTGCAGGAGGAGTCAAAACAGCAGGTTGAAGAAAGGAGAGTGAAGGTTGCAGATACCAGGTCTCTGCTTTCTGGAAAGGGGTTGGTGTGAAGGCTGTGGCCAGCCTGGCAGGCTGAGATGAGCGTGTGCAGAGATGCTGGTCAGGGCCAGTCTGCGGGGCTTAAGGCAAGTGCCTCCCCCACCGGCTTGTCTTCTGCCGGACCCAGAACTGCCTCAACCCTTCCGTTGCTTCGATGCACCTGCTGGGGAGGGCTGTGCTGGTGCACACTCAAGGCGCTGAGCTGGGTGGGGGTTTAGGCGCCTCCTGGGTTTGAGAAAAAGTCTTTCTAAAGTTCCTTGACTCTAGCACTTAGCTATACGCAGAATGGCATCTTACATATGTTGGACAGAAATAAGAGGATCAAGCCACGGCCAGAAAGGTTCCAGAACTGCAGAGACCTGTTTGATCTGATCCTCACCTGTGAAGAGAGAGTGTATGATCAGGTGGTGGAAGGTAAGGCTGCAGACCGAGTGTGCCCCGAGTGCCTGGGCCACTTCTCCGCCCGTCACGGCCTCAGTGGCCTCCCTGGGCAGGACGTGCAGCTGCTTCCGGGGCCGGGGAAGGTGGTCAAGGCTGTAGTGAGGAGGCCCCCGACCTGCAGGGCCCGCCTGAGGATGGAGGTGAGGGTGGGAGATTGTAGCCTCTGGCTGGTCATGTTCATCCGTGCAAAACCACCTGTGTGTCCGCTGAGCACACAGTGCAGGCTTTAAGGTCTTTGGGGTGCATGAAGAGCACGTAGGAGGCGAGGGGACCAGGGGCCTGGTACTTCGTGGGTGAGAATGCTGTTGGATGCTCTATCCCAGGACGGCCTGGCTGTTTGTGAGAGAGACCGGATGGCCGGCGCATTGAGGCTGGTGATCACCAGGTTTCCCTGAATCTCACCGGGCTTGGCCTGGTTGACCCCCCCCAGGGCCGGAGATGGGTAGAGCAGGGTCCCTGGTTCCATGGCCTCTGACCGCCGTGTCGCCCGGTCCCGTTAGATCTGAACTCCAGAGAGCAGGAGACCTGCCAGCCAGTGCACGTGATCAATGTGGACATCCAGGACAACCACGAAGAGGCCACCCTGGGGGCGTTCCTCATCTGCGAGCTGTGCCAGTGCGTGAGTGTCCCGGCCCCGCCCCCGCCCCGGCCCCGGCTCCGCCCCCGCTCCGGCCCCGGTCCCGCCCCCGCTCCGGCCCCGGTCCCGCCCCCGCTCCGGCCCCGGTCCCGCCCCCGCTCCGGCCCCGGTCCCGCTCCGGCCCCAGGGTCCAGGTGTGCCTGCCCCGGCGTCCCCGGGAGCAGTCTTTGCCAGAGGGACATGACCAGGACCGTCTCTTCCTGGCACAAAGGTTTTACCAGGAAAGGGGCTGTCATGCAGTTCAGTTCGTGTTCATGTTGGGTTATTTTCATATGTTCAAGGCGCCCATCGACCACGCGGCTTTGATTTAAGAACTTGCTTCTGTGCTTTTTGTTCGGGTGATGGAAGTGCAGTGTCCTGCTCAGTGTCTGGCCCTGTGCCCACCGAGAGCTTCTGCCAAAATCCCAGTCAGGTCTAGCAGAGCCCGGGGGCCCCCAGAGCCCTGTGGATGCCGTCATGTTCTCTTCTGCATCCTCAGGACCTGTCGGTCCTTGGCCTTCCCCGAGTGGCCATGGGCATCCTCCTTTGTGTGGAAAACCGTAGGGGCTTTGCAGCTACTATGCGGCTATGCTCAGAGCAAAAACATTTCCTCTTAGGCCTGGCAAAAGGACCTACCCAAGGAGACACCCACATGCCTGTAGGTTCCGCTCGCGAGACCTGCATTTAAGTCAGCTGACTCTGAGTGACAGAAAAATGAGTGAAACATGTGGCTTAACCAAGAAGTCCAGAGACAGGCAGGCCTGGACTGGTTTGCCACGGGAGGGGCCCGGGTCCTCCTCTCTTGTTGCGCCCAGCACAGCTCCGGTTCCCAAGATGCCTCGTGGCCCAGCATGGCTGCTGAAGCTCCTGCACTTGTGCCCATGTTCTGGCCATTATGCAGGAGAAAGGGCTGAAGAGGAACACAGTCCCAGAAGTTGCACATGTGACTTCCATTTGGGTCACCCTGACAAACGAGTTACAGAGGGGCTACTCTTCACTTCAGAGTGGCACTGCTTACAGGCCAAGACTCAGGCCAATGAATAGCCTCAGCCGTGGTCCAGCCCATACCAGCCCTGAATCAGCCTTGAGCTGGCCACTGGCCGCACCTCCTCCTCTAGGGCAGTGGTTCTCCACCAGGGGACGTCTGGCCACATCTGCACACATCTGTGGGTCTCACAACGTGGGGGTTACGGTAGGGGCAGCACTAGGATGGAGGCCACAGATGTTCAGCCGCACTGCAGAGCCTGGGCTGGCTTCGTCACTGGGTGCCTTTGAGCAAGTGACTGCACCTTGGCAGAGTGGGGGCAGGAGGGGCCGTGAGCGTCCATAGTTCATGTATGGGGGGCATCCGAGGGCAGGCCCGGCTGCAGGCTCTCTGCCTCCCTTCCCTGGTGGGACTGCCCCCAACCCTCTGTGCTCAGGCGCCGGCCTGGGGCGGGTGGGAATGAGTCTGCAGAGCGGAGGGCACAAGCTCAGCAGGTGTTGCTCTCGCTTCTGCTGGGGGCGGGGCTGGGGCCGGGGCTCAGGGCAGCCTGTGTGCTCTCCCCAGATTCAGCACACCGAGGACATGGAGAACGAGATCGATGAGCTGCTTCAGGAGTTTGAGGAGAAGAGCGGCAGAGCCTTCCTGCACACGGTCTGCTTCTACTGACCCACCTGGCCGGGCGCCCGGGGCGCCACCCACCCTCCTGAAGCTGTCTTTTTGAGCTTCCTTTTGTTAATACTTTTTCCTTCCTGATATTTGTTTTTACTTTTGGGTATTCTGCCGGCCACGGCAGTGGCACCCAATAAACTGTGCATAGGAAATGCGAGGACACACAGATGCCAGATTCAAAACAATCACGTTTTCTCCCTCCCGCTTTTACTTACGAGTGGGATGTTGATTATAAAGGTTTTTTTTTTTTCCTTTACCCAGGAAAGTAAACTACGGTTTATGGTACATTTTGCCCATGCATTTGTGGCTTTCATTGTGGTCCCTTCCCCTCTGCCCCCCAAACTTGCTGGAATGTACAAATAACCTGAATAAAGCAACGGGCTTTATCTTGCTAGGAAAGAACCTGCAGTTGTCCAGTAAATCCATGTTGCTGGTCGTCTTTGTCCTGAGTCCCCACCTGGCCTGCTCCTGCCCACCTGGCTCTGGTCCCTCTGGAGGGACTCCTGGGTCTGACCCTGCGACTCAGACTGCTTCTGAGGGCCTGTGGGGCAGCCCAACTTCCAGCAGGATCCTGAGGTCCTGCTACCCCCAGGGACTGCTGGAAGAATGGAACCCTTCTCCCTGTGGCACCTCCTCCTGGGGCTGAGACCGTTGTCCCCCGAGGAGTCTTACTTCCCCACGACCCCTGCTGACCCATAGCTGTGGAAAACCTCGGGTCCCCGTGGGGAAGTGTCGGGGACTCCCGCGCAGGCGGTGCTGTCTTGGGGCTGTGTGGGTGACAGCTTGGCTCAGGGACTCTTCCCCAGGCTCCCAGGATCATGGGGCAGCCTTCGGAGAACCATGGACACTGGCCTGGGCTTCCAGGCTGCCCAGTCCCGGTGCCTGGGGCTGACACCAAAGGGAAGATGGGACTGAGGCTGGCCTTGCCACCGCCGTGGGGCATCCTTTGTTTTTTGCTGGACCATGTGGCCATGGCTTTGGAGTGACCTCCCTGGCAGCTCCCCAGCGGCCCTGCAGGGCCCTCTGCTAAAGGCAGGCACTTGCTGGAGGAAGCCGGGTGCCAACCAACGTGCCGGCGGCCCCGAGGCCCAGGAGGAGGGTCTGGGGACGAACCCCAGTGCCCTCTCCTGGACCGCTCGGTCTGGTCGGGACGTGGCCCCGGGATCCAGGGGCGCCGGGCAGGCAACCAGGGCTGGGACGGGCCCGATGGGGACAAGAGCCCGCCCTGCGGCCCCCGGGGAGGGGTCCGGCCGGCAACGCGGCGCGGGGCGGGGCCCGCGGGCGGGCGGCGCGGCCCCTCCCGGGAGGCGGGCACGGAGGGCGGGCAGGCAGCGGAGGCCGGAGCGGCGCCGAGCGCGCGGAGGGAGGAGGCCGAGGGCGGAGCGGAGCGCGCGGGCGCGGCAAGCGCGGCGGCCCGGCGGCCGAGCGACCCCGGGAGCGGCGGCGTCCTCTGCCCGCCCCGCCCCGTGCCTCCTCCCCGGCGGGTGCGCGGCGGGCTGACCTCTGCGGAGGCGGCCGGGGCCCAGCATCGGGCCGGGGCCGGGGGGGCGCCGGGGCCGGGGGGCGGCGCTCCGGCCCGGCCCGGCCCCGCCCGATGTCCATGAGCGCGAACACCATGATCTTCATGATTCTGGGGGCGTCGATCGTGATGGTGAGCGGAGGGGCTTCCCGTGCGCCCGCGCCCGCCTCCCGCGCCCGCGCGCCGCCTCCCCCACCTCCCGCGCCTTGTTTACCGGCCCGCGCGGCCTGCGCTCCCCATCCCCGGGCTGCCCCGCGCTCCCCATCCCCGGGCCGCGCTCCCCATCCCCGGGCCGCGCTCCCCACCCCCGGGCTGCCCCGCGCTCCCCAACCCCGGGCTGCCCCGCGCTCCCCATCCCCGGGCCGCGCTCCCCGTCTCCCGGCAGCGCCGAGCTCCCCATCCTTGGCCTACGCTTCCCATCTCGACTGCCCTGAGCTCCCCGACTCTGGGGTTGCCCCGGGCACCCCTATCCCAGGGCTGCGCTCCCCCACCCCCAGCGCGCCGCCCCCCACACCCCACCCCACGCCCCGGGGCCCCGGCCAGGCCCGCTTCTCGGCGCTGACCGGTCATGGGCTCTTCCAGGCCATCGCGTGCTTGATGGACATGAACGCACTGCTGGACCGATTCCACAACTACATCCTCCCGCACCTGCGGGGCGAGGACCGCGTCTGCCACTGCAACTGTGGCCGGTGAGTCCGCGCCCGGTGGGGCACACGCGTGATCACACATGTGCGGCGGCGGGGCCCACTGGGGCGCAAGCAAGCCCCAGGCAGAGGCCTGGCTGCAGGACTGCGCTAGGCCCGTGGGGGAAGGACTGCCCAGCCTCCGCTGGGCACCTGGGGATTGGCCAATCGGGTTCCAGGAGGGGGAGCATGCCTGAGTAGTTAGGACCCCCTCCCAAAATGCCTTTAGAGAAAGGGCCTGTGCCAGGGTGATGAGCAGACTGGGCCCCAGGCCTCCTGGTCCAGGGCCTGGAGGCCAGGAGAGCCACAGCCCAGCCCTGTGTGTCAGGAGGGATCCTGCGCACGGCTGTGCCCACAGAGTACACGGTCCTTTCGGGGCCCTGCACTAATGTTCATGAACTTTCCTGCAAGCCAGGTACAGGGAAGTGCAGAAGGTCAAGGTGGGCAGAGCCTACCTCCAGGGGCATCTGGTCCAGCCCTGTCATTGCACAGAGGAGGAACTGAGGCAAAGCTGGGTGTGGCTTGCTCAAGGTCATTCAGAGAGCCGTGGGAGAACCCAGGCCCCCTACATCCACTGTGTGAACGCCCCCATTCTGTGCACGTGTAGTGACGGAGTCTTCCTGGCCATGCATGTTTGTACGTCCATGTACAAAATAAACCTCTTCTCATGAGACGCGCATATGTGTACTGTCTGCGTATACATGTGCGTACACATGGCACACACATCCGCATGCACACCATCTCCGCAGGAAGCCCTCATGCTGGGGCCAAAGAGAAAGCAGAAAGACGCTTGGGTGGATAGAGACTTGCCCAAGGTCACACAGCTAGTAAGGGACTGGGGGCCGAGCCCGGAAGCTGTGTTCCTCAACCCTGTCCTGTATTTCTGCCCCAGGGACACGTGTGCACACACTGTGGGTGGGGGTATGTGTAAGAGAGACAGGGCAGTTACGTGCCATGGGTACCGAGCAGCGTATGGAAGCAGAACCCAGACGTTAGGGAAGGTAGAGAGGGAGTGTAATGACCCTCGCATGTGCTGTCCCAAGAACCATCGAAAGAGTTTGCTGGGTGCGGGGGTGGGGGCGGGGGCGGTGGGGCACTCTTTCCCAGAGATTCCTGTGTTCGTTCCTGGTGCACACAGCCCCAACCTAAGGAAAGGCACAGGGTCAGCCCCATGGCCACCTGGGACAGCCATGACTATGAGCAGGTTAAACCGGGGTGGTCCCGAGACTCGCCCGGAGGCTGGCAGTGTGTCCCGTAAACATGAGAAATGCACAGTTTACATGTGTGTGGGCTGTTGTGTCATGACCAGCATGTATGTGCCTGTGACCTCACACGAAGGACCCATCTGGGCAGACAGGGGGTGCTTCCAGCGTGTGTTTGCCCAGGATGCGTGTATGCGTCATCTGTAGCATCCAGAGTCCATGTGGACTCAGCTAGGACGCTCGCGCACAGGGTACCGGCTGAAGCTAGTCCTGTGTGCGCAGGTTAGTGCGTCTGTGGACGCAGAAAACCCGGAGAGCTGCCCCTGCTGCAGATGTAGAGCTTCTGGGTGTGTGTGTCCACATCACTTCATAGAGGATACGTGGATTCAGTGTACAACGTATCCTTACACATCGACAACATACATGTGTATGCGCAGCACCCAGACAGCGAAGAGTGTGCTCCGCGTGGGCACAGCGAGTGTGTCTGCAGAGAACAGTGTTGCACATGCAGTATCCGTGTGTAAGCCATGTACACAAGTTGCCGCAAGCGGCTCTATCCATGTGTGCATACACCATGTGGAGCCTGCACATGTGTATGCCTCCGACATGCCTCTGTGGAGAATTCTGTGCAGAGGACACGTATGTAGATGAGTGCTCCTAAGTATACGTGCCAGCAGGCAGTGTCCATGTTACACCGGGGACGGCTGAGTGCATGTGCATCCGCATGTGACGCGCGCCGCGCTCGTGCCTGGGCAAGCATGCACATGCACACATGTGGAGCTCGTGGACCCGAGTCCATGGTATACACGCCACGTCTTGTGCATGTGGCCGGCGTGTATACACAACATGCATCGGACCTCAGGTAGGCACATGCAGCATGCGTGGCCCAGGCAAGACTCGTGTATGTACACATCATGAAAGTCCGTGTGCACATGTGAGACCTGAGCCCCTGCCCCCAGAGGCCTGACTGGGGGAAGGAGGAGCGTGAGGGGCAGCGAGGAGCTGCAGATGCCAGGCCAGGGATGGGGGCACAGGTTGTGACCTCTGACCCCCTGGAGGTCCTGAGCCGCCAGGGGTGGTTGGGCCCCTGGCCTCACCCTGCTTGCAGGGCACCAGGCACGTTTCTGGCTTCTTTGGCAGCCTGACCTTCAAGTTCCCTACCTTGACCAGCTGTGTGTCCAGGGGCAGGAAGCAGCAGTCCTGAGGAAGGCCCTGTCAGGGGTCCTCGGCCCAGAAGCCTGGGTAAAGCAGGAGGGGACAGTGATGCTCTGTGTCAGCAGCCCCTGTGTGGCCTGCCTGGCCTGGTGCACCCCAGGTGATGGGGACCTTGAACAGGTCATGAATGGCGTCCGCTCCTGGGGAACCTGCAGCTGCTGCTCGTTCTGGGTGGTGATTAATAGTTTTCCACCACTTATTGGTGACTGACAATAGCTACTGACCAACTGATCAGTAAGCATGGCTGCCACGTATCAGGCCATCCTTGCTACTGACTCAGGGCTGGCTGGAGGCCTCCGAGCCATGGGGCTGTGGCCAGGGCCCCACCACTGGGACTGGTCACACTCTGGACATGCTGAGCAGGATGGCCTCCATAGTTCCCGGAAGGAACAGGAGGAGTGTGAGGCGAGGCCTGCCTGCTGCCATCCCTAACGGGCTCCTACTGGAAGGAGGACGCTGTGTGGACCCCGCTGGTGCAGGGACATCGGTAGGGAAGGAACAGCAAGGAATCAGGGAGGAGTAGTGGGGTTTCCGTATTTGAGACGGTCCCTGTGGGGGAGTGTGAAACATGGCCAGTTGCGAGGTTGGGGCGTGGGGGTAGGGACCTATCTCAGCTGAACACCAGGCGGAGGTGCCAGCATCTAACTGAGGGGAAGATGGGGAGAAGCAGGTTTGGGGAGGGAGGAGCTATTTTTAGGTATGAGTTTGAGGTGTCTGTAGATCCCACGTGGAGACGCCACACAGGCAGCTAGAGCTCAGAGCAGACGGGGAGGGTAGGGGGAGTGTGTGCGGCCAGGGACTTCGGGGTATTGGGGCTAGAGAATTGCAAAGACCAGCAAAGGGGCTCGGGGAGGAGGGGAACCATGAGAGCTGGCCCCCTGGGCAGGAGGGCTCCAGAGAAGCCGCTGCACTGCCAGGCAGGAGCATGACAGGGGCGAAGGGTGGACCCCACGGTCCCTCTCCGGGGCTCTCCTGCAGGCCGAAGCGGAGGTCGGGAGTGGGGACAGACCCAGAGTCTGTTGTCCTGGGTGCTGATCTCCTGGGTAGGGCCACCCCACCCAGGATCTCCAGGCCCAGGAGGGCTTGCTGGAGGAGGAGGGAATCCAGAAAGGCCTGAAACTGGAGGGAAGCACGTGGGGAGAGTTCAAAGTTCCTCAGAGGCAAGCCTGGACAGTGGGGGAAAGGGAGGCTGAGAAACACCACACAGGCCACGGTGGGGGAGGCAACACATGGGAGTCCAGGGACCTCCGGGCAGCTGGAGCGTCCTGGGAGCCGCAGCGCCGGCCGCGGACATGCCCCTCTGTGGGGACGTGGGCAGGAGAGGGGCACGAGGTGGACACTGGACAGAGCCCGCTGGACCTCCAGCCCAGAGAACTGAGGAAGGGGAGGTGCCTGCAAAGGATGAAGGAGCAGAAGGAAGAGCAGAGGCCCGGCGCAGGGCCGACCCACTTGGCATTTGGTAGCAGGGAGGAGGATGAGAGGGTGTGCGGGAGGGGAGGCTGTGAACCTGCGACTGGATGGGGACATCCCGCCCTGGGCCTTCGCCCTGGAAGCTTGTTCGCCTGCACTGTTCCTGTGACCCGGCACGGTTGCCTCTGAGCCCCGGGGCGGAGGAGGGAGGAGGGCGATACTTGGGCAGGTACACTCTGGCCGCTGACCGCGCACACTCCCCGCTCCGGGCAGCCTCTCGCCCGGTGAGCGGGCCCTGGGCGAGTCAGCCGGCCCCTTCCTGACCTCAGCTCCGCACAAGGGCTGCTCTAAGACCAGCAGGGCGAATGGGTGCCGCTTACCGCCGGGGTCGCTGCCCGCCCCACGGGAGAGGTGCCAGCCCGCCCTGCCGCCCCCAGGCACCACATCCACTACGTGATCCCTTACGACGGGGACCAGTCGGTGGTGGACGCCTCCGAGAACTACTTCGTGACAGACAACGTCACCAAGCAGGAGATCGACCTCATGTTGGGGCTGCTGCTCGGCTTCTGCATCAGCTGGTTCCTGGTGTGGATGGACGGCGTCCTGCACTGCGCTGTGCGCGCCTGGAGGGCCGGCAGGCGCTACGGTGAGTGAGGGCGGCGGGGGACGCGCGGCCCGGCCCCTGCGTCCCACCCGCCCCCCCCGCGTCCCACCCGCCGCCCCGCCGGGCCCTCCCTGGCCACGCCCCCGGCGCCACGCCCCCACCAGGACAGGCCCCTCCGCGCCCTCCCGGGTCACCCCTCCCAGGCCACGCCCCCACCAGAGCTCCCCCTCGTTCCCTCCCAGGCCACGCCCTCATCGCCACGCCCCCGGGGTGCACGCCTCGCCCTCCCGCCCCACCACAACCCTTTAGGTCACGCCCCCGCCGGATCACGTTCCCGCCATGGCCACGCCCCACTAATGCCACGCCCATCACTTCTCACCACGCCCCCTCCCACGCCGTGCCTCCGCTCGACCACGCCTCCAACACCGACCCGCCCACGCCTCCGCCCCGACCTCGTCCTGACCGCGCTTCCGCCCCGCAGACGGCTCGTGGACCTGGCTGCCCAAGCTTTGCAGCCTGCGGGAGCTGGGCCGGCGGCCGCACAGACCCTTCGAGGAGGCGGCCGGCAACATGGTGCACGTGAAGCAGAAACTCTACCACAACGGCCACCCGAGCCCGCGGCACCTCTGAGCCGCGCGCAAGACTCGCGGGGCCTTCGGCCAACGCGCCCACGCACACGGGACTGGACGGCCGCCCCGGGCCAGGGCGCCCGCGGCCGCCGGGCGTGTCCAGCGGAAGGTGCTGTCTCCTCTTCTTTTTATAAAGGGGGTTGGGGCGGGGCAGGCCGCCGGCCTGGGGGGAGGACCCCGGCCTCCCGGGCCGGACAGGGCGCGGGGATCAGGGCGGCGGGCCCTGAGCGAGGGCGGGCGGGGGGCATGGGCACCTGTGCCGGCGGCCGGGACCACCTGCTTGCCCCCGCGCACTGCAGTCTCACCCGCACCTGGGCTGAGACCATGTCTGTTACTGAAACCCGGCTATTTCCTGTGCGCCCGGCTGCTTCTCGGGACCAGTTCTGGCGGAGGGAAGCAAGGCCGGGAGAGGGTCTTGGCAGGGAAGGGTCCGGCCCCCGGCCGCGCCCACGTCTGCACACGGGAGCATGTGCATGGGGCGTGTGCGTCCGCGGGCCGCAAAGGGGGTGGGGGGCGGGGGGCAGGGGTCTGGTGGAGGCCCCGGCCTAGCAGCAATAAGGCCCCAAGCCCCACTGCGGCAAGTGCGGCCACCCCGCCCAGGGCATCCCCGGTCGGGTGCCTCACTGTGACCCCCCACCCCTGCTGGTCAGTAAATTCTCCAGAAAGCTCCCGTCTCTGCCTCTTCTTTCATCTCTGAACCTGTGACCCCTTCAAGCCCCTGCCCCTTGAATCAGCCATGAGATACACACATTGTGAGGTATCCTTTCAAGTTTTTATTGGATTCTGGATAAAAAGACCCCCACTCCAATGGATGGAAGGCCACAGACCCTGCGGGTTAGGACAGCACCCCCAGCACTGGACATTCCTGGCCAGCGGGCCCCTGGCCCTTCAGGCACCACCACCAGTCCTTGGCAGCTAGTTCTCACCCTCTGGGTGTATCACAGCCAGACGTATGCAGGGCATCTCCCTCTTCCTAGTTCCGGGGGGCGGGGGGGGGGGGGGGGGGGGGGTGGGGGGGAGGGGAAGCAGCTCCCACCCAGCAGCGCAGGGGCCTGCTCTGCTCAGCCCTCACTTGCTGGGTGAGACTGGGCAAGGTCAGGCCCCTACCCATGGCCAGCCCCCCTCTGGACACAGATACAGCAGCGGGCCACAAGAGCTTAGCCAGCACCTGAGAACCCGCAGTACCAGCTGGACCACTGTCCCTGCACATGGGGACAAGTGCTTCTCCCCAGCACTGGGCCTGGCTTAGAGACTCACATCTCCCAGTAGTGTCCTGGGGGTCAGGTGATGGCCCCAGTGTGGACCACCCAGCAAGCACCACAGCCTGAAGGGAAAAGCCTGGCCTACAGAGGAGCCAACCCTACCACAAAGACACTACAACTGCAGTTGGTCCCAAGCAGAGGCCTTTAATG
This sequence comes from Zalophus californianus, assembly GCF_009762305.2. Taxonomy (NCBI): domain Eukaryota; kingdom Metazoa; phylum Chordata; class Mammalia; order Carnivora; family Otariidae; genus Zalophus; species Zalophus californianus. Next base: position 532,045 of record NC_045598.1, on the reverse strand, counting down.
CTGTCCTGGCCCTGACTGAGGAATATTTAAAAATGCTGAGGTGGGCAGCTGTGTAGGCCCATCACTGGGGGAAGTGGGCATCTTGGTGCTTCTTCCTGGCAGGGCCACCTGGCCAATGTGCCCCCTGGGTATCCAGGCCCAGCTCACTCAGCCTGTGTACTTGGGAGCCGGGGCTGGTTACCCTCAGGCCTGGGTCCCTCAGCCTTCAGCCACTGCATCTTCTGCTGGTGCTGCTGGATGGCATCCTGGACCCGGGCATCCATCATGGCCTCAGTGAGGACCCCATCCTCGGAGGCATATGCCATGGCCTGGCAGGGAAAGAGAACACTGATGCAGGCCACGCAGAGGGGCTACCTGCAGGGGAAAAGGGTCTCCCAGCCCCAGGCTTTCAGCCCCTGGGCCCCACAAGTCACCAGGAACCACCCACCTGCAGGACAGGGCCAGACCCAGGGATAAGCCAGCCTAGCGAGCACCACCCATGAGCTCGCCTCTTGGAGATGCCCTCCAGAACCTGAAGGGGTGGCGGCGAAGACTGCGATGTTGAGTCCACTAAGAGGATTGCTGGCCCATACCCTCTACCACAGGCCTGTGCTCAGTCTCGGGGGGGGCGTGGCCTCCCAGCAAAACACACACATGCCAACATGCCAACAGAACATGCTCTGCTCCCCTGTGTGTGCAGGAGTGTCCACACATGCATGCGTGCTTACAAGGGAATCCACAGCCCATGGCAGCCACCGTCCCTGCAATGCCCATGGCCCTGCCCACATCCCCAGTTGGCACGAGTGCCATGTTCTCGCATCACTGAGTTTCTCAATGACTTTCTAAAAATAGAAAGTCTGAGACCAGCTGTCAGGAAGCAGCTCAGCACCCCCAACGCAGACCTGGAAGGCCCCTAATTCACAGAGAGCAAAACTACCCTCAGGGCCAGGGCACAGATAACAGAAGCACCACAGGCTGGGGGGTGGGGGGGGCAAGTCCATGACACTGAGGGGAGAGCAGGACCCCCCTAGGAAGAGCGCTCCCTCAGAGCCCCCAGCAATTCTAACTTGGTCAGAAAGTAACCCACTAGGCCCAACTGCCCCTGAACGCTCAGCACCCAAAGCCGCTGGAAGGTTCCCTGGTAGGAAGGCAGAGGGAGTGCAGGATCCCCTTTCAGAACCCCACAGCATTTGAGCAGACATGTCTGCCCAAGGGGGCCAGGATCCCTATTGCGGGATGGCTGGACTTAGCAATGGGCTTCCAAAGAAATGAGGAAAGGGGAAACCAGTAACTTTACCATGGAGAAACCTGGCGGGCACCACCTTAACCAGGTCAACATCCCTGTGATGTACGGACGTCACGTGTCCCCTGTCAGGGCGTGACCAGAAGGGCACCTCATCTCTGGGGTCTTCTCCCAAAACCCACAATCTCAGTCTAACTGTGAGAAAAACATCAGAAGGACAATCTCTGTAACACCTGACCAGCACTCCTCAAAACTGCCAGGATCATCAAAAACAAGAGACATGTGAAAACTGTCACAGCCCAGAGGAGCCCAAGCAGACATGGCAACTGAACGAGATGGGGGACTTTGGAAGGAGTCCTGGAAAACATCAGGTCCGAGGTGGAATCCACAGTGACATGGCAAATGTGCCCAGTGAGAGGAGTCACACCACGGTGGGGGAAGCTCCACGCTATCCTTGCAACTTTCCTGTGAGCGTGCAGTTACTGAAACATAAGAAACTTCATTAAAAAAAAAAAAAAGGCAAGCCCTGGACTCAAGGATGATGCTTACAGGAAAATTAATCAACATGATGCACCATGTTAATAGAATGAAAGACAAAACCACACGATCATCTCAACTGATGCAGAAAATGGCAGTTGCAAAATTCAACACCCTTTCTTGGTGAAACACTCAATAAACTAGGGATGGAGGAAAATGTCCTTAACGTTCTAAAGGTCATTTATGAACAACCCACAGCAAATATATTATCAATGGTGAAAGACGAAGAGCTTTTCCTCGGAGGTAAGGCAGAAGTCAGGGATGCCCACTCGCACCAATACTATTCAACACAGTAGTGGAAGTCCTAACCAGAGCAATTAGGCAAGAAAAAGAAATAAAAGGGATTCAGATTGGCAGGGAAGAAGTAAAATTATCTGTTTGAAGATGATATATTCTTTTTTTTTTTTAAAGATTTTATTTATTTATTTGACAGAGACACAGCGAGAGAGGGAACACAAGCAGGGGGAGTGGGAGAGGGAGAAGCAGGCTTCCCGCGGAGCAGGGAGCCCGATGCGGGGCTGGATCCCAGGACCCCAGGATCATGACCTGAGCCAAGGCAGTCGCTTAACCGACAGAGCCACCCAGGCGCCCCAGAGATGATATATATTCTTATATGTAGTAAACCCTAAAAATTCCCCTCAAAAGTTAGAACTAATAAACTAAGGGTGCCTGGGTCGTTCAGTTGGTTAAGTGTCTGACTCTTGATCTCAGGTCACGTCTTGATCTCAGGGTTGTGAGTAAAAAAATAAAGCTTAAATAAGCAAATTCAGCAAATTTACAGGATACAAAATTAACACACAAAAATCATTTGTGTTTTGGGGCGCCTGGGTGGCTCAGTCAGTTAAGCGTCTGCCTTCGGCTCAGGTCATGACCTCCAGGTCCTGGGATGGAGCCCCACGTCGGGCTCCCTGCTCCGCGGGGAGCCTGCTTCTCCTCTGCCTCTGCTGCTCCCTGTGCTTGTGTGCACGCATGCTCTCGCTCTCTCGCCCTCTAATAAATAAGATCTTAAAAACAAAAAACCATTTGTGTTTCTATATGGTAATAATGAACCATCTGGAAAGGAAATTAAGAAAATTCCATTTATAATAGCATCAGGAAAAAAAATACTTAGGAATTAACTTAACCAAGGCCAAAAAGTTCTACACTAAGAACTACAGAATACTGCTGAAAGGAATTAAAGATCTCAAAATTAGAAAGATATCCACGTTCATTGGAAGACTTCAACTTGTTATGATGTCAATACCATCCAGAGCGATCTACACATTCACTGCAATCCCTATCAAAAATCCCAATGTTTTTTGCAAAAATAAAAAAAAAATCCATCCTAAAATTCATATAGAATCTCAAGGGAGGCCAAAGAGTCAAAACAGTCTTGGGTAAGAAGATTTTCAGGTCTCACATTTCCTGAGTTTAAAATCTACTACAAAGCTACAGTAACAAAATCAATGTACTGGCGTAAGGGCAGTTATACAGACCGATGGGGTAGAAGAGAGAGCCTAGAAACCCTCACATGTGTGGTCGGATGACTTCCAACAAGGATGCCAAGACCATTCAATGGGGAGAGGACAGTCTTTTCAAGCAATGGTGTTGGGAACACTGGATATCCACATGCAAAAAAGAATGAAGGTGGACCCCTACCCTATACCACACACAAAACTTAACTAAAAATGAATCACACCGGGGCGCCTGGGTGGCTCAGAGCATCTGCCTTCGGCTCAGGTCATGATCTCAGGGTCCTGGGATTGAGCCCCGCATCAGGCTCCCTGCTCAGCGGGGAGTCTGCTTTTCCCTCTCCCTCTGCCCCGCCCCCCACACGCTGCCACTCGTGCTTTCTCTTGCTCTTGCTCACTCTCAAATAAAATTTAAGGAAAAAAAAAAAAGAATCACACCTAAATATAAGACCTCAAATTACAAAGCTACTAAAAAAAAACAAAACAAAACAAAACAAAGAACAGAGGAAGCTTCCAGACACTGGATTTAGCGATGATTTCTTCTCTACGACACTGAAAGCATAGGTGACAAACAAAACTGACAAATTGGACTATATCAAAATTAAAATCTTTTGTGCAGGGGCGCCTGAGTGGCTCATTCGGGTGAGCGTCTGCCTTCGGCTCAGGTCATGGTACCGGGGTCCTGAGATCAAGCCCCGCACTGGGCTCCCTGCGCACTGGGGAGTCTGCTTCTCCTTCTCCCTCTACGCCTCCCCGTTTGTGCTCTCTCTCTCTCAAATAAATAAGCACAATCTTAAAAAAAAATCTTTTATGCATCAAAATATTTTAAAAAAAAGGGGGGGAAGGGGGCCACTCTGCTGGCTCAGTCAGTGGACTCTTGATCTGTGTGGTGAATTTGAGCCCCATGTTGGGTGTAGAGATTAATCAAAAATAAAATCCTACAAGAAAATAAAACAAACCTTTTGTGCATCAAAAGACATTATCAACCAAATAAAGAGTAAGAAAGCAACTCACTGAAGGCTAGGAAATATCTGTAAGTCACATCTCTGATGAAGGGTTAGTATCCACAGTACATAAAGAACTCCTAAAACTCAACAGAAAACAACCTGATTCAAAAATGGGCAAAGGACATGAATAGAAATTTCTCTAAGAAAACATATACATGGCCAAAAAGCACATAAGATACCCACATCACTAATCATCAGGGAAAGGCAATTCAACTCACAATGAGACATCACTTCACATCCACTAGAATGGCTACTATCCAAAAAACAGAAAATAACAAGTGTTGATGAGGGGGTGAGAAACTCCTGTGCATTTCTGGTGGGAATGTGAAGTGGTCCAACCACTGTAGGAAATGGCATAGCAGCGCCTCAAACATTAAAAATAGTTCATCACATGATCCAGTAATTTCACTTCTGGGTATATACTCAAAGGAATGCAGAGTGGGGTTTCACAGATACCTGCACACCCATGTTCACAGCAACCACCCAAATGTCCCATCTCAATGGATGAAGAGATTAACAAAATGAAATATATCCACAACGGATTATGATTCTACCTTAAAAAGAAAAGAAATGCTGACACATGGTACAACATGGTTGGACCTTAAGGACATTATGCTAAATGAAATAAGTCAGTCACAAAAGGACAAATACTGCATGGTTCCACTCACATGCACTACCTAGAGGAGTCACATTCACAGAAAGTGGAAGTGCAGGAGCCAGGAAATGGGGGGGGGGGGGGCGGAATGGCGCGGTGGTTAGTGTTTAACAGGATGACATTTCAGCTTAGGAAGATGAAAATGTCCTGGAAACAGATGGTGGTGATGGTTGCACAACAATGTGAATGTACTTAATGCCATTCATCTGTGTACCTAAAAATGGTTAAAATGGTAAATTTTGTTTAAAGAATAATACTAACAACGCGGTGAATTCACACAACCAAGTGGTGAGAGGCAGCAGGAACTCCATTGATAAAACCATTGTACAAGCAGCAGGGGCTTCAGGGAACAAGTGCATGAGGGTCCCCCAGGAAGTCCAGCCTGGAAGGAGGGGCAGGGCAGGCAGGAGCAAGCCCAATAACCAGCTCTGAAAATCACCATCCAAAAGGCAGGAAGGGGGCCACCATCAGAACACCATGCTGGCACCCTGATCCAGGACTTCCTGCCTGTGATCACAACCTTGGAAAATGAATGTCTATGTTTAGGCCCCCTGGGCTGTGGTACTGTTACAGCAGCCCAAGCTGACAGACATCCTATCCTCCACCCTGTTGATTATGGAAACAGAGCCACCGTCATGAGGCCTCGGTCCTGAGTAAGGGTGGCCTGGAGCAGACCACCCGCTGATCCATGTGGGGACACAGTTTGCAGTCTGGAGCTGTTACAGCACATAGCCCAGCTCACTCTGACTAATACAGTCCCTCTGTGTATCCAAGCTACCACATTCAAATCCAAGTAGATGCCTAATTAACAAAATACATGTTCCCTTAATAGCACTGTTACATTTCTTGTGGTTGGACTGTCAGGTAGCCTCAGAGAGATTTGAGCGCAGGCCCCACAGAGGCCATAATGCCGACACAAAGCCAAGGCCTGGCCCGTGGACACGAGCCATTCGGCACCTCCACCTGATAAGGCTTTTCCCCTCTCAGCAATCACCAACCTGCAAATGCTTTCTGGATGTCTGCACCCAGGACTCCTGGGGGTCAACCAGCTCCCCTGCCCTGGGGGGTCGGTGGGGGGCCCTGTGGACATTTCAGGAGGAAACTGGGTGTAGGGAATGACAAGAACCACTCTGGGCCATGTGCCCTGGGCCACAGCACAAAGACAAAGTCAACTCAACTCATGTGCTCTATGCTGCCCTCAAGACCCCACAGCAAACCCGATCATGCATGGAGCAGACAATCCTCAACACCGACAGTCTCTATCTGGTGAAGAGCTAGGAAGGAAATGCCCAACCCCTTATCAGATCAGATTCACTCCTTGGTTCCTCATCTCATTTGCCCTCTGATGGGCCCACCTTTGGCTCACAGGATGCTCCATGTGCCCCTGTGGTCCCCTATCCCCCACCAACTACAGAATCTCCTGCCCCAAACGTGCTAGGCCCCAGCTAGGGACAGACTCCAGAGGTTCCTGAGACATCAAGCCTGAGCCTGTGGGACCTTGATGCCCATATGACACTTGGCTCATTTCCAGGAAACCCCACGTGATTTCAGAGCTCTATCTGATTTGGACCAAAACCACAATGACAAGGAGGTAGGCCATAACATCCAGAGCTAGTGACGTCTCCACACCCTCCCTGCGCGGGGCGGCAGAAGCAGGTGGTGGCTAGAATGCAGGACAGGGCATGACATCTGTGTGCAGAAAACCCTTCAAAAGAAACACCCTGGGGGCGGGGGGAGCAGGGACCAGCACCCGCTACCTTCAAATGACTCAGTATTTCCCAATCGGTCAAGCTCACACCTGTAGTAGGGTGCACGTCCCCAGCTCACCTGCCACGCCACAGCAAGCTGGGAGATCTCCCGGCCCGACATGCCCTCCGTCAGGCGTGCAATCTCCGAACACTTCTTCCCATAGTCAAACTGGGCTAGCTTCAAGCGCCTGTGGAGGAAATTCCCATGTGGTGCTCCCATGTGGACGATAGGATGTCTGTCAGGTCTGGCTAAAGACCAGGACGATCAGTCAAACACCCATGGAAAAAAGGACCCAGAAACTCAGACCACAATGTTTGGACTGCAGTCAGGCCAGAACGGGCCACTGGGAGGCTGGGGTGGGGGTGGGGGTACTGGGGCCAGCCAGGTGCAAAGGAGAAAGGAGGCCCAGATAGTGGAACGCAAGGGCTCCGGCAGCAGAGGGACAGCACGAGCGGGCAAAGCCCGCCCTAGAACAGAAGACGGCTCTCACTGCCACCAGCAACGGGAGGGATTCAGGTCAGTGCTGCTGTGAGATCTGGCTCCCTGGAGATGGCTAAAAATAGACCCGCCTTTGCCTATATGGAGCACTCGGGACAGAGCAATGAGCGAGGGTGGCCCGGGCAGAATGTGGGGGCTCCCCGTCGCCTGATGACTTCTACAGAATGGGGGCCTTACTGTGTGCTGGCGAGGGGCCCCGGCTCCCGGGAGGCGGGGTGAGTAGTGGACAACGGTGAGTCACCTCCAAGACTGCCGTGACCACCTGAGTGAACAAAGCTCAGCCAAGGTCTGGCAACCACCACCACAGCCCCTCACTCTCCAGGGCCTGACTGTAGCCTCCATTCCTCAAAAGCCCCAAACTGTTAAGAGACTTCACATAGCAGAAAAGGATGGAGATACTAGCTAGTTTGTGATGATGGCCACTGAGTCAAAAACCTGGCAAAAAGGCAAGGGGGCCAGCAGGTGAGCAACCCTGACCCCCATGTGGACCCACAGGGTTAGGGTGGGAGTACAGCATCGGGGCCAGGAACTAGTGGGGTGCAGAGGGCCCCCCAGTGCTCGGGCCATCAGGACACTTACTGCTTTCCTTCTGTGGCTGGCTTCAGAATGTACTTGTCGAAATACATCCTCACCAGGCGCTCCCGCTCCTCCCGCTGGGGCAAGTCGAAGCGGACCATCTCGTCAATGCGGTCATTGACGGCCCAGTCAAACTGCTCGGGCTGGTTGCTGGCCAGGACCAGCATGAACCTGAAGCCAGCACACAGCAGGGGCTAAGGGGCTGCCTGACCTGGGTGCTGGTCCCCAGGGTAGGGAGCCTCTTAAACCCACACAGGACAATTTTCTAGGAGAATCTATTTGGCAGCTTTTTAACCTGAAAAACCCAGGAAGGCCCAGCACTGCCCTCTGCCACCCATGCCTCCCTTGAACACCTCTCCACTGACCGAGGGCCCAGCCTGCTGGGGTGGCCATTTAAGCTTTAGTGTGTGGAGAAACAGGGTCCCCACAGTCTGAGACCTCTGCCCCTTCCCAACCTGAGCTGCAGGGTCTGGAGTTCAGCTAGTTGAACAGAAGGGCCAACTCAGCAGGAACCTGGCCCAGACTCTCAGGGGGTCTGAGGAGGGGCGGGGGGCTCTGCTGGCAGTAACCATAGCAGGAAAGGCAGAAGCATATGACTGGGGGGCCGCACAGATGACCGGCAGGGCTAGGCGCCCCTTGGGTAACTAGTGGGCACAGGACTGGAGGGCCCTCAACAACGCAAGAGGGCAAGATTAGGGGATTCAGAAGCAGTGAACCCCTTTCCGGAGCACCCTATGCTCCAGGGCACCTGGCCATTGGGTGACCACCCCTACAGCCCACCAATGGAGGGCCAGCAGAGATGCCAAGTGCAGTGACCTGTGGGCGAGGACTTGCGCCTAGCTCTCCTGAGACTCCCCAGCACATCTTCTCAGAGGTCTCCACAAAACCCCCTGCACCCTGACTGGCCCTTCCCATCGCCCAGGCAAGTGTGCCTGCCCTGTTCCAGCCCTGCCCCACAGCAGCCGTGTGAGCTCAAGCGGAGCCTCAGTTTCCCTCTGCGAAGGGGCTTCGCACCGGCGGTGGCCCTCACTTGCTGCTGTGCTGTCCTGTCCGGTGCAGGAATGCATTCAGGGTGGCCCTGAGGTCCTCGCTGATCTTCTCCTGCAAACGAAGTTCTGGCATCAGCTGGGAGGCAGCCAGGGGAAGTTAAACAAAGGCACCACTCCATCCCTCTGAGAGCCCCACACAACAGAGTCTCCATGAGACTTAACTTCAGGGAACTTTAAAAGATGCCCCGGGATCAACTCCTGCTTTTCAGACTAAATTTATGAACAAAGTACAGCTGAGGAGCAGGTTTGGTCAGACATCATTGTGAGTGACCAGCAACCTCCCTGTAAAGCAGACACGGACGTTGGACACCACTCCTGACTGCTCACCTACAGCCGGCTGGGCCCAGCAGGCCAGAAAGAAGCTTCCAGAATACTCACAGTTGCTCGCTTCCTGAGGAAGGCGTCCGCTTCATCCACAAAGAGAAGGAGGCTGTGAAGGGAAAAGGACGAACGAGAAGGGGGTGAGGGCCACCCAGCTGCATGCTAAGGCGCTAAGCACCCTAAAACTGAACTCAGTTTCAGGAACACAAAGCACCGGCTAACCTCAGTAGCAGTTGGGGACCCCAGACCTGACAGGGGAATGCCCAGTACCAGTGCTGCGCGGAAGCGACTGGTTTGTGCCAAACATCCTAATTTGGCACTAAATTCAGTATCGGGGCTGGCAGCCTGTTGTCTTCAACGTGTTAAAAGCAAGGCTCCCGTGATGAGCACAAACCACCAGGAATCTATTCCCGGGGTGAATTTCTCCCTTGGACTCCTGACCCCAGAGTATTCCAGCCTTGTGCACAACCATGGAGACAGGCTGCAGGGGAAGTCACTGACACCGCCCCCCAAACCCACCCCCCAGCTGGCACTCCGGTGGCCATTAGGAACCCGGGCCATGCACGCGCATGTGGGGGGCCATCCCAGGAGGGGCCCGGCTCACCCTCGCCGGCTGGTACTGGCCCAGTCGAAGACCTTGTGCATGGCAGTCACACCGTCCCGCCCCATGGGGGCCACATCCCCGCCTGTCATGATGGCATAGTCCATGCCTGAGTGCAGCGCAAGTTTCTAGGCGAGAAAGGGGCAGGGGTGGGGGTGGAGGGCAAAGTCCCCTTCAAATGCACTGAGCCTGGCCCCCACCACCAGGTACTGCTAGGGATGCCCCTTGCCTGGAAAGCTGGCCCCTCCTACGTGGCCCATCCCTAAGAGTCACAGCTGCAGCCTCTGCCCATGGCACCCCAACCCACCTGTGCAGCCGTGCGCCCTCACCTTGGCAAACAGGGTCTTGCCAGTCCCAGGAGGCCCATACATCAGAATGTTCCTGTATAGGCTATGGTTCTTCTTGGTGTTCCTTGTTGCTATGGCAATGTCCCGCACCCGTGCTTCCAGGCTGGGCTGCCAGGGGACATGGTAGGTTGGGGGACACTCTGCTGCCTGGCAGCCCCAAGAGGCAGCTTACCCCAGGCATTCTACTTTAGGAATGAAAAGCTGGGGCGCCCGGGTGGCTCAGTCGTTAAGCGTCTGCCTTCAGCTCAGGTCATGATCCCAGGGTCCTGGGATCGAGCCCCCATCGGGCTCCCTGCTCCGCAGGAAGCCTACTTCTCCCTCTGCCACTCCCCCTGCTTGTGTTCCCTGTCTTGCTGTGTCTCTCTGTCAAATAAATAAATAAATAATCTTAAAAAAAAAAAAAAGGGAATGAAAAGCAGCCCCATCCTGTAGAAAACCTCCATGGGCAGAAGGGCACCTCCCACCCCAAAGCCTATTACAGCCCCCCACGGGCAGCACCACTTACACTGAGGACGACGCCCTCCAGTGCGTCCTGAGGCTTACTGAGGAGCCGCCTGCTGACCTATTGGGGGGGGCACAACATGGGGACAGTCAAGCTTATCAGCAGAGCCCACAACACTGGCACAGAGCGCCGGGAGCAGCTAGACTGCCACGTGGGAACAGAACTGCCGTGGCACTCACACTCCAGGCCACATGTGACTGGGCCCCACTCCCACTGTAGACGGGTGGCCTATGAGGCTGTCCGTGCTACTGGCCTAGGCGACTTACAGAGAGAGCGCACAAGTCTGCAGCAGGGAACCCGACGTGGGGCTCAATCCCACGACACTGAGATCATGACCTGAGATGAAATCAAGAGCCAAACGCTTAACTGACTGAGCTACCCAGGAGCCCCTTCAGATTCTTTAGTCATCTGGGGGCACCTGGGGCACTCAGTCAGTTAAGGGTCTGCCTTCGGCTCGGGTCATGATACCATGGTCCTGGGATGGAGCCCTGCATCGGGATCCCTGCTCGGTGAGGAGCCTGCTTCTCCCTCTGCTCCTATGCCCCGCCCCCTCCGCCCCCACTCATCCTCTCTCTCCCTCAAATAAGTAAAATCTTAAAAAAGAAAAAGAAAAAGATTCTTTACTCATCTTCATTTTCTCAGTTACCCACAGTGATCACTATGGAGATCCAGCCACACCCCGTGGGAGGACATCATGCCGGGCAGAAAGCCTGGCTCCCCTCGAGGAAGGAAGCTCATACTGTGCGGCTTCCAGCAACTTCTCTCACAGGACGATGGCACACAGGAGCCCCAGGATTTTGTAAACAACCTAATATCTACCCAGGGGGACAGTCACATTAACAAATCCACAGAGGTGACCGAGTGGACTAGGGTGAGGGTCTCCTCAGTGCCGATGTGGACAGGCTCCCAGAACAGCATTAGAGAGAAAAAAGCCACAACCAAATCCAACATGCCGGAGAGGACAGTATTTGGGTAAAGAGGGGGAAATGAAGACACACGTTCACAACTTGGCTGAAAAATGCCAGAAAGAACTGGGAAGGACACACCACTCTAGGGAGGACGGGGCCCACAATTACCTGCACGGGATGCCGCAGGGCCTCTAGCACCGTGATACGGGATGTCTCCCTCACCAGGGACGGCTTCCCCAGCCGGGCCTCAATGTACCGTCCAGCAACAGATGTGGCGTTCTTGGCAGAATAGACTCCGACGGCCAGCAGCGTCAGCCCAGCCACCTAGAGCAGGGCAGCGAGAAGGCAGGCGGAACCCACCAATCCTGCACCAGGCTGTCAGCAGTCGGCACTGCGCCCTCCCCCAGCCCATCCCATGCAAGGCAATGGCAAGGGTCACAGAGCAGCGTCCTAGCTGGCGCTCGATTTCACATGACCGCAGATATTTCCAGACAGGCACGATATCAAAAAACTTATCATAACCACCCTCTCTCAGAAAGCTACTGGAGGATGCACTCCAGCAGAATTACGGAAGCTTCCAGGCAACAGGAGCCCCACCTATGAAGAGACAGAGAGACCCTGGGGCTCACACGAGACAGACCCAATACTGTGGTGGGAGCACAATCACAGGGCAGGTGACCAAGAACTACAAGAGATTCCTGGAAAGTATGCCAACACCTGGAAACAAAACTGAAACGTCTTCCCTACAAGACAAACAGCCTGGCCACTGCAGGGGGAAGCAAGGACTCTCTAAGACCACAGGAACGAGGTTCCAGGAGACCAGGTGGTGACTACAGCGACAGGAACAAGAGGCCTGTGATAGGGGAGGTGGGGCTGGGCCGGCCCCAAGGATCCAGCCACCTCTGACGTCGCCTAGCACTCTCCAATGACCACCCCTCCGTGGGTCTACCCAGCTTGCTGGGAAGGTAAACGCTTGACTCGCTTGACTCGTGAGCAGCTGATCAAATAGGAAGGATGGCCAAGGGGCATTTTCCTGCTCAGCCTGTGCCTGGATTCCCCACCAAGGAGCTCTGTCAGGGGGCAGGCCAGGACTGATTGTCAGCCCACAACACTGCCCCGGGCAGGTGAGGATCCCAGACTGAAGGACATGAGATTCAACAGAGATTCAAGTTTACAACAGCTGGAAAGGTCTGGAAAGATCCGAGTGCACAGAGTGCTCAGACCAAATGAGCAGTCAGAACGCCTTTAAAACACTCTGGGGGGAGGGGCTGCCTGGTGGCTCAGTAGGTTGAGCGTCTGCCTTCGGCTCAGGTTGTGATCCCAGGGTTCTGGGATCGAGCCCCACATGGGGCTCCCTGCTCAGCAAGGAACCTGCTTCTCCCTCTCCCTCTGCCCCTCCCCCACCTCGTGCTCCCTCCCTCCAATAAATAAATCAAATCTTAAAAAAAAAAAAAGGGGGGCGCCTGGGTGGCTCAGTTGGTTAAGCGACTGCCTTCGGCTCAGGTCATGATCCCAGGGTCCTGGGATCCAGCCCCACATCAGGCTCCCTGCTCGGCGGGAAACCGAAACACATCCCTGTGTTCCCTGTCTCTGTCAATTAAATAAATAAAAATCTTAAAAAAAAAAGCCAGCAGTCTCACGAGCTGCATCCCGGCCCTCCCCCAGGAGTCCAGTCCCTGCTTTCCTTGAGGCGCAGCCTGACCTCCCCTGCTGCTTCTGTCTCCAGAAAGAGGCTGGAACTATGCCCAAAGCAGGGCACTTGCAGAAAGAGCTTCGGAAGCCAACAGGCCAGGAATGTGGGTGCACAGGGACGCTCATGGTCAGCGTGGTTACTTGTCTCACCCTTTGTTAGGGTTTCAGTACCATGTGAGCAGGTGCCAAGTCACACTGTGCAACCTAGAGCGGTGCCCAGCCCAATGCTGACATTAGGAAGTACTTGCAGAGTCGGTGTGCTGTTTGGGAACCAGTCCTGGCTGAAGCCCTCCCCTCTACCGAGTGCTGAGCAGCCGCGCGGCACAGGGCACAGACCACAGGGCCTTAGAATGTGTGCCTGGAGTCCTACAGCCTTGTTGGCTGCCCTCCGCTTCCCGCTAGAGGGTGGGAACCGTTACAGGAGCATGGTTTAAAGGGGTTCATGGCCACATCTCTGGGACGCCCCTGGAGTTTTAGCTGGGCCCCACCCTTGAGGCTGCCAAAAAGATTTCCAGTTACACTTTCTTTCTTTTTTTTTATTATCTTTTTTAAAGATTTTTATTTATTTATTTGACAGAGAGAGACACAGTGAGAGAGGGAACACAAGCAGGGGGAGTGGGGGAGGGAGAAGCAGGCTTCCCACGGAGCAGGGAGCCCGATGCGGGGCTCAATCCCAGGACCCCGGGATCATGACCTGAGCCAAAGGCAGATGCTTAACGACTGAGCCCCCCAGGCGCCCCCCAATTACATTTTCCAAAGGGCAGCACTTCTAAGGAACAGGGAAACTAAAGCTCTAGCACCTCTTCCCATATCTTCTAGCCCAAAGGTTAAAAAACCTACAGCCAGTGTTAACACTGAATTGCTCCCTGTGCCCCATACCCAGAGGCTGCACTTCATCCGGTTTTCACAGCAGGAGGGCGGCAGGGAAGAGAAGCAGCGAATGCTTACACCTTGGACCTGCTTGGCACACTTCCCACCACTGAGTCCAGGCACACGACCCAACAGCGACCCTGACACAGGCCACAAGCAGGAAGATGCGGCAGCAGTGTTTACCGTGGCTGTCACTTTGTCCCAGTCTGTCACGAAGGTACGGAATCCTTCCCCAAACAGGGTGCCGGCTGTCCTGTAGAGGAAGCAGCGATGTGACCAGGGAAAACGATCTAGGCCCTTGGCTGGAGAAAGGGCAAGGGCGTTGAAGGTCAGTCCTGAAGGTCAGCACCCGGGAGGACCTGCTGAGAGGCCGCCTCCTGCCAGTGCACTGACCGAGGGCCTCCTGGCACACGTGAAGGGCTGTGCTAGGTGCCTCTGGGGACCGGAACTCACCGGATGGACTCCAGGATGGTCTGGCGGTGCTCGGCAGCCTTCAAGCGGATCTGCTCACGAATGATGTCCGCATTCTCGCGCTCCGCCTTGGCCCGGGCCCGGGCCTCCGCCTCTACCCGCAGCATTTCGTTCTTGTGCCGCAGCTCCATCTCCCGTTCCACGGTGGCTGCCCAGGGAAAGGGCAGGAGGGTGTTCAGCCCACAGCCCCCTAATCCTTCCCGTGAGGCCCAGGCAACCCTCCTCCCAGACCCTGGGGGAATGCCCAGCCTGCCTAGGCTTCTGCTACAAAGTCCCAACCAAGGAACGCAGAGCCCCTATCGAGAATCTTGGAAATGTTGCTTGGGGATCAAAGTGCCTGAAACAACGTGTATCTGTGCCTAAGCCTGCTTTCCCCAGGGGCCTTTCTCAAGCCTAGGGCGGCTTCAAGGACACAGCCCCCAAAGCCCAACTCTACCTCGCCGCATGGCCTCCTGCTTCTGCACCGACTCCTCCTGCTTCCGTAAATTCTCCTCATTGAGAAGTTGCTGAGAAGCCACAGGGGAAAGGGAAAAGCTTTCAAAATTAGTAAACTGATCTGGGGTGCCTGGGTGGCTCAGTCAGTTGAGCATCCACCTCTTGGTTTCGGCTCAGGTCATGATCTCAGGGTGGAATGGAGCCCCATGTCGGGCTCTGCACTCAGCAAGTACACTGCCTGAGTTTCTCTCCTCCTCCCTCTGCCTCCCCACCCCTGCTCATGCACGCGCACTCTCTCGTTAAAACAAATAAATAAAACTTTAAAAAATATATTAGAAAACTATCAACAATCAATCTAAGGGAAGAGCTGCTCCAGGCTGTGGGGAAGCTTCTGCTGCCCCTGGGGGCTCCAAACCTCTCTGGGAATGATGCCCCGGGGCCTACACACTCCACAGCCCTTGGCAGGCAGGTCTGAACCCCACCTAGGACATATGCACACATGCTTGGGGGGGGGGGCGCAGCAGCTCCCGCCTCTAGCACGGTTCCACCACAGGATAGACCTCTGGGCACCTTCAGTCCAGACTCACAGCTGTCCTCAAAACAGTGTCTTTCCCCTGTTAAATTTACATTTTTAAAAAAGAAATTTTATTTAGGGCGCCTGGGTGGCTCAGTTGGTTGGGCGACTGCCTTCGGCTCAGGTCATGATCCTGGAGTCCCGGGATCGAGTCCCGCATGGGGCTTCCTGCTCGGCAGGGAGTCTGCTTCTCCCTCTGACCCTAACCCCTCTCATGTGCTCTCTCTCATTTTCTCTCTCTCGATAAATAAATAAAATCTTTAAAAAAAATTAAAAAATAAAAGAAATTTTATTTAAATTCTAGTTAGCATACAGTGCAATATTGCCCTCAGCAGAATTCGGTGGTTCATCACTTATGTACAACACCAGTGCCCATCACAAGTGCCTCCTTCACCCCCATCGCCCATCTAGCCCCTCCCCCACCCCCTCCCTCCAGGGACCCTCAGTTGGTTCACTATCATTCAGAGTCTCTTATGGTTTGTTTCCTTCTCTCCTTTGCTTTCCCCCTTCTCCTATGTTCACCTGTTTTGTTTCTTAAATTCCACATATGAACGAAATCACGTTGTCTTTCTCTGACAGACTTATTTCACTTAGCCTAATATATTCTAGCTCCATCCATGTCGTAGCAAGTGGTAAGATTTCATTCTTTTTGACGGCTGGGTTTCCTTGGAATGCCCTAACAGGTACAAGCATTTGGAAACCACCTCTACCATGAACTTGTCACAGCCAGGTTCAGATTCTGACCCAGAAGAATCCTCACCACAGCCAGAGCCTGGAGGCCCGTGTCCCGTGTGTGTGTGCATCCCTGGGACCCAGCACCTACCGCTGGTAAAACAACTCTGAATTCTGGCGCAACAGCTGCCCCCAAATATGCCTGTGCTCTCGGGGAAGACAGAGGCAGTTCCCCTCCCATGCAAACGTGCTAAGCTCACCTGCTGCTTCAGCTGGTCCTCATAGCGCTGCCGGGCCAGCTTGTCTTGATACTGGGCCCTCTAGGGAGGAAGAGGGCAGTGTGAATACAGCTCAGCTGAAAAAGCTGGTGGACGGCCTGAAACCAACATCTGAATCCAGACTTTACTGGGTGCTGGGCCCCCAGATAAGCCACCCATCTCTACCTGCTGTTAATGAGCACACACGCTTGAGACACGTGTGCTCCCCGTCATGCTCAGCACGGAGGGATCCATGGGCTTTCGATATTTGCACAAGGTCACCCCAGAGTCAGAGTCAGAGTCAGACCCAGACTGAATTTTGGGACCACGGTGTGCCCCCGCAGCGCTCCACCCTGGCCACCCTGTGTGGCCGTGTGGTCCTTACGGCCTGGTGCTGCCTCGTCTCCTCACTCAGACTCTTCCTCCTTTCTTCAGCCTGCACGCGGATCTGCTCACTCTTCAGCTGCTCCACAGCGGCCTCGTATTCCTACAGAATATACCAGTGGTTGCAAGTCCAGAGCTGGTGGGCCTCCCTCTCAGGACTCTGAGGCTCAGGGCTCACACTGCCTCAACAATCCTTTCCCAGGTAGGCTCCAAAGGGGCTGGACAGGAGCAGGAGGGGCATCCAAAAAACACAGCCTGGACCAGCACCCCACATGCCGGTCAGCTCCCAGCTGCATGGGCACCAAGGCCCAGGACGACCCAGACCACAGGTAGTGAAGTGCCAGGAAAACAGGGCTGGGCCCCAAAGGAGCGAGATGGTCTCCTGGGGTGTCTGCCACTCCCTTCCCCAACATTGTTTCCATGGTGGCTTATGTCATGTGCTCATTTTTTTTTTTAAGGTTTTATTTATTTATTTGACAGAGAGAGACACAGCGAGAGAGGGAACACAAGCGGGGGGGTGGGAGAGGGAGAAGCAGGCTTCCCACGGAGCAGGGAGCCCGATGCGGGGCTCTATCCCAGGACCCTGGGACCAGGACCTGAGCTGAAGGCAGACGCTTATCGACTGAGCCACCCAGGCGCCCCACGTGCTCACTTTTGGACTATGCCTTACAACAGCCAACGATGGAGGGCAGAGCCTGTGCCTTTTCTATGCTTGCTATGTGCTCAGCATAAAGGTCCTGCCGAATGCAGAGAAACCAGGTAAGAATCTCCCTTGGGGAGACCAGATGGTCCTCACCTACCTCAGCCCTTCCAGGCGGTTCTGCTGCAAGAACTCAGGCCACAAACCCAGCGCCTCTTTGACCTGTTCCTGTTTCCCTCTAACCACAAGCAAGAAGGCAAATCCAAGAAAGGAGATGTCTGAGGAACCCGCCCTGTGCCCACCGCCCACATGCACTTTCTCTCTGCAGGTCATCCCTCCACCACAGGGATGTGGCCTACCTCTGCCAGCACCAGCCCCACTACTCACTTTGAGCTTGGACTGTTGCTCCAGCTGCAGCGTCTGCTCCTGCATCTGTGCAAGACTCAGGGCCTCCTTGGCATGTCCTGTGGGGGCGAGGAAGAGAGTGGGCATTAGGACACTTGGGCACCAGGCAAGCATTCCTGTGTGCCAGGGGGCTTTCAGGGAGACCCCTCCACAGCTCACCTCGACCAGAAAACACATGTGCCCACCTTCATTCCTGGACCAGATTTTGTTTGGTGACCCCTCCCTCCAAGACCACTGCCCCCTTCTCATCACCTATGTCTGCTCCACTCCCAACAGAAAGCCCCACATACAAGATCTTACCCCCCAGCAGCTGTCACGTCCCAGAGAGCTATCAGAAAGGCTGCCCCACACTAGTTGAGAGTAGGAGGGTCAACATGGCAGTCACAGTCCCAAGTAAACAAAAAGCAACCGGTAGCTAGAGTACCTTATTTTTCGTGGTAGGTACATTTCTCTTAAGTCTCCAATACCTATTATTACTAACCTGCTACCAAACACATGGAAGTAGTACAATGAATAGGAAGTAAACAAGTTAGAAATAAGCCAATGCACACAGAGTGATGGCTCTTCACAGACCTTGTGTTACAAACACACACGTTATAAAGATCTTCTGTGTGTATTTCATAAGGTGTGATTCATATCCATCAATACTTGAGTGTTCTAAAAAAACTAACTTCTGGTGCTCTCCTAGCCAAAAAAACCCGTGCATCTGGCTTCTCAAATGTTTCGGTGATGACACAGTTCTCCCATACATAAGATTTTACTATAAAAAATATTCTAATACGTAACAGCATGGAAAGAGAGTAGGGAATCCCTGTGAACCCAGCTCCCTGATGAAACAATGTACCTGGTTTTCTCCCTTTGTGTACCACACACATCTATCCTTCCACCTGAGCCCGGTGACCTTACTTTTTGAAGCCTTCGAAGTAAGTTGCAGACCCCAGTACCCATCATGCCCAAGCTGCGGCAAACGCATCATTAACCAGAGCATGAGTTCTGTGTGCAGATCTGTGAGCACCCTCACACGCTAAGATGGATGGGGAGGAAGCTGTGGTATCTGATGGTCCACTAGGGCCAGCAGTGTGGAGAGCACATAGTGCCTGAGCCTGGGAAGGACCTTCAGAGCCAGTCAGGATCGGGCTGACACAGCCTCCCACACCTCACTGCAAGGCTCTCCCCTGGGAATCTGGCGATCGGAGGCACAGGAGTCCTGAGGACCCGCCCCTGAGGAGAGGCGGCACAAAGGCACCAGGGTCCCATATCCTGCACCGTAAATTTGGGAAGCCACAAAGCCAAGGCTTGAACAGACTCTAGGAGCCCCTACTGAGCAGGAGGGCGTGAAAGCACAACAGTGCTCATCCTGCTGCAGCAGAGAGGACCGTGGGTGCCTCAGGGCAACAATGCTGAGACCAGGTCCCAGCTGCCCTTGTCACTCACAGCATGACTTTAGTCAGCCAGGTTAACCTCACCTGAAAATGGGGCAATTAGAGATCCCTCAGCCACTGACTCTCGAAAGAGGGAAATGTGAGAGCAGGTAACCTCAGCACAGTGCCTGGCACCCACGTGCCCCACTAATCACAAGCTACAATTTTAACACTACCAATGATAACTTACCACCTTAAAATCATCCTGGAACAGGAGTTGTGCATTCCAAAGCATTAATGTAGCTCCTACTACAGGCAAGGGGCTCTTTTACACATGTACCTTCATGGAGTGTGCAGACACATGGACTGGAGTACTCAAAGAGCTCAAGGCCAAATGTGCTGCTCAGACCTCCAAGGAAGGCCCAGAGACCTAGGGGATGAAGGAGCATCAGGCTGGACCCAAAGGACAGAGCAGGCGGTCATAATACAGGGAACAGCTGAGGGCATCTTGGTTTGCCTGGAAAGAGCGGTGAGGTCAAATGAACAGGCTCAGCCCAGCAAGGCAGGTGCTGCTGCCTATGAGCTGGGAGTACCAAGAAGACAGGTTTTGGAGAGGGGCTGTTGAGCAGAGAGGCAAAAGGCACCCTGGGAAGAAGGGGCTGGGGACAGGAAGAGGTGGTTCACCAAGGCAAAACCTCTCCCACTGGCCAGTAGTTAGGCCAAGAAGGATGGCAGGAACAAAATGAAGTAGAGGGGCTCCAGGCTAGCTCAGCTGGATGAGCATGTGACTCGTGAACTTGGGTTTGTGAGTTTAAGAACCCCGCCCCCGGTGGGTATAGAAATTACTTAAAATGTAAAAAAAATTTAAAAAATTAAATGAAGGGCGCCTGGGTGGCTCAGTCATTAAGCATCTGCCTTCGGCTCAGGTCATGATCCCAGGGTCCTGGGATCGAGCCTCGCATCGGGCTCCCTGCTCCGCGGGAAGCCTGCTTCTCCCTCTCCCACTCCCCCTGCTTGCGTTCCCTCTCTCGCTGTCTCTCTCTCTCTAATAAATAAAATCTTAAAAAAAAAAAAAACTAAATGAAGTAGGGCTCACACTTAAAATAGAAACATTGGATGTAGGGCGCCCAGGTGGCTCAGTTGGTTAGGCATCTGCCTTCAGCTCAGGTCATAATCCAAGGGTCCTGGAATTGGGCCCCGTATGGGGCTCCCTGCTCAGTGGGGAGCCTGCTTCTCTCTCTCCCTCTGCTGCTCCCCCTGCTTGTACTCTATTGCTGTCAAATAAATAAAATCTTAAAAAAAAAAAAAATCATTGGATGTAGACTGATGAGGGACCGTACTCCAGACAGTGGCCCCTGGGGACTCAGGTGGAGAATATTCTGGGGGAGTAGCTGTGGGGCAGCTGGTACCAAAGACATGGGAGCTATTCAGAGGCATGGTCAGATGAGAAAGATAGGCCCCTTAGCTGCCTCCCCTCAGGCACACTCAAGACTATTCACAAAGGCCCCCATAACTGCAAGGGTTTGGGGATAGTAGGATTCAGCTTCCAAAAGTGGGAAAACTCGGGGCGCCTGGGTGGCTCAGTCGTTAAGCATCTGCCTTCGGCTCAGGTCATGATCCCAGGGTCCTGGGATCGAGTCCCGCATCGGGCTCCCTGCTCCGCGGGAAGCCTGCTTCTCCCTCTCTCCCACTCCCTCTGCTTGTGTTCCCTCTCTCGCTGTGTCTCTGTCAAATAAATAAATTTAAAAGAAAAAAAAATCTTTAAAATAAAAGTGGGAAAACTCTGAAATTCTCTGTACGATTGAGTTAATGAAATGTCACAGGAGCTGGGGCAGAAATGTGCCACCCCCACTAAGCCCTTAACAACAAATTGGGTCACATATTTAAAGTCTGTCATCATCTGAGGTGCCTTGATGCCCAGCCCAACCTGGGTTTCTCAACCCAACCCAATAACTGAAATTACCTTGCAAACTCAATACACCTAGTCTGAGAAGGATGGTCTTCCAGCTAAGCCTAAGTAAACAGGCCATCCTAAGCCCAGGCCCAAATATCCAAATGTTCTTAATGTCCCTCTGGGGATCTGAGAGTCAGGCACCCTTGCACCAGGATATTCTTGCAGCCCCCTGGGGAAGGGCAGGGACTGAACCACAAAGTGCCAGGCCTCTCCCTCCTCAAACAGATTCTCCTCTATACCTGTTTATAACATAGCTTCTTAATACAGCCTCCTTTGAAAAAAGGGCATCTCTGCTTAATCAGAAATCTGAGAACTATTGTGTTCTTTCAATCAGTGTTTATTGGGTGTCTTCTACATTCTAGGTTCTCAAACACTTAAGACTATATCCTAGAACAAATCATTAAGCGAATAAGAGAAAAGAAAGTTGGGAGGAAAGGAAGTAGGGTTAGTGAAGGTCCAGCCAATGAGGTGCCTTGAGGGCCCTAAGTCGGGAAGGCTACCTGGAGGGGCCAGGACAGACTGACCTGCACTGCATTACAGACCCCTTCAATCTGAACGCTAATGCTTTTCAATAAGCACAAAGCTGCTTTATTTTCCATAAAACCAATGGCCCTCAACTGTACTTCCCTTCTCAAGTAGACAATTGCTAACACCACACACGGACCGGATCTGGCCATGCTTTGGCCACGTGGAGGCAGCAAGAGGCGCAAGAAGCTTCCCTACTCGACAGGAACTGAACGCCGGGCTCCAGCCCGGGCACCTGCTACCTGTGACCTCTCAAAATTCCATCTGCACCAGTTCGTCCCTGAAGGACGCTTGACAGCTTGGAAGGTGCCAAGGGTGCTGGTATCCCCAAGCTCGCGGCACGCAAGGTGGCTCTGGCCAGGTTTATTCCTGTAGGACAGTTTCCTCACCCGGCAAGTGGGACTGCAGATAGCCGCCTACCACTCAGACGACGACGGAGCTAAACGCGCCCCAGGACCCGGCATGCCCGGGGGCTCGGTGGACTGGCTCTCGGTGGAGGCGCCCCGACCGCCCCCGGCCCCCACCCCAGACCGGGCCCCACCCTCTCCGCCGCACTCACGCGAATGCTCCAGCTCCCGCGCCGCCTTGGCCGCGCGCTCCAAGCCCGTGGGGTCAAAGTTGCTCCATTTGTCCTTGGGCGCCGGCCGATCCCCCGCGCCACGGTCCCCGCCGCCCTCGGCCCCAGGCTGAGCGGGCGGCAGGGACAGCGGTGGCCCCGCGCCTTCGCCCTTGGGACCCTTGATCCCGAAGAGCCACGACATGGCGCGCGACTGCCGCGCGTCGCGGCAGCCGCCGGGAGCCGAAGCCGAGTCGAAGCGCGCGGATCGGAGCGGCCTCCACGCGCCGCCAAGCCGGTGGTCAGGGTCCTGCGCAGGCGCGACAACGCCTCTTCCTCCCAGGCGACGGAAGCGCATGAGGGCCGCGGACCGTGCGGCCTTCTGACTGGCCGCAGTTGCCGTGACGTCACCAGCGTCGTCGCCAGGATTGCCCAAACTGGCTCTGCGGGCGGGCCGTCGAGGGGCGGCCGGAACGCCTAGTTACGGGGACCGATCAGGGACAAAATGGGTTGGGTGCATGTGTGCCCTTGTTTACGTCATTTCCTGGTTATACGTCAGTTCTGTGTCGCGTTGCTGTGGGTTCCCGCAGAACCCCGAGGAGGCGGAGACGGAGAGGCAGGTGCCGGGGAGCCGGGGCGGGGGTACTTGGTGCCGGAGGTCCCGGCGACAGGGCGGTGAGACCCGGACGGAGGGAGCGGCCGCCGGAGGGAGAGCCTGCGGAAAGCGGCTGATCCGCGAGGGAAAATCAATCCGGGGCAGGCGCGGGGCGGGGCCTCGACTCCGCGCCCCCGACCCGCCGCCCGCGACCGGGCCGCAGGGGCCCCTGGAGGGCTGAGGCTGCGCTCGGTGGGTCTGGGTGCTCGCGCACAATGTCGGCGCTTAGTAAGATGTTAGAAGGGTAGGAACGCAGTTGTTGCCAGTCCCCTGCAGCCGCCATCAGGTGAAAGAGCCGGCTGGAGAACAAGCTCGCCCCGGCCTCCTTTTCGGCATCTCGGCAAGCCACCGTGGTCCGTGCTCGCACGATCCTTTGTGTCACTCAGAAGTGGCTCACGGGCTGGCTCAGTTGGTTGAGCATCCGACTCTTGATCTCAGGGTCTTGAGTTCAAACCCCGCGCCGGGCTCCACCCTGGGTGTGGAGGCTACTTCAAAGTGGCTCACAACTGGAGGGAGACAGATCTCAACCCCAGAAGCGCGGAAAGGCAGAGCAGCCCCCCACAGTCCCACAAGAGGGCGTCCTTGCTGGAGGAGGGGTCCAGTCTTCTGGGGCACCTCCAAAGGCCACGTGCCTGCTTCCGGGACAAAGGGGCAGGCTGACCCCGCCTGAGGCAGAGGGAGGAAAGGATGGGCAGAGCCAGCGTTGCTCTAGAACCCACAGTACCCAAAGTTCGCTTCTAGGGCCAACATCCAAGTTGCCCCTTTAGTCTTTGCTTGATGGAATTGGTTGAGTTCCCAGAATTATATGGAGTTGCCCCCACTGGACTGAAAACAATTTTAATGCTGAATAAAAATAAGGGAAAAGAATTAAAGATGATCCTGTGATCTTTCACCCTCAGATGAAGAGAAAGCCAAATGAGTTTCCCAGCCGGATACCCCCCTCCCCCACACCAGTGGCCATCAAGGTTTTTATGGATTAGCCACAAACTATATACTTCCCACAGCACCCCTAGCAGGGCTCTACTGGATGAAGAAGGGGAAATGGGGGGCGCCTGGGTGGCTCAGATGGTTGGGCATCTGCCTTCGGCTCAGGTCATGATCCCAGGGTCCTGGGATCGAGTCCCACATCGGGCTCCCTGCTGCTTGGGAGCCTGCTTCTCCCTCTGCCTCTCTCTCTCTCATGAATAAATAAATAAAAATATTAAAAAAAAAAAAAAGAAGGGGAAATGGGTAAGATACAGGAAGTCCTTGTCCAAACACAGCTCGGCCATGTGCCCCTCTAGCTCCATCCACCCCAGACCAGTATTAGCAAGCTTGTGTACTTTTATTTAAAAAGGAATCACTGAGGGGCGCCTGGGTGGCTCAGTCATTAAGCATCTGCCTCCGGCTCAGGTCATGATCCCGGGGTCCTGGGATCGAGCCCCGCATCAGGCTCCCTGCTCTACGGGAAGCCTGCTTCTCCCTCTCCCGCTCCCCCTGCTTGTGTTCCCTCTCTCGCTGTGTCTCTCTCTGTCAAATAAATAACTAAAATCTTAAAAAAAAAAAAAAAAGGAATCACTGAGAATAAAGTTCTGCATTTAAAAAGCCAGTTTCAAAAAATAAAGTCAGGGGCGCCTGGGTGGTTCAGTTAAGTATCTGCTGCCTTCGGCTCAGGTCATGATCCCAGAGTACTGGATTGAGCCCCACGTCAGGCTCCCTGCTCAGCATGGAGCCTGTTCTCCCTCTCTCTGCCCACCACCACAACCCCCACACATGCTCTCTCTCTCTCATATAAATGAAATCTTTAAAAAATAAAAAATACAGTCAGTTTCATTTAACTTGACTTAATTTGAAAAACAGAGTTGATTGTTGTTTAAGGATTTAGGTAAGGGCACTCCCTTTGATGGCGGGGTCCCCTCCAGTCTCCATCATCTGAGTAGGTGCGCTCCGTACTTTCCAGTCCCCCCTCATTTGTTTATTTATATACATATTTTTATTTTTTTACTTTTTTTCAAGTAGGATCCTTGCCCATTGTGGCACTTGAAGGTCGACCCTGAGATCAAAAGTCTTGTGCTGTACCTACTGAGCCAGTCAGGCACTGGCCGGGTACTTTCCAATTTCTGACGGGCCATAGAAAACATCCAATCCACTTGTGTTTGTCACTTAAAATAATCTTAGATTGGGAGCCATTGAGGAGGGCACACAAACCTTTCCTAAAAACACTAAGTTAATAAAATGGAATTATGATGATGCTTTTTACCTGATGCATTCACATTTAACTGGCAAATGTGGGGTTCTCTGCTGCTTGTGCTGAGCTGTTTTGCTGACAGATTTCCTGATACCACCCTCCCCACAACATGTGGCTTTCCTCTCTGAGGGAGTCCTCCAGCATTTAAGACCTGGAGGAAAGACTGCAGAAGTTGGAGATGCAGGTGGACAGCTTGGCCTACAGCCTGGCCTTGAGTCCAAATAGAGAAGACATAGGTGCCCCTGGGGAGCCCAGGCAGCAGGTGTGGTTTCTGGTCCCCTGGCTCCGGCCGGACCTCCAGAGAGCCACATGGCACACCGGAGCTGTGGCCTTCCAGTCTGGCCCACAGCCCCCCACTCACCAAACCCCAGGGTGTCCCATCACCAAGGTTGCACCTGCCCACTGCTCAGCTTGCCTGGTGTCTGCCATGGACAGCACCTGTGCAGAAGCCTGCCTGCTTATCACATTTAAGACTCCTAGGACAGCCAGGCCTTCAAAAGTAACGAGCTGGTCCTTTTTCTGTTCCCTCTCTCCAGCTTCCAAAAGGACCTGCTGGTTCTGATGTCACAGTCGCCCAAACCCACAGGCAGCCCACACCCACACCCACACCCACACCCCCACTCCTACCAGACAGACTCCAACCCTGCCAACAGAAAAGCTGCCCAGCCCGGCCCTCCCAGGACTGAGCCCCCAAAATGGGGCCCTGGGCTGCTGGTCCCCATCCTAGCCACCAAAGCGGGGCAAGCAGGGCTCCCAGATCACGGGGCTCCTGCAGCTCTTCCCTGTGCCTCCAGAGAATCAGAAGAGGTAACGAGGGCTTAGAGTGCTGAGCCCTCAGATGTGCTACCTTGGGCCCAGGACTGGAGAGTGACTCAGGACTGAGCCCAGAACTCACTACCTCTCCAGTCTTAATCTTCCTGAGTAGCATATGCTTCTAGGTAAGCA
This sequence comes from Zalophus californianus, assembly GCF_009762305.2. NCBI lineage: Eukaryota > Metazoa > Chordata > Mammalia > Carnivora > Otariidae > Zalophus > Zalophus californianus. The sequence continues at coordinate 505,999 of NC_045598.1, read as the reverse complement.
GTTGCCTACTGAGATGCCCTGGCCTGCTGGGCATCTGTGGGTCCACCTCACAACCAGGACAGCCCCACGGATGAGTGCACAGGCACTCGGCTGCCCCCACCCGGCTGGCAGGAGACACACACAGCCCTGGCCTGCCCTTCTCACAATAAAAGCAGGGCCAATGCAGTCTGGACAGACCTTGGAAGCAATGTCCTCTGAAGCCATGGCCTGAGGAAGGTGTGTTCTCAGAGGGGCTGTGAGTGGGGACATGCCGGCTGCGTGATACCACCTCTTGCTTTTCTTGTCTTAACCAGAAGCAACCACAGCCCTGATTTTCACGTCTGTGTCAGAAGCTTATAGTGCCATGTATCACTTCACACGGAGTGACGTGTGAGTCCCTGCAGGTGGCAGCCTGCAGGGGTGTGGGGAGAGGCCAGGACAACTTTCCCGGAGGTTGTTCCCAGACATGGCCCAGACTTATCAACCTTTAAGAGTTGCCTGGGTGGCTCAGTCAGTTGAGGGTCTGACTCTTGATTTCGGCTCAGGTCGTGATCTCAGGGTCGTGGGATGGAGCCCCCGCATCCAGCTCCATGCTCAGTGTGGCGTCTGCTGGAGATTCTCCCTCTCCCTCTGCCTCTCCCCACCCTGCACACATGCTGTCTCTCAAATAAATCTTAAGAAAACAAAAAGTTGCCTAGAACGGTGCAAAGGGCAGCACTTCCAAGGTAAGGGTTTCCAGAAGAGGCATTCCCTGGCACAGAAGTGGGGGCTCCTTTCCCTGCCCTCAGCATCCAGTAGTGATGAGCGGAAGCCGGAGCCTCTTCCAGGGAGTAGGGCCGTGTGTCTTTGGCCACTCTGCCCTTGCTTGGGATTGCAGGTATGTTTGGGGGAAGGAGCTCATCTGTCTCAAGTGCATGACTGAGCCATTAGGAAAGCACCTGCCAGGGGTGCCTGGGTGGCTCAGTCGGTTAAGCATCTGCCTTTGGCTCAGGTCATGATCCCAGAGTCCTGGGATCGAGCCCCGCATCGGGCTCCCTGCTTGGTGGGAAGCGTGCTTCTCCCTCTCCCACTCCCCCTGCTTGTGCTCTCGCTATGTCTCTCTCTGTCAAATAAATTTAAAAAAATACTTAAAAAAAAAAAAAAGGAAAGCACCTGCCAGTATTCTCTTGCTTTTTGTCTTGCCGCCTGCACAGCACTCTGCAGGCTGGACTGAGAGGCTCTGCGGAAGGGGGACCTTTCCAGGTGCCCAATGGGCTTGGACCTACAGGCAGGTACCCGGGGCATCAGGGTGGGGCACACTGGCCTGCACATGGGGAGTTCTGATCAGCCCTGGGGAAGGTCTCCCTCTCCGGTCGATGCTGCCTAGGACCCTGTTGTTCACATCCACCAGCCTAGGGAGGGGTCAGCTGACTCTGGGCTGCCTGCTAACCACTGGTCAGGGGGTAAGCAGATGCCTGCAGTGGCACAGGCCACATAGGCCACTGGGCTTCCCTGGGCCTGATTCCCCAGGGGTTGTGGGGACATGTAGGAGAAACCCAACACCCACTCAGCAGTGCCTCCCTACCCTCTGACCAAGTCTGGCCTGGCCCGGCACTACCAGGGGACCCTGGACCCACAACCTTCGCCCCCCCCCCCCGCCCACTCTGCCTGCTCTGGTCACACAGGGCAGGAGCCCTTTGTCTCCCATGCCATTGTCACATAAGCAGATGGTGGGCTTGCACACTGCTGGCCCCCATAAATGTTCAGTACACCAGACTAGTGTGGTGCAGGCCTTAGGTGCTTAGGGAGTCATGTGATTCTTGGGAGTCTGGTCCTTGAAAAATGGTGGCAGCTCAGCTCGACTGAAGGCTGCCCCCAAACACATGCCCACCAAACCCGAGTGGGCAAACTGAGAACACTGTCAGGGACTTGAAGACCACCTCTCTCAACCCTGCAGTTTGCTTGGGTTAGGGTGTCCATTTCCAATTAGCAGGCGGCCCGCGAGTCAAACTGCTGCTGAGGGAGCGGTATTGCCAGCAGAGGGCGCCACAGCCCCACCCCTGATCTCAAGGCTGTGGTGGGGACAGCCGTGCACAGCCAGGTCCCTGTCCCTGCCTCTGGCAACTCTGCTCCAAACCACGGAGTCCCGCCCACAGAAACGGCCAGGGCCCTCTGAGGAGGAGGTGCATTTGGCAGGGTGTTCGGAGCCTCAGCACCAGGAGGGGCTCGGCTCCCCTCCCCTTCCCCAGCAACAGTCTCAAAACATTGGCCTTCCGTCTGGGAGCTTTCACAGGGCTGGAGTGCTGGGACGGAGTAAAGCACTCTGAGACTGCAGAGCTCAGTTTACATCTAATTTACTGTATTTTAAAGTCTGGGGTGTTAGTGGGGAAGAGGCAAAGTGAGCACGGAGTTGGTGCAGACGGGAGTACATGCATACCTTGATGGGGCTGAGGGCCAGCAGGTACTGCCCTTAGGACTCGTCTGGAGGCCCCAGAGAGCAGGAGTGGCAGGAGGTGGGGTCTGAGGATGCTGTAGAGAATCGCTGGGGTGAACCCACCCAGGGGAACCTTGTTTGTCCCTGCCCACGCATCGAAGCTCCCCACCCGGAAGCAGGGGAGGCCCCCCGTGAGTGCAAGCCTTGGGACTCGCAGGGGCAAGGAGCCCTCCTGTCTCCAGGGTCCTGTTCCTCCAGGAAGGTGCCATCTGCATCCCTGCGGCTGTAGCTGGACCCGGTGGGGTTGTGGGCAGGAAGGCAGGGCCACTGTCCCCAGGAGGCACTACCCCTCAGGCCAACTGAACACCCTGGCAAAGACCATCTTTCTGCTGACCCAGCTGCTGACCACACCATCAACCTGCCACCACAACGCCCTGCCCTTTTCCAGATCCTGTCTCCTCCGGGAAGCCTTTGCAACCCAGCCGGAGCCAGCTCCCGCCCTTCCCCCACCCACCTTCCACCAACATCTAGGACCTGAGGCCGCAGGGACGCAGCGCGGCCAGCCGGACCAAGCCCTCTCAGACCGATGACAGCCCTTGCCACCAGAGGGACTGGGCCTTCACACAAGTGAGAGGTCCAGCCACTCCGCTCAGCTGCCTCCTGTCCTGCACTTGAGGCCAGTCTTGCGTCTGATGTTCTCAGCTCACCCCAGAGTCCCTGTCCATCTTCCTGCTAATTCCTGCCCAAAGGACAGCACCGCGTGTCCAGCTCTGAGCCCGGGCAGGGCAGGGGGTCGCGATGGCCGGGGAGTCGGGCGAGCCCTGCGTCCTAGAAGGCAGACGCCCGCGCAGGGAGCCCTCCGCCGCCGCAGGAGAGTTCTGGGTGGGGGGGATTCGGACGGAGTCGCCGCGGGGCAAGGCCCAGGTTCTGGCGGTGGGGAGAAGGGGGCCCTCGGGTGGGCGGGGCGGCCGGCTCACGGCTCCCGGCCCCAGGCCCCCGGCGGCTGGGGGCGCGGGGCGCGGCTGCGCTCGCCGTCGGGCGTGCAGGCCTTGGCCGACAGCGCTCTCTCGCTGCCCGAGCGGAAGGCTGCCGTCACGGTCACCAGGTAGGCGGTGCTGGGCGCCAGGCCCTGCAGCGTGGTGCTGTTGCGGCCCGCCGGCACCTCCACGCGCTGGGCCGCCCCGCCCAGCAGCGGCCCGTACTGCACGTGGTAGCCGAGCACGGCGGCCGCGCTGAGCGCCGGCGCCCAGCTCACGCGCAGGCTGCGCGGCCTTGCATGAGAGATGACGATGCGCTCCGGCCCGGCCTCCTCTGCGGGGGGGGGGGGGGGGGGAATGGGGGGAAGCGCGCGCCTGAGTGGAGCGGGGGCGGGGCCTCGGCCCGCCCCCGCCCCGCCCCGCCCGGTCGCCCGCGGGCCCCCCCACCCCGCTCAACCCGCCCTCCGCGCCCCGCTCACCCGGCAGCGTGTGCACCCGCAGGTGCTGCGGCCTCACGAGGTGAACGTTGGACTCGGGCACCAGCGCCACCTCGTAGTCGGTGTCAGGGTCGAGGTTGACCCAGGCCCAGCCCGTGGCGTTCCCCGGTAGTTGTTGGCGACGCACGGTCCCCGGCTCGGAGCTCGGCGCCAGCTCCAACACGTAGTAGCCAGAGTCTGCGGTCAGCAGGGGCGGCCAGGCCAGGTGGAAGCCGCTGGACGTGACCTCAGAGGCACGGAGTTGCTGGGGCCGCATCGCATCTGCGGGTGGTGCAGGGGGTCAGGTCTCCTCTCGCCCAGCCTGGGGCCCTGACTGACCGGGCAGGGAGACTTGGGGAACAGCCCAGGCTCCGCCGCCCCAGCAGTGCTAATGATAACACGAGCCGGTGACAGGGCTGGGGTTAGGAAAAGAGTGCAGTCGCCCACTTGGGACTCCATCAGGTGCTTCCTTGCCTGCCTCAGCTGCAAACCCAGACAGGTGAGGAGCTATAATGGCCAGTTCCCACCACTCCAGTGGCCCCTCAAAGGTGGTGTCTGAGAACAGAGGACCAGCCACCCTCCCTAGCCCGAGTGGCCAGCACAGAGTGTGGGGTCAGCTCAGCTCTGGACAGTCAAGGCAAAGGGGCACCGGTGCAGCCAGAAGATGGGAGGCTATGGGCGGGGGGACACCCTGGAGACTGATGACGTGACAACTCCAGAAGCAGCTGGATTTGGGGTCAGAGTACTGCCTGCCTCAGGTTTCTAGGAGGAGGGCTCCAGAGTGGGACCTCGAAGTGTGCATTACTCCTGAGCCTATGACACCACATGACCATGTGGGTGACCACGCAAGTAGGTAAGGTTGATAAATGTCTGGGCAGCGTTATGCCCGTTGGGATCCTGATGCTTCCTTATTGAATGCTGGGTGCTCCAGCTGTCAGCCTGGCATTCATTCTCCTACCCATCCCCCATATTCAGACCCCACCCCACCCCTATCCCAGGAGCCCCCACCATACTGCCTCACTGCCCTGCAGCCTTGGGTTCTTCCTGTCCAGCTGCTTGCCCTTCCTCCTGCTGTCCCCTCCAGGTTCAGCCACAGTGGTTGACTCAGTGGCCTCCAGGGGCCAGGTGTCCCTGGGGGAAACCTTTGGAAGGACCCTCTACCTTTCTGCAATCCACAGTCCAACCCCTTCCGGTTTTTGGTGGATGATTAACCCACAGGCAGAGATTCAGGAAGAATCCTGGGGTTAGTGGCATTTTTCAGTGAATAGAGCCGGCTGAGCCAGTAATCAGGCCCTTCATCTCCAGCCCCTCCCACTGTGAGGTTTGGCTGGGGATGGAGGCTGTGGGGGTGGTCTATAAGAAAGTTGGTGGGGGCGCCTGGGTGGCTCAGTTGGTTAAGCGACTGCCTTCGGCTCGGGTCATGATCCCGGAGTCCCTGGATCGAGTCCCGCATTGGGCTCCCCGCTCGGCAGAGAGTCCGCTTCTCCCTCTGACCCTCCCCGTTCTCATGTGCTCTCTCTCTCTTTCTCTCTGTCTCAAATAAATAAATAAATAAAAATCTTAAAAAAAAAAAAAAAAAAGAAAGTTGGTGGGGAGCTGCTAGCCCCTGCAGTGGGCCCTCCCTGGTCCAGCCTCCTCTCTAGCAATCCCCAAAACCACCAATGGTGCAAACCCACTCCCACTCCTCTGACTGTCCCTACCCCTAGGGTGGTAGGGCCCCAGCGCTGTGGGAGGCAATCCTAGTCCATCCCGACCTGGCTCTCTCACCCCCAGGCATGGTAGCGCCGGACACACATACAGGAGCCTGTGCTGTCCATCTGCAGAGTCCTCAAGCTTGGACCCTCCCCCTTCCTCTCCATTTAACCACATCCCACCAGATGCAGCCCCCTGGTCTCTCGGCCCACTCCAGGCCCTCCACTCTGGGGTGGTGCTGTCAGCAGAGAACCCCACCTGGAGAGGTTTACTCAGGCCTGACCCTCTGTCCCACTACAGCCCAGGCAGTGGGGCCTACAGGGCACACAGCTGGAGCGCGTCCCTGGAGGACGCAGAGAAGCCATGTGTGTTGCCTCCCTGCTGGACCCCCATGAAGTGCCATTGTCCCCAGAGCCCTGGCCCCTGCTAGAGGCACTCGAGTTCCTCTCCCCGCACCTCTTCCGAGGTTCCTTGCTGGGGTCCCCCCAGGCCCTGCCTCTTCCCACCTACCGAGAATGGATCCCCTCAGCTCCTGGGCAATGATGTGCAGGTCATCCACATCCACAAAGTGTAGGTGCTTCTCAGCGGGGGCCGAGGCGGCAGCTGACAGCTCCAGGAGGTTGCCCCGGCCAGTACTGACGATGAAGACAGTGACACCCAGGTCCTTCAGCTCCTGCATGGGGGGTCCCACGGGGTCGCTGGAGCCGCCGTCTGTCACCCACACCAGCACCTTGGGCACCCCTGGCCGGGCCCCTGCCACCTCTGCAAACAGCTGCTCCTTGGCGTAAGCCAGTGCCAGGCCAGTGTTGGTGTCGCCCATGCGCTGGGCTGCAGCACGTACGGCATCCTGGACAGCTTCACCTGAGCTGTGCTGGCCGAAGGGGAACTCGGTGTACGGGCGGCTGCCCACATGCACCAGGCTGGCACGCAGAGCCCCAGGGCCCAGGGGCAGCAGGCCCACCAGCTGCCCCACAAACTCCCGAACTCGGGAGAACTCATAATGAGACACGCTGGCCGAGCTGTCCAACAGAAACAGCAGGTCCCCCTGGGGGGCCGATGCTGGGGGGCCTGGGGGAGAGGGGAGGGTTCAGCCCCAGGTGGTGGCCCCCAGACAGCCCCACACCCAGGGCAGAACCCCCAGGGTCTGAGCTTTCCCTAAGCTGGAGCTTACCCTTACCCAAGCAGGCCCTGAAAGCCTGCTCAGCCCCACCCCCAAAGGTTCTGAAGGTGGCACCCCTGGGGGAGGGGGAGAGGGATCCTGAGCCAACAAGTGGCCCACAGTCCCAGTGGGTTCTAACTCGGCACCCTGGTCATGTACCTGGAGTGCTCTCTGGGCTCAAGTCTCATTTGTAAACGAGAGCCAACCCCTCTAAGCCCCTCCACCCTCCCTTTGCTCAGTGGACTCTGTGCAGGCTGGAGCCAAGGGTCCTGGCCCAACACCCAGGAGTGTGAGTGGACAGGCCTGGGTCACAGGGGGGTTGTTTGCTCAGACTTGGCTTCAGGCCCACAGCCCAGCCTCCAGGTAAAGCAACTAGTTGTTGCGGGGGGGGGGGGGGGGGCACAAAGCCCCTGGGGAGACTGGGAGCTGAGGTGGATAGATGAGAGAGACAGCATGATCACAGCCCCTCCCTCAGCCCATATGGCCAGGCTGGAGTCGTGACCCCACTTACAGATGATGTCACCCCTCCTCTGGACCCATCCTCTGCTCCATCTGGACCCAGGAAGCAGGTTACCTGCTGGAGCGGCTTGAGGGCCCACCAGCCCCTCCAAGGCCTTCCCCTTGCTCCCGGCACCCCAGGGGGCAAAAGGACCCCTTCCACTGCTGGGCCAAGGGCAGACAGGAGCTGGGCTGTCTCGGTTCTGATCTGTGCCTGCGGCCTCTGTATCCTCCAATCCGATGGGGCGACTCTAGCCCTCTTACCATCCCATCTCTCTACTAAGCGTCATCCCAAGGAGAAGGAAACTGAGGCAGGGACCTCCTTCCCGACAGACACCACCCCCTTCCTTTCCAGAGCCCCCTCCCCAACATCTGGTGCCCGCCTAGCCGCCTGGGGCACCTGGGCCCGCCCCCCGCAGGTGGGTGGGGTGCCCTGCGGCCGTCCCTACCCCGCGGCCGCGGGAGGGAAAGAGACTGCCCCGCGCAGGCAGCAGGGGGTAGGGGCGCCGCCCGAGCTGGAGCCCAGCCCGCCGCCCGCCTCACTCACCACGTTCGGCGCCGCTCCGCGCCAGCGCCAGCCGCAGGCTCAGGGCCAGGCTGAGCGCCGTCCAGGGCAGCATCGCGCGACGGGAAGGGGCGCGCTCGGCCTCCGCTCGCCGCTCGCTCGCTCCGGGACTGCAGGGCGCGCCGCCGCGCAGGCCGGACCCGACCCCGCCCCCGGGAGGCCCCGTCCCCGAGGCCCCGCCCCCGGTGCACACTCACCCCGCGTGCTGAGGCGCACAGACTCCGGGAGGCGGGAGGCGTGCGCGCGGAGGGACCCAGGCGGGTAGCGACACGCAGCACTCACGGAGATGCGACCGCGGCACACACGCGTGGGCGTGTGCACAGACACAGATACTGCAGCTGTCTTTCCGGGTTGGGGGGCTTCGGGGTCCGCGCTGCTCCTACCCCCACCCAGGAGCAGAGCAGGGAGCTCTCAAGCTGGACCATCCCCAGGCCCACCGCCGTGACCCCCGAGTGCTAAGAGCCTCTGGAATCAGGCCCAAGGGAAACCCAGGGATGCAACGGGGTGGGGGTGACACGGAGAACAAGGTCACCCTGGCAGGGCCCAGGCCCTGGACTCACCTCTACCACAGGGCTGAGAGAGGGGTAGGTGCTGGGGGCTGGACGCTTAGAAAGATAGTGGGACGTTGGGAGGGGCAGAGGCCTGAAGGGGAGCTTCTTGAGGGACCCAAAGCCCCCCACCCTACCTGGCTTCTTGGAGGAAGAGGCATAGGAGCTGGGAATAGCTGGTTCAGGACCTGTCCAGTGTGACCATGCTGGAACTATTGTTGTCCCCATACACCCTGTCCAATGAGGGGCCCAGGGCTTGACCCGAGATCCAACTCCAGGACCGAGGGCAGGCCCCCAGCCCTCTGGAGGGACCCATTAGCACCAGAGGTGGCTGACTGCAGGGGGCATCCTGAGACCACTCAGGCCTTGGGGCAGATTCCCTCCCCTTGGGCAGGAGCTGAGGGTCCAGATGAGGTTTCTCACTACTTTTTCTTTTCCTCTTTAAGATTTTATTTATTTATCTATTTGGCAGAGAGAGAGAGAGAGAGAGAGGCAGGAGAGAAGGAACACAAGCAAGGGGAGTGGGAGAGGGAGAAGCAGGCTTCCCGCGGAGCAGGGAGCCCGATGCGGGGCTCGATCCCAGGACCCTGGGACCATGACCTGAGCCGAAGGCAGACACTTCACCAACTGAGCCACCCGGGCATCCTGAGGTCTCTCACTACTAAGAAGACCACTGCCTTCTCCCAGCCATTACTCTCTGGAGCTGGGAGGACACAGGTCCCCCAGTGCAAGGTGGCAGGGGCGTCTCTGCCAGGATGTCCCCTCCCTTCCCCCCTCCCCAGGAGGATGCTCAGCAGCAAGGACGGATGGGACTCAATGGTTTTCCTTCCTCCCTTTATGGCAGGTGAGGGTGAGACGCTCTGTGAGACAGGCCGGAGCTCCAACTTTGCCTAAAAAAGGAAGTGGCCCAGCCAAGCTGGAGGAGCTGGGGCAGGAACAGGCGAGGACTGTGTCCCCGCTGCCCCCACCCCCTCGAAGGGAGTCTTGGCAGTGGTGGTGCTGGCTCAGCTCCACAGACCTCAGGCCTCTGCTGGGACCAGAAACTGCCTGGTGCTTCCGCCTGAGCCCCGGTGTTGGGGGTGGGCAGCAATGGGCTTGGGCCCCTAAAGTCCAGGGTGTGCCTCCCAGGGGGACCTGGTGTGGCCCCCAGCCCTAGAGCACACCAGGCTGACCAGGACAGCTGCTACTGCTGGGGACAGTGAGTAGAGGCCATGGCCAGGCAGGCTGGGGCATCGGCCGAGAGCTGACCCCGGGCAGGGGGCATTGGGGTTGAGATACCCAGGTGAACATGTGCAAACCCTTCTTGGTTCACCCTCCCTCTCACTGGGCACCCACTGCCAGGGGCAGGGAGCTGGGCCGTGGTGGACTGTCCGATGGTAAGGCAGTGCTTTACCCCTGCTTGTCTCCCAGCTCCTATGTAGCAGGCGAGCCCAGTCACACTTGGGCCTGTGCTGCAGGGCTGACAGGGAAGTTTCCGTCCCTTCTGGAAAAACTGAGCGGGTCTTCTTGGCCATGACTCAGGCCCTCGAGGAAGCAGCCGCCCTCCTCCCCCCGGCCTCTCCATCAGAGGCAGAAAGGATGAGAGGCCCAGTCTTAGGACTGGCCTGCCAGGGCCTCTGCCCAGACTTGGCTGGGCTCGGCTACCAGCCCTGGTAGAGCTCTTCCTCGGCTCTGCTCGGCTCTGCTCGGCTCTGCTCGTCATTCCTGCTGTGCACGCTGCACTGAGCTCTCATCTGACCCCTGGGAGAGGCCCCCCACCCCCCATCTGGTCGGCTGCACTCCCCTGGCCCCCTGCTCTGCCCTGAGGCTCTCCTGCTGCAGCAACCTGGCAAGTCTCATTCCAGCGTCCTGCCCTTCCCGGCGGGAGACACCAGCAGATGGAGGGTCCCCAGGGAGTATGGGGGTCAGCCAGGAGTGTAATAGTCGGGGTCAGGGTTGTGCTTGAGGCAGATGCCAGAGGAAGCACAAATATAATTGTCCGGAAACCTCCTCTCAGAAGAAAGACAGGCTGGGAGGCTGGGGGGGTTGAGAAGGGCAGAGGCAGCCAGGATACAGCAGGCCCTGCCCACCCGCCCTTTCCCTCCCCCAGGTCCAGCCCCTGCCTTGGCCCAGTCTGAGAGCCCCAGAACCTCACTTCCTGGCACTGGCCCACCCCACCCGCGGCTCCACAGGCAGGTGGAGGGGGTTCCGTGAAACCCAGGGACATTGCTCTCTGAAGGCACTGCCCCTGCCCCCACAGGGTCCACGGGAACACTCCCTCCTCCGCACAGTCCGGGCCTCTGCAGAGAAGAAGGGCCTTTTGTCCCTAGCTCACTGTGGCCATGTTGACCTTAGGGAAAAGGGCAGCTCCCGGGGCCTCTGACCCCAGCCTGAGGGCACTCTGGGCCTGCGGGGCAGAGCAGTGTGGGTCCCCACCCTCACCCAGTAGGGTGCCCTGTGCTGCTGTTTTTTATGTGTTTGTACCTACATATGCAACCATGCACGTGCTGGGGGACACAGAAACAGGAACAGGGGTTGCTGTGGTCCTGAGGTGGGGTGTGGGGCAAGCCGGAGGCCCCCAGAACCCACCCACAACAGTAAGGGGGGCAGAGGGAGGGGGTGGCCAGAGCAGCAGGGCCCAGAGGCCCCTTCTGCCAGCCACCCAGCTGCCACACCCACGTGTCCTTCTAGACTCCACCTGCCTGTTTGTGGTCAGGGACATGCCAGCACCTAAGGGACCAGGCCTGAGGGTCTGGAGGTCCTGTTATCTCACTCCTCAGGAGCCCAGGCCTGCCCCCCTGTGATCCCAGAGCTGGCAACAGCAGGGTGGGCAGCCTGGGTGTGGGGTGGGTACCACCCTATCCGCATTCATCCCACTAGGTCTCTGCTGTGGCCAGCCACATGCCAGATTCTGCTCTGGGGACATGCAGACACCCTGTCCTCTGAGGGCTGCCAGGATGGATGGGGGGCAAGCAGTAATGTGCTTGCCAAGATGTGGGTCTACTTATTTTCCCTGACAAGGGAGAGGCCATGTCAGACCAGGTGGGCACGAGCTACAGGAAGTGCCAAGACCCAAGGGTGGAAGTTGGCCAGTGTGTCAGGACAGTAAGGAGGCCTGGGGGGCAGAAAGGGTGGGGCAGGTTGTGGGGTTTTCATGGGGAAGGCAAGGGCCCATGGTGTGTGCAGGGGCAGGGTGGATGCCAGGGGGCTGATGCCAGGCATCTAAGGGGCCCCTAGGTAGCTGCTGTCTTAGGTAGATCCGAATGGACAGGGGGGCAGGAGGCAGAAAGGGAGGCCGGCATCCAGACTCCTGTTTCTGGCCAGTGCAGAGACGTGAATAGTGTGCCCCTCCTGAGGTGGGACCCCAGCTCTGGTTCCCTCTGCGGGGAAACTTCTGTAACAGGGAGATGATCATCACACCCAGCCCCAGCCCCAGGCAGTGTACAGACCAGTTTGGATTGGTAAGTAGAGACTAGGGAGGAACAGACCAGTGTCAACACCTTGGTGGGGGGCTCCCCAGAGGTCAGGGTAGGGCCCAGGGGGCAGTGGGGAGGAACTTTAGCCCTCAGAGCTAGCACTAGGCACTGCCTATTGCTACCCAGTTCACCCACCCAGCTCAGCTGCACTCCAGCACCCCTTGCCTAGCCCGCATGCCTGGATGGGTGCAGGGCTTACACCAGGTGGGTGGCTGGGGGGAATGAACTGGCCAAATCTCCTGGACCCCTACTAGCTGCCACCTGTGTCTGAGGGTGTGCCTGCAGACACCTGAGCTCCCATCCCAGGAAATACTTTGTGAATGAATAAATGACCTCGGGCAGGTCAAGGAACCTTACAGAGCCCAATCTCCCCATCTGTGGGGTTGGGACAATGTCTCTGCCTGGAGTGTTAGGGGAAGCAGACAGAGGGATGCATGCACATGTACACAAACACGCAGTGCACACACACATAGGCACACACACACACATGCACTCTGGAGACCACCCCCCATGACCAGGCATACTTACAGGGCAGGGGCCTGGGCACCTGGGAAAAAAGCATTTGTTGCCCAAAGTAAGAGATTTCTGCCTGCCCCACCAGTAACTCAGTGCCTCTGCCCTTGACTTTCCTGACTGGCCCTCTAAAAGCAGACCAGTAGGCCCCTTCTGTTAACCCCCTACGGCCCCCCCACAGGTGATCCTTTTGTGAGTGGGTGGGGCAGAGCTGGGGCTGAAAACAGGTCATCCCTGGGGTCAGCTAGAGGCCATGCAGGGCCCCGGGGCAGGCCTGGGAAATTGGGACACACCTTAGGAACCCTTGAGGCTCTGGCAGCTGAGCTCCCCACCAAGGCCTCCCCCCCCCCCCCCCCCCCCCCCCCGGCCCTGCATCAGGCCCAGCTGTTGTTTTGATGACTCTGGGGCCAGGCGGATCCTCAGGAGAGTCCTCATCTTCGAAGCCTGGCCAAGAGCCTGCCCAACCTTGGGCAGGAGGGGAAGGAAGGCGGCTTCAGACCAGGGGAAGATATCCTTAGGCGCTGGGCGGCCAGCCAGGCTCCTGTCTGACTGGGTGCAGACAAATGGAAAACCCCAAGAACTCCTGTGGGATCTGAGCCAGCCACACACCGGGTCTGCTCAAGGCCACGGAATGAGCCTGAGCCCCGAGCCCTGATCTTTGGGCACATCTGAATCCTGACCCTGCTGGTCACACACAGAGCCCTGATGGCAAAATAGTATGCTAGATTCTTTAAGAGGCCTTTCATTTACCCCTAGATTCTGGACAAATTACAAGAAACATGTTTTTGCTTTTTTTAAAGTAATCTGGGGGCACCTGGTTGGTTTAGTGGTTAAGTGTCTGCCTTTGGCTCAGGTCCTGGGATGGGCCAAGTCAGGCTCTCTGCTCAGCGGGGAGCATGCTTCTCCCTCTAGTTTGTGCTCTCTCTCCCTATCTCAATCTCTCTCAAATAAAATCTTTTAAAAAATAAATAAAGGCAAAATACCTTTATAAAAATATAATCTGGGGGCACCTGGGTGGCTCAGTCGTTAAGCGTCTGCCTTCAGCTCAGGTCATGATCCCAGGCTCCTGGGATCGAGCCCCGCATCGGGCTCCCGGCTCAGCGGGAAGCCTGCTTCTCCCTCTCCCACTCCCCCTGCTTGTGTTCCCTCTCTCGCTGTGTCTCTGTCAAATAAATAAATAAAATCTTAAAAAAAAAAGAGTAATATGCTCTACCGACTTGAGCCAGTCAGGTGCCCCAAGAAATACATTTTTAATACACTGCTGGGCTTGCAAGGAAGTAAATATCTTCAAGGCTCCCCCCAAATTAAAAACACTAAAAAGAAAGAAAGAAAGAAAGAAAGAAACAGAAGGGTAATGAACAGAAACCCAGGAAGATGAAAGGGAACAGGCAGGATCGCGGGGAGGCCCCTCAACACAGGGATGGAGAGGCGCACTTGCACTTATGAAAGCCCACACAGGACCCGAGCGGGGCCCAGGTAGGGCATGCCTTGCAGAGGGAATCCTTCCCGGAGGGATGTGTCCTCAGGATGTTCACAGGTACGGGGTGACAGTGGAAAATGAGCATCCCTTCAAAGAAACAATATACTATTAGTGAGAATCACCAGAAACAACAAATAACAGATTTGGACACCCCCCCCCAAAGAGTAAGAAATTGGAATTTTTAGGTACAGAATATAAAATAACTATATGTGAAATACTTAAGAAATTGAAGTAAAACTGGAATCCAAAATTTGAACATGCACGGAGACCATCAAAAATGATGAGATTTGAATAAGAAACAAATATAACTTTTGGATATGATAACTTAAAATTAAATGAACACATTAATTGGCAGATTAGACACAATCAAATAATTAGTGAAACTTGAAAAAAATGAAGAAATTGCCCAGAATGCAGCACAGAGAGTTGGGGAGACGGAAATACAAAAGAGAGGCCAGTGGACACTGGGAGCAAAGGGGAAGAAATGCTCCCAAAAAAGAATGAACAGGAGGCCAATTTGGAGACATGGGTAATGGCTGAGAATTCTCCAGAACTGATGAAGGACAGGGATCTGTAGGAACAAGAAACACAGTATATACCCAAATAGATGAATAAGAACATATCCACAACTAGAAACGTGCTTAAAGCCAAAGATGGGAAAAGACAGAGAAGATCTTAAAATTATCCAGAGAGAACAGACGAGTTAACAGGTGTCCAACCTGTCTGGATGCTCGCCCGGGGCACAAGCTGAGCCCGGGCCTCCCTCCCAGGCTGAGCTCGGCAAGGCCCGAGGCTGCTGGCCATTGCTGAGCTTCTGGAACCATGTTCTTCCCGGGCAAGTCTCGCCACTTCTGGAACCCTCTGGAGGCCCTCTGACTGACCACACAAGGGGCCCGTAGGGCTGCCCTACGTGAGGGACAGAACCCAGGAAGGCCCCCTTTCGCTGAGCCCGGCCGGACGCCCCTTCTCTGAGTGGCATCTCCCTCCTCCCTGGGGGCTTCCCAGCCCCTCCGCATCGGAGGGGACTGCGGGGGTGGGGAGACCTTGGGGAAGGGGGGGACCTTGGCTCGGGGGAGTCTGGTGCCATCTCGCGGCCACTCGAAGCACCGCGTACGAAGCCCCGAGGTATGCCCGCGATTTTGGAGGACAGAAGCTGGACGCAGACGCCGAGCTCGCAGGCCTGGGGCTCTCTTACGGGGCGGGGGGTGGAAGTTCGGGGGCCTTCCCGGGTTTGGGAGTCTTGTCCTTTGGAGAGGCCTCTGGGGCTCACACCCAGGCGCAGAGCTGCTCCTCCCCGTCGGCGTGGTGTCCCACTCGCCCACGGTCGCTGCACCCCGGGGGGCGGCGGGGTCCAGGGGTCCAAGTTGGGGGTAGCAGCGTGAGGAGGCGCCGGGCCAGGCGGGTGCGGGCGGCCGAAGCAAGCACGAGCAGCGGAGGCAACGAGAGGAAGCCGAGGACCATGAGCGCCGCGGAGCTTCTGTCCGAGAGGAGCGCGCGGCACGCGGGGCGGGGTGCCGGGTGAACCTGAGGGCGGGGCGGGCGGTCAGGCAGGGCCGGGAGCGGCCGGGGAGCAGGTGGCCCCGGAGGGGCCCCGGGGCGGGAGTAGGCGGACGCGGCGGGGCGCGTGGCCAGTGCGACCCTGCGCGGTGGGGCCGGGGCGCGGGTCTGAGGTCTGGCGGAGCGGGCCGGCTGGGGCCGGCTGGGGCCGGGCACCTTTGCGTCGAGAATGGGAGATCCGGCGCCCAAGCGGCAAATGGCCGGAGTAGGAGTCCCTTGAGGGGAGGCTCAGAAACTTGTTCCCCGTTTGTCCCATCCCGGCTTTCCTCCCGTCTCTGCTCTCCTGGGGCCCTTCCCTATGGTGGGATCTGACCTCGAGCTCCTACCCGTGCGGCTCTCCGCGGGCGCCACCTTCTCCCGCGGCCCCGCCTTCAGTTCCCCCGCCCCCGCCTCATGCCTACAAAAGGAGGACCCGGGGCCCGTCTGCCCACGCGCCCCTTCCTTAGAGCGCCCCTTCCTTAGACCAAGCCATAGCCTGTTTCACACGGGGAAAGCCAGCCCAGGGCAGGAGGGGTCTCCGAGGGGCCGCGGGGACGGGCAGGGGTGGTGCACTGGAGAACTTGGGCAATATCTTCACCTTCTCTTCCGGGAACGCCCCCCCTCTTCCCACCATGCCCAGCTGTCCAGGCCCTGGTGGCCCTTGGTACAAGGCTAGGCGGCCTCGCAAGGGGAGGGAGCTGTCCGCTCCAGCGACAAACAAAAGCCCTTCTTTTGCTGCGGCTGGGTGGGGGGGTGCTTGGCAGAAGGAGCTTTCCAGGGAGGGGCACATATGTCTCTGGGGACAAGGGAACCATGTTGAAAGGACGAGACTCACCTACAGCCCCAGGGCCCTGCGCTTCTGCAGGACCCCCCACTCCCGCCCCCCCGCCCCCCCCCCCCCAGGGCTTAGCTCACCCTTGAGTGGCACAGGAATCCCAGGTATGCGATGGCCGCCGCTGGCAGCAGCACCAGCAGGAACACGGTGGCGGGCAACAGCAGGTGCAGCAGGAGCCCTGCCAGGGCCTGGCCAGGCAGCAACAGGGTCCCGAAGCCTCGGACAGCCAGGCCTACCCATCCTGGGGACATCAGGGCTGAGGTCCGGCAGTCAGGAAGTCTTCCTGGCAGCATGGGTGCTGTGTCGGAAGCGCCCCCTCCCTCCTCCTCCTCCGTCTCCTTCTCCTGTTCACTCATGTTCTCCGGGCAATAGGCCTGGTGGGTTCCCAGAGGTAGTCGGACGGCAGGACCTAGGTCCCCAGGTCAGACTCCCACCCAGACCCCAGCAACCATTGTGGACCCAGACGGAGGACAGCACCCTGGCCCCAGTAGGTCCAGCTCTGACCCTCAGTCTCCAGCGCCACACCGCTGCCTCAGTTTCCCCTGTTGCCAGGCTGGACCTCTCTGCCAGGCGACTGCAGCTCCGGCCCTGGTCAGTCTCCCCATACAGCTCCTGTGTGTTCTGGTCAGGGCTTGCACAGCTGTCCTGGCACTGGGGCCCTCCTTCCTCCTGGTCCCGCCCTCTCCCCCGCTCCCCGCTCCCCCACACAAGGACTTCATTCCATAGGCCTTCACATTGACAACAGCCCTATCAGTTGCCACCTTAGTCCCTGCTGGTGCTCTCATCCCCAAACCTGGCCTTTCTGAGCCTCAGTAAAACGGAAAACACTGGATGCCTGGACTGTAGGGCTGTTGAGAGGGCATGTGGGCAATGCATGTGAAGTGTTTACTGCAGGACTCAGCACACAGTAGGTGCTCAATAATAGCAGCTACAATGACAAGCATCCTTTGTCTTGGAGTCTCGTCCATCCTGAAAACAGTGGGAGCATGCACTCTGTTATTTCAACCAGGGAGAAAGCATTCCCCGATCTTCCGTAAACCCCAACTAATTTCCCCAAGTATTACTGAAATGCTCTTTTTTTTTTTTTAAAGATTTTTATTTATTTATTTGACAGAGAGAGACACAGTGAGAGAGGGAACACAAGCAGGAGGAGTGGGAGAGGGAGAAGCGAAGCAGGCTTCCCGCGGAGCAGGGAGCCCGATGCGGGGCTCGATCCCAAGACCCTGGGATCATGACCTGAGCCGAAGGCAGACGCTTAACGACTGAGCCACCCAGGCGCCCCTTACTGAAATGCTCTTAACTCCTATCAGACGTTAGGTTTTTCTTGCATAGCACTTGGCATTTTATTTATTTTATTTTTAAAAAATATTTTATTTATTTATTTGACAAAGAGAGAAGCACTCGGCATTTTAAACACCACTTACATAACTAGCTGACACTTGGAGTAGGTTGCCTGTGAGCTGAATGAACAAGCTGTGTGGCACCAGATATGAACGTCTCCCTTTCACACCTTCTCCCACCATTGGCTTTATCACATCCTACTTTTCTTCTAACATTTTCCAGTGCGTAAATGGGGGATGGCAGCGATTGTGCGCAGCGGGTTTAAGGAATGCAAGCCTAAGTCAGGCCCCTGTGAGGACGTGAGCTGAGGCTCCCTGCAGCACATGCCAAGCCCTGTTGCCCGACACACATACGCGATTTAATTTTCACCTGCACACACATATCCAGATCTTATAGTAGCTGTTGATTTATTCAGATAATGAACTTAGGGTAGAAAATGTTGCAAATGATAATGTTCAGATGCAGAGTTCAGGTGGAGAGGGTACCGGTCTAATCTCCTAAGCTCCAGTCTCTGCTCAGGTCCCTCTTGCATTCACTTGCTCATGCAATCAACATTCGCTGAGCTCCCTCAGTGTGCCAGGACTGCTCTAGGCTCTGTGGACTCAGTGGTAAAGGGGGCCAGTGTGGGCCTCGACAGCTCTGTGGGGGTGCCCTGACAGGCCTGCATGATTCCATAGCTGGGTGAGCTGCCGCGCTCCAGGCTTGGGCAGAAGGTGGGAGGACGGCCATGCAGCTGGCTCCCACGGACTTCCGCCTTCATGAAGGCGGTTTCTAGGTTTCCCTGGCTCTCATGAGCTATGAGAGTTTCCACCGGACCTCCCAGGGGGCAGTGAAGCATGGAAGTAGCTCTGCAGCAACAGCCCCCCTGTCCCCCCCCCCCCCCCCCCCCCCCCCCGCCACTTGTCAAGGGAGTCAGGAGGGAGCTGACAGCTTTGCTCTCTTGCGTCTGCTGGATACTTAGGTCGTAAACCATGTTCATCCACCCAGATCATGTTGCTTCCTTACCCGCTGAATCTGTCAGCCTGTGTGGTGTGTTCTCATGGAGCTTTCATTCTAGAAGAGGAAGGCAAGCATTTAAAAATAGAGTAGAGGGGCGCCTGGGTGGCTCAGTCGTTAAGCGTCTGCCTTCAACTCGGGTCGTGGTCCCGGGGTCCTGGGATTGAGCCCCGCATCGGGCTCCCTGCTCCGTGGGAAGCCTGCTTCTCCCTCTCCCACTCCCCCTGCTTGTGTTCCCTCTCTCACTGTGTCTCTCTCTGTCAAATAAATAAATAAAATCTTAAAAAAAAAAAAAGAGTAGATACTTGGGATGCCTGGGTGGCTCAGTCGATTGGGTGTCTGCATTCGGCTCAGGTGATCCCAGGATTCTGGGATCGAGTTCCGCGTTGGGCTCCCTGCTCGGCGGCAGGGGGGGGGGATTCTCCCCCCTGCTTCTCCCTCTGCCTGCCGCTCTCCCTGCTTGTGCTCCCGCTCTCTGACAAATAAGTAAGCAAAAACCTTCATTAAATTAAATTAATTAATTAATTATATTTGACACAGAGAGCGCACAAGCAGGGGGAGAGGCAGAGGGAGAAGCAGGCTCTCTGCTGAGCAGGGAACCCGATGCGGGGCTCGATCCCAGGACCCTGGGATCATGACCTGAGCCGAAGGCAGATGCTTAACAACTGAGCCACCCAGGCACCCCGGGGAGGTGACATTTGAACAGAGTGACTGAGGCTCATGGGATAGAGTCCATGTGGCTTAGGGGTGAGATGGGGCCACTCCGCCCCTTGCCAGAGACCCACCCTTTGAATCTGGCACCTGGAAAGGCTGCTCTCTAGGGAGGTGGGGTAAAGGTCAAGGTTCTGCTACCCCTCTAGAGAGGGTGTGTGTGTGTGTTGTGTGACAGGGCTGGGCCTTCAGGACACCTCATCCCTGGGAGTGTGTGTGCGGGGATGGGGGGCTGAGGGGGCTGGGAAAGGCATGACCACCGAAAGCCATGTTGCCTCCCAGTGGACAATCACAAGAGGCAGCTGGACAGGGGGAGGCTGCAGGAGATGGCTATATCTCCTTCTCCTGTCTGGGTTCTGGACAGGTGGCCTTACCCAGAGACTGGGGATGGTAAGGTCCCCTTGGGGTCAGGGCCCCAGAATCAAGGTGACCAATCCTGGAGGCCTTACTCAGGCCCCCTTCTGAAGTACCACTTCCCTTCCTCTAGACTTGGCTCTCCTCTCTTTGTCTGACTCCCTCCTAGTGTCCAGACAGGGCTCTGCCCCTTTCACAGCCTCTGTTGAGTTGCCTCAACCTTCCCCAAGGGGCTTCCTACCCTCCATAGGGTCATCCAGGTTGCCTGGCATCTGTGGTAAATCCTCTATCCTGGCGTGGCATCTGCTTGTGGGGGGAGGGGTCCTACTTACCCTGTTCATCTCCCCAGCCTGGGATCAGGAGAGAGGCTACGCTCCAGCCCCAGAGGTGGTCTTAGCCAGCAGGGACAGGGGTGGGGGTGCGGAGCAGGGCCTGAGGGAGGGACCCAGGGGAAGGCATGTGTGTGCCTCTCTGGGGCAAGTCATGGCACATCAAAGCCTGTGGGCCTGTTTCTGCCTGCCTGGCCTCTGTCTCCCAGGAGGGAGGCCAAGCCAGGAGCCCTGGCAGTTGGCAGGAGGAAAGGTGCTGGGGCAGGGGCTGTTCCCAGCCCGCACGGTGTCCCTTCAAGTTGCTGGGTAAACAGTGCCGAGGTGGCCCTCAGCCTGGCCCAGGAGGCTGCACTGCTCTCCCTACCCCACGGCTGCAGTCGCAGCGTTCTAGCCCTCTGGAAGCAGACAGCCCCACCTCCACGCTTTCCGAAGGCCTCCATGAGAGGGCTACGAGGCTGTGGCTTGCCCAGGAACCACAGGGAGAGGACCCCCAGCTGGAGGACGGAGCCTCAGGGTGGACTCCCCCTAGGGGCAACTAGGGGTTAAACCCTTCAGAAGGCTAAGTGGTAGTCTGGTCCCCTGGGGAGATGGGGGGTGCGGTTCATATTGGCTTGGGGACACATGGGCTGGGGATGGCCAGGGACCTCCAGTACCCATGAGGGATTCCTGTTCTTCCCAGATGGACTCCAGGAGCTCCCAGCCAGGGGAGCAAGACATGACAGAGGCAGGGGCTGAGCAGGAGCTTCGGTGGGTGGAGCTGGGCTCAGAGGAGGCTCTGGAAGCCAGGACCGAGAGCCCCAGTGCCCCGGAAGCCTGGGGGCTCCTGCTGCAAGCTGTGTGGAGGGGTCACCTGGGCCTGGCAACAAAGCTACTGCGTCAAGGGGCCAGTGTGGAGGAGAGGTGAGCCCCAGGGCTGGACCAAGAATCTTCACTAGGGCGGAGTTGGCAGGGGTCCTTTCTCTGGGCAGGGCAGCAAGGGCCCCCCCTATCGGCCCTCCTGCCCTCATCCATGCCACCCTTGCTGCCCACAGGGACCACAGGGGCAGGACCCCGCTCCGCCTGGCCATACTGCGCGGCCACGTGCCCCTGGTGCGTCTCCTGCTGCGGCGCGGGGCCGCGGTGGGGGCTGCCGACCGCGCGGGGCGCACACCCCTCCACGAGGCCGCCTGGCATGGACACTCGCGGGTGGCCGAGCTCCTTCTGCGGCGTGGGGCCCCAGCGGCGGCGCGCTCGGGGGCCGGCCTCACGCCGCTGCACTGGGCCGCACGCTGCTGGCCGGGCACCTGCTGGGCACGCCGGGACCAGGTCCCTCGGCGGCGGATGCGCGCGGCTGGACGGCGGTGCACTGGGCGGCCGCGGACGGCCGGCTGCCGGTGCTGGAACTGCTGGCGGCGGATGGCGCGGGCCTGGACGGCGCCCTGATGGTGGCAGCCGCGGCCGGGCGCACGGCGGCGCTACGCCTCCTCCTGGCTCGCGGGGCGCGGGTGGACGCCCGGGACAGCATGGGGACCACGGCGCTCGGCGTAGCGGCGAGCCTGGGCCGCAGGCAGGCACGTCCGGCCTGGCCTCGGGGAGGGAGCGGACAGGTGGGCCCCTTGGACGGGTGGAGCGAGACTGGTGGGTGGGAGAGTGGCTGGGAGGGGCCGGCTGCTAGGGGCCCCTGGACCGTGTCTCCCGTTTGTAACCTCTCTTGGAAGGCCGGTGAGGATGCGTGGCCGGGCGTTCGGACTTTATCCTGGTGACGGGCAGCAACAAATACACTGCGAGCACCAGGGCTGTCCTTGAGCCCAGCGAGCCCCTAGGCATGGGAAGGGAGGCTGCGGGCTGCTTAGTCTTGGATTTTACCTGAGGACGTTTAGGACAAGTGGTTGTCTTGGAATGGAGACCCGCCCGCCCCCCGTCCCGGCCCCGGGTGGCAGAGGTGCGGGCTCATTTTTACCCCACGAGGAAGCAGCACTGAGAAAGAGGCTGTTGGGTGGGGGAGACCAGCCTCCGTCCTCTCCCTCCTTCCTCTCCTAGGACATGGAGGTGCTGCTTGACCATGGGGCAGACCCCAGCCTCAAGGACAGGCACAGTCGCTCTGCACTCCACAGGGCTGCTGCTGGGGGACATCTACCTGCTGTCCAGCGGCTAGCAGCCTGGGAAGCAACGGTGGATGCTCGAGACTCATTGGGCCTCACACCCCTACACCATGCTGCTCGGGGAGGCCACGCAGAGGTCGCCGGCCACCTCCTAGACAGGGGAGCGCAGGTCAATGCTGCTGGATGGCTCCACAAGACCCCCCTTCACCTTGCCACAGAGCATGGCCATGGCCCCACCGCAGAGCTTTTGCTGAGCCGAGGGGCTAGCCTCACCCTGAGGACACAATGGGGTGAAGCGGTCCAGGACCTGGTGTCCGAGGGGGTCTGCCCCAGGTACTGCCCACCCTTTGCTGAGAGCAGGAGTGGGAGGGGCACATAGCCCCAGAGGCCCTGAGCTGGACAGAAGTCTTCGGGCTTCCATAGCCTTCAGAGTGTGCCAGGCTCCTCTCTTCCGGACTGAGGCGAGGGCAGCTGAGAGGTTCGCAGAAGAGAAGGGGGCAGTGGTCTGAGCTCCAGTAATGGACCTGGGCCTGCCCCACTGCCCCCTGGGGGCACATCACCCCTGCAGCTCCAGCCTTCTCCACACTCTTTAGCAGAGAGACTAAGTCGTGGCAACAGATTTGACTAAAACCTGACAGTCTCCCCTGTGTCCGCTGTGGGGTTGTCACCCTCAGCTGCTCTTGCTGTACATGGGGATGTTCTTCCTGTGTTTTATTATACCCAGGATTTGTCTGTTGGCATCCATTTATCACAGGGCCAAACTCATGGCCACAGTTGTTTACATCTCCCCTGTGATCCAGGGCCCGCTCTCAGAACTGCTGTCTCATCTCTCACACACCCAGATGATATTCCCCCTGTCCTGAATTATCCAGGGTCAGGTACCAGACAACTAGGGACAGGCCCTATGCACCAAGGACCACGGGGATTCTCAGATAAACCAATCCTGAACTGTTTCCCTTGCCCTGCCTTGTCTTTCCTGTGGGAACCCCAATAAAGGCTCTGGCCCGAGCTTTCCACTCCTCCCTGCTTCTGCCTCCAGAGAACACTGGTGCCTCTCCCTGGGGCTCTGTAAGGCATGGCATGTCCTCTCCTCTCAGGAAATGCAGGTGGTAAGAAACGTCCTCTCCATGATGTCAGCCTGTCCCTGTCATCACTCAGCCAGCTCCGTAAGTTAAAACTCCTGTGGCACAACTGAAACAGAGGAACAGTTGTTTCTGACGACCCACCTCTGGATCCTCATAGAAAATCATCACTATTATTCAATTTAAAACTGTAGTTTTTCTCAGAGAACAGCTTTATGGGACAGATTTCATTTTTCAAAAGTGCGAGTTGTGCCAAATTAGCTCCTCAGCCCATGGGCCATGGAAATGCTTGGATTTACATCCAGGGTAACAGGAAGCCTTGAGGGAGTTTGTGTGACTGTGACATGGTCTGATCTGCTCAGGAACCTGCCAAATACACAGCGGATTGCACCTGGGGAAGGGAGGTACAGGGAAACCAGTGAGATGGTGGTACCATAGCAGCAGGGGTTGGGATAAGCAGGCAGAATCGGGCTGACTCTGTGTGCAGAGTTCTTTGGACTTGCTGACGGTCGGACATGGGAGGCCAGGGAGAGAGGGAGAACAGGGACCCCTAGTGAGACCTAGACCTGAGCTGGGGGGTGGGTGTTAGACCTTTTATTCCATGGGGAGAGCAGACACACAGGGGATGAGATGGGGGGAAAGGTGAAGGCTGGAGTGACATCTTTGGGATCCCCAGTGAGAATGGTCTTCAAAGGTGCCGGATGGCCCTACACCAGCTGGTCAGCACAGCCTGTGGGCTCTACCTTCAGAGCATACCCAGCACCCAGCTGCCTCTCACCTCCTCCACTGGGTCTACCATGGTCCAAGCCACTCAGCTTTGCCTGGAATGTAATGTTGCTACAGCCAAGCCAGCTTCCAGCCTAACTGGTCTCCCTGCTTAAGCCCTTGCCTCTCTGCAGTCTTCCCAAAACAGCAGCTATAAGCTTATTTAATAAGTTGGATGGTGCTACCCTCCCGCTCAAAATGCCCCCAATGACTCACTTCATGAAAGCGAAAACCAAATGTGGGATATTGTATTGTTCAGATGCCCCAGTGACCTCACCCAGCTCACATGCTCTTTCTACAATGTCCTCCTGTGAAAATTAATAACAGAAAGCCTCACTAAAATGTAGTTGGGAGGTTTGGGGTGGGGGTGGGGGGTGGGGGGCGCTCAGGCCCTACCACTCCTCATCAACTGCTGACCCAACAAGAACAGAAGGACCCTGCACGTGGATGTTACTTCGCTACCGCAGCAGGAAGAAGAAAGGCTTTCCTTATCTGCCCAGCAACAGTTTAGCCTAAGAGACAGCCACAACTTAGCCAATGAGACACAGTCTCAACTTAGCCAATGAGACTGTCACAATTTAGCCAATGAGAGACAGCCACACCTTGGGGAGGGGCGCCTGGGTGGCTCAGTCAGTTAAGCGTCTGCCTTTGGCTCAGGTCATGTTGCAGGGTCCTGGGATCGAGTCCTGCAGGGAGCCTACCTTTCCCTCTACCCCAAACCCCTGCCTGTGATTTGTCTCTCCCTTAAATAAAAATATAAATAAATAAATAAAATTAATAAGAGAGAAGACAGCCACAATTTAGCCAATGAGAGGTCACTATATTTCAAACTCAGTTTACTCCAGTGAACTTTTTGTTTGCAATGGCCCCTCCCAATTCCGTTTTCTTTTATAAAAGATCCTCCTTTAGTTGTTCTCCCAGTATTGCAGTAGCTTGCTTGTCCTGGATTGCAATTCTCTTTTCTTTTTCTTTCTTTTTTTTTTTTTAAGATTTTATTTATTTGACAGAGACACAGCGAGAGAGGGAACACAAGCAGGGGGGGTGGGAGAGGGAGAAGCAGGCTTCCCGCGGAGCAGGGAGCCCGATGCGGGGCTCGATCCCAGGACCCTGGGATCATGACCTGAGCCGAAGGCAGATGCTTAACGGCTGAGCCACCCAGGTGCCCCTCTTCTTTTTTCAAATAAACCTATTTTTGGCTGGTAAAACAACTGGCCTTTTTTTTTTTTTTAAGATTTTATTTACTTATTTTACACAAAGAGAGCACAAGCATGGGGGAGCGGCAGGCAGAGGGAGGGGGAGAAGCAGGCTCCCCGCTGAGCAGTGAGAACGACTCAGGGCTCAATCCCAGGACCCTGAGATCATGACCTGAGCTGAAGACAAACACTTAACCGATTGAGCCCAGGCGCCCCTGGCAGTTTAATTTTTAATGTTAACACTCCCATCTAGAACTAGAGTCCATGTTTCTGCCTCTTGACACGGCTGAACTTCTGTGACTATCTGTGCTGCTGAAATGATGCTGTGTGGCTCTCCAGGGTAAGCCAGGAAGGCGCAATAAGGCATCCGTATCACCTTGCCCTTCAGCCACCATGTAGGGAATGACTTCCCTGAAGCCACCATGCTGAGGAAGCCTGAACGCAGCATGGTAACCAGAACGTCAAAGCCTCACGTGACCAAGGGCCTGCACGTCCTCACCAATTCCCATCTCTGGCCTCTGACTTGCTCACTGAGGTTCAGGGGCCCACGGGACTCTCGTCTGCCTCACCCCCACCACACTGGCCTTTTCGCTGTTCTTGACCAGCCCAGGTGTGCTCCTGCTTCTAGTCCTTTGCACTTGCTGACCCCTCTGCCTGCTGTACTATCCCCACAGGTATCTGCCTGCCTCGGTCACTTTCTTCTTTACTCAACACTCCCTCAGTGCATGCTCTAACACTATCTAAAATTGCACCCCCCAAAAGAGAAAGCTCTTAAGTAGAATACCAATGAGTATGGGAAGAATGATGGGGTTAGAAAATCAACAATGAATGAATGCAAATTTGATGAGAAACAGGGATATTTATGTTGTCTCAAAGTGTGTGGCCATGGCGGGGTGCTGCTTAGGTACCTCTTCCAGATCGCACTTGCCATTCAGGTTCAGGTCCACTGCAACATCTCTCAGCGGACGGTATGCTTCTCCTGGTGGCTCCAGACACAGGCTGAGCATGGCAAAGCTACTGGGGTCTCCCCTTTCCACCCAGTACAAGGCATCTCTAATAGCAATCTTTGCTCAGAACTACTGGGTGAGCTGACATGTTGTCTGATCTGCATCCTATCTGAGGCCCTCCCTGTCTGATCCCGCTTCCTTTTTTTTTTTTTTTTTTTAAGATTTTATTTATTTGACAGAGAGAGAGAGAGAGAACAAGGAGGGGGAATGGCGGAGGGAGAGGGAGAAGCAGGCTCCCTGCAGGGAGCCTGACACAGAGCTCGATGCCAGGACCCTGAGATCATAACCAGAGTCAAAGGCAGGCGCTTAACCTACTGAACCACCTGGACATCACTGCTTCCTCCCTCTAAACAAGACACCTCTGTACTCCTACCTCTATCTCAGCATCGGCTTACAGAAACCCCTGTAATGAGTTACAAAGTATGTCTTTATAAGCTACTTATTACTTACAAGCATAAAAACAGTGGCGAAACCTGGTAAAGAAAACCTTAACCAAGTGGTCAAAGCTGACAGCACCCATGTTGGGATAAGCTGCCATCCTGATTGACAAAGACACAATATAATTTCTGTTAGTATTCTACCAAAAACGTATAACCTGATTCTAATAATGAGGAAACATCAGACAAACTCAAATTCAGACATCCTACAAAATAACCTGTACTCTTCAAGAAATCCAGAGTCAAGAAAGTCAAGAAAGATAAAGAAAAGCTAAGGATTAAACTAAAAATTAGAACTAAATGCAGTGCATGATCCTGGACAGGGAAAAGAGCAATAAAATACATTCAACAGGGGTGCCTGGCTAGCTCAATCCGTGGAGTGTGTGATCCTTTTATTTATATTTTATTATTTATCTTTAGATTTTATTTATTTGGGAAAGAGTGAGCGAGATTGAGAGAGCATGAGCAGGGTGGGGGGGAAGGGGCAGAAGGAAGGAGATAAGCAGACTCCCTGCTGAGCTTAACCAACTGAACCACCCAGGCGCCCCTATTTATTCATTTTATTTTATTTTTTATTTTTATTTATTTTTTTAAAAGATTTTATTTGACAGAGAGAGACACGGCGAGAGAGGGAACGCAAGCAGGGGGAGTGGTAGAGAGAGAAGCGGGCTCCCTGATGCCGGTCTCGATCCCCCCACTGAGCAGGGAGCCCGATGTGGGGCTCGATCCCAGGACCCTGGGATCATGACCCGAGCCCAAGGCAGACGCCCAACAACTGAGCCACCCAGGTGCCCCACCTATTTATTTATTTTAAAGAGAGAGAGAGAGCCCATAAGCGGAGAGGCAGAGGGAGAGGGAGAGAGAATCCTCAAGCAGACTGCACACTGAGCGCAGAGCCCCACAGAGGGCTGGATCTCACAACATCAAGGTTGGGACCTAAGCCCAAACCAAGAGTTGGACACTTAACTGACTGTGCCACCCAGGTGCCCTGTATGGCCCCTGTGTGGAGCCCATGAAAAAAAAAAAAGGAAGAACATTTAACAAAGTTGGAATATAGACTATAGCTTAGATAACAGCATTAATGTTAAGCTTCCCAATTTTGATAGTTTAACTATGGTTTGCATGAGCATGTCCTTGTTCTTAGGAAATATATAGTTAAGTATTTAAATATCTGCAACTTCTTGGGCGCCTGGGTGGCTCAGATGGTTAAGCGTCTGCTTTCGGCTCAGGTCATGATCCCAGGGTCCTGGGGTCGAGTCCCGCATCGGGCTCCCTGCTCAGCGGGAGCCTGCTTCTCCCTCTGCCTCTCTCTCTCTCTCTCTCTCTGTCTTTCATGAATAAATAAATAAAATCTTTAAAAAAAAAAATAAATAAAAATAAAAATAAATAAATAAATATCTGCAACTTCTTTGCAGATAGTTCAGAAAACAAAAACAAAAACACCCAAAACCCTACTATTGAGTTTATAAACATTACAGGAAGAATAATTTAAAAAATGTAAAGGGCACCTGGGTGGCTCAGTCGGTTAAACATCTGCCTTCAGCTCAGGTCATGATCTCAGGGTCCTGGGATGGAGTCCCACATCGGGCTCCCTGCTTGGTGGGAAGCCTGCTTCTCCCTCTGCCTGCAGCTCCCCCAGCTTGTGCTCTCTCTGTCAAATACAGAAATAAAATCTTTTAAAAAAATGTAAACAGTTGGTGCTATTGGGTAAAGTGCATTGGGGAGTTCCATGAAGTAGTCTCGCAACTTTTCTGTAATTAAAAAGTCACAAAGAAAGTGCACTCTCCCATTCTGCCCCCCACTTCGTTATTTTTCATTATAATGGTAATATAGCGGTAAGGTGGTAAAACACATAAAATTTACCATTTGATTATTTCCATTCTGTCTAACTGCTGCCGTTTTGGCCATTTTAAAGCGCACATTTCGATGGTGTTTGGCATCTTCACAACGTTAGGCAGCCCTCAGCAGTACCCTGTTGCAGAATCTCCATCAACCCCAGAGGACACCCGTGCCCACCGGCAGCCCGCCCCGCCGGCTGCCCTCTGCGGACCTGCGGACCCTGGGCATCTCGGACGAACGGAACCGCTAGTGTTTACTTTCTCCACGGTACCTACCGCGCCTGACCCGCTACACTCTCCAGACTGGGAGCCCCACCCCCGCAAGTGCAGCCGGCCGCCGGAAACGGCGCTCCGCCTCGGACCAGCAGCGCACAGAACCGCACCGCAAGACTCCCTTCGCCCCGGAAGTCCCCGCCTGGCCGCTGACCCGGAAGCGCTTGGGCGCCGCCACCGCTTCCGCTGGAGGCGGTGCGGCGCGGCGCGTGCGCGGCTGAGCGGAGAAGCCGGCTCGCGGGCGCCATGGTCTTCCTCTCCGCGCAGCTGTGGCTGCGGAGCCGCCTCACGGACCGCTACTGGCGGGTCCAGGAGGTGCTGCAGCATGCGCGGGTGAGTCGGCCGCGCACGCCCCGCGTCCCCCCGCGTCTCCTCCCGGCTCGGAGCGCGCAGGCGGGGCGTGGAGCCTGCGGGCCGCGCTGACAACCCTCCTTTCGCGTTTCTTGACCCAGCACTTCCGGGGAAGGAAGAATCGGTGCTACAAGCTGGCGGTGAGAGCTGTGACCAGAGCGCTTGTGAAATGCACAAAAGCGCGAAGACTGAAGAAGAGGAACATGAGGACAGTAAGCGCGGCCCCGGGGAGGCTGGGCTCGGCCGGCCACTCCCACCCCACCCCTTCCCCTGGGCCCCAGGGGGGCCGCTCGGTCCTGACCCTCTCCGCCCCCCATCTCGGGGAACGGCTTCTCCATCCTCGGCACCACCCTCGGTTCTCTTGGTTCTCTCTCACTTCTCACGTGCGAAGCCCCCGGCGAATTCGGCCTGCTCCAAGACGGAGTCTGGGGTACCCAGGATCTCTCCGGGGCCGGTGGCAGAGCCTCCTCGCCAGGCCCCAGCTTCCACCGCTCTGCTCTCTGCTGCGCACGTCTCTCTTCGGCTTGAAGCCCTGCGGTGGCTTCCCTTCACGCCCTTAATGAAAGCCGACCGCACCCCGACCCGGCTGCTGAGACCTTGTCTCTGGCCACTCCCCCTCGGCCCCCGGCTTCCATCTGCGCCGGGAAGAAGCCAAGCCTGCTTCCGCGCGCTCCTGGCACTTGCGGCTTCTGCGTTCTCGGGTCACGCCTCACTGTCCTGCGCTGGATGTCCCTTCTCGTGCACTTAGCCACCAATATACCACGTGCTTGACTTGGTTGGTTGGTTGTTGCTCCCCGCCCCCGACGTAAGTTTTGGGAGGGATCTCTCCGCTCTGTTGAAGGCCGTAACCTCCGGCCTGCGTCAGTAACACTTTGTAAATATTGGCTGAACGTTTAAGGAAGAGGGGAGAATTCTGACCCTTTAGAGTCAGAAATCCTTAACTGTTGGTCAGGGTCACGCATGATAAACTGTCCCTGTGCACGATGGTCTCGTGTGCAGGAGTGACCTCTGCATCCCAGCTCTGTTCTTTATGCCTTTCATTTACTCAGAATGCTAGAGGTGAGGCTGCGTCCTATGACCCTGCAGGGATCGGGTCAGTCCACACGTGTATGGGAAGACTTGTGAGCAGTGTCTGGTAGCACACATGTGTTTGCTGCTAATGGGAGCAGAGGATCTCAAAGTGGGTTGGGGTCCCTGTACAGCTTCTACCTCATCTAAGAACTTGTTAGCAATGCAGATTCTCAGGCCCCAGCACACCTACTGAATCAGAAACTCTGGGGGCAGGGGCGAGAAATATAACAAACCTCTACATAATTCTCATGCGTGTTCAAAGTTTAGAACCACTGAGGTAAAGGAAGAAAATGCACTTGAGTACTGTCTTAACATTGAGTAAAGGATGGCTTAAGAATCCAAACCCTTATTTTTAAGATTTTAAGTAATCTCTACACTCAATGTGGGGTTTGAATGCACAACCTTGAGATTGAGAGTTGCATGCTCTACCAACTGAGCCAGTCAGGCGCCCCATAATCCACCCCCTTGTCTAACAGACCAGATCTATTCAGAAGCTTCCATATCACTCTGACAGATCATTCTGGATCTAACCACTAGCCTTGGTTTCCCTACAGTTTTCAGACCTTTTGCTGTGCCTGGAACTCACCCTGCTACTCCTTGCCAGGAAGGTTCTCCTGATGCCTCCCCTCCCCTCCAGCCCTGCTCTTCCCTCAAGACTGTTTTACCTCCACCTCCATGAAGCTTCCACCTCAAGTTTTTCATCCCCATCTGGTAGCACTGATCTCAGTGGCTGTTGTAATTCATCCACATGGATCCTTTCTGCACTGAGCTGTGCCTGCCACAGACTCTTCTGCTCACCTTTGTATTCTCAAGGCCTAAAAACGTGTATTGAATTGATGCTTTACAGCATGTGACTTAACTACTTATTTTTAAAAGATTTTATTTATTTGACAGAGACAGTGAGAGCAGGAACACAAGCAGGGGGAGTGGGAGAGGAAGAAGCAGGGGGAGTGGGAGAGGGAGAAGCAGGTTTCCCGCCAAGCAGGGAGCCCGCCTGATGTGGGATGCGGGGCTCGATCCCAGGACCCTGGGATCATGACCTGAGCCAAAGGCAGACGCTTAACGACTGAGCCATCCAGGCGCCCCTTAACTACTTATTTACAAGGAAGCTGGCATTTGAATGAAGAGCATCAAGTTTTGCTAATTGACTGTACTGCACGCCAGTGTGCCTGAAGAGAAATCACTGATTTTTCTATTTACTTGTGCAAAAAGAGTTTAATTTGACTTTTAGTTGACTCAGAACCTTGGTTGGTAGGTGGGGACACAATGCACTAGTTCTTAAGCATTTCAATGTTTTCTTATTTCAGCTCTGGATTAATCGAATTACAGCTGCCTCCCAGGAACACGGCCTGAAGTACCCAGCATTCATGGTCAATTTAATTAAGGTATGGTTGAGGATGTGGTTCTGTTGAGATGTTGAAATCTACAGTGATCCAGCTGACGTCAGCCAGTACAATGGGCAGTGGAGTGTTGGCTCCCTGACATGTTCTCAAGGTGGAGTTCTGGCAGGTTCAGGGACCCATCACAATTGCTTTGCCTTGGAAATAGGGCAGCTGATACCAGGACATGAGCCCTTGTGTTTCCCCATCAAGAGAAAAGGGGCAGAAAACTTGCCTTTAACTTTAAAGTGTAATTTCAAGGTTTTGCACTGAAAGATTTCTGATGAGGTAGCAGATGAAGTTGAAACTCATAGTCAAACAGCACGGGGACTGTCTTGGACAGGAGAGATTAAGCATGTGTCACAAAATCTTAGTTAATTGTTGAATCTAGTGTTTATGCTAATCTCTCTGGGTGCATTTCAGTTTTTTCTTCAAAAGGGGAGTGGGTGTTGTGCTTCTAGCTTGTACCAGATCCTGTGTTTGGTACTTTGCAAGTATCCTCATGCATGACATTGCCATTTTACTGATGAGCCTCAGGCTCAGAAGAGCGAACCTTGGCCAAGACACACAAGGCCCAGGTAGTAGAGCGGGAACCACCCCTGCATAGTTGTGGTTAACACGCAGGGATCATCTTACTTTACTTTTGCTTTTCAAATTCTTCAGTTTTTGGAAGTCACATGCAGTTTACCTTGATAGATGATCTGGTTTCGCTCCCTCGTGGGAATTGAGAACACCTTTTGTTCCTTACTCTGTTCCTTACTCTGCCTGCATCTCATACTTTGCTGTGTCGCATTTCATTGTTTGTAGAAGGGGAATTGTGATTTTCTCTCCGAAGCTGACTTAAAGGGTTACCCCAGGCCAGCAGTCATAGTTCTGTCTGGGTAATGATCAATTGTTGACCCTAACAATATTGTTAGTTCCATGGCTGGCACCAGGACCAGATGCCAACATCCTTGCTCATGTGACATCACCTCTTGCAGGGATGCCTTCCCCTTGTGCACATTTATCCTCCAGCATCCTGCTTGGATACATTCGCCACACGCTTTCCACCTCCCCAAAGGTGAGGGCATGAGACTGAGGGCAGAGACTGCCCTGGAGCCATGCAGTGTGTTCAGTAGAGGAGATGCTTCCCCCCGACTCAAACCATAGGATTCTTGGCTGCATCCAGTCTTGCCGCTTTTCACTGAAACATATTTCTGATTCTGACACGGGCTCTGATTTTCTTCCCAGTGCCAGGTGGAGCTCAACAGGAAAGTACTTGCGGATCTAGCCATCTATGAACCAAAGACTTTTAAATCTTTGGCTGCTTTGGCCAAAAGGAGGCGACAGGAAGGATTTGCTGCTGCCCTGGGGGATGGGAAAGAGCCCGAAGGCATATTTTCCAGAGTGGTGCAGGATCACTGAGGGGGATTCCAACACTGCCTGCCCTTTGCATCTGAGTATCTTAGGAAAAGGTTTTTTTTTCCCTCCGATGATCACAGTAGTAAAAATAGGGTCTAACAATTATTTGTCAACACTGTGTGTTCAACAGTCATTAATTTGCATTTTAGTAACAGGTTTAAGAGGCCCCTTTTTCCCTCACTGGGACAGATCTAGAAATCTTACAGACTGTACAAATAAAGCTCATGTGGTGTTCAGCATTTTGAGTTGTGTTCTCTGGCATAAGCACACATGCCTTGGGTGCCCTGTCGGAGGTGGGGAGAGACTGCCAGGGTGAGGGGCAGCTGAGCATGATCTTCTGTAGCTGGGGGAGTTTGAGCCAGATCTCTGTGAACTCTGACCTTGGCTCCCCACTCAGGGCTGTGCTGGTAGCCTGTCCAGAACCCAGAGCCTCCCAACCACATCTGGCCCTGCCTATGCTTGACTTAGTCTACCCTCCTAGCCTTCCCCTGGTCTCCACCTTCCAGCAGGGACTCCGTTGCTCAACTTTTTGGCCAGTCTGAGTGCCACTTCCAATTTCTCTGCTTTCTACCTCACTCCCCAGGCCAGTAAGAGCAGCAAGCTGGGTGGCTCTCCTGGTTCCAGTCTCACCTTAGTGCTCACAGGTGACCATCACATCACCTGTGGGGAGATCTGAACGTAAGGGTTTTGGGTCCCTTTTCCAGATACTCTACTTCATTAAGTATAGAATCGAGTCCAAGAACAACTTCCCAACATACTCACAGCAGCTCTAACTCTGCAACTCCCTTATGTCCATCCATCTCTGCCCGCTGCCTTGCAGGGGAATCCATCCCCCTGGCTCAAGTCCAGGTCCCTTCCATTACCCTATTAGTGAGCTGCTTCTACCCTCAGCTTCTCTCGCATGTCCTTTTAGCTCCCTCCAGCTTGAGTCTGTTCCCCTCTTGGCCAGCTCTGGTCTCTACCTCTTGCTTCCTGCCACTGGGTCTGTAGTCGGCCCCATCATGCCCAGGTAACTTTTACCCACAGAGTGGGTACAGCCTGGAGCTGAGAGCCTGGGGGTAGGAGAGATGAAGAGAGGTTGGGTCTTGGTTGGCACTGTATAAGCTGCAGGGTAAGTTTCACCAGGAGTGAAAGCCACTGGTGGCCTCTCGGTTTGGGCAATTGAGTTGGGTGCAGTCAGTAGCATCTCCGAGTGTCTGGACCTGTGCCACCCAGGCTTCTACCCTGTAATCTCCTCCCCAGCATACCCCACCCAGGCTTTCCCACACCCTCACGTGGGTTCTCGCACTAGTCCTGCTGAAAGTCTGGGCTAACGTACGGCGACAGAGAACGAAAGCCGCAGCTCGGACTCTGGGACGGATGCGAGCGCGGCCCTGAGCCTGCCTGGTGGAACTGCTGAGGAATCCAGAGGGGTTCCTCCGAGGCTCCCCCTGCAGGATGAAGTCCGAGCTCCCTTGCCCTCCATCCCGGGAGCAACTTCAGCTTTTCCGCAGGCTTTGCAGAAACCTCGAATTCAGTTAGTCCTCTCCTCTGCGGAGTCTGTTCCGGAGGCAAGAACTTCAGGAACCCCGTGTTAATATCTGCCCCCCGAAGCCCGGGCTCAGTGAGGACCGGAGAGGAATGACCTCGCCAGCCACCCCGCACGGGCGCAGGCGATCCGCATCCCGTTGCTGCAGGCGTGGGCTGGGGACGACTCACCGGCGCGCGCCAACCCTTTCGCGCTCGCGGCCCCCCCGCCCGGGGAGGCCTGCGACCCCCGCCGGCACCCACGCGCCCGCACGCACCCTCGCGGACCCCCTCAGGGCAGGCCGGGGTTGCGGGGCGGGAGCTCCACCCGCTGCCGGATCTCTGTGCGGAAAGCGCGGCCGCGCCGCCGAAGCCGGAGTTTAAGGGCGCCGGGGGCCGGCACCCGCGGTAGTGCTTCCGGGTCGGGCTGTGGCCCTCGGGCTCACCCGGGGGCCGCGGGGCTCTCTGGGTAACGAGCCCCCCCCCTCCGTCCGCGCTGGGCTACGGCGTCGACGTCGGCCGCAACGCTGACGGGTAGGTCGCCCAGCCAATCGCGGCAAGGCGGCGCCGGGTCGCCCGCAGACCGAGCCAATGATACGCGGGGGGGCGGGGCGGTCGCGGTCGTAGTGCGTCGCGAGGAGCCGCCCTGCCGGGAAGGAGCCCGAAGGGGAGTCGGCGGCACAAAATGGCGGCGGCGGCGGCGACGGTCGCGGCCGGCGCTCCGGGGCCGGCGGCCCCCGCCGCAGCGGCCTGTACCCCGGGCTCGGGCAGCGCAGCCCCCGGGTCACAGGGGATGTTGATCGGGGACCGGCTGTACTCCGGGGTGCTCATCACCTTGGAGAACTGCCTCCTGCCTGACGACAAGCTGCGCTTCACGCCGTCCATGTCGAGCGGCCTCGACACCGATACGGAGACCGATCTCCGCGTGGTGGGCTGCGAGCTCATCCAGGCGGCCGGCATCCTGCTCCGCCTGCCGCAGGTGAGGGCGCGGCCGCGAGCCTCGGGCCGAGGTAACCGCCGCGCCGGCGCCGGGGGAGGCGGCCGGGCCCTTTGTTGGCGGCGGGGCCGGGCCCAGCGCCGGCCCCGGCCCCGCGTTTCATCGCTGCTGTCCTTCGGGGGCGATGAGGGGGGCGAGGCGGGACGCGAGGCGGCGGGACGCGAAGAGCCTTTGTGGACTTGCGGAACGTTTCAGTGTCTGGGTCTGTGTCGGTTGCACGAAACAAGCGACCTCAGTGCGAACGGTGCTGGGAAGTGATGGGAACGCTTGTCTTTTCCAGGTGGCTATGGCTACCGGGCAGGTGCTGTTCCAGCGGTTTTTCTACACCAAGTCTTTTGTGAAGCATTCCATGGAGGTGAGCGCTTTCTCGCATTAACCTCGCGCAGAGACGTGTGGCGGGGAAACCCGGGTTTGTTGTTTTGCGGCTTGGAGTGCTGTACTTGCGGGATTGGGATCCCCGCCCCCTGGACGCAGGGTGGTTTCCCCACAGTGGCTTTTTCCTTGGGTGCCCCTGCTCCCTGGTCTTCACTCTTCATCTCTCTCCTTGAGCCGTTGGAGACCGTGGTGAGTGGAAGGAACACATGTGTGTGTTGCAATGCTTGCATTTCAGCATGTGTCAATGGCTTGCGTTCACCTGGCCTCCAAAATAGAGGAGGCTCCAAGACGGATCCGGGACGTCATCAATGTGTTTCATCGCCTTCGGCATCTGAGAGAGAAAAAGTGAGTCTCCTTGTTTCTATGGTTAAGTTGCACAGACGTTTCTGAAACAAAACTCGGGGTGTGAAGCGTTAAGCTTGTGTCCAGGAGAGGGCCTGCTGCCCGGGAGGTACCCAGCAGGTGCTGTTCAGTGAGTGAAGGGATCATAGTAAAAAGGGCAGGGAACTGTGGCTGTGGTTTTGTCGACATTGGTCTCCCTGTTTGCCCATGCCTGTCGCTGAATGTTCTAGAGCTGGGTTTGCAATCTCCGCACTGTTGACATTTTGGGCTGGATGATTCTTTGTTGTGAGGGCTGTCTTGTGCATTGTAGGATGTTGAGCAGTATCCTTGGTCTCTATAGACTAGATGCTAACAGTTCATCTCTCAGTTATGACAGCCAAAAACGTCTCCACACCTGGCCCTGGGATAGCAAAATTGTGCCCTGGTTGAGAACCACTGCCTGGACAACCCAGACTTTATGCTCCTCAAGTGGACGGTCCTTTGGAAAATCGAGCCTCAGGCTGTTTAAATGTTCTGCTCCCATTGGTTCTTTGGTTTTCCATTCACCCATAACACATAAACTTTTGTTTTGAGCCAGGTAATGTGCGGTTAGTACTTGTGTGATGGGATTTTGAAATCTGCTCTGTGTTCGTTGTGCATCAGAGAACTGTTTGGAAGGAAAAGAGAATATTATTGAGAAGTGATAAGCAGGTTAGCACTGGGGTTTGAGGAAGATCCTCTGGTTTTGTTAAAGGCTACATCTGTATTGCGGTGTTTACAGTGGATTTTCACCATTTGGAGGTAATTGGGATTTGAGAGACATTGTTTTATTTGACCCTTATGTGGACATGTGCTTTGTCTGTGTAGGAAACCTGTGCCTCTACTATTGGATCAAGATTATGTTAACTTAAAGAATCAAATTATAAAGGCAGAAAGACGAGTTCTCAAAGAGCTGGGTTTCTGTGTCCACGTGAAGCACCCTCACAAGGTGGGTATGTGGCCCAGCTGCCACGGGAGCCCACCTGACTGCTCCGTTCTCACCAAGATTGAAAACTCTGAAGAAGAGTAAATGTGTTCCTGATTTGTTTTTCCAGTTTATATCTAAAATCTGAAAATAATTTCTTATTTGTTAGTCGTCTTTATACTACCTGTTAATTTTATGTTTTCAAGAGTTTTGGAATGGTTGGTTATTTTTTAAGTTTGAGCTTTCAAAAAAAATAGTGAATTTGTAAAAATGGTATCTGTTAGTTTATGTTTTTCTTTCTCAACAGCTCGTTTTCTAAGGTTGTTTTAGTGATAGCTTTATTTTCTCCAGTGGGGAATTGGAAGGATTCTGAACCCTTTATTTGGAAATGAACCAAAGCAGCTTTGCAGCGCATGACAGTTGAGCGTGGCTGCCATACAGTACCATGGGAACCTTATATGAGACGCATAAATTTCTTTAAAAAAAAAAAAAAAAGATCGTAGTTTGCGTCTTTCCTTTATTCTCTTTTTATTGATGGGTCTCTTGCTTGTTTGACTTTCTGGCATTAATTCAAATTCTTGATAAGTTACCATAGATTTTAGACTTTTTTTTCATTTGCTGAAAGTATTTTCACACCATGTTTTGTGTAAAGTGGTGACTAGGGTACAGAGATGTTTAGGACAAGCTGATCTCACTGGTGGAAACTGTGTTGAAGATGAGAATGAGAATCAGCCTTGTGATGGCCCTGAAAGATGCAGCTGCCTTTGCGGTGGGTGCAGCCTGGGTTCGAAAGCAGGTAGCGGGGCCTGTCAGCAAAAACTCCCCTCCAGCTGAGCTGTGCACCGGGCATATGACCAGGAGCCACCCCTGGGATCTAGCATGAGGCTCATATTTACTGCATGGATGCTCTCAAGATCTGAATTGTGGGTTCTCAGGGTTCTCGGTAATAACTGGCTGACCTGTATCTTCCAGATAATCGTTATGTACCTTCAGGTGTTAGAGTGTGAGCGTAACCAGCACCTGGTCCAGACCTCATGGTGAGTTGACCTTCCTTGTTTTATGAGACCAGCAAGGGCAGTGCAGGAATATGTTGATTTGAGGCACTTGGGCAGTGGGTAGTCAGTCCCATGACTTGGTTGTGGGCTGGAGTTGTCTGAGTGCCCAGTGTTCCTGCTGTGTAGATTCTAACCAGCCTCCCAAAATATCAGGCACTAGTGTAACGGTAAGGTGGCCCACACCCTCCCCCGGCCTTCCAGGAGAGCGTTCACTGGGCTTCCCTTTGAGGGTTGGTGACTTGGCACATCGGGATCTTTCCCACAGGTGCCAGCGTCGATGTAGTGGTCTTATGTCTCCTTGGAAGTTGCTTCTAACTGCCTCTTATTAGAGAGGATCCTGTGGGAGAAAGAGGGTTAGGGTAAAGTTTTTCTGGGACTGATTTTAAACAATGCCTATGTTAGAAATGAAGCCTGAAGTAATAGTGCTGGGTGCTTTGTGAATTTTTTTCCACGGAGTTAAGTCTGTAAGGGTCATATTTTTGCTGCCTGAATTGTCTGGTGCTATGCCATATCTAATAGAGAACCTATTTTGACTTTTCTTTTCTGTACTCTTTCAATCAAAGGGTAGCCTCTGAGGGTAAGTGACTAAGACTTCTCCTCTACTGTCCAAGCGCTTTGGTGCAGGGACAGCGGCCGTCCTCAGCCAATCCAGTGCAGGCTCTCCACCGAAGGCTGGCTCTAGATGGTGGTATGCGCACGATAGTATAGTGCTGGCCGACTGCTGCTGTGGTTCTCTGACGGTGGTGCTTCTTGTTAACCCTGTCGTGCTTGGTAATTGTATTGATTAGAGTTCACTGTCTTGACTTGAATTTTGTCCCTTTGAAACTGCTGTACCTGTGCAATAAAGATGCAGTACCTTTCTCCTAAAAAAATATTTCTATGGAAAGCTGTAAGAATTGGCTGATGGGAATTCAGACTTCAGTATGGGATTATGTCATTATTCCTGGAAGTCCTAAAGTTGCTCTTTTCAGCAGCTAAGTGTTGACACGTTCTAGTAAAAGGTGTGCATCTTTAAATTATTTCATGGACACTTTTTATATTGTAACTTAGATAAGCAATAAGTTTAAATATACATTTCAAGGACTTCATTTGTTTTTAGGATTTAAAAGTTAATAGAGTAATGTTCTCACTATTTGAGTACTGAAAATTTATTAGAACTAAAAAAGTTACTGATGTTTATGTTTATGAAGTGTTTGAACTGTTCGCTTGCAATGCTGTGAGACCTATGGCCTTGGTGCCATTATGTAGGTCTTTTCCTTGATTATCTCTTGATGCCTGGAGCAAGAGCTTCCAGAGCCAGGTGCCACAGTTGGCATATGTTGAATATATCACTGAGAAATCTG
Source organism: Zalophus californianus (assembly GCF_009762305.2). NCBI lineage: Eukaryota > Metazoa > Chordata > Mammalia > Carnivora > Otariidae > Zalophus > Zalophus californianus. The sequence continues at coordinate 466,703 of NC_045598.1, read as the reverse complement.
AGTGGGTTTGTGTGTCACCTTCTCCAGGGTTTAAGACAAAGTTACCAGGGTTGGGGTGGGGGTGTATTAGTCAAATCACACAGCAGGACTTGGCTACCCTGTGGGTGTGGCCTGACTAAGGGTTGCCATAGTGGGGTATGTTAGGAACAGCAAATGTATCATTTATTCGACTGTTTTCTCATGGAATCTGTTTTATGCCATATTGGTGAAATATATTAATATGAGATCCTGATTTTGGTCTATTAAATCCTAGATAAATAATATCTAAAGGAAAATGTTGAAAACGTAGCCAGTTTTAAAACCCTTAAACTTTTAAAAAATGCAAATGTTTTGTATTTTTATATCTTTTAAAGTACAATAATGTTTTTTAAATGTATTGATTATGATGAAACTTGTAGTGTTTTGTTGCTTTTGTCTGATTTTATGAATGTTCATTTTAAGACTCGTTATTGAAATGGGACAATTTGGAAACGGTTCTTTGATATGCCTGAGAAGAGGACTTCCCTTTGGGCATTGAGCCTTCCTCTGCATGATGTTCCCATGCGCCCAGGGGTGTTTTCCCTTTCCAAGTGGACTCCCTCATGGAAGGAGAAGGGCCAGGCCCTGAGCACCTCTTCGAGGAAAAGGGATGCAAGAGGACGCGTTGTCTCAGAAGAGCCCTCGCAGGCTGCCTGCTCAGCCCATTCGTTTGAGTTTGCATGTTTCTCTGCACTATGGATTTTGAGCATTTAGATTTCTTTCATCAAGTACATTTCAACCACTACAGTAGACATTTTCTCTCTGAGGCATTGTGCTTTGCACGAGAACAGCCAGAAGTTGAGGGAAAAGTAAAGTTAAAGTCGGTTCTCTTTCATAGCAACATGTGTTGTCTGACATTCAGCCAGCTTTTTAGATTTTTTTTCCAGTAATTTCCCTGTTTTCCTGTCCTGTACTCACAAAAAGCAGCTAGAATGTCTCTCCAGGAATCCTGAGCCTCACAGGACTGTGTAGCTCTAAGCCTAGGAGTAGACTGTGTAGAGTAGTGATCGTATCTAGATGATGCACACGGGTATCCTGGGGGTGCCCGGAGCGTTGCAGTCTTTCCTGCATTTGGTTTTCAGGAATTACATGAATGACAGCCTTCGCACAGACGTCTTCGTAAGGTTCCAGCCTGAGAGCATCGCCTGTGCCTGCATTTATCTTGCTGCCCGGACACTGGAGGTCAGTGTTGCGCCACCACAGGGGGTCCTGGTCTCCTTCTTTCTCCAGTAAACTTCTGTGTGGTGGTCTTCAGATTATGCTTATCGATGCCAATAAAAAGCCTGTCTCTTGGTGACCAGCAAGGCTTGTTTTTTATTGCCCTAAGAATCTTGTTGGCCGGGGCGCCTGGGTGGCTCAGTCGGTTCAGCGACTGCCTTCAGCTCAGGTCATGATCCTGGAGTCCCGGGATCGAGTCCCACATCGGGCTCCCTGCTCGGCGGGGAGTCTGCTTCTCCCTCTGACCCTCTTCCCTCTCGTGCTCTCTATCTCTCATTCTCTCTCTCAAGTAAATAAATAAAGTCTTAAAAAATAAATAAATAAATAAATAAATAGAACCTTGTTGGCCAAAAAAGAAAGTATTGACAGTGATGGTATTTGTGTTTACAGATCCCTTTGCCCAATCGTCCCCATTGGTTTCTTTTGTTTGGAGCAACTGAAGACGAAATTCAGGAAATCTGCTTAAAAATCCTGCAGCTTTATACTCGGAAAAAGGTTCTATGTTTTTTCATGTAATATATGCATTTGTGTTTAACTAGAAGCATCTGGTCCTGAATTTCTTCGGATTCTGACTCCCATAGGTTGATCTGACACACCTTGAAAGTGAAGTTGAGAAGAGAAGGCACGCCATTGAAGAGGCCAAGGCACAAGCTAAGGGTCTGCTGCCTGCTGGCACCCAGGTTCTGGACAGCACTTCAGGGTTCTCACCTGCCCCCAAGCTGGGTGAGTGTGAGGGTGGCCCTCCTTTCCTCCAGATTTCTCTTGGAACTGTGTCTGCTGCTGGCCTGAGCTCCCTGCAGGCACCAGGGTCCCCAGCAGACATTTGTTGATTTTTGAAGTGAGAAGGTCACTCCTAAAGGAGTTTTCATCGTTTTTGTGTTTTCTTTTCCTTTCTAAGATTTTATTTATTCATTTGAGAGAGAGCGAGCATGCGCTCGAGTGTGCACGAGTGGGGTGGGGAGGAGGGGCGGAGGGAGAGGGAGCAGCAGATACCCCGCCGAGCAGGGAGCCCAACACGGGGTTTGATACCACGACCCCCGAGATCATGACCCTAGCTGAAGGCAGACGCTTAACCGACTGCACCACCCAGGCGCCCCAATGTTTTAAGTAGTCTCTACACCCAATGTGGAACTCAAACTTAAAACCCTGAGATCAAGAACTGCATACTCCACCAACTGAGCCTGTTGGTTTTTATATTTTCGTTAGGGACGTGGACAAGCTTTTCAAAATGTCTTTTTTTTTTTTTTTTTTTTTTTAACCCAGCTCACCTAATTAGTTTGTTTTCTGATGAAAATTTTATAAATCTGGCGTAGTAGATTGTGTTTTTTGGGTCATATTAGAGTTAAGCATGATGCACATCCCCAGTCCCCTGAGAGAAGGCAAGTGAGACAGGTGGCTTTTCTGTGTCTTTCGGGTGCATGTTTAGGTTCTGAGTCCCAGGCTGGGAACAGGGAGTCTCCGTAAGTCCCATAGAAGTGGTATTGTCTTGCTCTGCTAATGTGTTTTCTATCAGAACAGTTTTCCTGGCGGTCAGGTTTTAACTTCTTGTATTTGATTCTAGCAGAATCCCCTAAAGAAGGTAAAGGAAACAAGCCTTCCCCGCTCTCCGTGAAGAACGCCAAGAGGAAAATGGAGGGTGTGAAGAAAGTTAAGGCTGACAGCCCGGTGAATGGGTGAGTACCCAAGCGCCCCAGCAGGCCTTTGGGGTTGGCTGGAGAGACCTGAAGCCTGTAATTGCTCCCACCATTTATTCTCAGCTTGCCAAAGGGGCGAGGGAGTCGAAGTCGGAGCGGGAGTCGTGAGCAGAGCTACTCAAGGTCCCCATCACGATCTGCTTCTCCTAAGAGGAGGTATGTGCTGCTCAGGGCTCATGGGGGGGGCGGGGCGGGGGCTGCACCTGGCAAGGGATATTTTCCCCAGGGTGGCTATTGGTGATGTGGCTGCCCCTCACAGGAAAGTCATTCCTGACCCTGAGGGGGTTGGGTGAGTGGTCACCTGTTTGGTGGTGCTGTCCTTCCTCACAGAAAAAGTGACAGCGGCTCCACATCTGGTGGGTCCAAGTCGCAGAGCCGCTCACGGAGCAGGAGTGACTCCCCTCCGAGACAGGCACACAGAGGTGCTCCCTACAAAAGCTCCAAGGTGAGGAGCTACCGGAAGTCTAAGGACTGCAAGTACCCCACCCAGAAGCCACACAAGTCCCGGAGTCGGAGCTCCTCTCGGTCTCGAAGCCGCTCACGGGAGCGGGCAGATAGTTCCGGGAAATACAAGAAAAAAAGTCATTACTATAGAGATCAGCGAAGGGAGCGTTCTCGGTCGTATGAGCGAACAAGCCATCGCTACGAGCGGGATCACCCTGGGCACAGCAGGCATCGGAGGTGAGGCGCTGGGCTCCCAGAGTGCTGCCCTTTGCCCCTCGGTGTGCACCCGTGGCATGACTGGCCCTGTGGTGCAACTCTTTTTGGAAATGGCTGTTGACTCTGGACCTTGTGATGAATTTGGAGATGGACTCAAGAGGCCGGTGAGGTGCCCTTTAGGCCGGCCTGGGCACAGCGCACACTCGTGCCAGCACGGGGCCCACCTCCGCAGCAGCCCTGTGCGGCTGGGCGTGGAAGCAGGTGTGTACGTCCTTGCGGGGCGGCTTGGTGCTAACGACAGGCCGTCCTTACTCCCGTACCGATACTCAATTACGTCAAACCAAGAAAATGACTTTTAGAACCTTTGCCTATATTAGGTTGTACTTATGTACATATTTTGCAGTGTTTCACAATGAGAAAATGGCCTTAATAGCCCCTTATTCTCTATTCGCCCTGTAAATAAACATGTGTTTAATACAAGTTAAAGCTATATATGAAAATTCAGAACTTGAATTCTGTCGGCTTAAAACTTGTGTAGAGAATTCTGATTTTTAAAATGTGAAGGTATTTAGATCTGTGTTGAAAGTCGTATATTTTTATCTGTGCGATGCTGAGTGCAGGCCACCAGCTCCCAAATAGAGAAGTTTCCTATATATGCATTTTACGTGGTTAAATAAACACAATTCTCTCTACTCAGGACATTTGGAACGTTCCAGAATGTGTAGTTTGTCGTTCTGCACGGCCCGCAGCCCCCTTTCCAGCGGGCCGTCTGCACGGCTGGCTCTGGCTCGTCCAGGTGCTGGCTTTCGCATCGAGCTCCTCCGTGCGGCCGGCTGGCGGGGAGCCTGGGCCGTCCGTGCTCTGACGAAGGCGGCTCCCTGCGGGGGCGGGGGGGGGGGCGGGGAAAGGACCGAGTGGGTCTGGGGGGCAGCCGGGTGTGGCGGGCTGGCGGCTCGCGGGAAGGCAGCTGCGGCGCCGGCGCTCGGGGGCGGGCGCCCCTGGGAGCGGGTGCTGGGTCGGCGCAGGCCGGCGGCTGTGTGCGCGGCGGGGCAGGAGCTGGGGCCCCGGGGCGCGCAGGCACCTCAGAGGCCTCGCCGCTTGGGAAGCCGAGCGAGCGGCACCTCCGGGAGGGCCGCGGGGCAGAGGGTCCGCTGTCCTTGCCGACCTCAGCCAGACCGAGGTGCTGCTGGCTTCCGGGAGTTGCGCGCGCACACAGGCGGAGGCTGGGAGCTCGTCGCCTTTCAAGGGCGCCGTGTTCACGCACCCCCGCGCCTCCTGCGGGACTCCTGCCCAGCCCCCGTGGACACAAGGGCCCCGGCCGCTACCGCCGCCCCGAGAACACTATTTCCGCCGCTGGGCTCAGGCCACTTCCGCCCGCCGTGGACGACTGGCCGCTGGTTGGTCGGGACGTGATGTGAAGTCGAGGGCATCCCTTAGGATTGTGGGAAGTGTAGTTTTCTCGCCGCCGTGAGGGAGGGGCCGAGCCTGCGGGCTGTGGGCGGGGTAGGCCGCTCCTCTGGCCGGAAACGGCTGCTTTCTGCGCCCGGCGGGACCTGCGCCGACGCAGAGTCGGACGCCGCGAGGGCGCCAGGGGGCGCCGGGAGTGGGTACCGCCGGGCGGCCGCACGCGGGACTGGGGGCCGGTTTGGGGACGGACCGGAAGTGCCTAAACTGGGCGGCAGAGTGGTCAGTTAGAGTCACCCGGCTTAGGTCTGGGGAGGGTCGGCGGGAGGCCGCGGCTGCAGGGGGACGGCGGTCGGGTGAGGCTGGGGCCGGACGGGGACCGTCCCCGCGGGGCCTGGGAGCCGCGGCTGCCGTGCGCCAGTCCCGACCTTCCGCGCCTTCGGGCGTCGGCTCCGCCCCGGTGGTGGGTCCCCGGGCTGGAGCTGAGGCTCGGGGAGGGGTGGGCGACTGCTCAGAGGGGCGCAGCCGCGGAGCGGCGGACGAGGGGCTCGCGCCTCGGTCTGGTCGCTTGAGGGAGGGAGCCCTGTGTGGTGGGAGAAGGTGATGAGGGTGATGGGCTGTGGGAGTCCTGGCCTGCCCGGGGCTGCTGCACGCGTCCCCCGGCCACTCCCGCGTGACCGCCACGCGCACCTGTATTGCAGCCACTCTGAGCACCTGGGGCCGCCACCACCCACAGACCATGTTCCTGGTGCGCCTGTCTTCTCGGCTGCTGAAGGCTGCTCCTCGGGCAGGTAAGAGGCCCCGTGGGGGCAAGGGGCATGCGCAGGGTGCACACTCGGGTTAGGAATGTGGGGTAAGTAATCCCAACGGCCCCCACCTGGCAGCTGGCCACACGAACTCCTTGTAAACATCCCAGTAGCAAAAAGGAAAGTCAGGGCCTGAGAACATGAGCCTGAATTCCGGCTGGGATAAGGTGCGGGTCATCCAGTCCGTGAGGACGGCTCTGCTCCCCAGTGGGGGAGGCGGGGTTGGCTGCGCTCAGCCCCAGCGGAGCCGCGTGGGTGGTGACTGTGCTGTCTTGTTTCCTGCAGGTTGCAGTCTGCCCTGGCCTATCTCAGGGGTGCTAGGCGGGCGTACCTGCAGGCCCTGCTACAGCACACAGCCAACAGGCCCAAGTGGAGTTGCCTCCGTCCCTGGCAAGGGGCTCCAGCTGGAGCTTGAGGAGATGCTGGTCCCCAGGAGGATGTCCATCAGTCCTCTGGAGAGCTGGCTGACCGCCCACTACCTCCTACCCAGACTAGATGCCAGGACCCCAGGGACCGTGGCACCATCCCAACTCTATGAGTGTCCACCTAGCCAAGTGGAAGGGGCTGAGCAGGGGACGGAGGAGGTCTGGGATGCACCCCGGGTGCAGTGCAAAAACGTACTGAAGATTCGCCGGCGGAAGATGAATCATCACAAGTACCGTAAACTGGTCAAGAGGACCCGGTTCCTGCGGCGGAAGGTCCGGGAAGGACGCCTGAAACGGAAGCAGGTAAGGTGGCGGGGGGGGGGGGGCTCTCAGCCTAGGGTGGGGCAAGGTGGCTGAAAATGTGTGACTGTGCCACAGACCAGTCAGCGGTCCGTCCTGTGCCCTTGCAGATCAAGTTCGAGAGAGACCTGAGGCGCATCTGGCTGAAGGCAGGCCTGAAGGAAGCCCCTGCAGGCTGGCAGACCCCCAAGATCTACTTGAAGGGCAAATGAGTCTAGCGCTCCTCTCCCCCACCCCTGTTGCTGCTGATGACCCACTGTAATAAATGTTTAGGAACTTAGCTGTCCCCTGGTGACCTGGTCCCTCTGCGGCCTAGTGTGAGCTATCTTGGGATTGAGCTGGTGCCAACCTCTGGTTTTCTAGGAGGCACAAGGGCCCCAGGGTGCAGATCGGGGTCCCTTTACCGAGAGGGTCCTTGTCCTGGTGCCAAGTCCGCGGGAATGACAGCTTCCTTACTTATGAATGTATGATGCTACAGGAGCTGCAAACAGAGGCCCAGATCTGCCCTTTAGGCACTTGTACTTCACTGCGGGAGGCAGACTCTAATCACACTGATGGCAGAAGTACCAAGGGACAATGCTGGGGGGTTAGGGAGTGCCCGGATTGACTTGGGGATATGATTAAAATCTGAGAGGGGACAGGGAGGGTCTCATGGGGAAGACTGGGGGGGCAGACTCTGCCCCCAGAGATGATGGATGGTGCCCTACAGTCCCCACAGACCTGGGCCTCAAGTGGCTCTCTGAGCTGTCCTGCTCCGCTAGGGCTGGGGACCCCTGGTCTCCTTTGGGTTCCTTGGCCTCTGCCACCTCATGGGACCCTGAGTGGGGGCTAATCAGGAAAGGGTGGCTGGGAGGGTGTGCTCTGGCAGGGTTGGGGTGGCTGAGAAAGTGGTGCTGTTCATGGAACTGGAGAAACCCTGGAGCCTTAGCATGAGCCAGTGGACCATTGCATCCAGGCTTGGCGAGGGCTGAGCTGCAGGCAGGGGAGCTTGGTCGGAGTGCCATGAATGTGGCAGACGCTACTCTCCTCAGCCTCTGCCCTGCTCCCTGATGGCTGACTTAGAGGATAGGAAAAGCGGTGCATCTTTCCTGAGCCGTCCAGTAGAGACACTCATGATGCTGGTATCCTCCCTTGATCCCCTCCACCCCGTTAAGGGCAACAGCACTTCTCAGCAGGCTGTGGAGATTTCTTGCCTTGTCTCAGAAATGTGTCTGGGAGTGGGTTTGAGTTCTCTGCAAATCAGGCAGATCTTGGGGAGGGCTGGAGCAGGGGTTACCCAGCAGTTTCTTTGGAATGGCACAGACCACATTGTGTTGCTCACCCTACATTCTTTCGGTGCGCCAAGCAGGCCCCTGCCCTGTGCATGGCAGCCAGCCAACTAGGTAAGCAGAGTTCTAACCACGGGGCCGGTCTGGGTCCCTGCCCGTCAGGGGATATAACCCATGGAGGTGCTGGGTGTGGCGGAGGAGGGTGACACTGGCCATGACCTGGGTGGGGGGACGGGACACCATTGAGGGTGCAGGCCTGCTTCCACATGCGGCTGCAAGGGGGCAGCAGTTGGGCTCCCAGCAGCCCCTGGGGTTGGGGCTGAGGACCAGGACAGTCAGAGCACCCTGCCAGCCCAGTCACCTGAGAGGGCACAGGGAGCCCTGGGAGGCCCCCAGCTGGGGTCACAGTCATCCTTCCTGGGTCTTTGTTTCCCCATCTGGGGGTGGGGCGTGGGCAGAGGTGCCAGGGCCCAGTGGTGGAGCCTCCTGGGGTGGAGTGGACCATGACCTGTTAGTACCAAGTCTGGCCTCCGCTCTGCCTGGCCTCTCAGCTGGGCCTCTGTCTGCCGCCGGTGCCCTTGGCCGGTGCCCGTGGCTGCTGGGTAGCTGCTCCTGTATCTCCCCCCAGTCCTGTCGCAGCAGCTGCCCCGCGGCTCACTCCGCCCTTCCCTGGCAGCTGAGAGGAGCAATATGGGATGCTGAGTTGATCTGCCATCTGGAAGCAGAGCCTCGGCCGGGAGCTTGGCTGGGCAGTGATTCCGGGAGGTATGACTGGCTGGCCTGTGCAGGAAGCCACAGACCCACACTCCTGGAGGCTGTCAGCTGGCGGAGCCCCACAGGGCCCTTGCTCCAACTTCTTCCACCTGGGTGGGTGCCAGCTTGGGGGGGGTCCCTGGAGGTAGGGCCCCTGGTCACATCTGGAGACATTTTTGCCTGTCTCGGTGGGGGGTCCCACTGACCACAGTGGGTGGAGGCTGGGAATGCAGCTGTAAATGCCCCGTAACGCACAGGGCAGCCAACACCTGGAAATAAGTTGCCCCAAACCTTGGTGGTACTACGGTTGAGATCTCTGCTCCAGATGTCACTGATCCTGTGGAGTCCGGTCCTGAGGCAGCCTGATCCCCACTCTCTTCTTTGTGCAGAGCTCGTCCTGCCTGCGGCTTGGATGTATCTGGGCCCCAACCACGACTGCAGGAGGCAATTTTGGTGCTTTTATTTTTATCTCTGCAGTTCCTCCCAGGCTGTAAGAGACCGCCCTTCTCTCTTCCCTACGGGGCCTCCACCCTGCCCCCCAGCCTGTGGGATGAGCAGCCCCTTTTCCCTGCTGGCCCCGGGCACCCCCACAGTGAAAGGACAGAGGCAGGAGGGGTGTGGCAGAGTGCCCTGCTGGCATTGCGTAGGACTTGGGTTCTGGCCAGAAGAGGCCCCAGCCAGGGCCAGAGCTCCTGGGGGTGTTCTTGGGCACTTGCTGGGGGCCCTGCCTCTTGGGCCCAATGTGGAGGCGTCTCTGAGCTCGGCCCCTGTGCCTTGTCACTTTGCTGCTCCGTGCCAGCCAGTGTCTTCTGGCCTGGGTGTTCCTGGCCATACAGTGGGCCAAGGAAGGTGTCAGGCAGGCTCTCCAGACAGGGGAAGATGCTGAGGCTGGATGCTGGGTCCTGGGAGGGGCTGGTTGTGGCCTGCCTATGGCAGATGCGCAGGACACAGCATGTGTCTGTAGAGGGACCCTGAGCTGTGAACGGCTGCACTCCCTGCTGTCCAAGGGGTATGCAGGCTGGGGAGGGTGACAGAGCCTCAAAGTGGATCAGAGACTAGAGAAAGAAGCCTGCTCCCCGGGCCTGGCCACGGCCAGCTGAGCTCACGGAGAAGCTGGAACCTGGGTGGGCAGGGGTGTGGGGGAATCTTCCTGTCTAGGGCTGAATTGTGGGAAAAGCCCTCGAAGGGCTCTTGAGCTGTGGCCCGTGGGATGGGGCTGAGGAGTCCAGAGCTGGGTCTGGAGTTAGCCTCAGGGTGAGGGCCGATGGATGACACCCCCCGCCACCTGGCTGCACACCCAGAGGCCAGCTCATGCGCCCATCAAATTCTGTCCACTGCTGACCTCAGCCTCATAGGGCCATTTGGAGGAGGAAACTCATCCATGGCATTGGGTCACATGACAGCTGAGTGCTAGGGCTGGGACTAGAGTCTAGGCTGAGACCTGGACACTTCCAGGGGGTTGCAGGGTGGGGGTTCTGAACAGCGTCTGGAGGCTTGGGGTTCTCTTTAGGATGTGGGGTGGTGGCCAATGTGTATCTGCGTGTATGTTGAGGACCACTCCTGAATGCACAGGGGAGAGAAGCGCTGAACACTCCCAGGTGACCTGTGGGGTCGGGGAATGGCTCTGGGGCTGTGGGGGGGGCGGCGATAGCAGGGCTGTCAGGGCTCCCTGAGGCCAAGGTGCGGGGAGGCCTCAGGCCGGGCACAAGCTTGTGCCAACTCCTAGAGAACCTCCAAAATGTGGCCAAGACCAGGTGGCATTAATAGCGCATGCATCTTGTAGAGTGTAAATTGTAGAGTATACTTGTCCCAGTAAATTTGGGAACACAGGGTTCAGCTACAACTGGACATGGGGTGAGTGCCCTGTGACCTGGCACCGTGTGCCCCACATCCTTGCCCGCCCCGGGCTGGCCTCACGCTGCTGTGGACAATCTGCGGTCCAGGAGGAAATTGATCAGCCCAGAGTCCTGCTGAGCAGAGCTGGCCGACCTCCAGGATCTGCTGCGGGTGGAGGGGGCCTCTGAGGCCACCAAGACCCTCGCATGGACAGGGGTCTCCTGCTTCCCCCGTCCGTCCCAGCTGAGGTGGGTCAGGTAACCACAGGATCCTCTGGGCTCAGACATGGGCCCATCCCTCTGCACCCAGAAAGGGGGGGCTGGGGGGGATGTGCTCTGGGCCCCTCCCCTCCTCCAAGAGGAGCCCATTCACTTTGGTCCTGTTGGTTGCATTACTTTGTATTTACAGTTAAATTTTTATTTTTATTTTATTTATTTATTTTTTAAGATTTTATTTATTTGACAGAGAGACACAGTGAGAGGGAGAGGAAGAAGCAGGCTTCCTGCCAAGGGGGGAGCCCAATGTAGGGCTCGATCCCAGGACCCTGGGATCATGACCTGAGCCGAAGGCAGACGCTTAATGACTGACTCACCCAGGCGCCCCTTTTTTCTTTTTTTAAAGATTTATTTATTAGAGAGAGAACGAGGGAGTGGAGGGGCAGAGGGAGGGAATCTCAAGCAGACTCCCCACTGAGTGCAGGGCCTCGATCCCATGACCCTGAGATCATGACCTGAGCTGAAACCAAGAGGCGGATGCTCAACTGACTGAGCCACCAGGTGCCCCTCATGGAATGTTTTTCCAGGAAAGGGCGCACGGGAGCTAGAGGGTAGAATAAGGACTAATTGATGTGTGTGAGTGGATTCCCTGCACAGGCATTGTGCTGGGTTCCTTACAGGAGTGACTTCATTTCCCAGCAAATCCATGATCAGCCTCCAGAGGGGACCTTACCTGCCATCATGTAGGTAAAAAACCATTCATGATTCAGCTACAAGTCTGTCTGGCTCTAAAACTTATTTTAAAAAAGTATTTTAACAGAAGCTATTCCTGTGTATGCCTGACCAGTTTAGTAGTTCAGTAGTGCTGATGAAAAATAACCACATCACTTTTCCCAGAGGCAATTTTACCCTCACAGAACTGAAAGATTTCAAAAGCAATACTTAACCCCTTCTAAGCGCAATAATCTCAGATACATTCTTTCTATTTTGTTACCACCATGTGTGATCCACTAAACTGACTGTGGTCTGAGAAGCGTGGCTGCACTCGCTTTCGGGTGTCTCAGTGGACCTCCTCCCCGACCCCGGTGACGCCGATGGGGATGGATGCCGTCAGTGCCCTGTCACAGCCCTGACACTAGGCCGTCAGCCCAGGAAGCAGCGCAGAGAATGTGAGCCCTTGCGTATCAGCAGACGTCTATATTGTGTCCTGTGACTTGGTCGGCAGTTTGGCTGATTCTAGAATTCTAGCCTGAAAATTCTTTCCGGCAAAACTCTGCAAGCATTTCTCCCGTGTCTCTGGCTCCCAGCTTGAGGGTTGCTGCTGAGGAAATTGGACCCATTTTGAGTCCGAGCCTTTGTAAGCGACCAACTTTTTCTCTTGAAGCTTCTCTTTTTCTTCGTTGCTGCAGATGTTCACAGTGACATAGTTCAGTGTGGATCTGTTCCCACCCTGGAGGAGCCCGGTGCCATCTAGAAAATCCTGACCTTCAGTTCTGGGAAACCCCCCTGAGCTGCTGTGCTGTCACCTGCCCGCCCTCGCTCTCTCCTCTCTGAGGCTCCTGCTATCAGCTTTCTCTCCTCTCCCGCCTCCGATCTCTTTGGCATCTTCCACATTTTCTTCTAATCCACTTAATGAATTTTTTTAAAAATATGTTATGCCATTTTTATTTTCTAAGAGACTTTTTGCTTTTTGGGTGTTTTAGGGGGGTATTTTTAATAGCACTCACCATGTTTATGTTTCACAGGTGTGATGTCATCTCTTCTGTGAGGGTATTAATGATACATGTTTTCTCGAGCACGCTGCCCCCGTCGCCCCTGTCCAGTTTCTGCTTCCCAGTTGATTTTTTTTCTGTTTGTTGACTTTGGTCTCTGTTGTCCATGTTAGTGGGTTTCCTTTGGTAGAACTTGGTTGTCTACTTATGTTTGAGTGTGGTCTACAAAGCAGCAGCAAGAAATGTCCAAGACACCCAGAAATGGTCTCAAAGCACCCTTTCCACTTGTTGTGGAAGCCAGGACGCTTTGGAGACATGGCTGGTTCCAGGAACAGTTGCCAACTTGAGGAATAAAAATACAGGCCCTCTCGTTCAACTGGAATTTTGGATAAGCAACAAGTAATTTTAATTATAAGTATGTCCTGTGCAGTATTTAATCTGGCAAACCCTGACGCCAGGTCCGTGGCAGGAAGCGTACAGAGCCAGGGTATCTTTTCGTACCAGATGGCAAGAGCTGTTGAAGACTGCTGTGGGTGTGCCAGGGGGCTCAGGAGCCAGCGTGGAAGGCTTTCACTGGTTAAGTGAATATTCAGGAGAATATTAACCACACTGGGTCGAAGCACAAATCATGTTGGGATCCACTGGGTGACTTTGGAGGACTGATCGAGAGGACTCGAGGCGTCTAGCTCTCCTGAGATTGATTAGACTCTTTGAATGACTGGGAATATTTTATGAGCATATTAGTAAAACTTTCTATCTTACTGGAAACCAAAAATAATGTATAAGATTATAAAGTCTCTGAAGATTGATGCTTAAGTAGACTAATACATGCTTGTATAGATTTAAAATAGAGAACATGACAGTTCCAAAGGAAAAAAAAATGAGCTTCTGATGCCTTAGGAATGTTCACCATTTAAGAAAGGTCATTTTCTTGGGGTGCCTGAGTGTCTCAGATGGTTGAGCATCTGCCTTCGGCTCAGGTCATGATCCCAGGGTCCAGGGTCCTGGAATTGAGCCCCACGTTGGGCTCCTGGCTCAGCAGGGAGCCTGCTTCTCCCTCTCCCTCTGCCTCTCCCCCTGCTCATGCTCTCTCTCTCTCTCTCTGTACCTATGTGTCTCAAATGAATAAGTAAAATCTTTAAAAAAAAAAAAAAGATCATTTTCTTGTAGAATCGGCAGCTTAAAAACACCTCCCCACAAAAAAACCCCGGGGATAATGGTTGATTGTTGGGTAAGAAGCAAAGAGATGTAAATTCATACAGGGAGCAAGTAATGCCAAGAAGACTTCATGCAAACCTGAATTCAATGTTGTTTAAAAGTCAGGCTGAAAAATGTGGAGTTTAACAATTTCTATTAGAAAAAGTTCAGGTCAGGGCGCCTGGGTGGCTCAGTTGGTTAAGCGACTGCCTTCGGCTCAGGTCATGATCCTGGCATCCCGGGATCGAGTCCCGCATCGGGCTCCCTGCTCAACGGGGAGTCTGCTTCTCCCTCTGACCCTCTTCCCTCTCGTGCTTTCTATCTCTCATTCTCTCTCTCTCTCAAATAAATAAAATCTTTAAAAAAAAAAAAGTTCAGGTCATATATATATATATATATATATATATATATTTTTTTTTTTTTTTTTTTAAGATTTTATTTGTCAGAGAGAGAGAGCACAAGCAGGGGGAGCAGCAGAGGGAGAAACAGGTTCCTGCTGAGCAGGGAGCCCGATGCGGGACTTGATCCCAGGACCCTGGGATCATGACCTGAGCTGAAGGCAGATGCTTCACCGACTGAGCCACCCAGGTGCCCCTCAGGTAATATTTTTAATCAAGATGAATCCTTGGACAAATTAGACTGGTTTTATAATTTTGATTTAAAACAGCTATGTGGGTATAAGATAATAGGAAGTTATAGCGTCTGGAAAAATTAGGTTATTTACTGATGATGCAAAGCTCCCTTAAACTTTACTAAATTTCCTAGTCTGGTTTTATGGGTCAGGTAAGCTATTTTTCTTGAACTCTTTTTTTTTTTAAAGTAGTCTCCACACCCAGCAGGGGCCTGACATGGGGCTTGAACTCACAACCCTGAGATCATGACCTGAGCTGAAATCAAGATTCCGACACTTAACTGACTGAAGCACCCAGGCGCCCCAGGTAAGTTGTTTTTCCAAAAGATATTTAAGGTCATGTAAATGCATACATATATGTTTGTATTAAAATAAGTGTTCTCTGTCATGAAAGATGTCTTCTTTTTTTTTATTTTTTAAAGATTTTATTTATTTATTTGACAGAGAGAGAGACAGCGAGAGAGGGAACACAAGCAGGGGGAGTGGGAGAGGGGGAAGCAGGCTTCCCGCGGAGCAGGGAGCCCAATGCGGGGCTCGATCCCAGGACCCTGGGATCATGACCTGAGCCGAAGGCAGACGCTTAACGACTGAGCCACCCAGGCGCCCCGAAAGATGTCTTCTTATAGACCTCAGTGCTCTGAATCTTTTGCATTTCATGATGCCACATATCTCTCACCTCCTGTGGTGTATTACCTCTGAAGATGTCATAATTATCTCCCCTTCCCTGTGCACACTGGGCAACAGGATTTTGCTGATTTTCCTCCTATTGAAAGCTGGGGTCTGTCTCCCCTCCCCTTGAGGGCTAGGTCCTGCTCTGACCCACTGAGTGTGGTGGAAGCTGCCAAGCCTAGGTGTTAGGGGTGCGGCAGCTTCCACCGCTGGAAGGAGACCTGGGCTAGACTGCTGAGTACCAGGAGGTTGTGTGGAGGGGAGGGGCCCATGGACGGAGAGGGCCATGTGGATGGGGAGGCCATGTGCACAGAGAGAGAGGGCCCTGGGGAGAGAGGGCCCACCTGATGGCTACTCTGCGGCCCCAGGTGCCACTCCAGCCCCACTTGAGCCACGCTGACCAGTACCACGTGGGACACAGGTGAGCTGTCCTGCCAGAATTCCTGGCCCCGGAATCACGAGTGCTGGAAGACCACAGACACAGGTCTGATCTGCACTGTGCTGAGTGGTGGGGGCTGGGACGCTGCACACCACGGTTCTGCTTTACCTGGGATTCTCCTGCCTTCGTTCAATCAGTACGGGCTCGTGGACGTTTACCTTATATTTGGATGATGATCCAAACACCTGTACTGACTCTGCCCCTGGGGCCCGCTGGCCCGTGCTCTTTGGCACATCCCGTCACTCTCCATTCATTCATTCATTCATTCATTCATTTGCACTTCCTTACCTTTGGGCACCACCAATTCTCCAGGCTTATCTTGTATGTTTCTTCCCCCAGTCCTAAAATTAGCCATTTCTCCAAGGAGCCATGGTTACTTTTGTTGGAAAACGGTCCTAGAAACCAGGATCTGGGTGCTGGTGAGCTGTTGCTTCCCGGACGACGGAGTTAGAAAATGCACATGTGCGTGTGCTGTCCTGTGTGCGCGTGCACGTCTGTGCTTCTGCTTGTGTGCACCGGTGTTTACCCCACACTGAACACAAGCTGACCCTGGATCTCCAGCTGTCACCCATGACTACACAGGCCGTTCTAGCCACCTCTCCTTGCTTAACCCCAAGTCGTGAGACACCTGGCTGCCACTGTCTGCCACCCGCTGGCTGAACTGTTTGATTCTGGTGGACACATCAGAATCGATAAACCATAGCCCATGCAGAACAGTCTATCAGCTAGTGAGCAGGGCTGTGCACACTTCCTTGGCCTCTCGTCTTGCAAACTCTTCTCATCCCAAAGTGACTTGGGTCAGCACTTCCCCACCCCCTTCACTGAGGTCATTTTATTTGAAATGTACTTTGTTTGCTTGCTTGCTTTTGCTACATTCTGATTCTCCCAACTTCCTAAAAGAGCTTTTAAGAATTTGCATCTGTTGGGGTTCACATCAAGCTATGCTGTTCCTGGATCTTGATAAACACACAGTGCCACTTACCCACAGAACAGCTTCCCTGCTCACCCCCCCACCCCGGTTCGTAGTTGGAGGCCAGTTCCTTTCAAGGTGGTTTGTTCTGCATCAAAGGCTACAGGAAATAGCTGGATAATTTTTTTTAAAGATTTTATTTATTTATTTGACAGAGTTAGTGACAGCAGGAATGCAAGCGGGGGGGGGTTGGGAGAGGGAGAAGCAGGCCCCCCACCGAGCAGGGAGCCCAATGTGGGGCTCGGTCCCAGGCCCCTGGGACCATGACCCGAGCCGAAGGCAGGCGCCTAACGACTGAGCCATCCAGGTGCCCCGAGCTGGATAATTTTTAAAGATACTGAAATTCCCATAGACAGGGACCACAGAAATAGTGATCACTGTATAAAAACATTTGTTCTTTTTTCAAATTGTGTCCAGTTTGGATGGTAAAGTTTGACATATATGTTATGTCACATACAGTTGAATAGAGACGAACTAAAGTGAACAGCGTAGTTATGTCATCTAGAACATGGAAACACATTCACAGAGGCAGACGGATGTTTAAACTGAGCAGGTGTATCTAGAATAATAAAGAGAAGGAAACGAGTTGCTTCCTGTTTGGATCAGGAAGAGCATCTCTCTCACCCAGGCTCAGCCCCCTTGGGGCCTCCCTGTGGGTCTCGGGCTGAGGCCCACCACAGCTCGAATCTGTTACCAAATGGTCCTCATATCTTAGGGGGCAAGGGCTCCTGGTAATCATTTCAAACTCTGTGCTCGTTTTACATATCCCCATCCTGATTAAAACTACAGCTGAAACAACCATGTTCCTACCAGCCCCTTCTCACAACTCCCGGTGTTGCCTTCCCAAAATTCAGGCCTCGTATCAGAAATGGAAAAGCGAACAGCATGTGCTCAACCTCACCTGTCTCTGTTGGCAAAACAAAGGCCACCTCTCTTGTACAAAAGGAGGGTTAGTACAGAGAAGTAAATGATTTATTAACATATTTTAATCACCTCATCACATACTAGGAAGCCTGTGTGATGGGAAGGTCAAGTAAGAAATATTCCATCTTCCTAGGCTGCTTATATACAGAAGTCATGCTGTTATTGTTGTTATGTTTGAGCAGCTTTGTGGGTTTCTGTTGAAGCATAGGGCTGGCGCAGTCGCTGTCCACAGACCAGCTTCGTTTCTCTTTCCATGCTCTTGCTGGGCAGTCGGGACCCCATGGGGCAAACTGAAACCACCTGGTAGTTTTTAGTGCCCTCCCAGCCCGTTAAGTGTTGTAATGCTCAGAGTCACTGTTGACCAAATCCTTGGAGAGTATGTTGCACCTCAAGAGAGAATCTGCCCTCTGACATGTGCATGTTCTGTCCGGCTTGGTCAGCCAGGGGTGGTTTCTGCTTTCCTCACACTTACCTGCTACAAACTGCAAATCAGAAATGGACTGTTCTGGAAGAAAGATCAAAAGGGCCTGTATATGAGGGGCTATTTCAGGGACTTTTGACTGTTGATACTGTGGGAAACAGTGTCCTTGGACAAGCTGCCACGTGACCATACCTGGACACCTGCCACACTGTCTCAAGGGACCACGTCAGGGCTCCGGGGCCCCTTTGCACCAGTTGCTTCCTCTTTGGATCAGGAAGAGCATGTCTCTCATCTAGACTCAGCCTCTTTGGGGCCTCCCTGTGGGTGTCGGGCTGATCCCCACCACGGCTCGAAGTGGGCAGCCTAGGAACACATTCAGCTTAGCCCAAGATCCACATGATGAGGCAGAGTACGTGAGGGTATGGCTGGGGGTGCTGGGCATACGAGGTGTTGGGAACCTTCCAGGCTGCATGGGCCCGAGGTGCACTGCGGAGGGGGGGCGGGGTGCTGGTTTCCCTGTTGAGAACACTGCAGGAAGATTACTGTGGCCACGTCAAGGCTTCGAGATGGCCGAGGGACAGTGTGTCATGGGCATGACACCACTGACCCACCCAGCCCAGCCCGACACACAGGAGAACCCCTTCCTCCTGCAGCATTCCTGCTGGGAGAGCTCAACCTCACGCTCAATGTAAAGCTGAGATGCTCAAAGGAATCACATGCACGGGGTGCCTGGGTGGCTCTGTTGTTAAGTGTCCGCCTTTGGCTGAGATCATGATCCCAGGGTCCTGGGATCAAGCCCCGCATCAGGCTCCCTGTTCAGTGGGTGAGTCTGCTTCTCCCTCTCTTGCTCCCCCTGCTTGTATTCTTTTTCTGTCAAATAAATAAATACTTAAAAAAAAAAAAGGCTGGTCCATGACACAATGTCTCTATATTTCCATATTCCTGTCTGTATTTTTGCTTGTTTTTTTTAAGTTGGGTTTTTTTTTAAAGATTTTATTTATTTGCACAAACAATGAATCATGGAACACTACATCAAAAGCTAATGATGTAATGTATGGTGATTAATGTAACAATAAAAAATTTTTAAAAAAGATTTATTCGAGAGAGAATGAAAGAGAGAGAGAGCACAAGAGGAGGGAGGGTCAGAGGGAGAAGCAGACTCCCCGCCGAGCAGGGAGCTCGATGCGGGACTCGATCCCGGGACTCCAGGATCATGACCTGAGCCGAAGGCAGTCGCTTAACCAACTGAGCCACCCAGGCGCCCCCCCCTTTTTTTTTGAGAGAGAGAGAGGGCACGAGTTGGCGGGGGCATAGGGAGAGAGAATCTCAAGCAGATTCTTCAATGAGTGCAGAGCCCTCTACTCTGAGATCATGACCTGAGCTGAAATCAAGAGTTGGACGCTTAAATGACTGAGTCACCCAGGCGCCCCTCTTTTATTTTAAGTCCTCTCTACACCCAACTCGAGGCTCAAACTCACAACCTGGAGATGGAGAGCCACATGCTCTGTCGACTGAGCCAGCCAGGCGCCTGACCTCTCTGTCTTCTCAAATCAGTGTCTCGATGCCTCGACGACCTCTCAGCCCGACCTGACAGGTCATCGACCTGTGGTCCTCACCAGAAGGCCGCCAGCGCCCTCACAGTCAACAGCTCTCCTGAGGGACACACTCAGCTCTTCAGACCCCGGATGTGCGGAGTTCCCTGCCTTGTGGCGTGAGAGGCCACTGTGTGGCAAGCCCTCGGGCCTCCAGAGGAAGGGCCAATGCATATGCAAGTGGCCCTTCCCAGAACTGGTTACAACTGGCAGAAACTTGTCAGTGAAGTTGGGCGAGCTTGCGGTCTGTGACGTGGCTCTCCATGTGGCCTCAGCCTCGTGGCCTGCCCCGCACCACGTGCTACAGCCAGCAGCCAGCCCCAAACTCAGGAACCGGTCCCTTCTTGTGAAATGTGTGCCTTTTGCTGGGTTAAGCCCTGGCCTCGCTCTGTTCTGGAGATAGTTATGTTTGTCTTCTCTTGCTGTACCACAAATTGCCACATATTGAGCAGCGTAATGCAACACATTCACTATTACACGGCTTCCCTGGGTCAGACGTGTGGATGCGAGTTTTCTGGGCCCTCAGCTCAGGGCCTCCCAGGTGAAATCGGTGTCTGCCGGGGCTGCATCCGGGCCTGAGCGCGGCCCTCTCCCACGCTCATGTGGGGGGTGGGCGGAGTCCAGTTCCTTGTTGTTGTTGCCTGAGGTCCACTTTCTTCTTGGCTGTTGGCTGGGGGTCACCCACATGGTCCCCTGCAAGGCTCCTTTCACAGAGTAGCCAGCTGACTGCAGGCAACATGACAGAGACCCTGTCAGAGTGGCGTCCCAGCACTTTGTCATGTGGGTGCAAAAGACCCTTCCGGCATTGTTTCGGCTCCTGCCCGCACTAAAGGGAAGACACGGGGTGTGCCCCCCGGGGGCCCGGACAGCGCGCCACCCGGCCCTTGGAGGGCTGTTTTCCTTGTGTTCATATAAACCCCACCAGCTCTAAGCCATCGCACACGCCTGCACTCCCAGACCACGTCCTCTTCACTTCAACCCTCCAAGCCCCTATCTTGCTCACTGAGCATGAGAGCCAGCCTGGGGTCCCCACGGACCTCCCCATGCCCCCAACTCTGCTCTCTCATCTGGGAGGCAGCTTCCCCAGGCACCGGCCTGGACATCTACCTGCGGGTGTCACTCCCTCAGAGGCCATCCCGGTCAGTCCTGTGGAGGGACAGTGTGCCCTGTTTTCGTCTCTTGACACTTCTCCCAGGGATGAAAACAATCTTATCTGTCCGTGAGCCGGCCTGCCATCTGTCTGCCTCCCTCCCACAGCTTCCAGTTCCCTGGCACACAGTAGGTGCTCAGCGAATATTTGTCGAGTGACAGAACGGTGGGCGTGAGCACGTGTCTCTCTGGTGGCGTCCCTGAGCGCCTGTGGTTTCTCCTCCCAGTGAGCCTGGCTGCCTGGAATGTCCGAGTCCCCGGGAGCAGAAGCCAGAACCGGATTCTTAGCGGGGCTGGTTGGCTGACCCCTGCCTTGTCCAGCCACGCCTCCTAGAAGAGGGGAGGTGGGTACAGGGCTCCAGTTTGGCAGGGGGTCGGGGGTGGGGGGGGGGTTGGCCAGAGCTCAGGGTGGGACCATGGTGAGGTCAGTGGCTTTGTCCTGGTGTGTTCTCTTCCCGAGGAATGGACATGCCAGGCGAGACTGGGAAATGAGCAGGAGGTCTCAGGCCTTGGCCTGGGGAAGGGCAGGTGGCCTGCTGGACCTCCACTCTCATCTGTGGCTACTAACTGCCAAGAGCGGGGGCAGGACACCAGCCCTTTGCTGGCCTCAGGCAGAGAGGGGCAAGGGCTTACAGCTCTCCACTGCCTCTGTCCATTCCTGCCCAGTGGTGCATGGGGGTCAGCTTCCCCCCAGTGGCAGCCCCCTCAGACTTACGCATTTGGGCCGAGCTGAGGGCTGAGTCCCCACCGAGAGGGCCCCACAGGGCCCGAGGCCAGGGAACCTGCTGGGAGAGGGAGGGCGCCCACAGGCTCCTGGCTCAGGGCTGCGAGCTGACCCCGTCCCCTTCCAGACAGAGGGGTGGGCGCTGGGCCATTTCTGCCTCCCTCCAGCACTGCCTGGATATCTTCCCTCCACGAGGGAGAGACAGCCCAGCCGTCAGGGGCGGGAACAGAGGACAGAGACCGAGAGACATGGGCGGGGCACAGAGAAGGGAGGTCACCAGCTAATATAAACCAGTTAAAAAAACAGGAGGAGAGCCCAGGCCTCAAGGCCGGCCGGGCTGGGCTTGTTTTTCCAGAATGAAAGGCCCAGGGAGGGGCTGAGACCAGGACGGGCTCTGATTCCAGTTTGGAAACGGGGCTCCAACCCCAGGGTCCTGAGTCTTGCTGAGGAAATGGGTCCATTAGGGGGTGCTCCTCACATCCTCGTGGCTGGTCATTTCCTCTGCTGCAGCCCTGACAGTCTCCCCACCTTGCCTGAAGCTGGAGAGTCCGGCCAGACTGGGGTCCTTGCTTGTCTGAGGAATTGGGGACCAGGACAGGGTTCAAGGGCGAGGTCCTTGCCCACCAGGGACTGGGGCCTGTGACCATAATTCTATTCAAACGGGTAGTCTAAAACATGCACTGTGGGGTTGGGTGGTTGTTTGTATTTTTTTTTTTCCTTTTTTTCTTTTTGAGGTTTGCTTAACTAGAAAGAGTGGGTTTGGTACGCAGTGTGGGATCTGTTATTTTGCATTTGTTTATGTGATTTTGTAAGTTTTCCCAGAGGTTCAAATTTGTGCCTTCCATGGGGGAGGCTCCCATACCTGCCTTCCCTCCTCCACTCTGGGCGGGGAGCATCTTAGCCAGGGTTTGGTTTCAGGGACACCAAGCTCTGCCCTTGACGGTGGGCAGATGGGGGTCCAGGCCAGAGGGGAGGGGCTGGTCAGACGCTGCCCCTCAGTGCTCAGGGTCCCCACCCTCACGCCCTGGCAGGTCCCTTTGGGTGGTAAAAGTGACTGATGTACAGCAGGGCCCATCATGCTCCTAAGGGAGCCCCCCCCCCCCCCCGCCAGGGCTGGTGTGACTGTTCTTTTCCTTTCACAAATGAAGAAATGCAGCCCCCAGAGGAGGCTGAGGGGAAGAGGGGAAGAGCTGTAGGTCTGGCACCCTGGGCTTCTTGGGGGTCCCAGCCCCAGGATGCCTTTCTGCTAGGAGGCATGCCTCAAGCTCCACAGCACAAAGCGGGGTCCTGCCCACACTGTGTCCACACAGGGGAGCACCCTGGGCCAGGGTTCCCCGACGGAGGCGGACGTGAGGTGATGTGCACCCCAGAGCCCCAGCCCTGTAGCAGCTCCAAAGGGCCTCACGTGTCACAGCCGCCCCCACAGCATCCGGCATCCGGGACCATGCCCTCGGCCCTCCTGCCCCTCCAAGGGCTGGGCTCCTGGGCCCCTCTCCAGGACCTGGGCCAGAGGAGGGGCAGGGTCTCTGCTCTGATTTCCCTTCACTTTGTCAGACGCGGGGCTGTGTTCCTACTTCTCCCCACTGGGCCAGCCAAGGATCCGGGGAGGACTAGGGGCCAGCAGGAGCCAGAGGGGGCGGTCTGCAGACTGTCGATCCCGCCCAGGGCTCCGTGATGTCATGGTGGGTGCTACGGAGGGGGAGGGGGCCGGGTTGTTTTTCTGGAGAGTTGGAGCAGAAGTGAGACAAAGCGAGGCAGGCGGGCGAGGCAGGCGGGCCAGGCGGGCGCCATGGAGCTGCGGTCCCAAGTTATGGTCTGGGAACTGGTGCTTCTGCAGAGTGAGTGCGGGGTGGGTGGGGGTCCGCACTGGAAGCCCAAGCGTCTTGGGGAGTTTGTGTTCTGGTCACAGCTGCCTGCGTCTGAGCTTGAGTTGGGAGGAGTGCGACGCTCCCGCTGCTGGGAGGGGTCGGGGTGGGGGGGCTCCAGGTGGCAGGGTCGGGGTGGGGGGGCTCCAGGTGGCAGGGTCGGGGTGGGGGGGCTCCAGGTGGCAGGGTCGGGTGGGGGGGATCCAGGTGGCAGGGTCGGGGGGGGGGGGCTCCAGGTGGCAGGGTCAGGGGGGGGCTCCAGGTGGCAGCTCACCAGGGATAAGGGGCTCCCAGGACGCAGGGGGCTGTGAGGTTTTATGTTAGATCCCCACCACACGGATTCGGGAGCCAGAGGGCCAAGAAGGGCAGGGAGGCTGAGGTGGCGGGTGCCTCTCCCTGGGGTCCCTCCCCCTACCCACTCTTCCAGGAAGCCCCTCAGGTGGCCAGAAGAGGACTAGGTTGGGGACTCTAGGGGGCCTGGGAATGGTGGGGCTTACAGGGTCTGCTCCACTCCCCCCTTGGCTCCCAGGCCCCCTGAGCCCGCCTCCTGGGCTGGCCTGCTGACCCGGCACATTCCTCCTGGTCCCGGGCGCTCAGCCCATCTCTGGAGCAGGAACTTGCCTGTGGGGTGCGGACAGTCCAGCCTGCTCGTGCTTCAGACCTCTGCCCTCCAGGACGGCTGAGGGGGCTCCAGCCCTGAGAACGGGGTGTGGGGCAGGGCGCACAGATGTCTGAGGACTCTTGAGGGCGTGTGTGGCATGGCTCTTGGCAGGTGCACGTACCTCATTGGATACGAATGTGCGGGAGCCCCTGAAACCAGCCTTGAGCTCCACGCTTTGGCGCTCTGGTGGCCCTGCTGCAGGATGGTGACAGTGGCCCCCATTCCTGAGGGTGGCCATTGGTGACAAGCACACACTCCACAGCTGGTTCCACCATTCAGCCCCAAAAGGGGAAGAGCCGTCCCACGGTCTCGGCAGGTGGCAGTGAGGATTGGGTGGGGACCATAGGAGACATGCCTGCACCATGTGGGGCTAAAGGAGCCCCCTCCCCCATCCTGTCTGCCTGGCTTCTCTGACTTTATCCCCACCTATTAAGAAGGTGTCATTAACAGGGCACCTGGGTGGCTCAGCTGGTTGAGCGTCTGCCTTCGGCTCAGGTCGTGATCTCAGGGTCCTGGGATCCAGCCCTGCCTTGGGCTGTCTGCTCAGGGGGGAGCCTGCTTCTCCCTCTGCCTCTGCCCCTCCCCCCCTTTGCCCTCGCACACGTGCTCTCTCTCTCTCTCTGTCAAATAAATAAAACCTATGTATGCATATAAAGAGAGTGTCATTAACACCCCCCTCAGCAAGAACTAGAGTGGACCCAGGCAGCCAAGTGGAGGGCCCGGGGCTGGGTGGGCAACCTGGATGCAAAGGCTCAGGTCAGTGGGGGGCCCGGGGCTGGGTGGGCAACCTGGATGCAAAGGCTCAGGTCAGTGGGGGGCCCGGGGCTGGGTGGGCAACCTGGATGCAAAGGCTCAGGTCAGTGGGGGGCCCGGGGCTGGGTGGGCAACCTGGATGCAAAGGCTCAGGTCAGTGGGGGGCCCGGGGCTGGGTGGGCAACCTGGATGCAAAGGCTCAGGTCAGTGGGGGGCCCGGGGCTGGGTGGGCAACCTGGATGCAAAGGCTCAGGTCAGTGGGGGGCCCGGGGCTGGGTGGGCAACCTGGATGCAAAGGCTCAGGTCAGTGGGGGGCCCGGGGCTGGGTGGGCAACCTGGATGCAAAGGCTCAGGTCATCCCCTCCCCAGTGCAACCCTCTTCTTCTTCTAGGTTCTGCAGTCCTTCTGTCCTCAGGTGAGTGACCACCCTCCCCTGGAAACCACAACAGTTCCCCTCCCGTCCTGCCAGACCCACCCTACACCTTCCCCTTGGGTCCTATCCCTCCCCCAGTGACGCCTCCTCCCCCCCAGTGCCCTCAGGGCCCGTGCCAGCCGCCAGCTCCGTGGTGTCCGAGTCCACCGTGAGCTGGGCGGCAGGCGCCCTGGCCGTGCTGCGCTGCCAGAGCCCGAGAATGGTGTGGACCCAGGACCGGCTGCACGACCGCCAGCGCGTGGTCCACTGGGACCTCAGCGGCCGCCCGGCCGGCGGCCCGGCCCGCAGACTCGTAGACATGTACTCGGCGGGCGAGCAACGCGTGTACGAGCCCCGCGACCGCGGCCGCCTCCAGCTGCCGCTCTCCGCCTTCCACGACGGCAACTTCTCGCTGCTCATCCGCGGTAAGGGGCCTGGGCACCGCGGCGGGCGAGGCAGGGGCGGGGTGGCGCGGGCCGGCTGCACACTTCACCGCCGGGCTTTCTGCCGGGTCGTAGCGGTGGAGGAGGCCGACGCGGGCCTGTACACCTGTAACCTGCACCACCATTACTGCCACCTGTACGAGACCCTGGCCGTCCGCCTGGAGGTCACGGACAACCGTGAGTGTGCCCCCACCCCGCCCGCCCCGGGACGTGCCCCTGCGGGCTCCCTCCCCGCCCGCCGGCGCTGACCCACCTGCACCCCCAGCCCGGGAGGCCGGCGCGCACTGGGACGGCGAGAAGGAGGTGCTGGTGGTGGAGCGCGGCTCGCCAGCGCTGCTCACCTGCGTGAACCGGGCGCACGTGTGGACCGACCGGCACCTGGAGGAGGCGCAGCAGGTTGTGCACTGGGACCGACAGCCGCCCGGGGTGCCGCACGACCGCGCTGACCGCCTGCTGGACCTGTACGCGTCGGGTGAGCGCCGAGCCTACGGGCCGCCCTTCCTGCGCGACCGCGTGGCGGTGGGGGCGGACGCCTTTGCGCGCGGCGACTTCTCACTGCGCATCGACCCGCTGGAGCCAGCTGACGAGGGCACGTACTCCTGCCACCTGCACCATCACTACTGCGGCCTGCACGAGCGCCGCATCTTCCACCTGAGAGTCACCGAGCCCGCCGCGGAGCCGCCCCCGCGGGACTCGCCGGGCAACGGTTCCAGCCACAGCGGCGCCCCTGGCCCAGGTGCCGCCTGGCCCCTCCCTGCCCCCTCCCTGCCCCTCCCCCCCGCCATCCCCGGACCTGGGTGCTAGCCGAGGGGAGGCCCCCTCCCGTCCATCCCTTCCTGAGCCCCGCGCCGCAAGGGCGGCGTGGAGCCGGCGGACGCTTACTGGGTCACGGGGCGCGCTCCCTGACACCGCCCCCGCACGGCCCGTGCAGATCCCACCCTGGCGCGCGGCCGCAGCGTCATCAACGTCATAGTCCCCGAGGGCCGGGCGCACTTCTTCCAGCAGCTGGGCTACGTTCTGGCCACCCTGCTCCTCTTCATCCTGCTGCTCATCACCGTCATCCTGGCCACCCGTCAGCGTCGCCGCGGAGGTGAGCTGGGGCTCCATCCCGCACAGCTGAGGCTAGGAAGCCTTCCCTGACCAGAGGCCGGGTGTGGGGTGCGGTGGCTCAAGCAGAAAGCAAGCAGGGATGGGAGGGTTCCTCAGGGCTGAGGGAGCTGGGGAGGGGGTGAGACTGTGCCTAACACGAGTCTTCCTCCCCAGGCTACGAATACTCCGACAAGAAGTCGGGGAAGTCTAAGGGGTGAGTGCCCCCTCCAGGCTCTCCTGGGGACCAGAACCCCCACCCCGCTCTGCTCTAACAGCCCACCACCCTCCCACCTCCAGGAAGGATGTGAACATGGCAGAGTTTGCTGTGGCTACAGGAGACCAGGCTCTTTACAGGAGTGAGGACATCCAATTAGGTGAGGGATGGCCCCAGAACCAAGGTGAAGACTGTGGCTCCCAGGCCTGAGCTAGGGGAGGCACATCTCTGGGGGTCGGGGGGCCTCACCCTGCTCTTTCCCTGCACCAGATTACAAAAACAACATCCTGAAGGAGAGGGCTGAGCTGGGCCACAGCCCACTGCCCGTCAAGAACATTGACTTGGACAGAGGTGAGTGAGTAGGAGGGCTGGCCCCATACCTCACCCCACCCACACTCACTAGCTAGCCCCAGGGGCAGGAGTCCCTGGGCAGTCCTGCTAGAAGTCTGCCTTGTGTTTACCCCGGTGACAGAGGGGTAGAGGGCAGACACCCCCCTGTTCCCTTGGCTTCCAGAGTTCCGAAAGGAGTACTGCAAATAAGGTGATCCTGGGCTCCTGGCTGGGCCAGCAGCCCTGCCAACTCCTATCTGTCCATCTTGGAGGATGACCTCCTGACCCTCATGTGGCTCACCCGACCCCCTTCCAGCGGCTGGTCCCGCTGTCCTGGAACTTGGCCTGGACTGGCACAGAGTAAGGCTGTCTCCAGACCCCTCTCCTGGGAGCCATGCCAATCCTCACAAGCAGCGGCGGGCTCTTTGGGATTCTGCTGGAGCTGCAGCTGCCCCTTCACCAGCCCTCAGCAGGTGCCTGCTGGCTCCCACACTCACTGGTGGTCCTGCCCCTCCCCCAGCCCAGGCACAGCCCTGACCCTGCTGATGTTCACCAGTCCTTCAGGCTCTCCTGACCCCTGCCACTATGGGCTGGGGCTCAGTGGGGGCTCTTGGAGCTCAGGTCAGCCTCAGGGCTAGCACCTTGGCCCCTTCTTCACCCCTTTCTAAGGGGAGCCTACGGCTGGGATCTGAGGATTGCACACTCCAGGCCCCAGACTAATTCCCCTCTGCTCTGTGTTGGGCTACTTGGGGCTTCTTCTCTGCTTTCCACCTTATTCCAGCTTTGTTTCCAGCAAGTGCCTTGACAGTCACTGGGCTCCATGTGACTTTTTACTCTGACCCCCCTCCCGCAGCCCCTCCTTGGGCAGGAGTCTGGGGCTGGGACCTCAATTTGGCTTCTGTTTTGGCTGCAGGGGACAGAGGAGGGGTAAAGATGGTTCTAGAGTGGCTTGTGCTGCCACCCCCAACCCCACATTTGCTCCTGGGACACTGCCACCATCACAATAAAGACTCCATGATTTTTAGACTTGGCCCCAGGTATGCCTCTGTGGTTCCTACTTCCTGGGGGGTGGAGTCTGGGCCTTGGGAACCTCGAAATGCTTTCCTTCGTCTGAAGCCCTGCTGTCACCACCCATTTCTTTGAGTGGAAAGTCTGAGTCCAGGTATCTTGGGAAGAGCAACATCCAGTCCAATCCTATGGCACTATTCCTGGTTGTAACGGAGTTCTAGATTCTCTTCTGCGGGCTTATTCGGACGTGGAGGTGGGGAGCCTGGACATGCTCAGAGGACAGCCCTCTGAGAAACAGATGCCAAAATGGGATTAGATGTGTGAGGATAAAGGGGGAGAAGCAGGAGTTGGCACCAAAGGCTTGTGAGGGGGATGGGAGGGGGCTGCAGGAGGAAGAAGCCCTTGTGTTTCCCCAGCCCTGACCCCATCCCCCAAAACTCTTCCAGGGCAGCAGGAAGCGGGAAAGGATGTCTGTCACCCTGTGCTGGAAACCCTGGGGTGGTGTGTGGAGAACATGCAGATTATGTCTGGCTGAATTAGGGGCACAAGCCATGCACACAGGGTCAGCAGGTAACCTGGCATCTGAGCTCCCACTCTGGGGAAGTGAAAACCCCAGGGCCGCCATGAGGAAGGTACAGGACACTCACGTGAAGGAAGTAAAGTCAAAAGATGTGTTACTTACAGATCCCAGGACAGGGGTGCGGTGAGCAAGGCTTCAGAAGGGCAGCTCTCCATTCCAGATCAGGAGAGAGACAGCAAGGTAGCACACACCTATTACTTATGAGGTGGTTGGGGTGGTGGACATTAATTTTTTGATTTTTTGTAGGCTCAATTCTGAGTGGTCATTTTAAAACATACCACAGGAGACACAAGGCAGGAGTTTGTGGTGGGCATCCTAGGTTCAGGCTCTTATCTGAATGTGCAGACTCTGGATGCGAGATGCTCAGACAGCACCTCAGTGTGGCTGTCTCCTCACTACACACCTGCAAGGGTCCCACAGTGGCAAAGGCAGGGAGGGAGGCTGGGCCAGGGAGCTGTGGCTTGCTTGAAAATGTGCCTCCCTCCCAGCCTGTGACCCCTGGCCCCACAGTAGCCGCACTGCTTGGACCACAAACTCACTCCCCCTTGCAGTGTGCCCACCTGACCACAGAGTCAGCTCTGGCCTCTAGCTACCAGCCTCTCTCACAGGACTTGGGCAGCCAGGTGAGAAAGAGAGGCTTGGCGGGGGGGGAAGCGCAGATGGGGCATCAGACCTTACATCTGTGAGACCAGCAGTCATTCATGTCTGGCCTGGGGGATGCTGGTCCCCTGGGAGCTCTCAGGGTGGGGACTGTCTCCCTCCCCTAGACACCCAGCAGAGAGCCAGCCACTACCTGGCTTCCTCAGATTACCTCTGGGGAAACCGAGACCCAAGGGGAGACAGTGCAGGCTTTGCTGAGCGGGTGCCCACCTCACAGAGCCCTGTCCACTCTCCCCACCAGAGCCTAGGGGGATGGAGGTCAGTGCCCTTGGCCTAGGCTGGCCTGGGGATGGTCCCCAGCCTGGGCTCAGGGGCTTTCCTTAAAAGTCTGGCTCTTCCAGTCAGTGGTGGACTGATGGGCTTTTTTCCTGTGCTGATCCACCACCCAAAGATGGTCATGACCAGGCAGCTAGGACAGCTCCAGGCTCCAACCAGCGTCAAGGGGAGTGCTGGGGACAGGTTGCAAGGGGCATCATGCATCCTTCACCTTCATCACTCTTGGGTGCTGTCCTATGGACTCTCCTGTTCTTCACTCTCACCAATGTGGGATTCCCTCTACTGGCCTCAAGTCTTCCTCCTGGGATGGGGGAGACCCTCTACCTCCAGTGGGGTCAGCGTGTGGTTGGAGCCTCCACAGCCCGAGGGGCGCTGCTCTGGGTCTCCCTTGGTCCACAGAGGACCCCAGGCTGGCTGGGTCGACAGAGGCGGTGGCGGGGATGGGGGGGGTCTTCACCCGCTGCCAGAAGCACCTTCCCCGGGCACCTCTGCACACGTGCGTGCGCGCCGTTGCCGGTGCTGACCTCCGCTGTTGCCTTCAGCCGCACATACACATGTTCACGCTCGCACCCCGCTTCCACGCTCGCACCCGCATGCACTTGGCCCGTGTTTCGCGGAGCCTCCGTGGGGCCCGGTAGAGGGCGCGCGAGCACGCAGTGGGCACCGCGGCGCAGAGACCGAGTTGTCTTTGGCTCCTGGCCCGGACCGAAGTATCCTCAGCTTCCCGTGCTGCACCCCTGCTGCCCGCGAATGTGACCAGGGCGCCCCCCGACTTTGAGCGCCACGGACCCCGGAGCCCTCGCAAAGGGGCGGAGAACTGGAACCTTCTGGGTTCTGTAGTCGACCCCTGGGGGCCTTGGCGGGGGACTTGGCGTTGCCTGGGGCGGGGTCTCCCTTCTGACAGCAGGGCTGCTTCCGGAGGGTCCTCAGCCGTCTCCCTCCGGGGGACGCGCCCCTGTCTGCCCACGGGCCGAGACCCTAGGCCCAGCAGGGGCTACGGCCCGAGCACATTGTGGGCGTCCCCGCGTGCCGGGCCGGGGACCCGTGGCCCGAGGCGGGGGTCAGGGGCGGGGCCCGGGATGACCGGTGGGAGCTCTACGCGGGCGCCGACACCGTGGCCCCACCACCCACGCGCGCACCCCGCCCTCCAGCCCTTCCGCGCATGCGCAGCCCCGCCCCGCGCCGCGCCGCGAGCGGCCCGGTGACGTCAGGCCCCGCCCGCTCTCGGGCGCCCCCCGGCGGGCGCGCTCAACCCGGGGCCGGCGGTCCCTTTAACTGCGCGGCCCGAGGGGGCGGCGGCGGCGGCGGGGCGCACGGACGCGGCCGGGCCTCGCACGCCCTCCCTGCCTGCGTCCCCGGGCCGGGGCGGATGGGCGGCCGCGGGCCGCGGGGCAGCAGCGGGGGCGCGAGCGGAGCCGGGGCCGGCGGGGCGGGTGGGGCCGGGGCGGCCGGGCGGGGCGCCGGGGGCCTGGTAGCGGCCGGGCGGGGAGCGGCGGGCGGGCGGGCGGGGCGCAGGCCGGCAGCGGGTAGGCGCCGGCGTCCGAGTCCCGGGCCGGGCCGGGAGCGCCGCGCAGGCCCCGCGCCGCCGCCGCCGCGCCATGGCGGAGACCAAGATCATCTATCACATGGATGAAGAGGAGACGCCGTACCTGGTCAAGCTGCCCGTGGCGCCTGAGCGCGTCACGCTGGCCGACTTCAAGAATGTGCTCAGCAACCGGCCCGTGCACGCTTACAAATTCTTCTTCAAGTCCATGGACCAGGACTTCGGGTCAGTGGGCCGTGGGGGCCTGTGCGCGAGGACGGGTGTCCGCACCTGTCTGCGCCCGGGCAGGGTCTTGGGGAATCTTGGGACTGTGACCGGGGCAGTGCCTCCGCTCCCCGGGGGGTGCTGTGCGTCCAAGCTGGCTGTGCCCTGAGCTGGGGACGCATGGGGCCCTGGCTGCCTGCCCAGGAGCCTGAGAGCGCTGGACGGTGGGGAGGCGAGGGTCCTGGTTTCTCCACCCACTCTGGGCCTGGGCCTGTGTGGCAGAGTGTGTTTGACTTGCGGGTGGTCAAGGTCCGTGGTCAAGGGTGAGCTGAAGTCCCACCTTGGCACTTGTCAGACTCAGGGTCCCACCGCCTCCCTTCTGTGGAGGGCAGGTGCTTAGAGGGCTGACCTGGAGGGCTTGTGATTCATTGGGCCTGGGGTCAGAGTAGTGTCAGGGGGGAAGGTAAGGGTTGGGGGCAGGGTCCTAGCCGCCTAGTGGGTCCACTGTAGTTGTTAGTATGGGGGAAAGGAGGTGATCTGCAACCGGCACAGATTAGTCTGTTGGAGTCTGCAGAAGTTTCCAGAGGCTCAAGACAGCCTCTCTCTGGATCCCTCCTCCGGGGTCCTGAGGATAGGGCAGAGATCAAGGATCACTGGGGACCGTGGGTTGTCACTCCACCTGCCCCTGCCTGAGGGTTGCTGTCTGTTGGGTCCCTATTCTTGTTGAGCCACATAGTACTTGGGTTCCTGGGAGCAGCCTGGGCCATCTGCTGACTCCAGCAGCCTCTGGGTCAGTGTCCCCATGTCCAGCCTTAGTGGTGGCTGTCTTGGCTGAGGGGACTTCCCGCCTGCACTGGGCAGGGCCTCTGGGACAGTGAGCTGGAGGCTGGCTGTCCGCTGGAAGCTCTGTCCGAGGCCTGAGCCAGCACAGCCATGGGTAACTTGAGTCCCCAGCTCAGCAGTGCTGGTGGGGGGGGGCGTTACTCAGAGGCCTCATGGGCTGAGCAGGTGTGCCTGGCCGCCCTCAGGCAGTCTGTGTCCTTGTGTGTGACTGTGTCTCAGGACTTTGACATTGAGGTCATTTCCTGGATTCTCTGATTTGCATGAACCCTGGGCAGCCCCAGGTCGGGTCAAGCTGGGGCCATTCAGTTCTCTGGGGGGCCTGAGGGAAGTTTGGACAATTAGACTTTCTTGTTCTCCACCACCACTAGGGAGAGGCAGAGAGGGAGCGTGTGTTCTCCTCAACCCTGGGTGGGCTGGGGAGCAGCCCGGCCCCACCGTGAGAGGGGTAGCCTCAGATCAGGAACTGTGAGGACCACCCTGGTGAGCCTGGACCTGCTGCCCCAACCTACCATCCCACTGTGGGCCAGGCCTTGAGTACCCCAAGCCTCCATTCCTGGCCATAGTTGGCCACCTAGTAAGGGAAAGGGGAGTCTGAGGTGTGGCCACAGCCACCTGCTCTGGGCCGGGTCCCACTCCCATTTTGGCCAAGTGGCGGGGGGGGGGGGTCCTGTGCCTACCTCCCACTTTTCCCATGCAGGTCACAGCAAAGCTGGAGAAGGTCCCTGGGCCATGGTGGGCTGGCGCAGAGGTGCCAAGCTTTGGCTTTGGTGAGCGGTGGTGCAGGGAGGAGTCTGGGCCCAGCTTTTAGACTGTGAGGCAGAGGTTGGAGTCCCTTGCTATCAGGGCTGCCTTGCTGATTCCAGGCCTGGCTTAGCTCATCTGCCTGGCAGTGGCCCTGGTCCCTCCATCTCTGGGCCAGGAGTTCCGGTCTCTGAAGCCACCTGCCTGTGGGCCATGTGAGGGCTGCAGGGCAGGGGGTGGGGGCCGGGGCTGACCCAGCCTACCTGGGTGAGTGCCCACTCTGCCCTCTGCAGCCGGTCTGTCTGGGGTCAGTGCCCCCAGTGGTGTTGGGAGAGTCTAGACAGGTACCTTTGGAGCTCATGGCTGGGTGTAGATGGCTGGGACCCGCTTGCCCTGGAGCCTGCAGAGCTTCAGCCTGGGGGAGCTCTAGTGTCAGGAGGCGGGGCTGGGGGGAGGGGCAGCCAAAGGCATGGTGGGAGCTGAGGATCCCTGACTTGTGGGGGCATCTTCGAGATCTTCCCTGTCATGTATGAGCTTGCTCTGCCATCTTCCTGCTTCGTGGTGGGGAGGTCTAGTTGGGGGAGCCCTGTGCCTCTGGGGACCCACTGGCAAGGGTTGGCCTGTGGCATGCTGTGGCCTCTGGGAGTCCTGGGGGTCCCCCTGTGGCTGTGCTTGGCTCTAAGGGCCCTGCTCTGAGCAGATTCCTTGCCAGGGCGAGTCTGTGGGGGTGGCGGGCGGGCGGGGCTGGACAGCCACAAGTTTGAGGTTAACCGGGATCTCGCCAGGAATTCTGAGGTTGGGAGCATGATGACAGTGGGGGTGCCCCTGGGTGGCCACCCTTAAGGGCCGGTGGAGACGGCTTCTGAGGTCTGCTTTTCCACCTGATGAGGCCTGGCCCAGGAGGGAACCCCAGAATTGTTTGGAGACATTTCCCCCAGGCTCCACTGAGGCCTCCCCTGCCCTTGTGTCTGCCTGTAGCTCCCGGAGATTATGCTGGCCGGCAATGAGTTTTCCTGAGGAAAGCACCTGCGCCCTTATCCTGGAGGCTCTGCAGCCCCCTACCCCCACCTCCTGGCTGTCTTGGCCTAGCTGGGTGGGGGCCTTGGTGCCCAGGCTTTAGGTGGAAGGCAGGATGTCCTGTCGTGCTGGGTTGGGGGACTTGGGTTCCTCAGGCTGGGAGCAGGGTAGGGGAGCAGGGACTCTGGGCCCTGGGGGCTCATTTATGCAGGGGTAGGGGGCACAGAGGCTCGGGCAGCCCTGGGTGATTGGTCATCTGGAGGCGCTGGCCAGGGGGGCAGCCCACCCCTGGGGGGCCAGGTAGGCCCTGTGGTGTGAGGGCTGGGGAGCTCATCTGCCTGCCTGGGGGGTGAGTCAGAAAGGGCGGGGGCTTGGGAATAGCAGAGGAGGCTGGGCCACCCGGGCTGTGAAACAGGAATCGGGTCCCTCCCGAGTCTTGGTCGCTGCGTTCACTCACAGACGTGCTCTCGCCTGCCGGGCCCCCAGAAGGGCTTGCTGCATGGCTGGTTGTCGGCTGCAGCTGGCAGAGCCCCAGGGGGTGCTGGGCCCCCTCAGGTCTTCCCATGGTGGCCCCCTCTTGCGGGGGACTTCAGCCGAGTGCTGGGCTGGGTCCCAGCCTCCCCGGGGAGTTCAGTTCTGCGGGGCTGTGGCTGTGTAAGTTGGGGCAGCAGACACGGGGGCTTTTCTTCCCGTTGGGTGTCCACCTCGCTGCCCCTATGTGGCTGGCATGCTGGGGGTGTGTCTGAGGGGCTGCTGCAGGATGCTGGCAGTGTGCCCCCTCCTGCCCTGGCTGGCCCCGTCTTTTCTGTCCTCTGAGGCCTGGGTGGTGGGTGGTGGACCTGGGCCTTGCTCCCTTGGGGGAGTATGGGGTGCCCGCTCTGTGGAGGCCTCCTGTTGCTGCCCAGGACGGGCAGAGTCCAGGCGTCCAGGCTCAACAGGTCACAAGGCTGCTTCCTGCCTGTTCTCCTGGCTCCTGTTTTTCTCCTGGGCCCAAGTCCCGGGTGTGGAAATCCCTCTGTGTTGGGCAGGGCTGGGCTCCAGCGGGGTAGGGCATCGGGGTGCCTCCTGCTGCAGGCCTGGCCCTGACTGCCCTGATCCCTGGGCCTCAAGGGGGCCACAGTGTGGGGTGCGTCTGGGCCATAACCACTGCCCGCCCTGCCCCACGGCCCCTCCCCGGCTGCCCCTGCGAACCGTGCTGGCGGCTGCCCTCCTCAGGCCTTTGAATCGGGCAGCTGACCCATCCCCCACCTGTGTCTGACCACGGCATGGTCGACTTCCCTCCCAGTTCGTGTTGCTTTGGCTCTCTGTGTCCTGCCTGGGTATCTCCCCACCCCCAAACTGACCTAACTGGGGGCAGCATCAAGACACCAGCCAGGGGCCGGATGCTGGGTGTGTGGCTGCTGGGGTTTGCTGGCCTTTGGGGCTGGGACTTCTCAGTGGGCCCAGCAGCCCTGTGCCTGGCTGTCCTTTCACGCCTTGAGTTGGGCTGTTGTAGAGAGTGGGGTCCGCTTCTGTCTCCTTGGCCAGGTGGACGGGGCAGGAGGGCAGTGGCCTGCCCTCCATGTGCACGTATGGATCTGCATGCAGTCCCATCTTAATCTGCCTATATTCACGTGGTCTGATTGTCCTCACGTCTGTATTGAGGCCTGCTGTGAACTGGGCCCTGTTCTGGGTTGGGGCCAGGTTTGGGGCGTGAGGAGGTGGAGGGAAGAAGCCAGGCAGAGCCCTGCTGTCAGGGATCCGCACTCCGTGGGGCACGTAGACACAGAGCAAGGCAGATATTTGCATTATAGGGTGTTATAGGAGGTGACCCTCTGCTGCTTGAGGGTCTGGAGTTCGGACCTCCCTCTGCCCTGGGCCCTGGAAGGGGTCTGTGGGAGGATGACAAGGGTCCCCAGGAAGGGATTGCACCAGGTAGGGGCATCCACACAGACTGACATCTGGGCATGTGGCTGGATGGCCTGGGCTGGCATGTACCCTGGACAAGAATATGGGGAGCTCTTCCCTCCAGGGCCCACCGGTGGGAGCCATCCCTCGTGCAGGTGGTCTCACGGCACTGTCTGCCCACAGGGTGGTGAAGGAGGAGATCTCCGACGATAATGCCAAGCTGCCCTGCTTCAATGGTCGTGTGGTCTCCTGGGTGAGTCCATGGGATGTTGGCAGAGAATGCTTGGCTAGGGTGGGGGCTGGGCTGGGCTGAACCCATGTGGGGGGGTGGGGGGTGGGCCTGAAGGCTGGCGGTGTCCCTGAGCCATTGCTGTCCTCTGCAGCTGGTCCTGGCCGAGGGCGCACACTCAGATGCAGGCTCTCAGAGCACTGATGGCCACACAGACCTGCCCCCACCTCTTGAAAGAACGGGCGGCATCGGGGACTCCCGGCCCCCCTCCTTCCAGTAAGGACTGTGGGGGGGGCTGAGCCTGGTGGTCCTGAGGGGCCTGCTGCTACCAGGCCTGTCGGGGGAAGGGGCAACTAACCAGGGACACGTGGTCAGTAGAAACTGGTCAGTGGAGGAGGGGCGGGCAGAGAGGCCCAGTCTGGGCAGGTGAGTGGGTGGGAGAGGAGGCAAGGAGCTGGGAGGGTGTCGCACGCAGTGTGGGTGGCCCAGCCTGCCCCAGCCCACCCCGTCTTGTGGGCACAGCCCTAATGTAGCCAGCAGCCGCGACGGAATGGACAATGAGACTGGCACGGAGTCTCTGGTCAGCCACCGGCGGGAGCGAGCCCGACGCCGGAACCGCGAAGAGGGTAATGAAGCCGCACCCTAGACATGCCCGGGCCCCCACGGTGCACCCTATGACCCTGCCTACTCCCA
Source organism: Zalophus californianus (assembly GCF_009762305.2). Lineage (NCBI taxonomy): Eukaryota > Metazoa > Chordata > Mammalia > Carnivora > Otariidae > Zalophus > Zalophus californianus. Next base: position 430,230 of record NC_045598.1, on the reverse strand, counting down.
GTTACTGCCCCCAACCAATGGGGGTCCCAGAGTAGAGGTCCTAGGCCTGTCTGCCCAAGACCCCAGGGACCCCCCCCCCCAGCAGCCTCACAGTCACCTGGCCGGCTCCCAGGGCACTTGGTGCTTGAGGCCACACAGGGGACCCCACGGCCAGCTCCCTTCTTGCTGTCCCCACAGCTGCCCGGACCAATGGGCACCCAAGGGGGGACCGGCGGCGAGACCTGGGGCTGCCCCCCGACAGCGCCTCTACTGTGCTGAGCAGCGAACTCGAGTCCAGTAGCTTCATTGACTCAGATGAGGATGACAACACAAGCCGGTGCGTGGGTGTGTGTGCCCGCAGATGTGTGTGCGCAGGTGTTACAGGTATGTGTGGGTGCGTGTGCACGCAGGTGTGCGCGCGCAGGGGTTACAGGTATGTGTGGGTGCGTGTGCACAGGTGCGTGTGCGTGTGCACGCAGGTGTGTGTGTGCAGGTGTTACAGGTATGTGTGGGTGCGTGTGCACGCAGGTGTGTGTGTGCAGGTGTTACAGGTATGTGTGGGTGCGTGTGCACAGGTGCGTGGGTACCTGTGCACGCAGATGTGTGTGTGCAGGGGTTACAGGTATGTGTAGGTGCGTGTGCACAGGTATGTTACAGGTGTGCATGGACACACACATCCAGATGTGTGTGTGTGTAACAGGTTTGCATGCACGTGTGTGTGGGTGTATGTGTGACTAGATCTGTGCGTGCAGTCACGTCACGTATGGGTGTGTGGGTGTGTACGGGTATGTGCACATGCATGGGGGTGTGTGAGTCGATGGGCGTGTGCGTGCGTGGGTGTGTAACAGGCGTGTGTGCACGCATGTGCTGGCTTCCTCAGTGTTTGTGTCTCCGTTTTGCCTGAGTAATGCTGCAGATAGGTGTGGGGTTTGTGTGTGTCGTGTGTGTAGGGCCATGTCCAGTCTGGAGCTGAGCCTTCTCCTGAGCCAGCTCTACCCCAGCTCTGTGTCCCACAGCTGACTCGGCTAGGGTGGCACGGGACCTGACGCCCATCCTGTGCACTCCCTGTCTTGTGTGTGTGGGGGGGTGGGGTGCCCTGTTCTCCACCCCACCGCAGCCCTGCAGCCTCTGGCCTGGCCCCTGACCTTCATGCCCCCCAGACTGAGCAGCTCCACGGAGCAGAGCACGTCCTCCCGGCTCATCCGAAAACACAAGCGCCGGCGGCGGAAGCAGCGCATGCGGCAGGCGGACCGTGTAGGTGGTGTAGGGGGCAGCCAGGCGCAGGGCAGGGTCCGCCCTGCTGAAGCCCCTGCCTCCGTCCCCTCACTCGCGTCCCTCCGCAGGCTTCTTCCTTCAGCAGCATCACGGACTCCACCATGTCCCTGAACATCATCACCGTCACTCTCAACATGGGTGAGGCCTCACTGGGGTCCCCCGTGGGGTGCGGGACCCCTGGGTGGGGTGCACCCCCACAGCAGGCACCTGCTCACCCCTCGCCCCTGCAGAGAGGCACCACTTCCTGGGCATCAGCATCGTGGGGCAGAGCAACGAGCGAGGGGACGGCGGCATCTACATCGGCTCCATCATGAAGGGGGGGGCTGTGGCGGCCGACGGGCGCATCGAGCCGGGCGACATGCTGCTGCAGGTGCGGGGCTGTGGGCTCCATCATGAAGGGGGGGGCTGTGGCGGCCGACGGGCGCATCGAGCCGGGCGACATGCTGCTGCAGGTGCGGGGCTGTGGGCTCCATCATGAAGGGGGGGGGCTGTGGCGGCCGATGGGCGCATCGAGCCGGGCGACATGCTGCTGCAGGTGCGGGGCTGTGGGAAGGGACGGGGGGCCGAGAGGCTGGCACGCCTGCCCTGCTGTGCTGAACCCCTCACCCCCCAGGTGAATGACATCAACTTCGAGAACATGAGCAATGACGACGCTGTGCGGGTGCTGCGGGAGATCGTGTCCCAGACGGGGTGAGGCACAGTGGGTGGGCGGCATGGGGGGGCCCCCTTGGGGCCTCGCCTGTGTGACCTGCTGCCCCCCACAGGCCCATCAGCCTCACGGTAGCCAAATGCTGGGACCCGACCCCCCGGAGCTACTTCACCATCCCGAGGGGTGAGTGACCCTGCAGGGCTACTGGGGGGGGGTTGAGGGCGCTCACCCAGCCTGAAGGTCCTTTCCTCTGTGCCCCCGTGCTCCATCGTGCGCTACCGTCCATCCGTCTGTTTGTCCGTCCATCTGTTCCCACCCGGCGGCCACCCAGCTGACCCGGTGCGGCCCATCGACCCTGCCGCCTGGCTGTCCCACACGGCGGCGCTGACTGGAGCCCTGCCCCACTACGGTACGAGCCCCTGCTCCAGCGGCATCACGCGCACCAGCTCCTCCTCACTAACCAGCTCCGTGCCTGGCGCCCCACGTAAGTGGCAGCTCAGGAGAGCAGGGAACTGAGGCACCAGGGCGAGGGGCCTGGCCGAAGTGCCCGTCCCACACGGTCGCACTCGAGGGCTGTCCTGCCGTGTGGCCAGGGCGCACACGCACACGTGTCTGCCCTCACGCACACCCTCCTTCCAGCTGGCTGTCTGTGTGGTGGGACTGAAAGTTGCCCAGACGGGCCAGGCCAGCCCTGGGGCCCTTCTCTCCTGGGGAGGAGAGGCAGTGCACGCGTGTGACTCCCACCCGGCTTTCCTGCAGCTAACACAACTAACAGCCCTGAGCTAGCGGACGGGGAGGGGGGAAGAGGCCTCTCCCCGTGGGGCTCTGGTCTGCAGGGTGGGGGTGGCCTCACCTGGGTTTGGGCCCAAGATCTTGATGAAGCATCTGCAGGGGTAGGGGACAAAGATTCAACCCCCCTCCCCAACCCACCCCTGTGAGGGTCCATCTGGTGGTGGGATTGGACCCTGCAGTCACCGGATGGCCTCACGGTCTGGGCTCCAGGACCACAGACCTGATCTGGAGCCCGGGCTCTGAGATGGGCTGCCGCAGCGGGGCCTGCAGCCCATCCCAAGGCCTCCCCCTGCCTTTGGCTGCTCAGGGCTGAGGAGGGGGCTGTGCCTTACAGAGCTGGAGGAGGCACCTCTGACGGTGAAGAGCGACATGGGCGCCGTGGTGCGCGTCATGCAGCTGCCAGACTCGGGCCTGGAGATCCGTGACCGCATGTGGCTCAAGATCACCATCGCCAATGCCGTCATTGGTGAGGGGCCCGCCGGGCTGGCTCCGGGCGGGGCGGGTCTGCCCCCCGGGCTCTGTGCCCTGATGTGTGCTCCGGGCCAGGGGCGGACGTGGTGGACTGGCTGTACACACACGTGGAGGGCTTCAAGGAAAGGCGCGAGGCTCGCAAGTACGCCAGCAGCATGCTGAAGCGCGGCTTCCTGCGGCACACGGTCAACAAGATCACCTTCTCGGAGCAGTGCTACTACGTCTTTGGGGACCTGTGCAGCAGTGAGTGGGGGGCTGGCGGGTGGGGATCCCAGAGGGCCTGCCCTCACTGCCCTCACCCACCCTCCCCTCCCACCAGATCTCGCAGCCCTGAACCTCAACAGTGGCTCCAGTGGGGCCTCGGATCAGGACACGCTGGCCCCACTGCCCCATCCGGCCGCCCCCTGGCCCCTGGGTCAGGGCTACCCCTACCAGTACCCGGGCCCCCCGCCCTGCTTCCCACCCGCATACCAGGACCCTGGTTTCAGCTATGGCAGCGGCAGTGCTGGGAGTCAGCAGAGTGAAGGTGAGAGCCTGCTGGGCACCCAGCTCCCTGCTGTCCCTGCCGCCTGGCTCTGCCCTGTGTGTGCCCACCCCCTCTGCCCCATGCGCTCCTCCCTGCTCTGTGTTGAGGCCCTGGGTGAGCTCCTTCTGAAAGGGGTGAGTGGTTCAGGGGGATGGGGAGAGCCCTGCAGACTTTGGGGTGTGTGTGTGTGTGTGTGTGTGTGTGTGTGTGTGTGTGTGTATTGGGGGTGCAGCAGAAGCAAAAAGCCAGGTGTGTGTGTGTGTGTGTGTGTGTGTGTGTGTATTGGGGGTGCAGCAGAAGCAAAAAGCCAGGTGTGTGTGTGTGTGTGTGTGTGTGTGTGTATTGGGGGTGCAGCAGAAGCAAAAAGCCAGGGTGTGTGTGTGTGTGTGTGTGTGTGTGTGTGTGTGTGTGTGTGTGTGTATTGGGGGTGCAGCAGAAGCAAAAAGCCAGGGTGTGTGTGTGTGTGTGTGTGTGTGTGTGTGTGTGTGTGTGTGTGTGTGTGTATTGGGGGTGCAGCAGAAGCAAAAAGCCAGGAGATGGCATGGGGAAGGATGGCAGAGAGGTCCCAGGCCACAGTGGAAGACAGACATTGCCCCCAGCACCTGCAGCCTGGCCGGGAGCTGGAGGTGGACAGTCCCACAGACAACTGTGGACTCACCCTGGGATGTGTGGAGAGCTGAGCAGGAAGATCGAGGGGTGTCCCTGCGGAGGGCACTTGGAGGAGTGGCCTAAGGCTGTCAGTGTCACTGAGGCCAGGGGACAGAGGTCAGGGAGCTAGTCCAGTAGATCCAGACAGGGATGGGAGAGAGAGGAGAGCAGGTCAGAGGGCAGTGGTGCCCCAGGGGAAGCTGTTGCTGGGCGCCTGTGGACCCTGGACAGGCCCATCTGGTAGCCGCATGCACCGTCGGCGGGAATGGGTGTCCGGGCCGGGCCTGCTGTGTAACTCATGCTATCCCTTGCTTTGTGCTGAGCAAGCCTTAGACTGAAGGACTAGCGGAGTGGACCCTCCGGGCCGGTAAGCCAGGGTCCTGCTCGGCGTCCCTCTCGGCATGTTCCCAGCCAGCTGGCCTTCTCAGGCTCCCCGCTCTTCCTGGGAGCCCAGGACAGGGGCTGAACTGAGTAGCTGGCCAGGGCCTTGGGGCTGGACGGAAGGTGGGTCTTGGGGGTGGGGGTGGGGTGCCCAGGATGGCCCACGGGAGCACCGGGCACACAGGGCCTCACTCGTGCCTCAGGTTCTCAGCTGCAAGATCGGGCATTGGGGTGAGATGGGGGGCACTGAGCTGGCCCCAGAGTGTCCCTTCCTGCCTGCCACTGCCCGCCCCTGCCCCCCGGCCTGCTGCAGCTGTTCTTGCTTCTATGAGTGGGGCCAGCCCTGCTCTCCTGTCTGCATGGCTGCCCCCCCACACACCTGCCCTGCTTGAGACTACCAGGTTCTGTCCCTGGTTGCCCTGGCAACAGCTGGTCATCCTGGAAGTGACGTGGCCCGACACTGACCATCTCATTCCTCTCCCTGTCCTTGACTCCAGGAAGCAAAAGCAGTGGGTCCACCCAGAGTGCCGGCGGGAGCAGCCGGCGGGCACTGGGCCGTGAGAAGGAGCGCCGGGTGGCTGGAGCTGGGGGCAGCGGCAGCGAGTCAGACCACACGGCACCGGGCGGGGTCGGGGGCAGCGGCTGTCGGGAGCGTCCAGCTAGTCAGCTCAGCCGGGGCTCGGCGGCTGCCCCGGGCCTCCCCCCATCGTATCCCTTAGCAAAGGCGTACTCGGTGGGGGGGGGGCCGCCGGGGGGGCCGCCCGTCCGGGAGCTGGCCGCTGTCCCCCCAGAGCTGACGGGCAGTCGCCAGTCCTTCCAGAAGGCCATGGGGAACCCCTGTGAGTTTTTTGTTGACATCATGTGACTGAGGAGAGAGTGCCTTCAGCTCGGCCCCATGGTGGGGGAGCCAGTGGTCCTGCCCGCTCCTGCAGGAGGGCACCGCCTTTGGGCTTGTGTGGGCTTGCCTTATTGGTGGCTGTCCTGGGTCAAGCGAGCCTGTGCTTGCCTGCACACAAGGGGTCATGTCGGGGCCCAGGCCTGGACGGAGATGGGGAGCAGGCTGGGCGAGGGGCTGAGGGCAGCCCAGACCACCGTGATCTGAATTCGGCAGTCCGTCCATTCCTATTTGGAGCAGCTTGTGTCCGTGCAGAGCCCGTGCCCTTGGGGTGTGCCTCAGGGACCCCCACTTGCCTACAGAGCTGTGCACAGGGCCCCAGACTAAGCTGAGAAGAGGCTGCTGGGCCTGGGTCCCCTGTTTGCCCAAGTCATAGGCCCCACCACTTTTGCCTGGTCTGGGTTGGCCCTTCCTGAAGGTGGAATCAGAGCCCCCAGGCCCCTCTGTGGATGCCCGGGGTAGGGATCTAATTTATTTATTTATTGCCTGGCCTGTGTGCTCTGGGGGAGGTGGTGGCCAGGTCAGGTGCCCCCCCCCACTGGGTCTCAGATTGAATGCAGGGACGCAGGTCCTGTCAGAAAGTGGGAGGGGTTGGTGAGGGGGAGATGGGAGGGGGACGTGTTTCAGCTGGTGGTGGTGGGGTTGTGACCCTGAGGGGCAGGGGGCCCGGATGCACACAGCTGCTGCAGGGGCAGGGTGTGGGGAAGAGGGGGTAGCCAGCCCACCCCTCCTTGCTGTCCTTGGGTGACTGCCCACCCACTCACGCCGCTTCCTTCCTGGCGTTTCTGGCCTGCACACATCTGCGCTGTAGATACTGTATCAAGTGGGAGTGTCCATCCAGATAGTTAATAGAGCTGCTTCTGTGTAAATGCTATTTTAAAGACTAAAAAGCATTTAATTTTATGGGACTGATGTGTGGCCTGTGTCTGTTTTCTTCTGCCGGGTACCTTGGAAGGCTGGGGTGCGGCTGTCTCTGGGTCCCTGCTCGGCACCGGGCTCTGTCCCCTGTGCTGGCTGCCGGCAGGGTCCTTGGCAGCTGGTCCTCTGTCCGTGGTGCTAGCTCCTGGCTCCAGGGGTCTTGGCTGTGGATGCTGGCCTTGGTGCTGACCCCCCAGGCTCTGTCCACGGTGCTGGTGGCCATCTGACCCCATTTTACCCGCTCGGGCCGGGCCACAGAGAGAGGAGGAGGTTGGGTGTGCACCCCATCCCCCCCACCCAAGTAGGCCTCTGCCCTGTTCATCATTCCCGTCCCACTCTGGGGCCCGTGATCAGTCACATGTCCCTGCAGAGGGGTCAGAACAGCTCCCATCACCCACCAACCTCCCTTCCCTGTGATGCTTGGATAGGGTGCTGGCTGGAGGCTCCAGGCTGGGCCTGGCCAGGCAAGTAATACCCAGCTTGGACTTCAAGTGATCTGACTGGGGCTTTCCTGAGCTCTTGGCATGAGCTACAGGAGCCCCAAGGAACCTTTTTATGGGCCTCTTTCTGGAACAGTGGGGCTGGATCACCTGGGTTGGCCCTGGCCAAGGCTTGGCTAGGACACATACAGAGCTGCTCTCGGGCCCCAGATGGGTGCTGAGGCCCTTCATGAATGCTGCAGGCCCAAGGATCACTGTGGTGTCAAGGTCAGCAGTCAGCCTGCAGTCAGGATCTAGAGCTGGGGGTGGTCTCAGCAGCTGGGGTAGAGTCTGGGGGTTGCTTCATAGGAACTTGGTTTGGGGGCATCTCAACTAAATCTGGGTTCACTGGGGTGAGGTCACTGGGTCAGGGGTCACTTGTTTTTGCCCTGAGTCTCCTTCCCCCCAGTACCACTGCTGCCCTGTCCTCCAGCATTGTCTCCCAGGAACTCAGGGGTGTTGAGCTCCGGCCGCCACAGCAGCAGGTAGCACTTGGGCAGGTGGAAGGTGGCCAGGATGCCCAGCGCACAGAGGAGGATGGCGCCCATCTGCACAGTGGGCTGGTGGGCCATGTGCACATTGGCAAAGAGGGGCACAAAGATCCAGGTGATGAAGTAGGCCAGTATGGCAAAAGTGAGGCTGCGGGCGCCGTTGTAGTGGCCTGGCCAGCTCTGCACCAAGAAGGTGCCCAGGAAGCAGAGGAAGGTCAGCGTGGCATTGGTGGCATGCACCAGGCCAAAGCTGATCCAGGAGCGCACGCAGCAGTGCACCAGCGCCTCTGTGAGCAGCACCCACCAGTCCGTCACCACTTCTGGTGGGAAGACCACCAGGTACCAGGCACACAGTGCTGCTTCCGCCTGCAGAGCAAGCAGCAACACCAGCCAGGCCCAGGGTCCCTGCAGGCAGCCACGCAGCTGCTCTGCCTAGCTGGGTGGCAGCTCCGAACCCACAAATATCTGGGCCGCCTGCAGGAAGAGTGTGCTCAGGCAGCCAGCGAGGGGAAGGTGGAGCAGGGGCTGCTGGGACAGGCAGCTGGCCGGGGAAGAGGAGGATGCTGAGGCAGACAAGGCCCAGGCAGGCCAGGCCAGAGCAGGCCCGTGGCCCGCCTGAGGCCTGAACCAGCAGGCTGTCCCAGTACCAGATGAAGAGCCCCAGGGCCGCCAGCACCAGGCCCAGCGCCAAGCCCAGCAGTGTAAGCAGTACCAGCATGGCTGGCTCCCCCCACATCAGGAACGTGGGCCTGCGGGGAAAGCAGTGTGTGCTCCGGTCCGGGGACCACTGGTCCTGGTCACACTGGGTGCAGAGGAGGTCAACTGTGGTGTGGGAGCAAAGAGGGGGCACTGGGGGGGGGGCACGGGCTCCTTGGCCTCACTCCCACCCACTTGCTCTGGCCTCAGGGTTGGCCTTGGAGCCGAGACACGAGGCCCTGTGGGTCCCTGCCCACCCCCCCCCCCCTCCGCTGCCCCCGTCCTCAGCTCGTGCAGCCTGGGAGAGGGGCTCACCTGGGCTGCGCTGGTAGCTGCCAGCCTTGCAGTCCACACAGTCATAACAGCAGGAGTGGAAGCCCTTCACTCGGCGCACCTGGCCCTCCCTGCACTGCCAGGAGCGCTGGGACACGGGCCCCTGGCACGGGGCCTTGGGGCTCAGGTTGTGCTCAGCCGGGTGCACCGCCCAGACCTGGGGATGGTCCCCCCGCCGCCCCTGCCCCGGCAGAGCCAGAACTTGTTTGTGGCCGGGGGGAGTGCAGCTGGGGCTCACCTGGTCCCCAGGCATGTGCCAGGACAGCTGGGACTGCCAGAGCTCCAGGCGGCCATCGAAGGCTCCTACAGTGCGCAGCTCGGGCGTCGGGTCCTGCCACACCCACAGTTTCAGGTCATAGTCCATGTTCAGTTCCCGCTGGTATCGAACTGTAGCTCCAGTCCGCGAGCGCGGAAGCTTGTGTTGTACATGTTCTCCAGGAGCTGGTGGGTGGGTTGGAGCCGGTGGGGGGCGTTGGGCCAGTAGCTGCCTCCAGTGCACACTCCCCACTGAAGCTCCTTCTCGGGAGTGCCGGGGGCTCCCTGCCCTTACCTGCCAGGGCCGCACAGGCTCCCGCGGGGGGCAGCCTGAGGCATTGCAGAGCAGCGTGTTGTGGAGGGCCTGGGCCACGGCATACACAGCCGCGTAGGCAGCGAAGGTCTGGTGGTGCAGCAGCCCCGCAGATATGTTCTCCAGCATGATGTGGTCACACTGGGGGCAGCATGGCCCCACCACGTGCTCCTCTAGACCCAGCTATTCAGCGTCCAGGGAGGCACAGAAGGCGGGATCAGCAGCCAGGGCCAGGCGGGTCCGCATGTAAGATGGGAACTTGGGCATCGGGGCGCCCTGCTGTAGGAAGCCGAGCACGGTGCCCACCTCAGCCATGCTGGGCACTGTCATGACCAGGTCTGAGGTCAGCCAGGCCTCACTGGCCACCCACACCTTGGGCGAGAGCCTGTAGTGGATGCTGTACCTGAAGAGGGTGCGGGCAGCATGGGCGGAGGAGAACAGCACCACCACCCGCACACTGCTCTGGTTCACCTGGTGCAGCAGGTCCTGGGTGGTGCCCAGCGGCAGGCTGCCCACGTGCGGCAGTGGCACCAGGTCCTTGTGTGCAATGCAGATGCCCCTGGCGTTGGCCAGGCTGGACAAGAGGCTCAGGCCCTGCCGGCCATACTCGTCATCACTGCCCACCACGGCCACCCAGTTCCAGCCGAGCTCCTGAAGCAGCTCCGCCATCGCCACCACCTGCACGCGGTCGCTGGACACCATGCGGAAGAAGGACGGGAAGATCTCCCGGTTGCTCAGCCGGTCAGTGCTGGCACCGTAGCTGACCTGCAGTGACCAGGAGGCAGCTCCTGACGTGGGGGCTCCTGCAGGCAGGGCCAGTGGGGGTGGGGGGGCGCACCTGCGGCACGAGGAAGAAGCTGAAGAACTTGCTGGTGACGGGGGTGAGCTCGGATGAGTGGGGTCCAATGACAGCCAACACGTGGGGCTGGTACTGCGTTTAATTGCAGTAGGCGGCAATGTCGCAGCTGCCCGCTTTGGCCATGAACATGAGGCTGGGCTTCATGGCCACCGCGGGCTCTGAACACGTGTCGAAGAGGTCGTAGCCCAGGTGCAGCCCTGGCAGCAGGGCAGACCTGTTGTTGATCTCCTCCACAGCCATCTTCATGGCCAGCGCCCAGAGCAGGCCAAGGGACGAGAACCTGGGGCCACACAGGGCTGCAGGTGGCCGACACCTCATCCCCGCTCAGGAGCACGCCAGACCTGAGCCACCCCCACCCTCGTCACGCCTCGCCCCCCCACCCCCCGCATTCTTACCTGGTGCACATGGTGGCATCGGGGTTAAGTCCTGTCGCTGAGACCTGCATCGTCGGCCGCGCCCAGGGGGAAGAGCCCACTCAGCACACAGTCCCCTTGCATCCTGAGCTGCCAGGATAAGCACAGTGGGGTGCCTGCTCCGAGGCCCGAGAGAGCCATGAGGCCCAGGAGAGTCAGGCCTGGCATGGCAAGTGGCAGCTTCCAGCAGGGTTGGCAAATGAGAGAATCGGGTGGGGGCCCTGATATGATGACTTGGGACAGGGGAGGGCAGAGGATTTGCTTAGCAAAATCCTCGCCTGTCCTCATCTGCCAAGCCCAGGGGCCCCTGGGGACACCCTTGCTTTCCTGGGCCCCATAGGTTTGTGCTCTTTGGACTCTTTTATTTTATTTTTTTTTAAAGATTTTATTTATTTATTCCTGAGAGACAGAGAGAGAGAGAAAGGCAGAGGGAGAAGCAGGCTCCCAAGGAGCAGGGAGCCTGATGTGGGACTCGATCCCAGGACCCTGGGATCACGACCTGAGCTGAAGGCAGACGCTTAACCATCTGAGCCACCCAGGCGCCCCTCTTTGGACTCTTTTATCCTGATGTCACCCACCCACAGGCTCTCTGGCTGACAGTGACCTGGGCAGGCAGGCTCTGAGCAACCACTGATCATGATCTTGTTACCTGCCTGTGCCCAAGCCCCTTTGCACCCACCGCATTCCTGGAAAGGAGGAGGGACACTTAGGACTTCTCCGCCAGAGGATCCTGGGGTCTCTAGCTGCCTGGGGGAGGTGCCAGTGCCCCGATAAGTAGGTACAGAAACACCTCTTCCAGCCCTGGGGAGGACTGTTAGTCGCGGGGGGTTTGGGGTGTGGGGTGGGCTGCAGGGGTGGCTCCACCTGCAGGCTCAGGGGGCAGACCAGCCAGGAGGACAGTGGCCAGACAGCCTGCCAGCTCTCCATCCTGTGGCTGGGGTGGGGAGGGCCCCAGGGTGGGGGCTGTGGCCTCTCAGCTTGTATGAGAACAGGGCTGGGCTGTTGCCTAGAAACTTCAGGGACCCTGAGGCTGGTTTCTGCCCACACCCTGCCTGGGCTCTTGACAGAGCAGGTGCCTCCTCCGGGGACAGGGGGCACAGCTGGGCCTGCAGGACCGTGCATGCAAACGAGGGAGGAAAGGCTATAACCAAATGGGCCTCTGAAGCTGGGTCAGCACCAGGTGTGTGCAGGTGAGCCCCAAAAGATGTGCCAGCAGCAGTTCCTACTTAGCCTCTGGGTTGCCCTGGAGACCTGACACGAGGTTCAGGTGTGGGGGTGCCCAGTAGGCACCCAGAGGAACTGGGGGAGGCTACCGATGCCCCTGGAGAGGAGTAGGAGCTCTGGGTGGTCTCAACCCTGGCAGATGTTTATAGGAGATGGTCTGGGATCTGATCTTTGCTGCCTGTGGGGAGGGACCAAGCTGCATGGCACGCTCAGGGCATGCACATACGTGTGCAACACACACGCAACACACACACATATGACGCCTATGCCGGTGCGTGGCCCGTACATCTGTATGCACTTGGGTGCACACGTGTGCAGCCCTCATGGTCATCTCCAGCCACAGGATGGGGAGCAGGCGGGCTGGTTGCCGTCCCTGTGGGACAGGGCGAAGCAGCAGGCCTGGAGGTGGCAGAGGGGACCTGGCATTGGACACTGCTATTTGGGACTGACACTGGAGTGTCCGAGAGCATGCTGCCTGACATGGACCCTCCTTCTGTCCCAACCCCTGCTGTGGCTCAGAGCCCCTCCCCTGCACAGGTTTTGTGGGCCCTCAGACCTGCCCTTCCAACCCAGCCCCTTGGGTAATTGTTTTCTTACCTATAAAATGGGGATAATGACATGGACCTTGGCGGGGGTTCGAGGGACCAAGCTAGAGGCCACACAAGCACAGACAGGCCGCACCCCCCTGCCCCATGCTGGCCAGGATAGGCCACCCGTCCCCGTGGCTGACACTGCCCTGTGAGCCTCGCAGTAGGGCCTCAGCCCCATGGGGTCACGCCCCTCCTCCCTTTAGTAAGCAGGCCGCCTGACACAAAATACCTCCACCCTGGAGTGCACTGCCTGCTCTGTAAGTGGCCTTTATTGATGTTGGAAAAACAATTACACTTTCCCAGGGTCTCTGCAAGCTGACACGTATGTACATCTGCTGCATGGTGGATACGGTCCCCTTGGCATCGAGGGGCCTGAGCTCACAGTGAAGAGCCAGTAGGCCAGGCCAGGCCCCCACGTGCTGGGCATCCGGTCCAGGCTCTCTCCGTGTGCTATCTCATCCTGGGTCTCCTGAGCTCTGTGGGGCTGGGGCAGCAAGGGGCAGGGAGGAGGGAACACAGCCTCTCGCTGGATGACGGGAGGGAGAGGGCTAGCCCTGGACCGGCAGAGCTGTGGGCTCTGTAGAGCTCTGGGCTGTGCTGTGCAGATTCGCAGGCAGTTGCCTGGGGGGGGGCACCCAACTGACAGTGTGGCCGCGGGGGGCAGCTGATGAGAGTGCAGAGAGGCAGGGCAGGCCTCTGCTCAGGGCTTTAGTTCCTGGCTGTTGCTGCCAAGGACATGTGGGGCCCTGGCTAGTAAGGACGTGAGGGACCGGGAGGGAGCCTACACTGCCAAGGGCTGCCCAAGGGTTCTATCCCTGTCCTGGGGACGACTAGCCCTGAGTGCAGGGGGCCCGAGGGTACCTGGGTACGGACACAGAGGTGGGCCAGGGGTGGACAAGCACCTGCTGAAGGTGCTTGCTGGCAAGCAGAATGAAGTCTCTGTGCCGCAGGGACCTGTGACTTGGCCCCATTTCACGACTTGGCTCACAGGCAGCGGGCAGCTTCTCTGGCTTTTCCATGAATGCTGATTCCTGCCCCTTCCCGCCCTGCCTTCTACACCTCACCGTCTGGGTGAGGCCTGATTGGACCACATATGTAACTCAGCTGAGGGTAAAGCAAAGATGCCCCTGGGCAGAGCAAGGTGATAAGGGCGGAGTAGATTGCCAGGGCCTACATGCCATAGGCCAGAAGCACAGCCCGAGAGGGCCATGCTGTGCCCGTGGCTCTGATCAGGCTTGGCTAGCAGGGGAGAGGTGTTCTTCCCATTCCTGGGGCACTCACAGATCTCCATGGTGGGACTGATGGGTGCCGGCTGCCCCAGCCCAGCTCTGCAGGGGAAACCTGCCCCACCTGGCCTGCTGGCCCTTAGGGCAGATCCAGCAGGGAATGCTCAGCGTAGAGTTTCTGGGAGACATTGTAGACATGCTCGATGAAGGGCAGGGGCCTCGCCCAGCATCTCCACAGCCTGCTCCGGGGACCCCACGTTCATGGCCTCCAGGAAGACCTTGCGTGGTGGGCAACGTACAGAAGGCCACGGTGACAGCCCGGCGGATGATCCAGGGGTGGTAGGCCGCCAGAGAGGCATTGTAGGAGTCCGTGCAGAGGACGGCCGTGCGGGCATCCTCGGGGCTGGTGCGCAGGCCTTCCAGGAAGAGCTGCAGCCAGCGCAGGGCACGGTGCAGCCGAAGCACCGTCCGGCAGCCCGAGTCAGGGTGGCGGGAGCGCCGCTCCAGGTCCACCAGCTGGTTGCCCACCTCGTAGGCCACCATGGACTGCAGACTGCTGTAGGGCTCCCGCTGGGGGCCGCTGCGCAGACGATCCATGATCTGCAGCTTCGCGGTGACATCCTTAGAGATGAAGGAGAAGATGGCTCCCAGGCTGTTCAGGAACCTGCTCGAGGGGAAGTAGGAGTTCAGCCCAGGTGCAGGGGGAGACCGCCCCCAACCTCCTGGGGCACACGTCCCCCTGCAGGCAGGGGTAAGAAGGCTCGGTGCTGCCGGCCAAGTGGTGCATGAGAACGGCTGACCAGCCCCAAGCAGGTGGGAGCTGGGTGTGCACAGCACATGGGAAGTGTGGGCCCCACAAGGCAGTGCCCCCCAAAAGTACCTGACCAGCAGCCCCCTCCAGCCGGCGAGGTAGTGATCCAGCAGCACCTCTTCCTTCTCATTGAGACACTGCTTGAAACTGACTAAGACGACTTTCAGGTTGAAGTCCGATTCTAAGCCATCCATTTCTTAGTTCGTACTGAAACACAAAGGAAGTCAGGCTGGCGGGCTGTCTCCCTGTGAGTCAGCTCCCTTCCTGGGCCACTATTTCAGGGTGGCGGGGAGAGCAGTCAGAAAGCAACTGAAAGCCCACAGTGGGCCCCGTCCCCCGTCAGCCCCTTCTCCCCGGGAGCCTACTTCACTCTGCCTGGGCCACATGCTCGGACATAATGACCTGGTGCTTGCCGTGCCCTGGGCCTGGAACACACGTCCACAGATCTTAGCACCACCCCTCCCGTCACTCAGCCGGTCAAACCACTCTGCTTTGATCTATGGCAGACATCTCCACTCATGTTTTCTTGCTTGTTCACTGTTGTCTCTCTCACCAGAGTGTGTGTGTTTTTACCAGCTGAGAAATATCTGCTGAGTCTCTGCCCAGAGCCAAGCACCCTCCCAGGGTGGATGGCCTGTGAGGCAAACAGTACTTCCTATCAGGGCGATATTCTTGGAGAAAGCCAGAAAAGTCCAACATGGTAGGTAAGAAAAGATAAGTACTATGAAAAAAGAGACAGTAGAGCGAGGTCGAGGGCCAGGAAGTGTGGCCAGCTGGGCTGGGCCCTGAGCAGAGACTGCAGGGTCAGCGCGCCTGACAGACCCCAATCTTTTCACTGGAGCCATACAGGTGCCACACGGAAGTGCAGCTGGGCCAGAGGTCTTCTACACTCTGAAGACAGCCATAAGGCCCTCCCCCAGCCCCAAGGAACCTTCCGGAAGTGCTCTAGGCCAGAGTCTTGCCCAGGATTCTGCTCACATTCCTACAGTCACTCCATAAACATTCAAGGGCCCACACACTGAATAGGTGCCACAGGGCAACCCAGCCTCTGCCCTCCTGGGTGCCCAGGGCAGGCACTGGGGTTGGGCTCTGATGGTCCCCTGGAGACTCAGCAGCATCTCACCACCCAGGATGCCAGGAGCAACCTGATGGGGCCTAGTGGCTGCTGAGGCCCTGGAGGCCCCTGGCATTGGGCCAAGCTCCCAGAGGTGAGCTCACCCTGTCTTCAGGTGTGGGGGACAGTCGTGCCCAGCCTCAGGAAGACAGTGCTCCAGCGACTTCCGGCACGCCCCTCCCCTCTCTCAGGGCCTGTCTTTCCGTCCACTGAGCAGATGGCCTCTGAGGCCTTCAGGGCTACCTTCCTGGACACCAGACATCCTGTGGGCCTGGCTTTCCTGTCTAGAACCTGAGCCAGCAGCGCAGAGGAGCTGCTGGGAGCTTTTCAGAACTTGCAAACAACAGGAAGGACACTGGCTGTGCAGCCCGGGGCAGGCAGCCTGCCAGCTCTGGGGAGGTGATGCAGGGCACCACCAAGGCTCCGCAGGGTCAGCCTACAGCCCCAAGGTCAAGTCTCGGCAGGAGGGCTGCCTGAGCCCCGCAGCTCTCTGGTTGGACAGCAGGCTGAAGGCTCCCAGAAGAGGGCACCCCACACTAGGACCCCAGGCCCAGCGGGTAGGAGTGAAGCCCTGTCCAGGAAGCCCTGCAAGTCTTGCTCGGGAAGGGAGCTCCAGGTGGCGCCGGGCTCGGACCCCGGGCTCGGGTAGGGTGGGGCCCCAGTCCTGGGCGGGCCCTGCTCCAGCTGAGGCCCAGGGATTGAGCAGGGGCCCCGGGTCCGGGGAGGCGTGGGACCCAGGCCCTCGGCCGCCCCTCCCGCGCCTGGCCCTTGGCGATGCCCAGGCCCACCTGCCCAGTTCGGTTGGGCTCTGCTCCCTGGCCCCGGGCCCGAGCCTGCCGCCCTTCCGCTCACCTGTGCCGCCACCGCTCGCTCACCTGTGCCGCCGCCGCCGCTGCCGGGGGACTCGCTGCCCCGCCCCCGGCCACCTCCCTGACGCCCGGGATTGGTTGCCGGCTGCCCAATCCGGAGGCTCGACGCGTTGGCCGGCGTTTCCGGCGGGCGCACCGGAAGCTGGCGCCGTTGGGGCTGCGCCTGCGCGGTACGGCGCGGCGGGTCGGGGTCCGGCCGCGGTGGTTGTGCGGGCTCTGTGAGGGCAGAGGCTACGGGGCCTGGGAGCGCGCGCGGCAGCATGCCCGAGATCAGGGTCACTCCTCTGGGTGAGTGAGGCGCGCTTGGCCGGCCTCGCGGGCGCGGGGCCGGGCGGTGGTCTGGGGGACGAGCCGCGGGGACGCAGAGGGCTGGCCCGGTCCGCGGAGCCCCCGGCTGTTGTCAGCGGAGGCCTCGCGCCGGGCTCCCCCTCCCGAGGGAGGGGCTCGGGGGTCGGCCCGCTGCTGTGCTGCTGCGTCCCAGCTCTCCTCACCGTGAAAAGGGGTGGGTCCGAAGGCGGGCAGCTGCTCCTGGGGTCCGCCCTCCGGACGCCGTCCCCGAGAGCCACAGGGTCTCTCCTCGCTGCGCCGGCGTCTGTCCGCATGGCCTGGTGCCTCAGGTGGCCTTCGTTCCCCGCCTCTGCTTCCTTCCCCCTCCTGCATCTGTGTCGCACCCGTTACCTGCAGCTTCCCGTCTGCCCAGTCCAGCCCTCCGCTCTCAGTTCAGCCTTGTCTTATTTATTTGGCAGCTGGACCTCTGCAACGTTTTTTTGTTTCTTTCGTTTTTTTTAAGAAACTTTGCATTTTGTAAAAGATATAAATGCACACTTTTAAAGGCCCAGAGTGCAGAACACTGAAGGAGGAAAGGTCACTGAGAATCCAGGGTCCCAGAAACAACTGGGGTTATCATTTTGCATTCTGGTGGCCAGCCCTTAGAGCTCTCTGGCATTCTTCCTGCATCCGTGCTCTGGGCTTTCCAGAACCTGCCTCCTACACCGGGCCATGTGTGGGGAGCATTTTCCTGTACAGATGCTCCACACAACTCCATATCCTTTCTCGTGGTGTGAGCTCTTTGTCACAAAGCCCCCCCAGCCCCCAGTGTGGACACTGAGGTGTTGCACACCCCTGCTCCTGGCCTACCAGGTCAGGGTACGCATCTCCACGGTGCCATACAGATCACCCTTGCAACAGCCTCTCCTAGCTTTTGGCACAGGGTCCCCTCTGGGGTGCGGAGACCCCACACTCCCCCTGCCTTTGGCGCCCTTCCAGGGGCCTCCTCGGATCACACTTTGCGGCCTGCCCCTTCATGATTTGGCCCACTTTCTCACCACTCACTCTCTCTGAACAGTTCTATCTGCCCGCTTCTGTTACCCCAGTCTGCACCTGGCCGTGCTCCCGAGGCCATAGCACCATCAAAGCAGAACTCCTTCTCTATTGTCTTCCTTTGTCAGCTTCTGCCTTATGGGTTCCCTGGTCCTGTGGGCCAGGTACAGAGAGTCCTGCGTCCCTCCTGCCACACAGCCTTTGCACAGCTGCCCCTCCCACCTCCTGGCTGTCTCTTTCCACCCTGCTCAGAAGTCATTTTAAGGAGGACTTTCCGGGTGTGGGTCTGGAAGTTTCTGTGTCCCCTCCTTGCCTTAATCTTCTCCAGGGCCTAAACTCTACCTGATGGACTCAGTGTATGTCTTACCTACATGGTCATTGTCTCCTTGCCCTGAAACAGACTCTTGTGGATATGAAGTCACCTTTGTTTTCTCCTGAGTTCTGCCTCCTTTTGTGTGCTCTAGACTCTGTTTCCCATATCTGCTGCCCAGGGTGGGCCACTCTCCTTGCTCCCTGGGATGGTTGTGAGTCCTGGGTGGGAGCAGGGGGCCATTGCCTAAGAGCTGAGCTCTGGAGTCCAGAAAACCATCCCTGGCCCCATGCTTAGGAGCCATGTGTCCATGGGCTGATCCCATGACTTCTGTGCCTTCATGTCCTCTGTAAAGAGGGGCAGCCCTCCCCTTCCCCCCGCCATAAATGTCTGGAGGCCTCTGCGCTGGGCTCAGCTTTAGGGCTAAAGATGCAGGAGGGAGCAGACAGCTGAGACCCTGCATTGTCCTGGTGGGGCGGAGCAGGCTTATGAGAGACCTCTGGGCCTATGGCTGGCTGCCTGAAGCACGCAGGACGAAGCTCTTGGCTGGGATCACTGACTGTTGTCATGGATGACTGAAACTTCTCAAGGACCAGCCTGGGTCCTGTTCTGGGGCCACCTTGATGTGTGTGGTGCTAACAGAAGGTTCAGGTGGCTGGCAGAGGGAGACTTGTAGGATCAAGATGGAAAGCAGGTCATTTGCTGTCATCAGGCCCTGCAAGGCTGTGTCCCTTTCTTCTTGGGCCTCCAGACCCTAGAGGAGGTGACAAATGGCTAGAGAAGGTGGCTGGGATATGCCCTGCTGAGGCTGAAGCAGATGGGTAGGGCTTGAAGTCAGGAACGTGGATAGGACTCAGGTTAAGTTTGGGCTGTGGGTGCCCTGAGGGGGTGTGGGTGGTGGGCCATATGCACTGTGGCTACTGTATTTGGTCATTGCTGGACGCTGGGGCTATGTCTCGCCATGGCCGGGCTAAAGCCTCACAGGTGTCCATCTGCAGTGAAACCACCTGGAGGTGCTTGATGCCTCCTGAGAGTAGGTCCTGGGGGAGAGGGCCCCATAGCCCCAGATATGACCCCAGTTGAGTTTTCAGGAGGGGTGGTGATGCCCTGTGGAGTGCTGGCTTACCCCTATTAAGTGCCAGGACCACAGTCCAGCACCTGTTACACGGCCCCCTGGCCTTTGAAGGCTCCCGTCAGCCGCAGCAGGTGGGCTGCTCCCTCAAGAGGTGAGGGTCTTTTTCCATCTGACCTAGGTGGTAGTGGCAGGGCCTGAGGCTGGAGGTGTAGCAGGGGAGGGCATGGGGGCCTAGAACTCGCTTGGCAGTCTTGGTACTTCGCCCCTTCCCTGCACATTTCCCTGGCCTGTGTGTAGAGGTGATGGTGGCAGTGCCTCACACATCATCTGCACAACAGCTATGGGGGTCTACTTTTCCCAGCCCACTGAGGGTTCTGCAGCGTCGGGGACCCAGCGTTCCCAGTGGAGCTGTGAGGCAAGTGGCTGGGCCTTGGTCTTGGGGCTGGGGCCATCGCTTGCACCAGCAGGGAGAAGGATGTGGGGGTGGCAGCACCTCATGCCATCTTCCTTTTCAGGGGCTGGCCAAGATGTGGGCCGAAGCTGCATCCTGGTCTCCATCGCGGGCAAGAACGTCATGCTGGACTGCGGAATGCACATGGGCTTCAATGATGACGTGAGGTCCTGAGGGAAGGTAGCCTGGAGGGAGCTCGTTCAGCCTGCTCCTTGTTGCTGTTCTTAGCAGGATCCCAGGCTTCCAAGCCTCAGGCTCTGACCCATGGCATAGGGAGTCTGGGCAAGTGGGCAGTGGGAGGAGGCAGGTGGGTCTGGGGTCACTGCATTCCCCGGCAGTCCCCCTGCCTCACTTGACAGATGGGGTGCCCTCTGTGGAAGGCTTGGTGTGTACCAGAGCAGGGCTCTCGGGCTCCTGCAGAGTCATAGGGGGCAGCTCGGCACTCCCCAGGCAGGGCTTCTGGCTTGGTGACTGGTGCTGGCAGTTTGACCCTTCCTGTGTACTTGGAGTCTGTGAGCAGTCAATGGTCCTGGTGTGGCTGGCCAGGCTCAGCCTCTGCCCTCATTCCCCACTCCTGGGAGCCGCTCTCCGGAGCAGCGGCTGACCCAGGGCAACTAACTACATTCTGACCCTTTCTCTTGGCTTGTCAGAGGCGCTTCCCCTGACTTCTCCTACATCACCCGCAACGGCCGGCTGACCGACTTCCTGACTGTGTGATCATCAGGTGGGCACCTGTCGGCTGTTAGTGATAGTGTGTGGGCTCACATCTAGCCCCACCTGGAGGACCCCCAGGAGCCTAGGAGCCACTCGTGGCCCGGGGAGGCTGCAGCTGCAGGGTGTTGGAGGCCTGGGTTTTGTTCCAGGTTGCTGACGTGGCACACCCCCAGGGCTGGCCCTCCCTGCCTCTGGACAGTGGTCCTGGAGGCCGTGTATTTGCATGAGGTTATACGTATTCACAGTTGCTCCTTGGTGGGCTTTGGTCAACACTGTGGAGCCAGGGGGGCACACTGTGCTGCATGTGCCTATTGGCTCTGCCCCTAAATGTCATGGATGAGAGCCCAGCTACCCAGGAAGATGAGGCTGTATTAGGGCAATAGGCCTATGGCAGGGAGACCGCTCCTTCCCCCCCCAATGCTGAGGTGGTGCATTTCATGTGTGAGCACCTGGGCTACTTCTCAGGCCCTCCTCACTCAGCCTCTCAGCAGCATTTGGCAGCAGTGACCACACCCTCCCTTTCGGTCCTTGATCCTCCCAGATTTCTGTACCTTGCCATCCACCCTGCCCCTGACCTCCAGACTCATGGTCTGGCCCCCGCTGGTGCGGTGACCTTGCCAACCTGGCTGAGTGGGCTTTCCTTTTTCCTCCTATTCCTCACACCCCACCCAGACAGTCCACAGTTTATGGGGTCCAGTCTTTTTCCTGACCCTGACTCTTGCCATGTGGCCAGATGCCCACAGCAGCCTCCTGCCGGTCTTCTCCCTGCACCCTGCAAACCAGAGGAGCTGCTGACATGAGGCAGCCCCATCCTCAGCTGCTCTGAGGCTCTCGTGGTCTCGGTTTCTTCTTGGACATGGGCTGGCATGCGGCGGGTCTGCCTCATCCGTGGACACACAGCACTGTCTTCCCTCTGCCCTGTGCCTTCCTGCTGTGGCTCACGTGCCGTGGGTCTGCCCCGCGCCTTCCTGCTGTGGCTCACGTGCCGTGGGTCTGCCCCGCGCCTTCCTGCTGTGGCTCACGTGCCGTGGGTCTGCCCCGCGCCTTCCTGCTGTGGCTCACGTGCCGTGGGTCTGCCCCGCGCCTTCCTGCTGTGGCTCACGTGCCGTGGGTCTGCCCCGCGCCTTCCTGCTGTGGCTCACGTGCCGTGGGTCTGCCCCGCGCCTTCCTGCTGTGGCTCACGTGCCGTGGGTCTGCCCCGCGCCTTCCTGCTGTGGCTCACGTGCCGTGGGTCTGCCCCGCGCCTTCCTGCTGTGGCTCACGTGCTGTGGGTCTGCCCCGCGCCTTCCTGCTGTGGCTCACGTGCCGTGGGGTCTTCCTGCCGCTCCAGCAGAGACGCCTTGTGCTCTTTAGCTGTTTTTGTTACTCTCTAGAACACGTGCCTGTCTGATGCAAGCGTTACCTTTAACGGCCCCTGCTTTATCAGACACTTCGATTCTAAGTTCCAGGGAGGTAGTAGTTTTTATCTGTTTTGCTCACTCCTCACTCTGTGGTACTGAGGGTGGCATCTGATACACAGTAGGCAGTCAGTGTACAAATGCATGAATGGGTGCAATGGCCACGAGCCTGTGCTGGTGTGGAGGAGCTGTGGGGAGCAGGCTTGTTGGGGAGCAGTGGCCTTGGACTGACCTGTGTTGCACCTGCAGCCACTTCCACCTGGACCACTGTGGGGCACTTCCCTACTTCAGCGAGATGGTGGGCTACGATGGGCCCATCTACATGACCCACCCCACCCAGGCCATCTGCCCCATCCTGCTGGAGGACTACCGCAAGATTGCTGTGGACAAGAAGGGCGAGGCAACTTCTTCACCTCCCAGATGATCAAGGACTGTATGAAGAAGGTGGTCGCTGTGCACCTGCACCAGACAGTCCAGGTCAGGGTCCTAACAGGCCCCATCTTGCTGTCTGTTGGGTACTGCCCACCAGGAGGCAGCATTGGGCAGGCATGTGGGGTCCCAGCCCAGATTCAGGGGCACACAGGGCAGCGTGCCAAGCGCCCATCAAACATGTGGAACCTCTGCTGCTCACCCCAGCTCTGAGCCCGAGTGCATCCAAGAGGGTGTGCCGGCCAGGGGCAGTGGGGGGCAGAGACTGGACAGTGAGGTGGGCAAGCCCCGAAGGGCAGCCAGTCCTGGGCTGTGGAGTTTGCGTTTTGTCTCAGTAACTGTTGTGTGCGGGTCAGCAAGGAAGTGAAGGGTTTTAAGCAGGCAAATGCAATCAAATTGGGAAAAGTTTTATCACAAAGATTATAGATTTTGTCTGTTTCTCCTTAGAGTCAGTGGGTATTGCTTGTTAACAGGTATCTGTCTATTTTTAGTTATTTCTGGTTTAATTACTTGTCAACACGAAGTATGTGTGTTTATCCTTAATAACGTCTTTTACCTTAAAGTCTGTGTTTCTGGTAACACCCCACCATTCTCACCTTTCTCATCTTTGGCTATTTGCGTAGTATGTCTTTTTCCATTGTTCTACTTTCAGTTTTACTGCGTCATGTTTTAAATGTAGGTCTTTTTAAGTGGCGTATAATTTGTTTTTGTTTTTGTTTTTTTTAAAGATTTTATTTATTTATTTGAGAGAGAGAATGAGAGATAGAAAGCACGAGAGGGAAGAGGGTCAGAGGGAGAAGCAGACTCCCCGCTGAGCAGGGAAGCCCGATGCGGGGACTCGATCCCGGGACTCCAGGATCATGACCTGAGCCGAAGGCAGTCGCTTAACCGACTGAGCCACCCAGGCGCCCTATAATTTGTTTTTTTGTTTGCTTGTTTTTTGTGGGTTTTTTGGCATATAAAAATTTATTGTTGTCATGTGTTCGCCATCAAACTTAGGATCTGGGTTTTCCTTTCTTGCCTTTGTATAAAGGTTGGCTGTTTTGACGGTCCTAAAGCAAACTCCAGGAATGTCACTGACAGCATGACCTTTGTGACCAAATCCAGCAACTACAGCTTCATCATTTCCCTCAATAAAATTCAGACAGCCATCTTTGGATACAAAGGCTGCAATTTTTTTTTGTCATTCGTGATCAGCTGGACCCTGACACACTTCCCGATGGCAGAATTTGGCTATTTGGCTTCAACTCCTACTTCTTCCAGCACAATTCCCTTTGCATGGGAAGCACCTCCAAAAGGGTTGGCCTCAGGGCTGTGCCTGAATGGGGTTTTCTCATACTGTTCATAACATCCCTTCTGATCTCATCAGTGGCTGCGAAGCTTCCTGGCAGTGTGAAGACTGCAACTCTTGCCCATCCTGCCAGTGCAACGGGCCAGAGCAAAAGAGGGTTTTGTTGTTGTTGTTGTTGTTTTTAATCTATTCTGATAACTTGTCCAGATGGAGCATTTGGGACTCTACATTAATAAGAAAACTTTGAGTTTAGCTCTACTCTCTTACCATTTGCTTCCTATTTGTCTTGCCTGTTCTCTGTTTTTTCTTTCTCTTATTGCATTCTTTGGATTGTTTTTTTAAATTTCTATCTCTCTCTCTTTCTTTTTTAAAGATTTTATTTATTTATTAGAGAGAATGAGCGAGCGAGCAAGAACATGAACAGGGGGGAAGGGCAGAGGGAGAGGGAGAAGCAGACACCCCTTCTGAGCAGGAAGCCCGACACGGGGTTCCATCTCAGGGACCTCGGGATCATGACCTAGCCGAAGGCAGACGTTTAACCGACTGAGCCACCCAGGCGCCCCTCTATTTCTTTTATTTGGTTAGTAATTTTATTCTCTTGTAATTCTCATAGTGGGTAGAGTTTACAAAGTGCATCCATGACAACAAAAATCTAAGGTATTTGGAGGTTTTGCCTCTAGATAATGGAAAGGGTCTTAGAACATTTTAAATCTTTTTATCCCTTCCCTAACTTAGACTATTATCTGCCCTTATTTTAATGTGCTCAGTATATTGGGGCGCCTGGGTGGCTCAGTTGGTTAAGCGACTGCCTTCGGCTCAGGTCATGATCCTGGGGTCCTGGGATCGAGTCCCGCATCAGGCTCGCTGCTCGGCGAGGAGCCTGCTTCTCCCTCTGACCCTCTCCCTCTCATGTACTCTCTCTCTGTCATTCTCGCTCTCTCAAATAAATAAATCTTTAAAAAAAATGTACTCAGTATATGTGAAATCTAGCAGGACATTATTACTAATATTAATAAAGTCAGGTTTGCTAGGCGTCATCTCTGTATTTACCCTATTTCCTGTGTTCTTCACTTTTTATTTGAGATAATTTACCTTCTTCCTGAAGAACACCAGTATGGATCTATTGGCAGTGAATTTGCTTTTATTTGTCTGCAGATGGATCTGCTTCACCCTCATTCCTTTTTTTTTTTTTTTTTTTAAGATTTATTTGACAGCACAAGTAGGCAGAGCGGCAGGGAGAGGGAGAAGCAGGCTCCCCACTGAGCAGGGAGCCCGAGGCAGGGGTTCATTCCCAGGACCCTGGGATCATGACCTGAGCCTAAGGCAGCCGCTTAACTGACTGAGCCACCCAGGCGCCCCTTCACCCTCGTTCCTGAAGGACTTTTTTCGTTACGTGTGGAATTCTAGTTTGGCAATTACTTCTTCTCAGTACTTTGAATATGTCTTTTTATTCACTGTTTGAAAGAGGATCTTTAATCTTAGGCTGCTTGTAGGATTATGCCCTTTTCTTTGGTGGGTTGCTATGATGGACCTGCATGTGGTTCTTATTCAACCTTTCCAGGTGTAAGCCTCTTGGGTCTGTGACTGATGTCGTTCATCAGGTTCTTCCAGTGTCGCTCCTGCCCATTGTCCTCCTCCAGCCCAGGGCCCCAGACCTTCCCTCATGCATCTTTCTGTGCTCTGTGCTAGAGATAGTCTTTTCTATATATTTTAGTGCATTAATATTCTTCAGTTATATATAACATGCTATTAAATTCATCCATTCAGTTCTTTATTGGGGGTAATTATAGTTTCTGGCTTTAGAATTTCTACTTTTTAAAATAATTTCTAGGTTTTTTGGTCAACATTCTTAATTCTGTTTTTTAGGTTCTCTGAATATATTAATCACAGCCCTCTTAAACTCTGTGTCTGAAAACTCTAGGAGTCCTGAGTCTGCTTCTCTAGACTGTTGCGTCTCTTGTTTTTCATGGTGTTGTCTCATCGCTTATGTTTGGTTGCTTTTGGTTGAGAACTGGACATTGTGTGTGAGTAACAGGAAATGATGAAAGGCTTGGAACCATGTTCTTCTTTTCCGCCCTCTGCCTCCCAAGTGTCCACCTCCCTGGTCCCTCTGCCATCTTCTAACTGACCACCTACCCAGCATAGCCTGAAGACCTGACTTGAGCCCTCTCCTCTGTAGGTGGGACGATGAACTTGAAATCAAGGCCTACTATGCAGGCCACGTGCTGGGGGCAGCCATGTTCCAGATTAAAGTGGGCTCAGAGTCTGTGGTCTACACGGTCAGTGGAAACACTTGGGGCACAGGGGTACTGCTTGGCTGGGGAGAGGAGGCACCCCATTTTAACCGCCACATTCTTTGCCAGGGTGATTATAATATGACCCCGGACCGGCATTTGGGGTGAGTAGGCTGGTGTGTTTGTTTCATTCCTGTGGGGACCCCCAGGAGTGCACTGATGCTCGGGGATGTGCTGGGTGCCCGAGCAGCCTGCGCGCTGGTTTCTGCCACGTGTCCTCTGTGCACGGCAGAGTCTCTTCCTACTGTTTCCCCTAGTGTGCTGCTTGACAGAGGGTCCAGGGAAGCTGTGGCTGGGGTCCGTTGTGTTGCTCCTAGCCTTGCAGCCATGTGGATTGGTCCCCCTCCGGTCATGCCCACCTCTGTTATAGAGCTGCCTGGATTGACAAATGCCGCCCCAACCTGCTCATCACAGAATCTACATACGCCACAACCATCCGGGACTCCAAACGCTGCCGGGAGCGAGACTTTCTGAAGAAGGTCCACGAGGCCGTGGAACATGGCGGGAAGGTAACTGGTGCAGGCAGAGTGCCAGGCAGGGTGCCAGGCAGGGCTCTGGGCCATGTGCCCACCCTGACCATGCTACACAGTCCTTCAGCAACCTCTGGCATGTCAGGAGATGGGTGCTGTGTGTTCTGGGCATGCAGGGAGGAAGATTTGCTTAGCGTTAGGAAGAAAAACTTCTCCGAAGACTAGCGGGGTGTTTATTCACCCCTCACCTCAGATCCCAGACCAGGGCTGGCCAGAATATCCACCATGGTCATTTGGGGACAGACTGTGGCTGGGAGCAGGACTTGCGGGCATTGTGGGGACCTTACCTGTAGCTCACAAAGGGCCTCGGGCTCTCAGGGATGCCGGCTATGACCTCTCAGTGGACGCAGCCTCTGACCCTCAGAGCTACCAGTGAGCCCATTATGGTCAGATGTGGGCTCAACTTGGGTAGGCAGCATGGCCAGGGACTCCTGCCTGAGCCAGCCTTGTCATCCCCCTGCAGGGCTGATCCCTGTGTTTGCGCTGGGCCGAGCTCAGGAACTCTGCATCCTGCTGGAGACGTTCTGGTAGGTGCAGCCTGATTGGTTTCTGGGAACCGTGGCCTGAGTGGACATTAGTGGGGATGCCGGTGTCCGGGTCCTCAGTCCAGCTCTAGGCAGAGCATCGGCTGTAGCACTGGCAGCTGTCAGGTATAGTCAGGGTGCTTCATCTCTGTGGGGGTGCCCGCCCAAGCCAGGAGGCCTGTGTCATATGCTGTTCCACACCGCCCCCCAACCATGCTCTGTGTCATTTCATCAGAACCAGCGTTTTACAGAAGGAAGTAGGCTGAGGTGGGAGACATGAGGGAGACATTGTTCCTCCCACCGGACACAACCAGGCTGAGGGTGTAAGGGGTGACATGGGCCGCCCCTTCCCTGGCAGCCTTCTCCACTGTGGTCCCTGCACTGTCCACAGGGAGCGCATGAACCTAAAGGCCCCCATTTACTTCTCCACGGGCCTGACAGAGAAGGCCAACCACTACTACAAGCTCTTCATAACCTGGACCAACCAGAAGATCCGTAAGACCTTTGTGCAGAGGAACATGTTTGAGTTTAAGCACATCAAAGCCTTTGACCGGGCATTTGCTGACAACCCGGGTCCCAATGGTGAGGCCCTGGCCAGGAGGGGCTGGGATGGCTATCTTGTGCCTGTTGCAGCCAGGTCAGGCCTGCCCATGCCGGGGCATCTGGGGCCAGTGCTGACTGTCCACACATGTGCACCTCCTCCATGTCTGGGACATGCGAGGGGACCTTGCCTGCAAGTCTCCCTCAGGGAGTGGGGTGCACTGTGCTGGAGGAAAGACGAGGGGAGGTCAGAAGGTAGAGCCTGTGGCAGGTGCAGGGTCAGAAGGCTCTTGAGGCAGAGGAGGGGCTGGACCCATGGCCAATACTGGTTCCCTGACAGACGGGTGCTGTGCCATCCCTACCCCCACCCCACCCCCGCAGGTCGTGTTTGCCACCCCAGGCATGCTGCATGCTGGCCAGTCCCTGCAGATCTTCCGGAAGTGGGCAGGGAATGAGAAGAACATGGTAAGAGGTCTAGCTCCCAAGAGGGCCTGTGAGGTTGGGCAGAGGTGGGGGAACTGGGGCTCTGCCTGGCTTGGGGACACTGCTGTTTGTCAGGACAGGGCTTAGTATCCTGGGGCTTGTGTCTCACCAGGCAGCTCAGACTATTGCTGTGTGTCAGCCTCTTTTATCAGGCAGTGAACTCTTCTAGCCTCCTGAGCTGATGTGGTACTCAGGTCTGGGTGGGCTTGTGCCGAGACCCTGAGCCTGCTTGGGTCTGTAGTGGGCCTGGGATAAGGAGCTGCTGGCAAAGGAAAGGGGCTGTTCAGGGTATAGGTTGACAGGCAGGAAGGGCAGGGTGGAGAGACATACAGGGAGGAAGCCCCTGAGGCCGAACTTGGGGGGGGGCGGTGTTGCAGGGTGGCTGCCAGCTCCATCCCCCCTCCCCCACAGGTCATCATGCCTGGCTACTGCGTGCAGGGCACTGTGGGCCACAAGATCCTCAGTGGGCAGCGCAAGCTGGAGATGGAGGGGCGGCAGGTGGTGAGTCCCTACTTCCCCAGCAGCTCTGTGGGCCCCCTTTTGGGTTGGTGGGGAGCCCTTGGAGCCTGCTGATCGTGGTAACGGCCCTGTGTGCGCTGTGATGCTGCAGTTGGAGGTCAAGATGCAGGTGGAGTACATGTCCTTCAGCGCCCATGCCGATGCCAAAGGCATCATGCAGCTGGTGGGCCAGGCAGAGCCCGAGAGTGTGCTGCTCGTACATGGGGAAGCCAAGAAGATGGAGTTCCTGAAGCAGAAGATCGAGCAGGAATTCCGTAAGCAGCCCAGGCATGGGGTGGGCTTGGCCGATACAGGGAATGTGGGCAGGGTCTACCCATGGGGTCAGCATGCGCAGGGCCCGATGGCCTGGACTGAGGCTCTCTGCCCCTCCCACTCTTGCCCAGGGGTCAACTGCTACATGCCAGCCAACGGTGAGACGGTGACGCTGCCCACAAGCCCCAGCATCCCGTGGGCATCTCGCTGGGGCTGCTAAAGCGGGAGATGGCACAGGGTATGCAAGGCAAGGCACACTGGGCAGGGGAAAGGCAGCGGCGCAGCAGGTGGGCAGCTCCCATCCCTGCCCCCTTTCTCCACAGGGCTGCTTCCTGACGCCAAAAAGCCCCGGCTCCTCCATGGCACTCTGATCATGAAGGACAGTGTGAGTGTGCGTGTGCTTGGGGGGCGGGGGTGAGGGGTGCCCCGATGGCCCCCTGACCTGCCCCTGCCCCCACAGAATTTCCGGCTCGTGTCTTCAGAGCAGGCCCTCAAGGAGCTGGGCCTGGCCGAGCACCAGCTGCGCTTTACCTGCCGTGTGCATCTCCATGACCCTCGCAAGGAGGCAGGAGACGGCCATGCGGGTCTATAGCCACCTGAAGAGGTGGGTGCCCCCACTCCTGGCTCTGGGGGTGGTAAGAAGTGGGGCACAAGGTGGGGGTCTCACTGTGCCTCCCCGCAGCGTCCTCAAGGACCACTGCGTGCAGCACCTTCCCGATGGGTCTGTGACCGTGGAGTCCATCCTCATCCAGGCTGCTGCCCACTCAGAGGACCCAGGCACCAAGGTGCTGCTGGTCTCCTGGACCTATCAGTTGAGTGGTGGGTCCCAGGGAGCCCTGTTCCCGGCAGGTCGGGATAGGCGGGGGCTGCCCAGGTGTGGTGGTCGGGGAAGGTGCGATGACTGCCTCCTTTTGTATCTGCCTCTAGGATGAAGAGCTGGGAAGTTACCTCACGTCGCTGCTCAAGAAGGGCCTCCCCCAGGCCCCCAGCTGAGGTCAGCTGGTCACCAAAGGGACCTAGGCTTTCATCCAGGGCCATGTCTGTGCCTCAGCTCTTCCCTCTGTCCCCTGATGTGGAGCCCCCCGCTGCTCACATGTGAGGACAAGACCACAGTGTCATGTGCCTGTTTGCCTGAGGAAAGAAATAGGCCTGGGGACTTGATCACCCTTTATTCTATTCCTGAGCCCCCAAGAGATGGGTGGATGCTCCTGAGGTATTAATTTCCAGTAAAAACCGCACCAAAGGCTGTATGGCTCTTCCCTTCTCGACGCGCAAACCCTTTTCCTGCAGTTCACCGGTGGCAGACAAGAGGTGGCGGGAGGCAAGAGGCCTGCATGGCATGCAGAGCTGGGCGGGGTCCGGCAGCAGGGCTGCGTGTGTCATGGCCGCCCTGACCTCAGCTGGGCATCTGGGGGTTATCTGTGGCTTCTGTGCAGTAAACCCTGCAGGACACAGGAGATTTTCTACAGAGGCTGGGCCTGGCCTTAGGTCCACAGCTTCATCTGTGCTGCAGAGCCCCTGCCTTTCAAGCTGCTCCCTACTCCCTGAGAGGAGCCCCCTCAATCTCCCTGCTCTACTAGGAACATGATCCTAGGGCCCAGGTCAGGAGTATGACTTAGGTCTAGGGATCCAGGGGAAGAGGTACCTTACTCCAGGCCTCCTGTTTTTGGGCTGCTGGTCTCCAGCTGGAGATTTTTTGGCCAACCTGAGGTTTCCTCGCCTTCCTGCTGAACAGAGGCTGGATTCCCACCTGCTAGCAGGACACATGAGGGCTGCAGCTGTGCTGTCACCAAGAGCCCCTCCTCCATCAAGCACTCAGCCTTAGGAGGAGGGAGTCAATCAGTGGGATGCATGCAGGCACCTTTCCAGGCAGCGAACTCTTACCGAGGCCCCCGTATAGCACTGACTTGAGGAATAAGCCATGGGCTGGGGCCACAACGTGCCTGGTGCCTGCCCCAGGGGGTCCCGGCTTTCCAGGATCACCTTCACCTGAGCAGGCATCAAAGCCCCCAGCCCCACAGCCACCAGCACAGATGTCATTCTCCGCACCTGCAACCCAAAGCCAAGACTGCCATAGGGGCCCAACCCCTGGGGGCCACCCCCACCCCCTGGAGGCCCAGGGCAGAACCCACCTGTCTGTACAGGAAGGACCGGGCTCTCAAATTCCAGGTTCCAGAACTGCAACCTAGAAATACAGGCACTTGTGATGCCTAGGCCAGAGGAGCCCCTGAGTCCACACTGTGACCCCAAACAAGGAGGTGGACAAGGGGAGGGTCTGGGGGAGACTGGTTCCCACCCTCAGCTTCACTTGAGGGTAGGGGCACTGAGTGGGAGGGGCAACAGAGCCATTCTAGGGAGCTTGGCACTGGGGACAGGGCCGTGTACACCCCTTGCCAGGGAAGGCGCTAAATCCAGCTCCCCCAGCCTCTGGCCAGTGTGCAGGGTGCCCTTCCTTACCTGTTTTCCTGGGCGAGGACAAAGGGGCTGCCTGGGTCAGGGGACACGGAGGCTCGGCGCAGCGTGCGCACTGAGCCAGTGGCTGGGCTGCCAGCTGACTGGAAGGCACTGAAGTCATGTGTCCCGAGGAGGTGCTGGGCAGCCTCCTGCATGGCATCCACATCCAAGCAGCTGCAGGGAGCCAGGTGACTGGTCAGGAGAGAGTGGCCAGCCCAGGTGGTCTGACAGCCCTCTCCCACTCACGCACACCCACACTCACCCTGCCCGCAGTGCCCAGCATCGGTTTCGTTCAAACACTGACAGCTGGTCAGGCCGGTGGCAGCCCGTGACCAGGCGGTACAAGTAGGTCCTGGATGTGGCTGCATGGCGGGCATGGAAGTCACCAGGTACTCGGAAAGCCTGCACTATCCTGTGGGAACAGGATTAGGCACACCAGAAGGATCCCTCCACCCACCCAAGTGACACCTTGGTATCTCTGTCACTCCCAAAGTTTTGTCCAGACACCGGGTCCTTCCCGACCTACGGCCTCCACCCCCATGGACCAGTCTGGAGACAGCAGATGGGTGCTCACCGGATGGCCGGGTGCTTCAGGTGGGCGTTGAGAGCCTCTGCCAGGGACCTCTGGGGAGAAGGGGGGCCTGGCCTGAGCGGCGCTGGCCGTCCAGGTGAGCCGGCGTTGCACAGGGCGTGACCCCGGCATCCGTGCGGCTGGAGATAGTGAACTTGACCGGCACCACCGAATTCAGCCGCTTTGCAGCCTCCTGGGGGGACAGAGCCGCCTGGGGCGGGATGGGCAGCGCGGGGGCGAAGACCGGGGCCCAGAGGCGCGGGGGCTCCCATCTGCCCCTCCCTCGTGTCTCCCTCTTTCCATTCCGGGCGGCTGGCGGGCAGAGCTCACCTCCAGGTAGTTCTGGACCCCGACGGCGCGCTGGCAGCCTCTGACGGCCGCGACCCCGCTGTGGGCAGAGACCGGCTCAGGTTAGCTGGCCGAGTTCCGGCCCTGTCCCGCCCTCTGCGGCCCTCCCCGTCTGTTCCCTCCCCCGGGCGTTGGGCCCGGCTACCAGAGGTGCGGGTCCTAAATTTAGCTCCCGCCCCCCTCCCACGTCGGGCGCCGGGATACACGTCGGGGCTGCGGGCACGGATGGGAGGTCCGGAAGACGTACTTAAAGTCCGTGCCCAAGTACTGGAAGTACACGAGGTAGCGCGCCGTCACCGAGCCTGCTGCAGGGCCCATGACGGGAGTCGGCGGACCGCGGCCTGGCTCAGCGGGCCTGCACGTGTGCCTAGCACGCGCGCCTGCGCGCGCGGGAAGGCGGTATGGCCACGCCCCCGGCTGCGCCCGCGCCCGCGCCTGCGCCTTAGCGTTGGTCCCCGCCTCGGCGGTCCGCATTCACCCGCCCTACGGCTGCTAGGGGCGGGAGCGGGGGGCGGGGCCGAACTAAGGGATTGGGTGCAAACTGCCGAGTCGCAGAAGAGCCCGTGGGCCGGATTCCGACAGCGGCGCCCAGAAGGGGCTCCCGCGGGCGGGCACTCATTCATCCATCCTCTCAACCCCGCTCACCCACGCCCCACTGTTCTGGAGTGGGTCCGTCCCCACGTTCCGCGCAAGCGGTTTTTTGCAAATGCGCCGAGTTGCGCAAAGGCCGCATCGCTGGAGCGAGCAGTCTCGCGGCCTCCCCGCGCCCCGCGGACAGGCCGACTGTGGCTGGGTCCGACTTCCTTCCCAGGCCGGGGTGGCCTGGGAACTAGAGGTTGGGACGACGGGGCGTCCGGGCCCGAGCCAGGCGTGGCTGAGCCTCAGGGAGAGGCGTTTGGCGACGCTCCCCGGCCGTGACAGCGGGAGGCGCGCGCGGGCGGCGAACATTGGCGACGCTCCCCGGCCGTGACAGCCGGCGGCGCGCGCGGGCGGCGGACTTTGGCGACATTCCCCGGCGGTGACAGGCGGGGCGGGGGCGGCGGGCGCGGCGGCCTCAATCCGGGGCGGGCGGGCGCCGAGCGCGGCGCGGGCGGGCCGGCTGACGGACGAGCGGGCCGGCCGGGCATGCCGCTCGGAGCGCTGCGGTCCTCGTGCCAGTGAGTGCCGCGCGCCGCCGCAGCCATGACGGTGGAGTTCGAGGAGTGCATCAAGGACTCGCCGCGCTTCAGGTGCGCCCCCGAGACGGCGCGTCCCTTTGTGGTCGTCGGGGGTCGCCGCCCCCTCCGGGCACCCGGGGCCGCCGTGGGTGGGCGCAGAGGGGGGGTTGTCGTTGCCGCCTTTGTGACGGGCGCGGGAGCCGGTGATGGGAGCTGGAGGACTCCGCCTCGGACAAAGCCCGCAGCCCGGGGCCCAAAGGCCTTGAACAAAAGATGCCCCTTCTGCTGGTCACTTCGCGCGGAGGTTGTGCGCGTGGGGGTGGGGTGGCCGCCAGTATAGACACCTCTCCGTGGTAGTGTCCACCCCCCCGCTTTGTGTCTGCATCGTGCTGGCCACCTGCACAGGGCTGAGACCCTCCTGGCCCTGCAGTCCAGCTCTGGCCAGGGTGGTCTGGGTGCGAGGGGTGTCTGTCCCAGGGATATGTCTTCATCGGTGTGACCAGAGCAGTGCATGGCGGTCAGGCAGCCGGAGCCACGTTTTCAGCCTGGGGCCGGCTGCTTGTCAGGGGTGACCTAGGGGCCTTGAGGGTGGGGTCTAGGCTGAGCAAGCCTGGGTGGGAGTTCCGGGTAGGGGCTGTGCACTGTGCCCAGCCCTGGGTTGGTCTTTTTAGTCCTTCGGGGAGCGCAGGCTTGGCTTATCCATGTGCACCACGGAGCACCTTGTGTGTAGCAGGTGCCTACGTGTGAGCTCTGCTCCTCTGGACCCTCCCTGGAGGGGCCAGACCCTGAATGTGTGGGTGGGGGCTGCACCCCTGGGCTGGCGTGCTTGATGTGTGCATGTGTGCGTGTCACTTCCTAACCCCTCTTGTGGGTGCATACTTGTACTGCGTGTTTATCATGCACAGGGGAGCTTTAGCACAAAACACCCATGTTAGTTTGCTCATGTATATTCCCGCACCAGGCGTACGTGTCTGTAGGCCTGTGCGTATGTCCTATCCGTGAGCGCACATGTCTGTGTGTACGCTGTGTCACTACATGCAGGTACATTTGCTTGCACATGAGCACATGTGTGTTTGGTCATGTGTGTGTGTGTGCCTGCTGAGTCTTGGGTGTGCCAGCAGAGGACCTGCGTGTGGATGCACTGGTGAGCCTCGGCATTGGTGCCTTTACCCCTGGGCCCCTTGCACAACCGTCACACAAGGGTGTCAGCAGCAAAGGCTTGGGGAGACTAGGATGAGGGGTCAAGCGTTGGCCCAGGGAGGGGCCCCCGGACAGAGGGTTTTGGGGGGTAACTCTCTGCCTTCTCCCAGCTGCTGTTCCTGACTGACTGAGGGAGGGGGGTGTGAGCAACTCAGGCACCCGCAATCCTGGGCCCCCACCGCTGCCCACTGTCCTCCAGGACCCAGGCTGTGGGGGGAGATGTAGCTGGAGCCTCAGCTGGGGCCTTGGTTCTGACTGAGGTACCATAGTCTCACCCCGACCCCTTGCTCAGAAGCCCCATGGTCGGTCCTTCTTCCCCTGAGTGGAGGGGTCCAGGCCCAACTTGCCTGGTTGGATTGGGGGCATGTCACCCCACTCACCTCCAGGCCTTTCCTCCTGTTCTAGCCTGGTCTGTCTGTGGCCCACAGTGGGTGCAGTGGCTGCCTGGGTTTCGCCATGCTTCCTCTGGCAGGGATGGGCCACCCCAGGAAAGTGCCCTTCTGGGCCTGGGGTGGGGGCTGAGGAGATTCATCTGAACCTTGGGCCACAGAAGCCACACTGTGTGGGTTTCGGGTTGGGCTGAGATTTAACTCAGTGTGGGTTTGAGGTTCTCCTGGGGTCCCACTGTCTCCTCACCCTCACCCTGCCACTGAAATGTAACCTGGGACTTCCTGGTGGCTGGCCTGGGGTGAGCCAGAGTGGGGCTGGTTGGGAGGCTGTAGTCAGTGATGTGGGGCCAGGTGGCCCCAGCCCTGGGAAGAGGGACCATGCCTACATGCTCTTGGCCTGGGGAGAGCCCCACAGCCTTGGGAGGCATGTGGGAGAGTCCAGACTCTTCCAGACAGGCCTGGAGGTGCTGCCCCCTTGTTCTTGGTGCCCCCTCCCCTGGGTGGGGCTTCAGGCGCTGAGTCATGGCTTTGGTGGGGAAGCCGGCCTCACCCTCCTCCTTGTCATCCAAGCTGCTGAAGAAATCCTGGAGGGAGGGCAGGAGAGAAGGCCTTAGGTCCTTGGAGGCTGAGCCTCCCAGGACAGGGTGCTGGTTCTTTGCTCCCTGCAGAGCACCCACCTTGGCCCCGTGAGCACATTCATCAGCATCTGGTGCGGCGGCCCCACCCTTGCGGGGGGACCCCCTCCTTGCCCAAGCGCAGCAGCTGCTCAGGGCTGCCTCTACTCCTGGG
Source organism: Zalophus californianus (assembly GCF_009762305.2). Classification (NCBI taxonomy): domain Eukaryota; kingdom Metazoa; phylum Chordata; class Mammalia; order Carnivora; family Otariidae; genus Zalophus; species Zalophus californianus. The sequence continues at coordinate 394,986 of NC_045598.1, read as the reverse complement.
TGGGTGGTCTGTCCCTTGTCTGGAACTCAGAGTTCCCTTAGTTCCACTGGAAGGGATGGGCGCTGCCCAGGAAGGAGCCCATGTCCTGCCAGAGAGGGTGGTGGGAAGCTTCCAAAGTCCCTGGCTGGGGTGGCCTGGTGCCCTCCCTACAGCTCCCAGTTGTGGGCACGCAGAACTATACATCTCTTGTGAGGGACCAGGTCCCTGACCGCAGGCCTGGGAAACCCTGGAACGCAGCGCCCCCCTGCGGGCCATGGGGGCAGCGAGGGGCCACTATACCTGGATGGCCTTCCCTCTGCCCCCGCCCCCACCGAAGACCTGTCCCTGGAGGCCTGCCTCTTTCTCCTGGGCCCCTGTTCTCACCCCTGGCCCTCATGCCCGGTTGTCCTTCATTCCCAGGAGGCCAGATGGGCCCAGTTCACCAGCTGAGCGGCTTGGGGGGGTGGGGGGTGGCGCTGGGCTCCTGGCCCTCTTTCCCTATTTCCTGTTCCCAGAACAAGGGAGGGGGGTCACGTGCCCGATCCATCTGCCTCGCCTTCCGGGGATTCTCCCGTCTGTGGCCTCTCTGGTGATGTCATTCCTTAACTCTTAGCTCCCTGAGGCGGCCCCACTGTCAGGCTGTCGTGGTGGGAGTGGGCGCCTCTGAAGCTTGTCCCACCACTCCCTTTGGGCAAACTGTGCTGTTTGGCATTCTGAGGTTGGAGGTGCCAGGGGGCACCCCTCCACAGTTAGTCTGGGGTCTCACGCTGCTGCCAGACCAGAGAAAGCAGTGGGCCCATGCTTACGGGCCCTGAGACTGGTCTGCCCTGGGGTCCACGGGCCCAAGGTGGGGTCTGGGGTCAACTCAGCCCCGGAGAAGCACAGTGGCCCAGCCAGGAGAGTGGCCAGGAAGTTGCAGCCCCTCCCTCTATCCTCGGGGGCTTGTCTGACCTCCTGCCCCTGGGCCCACAGCAGCCAGACCCCAGATGGGAACATCACAGCTGACTGGGCCTCTTCCTGCCTGGGCTGGTGCTGGGTGCTGGGTGGCTGTGGAGTCAGCTGGACCTGGGTAACAGTCCCTCACTCTCTGCCCAGGGGGGCATCTGCCTTTCCCAGCTTCCGTTTCCTCCATGTCTGAGGAGCATGGGACAGCAGCGGGGCTGACCAGAGCAGGTAGCCGGACCCACTGCACATCCTCATAGGGAGGGGAGAAGCACGGGGTGATGAAGCCCCAGCCTGACCTGACGCTTGGGCCCTGTGGCTTGAGGTGGGTTGGTCTGCAGCCACCTTCGTTCCTGTTGCAGGGCTACTATTGATGAGGTGGAAACTGACGTGGTGGAGATCGAGGCAAAACTAGACAAGGTGAAGGCGGGGCCCGGGGTGCCTGGAGGGTCCAGGGCTGCCTCTCTGCCCCCATGCCTGGCCCTGACTGGGTTCACGCACAGGCATGCGTGTGTGCGAGAGCGTGCGTGTGTGCGCGTGTGCGCAGGGCGTGCCACCTCTGTGTGCGGTGCACAGGACCTGGGGCTGTCCCTCGTTCTCCCCCGGCTGTGGCCTACCATACCTGTCCCAGGGTGCACATGCTGCTTGCACATGTGAGTCTCCCATGAAGTGGGGGTTGGCCTCGGTGGGGCCAGGGGTGCCCAGGGTGCTTCACAGGGACTGGGTTGGGGGCCCAAGGGAAGGGGCCGGGGAGGAGAGGAGGGAGAAAGGAGGTGCAGCATCCCTGAGTGCCTTCGCTGGCCGGTCCTGCCAGCCCTTGGCCAAGACCACATGCCCACTCCCGCCCTCGGTTCCCCCGCTCTGGGCTTCCCTGTCCTGCTCCAGCCTTCTGCTCTGGAGCCAAGCCCCTCATGGCACCTTGCTATGGGTCAGGTGGGTTTCAAAGAATGGGCTGGTTCCTCAGGGACAGCTGTGTCCTGGGCACAGATGGGTCCTGAGCTGAATTCTGGCTGCCTCTGGGCGGTTCCCACCTCTGTGGCCTGGTCTCTCGGAGGTGAGGGCTGCCACTTGGAGGCAGCGCGAATGTTGCTCCTTCTGTCTTCCGTAGCTGGTCAAACTGTGCAGTGGCATGATCGAGGCTGGCAAGGCCTATGTCACCACCAACAGACTCTTCGTGAGTGGTGTTCGAGACCTGTCCCAGCAGTGCCAGGGCGACACCGTCATCTCGGTGAGGGGGCACTGAGCTCGGACCTCTAGACAGGGGTGGGCACAGGCGGGCATCTGTGCTGGGCTGCGGGGGCGGGTAGTTCTGAAACCTTGTGGACGAGGAGGTGCCAGCCACCCTAGGAACACAGCTGTCTCACCTGAGCAAGGGGTCTTCCCTACCACGTCTCCCCCTAGGAATGTCTGCAGAGGTTTGGAGACAGCCTGCAGGAGATGGTCAACTACCACATGGTAAGCCCTGGCCACAGTGGGGTGATGTGTGGGGGGCCTGACCCAGGGCACATCCCTCTGGCTTCCCATCGCAGGCAGCCCCCCCACTGGCTCCCCTCAGGCCCCGCCCAGCCTGGAAGTGCTCTCAGCTGGCTCTGAGGGAGCTGAGCTGGCCACTGCTGGGAAGCCACGTTCCTATTCCTCTGGTCTGTGGGGGTGGGGGGGATGTCACTGAGGTGCTCTGCCGTGTCCCAGGTGGGGGCCAGACAGTGGGGAGGTACTTGGATTCTGGGGGTGGGAGGGGGGAGCAACATGGCCCAGGTCTGAGGGCATTGGGGTCTCAGGATGGGGGATACCTCAGAGGCCCATGCAGGGCCCCCCAGTTAAGCAGAGGTATCGGGCCAGGCAGTAGGAGCATCTCCAGGCTGACCCCTGGGCCCCTGGATGACTGCCAGCCTCACTGCTACCCAGGCTGGATCTGGGTGACCTTGAGCCCCTCAGAGCCCCTAGCATAGACACACAGAATAGGGCCCAAGGCGCATGTGGGTGGTCAGACCCTGGCTTGGGAACCAGAGCCCCAGACTAAACAAGGAGCTCCACCCCTGCAGGGGAAGTTTAGAAATAAACCAGCTCAGTATAGCTCATTCTGCCCCATCTGTCTGTCTGTCTGTCTGTTCCTAGTTAGGGCCCAGCCCTCCTCCTGTGATGGGGGCATCTGATTCTGGGCCCAATCAGTGCTGTAGGGAGGCCCTTCCAGCTCCTGAAAACCACCCTCCCCTGTCCCCTAGGTCAAGTCCTTTGGGAGCTCTGGGCTCTGACCCGATCTTTCTACTGTAGGCCTGGCCATGCTTAAGGTGGCCTCCAGGGTTGGGAGGCGGTGGGTGTCACCCAGTAGCCTGTGTGAGTCGGCATGGGGTGGTGCCGTAGGAGAGGGGGCCCGTCTGGGAGAGCTCTGGTCTATCGTCTGGCTGAGAGCCAGGTAGGGGAGAGGGCAGGTGGTCACAGCTGTGGCCTCCAGGCACCAACCCAGGCCTGGGGCCACACCCACGCCCCTAGACCCTGTGAGGCTGGCTCTGTGGGGGCAACCAGCTGGGGCCCAGGCAGGGCTGGGTGGGGCTTTCCCTGGGCCTTACTTGGAAAGACAGGGGCTTGGCCCCTGGAGCTGCAGAGGAATAGACCCTAACACCACCTCCCTCCCTCGGCCCCCAGATCCTGTTCGACCAGGCCCAGAGGTCTGTGCGGCAGCAGCTCCACAGTTTTGTCAAAGAGTGAGTGGTCCTCAGACCCCCGAGGGAGGCCTGGCCTCTAGGGTCCCTGGGAGGGGTTGGTGGTGACACCTGTGATGGAGTGGGGGGGGCAGACACAGCTGTGCTTGATTGGGGGGCATCCTTGGGCCTGCGAAGAAGAGGCCTTGGCCAAAGGCCTCAAGACTCTGGGTGGAGGACTTAGCAGGAACAAAGGCTTGGAGGTGCGATGAGGCTGGGGTCAAGGAAACAGCGCCTGGAGGGCAGGGTGTGGGGTCAGGGAGCACACAGGGTAGCCAGCAGGGCGTGGGGTCAGGGAGCACACAGGGTAGCCAGCAGGGCCTCAGGCAAAGGGTGAGGGTTGGGGGGCCTGTAGAAGAATTTAGGGTGGCGGAGGGAAGGGTGGGGGCTGGGGGGAGGTCTGAGCTCATGTGTAGCTGGGGTGTTTGTGGCACTCACCCCTGAGTGGTGCTGGGTTGAATCTGAGTCTGGGGTCCAGGGTGAGGCAGGGGGTCTCCCTGGGCTGGACTGATCCTGGGAATGAGGTGGTAAAGGGCAGGGGGAAGGGGGAGTGGTGGAAAAGGGGGGGGGGGGGGAGGGGGGAGGAGGAGGGGGGAGGGAAAAGGGGAGGGAGAAGGAAATGGAGGAGGAAGAAAAGTAGGGGGAGCAGGGAGAAGGAAGAGGGGGAGGAAGGGAGCAGGGAACAAGGAGGAAGAAGAGGGAGGGGGAAAGAGGGATGGGAGATGAGGAAGAGGAGGGGGAGGGGGGAGGGGAGGGGGAGGGGGATGAGGAGGGGGAGGGGGGAGGGGGAGGAGGAGAGCTGGGCAAGGGGCTGGGGGTGCTGGGACAGGGCCTTAGGGAAGGGAGGGCAGCTCACGAAGGCGGAGACTTCCCAAGACCCCCGACCTGACACCTGCTGGCCCCCAGGGACGTGCGGAAGTTCAAGGAGACCAAGAAGCAGTTTGACAAAGTTCGAGAGGACATGGAGCTGTCCCTCGTGAGGAATGCCCAGGCCCCACGGCAACCGTCCTCATGAGGTGGAGGAGGCCACAGGTGCCCTGACCCTCACCCGGAAGTGCTTCCGTCACCTGGCACTGGATTATGTGCTCCAGGTCAGCCACTGGGCAAGGAGTGGTCAGGCCTGGGGGGGGTGGGAAGCTGCTCCTAGTTCCTGCAGACGAGCTGGCCTTCAGAGGGAGGACCCCTCTGGTTCCAGAAAACCTCAGATGCCAGATCTCGGGAAGGAACATGGGGGGGGGGGGGTTGCCCAGGCAAAGGCACAGCAGTGGGGGTGGGCTGGGGACAAATGTGAGGCTGCAGGCCACAGGGGGTGGGCTGAGGGGGGCCTGGGGGGCCTAGGAGCAGGTGTGAGAATTTCTGTCGTTGCTCATGGGAGGAACCCAAAGTCCTGACGTGGGGAAGGACTCCGTGACCATGGGCGGGTGAGGCTGGCACAGGTGCAGGGGGCCAAAGATGAGCTGGGGGTCTCAGGGGACCACAAACAGCCCGAGAGGACTCTGTGGTAAGGGACAGGCCATGGGCTACCTCAGCCCCAACACCCTTCACCTGTTCACCCGTCCCCTGGCAGATCAACGTCCTCCAGGCCAAGAAGAAGTTTGAAATCTTGGATTCTGTGAGTGATTGGTGAGGGGGTGGGGTGGGGGCACTGGCCTTGAGTACAGGCTTGTGCGGGATGTGAGTACACCTGGTGGGTCCTCCGGTCACTGCTGCTGAGGACCAGGTGTCCCCTGTGCCACACCCACCTCCAGATGCTGTCCTTCATGCATGCCCAGTACGGCTTCTTCCAGCAAGGGTACACCCTGCTGCACCAGCTGGACCCCTACATGAAGAAGTTGGCAGCCGAGGTGAGACTGTGGGCGGGGGCAGGGCCCAGGACCCGTCTCAGCGGGTGAGTGGTCACCTCCCTCCCTGACGCCCCTCCCCCACAGCTAGACCAGCTGGTGATCGACTCAGCAGTGGAAAAGCGGGACATGGAGCGGAAGCACGCTGCCATCCAGCAGCGGGTGAGGCCCTGCAGCTCCTGACCTCCCTGCACGTTCGGGGCCCCCAAGAGACCACTACCCCCTTATTCCCTCTCTAGGCCTGCCCACCCTGCAGGGGCTGATGCTGCTTCTCTTTGAAATGTGCACTCAGGGGAAGAGGTCTCCATCCTTAGGAGCCTCAATGTGGCCGAGCAGGAGGGACAGCCCTGTGACAGTCACTTAGAGGTCAGCCCTGGGTGGGCAGAGGGGCCAGCGTCCTCGGCTCACAGATGCTGGGGCTGGGGCTAGAGCTGGGACCTGGGATTTCCTTCCTTCAAGACTAGTAGTGGTCTCAGGAGGCCTCAGTTGCCGGCTCCTGCCCACACAGCCCCAGGGTAGAGGTGGGCTGCAGGTGGGAGTGGCTATTTCCAGCCACTGGGAGCCTGGCGGCGGGGTGGTGGGGTGGGCAGTCATTCACTGGCTCTCTCTCCCTCCTCACACCCCCTCCTGCTCCTGGCCCTCTCAGACGCTGCTGCAGGTGAGTGGGCGTGTACCCTGGGAGAGGGAGTGAGGGGAGAAGGCACTAGGCAGGGCGGGGTCCTCTGCCCTCCCCCACGCATCAGAGCTTCAGCACCAAGGACACCTCCCGGCCTCGGCCTCCCCGGCACCTGTGAGTCCTTTGCTGTCGGTGGTGGCTGGCACCAGCAGGACTTGGGCTGAGCTGGACCGCCTCCCCCGCGGGAACAGGAACGGCAGCAGCTGTCCCTTTCTGCCCCCGCTCAGCCAGGGGAGCAGGTGGCTGGGCCTCCTGTCCTACCGCTGGACACACAGGACGGCACTCAGTGTGTCCTCGGTCCCTGTGAATGGGGCTCTGTCAGGCTGGCTGGAGCAGGCCCAGCTGGCACTGTGAATGGGGGACTAAGGATGGGGGGGCAGCTTCCTTCCTGATCCCAGAGCCTGCTGGCCCTGCAAGGCTGGGGGTGTGCGGTGGGGGATGGAGCTCTTGGGGCCCTCAGCTGTAATGTGAGGCGTCTGCCCCCAGTGGGGGTCTCGGGGCAACGGTCTCTGCGGGGGTCAGGAAGAGGCTGTGGAGAGCAGTGCCCCACCTCAGCGTTGGCTCGGGGGGGGGGGGGGGCCTGGCAGGGCGGCAGCGTCCTCACAACCAGGGGTGGACACTCACTGGAGGCTGGGCTCCAACCACCCCCAGGACTTCTCCTATGATGAGCCCAAAGTGGAGTTTGATGTGGACGCGCCCAGCGGTGTGGTGATGGAGGGCTACCTCTTCAAGAGGGCCAGTAATGCCTTCAAGACATGGAACCGGTGAGGGAGGGGCCTTCTCAGGGGGGTCTGTGGGGCAGACATGGGGTTGGCCCTGCCTGACCCCCTCCTGGCCCATCCACCTGCCCAGGCGCTGGTTCTCCATCCAGAACAGCCAGCTGGTCTACCAGAAGAAGCTCAAGGTGCGCTTCAGGGCTGCTGGGGCTGGGTCACTGATGGCTGGGACCCTCCCCACCTGGACCCTGGGGTGGGCTGGTCAGAGCGGGGGAGGTCGGACAGGGCCGAGGACACTGAGCCTCCATGGTCAGGGGACAGAGACTGTTTGGGTCTCAGTCTGTGTCCGTAAAGTAGAGCAATAAATGGGTGGTCAGTGCGGGGCCAAGGGCCACGGTGGTGCTGCCTGCAGGACGTGCTGACCGTGGTGGTGGACGATCTCCGTCTGTGCTCTGTGAAGCCATGTGAGGACATCGAGCGGAGGTTCTGCTTTGAGGTCGTGTCACCCACCAAGTGAGGAGGCCCACCCCGCGGCAGGGTCGGGGAGGGAGCCCCTGCCTGCCTGGCCTGATGGTCCCCTTCCTCCAGGAGCTGCATGCTGCAGGCTGACTCAGAGAAGCTGCGGCAGGCCTGGGTTCAAGCCGTGCAAGCCAGCATTGCCTCCGCCTACCGGGAGAGCCCAGACAGCTGCTACAGTGAGGTGTGGCCTTCTCAACACCCTCTGCGTGTGTGAGCGCACGGCTGTGTGCGGCGGGGAGACGGTCCCTGCAGGCTGCTCGTGTGCAATGTGAGCGTGTGTTTGTACCTGCGGGCGTGCCCCTTGTGTGCGTGTGAGTATGCAGCACACACGGGCACGCAGGCTCATGCTTCAGCGACCCTAGCCTGTGCCAGACCTCTGGCCAGGGAAGGGGAGGGGGCCCACCGGGGTGAGGGAGGCTGGAGCTCCTGAGGGCTGAGCGGCCCCTCACACCACCCCCAGAGGCTGGACCGCACGGCATCTCCGTCCACGAGCAGCATCGACTCTGCTACGGACTCTCGGGAGCGCAGTGTCAAGGGCGAGAGTGTGCTGCGGCGTGTGCAGAGTGCGGCCGGCAACAGCCGGTGTGGGGACTGTGGCCAGCCGGACCCCCGCTGGGCCAGCATCAACCTGGGTGTGCTGCTGTGCATTGAGTGCTCAGGCGTCCACAGGTGGGCCCGCCGGGGGGCGGGGGGCTGGGGTACAGCCGCGCCCTGACTCACCCTGCCTCCTCCCTGTCCAGGAGCCTGGGTGTCCACTGCTCCAAGGTGCGGTCCCTGACTCTGGACTCGTGGGAGCCAGAGCTGCTGAAGGTGTGTATGAGGCCACCACAGGCTGCCAGGCTACCACAGCCAGGTCTGCAAGCCTGGGGCGCGGCTGGCCTGTAAGCTGGGGCTGATGCCCGCACCCCTGTCTCCTGCTAGCTGATGTGTGAGTTGGGAAACAGCACCGTGAACCAGATCTACGAGGCTCAGTGCGAGGGGCCAGGCAGCAGGAAGCCCACAGCCAGCAGCCCCAGGTGAGGTGGGGGGGGCAGCCTAGATGGGGCCAGGGGAGCCCCCGTGCATGAGCGCAGCCTCACACCCACCCCTGGTCCAGGCAGGACAAGGAGGCCTGGATCAAGGACAAGTATGTGGAAAAGAAGTTCCTGCGGAAGCTGCCCTCTGCACCAGCCCGGGAGGCCCCTCGGCACTGGCGGGCACAGAAGTGCCAGCGCCACCACAGCTCCCCCCGAGCCCCCACAGCGCGCCGCAAGGTCCGCCTGGAGCCTGTCCCGCCCTCCGTGGCTGCTCTGTCCTCAGGTACCAGCAGGCCGTACCCTTTGCTCACACACCCGCGCAGGGTTGGGAAGCGGGCTCCTGCAGGTGCATGAGCCACCAAACCCCAGGCCCCAGGAAGATCAGGGTGGGGCAGGGCAGGAGGGAGGCAGGGACTCCCAGCAGGACTTGGGCACCCTACTTTGCCTTGGGCCTCAGTTTCCCCACCTCCCTGCAGCAGGTGCTGTGGAACGCAAGTTCCGGAGGGACTCTCTCTTCTGCCCAGATGAGCTGGACTCCCTCTTCTCCTACTTCGATGCAGGGGCTGCTGCAGCTGGTCCACGTAGTAAGTGCTGTGAGGGCCCTAGTCCCCTGCTGCCCTCTTCCCTTGGCTCAGTTCCTCAGACTGGAGGGACCGGTGTTCCTTGCAGGAAGGACTGGGTTGGGGCTGGAGAGAGTTTGGGGGTCAAGCAGGGCTAAGGCTGAGATAGCATCTCGAGGGTCTGGGGTTACTTGGCCACTGAGTTGGAGGCTGAGGCCATGAACCTCAAGAGTGATGTGTGCGAATCGCATGTGCGGTATGCACACCAGAGTAAGTATGTGTATGTGAGTGCATGTGGGTGTACATGGATGCGTGGCTGGATGTGCATACAGGCATGTATGTAGGTGTGTGTGTGCGTGCGTGCTGGGGGCCCCGTGTGTGTGTGTGTGTGTGTGTGTGTGTGTGTGTGTGTGTGTGTGCGTGCGTGCTGGGGGCCCTGGGTGTGTGTGTGTGTGTGTGTGTGTGTGTGTGTGTGTGTGCGCGCGTGCGTGCTGGGGGCCTGGACAGCTGTGTGCTGGAGCCAACCTGTGAGAGACAATTGTGCATCTCTCCCAGCTCCTCTTGGAGTTGGGAGCCAAATGCTACAAGCAGGGTTTCCCACCAAGGGCTTCCTGTTAATGATTTATCGGCACCCAGTGGTCTGGGGCACCCATAGAGCCTCTCTGGGCAGTGTAGGCAGAAGGCATGGACCCAGGCCAAGAACTGACAGGGCTGGGGGCGGTGACCAGGGGGTGCCCTCCGGCAGCAGAGGGCGCTGCCTCACCATTCCTGAGTCTGGGGCTGCCCTTGGGTAAGCCATCTGAGATTTCACTCAGTGTTGTGGGGGAGGGGTGGGGTTGGGGGTGTCCCCAGTGAACTCACAGCATGCACTCGCCACAAACAGGGCGGGATGCCCACTGACTGTCCGTGGTTCTGTTTCAGCCCATCCATCCTGCTAGGGCCGACCTGCCACAGGGTGGGCTTCCCTGGGGGCTGTGCTCTTGGGTGCATTACTTTGGCTCCTTTGAGCTGTTTTCTCCCCTTTTGCCCCATCCTAGGCAGGGCTCCCCTCCCCTAGTGAGGGCTGATCCTGTCCCTGGGGCATTCCCTGGAGGATGGATGGGAGTTCTAGCCTTCCAGCAGAGCTCTGGGAGGAGTCAGGGACTCTAAGGGTCTCCATCTGTCCCTGGACCCCGCAGGTCTGAGCAGCGACAGTGGCTTAGGGGGCAGCTCTGATGGCAGCTCGGACGTTCTGGCCTTCGGCGCAGGCTCCGTGGTGGACAGCGTCACCGAGGAGGGTGGGTGCGCGCCTCCCCGCCTCCGCTGCAGCCCAGCCCCCGCCCTCCCCCAACCCCAACCCCACTCCAGGCCATTTCGCAGCCCCTGACCTTGCCCCTCCCCTCCCCTCCCCGTAGAGGGTGCAGAGTCTGAGGAGTCCAGCGGTGAGGCGGACGGAGAGGCTGAGGCCTGGGGCCTGGCAGACGTGCGTGAGCTGCACCCTGGGCTCCTGGCGCACCGTGCGGCGCGCACCCGAGACCTCCCTGCGCTGGCCATGGCCCTGGCGCACGGGGCGGAGGTCAACTGGGCGGACGCGGAGGACGAGGGCAAGACGCCGCTGGTGCAGGCTGTGCTAGGGGTGAGCAGGTGCGGGGGGCGGGGGCTGCGCGGGACACAGGTGCATCTTCAGGGCTCTCTTTCTTATGGCACGAATGCGAGGACCCCTTGTACCCTCCTGGAGACCGGCGAGGGGCCATTTCCCAGGTGAGTCTGAACTGTCCTCGGTTCCCCAGGGCTCCTTGATTGTCTGTGAATTCCTTCTGCAAAACGGAGCGGACGTGAACCAAAGAGACAGCCGGGGCCGGGCGCCCCTGCACCACGCCACACTCCTGGGGCGCACGGGGTGAGACTCTGGCGCCCCTCCTGCCCTGGGGGGGGGCGGGGGCTCGCCTCACCCACCCTGGGCCCGGCCCCGACTTGTTCCCTCCACCCATTAGTCAGGTCTGCCTGTTCTTGAAGCGGGGAGCTGACCAGCATGCCTTGGACCACGATCAGCAGGACCCGCTGAGCATCGCGATCCAGGAGGCAAACGCAGACATAGTCACGCTGTGAGCGTGGGCGGGGCCCTGGGGGTGGGGCTCCGGGGCGGCACGGCGGCGCCGGGGGAAGGCGCTCGCCGGGGGAAGGCGCTCGGCTCGTCTCAAACCGCACTTCCCCCAGGCTCCGTCTGGCGCGCATGGCTGAGGAGATGCGAGAGGCCGAGGCGCCCCCAGGCCAGCCAGGCCCCCTGGCGGGTAGCAGCCCCACGGAGCTCCAGTACCGCAGGTGCATCCAGGAGTTCATCAGCCTCCACCTGGAGGAGAGCTAGGGCGGGGTGGGCCGGGTTTGGAGCGCCCTGTCCCCCCCCCCCCACCCCGCCTGCCTGCCCTGCCTGTGGTGGCCAAGGGCCCATTTCCTGAGAGCCCCAGGGCCTAGGCGGCCCTGGAACCCTGGCTGCCTGCTCTGCCCTCCTGGGAGCTGCCCCGGCCCTTGGGGCTGGGAGAGACCCCAGCACTGAGTCTTAAGAAGCCCCACATTTCCCCCTGGGAGGTGCTGCGTCATCTGGTGCCCCTCACCACACCTGGGGACCCCGTGTCTTCAGGTGACCCCTTTCTTGGGCACCTGGGTTGCTCATGTCACAAACCACTCTGAAGGCCCAGTGTCACCTTGTGCCCCTCCGTCCATCCTAGGACCTGTGTCACTTCTGTCCTCTCTGCCTTCAGGGCCTGTGTCACCTCGTGCCCCCACCTTTACTGCCGTAGAACACTGACCTGCTAGTTGGGTCCCTCCTACACACCCCCAGAGCTCCTCTGCTAGGCCCTGGGGCTGGTGGCTGGCCACCAGCACCTTTTGAGGGCAGAAGGGGCAGCCCATCCAGGGAATCAACCCGTGTACCTCACTTAGTGACCGGCATCCAGGCTGGGCTTCTCGGGTGCTGGGGGGCGGGCTGCGGCCTGGGGCCTCAGCCCTGGCTGGATGCAGGCGTCCCAAAGCCATGTGGCTGGCCACGCGGGCCCCAGTGCTGGGCGGCCAGAAACCTGTCCCTGCCTCCTCCAGAGGCACTTGGCCCCGAGCCGGTGCATAAAGGACTTTGGCACTTTCCACCCCTGCATCCGACATTCTTTGTCACAGACTGAGCAGATTTTCTACGACCTCTTTCTCACTTTGTCTTTCGTCTTTTCTCTGTGGACTCTTGAGGACCACCTTGACACACCTGGCTCTGCTGGGGGGGGGCTCCTGCAGGTGTGCCCTGCCCCTCGCCGGCCTCACCCCTCTGGCTGGGCCCTTGGACGGGTCCATGCGTCCCTCAGCTCACTCCCCAGGGCCCACCAAGGCGTCCATTCTGCAGTCCCCTTTCCTGGAGCCCCGGGGCAGTGGCTGGGCCTCTCCCCAACTTACGTCCTTGGTCTGGCCAAGGCCAGTTGGCTGGTCACTATGCAAAAGCTATCCAGGGAGGCTCCATGGGCGGCAAGGTGGGTGCTGACTGAGCCCCCCAACTCCCTTGCCTGTTGGCTGTGACCCCTAAAGAGCAGAATTAACTCCCTCCTTTCTCCCTGCTTGAGCTCCGCCCCTGCCTCCCATCCCACT